>NC_140458.1:19874528-21132028 GCF_963576455.1 Neolamprologus multifasciatus | reverse complement strand
ATAAACCTCTTCCGATTTAGTCTTCTCCTAAGCATGTAGCCTGTTCATGAAGTAGTCTTCCAGCACAGAAGTCAATAACCCTCAGATTATAGCCCCAAGCATGAGATGCAAACCCAAGAATCAAAGGCTTGAGCTGGAAATTCACAGAGCGGATGAGTTAAATCTCCCCTTGCAATGTGCAGCTCTCCCTCTGGAGTATATAGTCTGCAAGCCCCCACCACCTCTCAAAAGCACCTCCCACCTCCTTCTCTTCAGGTCTGCTCCTCTTCTCAGTATCCTGTCCTCCCTTCTGGTCTCTTACCTTGGGTCCCTCCCTTGGGAACTGCACACCATATAAGGAGCAGCTGGTTGTGTTTAATAAGTTAAGTAGTAGCAGGGTCTGAAATCTGCCGGCTATTCAGGGCACCTCTAAGGAGAGGTTAGAGGTCTGGTCTCACAGCATTTTCCTCTTGGTTTAGAGTTTCCCATCCAGATTGAATCTCCATCACCACAAAACCCAAAGCTTACTCACTAATCTTTGGCTCTCCCTTGTTGTTTTCTGTTTTGTATTTACAAGGCGAAATAGAAATCAACAGTACACTGACATGCATGCACTGATGTGAGCCAGATTTGTGTTTGTATTTTATTATTTTGAAGGAAGGGTGGGAATCTTGTTTTATGATCTCACTACTGAGAGTTGCAATGGGGCCTTTTCTAAGAAGTATGGTGCTTTTTTATTTATTTTATAGAAAAATTCTGTATTTTCAGTTTTCTTTCTCTCTGGTTTTCCAGAGTGAATTCTTTTGAAGTAAGCTGGGTTCCTTCTCATATCCAACATCTGAGGACAATCTCAGTGTGACGCTTTCATGCATTTCCCCCACAAACTTTGGATCTCCTCTCATTTGAAAATATATCCTTTACTTCTTTAGCATACTTAAAACCACAACTTCAATAAAATGGAGCCTTCACCTCGAAAGTGTGATTGGCTTGCCTTGGCCCCAGAACCCTAAAAGTTCAGGATACTAAATCTGGAGGCCTGTGAGAGGCAGGGGGCGGGACCTCCTTGTCCCGTTTAAAGTGTCTCTGAACCATCACTTGATGTCTAGTCTCTCTGTTGGGGTGCACACGGATTGACCACTCCTTTGGGCTTTTCTTTTATCCTTGGATATTTGGGGGGGAAAAGCTAATCCACAAACATGGTAAGACCAATCAGTTGTGCAAATGACCAGTTCAGCTATCGGCTGGTTTCATTAGAGAGTGAGCAATAAAGGAATAAAGGCATGTGAATGTGTAAAAATCATTAGCTGAGTTTCTGAGAAGCATATTTCTTTCTGTTGGTGTTGTTCAGATATGTATATGTTGCTTTCCCCTAAAATAGTTGTTTTTTTCTTTTTAGTAATTCAGCATTTTTTTCCACGTAGTTTTTTTTTTCTCTGCTGGTTTTGAGTTAAATTGATATGAAATATGCTCAAACTCATATTTTAGCCAGTTATCTGTTGTAAATAGACTACTTTTAATCCTTGTGGGAAGTTAACACTGGGTGTTGATGGGCAGGATGGGTGTCAGCTGGGAAGGTGCTGATTCTGCTTAGGCAACAAATTCCTCGGGATTGGATGTCTGCAAACCTTATACAGCGAAGCTAATGTGTTGAGCCTGAAATAGCCGGACAAATTCTCATCAAGCTCAAGAATCCTTTCGAGATGCACCCATATTATCGTGTGACTTGTGATAGCATGTTTCAGTATCATTATTACAACCATTAATCACTCTGTAAATATTACAGTCACAAGTTTAAAATATCAATCCTGAATCTCTGAAATGTATCATCTCCACTGTGCGTAAAAGTATTTTTACGCACAGTGGAGATGATCCGTGTAGTGTGGGGGGGGGGGGGTGGGGTTAGGTTGTTTAAAACGAATAGAAAATATGATAAAGAATTATTTTGCCACCGTGCTTGGCTAAAACAAGCAAGTTTAACTGGAATAATCAACTAAGCCTAAATGAAACATGTAATGAGTGAAGTGATGCACTGGACCCTGCTTTCTTCCAGACTGACGCGCAACAAGAGGCCCGCTCCTACCTGAGCGAGGACATGTTGGCTGGTGAGTACAGTACTAGTTGCTTAGCCTAAATAACAGTAAGCAGTAAGCTATGAAATGTAAGCTATGAATGAAACTACGCGTGATACATGTTTTGAATTATACCACCCTTAAATGCAATCACACAATAAGCCAATCAGTTCTACTTCAGATCATTTTTTTTCTACCACAAGAGCTAGTACAGTCTAAAGAGAATGCAGATCCACGGCGTGAAGCCAGATGGAGCAAACTGGTATGAAAGAAAAACCAAGAATAGCACAATGAGAATTATTCACAAAGAAGCGGACCTCGCAGTTTTTCAGTCGATAAAAGCAAACTGGGGTGCTATTCCAAAGGATAATGGTGTCCTATCGCGACGATTAATGCTCGGTGAAAAAGAACAATAAAGCAGAAAAGTACCAAACTGAGAAATGAGACCAGCTTGGAACAAACACACGCCTTCATTCAATTCTCGTTTCTCCAGAGTTCAAGGCCGCCTTTGACATGTTCGACACCGATGGTGGCGGTGATATCAGCACCAAGGAGTTGGGTACCGTGATGAGGATGCTGGGCCAGAACCCGACAAGAGAGGAGCTGGATGAGATCATCGAGGAGGTCGATGAGGACGGTGAGAAACGGGAAATGTATTTTATGCCTGATGGCGACACAGCAGACCAGCTGTGCGCCGTAAGTGTTTTTTACACACAGGGACACTTTATGGTAATTCAGTAATTAGCCGGAGAGGTGGTGGTACTTCTAAACACCCCGTCAACATGACATTTTTACTGCACTAACAAATTCTGGGTTGTTCTATTGAAGTCCCGGTGTTTCCATGTGTAAAACGGTCAACAAAGTTATCACGACAATGGGTTGATCTGATGCGTATCAATCACATGGCTCCACTAAACCCTCAGGTAGCGGCAGCATCGACTTCGAGGAGTTTTTGGTCATGATGGTGAGACTGATGAAGGAGGACGAGGCCGGAAAGAGCGAGGAAGAGTTGGCAGACTGCTTCCGTGTGTTTGACAAGTACGCTCGCGCTCACACACACGATTAGTGTAAACAGTGTGTGTGTGTGTGTGTGTGTGTGTGTGTGTGTGTGTGTGTGTGTGTGTGTGTGTGTGTGTGTGTGTTGTGTGTGTTTGTTTTTTGGGGTTTTTTGTTGCTACATCACCTTTACTCGACCTTTACATTCACGCACATTTTGTTGTTGTCGTGTGCGCAGGAACGGCGACGGTTACATCGACAGAGATGAGTTTGCCCTTATCAGTCCGCAAGCACCGGCGAGACCATCTCAGAGGAGGAGATCGATGAGCTGCTGAAGGATGGAGACAAGAACAGCGACGGCATGCTGGACTTTGACGGTATGTATCAAATGAAAATGATGAAGCTGTCAGCTCACTTATTATTGAACCTTGAGGAGTCTCTATGAAGGAGGTAGAGAGTGCATGAGGGGGGAAAAATCCTGTTTATTGGCTGCAGCTTTGCTAGAGTACCAATAAGCTGTATCAGTCTTGTTCTATGGCATATCAGGTTTTACAGTCAGACTTTAGGGACCATATTGTTGCCTACTAGGGCTGTGTTGTACAGTTCCTACACTCCTGTCATCATCTTAAAAATCAAAGCTTGAGCTGAACTACTACCTGTTTCCTTTACAGTTTAGTCAAGTAAATAAAGAAATGGATGTAAAATGTAATGCTGTCGAATTTCTCTTTTCTTTATCAGAATTCCTCAAGATGATGGAGAATGTGCAGTAGAACAAGAAAGACTCATGGGACATTCCCTCCACCCTTCTGTGAACCCCCATTCTGACCCACTCCCTCCTTCTCCCTCTTGTCCACCTGGTTCACTGCCTTTCTTCTCCATCCTTATAGAAGTCCTCAACAGACAGCTAGAGCACCCAGTGGGGGGTCGCTGGCTGGGCAACATCTTTTCCCTGGCTCGCTTGTAAATGCAGACATCCCCTAGATGCCGTGCTGACACCCAGCCCTGTAACAGGACAGCAAGGCTGCAACAGGGTTTTTTTTTCCACTGCACACAGCTTTTGCAGTACGCATGGCATGTCGTGTCATCAGTGACCCCCTCCCCCTCTCTGCTGGTAAAGCTCTGATCTAGATGTAGTCTAGATAGACGGGCAGCCTGTTACCTGCTGCTTAGACCAATTCATTCAACCACTTCACTGTACAAAGAAGTAATTTGCTTGAAATAAATGAACTAACACATGCTCACTTGTAGTTGGTCTGTCATATTTATGGTCTGTGTAATAATTTTGTTTTGAGGAATATTAATAAAATCTGTTTCTTTTCCTCTTTTTGTCCGTTTTGTTCCAACCACAGCCAGTTTTGCTTTTAAAATAACCAAAAGCCTCGACTGAGGTCAGAATTATTTGGACATTACGGACAGTCGCAAAACCTCAGTTCATCACGCATGTGGGCACAGATGAGGTCGGCATCATGTCTAATATTCCTGGCTGTGTTGATAAAGTTTAATTGCGGGTTGCAAACTGTTTGCTTTGACAAATATTTATGACACTTTTCTATAAAAAAAATCTGGAACACTCCTATTTTTGAATACCAGCAACTTGCTCCTGAAACTTTGGGACTGGAACACATTTCCCTCTGTGTTTAACAACCCTCTGTGAGTGTTTGGGAGATGATGACACCAGCTGGTGTAGTTTTACAAGGCAAATTGGCTTCTTTTTTTTTGGTTTGTTTTTCATTCGGTGCTTGACATAGGATTTCAGATGCTCAGCAGTTGTGGCTTAATTTACTGTATTGTGTTTTTGTTTCATTACCACAGCGTGTCCAGAAGTGGGACATGAAGAGCAACCCTCCTCGTGTAATGTCATTTACACAACCTGAATCTATCTAAAGCCTTTTCTTTAGATATTTCACATATATTTGAGGATTCAATCTGTGGGTTTAAGTTAAATACTTAAATTTCATTTATTTATTCAAAATAAAATCATGCTTAAATTCTTGTGCAGATCCACTCTTCACGTATCAGATTGGTAACACAGCACAATGCTGTGCTTTAAAACAAAAGTGTTATGAAAGGGACACATTCACCACAGAGACACGCTGTTATAAATAACAGTGCTTTAGCATTGCCCTGCTGAAATAAGCTCCACTGACCTATAAAATGGAGCTGCTGAACTTCAGATCACTGGACAGCTGCTTGTCTGCTTTCTCCCTCCAATAGCAATAGTTACTATTGAAGGGCTTCGCCTCTAGCTACTGGTGAGCTCATTAACGAAGGCTGTCTGATTTATAAAATACTGTATATTGTATCCTTGTGCGACGTCCAGCAGTGTTTTTGAACCTAATGCCCACAAAGGACCTAACGTCCATGGATTTCCACTTCGCCTGAGTCCTCTAACTCTGTAACACCAAGAGAATCAGATAATATTTGAAATATAGGTTTTGTTCGATTTTAAGACCTCTCCATCACCAGTGAAAAACCTAAATAAGTTCCAGTGAATAGATAGAAGAAAATAAACTGTAGAAAGCTAAACAGAAGAAAGAAGATAAATAACAATTTAACATAAACCAGTGACACACTCCGAGCCTGATCAACCCTGGCAGGGCCTTCTTGGATGAGGGTGTCTAGTGATAATGGCCGAAACACCCGATGAATCCAAGGTCCACTACTGACGATGTGTCCCAAAGTTTAATATGATAATCTAGATCAGATCTCTAATACCTAAACTTAACCAAGGAAGGAAAAATGGCAGCCACAACAATGTATGCCGCTGGTAAAGTTTCTGGGCTGCCCTTCCTTATAACAGCCACCCCTCAAGATTTTCACCATTTAAAGCAATGCATTATCAGGGACTGTAACATCTAGTCCTTTTACTGAATCCACAATAAACTACCAGATTTTGCAAATGGGATTCAAATTTAAACTCAAATTGCAAATTGATATTTCTCATTTTTATAAAATCATGACAAGGCAATAAACACTCCAGTTTCAAATTATGTTTTTTTTTTTTCTGGGAATGATTTCATAGTTCCGGCTTTTCAGGGTTAATGTGTTCAAGTGAAAGGAAAGGGAGTGTTTCTTCCACAAATAATTTTTTCTGTGATTGGTTGATGTTTCATCTGCATTTGTGGATACGTGACCACAAACGCAGTCTGTGCAGTGATTTACACTAAAAAAAACCCAAACAAGCAAACAAAGCCCCGTCCTTTAAATTATACACTAAGAAATGTGAAACTGTTGAGCTCTTCACCAAAGTGCCTCTGAATGCTGAACCCTTCGTTATGTTTACGCCTAGAATCCTATAAACAGGAAAGCAAGTTGTTTTTTTAAACAACTGAAAAACTCATTTGTTAACATTTGTGAGTTCTTTTTAAACCAATTTCAGTTTCTGGTTCTGATGCTTAAAAAAGTTGTTTGTGCACAAGAAATGACGATGAGGACCTGGTCATTTTAAAACTATTGGCAAGTTGCTTTATTTTACATAACCAAAAAGTCTGAAATCAAGCATATACACTGAAATTCGTTGTCATTGTTATACTGTCTATAAACACACAAATGACGCAAACATACAGTCTGAAGACTGAATGAACTCACGAGCAAACGAACAGTAAATTAAAAGAAACAAAGGTCATGGGAGGAATAACAACCAGTCCCGTTGTGAGTTTAAGAGCCATAATTTGCTTCATCAAAAGCTTTTCGAGCTCTCTTCAGCTCCTCGTTCATGGTCAGCAGATCTTTGACTCTAGCAAACTTCCTGGGATCTTTGCGAATTAGGAAAACGATGTCCTCCACCTGGACGCGACCCTGGCGCCCGATAGACATGGCCTTGTGGGTCATTTCCGTGATAAACTCGATCACCAGATCCTCCAGAATATCCACAGACTCCGTGTAAGGGTTCTGGTCATCTCCAAATCCGTACATCATGCACCGGAGCTCCTTGGAGAAGAGTCTCTTTCTCTTGCCGTAGCCGACATCCACCCCGCCGGAGCCGTCCTCCAACTCTTCGTCGAAGCCTGGCTCGTCCTCCTCCTCCGCCATTTGCTGAAAAACACCCGCAAGCGTTATTCAAACCTCAACATTAGCTGCTCATTGTTAAATATGCGTTAGCATTAACCTTACCTTGTGCTTGTTCACGACTGTCTCACAACAACAGCTTGTTAAGTGCGCCGACTTCCGCTTTTGTTTCCTTGACTGAGGAAGTGGTGGTTTGGAGAGGAAACAGACAGGGCTAGAAGTCACAGATACTCCCCCTTGTGGCCATCTCTCGTAAATTTACTCGTGTTATTCGTCAGTATAGCCAACACAGCTGACGGTGAGTTTTCTTTAAAGCACGATCTGTTTGATTGTATCGGAAGACCAAACTTAATTTCATATCGCCGGGTGTATGCGGGAATCACCGACGAGTAGCTTGCTTAGAATGTAAAAAGCTACATTCACGTGTGTTTAAGCTAAGCCAATTTCATTTGGTATTATTTTAGCTACACCCTAGACCTAGAAAAACTATGCACAATGGGCGATGGTAAGTTGGTGGTGTGAGTGGAAACAGGAGCATTGTTCAAGTGGCTGATCGAAGAACAACACCTCACAGCATTCGTGGAAAGAAATGGATCTCGGTGCTTGAACAGAGGGCTCAGATTCCAAGTAAACACTGAGAGCCTTACCGCGGGGGCTCAGCACGTGCTCATTGCCGTGAGTAAGTGACACGTCTCCGTGGATCTTGCTGTGGACTCCTGCCCTGCCAAGTGATGTTCAAAGCTTATCTCAGTCAACCGGATTGAGTATTATAGCTAATTACTGGCCTGAAAATGTTAACAAGTCCATATAGATGCTAAATGACAGGCTAATGTTAGCTAATGAACTATAAGGCAAGTTAACAAAGAAGCCAGTTTGACCTATAAAACGTAGCAGCTATCCAGTGAGCCTTCCTCTCTCAGTCACTGTTGGAGTACAGTTGCTGGTGAGTTCATCTGCTGGGGCTGTCTGATGTTTCTGTTGGTTAACGGACAGTTTTTAAGATTGTTACCAGCTGCTTATCCGCTAGCAGAACCAGTTAAGAGAATGCTAGTAGCTGATAACGTTTAATTTGAGCTAAAATAAATGTTGCCGTTATGTTAACATTGTATCAAATAGGTTTCGCTTAAATTCTGTCTGAGCGCCTGTTCCACTAACTAGCATTAATATGCACAAACGCAGTCCTGCTCTAACATTGCTTTTCTTCTCTGCGGTGTTTCTGCTCCTTTTCTGCTGTAAAAAGGTCTGGTATGGCTGTTCGGGGAGGATGTGGGTTCAGGTCGGAGATGGCCCCTCTGCTGTAGCTGTGTGTTGTGGACAGCTGGTCCTGGCAGTCCCGTATGGCGTGCCCAGTCCAGTTCCTGTGCAGGGGGCTGCGCACTGTTGGATTAGTTCTTCTCTACTATGTCTTCTCTATAGGCATCACATTCTATAACAAATGGCTAATGAAGGTGAGTAAAGAAGCTCATACAGCCATGTCAGTTTCCTATAACATGCTTGGTTGTATTAAAGGTGATTAATGAAAATAAGCACCTGAGGACGCTCTGCTTTGCTTGTGTGGGGATCTCCTGGATCCTGAGAAAGAGACTTACACTGACTAGGCCATCCTGGGATGACCCCAACTGTTTCTCTCCCTTTCTTAGGACTTCCATTACCCCCTCTTCATGACTTTAGTTCACCTCACCATCATCTTCTGTCTGTCAGCTCTGACACGACAGGCTGTGCAGTGGTGGACAGGAAAACCTCGCGTTACTCTAAGATGGAAAGAGTACCTCAGAAAAGTAGCACCCACAGGTGAGTTTTTTTATCTTGAGTCTGGAGACTGGTGATTTAGACGGGGGACACTCGCCTCTTATCGGGTTCACCGATTGACTAAGCTCTGTAGAATGCTTCGTCTAAAGTCCACGTGGAGAGAATAAATACGACAACCCCGACGAGAATGATTAAGATATTTAAAAGCAAGTGCACTAAATGAACCGTTCCAAACCAGTTTTGCCTTGTATAAACTAAAATTCTGCACAAACTTAAGTTGTAATAAGATTAGTTTAAAAGAGTCAGAAGGAAAAAGTGAATCAAAGACTAAGATAGGGCTGCTCGATTATTCGATTATGGCAAAAATGATAATCACAATTATTTTCACTGAAATTGAGATCTCGATTATTTGACGATATTTAACAATAACAATGTATTGAATAATGACTTTAAAGATTGTCAAAAATAATATAAAATAGTGTGCAAATACTGATAACAGTGCAAATGTTTGCAATATAAAAAATAAATGAAAAATGTAAACATCTATGTTTAGTGAACTTTGCAGTGTTGCTCTGTGGTGCAGCTACGACACTGTAGCAAAGTTTACACACTATTGCTGTGTCCCAATTCGGGGTATGCACGCTTGAAGTACGCATTTTAAGTGCGGTTACGTCACCGCCACGCGACGACGGCTGTCCCAATTCGAAGTGTACTTCAAATGCATACTCCAAATGCGCCGTCGATTTCCCCAAATATCAAGCGTGGTCCGGTGCACGCTTCGTGGTCCCATATATCCCACAAGTCATAGTGCGGCGGTGGGTGTGGATAATTTTGCCGCAAAATACGGCAGAAGGGAGCGGCCGAAAAGTGAACTGTCAAAAGTAAGTACTGAATATGACGTCACTTATTCATGTGCGAATGTTTAATAATGAAGAACATTAAAACATTGCTGTTGGCCACATGTCGGCAAAGTTATGTGACACTAGTGATGTTTGTACTTTCAGCATTAACTTGGTTTTAAAGCCTCTACTTCTAAATATACATATAGTCGACCTTAATCTTACAGAGAATCTGATGATTTTATGGATAATTAAAGTCAGTCATATATCCACAAACACAACAAGCTGAAAGTCAGTGATATATATATATATATATAATCTGACAATACTATAATATTGGCCATATTATATTTACATTACCACAGTGAGATGACTTTAGTCTCATGAACAACATTAACTAATTATTATTTACTAGCTAATCTTAAATGACTGTTCAGTACAGAAATGAAGCCCTTGAATCATGTTTTACAGTCCTGTGGTTTCAGCCTCAGATACTCAACTAATCAAAGTGATGTCATGACAAACATGAATGACCAACAAAACATTTTTCTCCTTCATTTCTGTCAAACGAAGCTGTATGTAACGTGTCTCGCGGTTAGTATCATGGTTGCTAGGCAACCTGAACAGCGCGACGAAGCATATACCGTCCCATTTCACAAGCCTCTCACTTCCGCACTTCCCGTACTTATAGTACGCACCGTCCGTAGTACGCGTAGTGCGCGTACTTCAAGCGTGCAGACCCCGAATTGGGACACAGCATATGTCTACTTGATCCACGTCTGACTCCGCAAACCCATAATGTTTCCACACCACTGAAGTTTTTTACCTCTCTTTTCAACCAACAGCAGTCACTCTCCTCTCCAAATAACTTCTGCTTAGCTTTCCGAGCTTCCCTCGGGTCCTCTTAATAAGCGGTCCCCAAACCCCGGGCCTCGGACCGGTACCGGTCCGTGAGTCGTTTGGTACCGGGCCGCGAGAGTTGAGGCTCAGGTGTGAAATGTATAGTTTTCAGGGTTTTTATCGGTTTTTAGCGTTATTTTGTTATCGTTTTTATCGTTTACTCGGTTTTCCTTGGTCTTTTCACGTGTGTTATGAATAAATTTTCTTTTTTTGGTACCGGTACTAGTTTTATTTTGTTGTATTTATCCGCGACACCTTAAAGGCCGGTCCATGAAAATCTTGTCGGGCATAAACTGTAGTGATGTGCGGATCGATCCTGAAATATCTATTCCTCCGATACCAGTCATTTATGTTCTAGAATCGATTCTCACATTAAAATATCAATATTTTAGTAATTTAGGGTAAATTTGTAGTTTATCATTAACAGGAACACAGTGGAAAGAAACTATAACATTCGGATTGTCTACATTCAAAGGAACTACTTCCTCTTCCGCCTTTCATAGTCATGTGCGAAATATGGCTGTATAAATGTCTCGCAGCCGCTAGTGCGCACTCACCACAATGGCTGAGCGTAATTGTGTGGACGTATTTTACCTCCACAAACAACTGAGACGTTGTTTGCGATACATGTGGCAAAAAAATGAGGTGTTGTGGCCATACTTGCCAACCTTGAGACCTCAGAATTAGGGAGACATTCAAAAGGGCTGTTGGGGGGAGGTAAATACATTTTACAGTGTTTATTTTATCGGATAAAATACGTTAAATGTCACCGTTATTATTGGCCGGCCTGGAAACAGCGGGGGTGTCCAAATTCAGAGGCTGCTTCCACCTGAGGACCTCGGCCTTTGCGGTCTAAAGAAAGCCGGGTAGTACGTCACGAGCTCCCTCGGTAGAGTGGAACTCAGCCGTCTGCTCCTTGCTATCTAAAGTATAACAGGGCGCTGGCGTAAACTCTCGACCTTCTCACACTTCTGTTTAATCAGTTTTCTGTTTGACGTTTATTCAGCTGTGTGAAAACCCCAGGAACCCCCCCGAGGGATTAATAAAGTTTAATCTAATCTAATAACTTTAATCTCAGCCAAACCGATTTACTCACGAACAAATAAAACACTGAAAAAGCCAAACAATAACATTTTTAAGTTATCAAAGTGACTTATATATCATGTTTAACCCGAGTAGTGAAAGACCGCGGGGGTTTGAAGACGATGTGTCGGTCGGCTCAGATGTTTGAAGTTTACACAGCTACATTCTCACCTGAAAACATGTTAAAAGTTTTTTTTGCGACCCAGAGAAAGAGAAATAAGAGTAATATTAAAACTAAGCAGCTGCCGTCATTGTTGGAAACTGGAATTGGCTGGGCTGCGCTATGAATTCTGCGATATTCAGGAGAATGGTCGGATTCTCCCGGAAAAATCGGGAGGGATGGCATGTATGGTTGTGGCAACATCACTAACCTTGTCAAACACCTCAGAGTAAATCATATCACAGAATATGACGAGCGTATGGTGAGGCGAACTGAAGTGGAGGAGAGGGACAGGTCTGCTAGGGCGAGACAGACGTCTCTCAGGGAGTCCTTTAGTGCTGCAGGCAAGGTGTTCAAATAGCACAACTTCAGTTTTTTTATTTCTATATGATGAACTCTGCATTATTAAGTGATAAGAACAAGTAATCTGATGTCCTGTAATCATTATGACGCTATAATTTGAGATACAATAAATAAGTTTTGGTACAAAGTATCGGTATCGGATCAGTATCGTCGATACCACCCTGAATATTACTTGGTATCAGATCGGAAAGGAAATCAGTGGTATCGCACATCACTAATAAACCGGTCTGTGGCGCAAAAAGGTTGGAGACCGCTGCTCTTAATGTTGTGACACGTGTTCGAAATGCAGGAGAGGTGCGCTCGATTTGCCACAGGGAGCAGCGCGAGAGTAAAGCACAAGGGAGGGGCTAATAATCGGCTCAGTCATTTTTAATGATCGTTGAAAGCCCAGATCGTAATCGTGATTAAAATTCGATTAATTGAGCAGCCCTAGACTAAGAAAAGCAAAAGAGAAATTAAATCAAAAGTAATTAATATTTTGTTCTGTTGTACTGTATACACTAAAACGACATCAAGGTGATTTTAATATGTGAATAAAGGGCAGTGGGATTAATTATATACATACATGTTGTTGTTGTTGGGTTTTTTTTAGTCAGTATTTGTGCTTCTAAATGCATTTAGTCACTCTAAATGCACTGAAATGAGTGGCTTTAACTGTGTTTAAGTTTTAAAATGAACCTGTCATCCTGTACTCCTAAGTTCTGTCCTTCTTACCTGCAGCCATCGCAACAGCGCTGGACTATTGGTCTTTTCCAATTGGAGCTTCCTCTTCATCACCATTAGCCTGTAAGTTTGTGGTTTGGACGTTTTTATTAGAAGTTCATATGTGTCAGTATTTTATCTTAACCAGTCATTGTATTGTTCTTTACATATTCTACGACTTTTATTTTGTGTCATTCAAGGTATACCATGACCAAGTCCTCAGCAGTGCTTTTTATCCTGTTTTTCTCTCTGGTCTTTAAACTGGAGGAGCCGGTGAGTGTACCGATCACATGACACTGACAGCAGTGCGAACAGTGCAGTTTGTCTTCACTTTAATGTCACCTAGACACAACTGGAGAATTAAGCATGCTTCTTATACAGGCAAAATGATGCAAGAGGCAATTCTTTAGTCTGTTTTTCTCGATTGTGGTGCAATGCACAAAGCAGACATCCAGCAACGTTCACAAAGTGCACTGTGGCTGTAGCAGAACATGAGAACTTTCTAATCTGAAAAAAGTCCTGCACAAATTTATAACCGGTTCGGGTTGACACCAATTTTTCTTAATGGTGTCATAGCCTAAAGCTTTAATTCTGTCCACCTTTAGCACCAAATCACAATAGTCAGTCACAGCGCTTTGAGGCGTTTGAGCTCTCACTGTGGTATTGTATCACTTCCTGTTACAGAGCACAGTGGTGTTTTTGTGTAGCTTGATGGGGGTTTCATCACATGAGCAGTCATTACCTCTCGTCTACTCTCTCCTCTAGTTTGTGCTTTGTTCTGTTCTTCTTTTATCCGTCATCCTCTACTTTCTTTCTTCTTCTGTTTCCTGTGCAATTTTAACTTGAAACTGCTGCGTGTCGTTGTCTTTTCTCCCTTTTTAATCCAGAACCCGTTTCTGATCCTGGTGGTCCTGTTGATCTCCTGCGGTCTCTTTATGTTTACCTTTGAGTCAACCCAGTTTAACCTGGAAGGCTTTATTCTGGTGCTCCTAGCATCCTTCATAGGGGGGATTCGATGGACCCTCACTCAGGTCCTCACGCAGAAAGCAGAGCTGGGTAAGTGTTCAGTCACTGTGGAGTGACAGCTTCCAAAGAGGTTAAAAAGCCTATAACCTGGATCTACACCAATGAATTTTGGGCTGTGGCTTTCATCAGGTATACAGTAAAACATGATACACACGCCATTTCAAAGGGGATTGGTGTGAAATACAAAAAAAAACAACTATCATAGAGACCTAAAATATCTTGTTATGTGGTTTCAACCTAGCCGTTATCCTTGAATGGTCTACAACAAGTTAACAAGATCCACCAGTGATGACTCTAATGCAGGTTCTGACACAACATTAACAGCAGGTGAAGTGGGGTTGTTGCTTCTCACTGTCTTTCCTCTGAGTTTATACAGCAACATCTATCCATAAGTATTTACAAAGTAAACACATTGAAGCCCAACAGCAGTAACTTTAACTATATGCCAGGCTTGTAAAGCACTGATTTAAAACTCTGCTATGATTTGAGGTTTCCCAGCTGGGACACAGCTCCCTGCATTTTTCATCTTTTTCATGTCGCACTGTTTTAGGCCTTCAAAACCCAATAGATGCCATGTACCACCTCCAACCTCTCATGTTCCTTGGGCTGTTTCCTCTCTTCCTGTTTAATGAAGGTGAGTATAGACATGAGTTCATTGTCTTTCATGTTTTGTCGCCTGCATTAAATTAAGCTCTGTAGCCTCTAATTTTTTTTTTTAACTTTTTATTTTGTACTTTTTCCAAATTTATAGTACATGCAAACAAAAATATGAAAAAGGAACACAAAAGAAACAAACTAAAAGGAATAAAGGACACCTAATCTGTGGAAGAGAAAACAAAAAAACAAGGAGGAGAGGTCCCTGCCTTATGGGGCTGAGTGAGTCTTATAGGCTATCCATTTTGTCCACTGTTTTCGGTGTTTGTCAGATTTCAGTCTCAAAGTGTAGGTCATTTTCTCCATTATATATATGTCCTCGATTACATCAGTCCATTCGTCCAATTTTAAAGGGTCACTTTTCAGCCAGTTTTTTGTTATTACCTTTTTTCTTGACAACAACATAATTTTAAACAAGTAATGCTCCTCCTTTGTTACATTTTCCCATATTCCAAAATACATTACTCGTGCCTCACATGGCACGTCATACCCACGGCACTTTCTTCATTGTTACTGCAATGCTTTCCAAGTAAGGTTTGATATTTTTACACTTCCAAAACACATGAGAATGATTGGCGTCCAAGTCTCCACATAATCTCCAGCATCATTGGGGTGTTTTCAGCTGCTTGCTTTTGATATAAGGAGTAATAAAGAACCTAATCACATTTTTCCAGCCATATTCTCTCCATCGTCTAGAGCTGGTGGAATTATGTTGTGTGAGACATACGGATCGCCAGTCATCCTCTGACACCAAGAGTAATTCAGATTCCCACTTTTGTTTTGATATATATTATTGTTTCATTCCTATTCAAATTTTGCAGACCCTATATAATTTTGATAAAACTCTTGATGGAGGATTTTTTATGCACCTGTTATTATTTCTATTATATGGCTTCCTTCTCTCAAGAGCTTCTTCCTAATTTCTGTATTGTAAAAATGTCTTAATTGAAAATACCTAAATAAATCTGATTTATCCAGTCCAAACTGTCTCTGTAGATTCTCGAAGGATTTGAATGTTTTCCCGTCTATTAATGTGCACATTGGTGTAATTCCTTTATTGACCCATCTTAAAAATGTACTATCCCATTGTCCACTTTGGAATTTTCGAGAATATGCAGGCCAAATCAGCAAATTACAGTCTTCTATAATTCTATATTTCTTCACTATAATTCACCAGAGTTTAATAGTGAATTCAGTAATGAGATTTGTGTTCGTAGACTGTATAGTTTCTTCTCCCAATCTTGCTTGTGGATGACATGATGAGCAATACTTTATCTCCATATGCTTCCATTTTGAGGTGTAATCCGGTGAACACCAGTAAACAATATTCCTTGAAATTCGGGAGGGCAAGTCCTCCTTTTTCTTTTCTTAATTGGAGTATTTTAAATCTTATTCTTGGCTTTGTCCCTTTCCAAATAGATACAGTAGTCGAGGAAGCACATTCATTTTTATTACCTCTATTCTTGAGCTAAGGTCCATGACAAGTGGAGCCCATTTAATCAAATCTTTTTGGATTGTATTACTAATCTTTACATAATTTGCCTCGTATAGTGTACTTATTTCGCTAGTTAGTTAGACACCTAAATATTTGATCTTATTGTAGTCCAAAACAGCAAAAAGAAATATCCAAGAGACTCTATCAAAGGCCTTTTCAGCATCTAAGCTCACTAAGGCTGTTGGGATTTTCTCTTTATTAACTTTGTTAATTATATGCAATGTGCGTCATATATTATCTTGTGTCTGTCGCCCCTGAATCCTGTCTGGTCTTCATCCACCAGATCTGGGAGAAACAGCTCTAAGCGTCTTGTGATTATGGATGTAAATAATTTATAATCCACATTTAAGATAGAGATTGGGCAATAAGAGTCACAGTTTTCCTTGTTTTTACCTTCTTTTGGTAAGACTGATATAATCACCTCTTTCCAAGAGGGTGGAATTTTAGTGTGTACTATCAAAATAGGAGCCAAGTCCTTTTTAAAAGTCTTATACCACTCATTGGGATACCCATCACTCCCTGGACTTTAATTAGATTTCACTCTCCTTATTGCCTTATCCAGTTCTTCCTTAGTGATGGGTTTAGTTAAAAATTCATTTTGAGTTGTCCCAATAGAAGGAAGGTCTAACTGAGCCAAGTACTCTTCAATTTCTTGTCCGTTTTTCTGGTCGGGTTGATTATACAATGTTTTATAGTATTTTTGAAAGGCATTTTTTATCTGTGTTGGTTCATATAGTAGTTCCTTGGTGTTTGGATCTCTAATCTTATTAACTGCATTACTTATTTGTATTGATTTGAACTGTTTAGCCAGTATTTTGGTTGCTTTGGAACCAGACTCCATAAAATGTTTGTTTTGTGAATCTCAGGTTCTATTCTATTTCCTCCATAGACAGATCGCTTAGTTGTTTTCTTACATCTTTAATGCTTTCAGCCAAGTCGGCACTCAAATCTGTATGCTGTTTTTTTTTTCTAAATCCCTTGATCGTTGTTCTAATTTGAATTGTGTGAGCTTTTGTGGCCCCTAATTATGGCATTTCAAGTCCTTTACAGACCCCACTGTGCAGTGTGATGGTCATAAGAAACTGATTATGTGTCAACACGGTGCCTATTCTGACACCCACATCTCATTTACATGTAAATAGGCAATAGCTCACATGTGTAATAGATTAGCAGTAGTTTCTCAGGGGTTCAGCTCAGCTGCAGAAAGTGGAGGATTATCAAAGCCCTGTAGCAGGTGCTTGATTAATGGGCACCCACAGTGTTTCTTTTCCTTCTGCTACTGGACTCTGTGGCAGGCCCAAGAACCAAAGTGTGAAAAGTTGTGAAATTTAGAACGCAGACCTGATTGGTTTCAGCACAACACAACGGCCAGTGTGTTGAAATTGCAAATATGCTGTTGCACTCTACGAGCTCGTCTCATTTCTCTGCTTTGAGCTCCCTTGTAACGTCTCTCCTCTGTACTCCCACCTGTACATCAGTTGCAGTGCAGAGTGTTGAAGTCCGTCTCAATTCCTAAAACGTATGCACATAATAAACAAAGGCAGAGATCCATGCGTCACATTGTGCCACACTGTGAATGTAATTAAAAGCAAAAAACTGGTCCAGTAATGTAGCCACAGTTCTTTTCACCGACACTGCTTTAAAGGCTGCAAGAATCTCACATTTTGTTAAACTCCTGTTGCCTCGTCTTCTCTCTCCTCGCGGTTCATCGTGGCCTGGCAGATCAGAGATGACACGGGAGTGAGACGATGGGGCACAGGAACAAGAACAAACAAGTGTGTGGGACAAGTATGCATTTGTGGACGTTGGAGTGGAAGGGGATTGTTTGAGGTGTGGTCCAGCTGCCTTCACTTCAGATAAATGATATCCCAAATTCTTTATAATTTATGAAATGGAATTTATGAGAAGTGTTCTCACTGTTCTTAAGAAACATTACATTTAATTATTTTGAATGGTGAAAAAAAATCACATCACTGATGCAGTGTAATGTAAATGCACTGCATCACAGAGGTGTATTTCAGCCAGCTGGTATCATTCAGCTGACTTATCAGAGTCAACTGAATGATATGATTTTTGGCCGTTCTGAGCATGAGGTGGCGTCCATGTGAATAATCTGCCCTGACTGTGGTAATAGAGCTGTGTTTAAAGAGTGGGACTGATTTCAGCTCGATACGAAGGGCAGCCTTACTGAGGGGACTCGCATGAGCACATCAGTCCAGATGTAGCTCAGTGACAGAGGGCCTCTGCTTTTGTGCCACTGTCAAGCACGTAACATTGCACACCAGAGCTGTAATCTACAAATAAAACACTGCTGATTCAAGCAGAAGAGCTTGAAGAAGAACAAAAAGGAACTCCTTTATAAAATCTCTACAAGATATTGGACTTTCAAAAGACATGAGTGGGCAAGCCCTATAAGCAGTCCGTGGAAAACTATTGTAACTGTGTAATTGCCGATCTACCTGGAGTGCTGCCACTCCTAAAAAATCTGTCCTGATTCTTTCCTCTGTGCCTGCAGGGCTGAGCCTCAGCACCTCAGAGAAGTTATTCCGGGTGACGGAGCTCTCGCCTCTCCTGTATTCCCTCTTCACGTTAAGCATTGGCGGCTCGCTGGCCTTTGGTTTGGGCTTCTCTGAGTTCCTGCTGGTCTCCCGAACTTCCAGCCTCACCTTATCCATATCAGGGATCTTTAAGGTAATTACTTACTTTCTGTGTTGTCAACATCTTTTTTCACCTCCAGCTGGTGGATGGCTGCCACTAGAAGTGCCTTGAGGTGACTGTTGTTGTGAATTGGTGCTATATCAATAGAATTGAATTAGATTGGTGAAGCCAAAGAAAGTCTGTCCGCAATACCAGAGCCATAGCTGAGTTTAATATGGGAGGTTGCGGTTCTTTTGGTGCTTACTGTGAGCTACTAAAGCAGTTATGTGTAATCTTTGTGGACGTTCTGACAGACCAGAGGGTTCACTAGGGCTTTGGATGTGGGCATATAACAACATCTTTATTATGAAAATCAACTTTATTGACTAAGTATGTCTACACATACATTGTTTTGTTTTTTGCTTTCAGTGTGAAATTGTAAATATGTTCTAAAAATGTTATGTAATAAATAAGGGATTGTTACTGTATATACATGTGGACTTGGGTTTTTTCAGAGCTGTCTAATGAAGTCTTCTCTGTTGTTCCTTGTGTTGATTTCCTGCAGGAAGTATGCACTCTGCTTTTAGCCGCTTTTCTGATGGGAGACAAAATGAGTATGCTCAACTGGCTGGGATTCGCTGTGTGTCTGTGTGGTATTTCACTACACGTGGGACTCAAGACATATTATTCTAAAAGTAAGTTTTATTTATGTTTTCACCATATTTACTGCTCTACATCTTAAAAACATAAAAATACTCAAAGCTTTTTTGTAATGGCATATAATATATATTTTTTATTTTCTACACAAAAACCTTTGGTAAGCTCTTTTTTTTTTTTTTTTAGTAAAATCCAGAAATTTTGAATATGTATTTTTTTTTGTTTTAAGTTACATTTCTGGGTGAGAATGTGCCCTTATTCACCGAACAGCCTGTTCTCCAATTTCTAGTTTACATATCACATTTTCTACATGTAATGTCACAGTTTTCTTCAGAATCCTTAAAAAGGAAAGGAGGAAGGAGACTTTGCAGAGTGGTGACCATGCTGATGGTGTAAATTTTCTATCTTCCATCAGATAAGGGTCCTTCTTTAAGGCAGCTCAAGAGTAAGAGCCCAGAACTCGAGCTGCCGTTACTGCAGCGAAATGGGGATGAGAGTAAGGACTCGGCTACTGATGAATGTGATGATGAAGAAGAAGAGATCACCCTACACTGACAGGACTTGGACACAGTCTCCATGCTGCACATTCCTTCCCTAATCTTTTGTTAGATGGTTTGAACAGTGATGTCAGAGAAGTGTTTCCAGGTGTGGGACTTTTGGGGCTTGGGATTTTTTTTCCCCAATCCCAAACTCAGAGATAATCAGATTCATTTTGCATTGCCTGAATCAGCTGTTTAATGCATGATGGCCTCTGTATGTCAGATATTTCAATAATCATAAAGTACTAAACATTACAAAGACACAAGTCAGCTTTTACAGAGCTCAGATTGATGTCAGGACTTTTGCCTAAAATTCTAACTTTGCTAATGGAGTTAAAATATTCATTGATTGCATATTTTAATTTGTAGAGTTGAAGAGTGTTTATTGAATTGGACAATAATTGTCTACAGCCTTTTTGAGTCATAATTTGAGATGTCATGAATAGTGAAACTGACCTTTAATGTGCCTATAAGCAGATGGAAGGAACAATTTTAATAAACTGATGATGACTTTGTTAGAGTTTAAAGCCATTTCTAAATGTTTATTGTTTTTTTTTTGTCACGATTTTCTTTAAATGCAGTGTTGTTTGCGTGTTATTTCAGAAAATAAGCTAAAAATTGTTTTTCATTACTTTTGATATTCCAGAGGTTTCTGTTAACAATCATGGAGATGTTTGCTCGATCCCAGATTTACACTGTTGTAGGATTAATCCAAACCAGAGGCATAAAGGCTGTGTGTGGTCACAGAAAAACTGAGTCATTCATTAGATGATGTGACCTGTGCGCCACCTTAATCTCAACTTCATGGAGCCAGACCCCAGACTGTGCAGGGTTATAGAGGCAAGACATGGAAACACCCTAAATCCAAGGAGATGGGACAAAATTAGTGAATTTGTGCTATTTCAGAGGCAGTTAGTGCACAATCACAAACTTTATGTCAGTACTTACTATGGACCTAATTGTACACTCACAAGTTACGAGTCCATGTTCATTGCAGTGCATCTGAATCTACACTTCACTGGTGTATCTACACTTCATATTTAGGTGTCACTGAGTGTTGGTCGAATCTAAAAGTAAAAAAAACCCACTGAAATCTATTATTTTTTCCTCTGTACTGCAAATGTATCAGTGTGTGTGTGTGTGTGTGTGTATCTAAATTGTGTCCGTTGCACTGCGCTGTACTGAAACGACACAAGTAAACTCTTTGACTTCCAACCTGGGAGTTGGATACCGGACTAGACTCAAGAATAAAGTCGTGTTCCAACACATCTGTTGGAAATTATTAATGCACTAATTATTCATGCACTAAGGGATGGGAATATAAGAGTGTACTCGCCGTTGATTAAGCGCACTGTGTGTTTAACTTTGCAATATGGCAGTCACAGTAGAGCACATGGTATTATATAGCAGAACTGTATGCGGTCAAGCGGGGTAATATTTCACTGTACGTTACATAGGATGGCTCAAACGTATGGTTGTAAAAGTGTCTCCTACTGTGGGGAGGATTTTACAGCATTCTTCTGAGTGCCACGCCCATGCCGGAGCAGCAGGAGGGCCTTGCTTCTCAGATTTCACCCTGAAACGTTCAGATACGACCTGTTGAGAGGAAGCAGGCTTCAGAGTGGAGCAGAAAACCTGCGCATGTTGACATCCCCGCCTCTGGAATGCAGTGCGGAATAAACTGGACTCAACGAACCGCAGGTAAGAGCTCACCTGGCCGCTCTGAGAACGACCGTGTTAGAAAACGGCCAAGTGCGTTTGTGATGGTGTTCTTTTTATTCATTCCGAGGTGTTAGATGAATGACCTACTGTAGCCTGTACTTACGATGCAGTGCATTGTTTCAAGCTGCTGTGAAAAAAACCCAAACAAACACCGGGACCTGCGAGACACCTACCACACAAAAAGCAAACTTGTGCTACTTTTGTGGTGCTTGACACCAGTTAACGTGTTGCACTGTGCGAGTTATGTGTACATTAAAAACAAGTATCAGTATTTAATTATCAGTCATTTAAACATGAAACACACCTTTATTTTAGTTATATCTACGCAGTTATTGGCGTGCTATATTGCGTCAAAACAGCTTCCTCCAGCAGCTAATTTCTTAACAACTTTAAAGAATTCACTTACTTAACATTTTTGTAAAAGGTGTGTACATTAAAATAGTTGTTAGTATTTAATTCGATGTAAGTTAAAAATATATTTAGCGTTTTTTAAATTATATTCAACAAGCTTACAGTTTTATATCCGGTGGTTATTAGCGTGTTTCTACTAAGTGCGTCAAAAGCATGTTCCATAATTTAAATTGCTGACTTGTTGTTTCCAGGTGTATTTACCTCATAGCTCTTACCAGCTGTCTTAAAACCTTCTGACACTGAAATTTGATATCCAGGGTCAAGTGTTGCCACCTTGGTACCTAACAGTTAGCTGGAGTTCAAGCTATTTCATGATGGTGTCATTTTTTCCTGGTGAGGTCACTCCAAGGGCAATAAAGGCATCCAGAAATGAGTGACTGTATACCCTGTATTAATCCAGTCTTTTAGATTGAATATTTCCTTTTATGTCTTTAACACCAGTGCAATGATTTCTTGTCTTATTATTAAGTAAAAATAATTTGTAGAATACGCGTGTGGCTTTGGATTCATTCAAGAAAAATGAGTTCAAAGCAAAACTAAAGGACTTTCACAGGAACTGCATAACATTACTACTCCTTTGCTCTCTGTCTGACAGGCACATCAATAAGTGCACAATGTGCCACTCAAGCACTGACTTTGCAACATTCAGGCAAGCAGGCACATGTGAAACATGAGAAAACTATACAAAAACCCCCAATGTAGTTCCATCACATACTTCACATGATTACATCAGGTAGGCATGTTGGAAATGTCTTTTAACCCTCATCGTACTGTCAGGGGCCCGTGCAGACCCCAGAGGTAAATTTGTTTTGTCATATATCAAATGTATTTTCTTTCTTTGTCAGTCAATTAGTTCTTAGTAAAGTGGCATGGACGTAGTCATACCACACATTAAAAGCAGAGCTCATACCGCTGCATGACAATCCCCAGTCTGAGTGGCAACTAAATTAACTTTAGTTATCTCTAGTCATTTCTGCTTCCTGCACAATCATAGTAATTTGTTTCTTTGCAGCGCCTGCAGAAAGTCAGGCTGAGCAGACAAGACTGCCCTTTATCACTGATTCATTTCATGATATTTATGCACAGATTTTCTAGGCACAGCCAAGGTAAGGGGGGCGTGGAGGGTTCAGTGATCTCAGGATATCATCTTGGTTTTCTACGGCTTGGTGTACTGCTACTGGTACACTGGTCTTTATAGTTCAATCTACGTCCCAACCATCACCTGTGGTCGCGAGCTCTGGATAGTGACGGAAAAATGAAATAAAAGCAGAAATGGGTTCCCTCTGAATCATGTCTAGGCTCTCCCTCAGAGGCAGGATGAGAAGCTGAGTCATTAGGGAGGCACTTAGAGTGCAGCCGCCATGCCTCCACATCCAAAGAAGGCCGTTGACGTGAGTTCAGGGATCCTAACCACCTCTTAGGTGAGAACTTTTCTAGAAGGCAGACCCAGGGCAGACCCAGGACATGGTAGAGATTGTTTCTCTGGGTTGGCTGGTTGTGTGTTTATCTGAAGCCTGATTGGTTTCATCATATAAATACAACAGAAATAATGTTTATTTAAAATGATTGAAAACTAAGTGATTCCACACTCAAAAGATGATAAATAAGCTTTTAAGTAACATGAATTACATTTTGGATAAAAGATGCAAGTTGTTATAAAGAAAAGTACAGATTCTTGTTTTATATAAAATATGCATATTCATTTTTAATTAATTTGAATTAATAATTTTTTTAGATGACAATAACTATATAACTAATCCATGCATGGTAAATATGTTGGTAGGATGAGGGTTAAACTCTCTTCTAATGGTTGCCTGTTGTGCTTGAGACAGGCAAGAAAGTTCAGACAGGAATCCATTAAAATAAGTCTAAAATGCTAACAATGAGTGTTCAGCACTGTGAAGAAGTATTTGCCACCAGCTTTCCATCCCATACATCAGATGTGAAACTAACATAACATTTCATAAAAGGTACATCACACCAGCAGTCAAACATGGTGGTGGTAGTTTGATGATCTGGGGTTTAAAGTATGAAAAATGCAACAACAACAAAAAGGGATCAGGGGGTGGGCAAATACTTTTTCACAGTACTGTATGTCAAATTATTGTTAATATAAATTATTACAGTGAAATCAGTATCTTTGGGTCTCTGTATGTGTGTTGATATTTCTCCTTATCTCTACTTGTGTTTCCATGTCACACTTCACCAGTTAGCCGTGGATAACTTACTTCTGTCATACCCGGCCACGAGCTGGAAGGTCTGTGAACTCCAGCTGTATTAACTGTGTCTTTGTTCAGCCTGTGTTTGTTGAACAGTGTTCTTATTCACAAAGAACAAATGACATTCCTTTCGTCCTTGTTTTCTAAAGATCATCTTCCTACAGTTTTACAGGGGTTTTCAAAATTAAAAATTCTAGTAATATTTTTGGGGAACAAAAAAAGCAGATGCTGAAATTCCTAAACTCTTTGCAGTTTGATCCTGAGCAATATTCTTAAACCTCTCCTTTACATATAAAAGACTCATTGAGAGGGCTTTTTAGAGCAAATCATGCATGTGACATGCTGCTGATTGCCTAGCTGGTTGTAACTGTTCTCTCAGTTTTAGGTTGTTTTGTTTTCTGTTGCTACCTCACCACATTTTTTAAATGTGCTGCTGGCACCAAATTGAAATGAGGACAGATTTTTTAAAAATCAAAAAAACTGAAAAGTATCAATTTAACATTTTTAATCAAAACTAATTTGGCTATTTTGATTAAAGGCTTTAAACTCTTTAAATTCTTTGTGATTTACATGGTGTCTGAACTTTTCTTTTTTTTATGGAAGTGGGATTTTAAAAAAATGAGTTTGGTCTTTTAGCTTTGAGCAAGAAATTATTGTTCTTAGAAGATTCCAAGACTCCAAATAATGTTCCCTCTTTGGAGTGTAAAAAACACAACATTTGATATATATGAAATAAGTTCAGTCCTGGGATCTAGAATTATTTGAAGGTGTTTAATGGATGTTGTGTAAAGTGTTAATGGGTCTCACACAGAAGCATGGTAGGTTTACGGCCTCTTCAAGGGCTGCACGTTTGTTAATATTATAGCCTGGTGTATCATTAGCTGTGTTGAGGTCTGTAATTGGACAAAATCAGGCACATCTGTAGTCTGAGTCAGACATAAAAATTTCCATGGGAAAACTACCTGGTTTTTAACAGCTTTTTTCCCCATTATGTTGATATGAAAGGTATTCCAAAGTAGAAATATATATTTTAAATGAGCAATACAAATGTAGAATAGGATTTATGACTGATTCATTTGTTTGATTTATAAATTCTAATCTGATCCACAAATCTTATATCTGAAAAGCTGAAAATTAAAAAAAAAATCTGAAAAGCTGAAATAATTGAACTCAAAAACACACCATCATGAAAAATTCATGTTTTTTTTGTTTTGTTTTTTTTTTTACATGTTCAGAAGGTCGAGCAGGTCATCTAATAATCAGGAGTTTGGTGGTTTGGTCCCTGGCTGTTCCAGACTGCATACAGACTATCCTTGGGCAAGATACTGAACAAGCTGCTGTCTGATGTGTTTATCGGTGTATGAATGTGTGTGACTGTGGGAATGAAGGAAGTTGCATAAAGTGCTTTGAGTGCTCAAAGAGCATAGAAGAACTCTATATAAGAACAGTCCATTTATCATAGATTATCTAGTGCTGTCTGAATTCTTCCTCTTACCTGTTCTTAGCTGAAGCAGAAACCGCACTGTGTGTGGTCTTCTGCTGCTGTAGAACATCTGCTTCAAGGTTCGACATGTACATTTAGGGATGCTCTTCTGCATGCCCTGGTTGTAAAAATCGACTTTATGAGTTACTGTTTCCTTTTTTACCCAAAGAACTGCTGCTCACTGGTTATTTTCTCTTTTCAAACCATTCTCTGTAAACCCAACAACTGTGCCATGTTTAAAGTCACTTAAATCACCTTTCTTTATCATTCTGATGCCTGGTTTGCTGCCAGCTTATTGGGCAGGTTAGATATTTCCATCAAAAGTCAGTCAAACATGTGTACCTAATGACATGTGTGTGTGTGTGTGTGTTTGTGTGTGTGTATGTAAAAATAAGAGCATACATAAATGAAATAATACTGACAGCGTTATCTTTTATATTTCTAGACTCCACTCATGTCTCCTCACCTCCTTGCTACACCATTGTCATCTTCCTGGCTAATGCCATTTTTCCTGCTCAGTGTCCTGCTGCTGTCTGCTGCTGTCCATGGCCAAGGTATACACATATATCTAATAATCATTTGACTCTTACCAAGCAAGCTAATAGTGAAGTCGCATTAATGTCTTGATGATCTGCTGTGTAGCTTTTGCACATAAATGTCTTGTACCCACAAACTTTGGCATAATGTATCTACTTTGTGTTCTGTAGCATTTACCCACATTTATACATACAGTTATTCCAACGTTCTATGCATTTGATGTCAGTGCTTTTGAGGCTTTCTGTGTGTCACTGTCATTGTGTATCCACACAGTGACAAGAAAAATCAGCTAGGCACGGATGGCAGAACCTTTTTTAATTGGTACTGTCAGCATACAAATTATCGGGTCAATGATTTTATTTGAATTCAAGCATCAAAACGCATTTGCTATGAAGAGAAAGATAGCTAGGTCTTTTTCTCTGGAAACCACTCCCAAAACCAAATGAACTGAACTAATGTAACCATATTAGTCATAATCATCCAAAGACTGTGTTTCTCTATAGCACAGTTTTTATTATGCTGAATGTGTGTATTTAGTTTGATAATGAACAACTCACCATGTCAAAATGAACATATAAGGACAAACCAATTACTTTGAGGTATTTTTGAGACTTTGCTAGTTTCCATATTTACTTCATTGTTACTTAATACTACATCCCATAAAAGAAACAATCTGCAAGTCTCAAGGAACTTATTATATTTTGAGTGTTGAACTGGAAATGGTGGGCAAATCCAGCTGTTCTTAGCCCACAAATCTTAGAGCACAATACAGATACTGTATTTGGCTCCATAACTGCCTGTCTGTCTGGAAAAGTTGTTGTTCTTAGTGGATCTGTTAGACCGTGACCCTGTCTTTCTAAATTCCCGTCAGTCCCTATGTGATTCCCTGCCAGACACACATGTAGATGAAGACCCCCCAGTGGCCCCTGGGCCCAGTACACAGTCGCAGACAGAGGCCTTTACATAGACACATGGATGCTTGCTAGTCAGGAAAGGATCTGTTGAGTGCTGAGGGTCATGTGTTCACATAAGTTATAAAGTTCTGTAATTCATGCTGTTCATGTCTTCTTTACTTCCGTTTTGCATCCCCTCCCCTCCTTCCCCATCTTCCTCTCCATCTATAACCCCACTGCGTAGTAAATACAAAACCCTGTCACAGTGTAACTTTGTGACAGTCCTCTGACACGACCTTTGAACCTGCAGTCTCCAACTGGCGTCCTGTTCCTGTTTCTATGCTAGATGGGAGGACAGGGCATGCTTTGATGGATGCATGATGGAAACATGAAAGACACTGCTTGTTGGGGAAAACTCTGCTGGAAATTATGTAGATGAAGTCAGAACAAGAGATGAATTTGATGTGTTGAGAAGGAAGTGAGAGAATGGGAAGATTGAAGAAAGTTTCACTGCTTGTGTCTTTGATCTTTGAAAAGTCTGCAAATGTCATGTCAACTTTTTCCCTTGACCCAAGTCTTTAACCAGAAAAATGCGCTAAACATTTTAAAGCCAGATATTTTTTATTCTTCTCTTTGTCTCTGTCAAGGTCGTCTTAAGCTGACGGTCCTGTCTGAAGACAGACTGCAGATGAAGTGGAAGGAGGCTGATGGACCTGTTCAGGGTTACAAGGTCAGAGTGAGACCGATTTCAGGTGAGAGTTCTGCAGCTGTGAAGAAAGTACTCTGACAGCAGAGTTAGGAGCTCCTCCAATTTGATATACCTACAAAGTCTATTTAAAAGCCTTGGCATGAAATTGAAAGTATGAATCAGGTCTTAGGCTGAAATCACATGTTGTCATCAGAGTAGGAAAAATAAGAAAAACAACAACCTTGGTAGCGTTCACAGGTGGTACCCACTGGTCATCAAGGTTTGGGAGGATTAAGAATATCACTTGATAGGATTTTCTAAAAGAAGAGAACAAACACCAAAATAGCATTTTTAAGACCAATACCAATATTTGGTGATTTAACAATATATTATGAGATTTTTTTTTCCAGCCACACAAAACGTAAACAGATTTCCCTAACTCATGTAAGTACTCACTAAGATAACAGTACAGTTACAAATACGGTTCTTTTACTCCTACAACTCGTGGATTGTTCATTTACGTTTGGGTTGTGTTGGCAATGCGTGTTGCCAACAGGAAGTTGAAGAGTATCCTCTGGTAGACAAACGGTACAACATCAAAACTCGTAACATGGCTGAATGGTGTTTCTTCTGTCCTTTCTTTGATTTTTATTTATCAGCCACTGTAAATGCTGATTCATCATATTGGCCGATATGTTGGTTGGGCTCTACTGTCAACGAACAGGCACTGCCACTTGATTGATTTAATAAGAGATTTGTCCTGTATTATTGTGCAGAGGTATTTTAGTATAATGATGCACATCTGGTGTGTGAAGTTTTTGCTTCTCTGATAAATGTTCCAACACCGTTTTGCACATCAAGTAAGGTTGTGTTTGGGAAGCAACAGGAACACACTCAATCCTGAAAATGCTATGTAACATTTTCCTATGGTTTCCAGCAGTACACTCTCTCCCAAGTGTCTCAAATGTATAATAATTATAAGTTTTTAATGACATAATAAACATCATGAAGTTTATTCATAAGCTTTTATTATACCACACATCCCGTCTAGTTTGAAACTGCTTAAAAATGGGTTTGTAAAGTATTCTTTTGCCATCCAGACTGCGAGCTCTCTTGCTTTGCAGGTCATAATTTGGATAAAAATACAGCCCATTCTCCTCCCCTCTATCTCCACATCTGTGATTTTTCCTAAGCATTGTTTTCTCTTTGTCGGCATTTTAGCTCCCATTCCACACAGCGCAGCTAAGTCTAGGCAGGTCTAAGAGAGAGACAGAGATGAACTTAAAAGAAGAAGTTAATGCAGCACTTTTGTAATGTGTTTAAAGTTGTAGGATGCCAGTAAGAGAATGAAAAGGTGGTGCTGACAGGATTAAAGAGGTAAGGCTGTCCAATTCTGGCAAAGTCATTACAAAGAAGTGCCCAGACGTTCAACAGGTATCTGGAATTTTTTAGATCAGATGAAGAAAAAGTAGGAACTGTTGGTTGTTCAAAAGACCCTTGTTAAGATTTAGTCCTGGTCTTTTTTGGGTTTTGTTCTAGAAAAATATGGCAGTGGTATGAAGTTTTGTTCACTGATTTTTTGCTTACTTTATAACTTCAGCAATAAAAATATACTGCCTAGTTTTGCATGATCCAGTAAATTATATTATATAAAATATAATATAGAAGTAAAAATGTTGACCTCTTATGTCAGAATTATACATAAGAAGTCAAAGTTTTGACTTACGAAGGCAAACAAAGGAGTAATGTCAAAATTGCAGAGCTGGTAAGTTTTTGAGCTCACATGTTTCTAAAATTTGAAATCAGTAATTTGTATATGAACTTTCTAAGTTAATACATCACAATTTTAATTCATTAATGACTATTTATCTCCAGAAACATGCACAAATAGTTGCCGGTTTCTATTATGTTTCCTGTTGAATTCAAGCATAATCCAAGTTATGCAAACTCTATCTTTAATGTCACACAGTGATGTGTTTTTATGTAATTCGCTTTACATATATAGAAAGATTAGTCACCCCAAATGCTTGTTTTTTCCAGAGGTGCCACAGCCAGAGCTCATGTTGACCACCACCCGGGGCCGGGCAACAGTGGCAGGTCTAGACTCCAGTCAGGAATATTACCTCCAGGTCCTTGTGCTCAATGGGACGACAGAGAAACTTCTTGCAAAGAGACGATTCACAAGTAAGAAAGACAGCAGGGTTGATCGGAGAAATGGAGTCTGTCTGTTGTGAGACTGTATATTTAGTATATAGAAAGTTTATATACCAGTTTTATATATAAACTAAGTTTCCTACTTACAGTGTAAGTAAGACGCTTTTTGTATGTTGAGCAGAGATAGTAGTAGGAGATAATAAATATATTTGAGTTGTTGAGAGTAATCAAGAGGTTCATGTAGATTGTATACATGTCCATCCATCCATCCATCTTCATCCGCTTTATCCGGGGCCGGGTCGCGGGGGCAGCAGCCTAAGCAAAGAGGCCCAGACCTCCCTCTCCCCAGCCACCTCTTCCAGCTCATCCGGGGGAACACCAAGGCGTTCCCAGGCCAGCCGAGAGATATAATCTCTCCAGCGTGTCCTGGGTCTGCCCCGGGGCCTCCTCCCGGTGGGACATGCCTGGAACACCTCACCCAGGAGGCGCCCAGGGGGCATCCTTGTCAGATGCCCAAACCACCTCAGCTGGCTCCTTTCGACGTGGAGCAGCAGCGGCTCTACTCTGAGCCCCTCCCGGATGGCCGAACTTCTTACCCTATCTCTAAGGGAGATGCCAGCCACCCTTCGGAGGAAGCTCATTTCCGCCGCTTGTATCCGCGATCTCGTCCTTTCGGTCACTACCCACAGCTCGTGGCCATAGGTGAGGGTAGGGACGTAGATCGACCGGTAAATTGAGAGCTTCGCTTTTACACTCAGCTCCCTCTTCACCACGACGGACCGGTGCAGCGTCCGCATTACTGCAGCTGCAGCCCCAATCCGTCTGTCGATCTCCGGCTCCCTTCTCCCATCACTCGCGAACAAGACCCCGAGATACTTAAACTCCTCCACTTGGGGCAAGACCTAATCCCCGACCCGGAGTGGGCACTCCACCCTTTTCCGGCTGAGAACCATGGCCTCAGATTTGGAGGTGCTGATCCTCATTCCCGCTGCTTCACACTCGGCTGCGAACCGCTCCAGTGCGAGCTGGAGGCCCTCACCCGATGAAGCCAACAGAACCACATCATCCGCAAAAATCAGAGATGAGATCCTGAGGCCACCAAAGCGAAAGCCCTCCGCCACTTGGCTGCGCCTAGAAATCCTGTCCATAAAAATTATGAACAGAACCGGTGACAAAGGGCAGCCCTGGCGGAGCCCATCACCCACCGGGAACGAGTCCGACTTATTGCCGGCAATGCGAACCAAGCTCTTGCAACGGTTGTATAGGGATCGAATGGCCCGTAACAATGGGCCAGACACCCCATACTCCCGCAACACCTCCCACAGGACACCCCGAGGGACACGGTCGAATGCCTTCTCCAAGTCCACAAAACACATGTAGACTGGTTGGGCAAACTCCCATGCACCCTCAAGTATCCTCGAGAGGATGAAGAGCTGGTCCAGTGTTCCGCGACCAGGACGAAAACCGCATTGTTCCTCCTGCATCAGAGGTTCGACTAGCGGACGAACTCTCCTTTCCAGCACCCTGGCATAGACTTTCCCGGGGAGGCTGAGGAGTGTGATCCCCCTGTAGTTGGAACACACCCTCCGGTCCCCCTTCTTAAAGATGGGGACCACCACCCCGGTCTGCCAATCCACGGGTACTGCCCCTGATCTCCACGCAACATTGCAGAGGCGTGTCAACCAGGACAGCCCTACAACGTCCAGAGCCTTCAGGAACTCGGGGCGGACCTCATCAACACCAGGGGCTCTGCCACCAAGGAGTTGTTTAACTGCCTCAGTGACCTCGCCCCCGGAAATTGGCGGGTCATTCCCCTCATCCCCAGACTCTGCTTCCTCCTCGGAAGACGCGTCAGTGGGATTAAGGAGGTCCTCGAAGTATTCCTTCCACCGCCTGACAATTTTCTCAGTCGACGTCAGCAGCGCTCCGCCAGCACTATACACAGTGCAGGTAGAGCACCGCTTTCCCCTCCTGAGACGCCTGACGGTTTGCCATAACCTCTTCGAGGCAGTCCGAAAGTCTTTTTCCATGGCCTCTCCGAACTCCTCCCACACCCGAGTTTTTGCTTCAGCCACTGCCCGAGCCGCATTCCGCTTGGCCTGTCGATACCTGTCGGCTGCCTCCGGAGTCCCACAGGCTAACCAAGCCCGATAGGACTCCTTCTTCAGCCTGGTGGCTCCCTTCACCTCTGGTGTCCACCATTTGGTTCGGGGATTACCACCACGGCAGGCACCAACCACCTTGCGGCCGCAGCTCAATGCAGCAGCTTCGGCAATGGAGGCGCTGAACATGGTCCATTCGGACTCAATGTCCCCCGCCTCCCTCGGAATGCTGTTGAAGCTCTGCCGGAGGTGTGCGTTGAAGATCTCGCAGACTGGGGCCTCTGCTAGTCGTTCCCAGCACACCCTCACTACGCGTTTAGGTGCACCAGGTCTGTCCAGCGTCCTCCCCCGCCACCTGATCCAACTCACCACCAGGTGGTGATCAGTTGACAGCTCAGCCCCTCTCTTTACCCGAGTGTCCAGAACATATGGTCGCAGGTCTGGTGATACGATTACAAAATCGATCATCGACCTACGGCCTAGAGCGTCCTGGTGCCACGTGCACTTATGGACACTCTTATGTTCGAACAAGGTGTTCGTTATGGCCAAACTGTGATTAGCACAGAAGTCCAATAACAAAGCACCGCTCGGGTTCAGATCAGGGAGGCCGTTCCTCCCAATCACGCCCCTCCAGGTCTCGCTGTCGTTACCCACATGAGCATTGAAGTCTCCCAGCAGGACAACAGAGTCTCCAGGTGGAGCACCTTCCAGCACCCCCCCCCCCCCCCCCCCCCCCCAGGGACTCTAAGAAGGCTGGGTACTCCGAACTGCCACTCGGCGCATAAGCGCAGATGACAGTCAGGGCCCGTTCCCCGACCCTAAGGCACAGGGAACAAACCCTCTCGTCCACCGGGAAAAACCCCAACGTACCGGCAGCAAGCCGAGGGGATATTAGAATACCCACCCCAGCCCGCCGCCTCTCCACCAGGGGCAACTCCAGACTGAGACAGAGTCCAGCCCCTCTCCAGGAGACTGGTTCCAGAGCCCAAGCCGTGCGTAGAGGTGAGCCCGACTATATCTAGCCGGTACCTCTCAACCTCACGCACTAACTCAGGCTCCTTCCCCACCAGAGAGGTGACATTCCATGTCCCTATTGCCAGTCTTGGCAGCCGGGGGTCAGTCCGCCAGGGCCTCCGCTCCTGGCCGCCACCCGGCACACAATGCACCCGACCCCTATGGCGCCTCCTGCGGGTGGTGGGCCTGCGGGAGGATGGGCCCATGTCTCCTCTTCGGGCTGTGCCCGGCCGGGCCCCATGGACTAAGGCCCGGCCACCAGATGCTCGCCCTCGGGCACCCTCCCCGGGCCTGGCTCCAGGGCGGGGCCCCGGTAACCCTATCCCGGGCAGGGTAAACTGTTCCCTCGGTGTTTTTTTCATAAGGGTCTTTTGAATCGCTCTTTGTCTGGTCCCTCACCCAGGACCAATTTGCCATGGGAGACCCTACCAGGGGGCAAAAGCCCCCAGACAACATAGCCCCTGGGATCCCTGGGACACACAAACCCCTCCACCACGATAAGGTTGCGATTCACGGAGGAGTGTATACATGTATATATGTTTAAATGAGTGACAACTGTCATCTTATATAATATTTGGAAGATCATTTTTTTTACACATGCAAGCCCATAACCTCACACTCACAGTGGCTGAGTACTAATATTACCAGTTGGATTACATGCTTGGATTGAGGGGTTTCTCCAGGATTGTGAATCCGCCTTCTGACACAAACTTACTGGTAACGTTACAGTCGATGATGGCTTTCTGGGCCAAAGAGCCTCACACAGTCACCCACACTGCGTGACACTGTTTAAGCAGGAGCAGCTTGCAGGGAGGAGAGCAGATTTAATTAAATTTAATTCCTAATGACAGAAATAGCAGGATTCATTTTAATGAAGGGTCACTTGTGTTTGGAGGCTTAGACTCGGGCATTGTAGCCCGTTGGGTTGTTTTCCTCCCCAGTTTGTGAGTCCCTTTCACAGTTGACATATTGTAAAGTTGTAAATGATTCTCTCATGTGATTGTGTTATATTTTCATGTAGCCTCTGGCTGCTTGCAAAGGATGGAAGAAGTATTAGATTACTGTGTCGAGGTAAGCGTGTCCAGGCAGGCCAGAAAATGCCTCAACTTGGAAATTCGTAACGCCGGCTGCCATGTTGGAATGATGGCAGTCTGGGAATTCCTTCCTGATGTGTCTTCATCTTATTTTAACTCCCTCAGGGTCCCTTATTTAGTACTGTTACTGTGTCAAGGCAATTCTTACTTTTCATCCTCATTTGCAGCTCTTAATAACCCATTTTGTATTCACAATATAACATAGAAAACATAATAAATGTTTAACTGAGAATTTTTGTCCCTTAATTCCAGACAAAGATATGCTAAAAAGACTTTTGGAGATCTTACAGTTTTTTCTCCTTTTGTGTTTGCATATGAATTAAAGCAACTTTTAGCACAGTGAATAACCTGAGACACAAGTGACTACAGTGGGCTCATAAAGGTTCTTTGACCTTTAACCATGAGTCTAGTCTAGAGTAGTTTGAGTTGTAGTCACATGTGTAATCCATTGTACCACTAACTGCATGTGCTGCAAAATCCACACAAGATCTATTGGTGATTCCTGAATGGTGTGTTTACTCAACTTTCAAGGATGTGTTATTGACCAGTGCTGTGTATGCGCTTCAGTGATAGACGTCATAAAGGTTAAGAACTGTGGGTGGTTACTCAAAAAACTTGTCTATTACACATTGCTTGTTACTTTTCTTAAAAATAATGCAGTACCTTACTTGATTACTTGCCTGAAAAAAGTAATTTGTTCCACTACTTATTAATTCGTTTAAAAATGACCTAAAACACTGTCACATAGTTACCATTAACAATAGAAACCTTAAAGTCCCAAACACCAACACAAATCCCTATCCTAATGAAGACACACATACAATCTGTCTTTCATGTGTGAACGCAAAGCTGACAGCACAAAACAAAGCTGAAAACCAGCTGACACTTCAAAGTGATTGTCATGGTGATTCTACTTTAGAAGCATGAACAGGCAGAAGTGCAGGCTGCAGGTTGACTGCTCATCAGTCTGTTGAAGTTCGGGGTCTGGCTGCTGGGCTGGGATCAACATACACTAACCTTTATCTTCACTCTGGGTTCTTGGCTATCTTTGTGTTAGCATGTTTTCTGTGCAGATGCTGCCAAAAAGCTGATGTTGTGTTTGCAGCATGACGCGGTTGTTTCTGTCCTGGATGTTGTTACTCCTTTACTATCATGTTCTTGTGAATTTATGGAATAATATTCAGATTAATTTTCATATTGCCAATGAAAACATGTAAACTCCTTTGTGGTTTGCTCGTGCTGGAAACTAACAGCAAATAATGAGATTGGGCATGTTTTGGCAACGCGACTGTTGTTCTTTTAGAGATATTTGTAAAGGTTTTTAGAGCTAACTAGGAGTTGAACCTAGAATCTCCTCATCTGTAGTAAGGCACATTATCCAGTGCACCTCTAGGCCCATGCGTTATAAAAGCCACTTAAGATCTTTTGAGATTTTTCTAATGTATGTCAAAATGTTATGACTAACACACTAGTTATGTTATTTGCACTAGGGTTGTTAGGGCACCATGCCAAATACTAACATTTATATAATCATAGAAACTTGTTTTTCTCAGCAGGCTGTTGTTTTGATGTTTGAGCTTTAAATATTAAACTTGCCACATTATCTGTAGGACTATTGTGGATTTACTCTTTTTTTGTTTTCTGTGTACTAAGTCAATTTTTAAAAGCCATTTCTGCCAGTAGAAATATAACTGACCTTCATATAAACTGACAAATTAGTTCAATTGAATGTTATATATATATATATATATATATATATATATATATATATATATCACCTTGGCTATATATATAGCGCCAAATCACAACAGCAGTTGCCAATTATCAATACTACACAGATGATCAACATTTCTCTCTTCTAGTGCAGACTCTGCGGGAGGAGGAGATGATACGCAGTGGCACCAGAGAGCACAGGAAGAAGTTGTTGCCAGGTGGGTCAGGATCAGGAGAACTGGAAGATGCAACAGAGGCTCTGCTGGATGTGCCAACAGTTCTGTATCCAGAACCTACGACCACCACTCCTGCCTCTGCCAGTACTACAGGTAGTTTATGGTGGTAGATATCATTAAATATGAAAGAATATATTATTGTAGACAATTTTAGACTCTCAAGTTTTCCCTTGATGCTAACTTTTTAAGCGGCAACATATTATAAAATGGGTTGCTATGGTCACAAGGGATAGTAGTGACCACTATATCACAGCCACTAGTTTATTGAATATTGTGCTTGCTCCAGTGTAATCCTTTATTAGTTTCCTAAATAATGGTGTGTGAAGCAACTTAGGTTCCATGGATATTCATCTAGCTCTGTACACCATGTACAGAGAGGGCGCCAACTATGAAAAGAGGCCCCTGCTCCAAAACTGACACCTTGAGCATTGACTGAGATTTGTAGCTTCCCATATGGACAACTCAAATGCCCTCTAGAAAAAGGTTTTACTGTCAAAAACGTTGAAAAAAGCTCGAAAATCCCAAATAAATTCTACCTTGTGCACTCAGTAATTAAAGTAATGAATTCATTCATTAGTTAATTCATTTAATTGATTAATTATTATTTTAGTAATTGAGGATGGGAAGAAAAATTAACCCCAAATTAACATTCATGCCCATGATGAGTGTATATAAGCTTGTGACCATAACTCTATATTAAAACAATAGTGAGTCCAGAAAAAAACAGGTCTACAGCATGAGATGAGTTGCTGTGAATGGCTATAGGGCGAGAAAAAATAGTACAAAGTAAGGTGATATATTAGCAAAATGGCTGGTTAAACATAAAACATCCAGTCATCCAAGTGATCACGTATTCTAATTTGAATATACTGGTGGAGCCTAACTTGGCTACCATTACTACTCACTTTTCCTGGGTTAATGCTAACCAGAATGTCATTGCATCCTGCTAACATGGATGCTAAATCCACAGGTGTTGACCGTCAGAAGCAATGCATATTATGGTCGCAGTTATTTTAACCGTCGGCTGTATTTAAACGGTTTTTGGGGGGTTAAGGTGTTTTCTGACAGCTCTTAGTGACAAAGCCACACAAAACAAAAACATAGAGCACACAACATGTTCTTGCCACGATTGGTTAGTTTGAGACATGTTATTATTCATGTTGAATCATAGATCTCTGAATACTACGTGCTTTGCTGATGATATTAGTGTTTTGGGTTACCACAAAACAACACAATGCAGAATAAGGACACAGCCAGTGGCGTGATCAAATAGGACACATACATTTTGTCTCTTTTGTGGATAATGCTTACAAAGCTGACTTGAGCTACCAACAAGCTCAGATAATCTGAGTCATAGTCATACATGTTTTCCTTTGCACTACATTGGCTGCTGGCAACTGTTCACTCCCACACAGTTTCATAAACAAGTCAAAATACTTACTGGGGAAAACTGTGGACTTTTTTCTGACTTTATCAAATGTTTATCATGAAATGAAAATGTTTATTTGTTAACAGCTAAAGAAGGTTTTCTCTCACTTTCCCTTTGATGCTTATGAGCTCAGACTAATCTAAAGTCATCAGATTTTTTGTCATGCACAGCCTCAGCTGGTCCCCTAAACAATTTTGGCTTATCTTACTGTAACCCCACCCAAGTGGTTACTATTACCTCTCTTCTCCAGAGCCTCCAGCTACAGATACCCCCTCTGAACTTCCAGATAAGACCCCTGAGAAAAGTGGCAAAGAGAAGAGGAAGAAGAAGAAAGAGCGGGATCGTTCCAAGATGGAGAACAAAGAGGAGCAGGGAACAACACAGGGTAAACCAGCTCAGGAGAAACCCCGAAAGAGCCCATTTCCCACCCAGCCAGGTACCGATAAACAGTGCTCTCCAGTGTTACATTAACCTGACAGAATCTCCAATCACAATAGCAGTGATCACTCATTTTAAACTAAAGTGATGTCTGGCCTCCACCAGCTTCCTTTTCTTGTAAATTAACAGTAAGTGTTTGAAATGTGATGACAGTGTTTACAGGGGGGAGGGACAGCTAAGCGATAATGACAGACCATTCTGTTTGGCTACAGGGCATTTGTTTCGCCTCTCTCCTTTATAATCGAAGGAAAGAAGCAGACGTTCACATGCATGAAAGCTCACTCCTGCATCTGTGCACCATGTCGGCACATGTACATAATAGTTAGACGCCTTCACGTTAAAAACAGTTTTGGTGCCATCTGTTTCCTCATTTAAAGTACATGTGTTCTTTACATCCTTTGCTTCTTGTGTTATTTATTAAGGCATGTCTTCAAGGAAACCATTTGAATGTGCGAGCGATGCAGCTGCAGACATCGTGTTGTTGGTGGACGGCTCCTGGAGCATCGGACGCATTAACTTCAGACGTGTCCGAGACTTCTTGGAGGGCCTAGTGACACCTTTCCACATTGGACCGAATCACGTTCAGATCGGTGAGAAACAGAGCGTGGAGTATGGTGGTGAAAACATTTCTCATCACTAACATTGTGAAAGTCATAGTAGATTTCAAATAGAAGTATTGCCACACTGTAGATGTCCTGACATCATCATTCACACTGTTGCAGGAGTATTGACATCATTTCTCTTTTTGCTTTGCTCGTTCCATTTCTGGCCTTCTGGTTGTTATTGTAGGTTATTGTTATTGTTATACTCACAGATTTACTACTGTCACTATTGCTCACAGATAATTTACTACTACATAATTTTATAATTCATGTTTATACTTTGTAAAAAATACAAATTATACACAGTCAAATGTAATCTATTGCAGTTAAGAGAGATACAAATTGTAATCTGTTGTCATCAGCACACATAACATTTTATATACTTTATGATGTATTTTTTAGCTATTTTTGTTATTTGATTGGTTTCATTACTGATCCCTGATCCTGAACCTGTTCACAGTCTCAGGGCAACAAATACACACAAATGTTTGTATTCTTTAGCATGGGCCTAAAGCTTTCTCATTTAATCCAAATCTGTTTTCCTAAATGAATTAGATTTGGTACGTAAACTTAACCAAACAGCTCACAAAAGTTAACAAGTCAAAGAACAATTCTGTAAACGACCACGGCAGACCCGGGTGCAAATTCATGCTCTGCAGCATACTTTATTAGCACTTTCACGGTTGCTGTTCACAATGCTCCCAGAGCTGCAGCTCTCCCGCTGCCCGCTCAACATCATCACCACAACAACAACCCCCAAACACAGCACCCATTACAATATTTAAGTCGGCGGGGCGTGATTGCAGATGCCGTGCAGGTGCGTCCGCCTTCCCTGCACGGCATCGCAGGCCACGCCCCACCACAAATTCATAGACTAGGTTCATAGTGTTTCCTTTAACATAGTTATTTTAAGCATATATTACAATGTGAGCCATGAATAATGAATGGCTGTTACAGTGACTGCTATTGAGCCATCATGTGACGTTTATTGCTGCACTGCGCGGTCTTTATTAAAGTTTTATAGTTATATGTTGAAATGTTACTGTAACCATCCAGGTATTGTTTACATTGTTTACAAATCAGCTATTAACCATTTTATAAAGCTTATTAGTCAATATTTCATAGATTATTAATAGTAATAAACTATTAACTAACGGTGACTTGAATACGATTTAACTGTTTATTATTAATGGTCTATATAAAGTTTCCATCCTACATTTCTCAAAGTCCGTTTGCAATATTTTATATCTGACCGTCATGTGGGAAGAGGCTGACCAGGAGAACGGGGTTATATAATGTGCCCACATGGCAGCCAAGGCTCGCTGCTCCTCCCTGTTAGTGGTTAGTGTATGGGCTGCTATGTGTCATATTACTAGTTTATTTTCATCCTTTGTGAACATTTATGAATTCAATTTTTTGGTCCAGAAATCACCCAACTAATGTTACATGTGTTTATTTGTTTAGATAAAATAAGTTCTACCATGTTTTATATAAACAAAATATCCATCTATCCATTCATCTTCTTCACCTGTTAATAAAGTCAAGGTCACAGATATAATACAGATACTTTCTGTTAGTCGTGTGAAGGGAACCCGCAAAGTAAGAATTTCATTGCTCTGCGTAACCATTTGTGTTTTGCGGTGTACATGACAATAAACATCTTGAATAAGTCCTGTTGTGATAGGGTGAGAGACACTGTGAACAGGCTGCTAGGCTATCACAGGGCTCAAACAGAGACAAGTCAAATCAATATTTGGATTGTTCCCATTTGTGCAGTTATTAAGTTTTAAGTTATTAAAATATCGACTTTTACTTACCATGCCAAGGTTTCATGTCATCATCCCCTGATGTTTGCAATACTTTATCATATTGAGCTGCCTTCATATAAGGTGCAACAACACTGTTTACACCCATTATTTCCATAAAAAATGCTGTAAAACCAGCATCATAAACAACCTTTTGTTGTTTATGAGGACAATTGAGGACAATTAAAGCACAGACATATTGAAATGGATCACTCAGAGAAGAACTTGACGGTCTTTTTTATTCTGTCTGTTCTGAACTAACATAGATGATAAAATCATGTATAATTTAGAATCTTTGTCTTAGGACTGACACAGTACAGTGGAGACCCACGCACAGAATGGCACCTTAACAACTTCACCTCTAAAGAGCAGCTGTTGGAGGCAGTGAGGAACTTCAGATATAAGGGAGGAAACACATTTACAGGTACACACTCAGCTGATGCTGTTTGATACTGCATGTGTACCGTGCATTTGTCAGTGTCTAACCATGTCTCCAGGTCAGGCACTACTCCACGTCATGGAGGAGAACATGAGGTCCAGTGCGGGTGCAAGATCTGACACTCCGTTTTTTCTGGTGTTGTTGACTGATGGGAAATCTCAGGATGATGCCATTGCTGCAGCCAACCGGCTGAAAAATGCAGGCATTGAAATCATCGCTGTCGGTAAGATGGGCAAGTAGAGCAGGTCAAGTGATTTCCTTTTTTTTCAATTTAGCCTTTAGACTAGATTCAGAGGGGGTTCCACTACTTATTTTAACATGTTATGTCCTTAGCTGGTTAAACTATCGCACAACTTGTTATTCAGGTGTAAAGAATGCTGATGAAGCGGAGTTGAGACAAGTGGCCTCGGAGCCAGTGGATCTGAATGTCTACAATGTTAATGACTTCCCTCTGCTCAGCAAGCTGGTGGCACGCCTGGTCCACATATTGTGCGGGAGGATAGAGGAGCGCGGCATCACAAAGCGTATGCCACCCATCTTTGTAGCTATCTGTGTTTTCCTGCCTAAAACTGAGTTGTTTTTAATGGCATCTGATGTTTCCTGGAGATTTAATGCTCTGTGTTTCTGTGTGTCCAGGAATGGAGCCTGGTTCCACAGCAGATCCGGCCCTCTCCTACCCCAGTCCTACTGATCTCCGGTTTTCAGAACTTGGTTCCAGAGAGGTGAAGCTTCACTGGACCAATCCTGTGAAGCCGGTCCAACAGTACAGAGTTGTGTACCACAGTGCTGAGAGTCAGAGTCCACAGGAGGTTAGCATCTTGCCTCTTTTCACATGCTGTAAATAAAAATGGGGTTAGGCACCACTCTACATCAAGTTTAGCATTTTCGCTATTGGTATCTCTGTGATTGTTTTAATATGGATGTGATCATATCTGGTTGAGAAGGTTGAGCTGAGGCATAAATGTTAATGCTGGTAGGGGCTAGCTAAATGTTGAACATAACAAAAGAGCAACCACCTGTCTTTAAAAGTATCCTATTAACTCCTTATTAAAAAGCATTGTTTACTGTCTGATACATAAAACATTTCAGCCTCTGACTTATTTCCTGTTATGAATGTGAATTTTTACCGCACTGATTTAAATTGTAATGTGGTTTAAAGTTCTACATTACTTGACTGAGAGATGAATGCGAAAAAAGGCGGTTTTAACTGTTTGCGAGGCCTCTCCTGAGCTGTGGATGATATCGTGGTCTGTTCATTTTTGGTATACAAGGTTTTTTTCCCTGTTTTGAAGCCTGTCTCATGTTGCTATTTGGACTTCAGTTCTGGGGTTGGAGCATTCACTTTCACTTTCTAGCCACAGAGGCTGCTGCTTGATTCACAGGCGCTGTTGCCATATGGGTTTAAAGCACAAGGATGGTTATGTAAACAAATCTCAACTGTCAATGTGAAGATTTTACAATTTCCAGGTCCAGAAATGAACTTCACTGCTATTACACAAAATTCCTACATGTATAGATGTATATTCCTAGATGATTCATAAGGTATAAAAACCCCAGAATGTGTAGAACATGTAACATGTGCTATGTCTGTCCAGCAACAATAAGATCCTTGTTTAGAGGAACAGCAAATACTATCCAGTGCTGCTACATATTCTTTGGGTTTAGTTGTCGGATCGATCATGATATGTATGTTAAGTTTTATGTATGATATGTTTTCAGAATATTAGTCTAAGCAGTGCTTTGTTTCCAGGTGGTGTTACCTGGCTCAGAATCTGTTGTGCTGCTGGAAGGCCTCTCCTCTCAAACTCTGTACCACGTCTCTATCTTTCCCGTGTATGAGGACAACGTAGGCTTAGCGCTCAGAGGGACTGTCACAACATGTAAGACTAGCATCACTGTTAAAGGTGCTAAAGATTGATAGGTATAGAAAGTTAGCACAAATGTAGAGTAATTCCAGCTCCATCCTTTATGAAATGTGGTAATTTTGTCATAGGTGCTACAGTATCAGTAAGTATGAAGTTGCTGTAGTCAGCAGAATTCCCTTAAATTATATTCTGCTGATAACAAGGAACAGTCAAATGTTATTTTCATTATATCACTTATATAGTGAGTTGGCAAAAACAGCTTTGGAATATTATAAAAAGAATTCCCTAAAGCTACATAGATATTAATAATACTGGTACCCTGGACAGTTTATATAGTAAATTTCATCCAGATTGAATAACACATCTAGGAAAAAACATACATATGCTACAAGCATCATAGTGAGGTTCTAATAGTACAGTTACACATGTGATTCATTATTTAAAGGAGTTAAAGTTAAAGCTACACCCATGGAAGTTTGGTTGCTGTCACTGTTACTTTACACACCATGTGTACTCAGCAAACAAAGTACTAAAAAGTGTGTATACTACAAAGACATGTCTTTTTTCCTCTTACTTAGTGCCACTGGCCATGCCTGCCAACTTGAAAGTGACTCCTTCATCTTACAGCACGTTGCAAGTGAGTTGGGGTGCTGCACCCGGCGCAACACAGTACTTGATCCTGTACTCAGCACTCAGCCACGGAGAGCCTGATGATGCCAAGGAGGTGATGACAGAATGTGTTGACTATATTTTGCTGCTGGTTAATGATACAGAAAAAAGTAATACCTTGTAATTGCAGCTTATTGTTCCTAAACACTCATCTTCAATTACTCACCGTCATTTTAGACTACTGACTGCTAGTGGCCTATTACCACATCACAACATCAGTGTTCAGCCTTACACTAATGTTGGCAGATACAATCCCAACACAGCACAGTCCCAGTACAAAGCACTGCGCTCAGTAATGAGATGGATGAATGATGTTGTTTCTGTATTTGCAGGAGAAATTTGGTGCAGAACAAACTGTGGTGGAGCTGGCAGGATTACTGCCAGCCACAGACTACTCTGTCACTCTTTATGCGCTTTATGAGGAGGAACCCAGCGACCCTGTCACTGCTGTTACCACCACATGTGAGACATTATCTAAACAGTCTTAAGACTGGATTTTTCACTTTCACTTACACTGTGTCTTTATGATTTCCTATTTTAACGTTTCTCCTTCTCCACCGTTCTGCACTCTACCATTATTTCCTCTGCTAAAATGGTCAAAGATCAGTCTTCTGTAATATAGACATTGGTAACTGTACCTTTCCAAAGTTACTTCAGTACACTTGAGTGCACTTTCAAAGTTCTTCTGCTCTCGTTTCTTACTTTGCAGTCCCCCTCCCAACACCACTGAGTGTTCAGTTCCCGATGGTCACCCACAGTATGATGAAGGTGAGCTGGGTGCCCGGGGCTGGGGATGTCCCCGGCCATAGAATCACCTACAGCACCAACCACGGCAGTGATGTCAAGCAGGTACCTTCCCAAACAAGCCAGTCTTAAAGGATAGCTAACGTAACCTTGTAACTCTTCAGGAGACTACACAATTTCAATTTCATTAGCACCTAATAAAATGGCATGTTGTATCTTGGTTCAAGTTTTTTAACCAGTTTCTAAAAGCTCACTTTTACTACCATCAGTAACTCATCAGTAAAAGTGTGCTCTTCCTGCCATATGGAGTCTAACTAGTGATGCTCAGTGGAGTCATTTGTTTAACCTAGTTGTACTCTATGGTGTGGTTGTGCCTCAAGTGATGAAAGATGTTTCCACCTTTAGTGGGGACAGTTTTCTTGAATATTGTGCAAAGAATTGTGCTTTATTGGAGGTCTGACATCTTGTTGCCAAGTACTAAATTACCACTTGTAATTTACCACCTCCACAGTGTTGTGCTCCAAATAGGCTGATATGACAAGTGAGTCATGTTTGCAGTCATGCAGTTTCTCTCTGATAGTTAATGGTTTAGTAAAGTTAATAAAGTAAAGTGTAGCTTCTGTACTCTGTCCCATTTACTGCATTAACAGTTCAAAATGTTTGATAAATGAAATGCTGCCTCAGCCATGTCAGTCATTGATATATATTAAATATCCTTCCAGGTGGAAGTGACAGGAGTGGCCTCAGTGCTGGTGCAGAACCTTTCCTCTCTTTCCAGATACCTCGTTTCTGTTCAGTCTCACTACGCACAAGGCCTGTCTGCAGCACTCACCAGTAACGTCACCACACGTGAGACAAAATATTTGTTTTTGGCATGAAGGCATCACCTTAGGCTACATTTGTTATATCAAACTGACTTCATGTTGTCTTTTTTATTAATAGTTTTTTGGGTATAAACTTGTTGATGCAACAATACTAATTTATGCCTTTAAAGTTGGTGCTATCTTTGTTCTTTTTCCATAGATTGAACTGAGGATATGGGAATAAATGGTGTGTTTTTGTTATAGGCTGCTAGTAACAAAGTGCTTAAAGATTTTAAATTGGTTCTTTCCCAAGTGTTCTGTTATGTGCAGACACCGTATTGGTTCATCAATTGCATTAGATGCTTTTAAATTCTTGAATGATTGGTAGGTCAGTGCTGAGTGGTTCCACAAACAAAACAAAACAAAGCATTCCTCAGAAAATGGTCAGGTACAAAAACTGGACTAAAAAGGAGTGAAAAAACAGATAATGTCCAAAGAAATACTTCAGCATGTGGCTCAAGGCTTTTGCACAGTACTGTAAATGTTATTGATTAATAATGAGAAATGTCATAATGTAGCTCTCTCTCTCTTTTTTTTATTTACATACACATTATTCTTTTCTTCTAGTGAAGGTGCCTCCTCCTTCAGACCTTAGGGTAACTAATTTCTCAGATAGTGACATCACGGTGCGCTGGGAAACTGCAGCTGATGATGTTGTTTCTTACCTCATTAAGTGGATCTCCCTAAGTGGAGGCGACCTGAGACAGGTGGGGAAAATTATTGGATTGCTGGAGTACATATTATGAATTAAAAAACACAATATAAGCTGTTGTCCTGTGTGTCCCTGCTGTGTATTTCAGCTGCGTGTGAGTGGTGACAGTGAAGGAGCAGTTCTTGGAGGGGTGGAGGATGATAAGGAGTATCAGATTTCACTGTCTGCGCTCTATGGAGATGGAGCTCAGAGTGAAGCTGTGGCCATACGCTACAGCACCTGTGAGTCACGCATTTTCTGATCCTGAGCATTTCTTAAACTCAGGAAGGGCGAGCCTGATGAAACTATTTACCTAAGTCACATTAGCAGCAGTGTTCAGCCTAAAAAATACACAAGTTAAAAGTCATGCATTTGAGTCCATGCGTCCATATTATTTGTATATTTATTACATTATTTTTGAGACACTGTTAGTTGTTAGAAGCCAGTGTTCTAATGATAGGAAGATATATGACAGTAATGAGACAACCTAAGATATCCAAGATTACCACAAAAACACAGAAATAAAAATCATAGAATCACAGAAAGCTTGTTTTTCTCCCGTTAGTCTTTAGGCCCAGTTACCTTTTACTTTTCTGTGGTCAGTAGCCCTTCGTGTCATATTCTGTACAATATAGCATTAATACTACTATAACCTGTAAGTAAATGAACTTCATTCTGTAATTGATGGCAGTTCTCAAAGTACTAGTCACTTAAAGGTTAAATTTCACATCTAAATTCTCATCTTTGAGTAACTAGAACTCTGAGCTATGAAATAAATGTAGTGAGGTTAAAGTATCAAATCAAAGTATCAAATTCTCTGTTATACTTTACACTTATTGTCTAAAAAAGCACTTTGCTTTGCTGCCAAAATAATTTCCTCTTGTAAAGGAACAAAGTGAGTGTTAAGTGTCGTTAGCTGTGGTACTTTATCTCTTCTATGATGTTGCTGCAGTGTCTGGTGGAGGCCCAACCAGCCTCACGGTTTCTGATGAGACTGCCGTCAGCATGGTGATCAGCTGGGTACCTCCCAATGCTCATGTCCTCCAGTATCGCGTGTCCTACACAGCATTGACTGGAGCTGATAGCCAGGATCACACTGTGAGTGGGTCCATAGTCATTCACCTCTTCTGGCCTTCAGCCGGCTATCATGTGTCAGAATTCCAGAAATTCCATAAGTCCCAAAACTTTAAATCAGTTCTGACTGTGTTGAGATGATAGTGTGGTTTGTTGTGTGCAGGTGCTGGTCCCTGGTGGAGAGAAGCAGGTGATGCTGGAGTCATTGCAGTCAGATACACGCTACAGCATCTTGGTCACGGCTGAGTACCACAACAGAGAAGGAGGCAGCGGTTCAGCTCAGGGCAAAACTGGTGAGTCAAACAAGGGAAAGATGCCAAGACAGCTCAAGTGCAACTTCCAGTGAAGAGCAACAGGTTTACAGTGCAAATGTCCCATTACTTTAACCTTACAGGAGGATATGCATATGTTTTTGGGCAGTATTGTTTCTACAGCACTACACGTACAGTCATTTTGGTCCAGAGACACAGATTCTTTTCTCTGCATAATGATGGGCTCTCTGAACAATGAGACAACAGCCAGTACCAGTACAATACCAGTACTGCTCTTGATACTTGGTTGGAAGTTCAAAAATTACTGGGTGCACTGTGTCTATGTTTATTGTCCATGCTAGTGTGCAGATGACATTCTTTGGCTTTTTTTTTTTTTTTGCTTGTTTTCTGCCTTTTTTCTGTTTCTCTAGCCACTTTGCGGGTAAGCAGTGCGAGTGTGGTCAGGTCAGACCACTCCAGTATCTGTGTGTCATGGAGACCAGTATCTTCCGTTGATGGATATCGTATTGTAATCCAGGATGTAAAAGGTATTCATGTCTACAGTGATGTGAAAAGGTGTTTGCCCCCTTCCTGATTTCCTAGTGTTTTGCATCATCAAACAAATTTTAATATTAGAAGAAAGATAAGACAAGTAAATACAAAATGCAGTTTTTAAATGATGATTTCATAGATTATCCAAACCTCCCTGGTCCTGTGAAAAAAAAGATTGCCCCTCTTGTTAAATCATGAATTAACTGTAACTAACTACATTTTTTGGAAAGCTGAGTTGAGTTTCACTAAACACACTCAGGCCTGATTAATTGCAGACTTGTGATGCAGACAGAATGATTTCCTGTGTCGTTCAGTGGTGCTTTTTGATATGGCATGGTGGTGGTAATGTATTATCTGGAGCTGTTTTAAATTTGTTTCATCATCTGAAATATTTAAGTGTGACAAATATCCAAAAAATATGAAATTATTTTCACACCACTATATATACATTATATGTGAGTTATTAGTTGTAACAGAACCTACAGTGATTGCTGGCAATTTACTCTGTCGTGCATGTGTGCATAGACAAGCAATCAAAGCAAGAAGTTGTGAGTAAGTCCAGCAGAAGCCACTGTTTCACTGATCTGGAACCTGAGACTCTGTATCGCATCAGTGTGCACTCTCTTCTCGGCTCAGCAGAGGGCCCGGCAGTCTCCATCCTCCATCCCACAGGTCTGACATGTTCTCAGAAACACAGATGATCATTGGCCAGCAAACACAAAAAATAATTTAATTCACAGTTTATGTATGAACAGTAATATATTTATAAATTATTCTATATAAATAATTTCAATGCAATTTTGTTACAGCTGCAGCTCCAGCCCAAATTGCCATCCATCCCCGGATGTACCCTATCCACAATGAAGGTAAATCTTTAGATCCACGTATACTTTATCTTCAACTTCTTCTGAGTAGCCTATGAAATATTTTGGGCTGAATTTAACACACGAGTTCAGAATTGTTGTTGGTCAGCAGATTCCCCAGTTAGAGTGTGTGTGTGTGTGTGTGTGTGTGTGTGTGTGTGTGTGTGTGTGTGTGTGTGTGTGTGTGTGTGTGTGTTTCTGTCTTTGCATGAATCAAAATCCAGCTGAAAGGCAATAGCCCACCAATAATATGTTCCAGTCCTGTGCAGCAATCAGTTTTCACCAACACTATCATTTACCTGTATGTGCACAAAAATCAGAGGGGTGCCGTTAAAGTTACCACCGGATTCACGGACCATGTGCACTAGACACTGTTATTGTTACTACTGCATGTTAGTGACTGAATCACTGTTAATAGACATGTGCACACCAGCTATTCACAGCTAGCGTGTTTCCATATTTTTAGATATAAATGCGGTATTGAGGTAGATTGTGGTGAAATTACAAAAACACAAAGAAACACAAAATTGAATAATAATAATAATAATAATAATAATAAACATTTAACCTAGAATATGTTTAAAGGTGAGATTAAAGGTGAAGAATGACAAACCAGAATAAAAGAAGGAAGGAGGTGCCCATTTGATAATCGGGCAGTTGTGGAATAAACAATAACTTCAAGATTAATATAAAAAGAAATTAAGTGAAAGTGTTGACCTCTGGTAAGAATGGGCCTTGTTTTTTAATGACTGTGGTGCTGATATGCAAAGCTTTTTAATACGATGGAGATCACTTTTGTTTTTAAATTGTAAACAACAAGTGGAATATTATTTCTAAGAAATATTTCTAAGAAAGTTGGTGTGTGTACACACTGTTTTTGAATAAAACAAGCATACAGCAGTACTTTTGCCTACTTTTACACTCTTGTGTTGCAGTGTGCCCTGAAGTCACCATCAGAAACAGCATTGTTAAAGGTGAGACACGCTGTCCTCCCTTTAAACTGAAACTTAAAAAAACAACAACAACTACGAAGGAAGCACCACACTGTGTTTCTGTTACATTTGTGCTGGTTTAGGGTTCAACATGATGGAAGCCTTTGGTCTGACTCAGAGAGCTCACTCATCGGTGGAGGGAGTGGCAGCCGAGCCTTTTGTCTTCAACACGCTCCCCACCTACACTCTGTACAGAGACGTCCAACTGACACAGAGCACCAAGTGAGAATTTCTTTCAGTCCTCCACCTTTTCTTTTTCATTGTATTTTAATTTGAGTAAAAAACCAGTTCACTGACATAGACACTAATGCAATGCTTTTCAAACTTTTTGTAGCATGTCTCATAAGCCAACCCTAACATCACATGGTCCTTTTTTGTGCTGTGCTTGTGAGACTTAGGCATGGAACACAGAAATGTGTTTACTCAGTGATAGAAAAAAGTGAATCTTGTGGTCTGTCTTGCCATCCTTCCAGGTTTATCCACCCTGCAGGTTTCTCCCCAGAGCACACCATCAGCATTGCCTTCCGAATGCTGCAGGATACACCCAGGGAGCCTTTTGCTCTCTGGCAGCTCACAGACAATGACTTCCAGCCAAAGATGGGAGTGGTGATTGACCGTGAGTAACACTGCCTGCATCTCCCCGCCTCCTGCACTGGAAGCATGTCTTTGGACTTGTTGCAGTCCCTTAATCGTCTACATTATTCTTTAACAACAACAGAGAACAGAATCTGTAAACTCACCTCCCTAAGCTCAATATTGTAGCTTTTACGGGAAATAACAAATGATGACCTTATTATCCTGTGTGTTTGTGTTTTTGCAGCAACCACCAAGCACCTGTTATACTTCAGTCTGGACTACAGAGGTGAAGTGCAGGAGCTGACCTTTGACCAGCCACAGGTCCACAGGCTGTTCTATGGCAGTTTTCACAAGGTGAATGTAAAATTAGGAACATAGGCTACCCTACGCTGAGAGGCGCCCTATGGTCGCTGGGAGAGAGATAACGGTCCACTCTCACATTTTTTCAATGATGGGCAGTTTAGGATCATCATTTAACTTAACCCCACTGCATTTCATTGAACTGTGAGAGGAAGACTCTCCCAAAGTGTGAGGTAGGGTTAGTGTTAGTAGATATGATGACTTAGATCTCAGACGCCTAAACGGCACATTTTCTTCCATTTGGCAGGTTCACCTTTCTGTTAGCCAGGTGAGTGTATCCTTGTCTGTGGACTGTCAGCACGTGGGTGAGAGGCCGGCCCGTCCTCTAGGCAACCTGCCCACTGATGGATTTGAAATGCTGGGAAAACTGGTGAAGACCCGAGGACCTAACAGTGGCTCAGCCCCGGTATTTAACGTTCTTTGATATTAATTCTAGCTCAGCCTATTAATGCACTCTAAACATACCTTTAAAAACTGTGGATGATCACTTCCTCTGTCCTGTATTCAATGTCTGTTCTGTGCTCTTCATCACTTCCAGTTTCAGCTGCAGTCTTTTGAAATCGTCTGTAACACCACGTGGGCTTCAGAGGATACCTGCTGTGACCTGCCTGGAGTGGTCAGTGTGCTAACATTTACATTCACCTTTCTTCAACCCTTATTATTTCACAAAAAAATCATATAGCTGTCATGATTTTTTTTACCAAGTGGTGGTGCAACATTGAGAGAACCTTTCTAAGAACAGTGTAAATTTTCTCACTTAATATCTTTATTATTGTGTCTGTGTAAGAGAGATGAGGAGAGCTGCCCTGCCCCTGCGTACACCTGTACCTGTTCCTCTGACGTCACTGGAGCTCCTGGTCCCCCTGGACCACCTGTATGTCACCTCAAACACACCCAGAGTACTTGTTGCATGATTCTTCACTGTTAAACACTCAGCTCTTTGTCTTCTTTCCCAGGGGAAGCCAGGCCCTCGTGGCGAAAAAGGTGAAAAAGGAGAACATGGCCAAAAGGTAAGCTGAAAGCTTTATTCAGACCTTTCAGATGCAGTCATGGCTTTATTTAGAAGTTTGTATAACAGTCAGGTTTTTCTCATTTTGCCTGAGAAGTTGAACAGCTTAAACCCTGCTGCTCCTGTCACAAGAGGAGACTTAGCAAAGAGGCATTACTTTTTTTTTTTAACAATTAAATATTCCTTGAAGAAAATATGTGAAGAATCAGCTAAAAAAAAATACAAATGCAGCTGTTGAACAGCTGTTTCCATGTAGTTTCAGTCACCGTGTAGGTAGGGATCGCTCAGTAGGTAGAGTGTTTGCCCCATGATCGGAAGGTCGGAACAGCTACCCTGAGGTACCCCTGAGCAAGGTACCGTCCCCACACAATGCTCCCCGGGCGCTGCATTGGTGGCTGCCCACTGCTTCACTGGGTGAAAGAGTTAAATACAGAGGAGTAATTTCCCTACAGGGACTAACGCATACACAATACACAATAAATGAGTGTTACATCGATGCACAACTAACAGTGGAAGGGAACTTAATCAGACTCATGAACATGAGAACATAACATAGAATAATATCTCAGATTGTTTGTTGAAACCAGAACCATCTACCTGTAAGTCTCACTTTTCTTTGAATTAGTCTCTTATTTATTTATTTCTTTTTTCAGGGAGAAGTAGGTCCTCCAGGAAATCCTGGACTTGAGGGAGGCCTTGGACCTGTGGGCAGCACTGGGCCACGAGGCATTACAATGCAGGGCAAAAAGGTAGATTTAACCCTCTGGGGTCCAGGGTATAATTGGCTGTGTTTGACTACTTTGGATTTTACCTTTATATTTCACCTTAGAAACGGTTTACTTTGCCTTGTTTTGTAAGTAATTTCTTTTCAGCACAACCTCATGTGTCCGGCTACACAGTTTTTTGTTGTCTTTTTTTTTTTTTTGCCTGCAAGGGAAGCGCTGTCCTTACAAAGTCCAATGTTTACTGTTTCTTCCTGCACTAAACATGACAACAGTACTCAGGAAAAAGTATTGCTAAAATTATTTATCATAACCCGAATTTTAGATGGGATATAAACACTATTTAAAAGCCGGTATATAGTTTGAAGTCTGCACTTCAAACCATGTCATTTGGACTCGCCCATCTGTCGAACCCAGAGGGTTAAATGTGTACCAATACAGTAACTATGGTGAAAGCTTTGCTAAACGAATGTATGTGCATCCATGTGGATAGTTTATTGTGCAAAAACCGTACTCGTATTAATTTCTTTAGGGTCCACCAGGAGCAAGGGGAGAGAAGGGAGATCCTGGGCGACCGGGAGTGCAGGTAAGTTTAAAGTGAAGTAATGGAGTCACCAGAACCTAACCATCTGCTTCTAACAGCTCTCTGTCTCAACCTACTCTGTCTCTCTAGGGGGTACCAGGACCTCCAGGTCAACAAGGGGAGGAGGGAGTGGCAGGTGCCAAGGTGAGCTGCTTGATCTCAGTCAGCACAGAATGTATCAAGCTGAGCTCTGTTTCTGTTCTCATCTCTCTGCTACATGTCTCACAGGGCATCAGAGGTGTGGAAGGGAACATGGGCGCACCCGGCGTCACTGGACCCAGGGTAAAGCGTAAATACATCTTCATCTGTTTGTATCCATTTTTGCCTTTGCTGCCAATTTTATGTTTGGGCAGTGACACTGAGTTTGAGAAAGTGCATCTTATCATCAGGGAACAGTTTAGACTGTGAATGAACCTTTTCCATTTTAGACACTACACGAGCTGTCCTCTAGCACCACTCTCAGGACAAAGTATCTTTGTTCAAGGTTCAAGGTTCTTTATTTGTCACATGCATAGTTATACAGGTATAACACTAGGGATGGGTACCGGTATCCGGTGCCATGATGGCACCGGTTCTGACATAAACGGTAGTAACCAGACCGAAAAGCAGCGCACATTTCGGTGCTTTATTTCGGTGCTTTTTTTCCTGAGCTGTGATACACTTTCTTCTTCCTTACATTTGTATTGGCGGTTGCTAAACAACTGAAAGGTGCATTACCGCCACCAACTGGTATGGAATGATACACTTTAGATTCTAGCCAATCATTTTAAGAATAGTAGGCGGGTCCAGGTACGTACGTTCTTTTAGAGCAGAGCTACAAATTAAAAATGTCCAAGGCGAAGCGGTCAAAAGTCTGGCTGTACTTCACAGCAAAAGATGCAAACTCAGCAGCTGCAACAAGTGCTTTAAGGTGATACTGTCAAAGGAGGTAACACCTCAAATCTGATGAAACACCTGGCGACGCATAGTGTTTTTTTTTAAAGCCGAGAAATGCGCCGTATTTGATAGCTTGCTGCGAGACCTCACACCGAGCACATCTACTGCTTGTGGGTTGCCTGTTATCGGACTTTAGCAACAATTAGCAACATCCCCCAAAAACCCGAAGAGGAGAGTCCTGGCCCCTAGCCCTGCCAGTGTAGCAGAAATGATGACGGATGATGATGGCAGCAGCAGCCGTTCTTCTCTGCGTGAGTAGCTTAATGTTGTTCGTGTGTAATTTACGTTGAGTAGGCTAACCACGTTATTACATTAATGCATGTAAGGTGAACAGCAAACACCATCATAGCTACATGCAGCTGTCTTCTTGTTTGATGGCAGATACTCCCTTCACCCTGGCCAAAAAGGCTAAAATGACCAAAGAAAAAGTGGAAAACAGTTAAACATGAGAGGTTTTTGGACAAAGTTTGTGTTTTTTTCCATTGTTTAAGCTGCTTCCAGCCAAGAATGATACCATATATGCCCCATAGCTGCAGAAAAGGCTAACATTGTTATCTTTTTACAAAAAAACAGCTGAACATGAGAGGTTTTTGGACCACGTTTGTGTTTTCCATTCTTTAAGCACCGGTTTGAGCACCGTTTAAGCACCGGCACCGTTTCAAAAGTACCGGTTTGGCACCGGTATCGGATAAAACCTAAACGATACCCATCCCTATATAACACACAGTGAAATGTAACCTGACACGCTCCTCGATTTGTGCAAAAAAAAGGGGGGGAGGAAGAACATTATATATAATATATACATTAGGTGAATGTGTAGTACAGGGGTCAGCAACCTTTAACACCCAAAGAGCCATTTGGACCCAGTTTCCAAGCAAAAGAAAACACTGGGAGCCGCAAATACTTTTTGACATCTAAAATGAAGATAACACTGTATATATTGTTTTTTTCCTTTATGCTTTGTGTGAAGAACTAAGGTGTGTTGCTTAAATCCATGAAGTGCTACAGAGAAAATAAAATTGTATTTATGTAATTAACACATTTTGAACTCTTAAAGAAATATAACAAAAGGAAAGACACCCAGCTGAACTAAAATGATCCATGTAGAAAACAAAAACTGTTGTGAGCCGCCAACCTTATATGTCCGTTGGGCTTTTGGAGCCTTGACCTGACTTTTAAAAAATAATTGGCAAAAAAGCACTATGCTGCTAATAAATGAAAAATAGATATTTGCAAAATTCTGCCTAAATATGTCTTTTACCTGGTTAATGTGTGTGGCGGGGCGTGGTCTGCAGCGCCGCTGCAGGGGAGGCGGACACATCTAAGCGGCACCCGCAATCACGCCTCGCCGCCTTTAAGTCTGTGCTCTCTCTGCTGTTGTGTTGGTGTGTTGGCTACAGCCGGCTTTATGCGTACAGCAACCGTGTGTGAAAAGTGGTCAATAAAGAGATGCTGAAAAGCAGCGGGTCTGCCGTGATATGTTTACAATAGACCTTCGGCTCCTGAACCTCTTCGCACAGCGTCTGCAAATCGGGGCTGTACGAAGTCACTTTCATCTTTACGCAGGACTGTAAGCTGTCATCTGTGAGGCGTGAGTGGTGTTTGTTTTCAACAGCTGCTGATATAATGTGGATCCGAAGATCCATAATTGCCCTATCTGGGGTTGAAAGTCTCGATAAATGCACGGCGTTTCGGCGGGTATACCGGCTTCCGCGAGCGTGACGCTTATTTTGAGCGATGAAAAATAATAAAATATAATATTATTTGTATATTTCAATATCACAATAATCTTCCAATTTAGAACTACAAGTTAAAAAAAGAACTAAACACAAATAAAATACACTTCAGCTAAATACTTCTAATTTATTTTCCCAAACCACCCGGAGCCGCAGTATAAGGACTAAAGAGCCGCATGCGGCTCCGGAGCCGCAGGTTGCCCACCCCTGGTGTAGTAGTAGCATGCAATCAGCAAGCAGGTGAATTCTGTATATTAAGTGAATTAAATAAGAATAGACAATATGAACATATTTAAAATTAAAGGAATTTGAAATGTACATTGTGCCGGTGGGTTTGTTTAATCAAACTTTGAAATGAAATATGGTCACTGTAGTTCAACACAGAAAACAACATTCAGCTCAACTGCTGTTCATTTGGTTCTTTTAATTTTTATACAGTGAGGTTGAAGTTGTTACCAATTTAGCAATTCCTATTCAATTATCGGTATCACTTTAATTAAATTCCTTATCAATTTTCTTATTGATACTCATTGGATTCTCATTGGCTCCACTTTGAGAGTCACCACCATTGCTAAGCAACATATCAAAGACATTACATGCACGTTACGTTATATGTTGCAAATGATTTGCATGCTGCGTGGTCAAATGTTTGTGCATGTTGGAGGTATTTCCCCTCTCTGTTGTGATGAGTGTTTGGTCATTACTCAGAAAAAGTAGTTATTACACATATTACACAGTACACTTTTTTAAAAACTAATGAAGTATGTTATTTAATTACGCAAGTGAAAGTGGACTTGAGAAGTGGGATTGATAGACAAACAGACTAACAATTCCAAGGGGAACCACTGGGAACCGGTTCTTCACCTCCTTAGTGAGGTGTAATGAGCTGCTCTTTTATGTGTCCTGACCTTATCAAGTAAAGTCATACAGACATGCGGTGTGTGTATAATAAAACTGTTTGCTATCAGGACTTTGTGTCTGACTCACTGTAGGTTTATGCATCTAGTATATTCTATCTATCACGTATAAACAGGGTTTCCAAGGAATGCCAGGATACCCAAGGCCTATAGGAGAAAGGGGCCCCCCAGGTCCTGTGGGACCTACGGTAAGACCTAGGAAATAAATATCACATAAAAGTCTGACCTGTCCTTACAGCTGGTTATTTATCTTTACACTCTTTTATATTTCACTACAGGGCTTGCCAGGTAATAAAGGGGAAAGAGGAGAAAAGGTGTGTTATATCATCATTATCTTCTTTTTTTATATATATATCAGCTGTAATGGCATCTGATCTTCTTTTTAAATACCTTCTAAAATGTTTCAGTTTCTTTTCAATTGACTTTATCTGGAGAAACAGTTTGTAACTCTGATTGTTTTTTTACAGGGAGAACCTCAGTCCATGGCTATGATCTACCAACTGGTCACACAGGCCTGTGAACAACTAGTACATAGTAAGCACTCTAAAAGCAAGCATGTCAGAAATGCATACTGTCTGCAGTGCTGTTTGCCCTCCTCACTGTGAAGAAGAGTCAAATAAGAATGCTAAAACATTTTTATTCTTTGCTTTTTCAGAGGAGGTGTTAAAACTTGACATGTTCATTAACGAGATCGGTCGTAAGCCAGTTCCAATTGAAGAGCCAGTGGGGCCTCCAGGGGAACCTGGAATACCAGGGCCCAAGGGCCCACCGGGTGAGAGGGGCTCACAGGGTCGTGTAGGCCCAAGAGGAACACCTGGCAGGCCTGGATATCCAGGAGAGCAAGGTAAGCTTAGTAGATGGTTTGTTGGAAGCAAAACATCACTTACAGTTTGATGTTTAACAAAGGTTATCACGTTGATTTGTCTCTTCCCTCTCTGCAGGAAGGAAAGGTGTGCCTGGGGAGAAAGGTGATGCAGGGTCCAATGTCCAGGGTCAGCCAGGGGTCAAGGGATTAGCAGGTACCTCTGTATAAGTAACATAAAAAAGCACACACACATTCCAAGTTACCAAACTTGAAATGATGTCACTGGTCAATGGTAACTTTATTGTCCCCAGTGGGAAATTGATTTGCAGTCTGTCCATACACAGAAAGACAAAAACAAACAAAGACAACACACACACAAAAAAATAAATAAATATATATTTTTTTAAAAAGCCCAGAGAGAACAGCCCAAATTTTGTCGTCAACAAAGTGCAATGTGTAATGGCAACAACCCTTATGTTTAGTGTTATTATCCATGACAATAGCAACAGGTACAAAAGACACTCTGTCTCTTGGTCTTCACTCCAAGCACTTTGTATTGACGACCTGAGGGAAGCAGCTGAAAATCATTAAAGAGAGGATGGTCTGAACACAACATGACAGAGGTTGCCTTCCTCAGCACTTGCCTGTTATAAAAGTCCACAAGCTGGAACCTGAGACCTCCCTGAAGTCTGACCAGTCACTTTACCCAGATTACTAAGTCTGGTCTTATTGTTCAAACACACATTACCATACCAACCAATGATACAGACCATTAAAACAGATTCAATAAAACCTTTATAAAAAAGGGTCATCATTTCAGATGAAACGTTAAAACCTCTCAGTCTCCTTAAAAAGTACACTCATTGTTGATCCTTTTTCACTGTAGCAGCAAGACGTGACTCAAAGGACAGAGCCTTATAACGAACAACCCCCAAATACTTGTAACTGTCCACCAGTTCAATGGCTGCACCATTTACTACTGTCAGTGCAGAATGGGGGAATGGTTCCTGAAGTCAATTACCATGTCCTTAGTTTTCAAAGTGTTGATCTTTAAGAATGACTGACCACACCAAGAAGCAAACTCATCCACAACAGGCCAATGGGAATCCTCTTCACCATGAAGAAGGCTTACAATGACTGTGTCAACTGCATATTTAATGAAATGCCTGTTAGCCTGTGTACTGCGACAGTCATTAGTGTACAAAATATAGTAGAGGAGAGAGACAACAACCCTGTGGTGAACCAGTAGAAGAATTCAGCTGTTTGGAAAAGCAGCCGTTGCTATATGTGCTAATAATCAATAATGATAAACTCCTTGTTTTTGACTGTCTCGTAGCATGAGTGTTTCGATAAGCACCTAAAATAAAATGTAGTATTACTGTCTTAAAATGTGTATCCACAGGACCTCCTGGTGAGTCTAAGCTGGGAATCCCAGGTCCCAAAGGAGAAAATGGTAAGCTGGGGCCATCTGGGATCCCTGGAACACCAGGTCAGCCGGGTGAGATGGGACCACCAGGTGTTTGTGACGACAGCGGAGGCTGCAACATGCTTCCTCAGCAAACAGGTTAGCAGCTAGAGCATAGGTGTCAAACTCTGGCCCGCAGCCTAATTACATTTGGGCCGCGAAGCCATACCAAATTACTATTAGAGCTGGCCTACTGGTATTATACAGCTAATATATATATTGTTTAGTATTAAGCTTTGCTTGTTCCATATTCAGTTTTTCAGCAAAACTTGTTTGAGTCCATAAGAAGAGATTCATTCTTAAATCTGGAGGAAGATTTTTTTTTTCAATAAATAGTAATGTTAGCCCGCAACTTTGTTCCAGTTTTGAATTTTGGCCCACTGTGTATTTGAGTTTGACACCCCTGAGCTAGAGAAAGACGTACTAATCATGCAACCCTGGGAATGTAATGAGTATGAGGATCCAGGCCTGTTTTTTGTTTCGTTTTAACTAATGAAGTACATGTGTAAGTACATGCATGTGTCTATGTTTGTCTGGTGTAAGAGGAGCGCTACAGTAGACAGGATTTCTATTCTCACATTCTGGTGTGTGTTTTTTGTTGTTGTTGTGGTGGTGGTGGTGTTTCTTATATGGTAATATGGCAATTTTGGCTGAGAGTGCTGAAGTCCCAATCTGCTGTCCACACCTTACATTTATGAGGGGCAGCCAATCAGAAGACAGATGATTTAAAGAATGGGTTGACTTAAAAGGAGATGAACTAAACCAGCTTGTTTTAGTAGCTGCACGTGACTAAATCACTGTGGACTGTGTTCAGCTGTGAGCCATGCAAAGCTGCAAAGCACTTCTCATTTGAGAGAATTGGGTAACTTTGACATCATTTTCACTTATTCGGCATCCTTTTCAAGTTTCTTTCTTCACACAGAAGACTCTTATGATGACTACCAGCCTTGAATGGAGAAAACATGCAGGAGGCATGGTGACTGACATCTGTAGGAAATGACTGGTTAATTTGGAAGTGAGCAAAAGACTGACACTGGAGCTCAGAAGAACTTTGAAGAGGTTTGAAGAGATTTGCTGCATTGAAAAGGAAAATAGTAAGGGAAGATTGTGTGTCTCTCTTCTCTTATTAAAATCTTCACTCATGTTTCAAATCAGCTAAGAAATTATTCACTTAAGAACAATTAGGAAGCTTTTTCGTACAAAACCTACCAGTTGATGGATAGCTTCATAAGAGATCTTTTCCCAGTGGGATCAGTAAAGTCTTGCCTTAAACAATGTATTCGCACTGAAATCTTTGTTGCCATGTTTCTGTATTCATGCACTGTATCAATGCCAAATAGTTTAGCTGCATATGTTATTTTCTGTGTATTTCATTTGCCATTCTAACCTTAACTGCCTCAAGAAGAACGAAATTGCATAATCCATGGTGGAAAAGCTTATTTTTCTTCCATGGTATAAATGATGCTGTGAGAACATTTCTTTCCACGTGTATGATAATTGTTATATTGTTAATTATATTAACTGTATCTGGATATCCATGTTTATTTTAAACTGTATGAATTCTAATTGCTTATTCGTGTTTACATTTACATTTCCAAAGCTTTGGTGACAAGAATTTGTGTATAAAAGAAAGAGAAATACAGTGTCGGATAATATATCTTTTGGTGTATCTTTTTGGTTGCTTTTTCTATGTTTTTTTTAATCTTGTTAATAAATTGTATAAAAATGTGTGTAATTAATCACAATGTGTTAGTGTGTAATCACCCTGAGACATGCATGCCTGTCTGCCAGCATTAAATCTAAAACTAGTTCTTTTTTGCAGATGCAGCCTGCATAATTTGTCCAGATTATCCCAGCTCTGTTCACTACACATCCAGTCTTCACTTATCAAATCCGTAAGATTCAAGGCTGGTCCTTAAAAGCTCCCAACAACGCAAAACTGCAGTTTTGTGTTGTGTCACTGGAACAAAAAGTCATAATGTAATGAAATTCTGTTGATTTAAGAACTGCTAGGAGGGTGGAAAAAATAACATGATAGTGTCATAATTCTTTATTGGAACCATCTTGAGGAGATCATTGTTTCCAGTGGCCTCTATTTTGCAGAGCACAGCCAACCTGTAAGTGACAAGCGACCATGGCTCAGGTGGTTGGGAAGCGTATCTGTAACCGGAAGGTCACCGGTTCGATCCCTGGGCTCTCTGTCCTGGTCGTTGTGTCCTTGGGCAAGAACTTTACCCTACCGCCTACAGGTGTTGGCCAGAGGGGCCGATGGCGCGATATGGCAGCCTCGCTTCTGACTACAACCATAGCTGCCTCCACCAGTGTGTGAATGCGAGAGTGAATGAATAGTGGAATTGTAAAGCGCTATATAAAATCCAATCCATTATTATTATTATTAAGCAAAATGTTGTCAAATTGCCTGCAGTAGTAGTCTCAGGCTGGGGGGCTGCAGTAATCCTAGCGTATTTGTCAAAATAAAGGGAGATCATTTGGACCGAAGTGGGGAAATTCTTGTTCCCTTCAAATACTTTGCACAACACTGCAGAAAATAAACTTTCTGTTACTGGTCTTACTTTTAAATAGTGAAAGTGCTGAAATATATATATTTAGAAATGTTCCTTTTGACTTTGTCATGTTATTTGATCATTATTGCTATTGCATTCATGTACAAGCAGGATATTGAAGCTGTAGTTTGGTTTTATTGTGGAATATTCTGCTGAATATTTAAATATTCAGCACACTCAGCAACAATGCAGAAGAGCTGAAGGCCACTTTCAGAGCAATGTGGGCTCTCATCACACCTGAGCAGTGCCACAGGCAACAGGAGCCCCAACTAAGTATTGAGTGCTGTACATGCTCATACTTTTCATGTTCATACTTTTCAGTTGGCCAAGAGTTCAAAAAATCCTTTCTTTTTTATTTCGTCTTACGTAATATTCTAATTTTCTGAGATACTGGATTTGGCATTTTCATTAGTTGTCAGTTATAATCATCAAAATTTAAAAAAAAATAAACACTTGAAATATTTCAGTCTGTGTGGAATGAATGTATTCATTTTACAACTTTCACTTTTTGAATGGAATTAGTGAAAAAAGGGGAACTTTTTGATGATATTCTAATTATATGACCAGCACCTGTATTTTGTTAATGGCGTGCACTGTGTTCTTTTGTCAGGAGAGGTAGCTTAGCAGACGCACAACACACACAGCTCATAGTTGTGTATTTCTATATGTTGCAGGTGTGGAGATATTTCTAGATATTCTGGAAGTGTAGTTTTTTCATTATTTGCTTTTGTGGTATAGTCCTATATTAGCTGTTAAATGGCATTTATTAATATGATTGGATTTGGCTTTAAGGTTTGAATTATGGTATTTCAAAGCAGCAAAACGTTGGATCCTAGTTAAGTTTTATTTGTTTGTCTGATTGTTGAATTGTTTCTGTATTATTTTGTGTTATAATTGTGAATCCCTTGCAAATCTTCTTATAAGATTCGCAAGGGAAATGGCAGGACCGCCAGGTTGCTTCCCAGAAGAAGATAGTCATAATAATACTTGTTTTTATTGTGGTATAAAACTGTATTGCCCGCTTACAGGGCCATCCTTTTTGTGAAGCAGACCGCTGATTCACATCAAGGTCCAGCGTGCTGTAACTTGTCATTTCAACTGCTACAGCAAATGAAGTCTTTTAAAAGTTAGTCGTTCTCCTGTACTTCCTTTAAGAGAAGAAAACGAACACAGCAAGTACAAAAAGCTTAACTCACCACTAGGTAAAGATCACCCTGAGTGGCTTTAACTTGGATTATTCAATATTACAATATTGACCAAATAAATATTATGTTTTATTGCAGCTTGAAAAACGAATGGCCTTGGCTACAAACCAGTGCTGCTTTCTGGGAAGAAGAGCAAAAAAGGAGAAATCAGATGTGAAATATTAACCCCTGGCTGCAGACTTACAGCCTTTGTCAAGGAATCCCTTCAGAAGATGTGCTGATGTTATCAGTACTGTTGTGAAGGTAAGATTGAGATCCTGCATTTTTAAAGTTATGATTTATGTTTTTGGTGTAAAAAAAAATTTTCTTATGTTTACCTGTTAGAAGACCATTTTAGTGTAAAACCAGAAATTCAATAATCAACCCTTCTCCCATTTTCACATAAGCCATCTTTAATGTCCTCTTCTCTGCCACTGTCACCAGAGTATCCAGCTTTATGCCAACCACAGAGTCAGCCTTGTTGATTAGTTTTTCCAGCCTGGATGAGTCCATCTTTGCTGTGCTGCTCCCCCAGCACACCACAGCATAGAATAGTACTTCTGCAACCGCCAACTGGTAAAACATCCTCAGGAGCTTCCTGCAGATGTTGAAAGACCTCAGTCTCCAGAGGAAGTACAGTCTGCTTTGGCCTTTTTTTATGCAGGTGTTGCATGACCAGTCCAGTTTGTTGTCCAACCACAGCCCGAGGTACTTGTACTTGTTGACCACCTCCATCTCCTCTCCCTCTATCTGAACTGTCAGTGGACCTGGTCTGGACCTCCTAAAGTCCACAACCAGTTCCTTGGTCTTTGAGGTGTTGAGTTGCGGGTGGTTTGTGGGACTCCATGTAACTACCTGATCATCCCAGATCAGGAACTGTGCTGTCCCCAGAGGGAACAGCACAGTTCCCTGTGGTGCTCCTGTGCTGCTGACCACAATGTCAGACCTGATGTCCTTCAGCCTAATGTACTGTGGTCTGTTGGTGAGATAGTTGGCGATCCAAGCAATCTGACAGAGGTCCACCTGCATCCTGTTCAGCTTTTCCTGGAGCAGACGGGGCCTGATTGTGTTAAAGGCACTCAAAGTCAAGAAACAGGATCCTGACCGTGCCTTTTCCCTTGTCCAGGTGTGAGCGGGCTGTGCTGCTTTCATCTCCTTTTTCACTTGCCCCAGAAGGCCTCCTTCTTCATGTTGAGGACAGCTTTGACTTCCTGTGTTACCCACGGTTTGTTATTAGGATAACACCGTACCACCTTAGCAGGGGCGACCGCGTCCACACAAAAGTTGACATAATAAGTATGACAGTGTGTCGCCTCCTCTATGTCCTCACCATGTGGGATCAGAAGCACATCCCAGTCTGTGGTGTCATAGCAGTCTCTCAGAGCATCCTCCTTATTAGGTAATGTTCAAATAATTTGATCATTCCAGTGTTTTCAGTGTGGGAGAAAGTACTCAGGGCCTTCAAGTTACACACTATGAAAGGCAGCAACAAGTTTGATATTCAGAAACCTAAAGTATGTATCAGCAGCAGAATGGAGCTAAAAATAAATGTTTGGTTCAGTTCTATGATGCTTTGAGTATTTTGGATTACTGCTGTGTTTGCTGTATCATATTTCTGTAATTGTTTATATGCTTTATATATTTTGAGGTAAGTTGATCTAATGTGTTACATCATATTCTATAAGGATGTTATGTGTTTGTATACTTTCTGTTCACTTTGACCCATTTAGCAGAAGTCAGCCTGTTTAAGGCTCTGATATCTATTCTGTATGACTTAAAGCAGTTATGACATGGTATGATTTTCTCACCCAATAAAGGAATATTTCATATATCAGTCTACTCTTCATTCTATCAGCAACAGTTATCACAGCTCGTACATTTTGTTTTTACACATAAATGTAAGCAGTGAGCCAAATGTAATAATGCCAACATAATAAAAGAACAATATTTGTCTCTTATATATAATATATCTATATATACACTGTAAAAGATGCTTGTCTTTGAGTGAAGATTTAAGGTGAAAGGAAATTTAAATAAACACAACTTGAATCTTTACTGAAGCTCAGTATTTGACACAGAGTTCAAGTTCACTGCTGGTATAACTAATAATGATTAATAGAATAACTTTAATATTGACCATATTATATTTACATTACCAAAGTAAGATGACTTTAGTCTAATGAACAACATTAGCTAATTGTTATTTACTAGCTAATCTTAAAATGACTGTTCAGTACAGAAATGAAGCCCAACAATCATGTTTTACAGTCCCGTGGACTCAGCCTCAGATACTTATATAATCAAACAAAGCTCATGTAAAAACAAACAAACAAATGAACAAAACATTTTCTCCTTCATTTCTGTCAAACAATGCTGTATGAAACACGGTTAGTATCACGGTTGCTAGGCAACCTGGGCAGCGCGACGGGGGCTAGACCGTCCCATTTCACAAGCCTCGTACTTCCTGTCTTAGCAGTCTTTGAGTGCGCGGCCCTTGTGGACCGTTAAGGCTGTGTACTTTAAGGCTGCATACTTTAAGGCTGCATACCCTGAATTGGGATACAGCCAACTTACAAGAAAAACAAAATAAATACAAAGAAATTCCACCTGCTACTGTGGAGTTGTTTCAACTGATAGGAAAATATTTCTCAAAGCATAGTTCTGTTCTGAATAACCCATAATGTTGTACATTTGTGCCTGAAGTGCATTGCCGTGATAATTTGCATTTACTGAATATGTACTTACTAAGTACCACTGTTAAATAGTTGAATAAAGAAACAAATAAATGTTTGCCTTTTTAAAAAAAAAAATTAAAACCACTTTGTAGAACATCACACCAGTAACAATGTAGAATCAATGTCATGTATAGTTTACAAATGATAAAATGTTCACATAAAATCACCATCTTATCCAGGAGGGTCACCTCTTCACCCTCACATGGAAGATGTCATCTGATTGGCATGGTGGTTTGTAGCATGTAGTTTGAAGCTGGGATTTTGTAGTGCCCCATGTGTAGCATTGGAACCCAGTCAGGATTTGTTTCATTCATTTCATAGGCTGGTTTGGCTGCAATAATGAAAAACAATTAGCAACTCTATTAATAGAACATATATCTACAAAATCACTCATTAGAATGTTTGTTCTAATTTGCTATGACCTCAGAGCGCATTGAAAATAAAACTAATAGGCTATAAAGAGTATGAACTAGGGCTGTGAGACATGACCAAAATCTCATATCCCCATATAAGACATCTATCGTCCCAATAACGATATAAATCACAAAATTTAATATTTTCTGTAAATTCTGTGAATCTCAGGCAGCTAGACTTGCGTGAAGTGTTTCCAGCTGGGCGTAGTGTACTTGCAGTCCAGTGTTTTAACCGATGCATGAAGCTATACATTTTTAGACATAAGTTGTAACGGCCGCCGTTTTCTTTATCTTTATTACACGGCGTGCTGCGGAGAAAAGCCTGTTCTAATGTTTGAGTCTAAGGTTTATTTTTTAGCACCCGGCGGCTCTTTTTTGCTTCTCATCCCTAAAAAATCTGCATACTCTTTCACGTAATTCAGTTTATTTTGAAAAGGCTCAACAGGATCTTGAGCTTTATTGTGAAAGGCTTATGTGGAAAATAAACAAGCGGACACGCCATGTTGTTGCTAACAACAACATAAAAACAGTAGCCTATCCCTCCATAGTGTGGTTATATTAAATATAAGAGAAAGAGAGAACTTTAAGAAATTAATATAGCCACTACAGTGACCATCAAAACGATGAAAAAATATTGGCATAAACAGTTTATTTTGCGATAGCACGAAACAAACAATAGTGTAAAATGAAACAATAGATATTTTTATATCATCATCCAATATATATCATTATATCGAACAGCCCTAATATGAACTTATTTAGAATTTACCAGAATGAAAATGTCTGTAGCACAACAACAGATATCTGTGGATGGTAGAGAACTGGATATCAACTCATTTCACAGCTGCTATCCAGGCTAGATGCCTTCTTTTGGTAACAACCACTAAATAAGCTCCCTCACGTTGCTTTCAGGCTGGGAAAGAATAAAAAGAGAGCCAATTTTCAAGCTTATTCCCTTCCCGATCATGCGATCTAACATTAAAACCCACAACACAGCAAAGCGAACCATTGCTGATGCATTAGCTCCTTGAGCCCTTTGTTTGGCCAGCTAAAATGGCGCCCCGGCGGCCACGCCCCCTCCCGTGACATCACGTTCCAAAGCCCTATAGACAATAACACCAAATTTTTAAAAAAAAAGAAGAAGAAAAAGAATGTTACTGTTACATTATGTTATGACATCATTATGATGTCATAATGATGTCATTATGACAGTGAATCCTTAAGTAGGGGTAAGAATCCCAAACTTTCAGTCAGTTTATTTGCAACACTCAAGATTGCAGCATTCAAAGGTAAACCTGAGAAACATTTTAAAACAGTTGAATCTTTAACACAGTCACTTCATCAACACTCTAACATGTCTCAGAGTAAACACGGCATAAGTCAACAAGCTTACGCTGGCTTTACTACAATGGACCTCCAAAATCCAGAGCCAAATTCTGAAGAAACACATTTCCAGCTTCCACTCAAGAGGAAGCGAGGCCCAGATTATGCTGCACAGAATTGCAGAAGTCCCGACAGCTGCTTTCCACCAAGGAAAAAGAGACGAATCTGTGAAGAAAAAACTGTGTTGAAAAGACGATACAGTCAGATTTCAAAAGGCAGCAAAAACAACTCTGAGAGCTACTCTCCAGAGAGAAAGAGGATGAGAATAGACACTGAGAAAAAAGAAACAGCAGTGACTCCGAGCATCCAAAAAGGTTCTTCTTCAAGGACTATCCAACTCCAAGTTCAGAAAAAGAACGATATGAACTTGAGTGATACCAAAACCTCTGAAAACACACCAAAAGACAACAAGAGGCCAGAACAAGCAGCAGTGACACAGAGCATCCAGAAAAGTTATGCGCCAAGGACTATCCAACACGTAGTTGAGAAAATGGATGTCACGACCTCGAGTGATACCAAAACCTCTGAAAACACTCCAAAATACAACAAGAGGCCAGAACAAGCAGCAGTGACACAGAGCATCCAGAAAAGTTCTTCGTCAAGGACTATCCAACATGTAGTTGAGAAAATGGAGGTTACGACCTCGAGTGATACCAAAACCTCTGAAAACACTCCAAAATACAACAAGAGGCCAGAACAAGCAGCAGTGACACAGAGCATCCAGAAAAGTTCTTCGTCAAGGACTATCCAACATGTAGTTGAGAAAATGGAGGTTACGACCTCGAGTGATACCAAAACTTCTGAAAACACTCCAAAATACAACAAGAGGCCAGAACAAGCAGCAGTGACACAGAGCATCCAGAAAAGTTCTTCGTCAAGGACTATCCAACATGTAGTTGAGAAAATGGATGTTATGACCTCGAGTGATACCAAAACCTCTGAAAACACTCCAAAATACAACAAGAGGCCAGAACAAGCAGCAGTGACACAGAGCATCCAGAAAAGTTCTTCGTCAAGGACTATCCAACATGTAGTTGCGAAAATGGATGTTACGACCTCGAGTGATACCAAAACTTCTGAAAACACTCCAAAATACAACAAGAGGCCAGAACAAGCAGCAGTGACACAGAGCAGCCAAAAAAGTTGTTCGCCAAGGACTATCCGACTCCTAGTTAAGAAAATGAACAATATGACCTTGAGTGATACCAAAACCTCTGAAAACACACTGAAAGACAACAAGAGGCCAGAACAATCAGTAGTGACACAGAGCATCCAAAAATGTTTTCCGCCAAAGAATATCCAATACCTAGTTAAAACAATGAACGATATTACCTTGGGTGATACAAAAACCTCTGAAAACACACCAAAAGACAACAAGAGGCCAGAACAATCAGTAGTGACACAGAGCATCCAAAAAGTTTTCCGCCAAAGAATATCCAATACCTAGTTAAAACAATGAACGATATTACCTTGGGTGATACCAAAACCTGTGAAAACACACCAAAAGACAACAAGAGGCCAGAACAAGCAGTAGTGACACAGAGCATCCAAAAAAGTCCCTGGTCCAGGACTATCCAACTCCCAGGTCAGAAAACAAACAATACGGCCTTGAGCGATACCAACACCCGTGAAAACACACCGAAAAAGAAAGAGAGCCCAGAAGACCAGAGAGAAACAAACGTGTGGATCATTGGGTCCAGTTACATCAGACGAGCCAAGGGTGAAGCAAAAGAGATTTTTGGAGAAAATTTCGGACTTAATACCAAAGTCCAGTGGTTTGGCAAACGAGGAATGCGCTGGTCGGGAGTCCTTCCTTGTTTTTATAAGGAGCTATCCACACAGAGCCCACCTGACATACTGGTAATCCATGCTGGGGGCAATGATTTGGGACTCTTTTCTGCTTATGAACTTTCTTCTGTCATTGAGAAGGAATTGATGCAATTGCACACAGAGTTCCCCTCAATGACAATTGCATATTCATCCATCAACGAGCGTCAAGTGTGGATATATGGAAATCCAGGCGAAATCAATAAGGACAGGAAGACTGTGAATGCCAGCATTAGAAAGGCTGTCGACCGCTTCGATGGAGTGATTATTGAGCATCCGCACATCAGGTTTTTCGACAACTCGATTTTTTTACGCAACGGAGTTCGTTTCTCCAAGAAAGGAAATGAAGTGTTTCTGACAAGCATCCGCACGGCCATCCAGAAAAGTCTTCAGTCACGTCACTGAAAACTGACTTGAGACTTTTCTTTCACAGTCCAGAAAACCATACGTTGTTCATTTTAGGCAATGTGAGCAACATATAGCTAACATGTGCTCTCTTTTTTCTTTTCCTCTGCCTCTCACCCCCCAACCAGTCATGACAGATGGCTGCCCCTTTCTTAGCCTGGTTCTGTCAAAGGTTTCTCCCCTTTTATAAGGGAGTTTTTCCTTTCCACCGTTGCCCAGCGCTTGCTATTAAAGGAGATCATTCGATTGTTGGGGTTGATAGTTTAGAATCTAAACTAAACTAATAAACATAAAACATCAGGTGAGGGGTTCACATAGTAGGGAGCACTACAAAAATTACAAATAAAAACATGTAATTGGCGGCAAATCAAAAATAAAAATAAAAAATTGAAAAATATCTCTTACTGCTCTGTTTATTTCCTTAAATGAACACTTGTACTCTTTGTCATAGAAGAATAAGAATATTAATATGAATATGAACACCAAGGCATTCCCAGGCCAGCCGAGAGATATAATCTCTCCAGCCTGTCTTGGGTCTGCCCCGGGGCCAAATGCCTGGTGGCACCCTTGCCTGCATGGGCACCTTAACTCATCACTTTTGGCGCAGAGAATGTATTTTATGAACTAATATTAGTAGGCTGAAGGCTTTTATTTCAGCTGTGATTGTTTTTGTTATTACTTGCAGTCCAGTGTTTTAACCGATGCATGAAGCTATACATTTTTAGACATAAGTTGTAACGGCCGCCGTTTTCTTTATCTTTATTACACGGCGTGCTGCGGAGAAAAGCCTGTTCTAACGTTTGAGTCTAAGGTTTATTTTTTAGCACCCGGCGGCTCTTTTTTGCTTCTCATCCCTAAAAAATCTGCATACTCTTTCACGTAATTCAGTTTATTTTGAAAAGGCTCAACAGGATCTTGAGCTTTATTGTGAAAGGCTTATGTGGAAAATAAACAAGCGGACACGCCATGTTGTTGCTAACAACAACATAAAAACAGTAGCCTATCCCTCCATAGTGTGGTAATATTAAATATAAGAGAAAGAGAGAACTTTAAGAAATTAATATAGCCACTACAGTGACCATCAAAACGATGAAAAAATATTGGCATAAACAGTTTATTTTGCGATAGCACGAAACAAACAATAGTGTAAAATGAAACAATAGATATTTTTATATCATCATCCAATATATATCATTATATCGAACAGCCCTAATATGAACTTATTTAGAATTTACCAGAATGAAAATGTCTGTAGCACAACAACAGATATCTGTGGATGGTAGAGAACTGGATATCAACTCATTTCACAGCTGCTATCCAGGCTAGATGCCTTCTTTTGGTAACAACCACTAAATAAGCTCCCTCACGTTGCTTTCAGGCTGGGAAAGAATAAAAAGAGAGCCAATTTTCAAGCTTATTCCCTTCCCGATCATGCGATCTAACATTAAAACCCACAACACAGCAAAGCGAACCATTGCTGATGCATTAGCTCCTTGAGCCCTTTGTTTGGCCAGCTAAAATGGCGCCCCGGCGGCCACGCCCCCTCCCGTGACATCACGTTCCAAAGCCCTATAGACAATAACACCAAATTTTTTAAAAAAAAGAAGAAGAAAAAGAATATTACTTTTACATTATGTTATGACATCATTATGATGTCATAATGATGTCATTATGACAGTGAATCCTTAAGTAGGGGTAAGAATCCCAAACTTTCAGTCAGTTTATTTGCAACACTCAAGATTGCAGCATTCAAAGGTAAACCTGAGAAACATTTTAAAACAGTTGAATCTTTAACACAGTCACTTCATCAACACTCTAACATGTCTCAGAGTAAACACGGCATAAGTCAACAAGCTTACGCTGGCTTTACTACAATGGACCTCCAAAATCCAGAGCCAAATTCTGAAGAAACACATTTCCAGCTTCCACTCAAGAGGAAGCGAGGCCCAGATTATGCTGCACAGAATTGCAGAAGTCCCGACAGCTGCTTTCCACCAAGGAAAAAGAGACGAATCTGTGAAGAAAAAACTGTGTTGAAAAGACGATACAGTCAGATTTCAAAAGGCAGCAAAAACAACTCTGAGAGCTACTCTCCAGAGAGAAAGAGGATGAGAATAGACACTGAGAAAAAAGAAACAGCAGTGACTCCGAGCATCCAAAAAGGTTCTTCTTCAAGGACTATCCAACTCCAAGTTCAGAAAAAGAACGATATGAACTCGAGTGATACCAAAACCTCTGAAAAGACTCCAAAATACAACAAGAGGCCAGAACAAGCAGCAGTGACACAGAGCAGCCAAAAAAGTTATGCGCCAAGGACTTTCCAACAACTAGTTGAGAAAATGGATGTTACGACCTCGAGTGATACCAAAACCTCTGAAAACACTCCAAAATACAACAAGAGGCCAGAACAAGCAGCAGTGACACAGAGCATCCAGAAAAGTTCTTCGACAAGGACTATCCAACATGTAGTTGAGAAAATGGATGTTATGACCTCGAGTGATACCAAAACCTCTGAAAACACTCCAAAATACAACAAGAGGCCAGAACAAGCAGCAGTGACACAGAGCATCCAGAAAAGTTCTTCGTCAAGGACTATCCAACATGTAGTTGCGAAAATGGATGTTACGACCTCGAGTGATACCAAAACTTCTGAAAACACTCCAAAATACAACAAGAGGCCAGAACAAGCAGCAGTGACACAGAGCAGCCAAAAAAGTTGTTCGCCAAGGACTATCCGACTCCTAGTTAAGAAAATGAACAATATGACCTTGAGTGATACCAAAACCTCTGAAAACACACTGAAAGACAACAAGAGGCCAGAACAATCAGTAGTGACACAGAGCATCCAAAAATGTTTTCCGCCAAAGAATATCCAATACCTAGTTAAAACAATGAACGATATTACCTTGGGTGATACAAAAACCTCTGAAAACACACCAAAAGACAACAAGAGGCCAGAACAATCAGTAGTGACACAGAGCATCCAAAAAAGTTTTCCGCCAAAGAATATCCAATACCTAGTTAAAACAATGAACGATATTACCTTGGGTGATACCAAAACCTGTGAAAACACACCAAAAGACAACAAGAGGCCAGAACAAGCAGTAGTGACACAGAGCATCCAAAAAAGTCCCTGGTCCAGGACTATCCAACTCCCAGGTCAGAAAACAAACAATACGGCCTTGAGCGATACCAACACCCGTGAAAACACACCGAAAAAGAAAGAGAGCCCAGAAGACCAGAGAGAAACAAACGTGTGGATCATTGGGTCCAGTTACATCAGACGAGCCAAGGGTGAAGCAAAAGAGATTTTTGGAGAAAATTTCGGACTTAATACCAAAGTCCAGTGGTTTGGCAAACGAGGAATGCGCTGGTCGGGAGTCCTTCCTTGTTTTTATAAGGAGCTATCCACACAGAGCCCACCTGACATACTGGTAATCCATGCTGGGGGCAATGATTTGGGACTCTTTTCTGCTTATGAACTTTCTTCTGTCATTGAGAAGGAATTGATGCAATTGCACACAGAGTTCCCCTCAATGACAATTGCATATTCATCCATCAACGAGCGTCAAGTGTGGATATATGGAAATCCAGGCGAAATCAATAAGGACAGGAAGACTGTGAATGCCAGCATTAGAAAGGCTGTCGACCGCTTCGATGGAGTGATTATTGAGCATCCGCACATCAGGTTTTTCGACAACTCGATTTTTTTACGCAACGGAGTTCGTTTCTCCAAGAAAGGAAATGAAGTGTTTCTGACAAGCATCCGCACGGCCATCCAGAAAAGTCTTCAGTCACGTCACTGAAAACTGACTTGAGACTTTTCTTTCACAGTCCAGAAAACCATACGTTGTTCATTTTAGGCAATGTGAGCAACATATAGCTAACATGTGCTCTCTTTTTTCTTTTCCTCTGCCTCTCACCCCCCAACCAGTCATGACAGATGGCTGCCCCTTTCTTAGCCTGGTTCTGTCAAAGGTTTCTCCCCTTTTATAAGGGAGTTTTTCCTTTCCACCGTTGCCCAGCGCTTGCTATTAAAGGAGATCATTCGATTGTTGGGGTTGATAGTTTAGAATCTAAACTAAACTAATAAACATAAAACATCAGGTGAGGGGTTCACATAGTAGGGAGCACTACAAAAATTACAAATAAAAACATGTAATTGGCGGCAAATCAAAAATAAAAATAAAAAATTGAAAAATATCTCTTACTGCTCTGTTTATTTCCTTAAATGAACACTTGTACTCTTTGTCATAGAAGAATAAGAATATTAATATGAATATGAACACCAAGGCATTCCCAGGCCAGCCGAGAGATATAATCTCTCCAGCCTGTCTTGGGTCTGCCCCGGGGCCAAATGCCTGGTGGCACCCTTGCCTGCATGGGCACCTTAACTCATCACTTTTGGCGCAGAGAATGTATTTTATGAACTAATATTAGTAGGCTGAAGGCTTTTATTTCAGCTGTGATTGTTTTTGTTATTACTTGCAGTCCAGTGTTTTAACCGATGCATGAAGCTATACATTTTTAGACATAAGTTGTAACGGCCGCCGTTTTCTTTATCTTTATTACACGGCGTGCTGCGGAGAAAAGCCTGTTCTAACGTTTGAGTCTAAGGTTTATTTTTTAGCACCCGGCGGCTCTTTTTTGCTTCTCATCCCTAAAAAATCTGCATACTCTTTCACGTAATTCAGTTTATTTTGAAAAGGCTCAACAGGATCTTGAGCTTTATTGTGAAAGGCTTATGTGGAAAATAAACAAGCGGACACGCCATGTTGTTGCTAACAACAACATAAAAACAGTAGCCTATCCCTCCATAGTGTGGTAATATTAAATATAAGAGAAAGAGAGAACTTTAAGAAATTAATATAGCCACTACAGTGACCATCAAAACGATGAAAAAATATTGGCATAAACAGTTTATTTTGCGATAGCACGAAACAAACAATAGTGTAAAATGAAACAATAGATATTTTTATATCATCATCCAATATATATCATTATATCGAACAGCCCTAATATGAACTTATTTAGAATTTACCAGAATGAAAATGTCTGTAGCACAACAACAGATATCTGTGGATGGTAGAGAACTGGATATCAACTCATTTCACAGCTGCTATCCAGGCTAGATGCCTTCTTTTGGTAACAACCACTAAATAAGCTCCCTCACGTTGCTTTCAGGCTGGGAAAGAATAAAAAGAGAGCCAATTTTCAAGCTTATTCCCTTCCCGATCATGCGATCTAACATTAAAACCCACAACACAGCAAAGCGAACCATTGCTGATGCATTAGCTCCTTGAGCCCTTTGTTTGGCCAGCTAAAATGGCGCCCCGGCGGCCACGCCCCCTCCCGTGACATCACATTCCAAAGCCCTATAGACAATAACACCAAATTTTTAAAAAAAAAGAAGAAGAAAAAGAATGTTACTGTTACATTATGTTATGACATCATTATGATGTCATAATGATGTCATTATGACAGTGAATCCTTAAGTAGGGGTAAGAATCCCAAACTTTCAGTCAGTTTATTTGCAACACTCAAGATTGCAGCATTCAAAGGTAAACCTGAGAAACATTTTAAAACAGTTGAATCTTTAACACAGTCACTTCATCAACACTCTAACATGTCTCAGAGTAAACACGGCATAAGTCAACAAGCTTACGCTGGCTTTACTACAATGGACCTCCAAAATCCAGAGCCAAATTCTGAAGAAACACATTTCCAGCTTCCACTCAAGAGGAAGCGAGGCCCAGATTATGCTGCACAGAATTGCAGAAGTCCCGACAGCTGCTTTCCACCAAGGAAAAAGAGACGAATCTGTGAAGAAAAAACTGTGTTGAAAAGACGATACAGTCAGATTTCAAAAGGCAGCAAAAACAACTCTGAGAGCTACTCTCCAGAGAGAAAGAGGATGAGAATAGACACTGAGAAAAAAGAAACAGCAGTGACTCCGAGCATCCAAAAAGGTTCTTCTTCAAGGACTATCCAACTCCAAGTTCAGAAAAAGAACGATATGAACTTGAGTGATACCAAAACCTCTGAAAACACTCCAAAATACAACAAGAGGCCAGAACAAGCAGCAGTGACACAGAGCATCCAGAAAAGTTCTTCGTCAAGGACTATCCAACATGTAGTTGCGAAAATGGATGTTACGACCTCGAGTGATACCAAAACTTCTGAAAACACTCCAAAATACAACAAGAGGCCAGAACAAGCAGCAGTGACACAGAGCAGCCAAAAAAGTTGTTCGCCAAGGACTATCCGACTCCTAGTTAAGAAAATGAACAATATGACCTTGAGTGATACCAAAACCTCTGAAAACACACTGAAAGACAACAAGAGGCCAGAACAATCAGTAGTGACACAGAGCATCCAAAAATGTTTTCCGCCAAAGAATATCCAATACCTAGTTAAAACAATGAACGATATTACCTTGGGTGATACCAAAACCTGTGAAAACACACCAAAAGACAACAAGAGGCCAGAACAAGCAGTAGTGACACAGAGCATCCAAAAAAGTCCCTGGTCCAGGACTATCCAACTCCCAGGTCAGAAAACAAACAATACGGCCTTGAGCGATACCAACACCCGTGAAAACACACCGAAAAAGAAAGAGAGCCCAGAAGACCAGAGAGAAACAAACGTGTGGATCATTGGGTCCAGTTACATCAGACGAGCCAAGGGTGAAGCAAAAGAGATTTTTGGAGAAAATTTCGGACTTAATACCAAAGTCCAGTGGTTTGGCAAACGAGGAATGCGCTGGTCGGGAGTCCTTCCTTGTTTTTATAAGGAGCTATCCACACAGAGCCCACCTGACATACTGGTAATCCATGCTGGGGGCAATGATTTGGGACTCTTTTCTGCTTATGAACTTTCTTCTGTCATTGAGAAGGAATTGATGCAATTGCACACAGAGTTCCCCTCAATGACAATTGCATATTCATCCATCAACGAGCGTCAAGTGTGGATATATGGAAATCCAGGCGAAATCAATAAGGACAGGAAGACTGTGAATGCCAGCATTAGAAAGGCTGTCGACCGCTTCGATGGAGTGATTATTGAGCATCCGCACATCAGGTTTTTCGACAACTCGATTTTTTTACGCAACGGAGTTCGTTTCTCCAAGAAAGGAAATGAAGTGTTTCTGACAAGCATCCGCACGGCCATCCAGAAAAGTCTTCAGTCACGTCACTGAAAACTGACTTGAGACTTTTCTTTCACAGTCCAGAAAACCATACGTTGTTCATTTTAGGCAATGTGAGCAACATATAGCTAACATGTGCTCTCTTTTTTCTTTTCCTCTGCCTCTCACCCCCCAACCAGTCATGACAGATGGCTGCCCCTTTCTTAGCCTGGTTCTGTCAAAGGTTTCTCCCCTTTTATAAGGGAGTTTTTCCTTTCCACCGTTGCCCAGCGCTTGCTATTAAAGGAGATCATTCGATTGTTGGGGTTGATAGTTTAGAATCTAAACTAAACTAATAAACATAAAACATCAGGTGAGGGGTTCACATAGTAGGGAGCACTACAAAAATTACAAATAAAAACATGTAATTGGCGGCAAATCAAAAATAAAAATAAAAAATTGAAAAATATCTCTTACTGCTCTGTTTATTTCCTTAAATGAACACTTGTACTCTTTGTCATAGAAGAATAAGAATATTAATATGAATATGAACACCAAGGCATTCCCAGGCCAGCCGAGAGATATAATCTCTCCAGCCTGTCTTGGGTCTGCCCCGGGGCCAAATGCCTGGTGGCACCCTTGCCTGCATGGGCACCTTAACTCATCACTTTTGGCGCAGAGAATGTATTTTATGAACTAATATTAGTAGGCTGAAGGCTTTTATTTCAGCTGTGATTGTTTTTGTTATTACTTGCAGTCCAGTGTTTTAACCGATGCATGAAGCTATACATTTTTAGACATAAGTTGTAACGGCCGCCGTTTTCTTTATCTTTATTACACGGCGTGCTGCGGAGAAAAGCCTGTTCTAACGTTTGAGTCTAAGGTTTATTTTTTAGCACCCGGCGGCTCTTTTTTGCTTCTCATCCCTAAAAAATCTGCATACTCTTTCACGTAATTCAGTTTATTTTGAAAAGGCTCAACAGGATCTTGAGCTTTATTGTGAAAGGCTTATGTGGAAAATAAACAAGCGGACACGCCATGTTGTTGCTAACAACAACATAAAAACAGTAGCCTATCCCTCCATAGTGTGGTAATATTAAATATAAGAGAAAGAGAGAACTTTAAGAAATTAATATAGCCACTACAGTGACCATCAAAACGATGAAAAAATATTGGCATAAACAGTTTATTTTGCGATAGCACGAAACAAACAATAGTGTAAAATGAAACAATAGATATTTTTATATCATCATCCAATATATATCATTATATCGAACAGCCCTAATATGAACTTATTTAGAATTTACCAGAATGAAAATGTCTGTAGCACAACAACAGATATCTGTGGATGGTAGAGAACTGGATATCAACTCATTTCACAGCTGCTATCCAGGCTAGATGCCTTCTTTTGGTAACAACCACTAAATAAGCTCCCTCACGTTGCTTTCAGGCTGGGAAAGAATAAAAAGAGAGCCAATTTTCAAGCTTATTCCCTTCCCGATCATGCGATCTAACATTAAAACCCACAACACAGCAAAGCGAACCATTGCTGATGCATTAGCTCCTTGAGCCCTTTGTTTGGCCAGCTAAAATGGCGCCCCGGCGGCCACGCCCCCTCCCGTGACATCACATTCCAAAGCCCTATAGACAATAACACCAAATTTTTAAAAAAAAAGAAGAAGAAAAAGAATGTTACTGTTACATTATGTTATGACATCATTATGATGTCATAATGATGTCATTATGACAGTGAATCCTTAAGTAGGGGTAAGAATCCCAAACTTTCAGTCAGTTTATTTGCAACACTCAAGATTGCAGCATTCAAAGGTAAACCTGAGAAACATTTTAAAACAGTTGAATCTTTAACACAGTCACTTCATCAACACTCTAACATGTCTCAGAGTAAACACGGCATAAGTCAACAAGCTTACGCTGGCTTTACTACAATGGACCTCCAAAATCCAGAGCCAAATTCTGAAGAAACACATTTCCAGCTTCCACTCAAGAGGAAGCGAGGCCCAGATTATGCTGCACAGAATTGCAGAAGTCCCGACAGCTGCTTTCCACCAAGGAAAAAGAGACGAATCTGTGAAGAAAAAACTGTGTTGAAAAGACGATACAGTCAGATTTCAAAAGGCAGCAAAAACAACTCTGAGAGCTACTCTCCAGAGAGAAAGAGGATGAGAATAGACACTGAGAAAAAAGAAACAGCAGTGACTCCGAGCATCCAAAAAGGTTCTTCTTCAAGGACTATCCAACTCCAAGTTCAGAAAAAGAACGATATGAACTTGAGTGATACCAAAACCTCTGAAAACACTCCAAAATACAACAAGAGGCCAGAACAAGCAGCAGTGACACAGAGCATCCAGAAAAGTTCTTCGTCAAGGACTATCCAACATGTAGTTGCGAAAATGGATGTTACGACCTCGAGTGATACCAAAACCTCTGAAAACACTCCAAAATACAACAAGAGGCCAGAACAAGCAGCAGTGACACAGAGCAGCCAAAAAAGTTGTTCGCCAAGGACTATCCAACTCCTAGTTAAGAAAATGAACAATATGACCTTGAGTGATACCAAAACCTCTGAAAACACACTGAAAGACAACAAGAGGCCAGAACAATCAGTAGTGACACAGAGCATCCAAAAAAGTTTTCCGCCAAAGAATATCCAATACCTAGTTAAAACAATGAACGATATTACCTTGGGTGATACCAAAACCTGTGAAAACACACCAAAAGACAACAAGAGGCCAGAACAAGCAGTAGTGACACAGAGCATCCAAAAAAGTCCCTGGTCCAGGACTATCCAACTCCCAGGTCAGAAAACAAACAATACGGCCTTGAGCGATACCAACACCCGTGAAAACACACCGAAAAAGAAAGAGAGCCCAGAAGACCAGAGAGAAACAAACGTGTGGATCATTGGGTCCAGTTACATCAGACGAGCCAAGGGTGAAGCAAAAGAGATTTTTGGAGAAAATTTCGGACTTAATACCAAAGTCCAGTGGTTTGGCAAACGAGGAATGCGCTGGTCGGGAGTCCTTCCTTGTTTTTATAAGGAGCTATCCACACAGAGCCCACCTGACATACTGGTAATCCATGCTGGGGGCAATGATTTGGGACTCTTTTCTGCTTATGAACTTTCTTCTGTCATTGAGAAGGAATTGATGCAATTGCACACAGAGTTCCCCTCAATGACAATTGCATATTCATCCATCAACGAGCGTCAAGTGTGGATATATGGAAATCCAGGCGAAATCAATAAGGACAGGAAGACTGTGAATGCCAGCATTAGAAAGGCTGTCGACCGCTTCGATGGAGTGATTATTGAGCATCCGCACATCAGGTTTTTCGACAACTCGATTTTTTTACGCAACGGAGTTCGTTTCTCCAAGAAAGGAAATGAAGTGTTTCTGACAAGCATCCGCACAGCCATCCAGAAAAGTCTTCAGTCACGTCACTGAAAACTGACTTGAGACTTTTCTTTCACAGTCCAGAAAACCATACGTTGTTCATTTTAGGCAATGTGAGCAACATATAGCTAACATGTGCTCTCTTTTTTCTTTTCCTCTGCCTCTCACCCCCCAACCAGTCATGACAGATGGCTGCCCCTTTCTTAGCCTGGTTCTGTCAAAGGTTTCTCCCCTTTTATAAGGGAGTTTTTCCTTTCCACCGTTGCCCAGCGCTTGCTATTAAAGGAGATCATTCGATTGTTGGGGTTGATAGTTTAGAATCTAAACTAAACTAATAAACATAAAACATCAGGTGAGGGGTTCACATAGTAGGGAGCACTACAAAAATTACAAATAAAAACATGTAATTGGCGGCAAATCAAAAATAAAAATAAAAAATTGAAAAATATCTCTTACTGCTCTGTTTATTTCCTTAAATGAACACTTGTACTCTTTGTCATAGAAGAATAAGAATATTAATATGAATATGAACACCAAGGCATTCCCAGGCCAGCCGAGAGATATAATCTCTCCAGCCTGTCTTGGGTCTGCCCCGGGGCCAAATGCCTGGTGGCACCCTTGCCTGCATGGGCACCTTAACTCATCACTTTTGGCGCAGAGAATGTATTTTATGAACTAATATTAGTAGGCTGAAGGCTTTTATTTCAGCTGTGATTGTTTTTGTTATTAAGATACATATTAATATGCTTTTTTAAGGATCAAGATGTAGGTTTGTTTTTCCAGCTTCAATAACAGTTGTTTTTTCAGAGATCAGATGTCCCCACAGGACAACATATACAAAAATATGATTTTACAGAATATGATGCATTGGTGTGGATTAAACAGTGTAATATTTTGATATTTACCTTAAAGAGCAGTAACGTTAATCAATATTGCACAGATAGAGAAAATCAGCCAAATTATTGGCTTTAGTTTTGATATTTTGCCAGTAAAACAGTTTCATGTCTCCTGAGGTCTTTTCATTGTTTTATTGTTTCTTTTGCTAAAGAAAAAAATCCCTGCCATTCCTCATTGTTAGGTAATCATGAATCCATCACTGGATCACTCCCAATTGCCAGCACAATAATCATGTTTAAGGTTGTGAGCTGGTGTCTGATTTGTGTTTTCGTTAAATAAAAGACATCATCTGCACAAATGAACAACTTCATCAGAAAACAGAAAACTAAGTGTCTGATGCTAAAATACCACATATGTTCCCTCCTATAACAAAAATTAAAAACTAAGGATTATTTACAGTATTATATTTTTTATCAGATATGTTCTCATTAGTTTGTGTAAGGATTATTAAACTGCATAGTGACAACCAAAAGAACTGGTTCACTCACACCTTAGACCGATGTTGGACAACATGCCTTCCTAATGTTAAGTCAGTCTTTGCATTTTTTCCAGGTAACTCCCACAGGCATGACATGATGATTAAAGCTTGGATGTGTAATCTGTCGTGTGTATTATGTGGTCTCCAGCAAGATAAATTCATGTTTTTTATATAGTTTAACAAAACTGTTTGCAACACAGGATACAGAGGCCTGTTGATTCAAACTGGTTTGTTTAGATGCACCTTTTTGAGTGCATGTTTTGTATGATAAGTTTTAATCTAAATAAACAGTTTAATTAGTAGCTTTAAATAACAGTCATCATACCCTGCAGAATTAGAGACGGAGCAGCCGGGCTATGTAAAAAGCGTAAGGGGGCGTGTTCGCGGTCACGTCCAGAGGGTGTGTGGGCAGAGGCTGTGTCCCATTTCAGGGTCTGCACGCTTGAAGTACGCGCACTACGCGTACTACGTACGGTGCGTACTATAAGTACGAGCAGTGCGGAAGTGAGAGGCTTGTGAAATGGGACGGTATATGCTTCGTCGCGCTGTTCAGGTTGCCTAGCAACCATGATACTAACCGCGAGACACGTTACATACAGCTTTGTTTGACAGAAATGAAGGAGAAAATTGTTTTGTTGGTCATTCATTTTTGTCATGACATCACTTTGATTAGTTGAGTATCTGAGGCTGAGACCACAGGACTGTAAAACATGATTCAAGGGCTTCATTTCTGTACTGAACAGTTATTTAAGATTAGTTAGTAAATAATAATTAGTTAATGTTGTTCATGAGACTAAAGTCATCTCACTATGGTAATGTAAATATAATATGGCCAATACTATAGTATTGTCAGATTATTATTATGACATATATATATATATATATATATATATAATCTATATCACTGACTTTCAGCTTGTTGTGTTTGTGGATATATGACTGACTTTAATTATCCATAAAATCATCAGATTCTCTGTAAGATTAAGGTCGACAATATATATATTTAGAAGTAGAGGCTTTAAAACCAAGTTAATGCTGAAAGTACAAACATCACTAGTGTCACATAACTTTGCCGACATGTGGCCAACAGCAATGTTTTAATGTTCTTCATTATTAAACATTCGCACATGAATAAGTGACGTCATATTCAGTACTTACTTTTGACAGTTCACTTTTCGGCCGCTCCCTTCTGCCGTATTTTGCGGCAAAATTATCCACACCCACCGCCGTGCTATGAATTGTGGGATATATGGGACCACGAAGCGTGCACCGGACCACGCTTGATATTTGGGGAAATCGACGGCGCATTTGGAGTATGCATTTGAAGTACACTTCGAATTGGGACAGCCGTCGTCGCGTGGCGGTGACGTAACCGCACTTAAAATGCGTACTTCAAGCGTGCAGACCCTGAAATGGGACACAGCGAGAGACACTCCACCACGAGTTACTACTGAGCAGACTCTGGCTCCAAAAGTGGAACATGGCAGCGCCCACAAGCGGGATATTTTGGCTTCATTTTCGCACAATGGGAGGAAGTGCTGTCCCATCGTTCATCTTTTTATACAGTAATTGGTTAGGACCAATCAGCCAAACAGCAATCTTCTCCTTAGGAAATTTCAAAAATATACAAAACAATATATATAACTTCATAAGTTGACAAAAATAAAATACAGAAAAATCATGTCGCTTTTCAGATTCATGATTCTTTCGGTTGCATCATAAAGATGTTTCAAGTTCAAGTTTATACACTTAACCTTAAGTTGAGGTCTTTCATGTTTCTTTAACAAAAAAAATCCCTATTCAGAAATCTCTCTTGTATATGATGGTATGTGTGTGGAAATGTGTATGCGTGTCTGTGTGTGTACAACGGACCACACAGCAAGCATTAGTTTGGCCTGCTAATATGGCGCCTCGAGCAAAAATCCTGGCCACGCCCCATCCCTTAAGATCCCGGTCCAAAGTCCTGTTAATCTACGGAGCCTATTTCCAAAAGAAGTGGAGTGTGTTCCTTTAAGTACTATATTGTATATATTGTCAAAAACTAAAGTGTACACACACACACACACACACACACACACATACACACACATACCATCAAATGGAAGACAGATTTCTGAATGAGGATTTTGTTTTTGTTAAAGAGACATGAAAGACCCCAAGTGTACATAAACAGTTGTTGTATCTTGTTTATTGTATCACTGGCAGATAATTTCAAAGTAAAGTTAATGCTACATTATAGTGAGATATTTTGTAATGTGAAATACTGTAAGCAAATGAATAAACAACCTCATTCTTGCTAGACCTTTGACTCAGATGTACAAAGAACATTGTTATTTTTATTATTATTATTATTATTATTATTATTATTATTATTATTATTATTATTATTATTTCACTAAATATATTTTAAATAAATGATACTTTGATATACATTCTACTGTAAGGTTGTAAATGTATTTTCTTCACCCTAAAATATCTTTTGAAATGTATTTTGGTCTGAAACTAATAAAGATCACACTAAAGTGATGGTTCATCATAGAAAGGAAGGCCTTCTCTGAATGAGACAAACTCAGAATCCGTGTCTTTCTTTTCTGGTTTAGAGACTTCAGGAACTTATTTTTTTCCATATTTGATGATTATCATGATGAATGAATTATGATCACATGGAAAAGATACCGTTTGTATGTTTAATAACATGAAATATTATTTCACACAACTTCTTACTTCTATACGGTAAGTGTTTAAAGTCAGTGACAGGTACTCAGAGATATTGTGCTCTCTGCTGCCCTCTAGCCCCAACAGACTGTCAAAACAATTTATTTGTATCTAATTATCATGCAGTTATAAGCATAATCTATGTACTATGTAGAGTACAGATCAGAGTAACATGCAGTACTGTAAGTGAAAGGCACTCTTGAGTTAAGAACACAGTATGGTATTTATTCCTCCCTCAGCTCCTTCCTCTCAGCTTGGCACCTATTCAGACACTCCCTGCACAGGAAGCTTTCTTTGACTAAGTAAAAGCTCTCTGAAATACTGACTGGTTTCTCAGTGGGTATCTTCTCAGCAATAATTGGATTCCTGTCCATCTTGATACTCTCCAGCTATAAGTGGCAGCCGGGGAGGCGGCTGAATCTGTTATCAGAAAGGCCAATGTGGCGGAGCTCCTTAATATATCTTAAGTCTATATACTGCAGAAATATACTAACCCTAAAGCTATAAAAACTATTGTTGTATGTGAAAAAAAATGAAGATCCTTCAATCACTTCACTCTCTGGCTTAATTAGATAAACTCCCCCCCCTCTAGCGTATGTATTGTATGTTCTGGCTAATGCTTGTTTGTTTGTTTGTTTGTTTGTTTCTGGTACACAATTTCTGGAAGTACAAAACCTTTAATGCAATACTGTTTAATTTTACTTTGTATTGTACTAATCTTTAAATAAAGATCTTAAAAAACCTGCAGGAGATTAACGTTGCTTATAATAACGTTGTTTTTTGACATTTAGGTCCACACTCCACACCAGTTGGTGGCGGTAATGCACCATTTTGCTGTTTGCTAACCACCTATAAATAATATAAGGAAGAAGGAGTAGAAGCTCATCGTCGCCATGGCAAGCAGGAAAACTTCCCGGCCAAACCGAGACAGCGGGGACAAATACTCAGTACTATTACCCACCTACAACGAAAGAGAAAACCTGCCTTTAATAGTGTGGCTGCTTGTCAAGTATTTCGGGGAAAGGTGAGTTACTGGGAACTAGCAAAGGCTTTCCGCTTGTGCTAGCTAACGGTGGAAGTCAATGATGAGCTGTCACTAAACAAGTGTCAGCTGCTCGGCTTCAATGGGTCAGTGTAGGGTTTCAAGAATATAAGAGCTGTAAGGGTAATGTTAAGCTTACTTATTGCTGCCGTATTCTTATATTTCATTTGCCTTTTGTTTTTTGTTTTTTTGTCGTTTTTTACAGTGGTTTTAACTACGAGATTATTGTTATTGACGACGGAAGCCCAGATGGGACACTGGAGGTGGCAGAGCAGCTTCAGAAAGTCTATGGGGAGGACAAGATCGTAAGTATTAAAGCCGTAAAGATAGATATGTTACTTTAAGAAGTACCAACAGTACATCACGAAAGTTAGATACATTTATGAAATAAGAGCGCACTTTATATGTATGTTGTTTTGCTTGGGAACTATTTGCCATAGTCCATGCCAAAGGATTTACTTAAACTATTTTGTGTTTCAGCTGCTACGACCAAGAGCAAAAAAATTAGGCCTAGGTAAGTATTAAACTATATCAAAATGAGTGTGTAAGCTTTGTTATCTGCTCATAAGAATGCTTGTCTTGCTGCTTCCTTTCAAAGGCACTGCCTACATCCACGGCATGAAGCATGCTTCTGGGAACTTTATCATCATAATGGATGCAGATCTTTCCCATCATGTGAGTGGAGCATGTTTCAGTCATACTGTCTGTGTTCGTCTTTTAATTGCTTGACAACAGTAAGTGGTAAAATTCTACATGTGTAACTTACAGTCTCAATATCAACTCTTAAGGTTATCTTTCTGATTAAGAAGTTAATCGTATATCAGCAGTTACTTCTTTTAGATCGGCTGACAATTCGTTACTATTCCCTAAAGCAGGGGTCTCAAACTCGCAGCCCGGGAGCCACTTGCGTCCCACGTCACCCCTACTTGCGGCCCCATATATTGCAAGAAGAAATATAATGCCGTTTGGCCCTTGAAGTTACTGTTTGTTGTTGAGTGATAATATAATAAGTTTTTTAAAAAGCAAAAAACTATTGGGGCGATCGTGGTTCAAGAGTTGGGAGTTCGCCTTGTAAGGTTGCCGGTTCGAGTCCCGGCTTGGACAGTCTTGGTTGTTGTGTCCTTGGGCAAGACACTTCACTGTCAGTGCGCCCCAGGGTTGCTGTGGCTACAATGTAGCTTGCCATCACCAGTGTGTGAATGTGTGCGTGAATGGGTGGATGACTGGTTGTGTAAAGCTCTTTGGGACTAGTAAAGCGCTATACAAATACAGACCATTTACCATTTAATATGCAGACAACAAGAGCGAGTATAAACATGTTCAGGGATTGATTGACTGTGTTAGTTCAGTGAGAGAGTTATTTGTAAAGAAAACAGTTTTCACTAGCACTGAAGAATTAATGTGTGAACTTATGTCTGCTTATTTGGTAGGTCAATGTGTATTCACAATTGCAGTTTTGTCTTGTTACACAATATTTGAAATTTAAAAAACAAACAAACAAAACACTACATTTTCAGAAATATTTGTGGGTGTTTTCAGGTTTGTTTGTTATTGTACTACTTGAAGACTAAAGTGGCCTTCCAATGAAATGACCGTACCAGCAGTGGCCCACAGCTCATTTAAGTTTGAGACCTGCCCTAAACGTCAATTGTTCTCACCTACAACCAGCAAGATACCAGGTTACTGGTATACATTCTGCCATTTCTAATGTGCCTAAAATGTTATGTACAACATGTTCTCTGTCTGCTATTTCTTGTCAGCAATAATATTAATGTTTTTCTTTTCCATTTCAGCCCAAGTTTATCCCAGAGTTTATTCAGTAAGTGTCTCTGAATTCCCATTTCCTATATTTTTATTTCTGTAGAGCCAGACTTACCTGGCTGGATTTTAGGGACCAATGCCAGTGGTGATTTACAGGGAATAAAGAAAGAAAGAATCTACAGTTGGCAAACAGGGGGGGAAAGGCTGGGATATGGTGGACTGAAAATCAGTGGCGACAGAACTGCAAACACTGTGATGAAATATGAGGAAACTTGGAATTTTTTTTATTCTAATCATCATCAACATATGAGAAGTCAAGGTAGAGCTTGAGTGTCTACAGACACCGTTGAATCTGTGTGCATCGCTGCATGTTGTTGTTTTTTTTGTTTGTTTGTTTGTTTGTTTGTTTGTTTGTTTTTAGAATGCCAATGATTTTTAGGCTACATTTAAGGTGGTTACACCCAAATATTCACTTTTAAACTTTTCAGAATTGTGCAAATTATGTTTTGGCACAACTCCAATAGGCACCAACAACACAAGCATGATGGAGAGGTTCAGCTGAATAACTGAAATCATGTAGGTGTGATGTAGCAGTGAGCTGTGTGCTACAGCATTTTGAATTTCATCACAAAGCTGAAGTAACATGGGAGTCTGTGGTAACTGACTTGATCCTGAAGCCTCAGTGATTATTAGAGGAAGTGTAATGATTTGGCACTTCTGTATTCTGCTTTAGAGTAATGTGTGCTCTGCCTTTATGTGAAGCCAGTGCTCATCTACATTCTTTCTAATGGCCAGCAGGGGGCAGTTCTTTTGGATGCAAAAAGACTTGCTTTTGTACTGGGTCATAGGAAACCAAGCCACACTGTCTGCATGTTGTGTATGAAAAGAGTAAAGTGTTGGTTCAGGCAACATATGTTGATACATACAGCACAGTCACAGAATAGCAAACAAATGTTAATGTTAGACATAACCTGAGTAAATAAAAAATAAAAAAATTGTTTGATGATCTGACGGATGTAAAGAAAAAAACAAAAAGAAAAACTTTGCACAGCACTGTTTGTCTGTCATAGCTCAGTGTCAGCCAAATATTTCAGCTAACAAATACTAAATCAGCTCCAAGAGATTAATATTTGTTCAGTACCTCTGCCTCGGATGACAGTTTTTAGTGTCTTTCCTTTATTTCAAATACCTTTTTGTTTTTGTTATGTCAGGAAGCAGAAGGAAGGCAATTACGACCTAGTTTCTGGTACCCGATACCGAGGGAACGGAGGGGTTTACGGCTGGGACCTTCGCAGGAAACTCATCAGGTCACTACGGGTTAACACTTTGTAATCAGTTTCCACTCACCAAGTGGGCAGGAGGCTGAAGTTTTATATTTCTTCTTTTCTTTTTTTCTCCTCCCCTTCCTCCTCTTGTTCACAGTCGGGGGGCCAACTTTTTGGCTCAGGTGTTGTTGAGACCTGGTGCTTCAGATCTCACAGGCAGCTTCAGGTAATTGGTGTTACTGTTGTGATGATGTGAATTAAGTGCTACTGACTCTTACATTAGAGCTTTTTTTTTGTTTCACTACTGCTGTGTTTATTTTTTTTGTTATTGTTTATTTATTTATTTATTTTTTCCTCCACTGACTGACTTCAGACTATACAAGAAAAAGGTGCTGGAGAGTCTTGTTGAGCAGTGTGTGTCCAAAGGCTACGTCTTTCAGATGGAAATGATCATCCGAGCCAGACAACTCAACTACACAATCGGAGAGGTGAGGTTCTCTCTGTCTCTCTGTCTGTGTTTAATTTTCAGGTAGTTCAGTGTGAGAGAAATCATTTGTGTGTCATTTGTTCTCTTGATTTTTTTTTAAGTTGAGGATTAAAAATTGGGGATTAAAGAAAATGTGTTTTTTGTTTTGTTTTTTTTTGTCATTCATGTCTTTTGAGTGCTTTTTTTTTTCCTCTTGATTTTATGCTAATAGAAAAATGAAAAAGCAGGCCAAGAAAATAATTTGATTCTCAGGAGTAATAAGTATCTCTCTTTTTTTTTTTTTTTTTTTAAATGATTTACAGTTTTTGGCTTGCTATTAGGAGCTTTCAAACGGCATTCTGCTTCATTACTCACTTTTAGAAGTGCTGTAAAAAATTTAAAACCAGTTTTTAGGGCAATTTCACAGCTTTGTCTGTGTCCAGACCACATAGCTTCAAAACCAATATGCGTATATGGGTCATATACACACAGAAATAGACTTCATAGCATGTTTGAGACTTTTTTTTAAAATATAGGATAGAGGAGCAATTAAAAAAAAAAAACTGCATTAAATATCCTATTAGAGTAGGTGTAGCTTAAAAGCCACTACTCTTGCTAGAAGGTAAACAGTGACATTTACAGGTTAGTCAGATGACAGTCGCTCTTTTTCTCTGGCTCGATGATTGTGGTACTCATGCTGAAAACACTGTGTCCTCACTGAATTGTTTTACTTATAATATGCTTTAATTGTGATAGAAAGTCTCTCTTCATTTTATTTTTTTTAGTATGTGCTTTTGTTGTTAAGTACTTATGGCTATTTATTATTTCCCAAGGGATTTTCACAGTGGATAGAAGTTCATGAGTTCTACAGCAGAGGGGTATACTATGAAACAAGTTCAACACAGCCAGTTTTCATTGTGTTAACTAGTGTGAAAAAAATCTAAAACTGGTTTCAGCGTGCTCACATAAAACGAGGTGTTTGACACGTCATGTGACTCTTCTGCTTACAAAGATCCCTTTGAATAACATTATTAGACGATGATGATAAATTGGTAATTCAAAATCTATAAAGAACATAAAAGAGTGAAATGCAGCACTGTTGCAGATAATTAATGCTGTAGAAGTTATTAATCTTAGGATTTAGTGCACAGAGCAGTAAAATAAACATTTTAATTTAAGGGAATTATTTTAATGATGAGCGTGCCTTCGGTGTTGCTGTTTACTTCTGTTTTCTAGTAGCTGCAATTCCAGGAGTGTAAAATAGTTAGCAGTAGGTCAGAATCAAATATAAAAACATTTAACTCCAAATTAACACATGCATTAATTCATTCCCATAACATGCACATAGGAAATGTGTTCTATATCCATAATAACTACTCTCAGCTCCTCCAATGTCACAAAGAGTCACTGCAGCTTGTAGCTCCGCAATTTGTGATTCGTCAGTTTTCTTTCCTAACACAACGAGAGAGGGATTTGAGTCTTTTGTTCAACCTTTTTCCTGTTGAACAAGTGTGTTAACCGCTACACTGTGAAGCCACCCAAGCAGAGGATCTATATTGCACTTAAAACATGACGTGAATAATAGAATCTGAAAATTTCTGGCAGTTTTAAACCGAAACCCTGAACACAACCCGCTCCCAAGCAGGTTGTGTGTTCAGCATAAGTTACCATGGTGATTTAGCCAGGTAAAAAGAGATCCACTTTCACCCACAGAAACCTCAGACTTTAAGCTCCAGATAGCTCACTAAGCACTTGATCTTCCCTCGTATTACACCCCTCAAGAGTGCAGTAACTTGTGCCTCCTTCTGGTATCAAACCCATGATGTCCACACTATGGAGTCACTTCCTGTAGTTTAGGTAAAGTTAAATATTATCTCAGTGTTCATGTACCATAAATCCTGGACTACAGAGCGCACCTGATTAAAAGCTGCATGCTCTAATTTTAGAAAGAGAATCAATTTTGTACTTGTACAGGCCGCACCGGATTTTAAGCCGTATGCGTTTCACTTGTAATATGAGATATTTACACAGAAAGATTACACGTGAGGATTTTTAACGTTTAATTGAATCTGTAAGGTAACATAAACGTTATGGTAACATACAAAAATACATAGTGCAAATGCTTTTTTTTCCTCGAGCAGCGCCTATAACACGGCTACCTTTAAGTATACGTACGTATCGGTAACACGCAAATTACGTTGCTTATGAGGGTTTTTTTTTTACGGAACAGTGCACAAACAACATTACAACATTACAAAAATATATACCGTATATATACTACTTATCAGTTTTATTGGTCTACTGTTACCAGGCAAAATGTTTTTGGCCACATGAAAGGAAAAAAAAAAAAGGAAAAAAAAGTATTAGCCGCACGTCAGTATAAGCCGCAGTGTTCAGTGTGGGGGGGGGAAAGTAGCGGCTTATGACCCGAAAACTACGGTAATTTCTTTTCTGAAAGCTTCATTTTTATTTCAGTTAAGAATTATTATTATTATTTTTTTAAATGCTTTTAGTTTTTAGCTCCGTTTTAGCCATCTATATTTACCATGTGCAAAGACAATTTGACACAGTTTCACATTTGTGAAGTTATTATTTTGGTATATTAAACATGCAAAACAGGTCTAGGTCAAACCCACCTACAGACAGTTTTCTAGATATGAATAAAGTCTACTTTTAAGCTAAAGGAAGTGTTCAGAGTAAATTAAACTAATGTTAACTCTTCTCTTAACTAGTGAATCCTCTGATTTTTTTTTATTTTATTTTTTCTTGTAAAACAAATCTGCTGTTCTTCCAACAGGTACCCATTTCCTTTGTGGACAGAGTTTATGGAGAGTCCAAACTAGGAGGGAATGAGATCGTATCGTACGCAAAGGGACTGCTCATGCTTTTTGCCACAACATGATCAGTTTGTAAAATCCACAGGCCTGTAGTCTTCCTCTCACTGTGTTTAATATAGTTCTATCAGAATTGTAATGAGGAGGGGGGGAAAAAAACTCCACTTGCCTGTGGTCAGACAGCAACATGACAGCAAATACCAAGGGAGACGTCTCTCCCTGTTAGGTATAAATATAAAAGAAGTCCCTGTCAGTAGACCTTCAAGAATACAAAAGAAACATAGTGCTTTACATTCCCATCATCCTCTTTAATCAGTTTCTGGCAAAGTGTCTCATCATTCCCGGCCCAGACAGCTGACGGAACTCTGCATTAACAAGCTGTCACATGACTTAAAGTGCACACTGAAGTGCTCCACCTATGATTGATTGTATAGAATTAAACTGTTTTTTATCACTGGCCTTGAGATTTTTTTTCCTTTTGGGATGCAGGCAGCTTCTCTTACTGATGTTCTTTAAGGAGTTTAAAGCCTGAAATAAACATGATTGTCTATTAATATTTTGGACACAGAACATTGACCTCCAAGATCTTTCAGTAAATTGGCTTTTTCCTGATAGTTATTGTAGTAGTGACTCTATACGGCCCTTATGGAAGTTTAACTCTGTCATTCTCAACAAATAAATATTTTTCTTCCCATTTCTTCATTGCATATTAGGGGGAAAAAAGTTCCAGTTGTAGGTTCTTTACTGGTTTTCAGATTGCTGTAAATGCGTTTGATCACAACACCATTAACCTTTTGGATTCCACTGTTATCACGCGAGTGTACTGACAAGTCTGCGTGTATTAGCAGAATGTTACCATTTAAAGGACAAAATGAGCTTCAGTGTGAGAAAAAGTCAAGGACATAAGTTGTTTCATTATGGAGAATGTCGCCAGTGCCCCCTGCAGGGCCCCCGCTGAATTGCGACCAATTCCTGAACAATGGAGTTAACGGGAGGTGGAGTAACTACATCCAAACTTTTGGACCCCCCCCCTACAGTAACTGACCGTGTTCTGTTCAGAGGGTTAGGCTGATGAGGAGTTGATCAGTGATGGTGTTTGGCCACTGAGTAACCTTTTCCCTTGTGTTATTTAAATTTCAAGTAAAGGAATAATTTTGTTTTATTATTTTGTGTTGGTTTCTTTGTTTTACAAACATAACACTCATCATCCATATTTTCGTATACAGTTGGTCTTGTTAAAGAGGGACTATAAAAAAAACCTTTACCAAGTCTCTTCGAAAGCAGGCTTTTTTTTATTAGTTAAAAACTTGAGTTGGGTTTCACATGCATAAAATCAAGAACTGTGTACACTGATCACAGCTCTGTGAGTGGTTCAATACTGTTGATCGCACATGTGGCTTTATTTTGAATCCGATATATTAAGATAAGTAATTCTGGACCTCACTGATGTTTGAACCCCAGCTCTAAAACGACTTATTTAAACTGAAAACAGAAGCCAGATGTTGTGCCTCACCAGAGGCTTACCCAGACATATGGTAAGTAATAAGGTAATATGGTAAGGTTCGTTGCTGGCCTTGAAACAGGAGTTTGGGGCATTCAATTATATCTCATAGTTCTCCCCACTACGCTTTTACATACTGCTCCTGAGGCTTTAATGGTAAAGCCTGTACAGCTCTGCTACATGGTATAAATGTGCTTTAACTGGAAGAACACATTATTATTATTATTGCGTCTGCCCCTTGAAAACTAGCTCATAATGAACAACCCATTCCGCAGCCTCAGCCAGTCAGGAGACTGAACATCAACACTTGACATTAAATATCACATGCAAGGCTGGCAAGCAGCTGCTGTATTGCATTGCCCTCCACAGCAAACTTGAATACAATAGAGTGGCATGAGTGTGAGTGACAGCGATGATGGGGTGAAAAGGTAGGATGGGCAAAAATCCACCCGACCTGATGGAGAACTTTTGCCTCACTTTATCCATGTGAATGCAGTGACACTCTAGCCTGAGTGCTGATAACAGAACTATTCTTTGGAGCAGCCCTTCTCCTGGCACTGTACAGGAAAGTAGTCCCGGCCACTTCGGTAGGCTCGGGCAGCTATAGTACAGCGCCACCTAACGTTGCCTCAGTCGTTCATGGCACTCCAGCTGAGTGCTGAGGCACTGTGTTCATCCGTCCCTCCACAAGGGAGGGGATGGGGGTGGGGGACGCCAGATGTAGCCAGAACGCGCGTGCGCACTACTCCGGTGGAAACCTACTCCGGTAGGACGCCCGCTATCGGTGAGTTCCCGCAAATACTGTGTTGGGTTGTTTACCCCACAGAGTCAGACACCGACACCAAATGCCTGCCGCAGGGTCTGATAGACGACACGGGTTTTCCTTTGAACAGACATTTGCTTAATTGGTTAAATTGATTGACAGACCAATCAAGAGTTTCTAATGAGCCGGCCTCGCGAGGTTCTCACAATTTATGCTAATCAAGTCGATGTCACTTCCGCCCCTTTTATTTGCGCCATTTTGGATAGGGCAGTTTCTAGGCTGGATGTGTATTGTCTGTCAGAGAAGAGAATGGGCAAAGCGTTATCGGCTAACAGGCACTCGTAGGTGGAGTTAAATGCGATTTATTTGAACGAGTAGTTGTTCCTCAAAAACAAGGCATGTGCCCACCCTCACCACTCCAGGGAATGGAGCTTTTAATTGTCTAATGAGGCTGCAAGGCTTTTCGCTCCCGTTGGCCGACCGGAGGGAAGAGGATAGCCCTTGTCGGCGAGGGACAGTCGGGTTTGGAGGATAGACTCGCGTTCGGTCGACTCGTTCTTCTGGCGAAGCAAGCTGTCACCTTAAAGGATATTGGCGGAGATATCCGAGCAAGTGAAAGTGTCTCTACATCGCCTCAGCCATCCTGAGGTGACACATTTCACTGAGACGGGAGCGCTGGATGTGAACGCAGGTAAACTTGTCTGTCTTAGTGTTCGGCGTTACCCTGAGGGAGTGAGAGTTTGCTGTTAGCCCTAGCTACCTGCGCTGATGCGGTGGGTGGCGATGAACTACAGCTAAGGTAACTTGGCTGTCGATGTTCTGTTACTCCCTGTAAGGGACGCAAGCTCAAGTTGAATTACTTGTCCAGTAGGTTTGTTTATAGCAGCCAACAAAAACTAAATGCAGACAGGTGTTGTTTGTGGTTAAATAACGGCACAAAAGGCGGAACTATTATTATTATTGTTATTATTTCAGCCAGTGTTGTTAGTGCGAGTTTGGCTAGCCTAGCATGCTAACTTAGCGCGGTGTGTCCCCATTCTTTGTCAGTGACAGCATCTCCCTGCCAAATCTATCGATTTGGATTTTGCCAGATGTTTATCACTGACACCAGCGTGGACCCAGCGCACGATTTATTTGTCTCCGTCGCTCATGACGCCGGGCTTGCTGGTCTTTGATGCGAAGAAGGCTCCTGGTGTCGAAAGTGTAGCTGTATTACTGGACACAGAGTTGTCTTCAACCCGGTATAGGTTGTGCATTTTTCATGTCTACAGCCGTACCCGAGATCATGCGGGTTTGCATTTGAAGCCTCAGAGATGATTAGAGCTTGATCAGAGGTCAGCCAGGTGAGAAGAGGGTTGTGATGCACTAGAAACGCTGAGAGAATGTCTGTCACTTGACTGGGACAAGAGTCAGGTTATGATCAGGAAATATCAGCCTCATATACATCTGTAATAGCAAGTGCTGCAGGCAAGCATCAAGTTCAATGATACAACTGTGCATTGAAAGCTTGAAAGCATCTCAAACTTTTTCTGGTGTCAGAGTGGACATGGATGTCACCAGAAGCTTCTGCCCTCATCCCTACATTGAATATAGAAGTGTAAACAGCAGCTGGGAGACAGGTTTTTGTGTCCTGGTGAAGGACTGAGTGAGGAATTCTGTGGTTAAAGGCTTGAAGGCCTCCTGTTTTCTTCTTTTTTTACACCACCATGATTGGGTAGGGGGGCCTTTTTCTTCTCCCTGATCTGAGAAGAGCAGAGAGCTGCCTCCTATTGCCTTTCCTTCCTTTCCTCTTCCTTCTCTCCCTCCCTTCCCTCCTACTCAGCCTCTCCTGTTTCTTTTTTCCTCTTGCTCCTTTTCTTACCCCCTTCACTTCTATCCATCGCCCACTCTCTCACCCTCTTCCATTTTCTCTCTCCCCCTTCAGCCTCTTCCCCGCCTTTCCTCACCCTCCCCTCTGAGCCTGTCTGTCCAACCTTCCTGCCTCCCCATCCCTTCCCCCTCTCCACTTCCGTCGCTCACTCTGTCCTCTCTGCTTTCCTATCATCTCTCTCCTCACACTCCTTCTACCCTCACTCACTCCCCCACCCTGCCTCTCACTCTCCCTCCTCCTTCTCCCTGCTCCCTCACCCACCACCACCTCATCCTCTCACACTCGCCCTCCCCCTTCCCTGATTTCTCTCGCTCCTTCTGTCCCTCCCCTTTCTCCCTTCCTACCCCCCCCCCCCCCCACACACTCCCCTTCTCCCACTGCAGACATATTGTAGAGGCTGCTGCTGACTCAATAGGAGGCGCCATTCTGTGATGGTATTGCGAGGCAGGGAGGAGAAAAAAGGGGGCAGGCAGAATATAGGGAGGCTTACATAATGGAATTCCTCTCTAGCGCCATCTACAAGTAATGGGCGGAAGCAGGATAGAGACACATAGAGGGGAAGTGGGCAGGGGTGTGTGAGGTTTGCACTCCCTTTTGCTCAGTTTCCACTGTAAGACCAATGTGAGGCAAGTAGAACTGTGGGGCTGCTGGGCGGATTGACAGAAAGGTCTCCTCACTGGACCAACAGATGGTAGAATCCACAGCCCCACTCAACTTGCCTTTTCCAGAAGGGGAAATAAGCTGAGTGTCTGTGAAGGTTCTCAGTCATCCAGGTCATCGTAGTCAAAGGAGCTTGCAAAGAAAAGCGTCTGGACTTCTTCTGGAAATAAGCTGAGGTGTTCACAGGAATTGTTTGGGAATGTGCTGTTTATTGTCGCTGAGCTGCCTTCATGCCGTTGTACATCAGTGACCTTTGACCTCAGTAGTTTGGAGCTTTGATTTGAGTAGATGCATCAGACTGTTTGGTAAATACATTAACAACACTTGTGTCCTTTGACTGACTCACTTTATTGATAAGTGATATTGATAATAACAGCTGGGAGGATCCGTGTGCTTCTGTCTTTGCATTAGCAATGACACTTCTAACTCGTTGAGCTCTGGCTCGCCTGGTGGAAGTTGTATCCTGGCATCCATGTGCATTCTTGTGCAAATGAATGAGATAAAGCAGGAACCCTGTTATGAAAAATCCCACAACTCGATGTCATAAGCTCTGCAGGGTAACATTTACATTTTGTTATTCTGGGGTCTGAAAAGGTTTTCTGGAAACATGTTTGCATCACCCTATTAACCTCTGTGAGAGAATAAAAGCTTTGCTGCTAGCTATTTCTGACAGAACTTGGTGGCATGTGTCAACGTGGAGAAAGCCCAAGTGTGAGTTATGGGGGGAAAAAAATCATTACAGCCGAATTCCATTTACCTGCTCCAGTTGTGTGGTTCTTGTATTGTTTGCCCTGACCTACTGGGGCATTTTAATAAAGCAGAGCTATTGCTCAGAGTGTTGCTAACACCTCATGTGTTTTCTGCCCTGTCAAGATGAGTGTCCTCTGTGGAAACTGCCTTTGTAATTAAGACAGGGATTAGTCTTAACTGAGTGACGAACATGCAGAAATTCCACAGTAAAAGTGAATCTTTTTAAGGACGCAGTTTTAGTTGGGTCATTGAATTGTAGTGTCTTGCAGATGAGTCCATACAGTCACAATAAATCATATGAACATCTGCACAAAACTTTGCAGTCACAACTCGTTTCCATGTCTCAGTAAGGTGATAATAAAGTCAAAATACAAAAAAAGACATCACTTTAATAGTTGAAAGCTGTGTTCTTCGTGTCTGAAAAGAAGTTTTGAACCCACAATCTTTTTTAGGATTTATGAAAGGCTGTGCATTTCAGCTAACTGTTTATTCCCTGACCTTTTGGCTTCAGTTACCAGACACCTGTCCAAAATCTGCCCTGCACCTGTTGATAGCATGGATGTGTTTGTGTTTTCTGTTCAGGCAGGCAGAATGTTCCAGCTCCCCGTCAATAACCTGGGCAGTCTGCGGAAAGCAAGGAAAAATGTCAAAAAGGTCCTCGGAGACATTGGCCTGGAGTTCTGTAGAGATCACCTAGAGGTGAGTGTGCAGGCTTTGGTGTTTTTTACAGTTACGCATGCACCATCTATGTAGATAATTTCTTAAAGTATTAACTGGATTCTTAAAATAGTATTTGAAATATTATGATGGTAAGATTAGTTTACTCTTTTTTTCTTTTCTTTTTTTTTTGACATGTCATTTCATTTAGGAGAAAGATGATCCTCGTCATAAAAAAAAAAAAAACAGTGCAGTGGTCAGAAAAACATCTCAAACTCCACATGCCTCAATCAGTATGTTAAAGTTCATAACACTACAACTAGGAAAAGATTGAGAAAGCCATCAGACGGTCTCTTCTCTCTAAAGCAAATGCCTCACAACAGCTGTCTAGCACGGTGGTGGAGGGTTGATGATTTTGGCTTTTTTGCAACAATAGGATGTGGGCATCTTTCAGTCCCTTAGTCAGCCTTCAACTCCTCAATATACACCAACGTATTCTAGAGTCAAATCTGAGGCCTTCTGTCCAACTGTTAAAGCTAGGCAAAAACTGTGTCATGATTCCTAGCAGAGCAGGAAATCTACAGCAGAATGACTTAAAAATAATAGAATCAAGGTTCTGCAATGGCCCACTCAAAGTCTCGAACTTAACCCAGTTTGAAATGCAGCAGTGTGACTTTTAAGAGAGCTGTGCATAAATGAATACCCACTAACTTCAGTGAATTGAAGCAACAGTGTAAAGAAGGGTGGGCCAAAATTCTTCTACAAATATGTAAAGGACTGAAAAAGTCACAATGAAAACAATAAATAAAAGTGTGTGCAAACGATATCAAAAGCATCACCAACTGAGTTCTTTAGACACAGTTTGCAGTTACGTCACTAACTGCTGCATACAGCTTGTAAGTTTAGGTGTAGGAAGCATAAAAAACCTGCAAACTGTTGACCCTTGATTTTTTTTGTTTACTTTGTTTGTTAGTTCCCCCTCTAGCTACTGATGCAATGCTGAGCAAGCTTTTTTCAGTGTGTACTGGACTAATATTGGGTCCAAATATCTGATTGGTAGATGAGGATGAGAGACCTTAAAGTAAGTGTTTTTCAGATCACTGTAAAAGGGTGCAGTCACAGGTGTGAGTTACTTAAAATAAAATGGAAAACTCAAATCCTTCATCTAGTTAGTGTCTGATTGACATGCAAGAAGGCAAAAATAACTTCTCCATATATACGTATCTGTTTCATTCTTTGTCTTGTGACAGATTCAAGTATTGTTCTGCTGAGTGATTGAATCTTTTCACTTATTTATGTTAAATTCTTTGTTTGCTAGGACTATAAAGACTTCACTCCTCCTGAGGTGTATATAAAGCACACTAGCTGGGAGGATGTCTGTATGTGGGAACCATCGCATACCAAAGCCCAGGTGTGTGACATGTAATCACAACTTCTTTTGCACATATTGTAATATATTACTGCGATTTTTTTTTTCTCATTTTAAACACGTGTATAATATATAATTATAATGATTTGTTTAAATCACAAAAACAACCTTTTTTTTTTTTGTTGTTGTTGTTTTTGTCTCCTACAATCTCTCTCTCCAGGACTACCGCTCAAAACCTTTCTGCTGTTCTGGCTGCCTCTTCTCATCCAAGTACTTCTCTGCGTACAAAAGCCATTTTCGCAATGTACACAGCGAGGACTTTGAAAACAATATTCTGCTCAACTGCCCCTACTGCACTTACAATGGCAACAAAAAGACTCTTGAAACACACATTAAACTTTTCCACATGCCCAATAACACTGTGCGGCAGGGCCCCGGTGGTATGGCGGGAGCTGGTGGGATCATGATGAAGGACGGGCTGCTGAAGAGAAGCGGGGACAGCGTGGAACAGGCGGTGTACTACTGCAAAAAGTGCACCTACAGGGACCCTTTGTACAATGTAGTGCGAAAGCACATCTATCGGGAACACTTTCAGCAGGTGGCCCAGCCCTACATTGTGAAACCAGGAGACAAGGCTAATGCTCACAACGGTGGCACAGACGGTACTAACACGAACAACGTGAGCAGCAACCAGATTCACTGCAAGAAGTGTCTGTTTGTTCCACGGACCTATGAGGCACTGGTCCAACATGTCATTGAGGATCACGAGAGGATTGGTTACCAGGTCACTGCAATGATTGGACACACCAGCGTGATCGTCCCCCGTCCCAAACCCATCATCATGATGCCCCCAAAAACCCAAGGAGACAAAACCATCATTGGGATGGGCCCTAAAGGTGCAGTAATGGCTTCTACCAGGTCTCCTAGCTCACAGCAGCTGGGTCGACTTGTCATGGCATCAAAGACTGGTTTCAACTCTCAGAGTCTTCTGTCGGGATTGAAACACGATGCTATAGGATTAAAGGCTGGTACCACGCAGCCGTTCTCTATTGGCAGCCAGCAAGTTCGAGTTACTTTGCCCGGTAACGCCCAAGTTTCTGTGCCACAGCAGTCACACGCAGCAAAGCAGCTTATTTCTGGTGGCAGCCTACGGAGCCCAGTTATGCTCGGTGCTTCTTCCTCTCTTAAATCAAACCCTCTTGGTTCACGTGTTCAAGCAGCAGCTACTACTGTAGCCTCTGTTACGGCTAAGAAAGGTGGCTCATCTGTCCTTGGCACATCCTATACCCAGAAGTGGAAAATCTGCACCATCTGCAATGAGCTCTTCCCGGAAAATGTGTACAGTTCTCATTTTGAGAAGGAACACAAAGCAGAGAAGGTGCCTGCTGTGGCCAACTACATCATGAAAATTCACAATTTCACCAGCAAATGTCTCTACTGTAACCGCTATCTCCCCAGTGACACATTGTTAAACCACATGTTGATCCACGGTCTGTCTTGTCCACACTGCCGTGCAACCTTCAATGACGTTGAGAAGATGGTGGCCCACATGCGGCTGTCACACCCAGATGAGAGAGTTGGCCCACGCACAGACTCTCCTCTGACTTTTGACCTCACTTTGCAGCAGGGTAATCCCAAAAACGTTCAGTTGATTGTTACTACATACAACATGAGAGATGCCCCTGAGGAGTCAGTGGCATTTCATGCTCAAAATAGCTCCTCTGTATCATCAGCCTTGTCTGCTTCGCTAATATCAGGTAAGAGGTTAATGCCTCAGCACCCACCCAAAACACCTTCAGGGGCTGCTGACAGTGTACCAGCAAAGATTGCCCCACAGGCATCTGTTCCATACAAGAGGGATGTGGGCAAGACTTTATGTCCTCTTTGCTTCTCTATCCTTAAAGGCCCAATCTCAGACTCACTGGCCCACCATCTGAGAGAGAGGCATCAGGTCATACAAACAGTTCACCCAGTAGAAAAGAAACTGACTTACAAGTGTATTCACTGCTTGGGAGTTTATACAAGTAACATGACTGCCTCCACCATCACACTACATTTGGTGCACTGTCGAGGTGTAGGGAAGTCCCAGAATGGGCAAGATAGCCGGGTAGCCCATTCTTCTCGGGTCAGTCCGGCTCAGAGCAGTGCCCTCAAACGGGCCAGCTTTGATAGCTCTGAGGCTAGTGCACCAAAACGAAGGAGGCCAGGACCGCCTGGGGAAAGGGCCCACCCCAGGGATATCAATGGTCCGTCTGGATTTGTAGAAAACCCGGATGAACCTGTTGTCCTGGCACTTGACCCCAAAGGACACGAAAACCTGTCATACGAATCCAAGAAGGCATTTCTAACGCTGTATTTCAGTCGAGCACCATATCCTACACAAAGGGAGGTGGAGAAGCTGGCAGCCAGCCTGTGGCTGTGGAAGTCTGACATCGCCAGCCACTTTGTCAACACAAGGAGGAAGTGCGTACAGGAATGTGAAACCCAGGGCGCCAGCGTGTTGCTTGGGTTCAGTATGCATGAGCTCAGCAAAGTTAGCCACGAGCTGGCGTTCGGTCAGGATGGCGTGTGCGAGGGCAGACGTGGCAAACGGCGGACATCTAGGATGCATATGGGACTATCGGAGCAGGCTCTGCAGAGACACAGGGAGCTTATAGCTGCTAATGGTGGCATAGCTCCACTACCAAAAAGAAAGCCAGCTGCGAATGTGGAAGATACTAAAGCAAAGCCATCTGCCCCAAATCCCAACAGTGCCAGCAAAGACCAACCCAAGACAATCAACAGCACCTTACCACAGAAAATGCCTCTAGACCTCTCCGAACCTATAGCTATCGACTCTGACAGTGATGAGGAAGAGCAGCAGGAGGATAACAAGGAAGCAGAGGGAGAGGTACATCTCCATGGTAACCAGCAGCTTACTGGAGCTAAGGAAAGAATGGAGCCAAGGACAAGGGCCAAGATTGTTTCAGATCTAGATGATCTCTCAGACGACGACGATGATGACGACGATGAGGATGAGGACGACGACGATGAAGATGAAGGGGCGCACGTCGAGAATGGTTTTGGACCCACAGAGGGCTCAGGAAGACAGAGTGCTAAAGCAAGAGACACTCTACCCATCATCATTCCCAAGTTTGTCCCATCATCAGCAAGAAGCAGGAGAGACGCAGCCCAGCTGGGCAAGCAGCAGGTGTGACTGATAAAAAATCAAAAGACTCGCACACTCAAGAGAGGCACTTAAGATTTGATCGCCTCGCCTGAACTGAAGGACACTGCACAGCAACACTAGGCATCTGTGAAGGAGGGAGCGACGAGGGAACTCAAACACAAGCCATCCAATGACTTCTAAGGGCAGCAGCTAGGACTCATGTAAAGATTTGTGAACAAAGTTTAAATGTTGTTTTTTTTGTTTTGTTTTTCCCCCCAGAGCAGGGGAGGGAAGGTGTAAAGATACTGATGTTACACCAAACAAAGTTTTTTGCCTTCTATATACTTTAGTACATTGGGGTGGAATCCTAACGGTGATGTAGCCATTGAGCTTGGCTTAAAATACTGAGATGTTTTGAGGTCAGGCTTTGAAGCTGACCAACTAATCCATCATTTTTCATGTAGTTCTCCTCAGATAGGTAGTGTAAATTTGTACAGTCTTTTAGACATGTTTGGACACATGATGCTGTACATGTACTCTTAAATATTTGCTATTACCTGTGTGTAAGGTAGCCTCATATGTTCTACATTGGTATGCTTAACATACAATAGGTGTTGCTTTGGTGGCTGGTATTTTCTGGTATGTTTATTTTTTAACCAAAACTAGTTTCTTTGCAAAATAATATATCTATAAATAAACGAACAGTTTTTTTTGTTTGGATTTTAGATATTATTTTAATTTTTAATGAATTCTTTTGTGGAATGATAGTGGAAAGCAGCATTTCAGCCACTTTTTGCAGCCTCTTGCTCCTTATCCCTGACTGTACTGTACTTGCCTTCTATTTTCACAATTTTCACTCGATGTTTTGCTCCCCCTTCAAGACTGGACAGTAATCAGCAAACTGACATCCACAATAGTGAAAGCATTTTTTTTCCAAAAAAGATATTGTGTTTTATATGTGTTCTTTGAATTGTGTGTATTTGTTTTCATTTTCCACTTTAGCATTTATGAACAATAAAGTGCTGTAATTGTGCTTCTCAGACAGTCAAAGCGACACTGGTTTCTTTTTTCACATACTCAAGACTTTGAAGCTTTGAATGCATTTCTTCTTAAAAGGGATTTATTAAGCTTTATTTTCTGCCATATAATCTGACTGATGTAGAATTTTTAAGACCGATACCAGTATTTGTTACCAGTGGATATATCATTTTTCTTTAAGACAAATAATGTATCAAGTCTTACTGCATTGCATTTGTGTTATTTAGGAGTCCTTACCAAGGTACAAAATAATCTTGTGACAAGAAGGATTGTTGTGTTCCAAATATGTGTTACCAATGGAGAATTTGCAGAATGCCCTCTGCTGGACAAATTATACAGTCATGTAGCGGTCAAATCTTTGATTTAAAAAGGTGCTGTAGATGGACCATTCTCAATACTAGCTAAAGGTCTGATGGTTAATGATGGATAAAATACTGTTAATGGTGCATTGATGGCTGTTTAGAAAAGCTGCTATGGTTTTCCAGGTGGGAGCAGAACCCAGCTGGTTTAGCTGAGATCAATCTGAATGGCCACCGGATCATTAGAGATATAGAAAATTGTTCATTTTGTTTTCTTTTACCACTTCAGCCTGTCCATAAATGCAGTCTGGAAAAAAAATAGCTGCCAGTTCCCGCAGTAAAACTGTAAGCTGCCATAAGTATCACTCTATTCACTTGTACAGGCCACAAGCCACATATTACCCACTACTGAAATATATTGACCACACTGGACCAGGATTTAGGTCTCATTAAGAAATGTGAACTTGTGGTACATTTATAACACACCAACATTTATGTACATTGCTCTATTGCTCTTTGGGTCGCTGTAACTTAATCAGATTTTCAATTGATTTGATTATGTTGTTATAATTCAGTGTTCTTCAAGGAAACTCCGGGTCATGACCACCTACTTAAACGTGGTTGCAGACAAAGCATACCTACTCAGCAGGGCACTGTGCCCCAAAATGGTTCGGAGCCAGAAGCTCTGTGTCTATGCCTCAGTGGGCCTGAGCAGCTTTGGTGTGAACATGCTCAATAAATATACCAGTTTCCAGATGATTTTGGAGAAGCACACGTTCATATCACCTATGGTTGTGAGTTTCCTGATAAAGTAAGGTAACAGCAGACAATATATTCAGGCAGCTAAAGAAAAAAATTCCTTATTACACTAGCACAAAATATGACTGCCATGTTTTTATCCATTTCAAAATTTGTGGGTTACTGTCATGTGCTGACATCCTCTACATTAAGTTATCTAAAATAAAGTGTGCAAGCTCCAGTGATGACAGTGAGACATCTGTCCACATAAACTGGATCTTATTTCAAAACATTTATCCAGTAAATATTTCTTCAGTCAGATCTTAAATATCTTCGTATATCCATTATCTTAATGAAGTTTGCATTCTGCTGTAATTTGAGAAAACAGTGGGGGAATGTCATCCTAAAATAAAATCTTGTGGAAGAAACAGATTTATCCTCTGCTTAGCATAAAGGGTGAGCACCTTGAAGTTAAGACAGGCTTTTTTTCTGGTGTTTTGCCAGAAATAGTTCCAGGAATATCCAGCATTGCTTGGTAACCATAAAATAATAATACAAGAAAAAAAAATCACCAATTTCGCCTGACAGAACCAGAGCTTTTTCTCTGGTGTCGTAGGTGCAGTCAAACAATGATGTCATCAGTATGTTGTTGATTATAAAAACAAAACTGGAGCAGTTAGTGGTGTCATATCAAAGGATTTAACTGTGTTTTGATGGTAGGGTGACCCGGGGTGACGCCTCGTCACACAACTTAAGGGTTTTGAATGTTCACCACTGGAAGAAAAAGATGAAACACAGCTCTCCATGTGAGGTGTTTGACAGCTGCAATATACCTGTGTGCTCAGGCCGTACCAAGTGGATCCAGTCTGCATGCTACCATTAACTTGTTGTGGAAAAGCACTGGGAGCATTGCATTATTAACCCTCTGCACATTGGATGAGAGTTCTTCTGCCAAAGTAGGGATCAATCAGATGGGACTTAGTTAAATGTAGTGGGTCACAGTGCTCTACCAGTGCAGGCAAACTGAGGGAGATCAGATACATATATTCCCCCTCCCAAGTATTTCATTAAAATCCTATCCTTGCTGCCCTGGGATGAGGAATCTAAAATGGAGGGAAATTACCCCAGTGCAAGAGGGAGAGAGAGACAAGACTCTCCTTGGCTGGCTAGTCAGTGTTGCTATGCTGTTGTAAGGAGTGAGGGAGAGGGAGGGAAGGAGAGGTGGTGGTGGGTTGGGGGGGTCTGAAGGAGAGAGTAGAGAGAGAGGCCTGGCAGACTGTGGGGGAGGCGGAGGCCTCATCTGCAGTGCTGTGTGCAGAAGGAGCGTTTAACAGCCTTTCAGAGGGGGGAAGGGGAGGGGAAGGGAGGCGAGAGGGAGAAGAAGGGAATGGAAGGGGTGGGTGAAGGAGCTGGGGGGAGGGGATGTGAAGAAGAAAAAGAGAGTCACAGAGGGAGGAGAGGAAGGGCGAGGGTGGTGGAGAAGTGGGAAGTAGAAACAGGGTAGGAAGTACTGGGGGGGGGGGGGGGGGGGGTAGCAAGACAAGGTTATGCTGGTGGTGGTGGCGGTGTAGTGACTGGCGCCCCCTACAGCTAGAAGAGAAAGAGAGGGAGACCCTGTCTCTCTCCTCCAGCTGTCAGACACAAAGAGGTACTGGCTTCTGAGACAAAAAGAGCCCATCTACTTAACAGGAGGGAGGCTAATTGGCTGAACTGGCCACAGGTCAGTGGAACATTTTGCTCCTACCTGACCTGCTGCCCACATCCACCTGAGCGGCGAGAGCATGAGAGATAGGAGAGAGAAGGAGGGAAAGGTGGGACAGGTTAGAGGTGGTGAGGTGAGGAGCAGAGGAGAAGGAACACGTGGGCAGGTTGGACTATAATAATAACTGCGATGAAGTTGTTAATGGCGCACTCTGTGGGAAACCTGCAGGAGCCAGCATGAGATTCCTGACAATGTAAACAACATAGAAAAAGAAAAAGAGGTGGGCTGCTAAATAATAGCAAAATATGTGAATATGCCAGTGGAAGTGATGCTCGTGATGTCGTGGGTGCAAGGTTTCATTTCGTTCATCCTCTGAATATTGCATGTCGCTAGAGGTCATCTGGAGCAAGGTGCCACACAAACTGGGACAATAACACCAGCAGATACAGAAAGAGAGAGAGGAGGCGGTGGAGTTGTGTGGATGGGAGGGGGGGCAGGCTCAAGAAAGGCCTTGCAGACTGCGGGGGAGACAAGAGGCCTCTTCTGCAGTGCTGGGTGATGGAGGCAGGGATGCGGGTGGGGGCTGGGGGGAGGACTGTGGGGTGTGAGAGACACAGAGAGATGCTTGCAGACTTGGCCCACGACTAGCGCCTCCTGCAGTCAGAACAGTTGTGCTACACCCACAAACACACACACACACACACACACACACACGTGTACTGTAAGAGATTCAGGGAAAGAATACAGTGAAGTTATTGAGTAAGCAATAAGAAAACAAATCAGACGAAAGCTCCCTGTTAATGAGGGAGAGAGGTCATCTATGCTGAGGCTGAGATCCGGAGTGACACGGATACAGGTGGCAAAAGAACAGTGAGTCAGCTTATATCTCATCTTGTCTTCCACATTTTCTCTCTATAATAGCGTGCATCTACAGGAAAATATCAATGGTGCAATTAAAACAGATTATTTTGTGTCTTCTTCTCCCTCACAACACTTCTTCTGTAATCCTTCACGTGTTTCACCTCCATAGCTTTTCCATCATGTTAAAATCACTTCCGTTGTGTTTTGCATACTTTTGTGGTGTTTTTCTGTTTGCCAGTGTGTTTCATCCCAGTCACAGCTACAGTACTTTCCCCTGTTGCGTCCCCTTGTGTCTTGTCCCTTTAAATCAGATATGTCAAAAGCACTTCACATACAGCCCACTTTGATCTTAAATGTACTGAACCAGAGACACTTCCCTTTCTGTTAGTGGAAATACTTTTAACTACGCATTTAACACCAATTAATAAAGTAAAAATCCAACAGTACTTCTCAGTTTTTTCTACACAATAAAGAAATGTTGCTGTAGTAAATGAAAGAAATATTTTAGCAAAAATAAACGTTTAAAATCACGTTTCTCATTGCTCAAACTCCTGGAATATCAAAAGAGAACATTTTTGTTAATTCACAGTCTCTTTGTTTTTCTACTGTGGACACATTGTAAAAAACTGAAATTTATATAGTCCATCACGGTGTCGTATGAATGGCTGTGGGGAGGTCCTTACTGAAATCTATGCAGTCTTTCACATATGCCAAATCTATCAAGTGGGACATAATGGGGTCCTTCCCAGGCCAATTCTGGCCCATGGGCCTCATGTTTGACACCCCTGCTTCAAACAAACCTTTTGATAATAAAAGTTCACCATCATTTTTTCCCCCCATGGAGTTACTCTGTCTCCCTTTTGGGTTCTCTTTTAATCTTATGAATAGTACTTTACAAAGCCTGCACCACCGAAGGCCCAAGAATATTTAATCATTAGTTATGTATTACTTTAAGGATTTATAGAAGGCTGAAGAGGTGAAAAATCTATATCACATAAAAATGAGAAAACAGAAATCTTTTTTTCCTCATACCTTTAATCACCTGTAACAAACTGAAGTTGATGCTCTATGACATCACAGTTGTTTGTATAAAGAGAGTGAAGAAAAATGTGCAAAACAGTGATTGTTTTTTTCTTCATGATTTCACCTCTGCCCAATAATAATGGTTATCAACAGTCCACAGTGGGCATATCAGGATTTTACATGACTCATAGACACAAAGCAATCATAAATTCCATTCCCACTCAGAGTAAATGAATCCAAACTGTTCCTATATTAAGGAAGAAGGAATTTTCCTGGGGTGTTGGGCAGATTATTGCAGTGTATTGCAAACAGCCTCCAATTTGCCTGTCAAAACATGAATGAAACTTTGCAGGATGTTGCATGAATGCGGCTGCAGAAACTCAGCGGATGACATCATCATCTCCCCTGAGAGAGGGAGAGAGAATCACAGAAACCCAGCAGGCTGAGGGTCTACTGCTCTGCGGTGGCGTGTGCACTGAAGAGACTGAGAATGCCCTTGCTCGTCTGTGGGCCTCCTGCACAGTAAGACTTAAGTGGAGGAGCGGTGAGGAGCTTTTCTGCTCAGCGACAATGAGGCAGCTGCTGGCGCTGCTCGGCGGTGTAAAAAGGATGTTGGCTGCATCGCATGGCACATGTAGGTGCACGGGAGGGAGATGGTCTTTTGGGAGGTCTGACACAAAGATCTGTACACAGCTGGCAGGGGAGGAGAGGGGTGATAAATAGGGCAACAGTCTACTGCTGAGTGTCTAGGGATTGAATTTTCTTAGCAAATGGGCAAGAAAATGCCTCCTTTTTTAAACTGTAAAGATGACATTGATTTCTTTGTTTGGTAACCAACAGTAAAAAGGTCAGAGGTCACAGCTTCCGGTCCTTATAGCAAGCAGCAGCAGAGTACAAAAAAGGGACAGGGTTGGAAATCAGTAGGTCAGCTCAGGTTTGGAGAAAACGTTAAGATAGGAACATGAGCAGAAGATAGAAAGTGGTTATATGAAACAATAAAAGCTGAACATGGAGCTGCCAGGCATGAGGAGAAGAGGAAGAGCTCAGAATAAAGGAGGATATGGAGAGAATTGGTGTGACAGAGGATGACGCTAGGGGTCAGGGTGAGATGGAAACAAATAATCTGCTGTGGCAAACCCTAAAGAGATCGTCTGATCAAAGAAAAAAAAGAAGAAGTCTGTCAACGTTACTATTGGCTGTATGAATGTTTTTTAACATCTTTTTTCTACAACTACTCAGTAGTAGGCCAATCGCTTGGTAATTTGCCTTTGTATTTATGAACCTGTGGAACTAAAAACTAAAAAAAAAAAAAAAAGATTAATCATTAAATTACATTAAGAAAGGCCATTTAAAAATTAGGTTTAAATGAAAATTAAATTAAATGGAAAAGTTTGTTAAGAGTTTGGGCTAGACTGCAGAGATATACCACAGTTAACATACTGCCACAGCAGGCGAAGAGCTTGTTCCTAGCAGCAGGTTGTAATCCGTTGTTTGCATCCTTAAGAGCAATCCTGTGGTGCCTTTGAAGAGTCAGATCTTTTTTTGTTGATGGCATTATGTACTGTAGATGATAACATATTAAAAGTCTTCACAATTTTACATTGAGGAGCATTATTCTGAAACTGTTTCACAGTTTGTACAATTTTTGTTTGTTTGTTTGATGAACCAGTGCCCAGCTTCAATTTGAGTTGTTCTTTTCATTGATGTTAATGATAATGTTAATGATAAGCTAATAATGGCACATCTTTTTAGCTCAAGATTATATGTTTTCTGTTCTATTATGAATTAAATCTGAAATTATTACTGTAAATCAATGTGTTCTGTTTTATTTACATTTTTAACTATTAATTTTAACTAAACATTAACCAAATAAATAGCTCAATAAGGTAAAACGAATCCAAACCAAAACAAATACAATAAAATAAAAATAAGCCCAGTACTGTGCAAAAGTTCTGAGCCACCCCTCATTTCTCCACTTGTTTAGAAAGCCAGAAATAGCAGTATTGACTCTACTGAAGCGTCAAAACCTCACAAACAACTGTATGTGTCAAATATGATACTCTAGGCATCAAGATGAAATAACAGATTCTCTGTTATGGGTTGCAATGTAGAGAGTTATTGCACATGGTATAGAAATTTTCCTGTGTCTGTCCTTGTTGCAGTCAGTCAGTTAGAGAAAGTGCAGCACTAACTGTCCAGTAATAGGTGCAGAGGTTGGCCAGGATTGTCCATTATGGACAGTTTGTTCGCTGACTGCCTCTGCACCATACCTGTCCAGTTTGCAGAAATAAACAGTGGCTAAAATACGCGTTGATTTTTTTAATTTTTATTCTTTACAGTTAACAGTAAATTCTGAATTGCTTTTCTCTTTGTTTAGCAGTAATTTAACTGATCTCTTTTTGGTTTGACCCTTTTAGCAGGTCAGAGCTAAAACCATAACAGGGAGTGATTCCCTGGTTGCTCATTCCTCCTGATCTCCAACAATAAAGTCAATCAGCAGGTGTATGATGGATCAGGCGGTGAAACTCCTGCTGTCCTCCTCTCTGTCCCAACCATTGACTGTAGAAAACAGTCAATGGTCCCAACACGCACACGGGTTGTCCTGTCCTCTCCTAGCCTGCAGATGTCGCTGTTGAGACTAGTTTCCAAAAAACAGAGAAATATTATTTAATAAATTAAATATTTAGTATTCCTCTTGTCTCTTCAAAGATAGCAGAATAGTAACTTCCTGCACCTTGTTGCACCTTGTGTTACATCATTTACTGTTTATTGGCTAAAAAACAAGATATTTTGACCTAATAGCTATGCTAATATCAGCTAATATGATATGACAATATAACAGGTAAGAATGCTTTCTACTTCTTGTCAGTAATCTTGTTCTTACCAATAGCAACAACAACAACAAAAAAAGAAGGAAAGAAAAAAAGTACCTGACATCATATTTGTCTGTAGTAGTTGTATTTATGCAGGATTTTGATTGTCTTTAAAAATATGTTTTCACCTATAAGAGAAAATGTTTTGTGTGACTTTCAAAACAGTCATGATAATCAGGAGTGTAGCACAACCCTGGGCTCTGGTCTTCATAGGCCCTTTATTTTTATTCATATTCAGTCATGCATCTCTCTCTTTCTCTTTTTTAAACAAATAATTGAGCATGTACAACAATCTGTAATGGTCCTTAACATAGCCAGAAGTGAACTTTTTACTGCCATGAACTGCAGGACTGACAACCCACATACAGACATATAGAGGCAGACTGTAATAATTAAAGTAAGCCTTTGTTATGGCTGGTAAAATTCCACTGGGAAAATAAACTAACACAAAACACAGATGGGAGGTGAACAGACACACAAGGGCTGAGGAGAAGACAGCGGTGTTTATGTGCGAAACTTATGAAAGGGTAATCAGGGAATTGGAGCTGCAGGGTAGCAGGACACAGGTGAAAATAATCATAGACAATAAGATAGGGGGCAGGAAGTCAAATTAAACACAAAACACTAAAGTTTTGTGTTTAATTTGACTTAGCAACCAACCAAAAGCTCTGCATAAATAAAAATCGAGGAATAACCAATTTTTTTTTTAATTAATCAGTTATTTTTAGATGTTCATTCTTTGATTCTCAAAGTCCAAGAAAGCCAGGGACCGTGACATCTACAATATGCTCATAAGTGAGAAGACTTCTCTCCACATTTGTCATCAGATTGAAGTCTACAATAACTTTACTCTCCTCATTCTCCTCATCACCCTCAGGGTAACCTCCATTATGTTCTCTCTCTCTTTTCACTTCCATCATCCTCTATCACATCTTCTTGTTACACAGACAGACCCTCTACAAGAAGGAAGCACACAGGACTGTTATTAGTTTCGTAACCTGCTTATAGCTTCATCCTGTTTTCAATCTTTTTGGTGCTAAAACATCAGAAGTCAAACCAGGTCATCAGAACACATGGAGCCACACAGTACTTCAGTAATACAGTGTGACTCAGTGTCTAGGAATACATTTAAATAACCTAAATGGTCTCTTTGAGACCCAAGACACAGCACAGCACTATTTCAAGGTGGTAGGAAGGCGATAGGAACTTAAATATAACCACTTGTTACAACCAAAGTTTGCAGAAGAGCATCTATGAATGCACAACACATTGGACCTTTCTGGACTATTGCAGCAAAAGACAATAAACTCATGTCAGCTAAGAACAGGTAATGGAGGCTACAGTTTGCATGTTTTCATTGTTAAAAAACAAACATTATCTGGTCTAATGAACCATGATTTCTGGTGAAAGGTTCAGATGATAGGATCACAAATGTGGTGTAAATGACATGAAAGCATGGATCCATCGTGCTGTGGATCAGTGGTTCAGTCTGCTAACTGTAGTGGTGTAATAGTGTGTGGGCTTTTTTCTTGGTGCACTTTAGGGCCCTTAGCTCCAGCTGATCATTGTTTAAATACCACAGCCTCCCTGAGGGTTGTTGATGACCATCCCTTCACGACCACAGTGTACCCATCTTCTGATGACTGGTTCCAGAAGGATAGTGGTCCACATCACAAAGTTTAAGTCATGTCAAACTGGCTTGTTGAACCTGGCAGGGAGTTCACTGTACTCAAATGGCCTTGGCAGTCACCAGTTCCCAGTCCGTGGTCTATTGGACTGGGAACTGGTGACTGCCAAGGCCATTAAACTGGGATGTGCTGAGTTTAATGTGGACCAATATCTCTGAGGAATGTTTCTGGACCTTTTTGAACCAAAGACACAAAGAATTAAGGCAAAATGAGGCTGCAGCACTACTAACAAGATATACAGACAGTGTGGAAGTAAAACTTAGGTAGCTGCTCTCTGTTGTGTGGGAATATGTATATGGTTAAACCTATGATGGGTCCAATGAGGTTACAAGTGTGCAAAAGAAGAAAACCCATGTTTCAATAATTTTGATTTACAATTTTTTGTTGTTTTTAGTGGAACACCATCTGTACTGAAAAGCACATGACTGTATCAACATAAGCTACCCTGTATTTGCCTTCTGTTTTCCAGTCATGTGAAGAATCCTTTACCTGCATGAAGCAGGATATTATACAGAAGGAGGAACTCCAACTATTTCTTACACACATATAAGACTTGAAAAAAAATGTTGTGTTTTGTGTCTTTCGGAGGAAGATAAATCATTGCTGCTTTTTCCACTTAGTCAAATATGTGTATATTTCAGCTTCAAATCGAGACATTTGTAGTTTTTAAAACAAGGACATGCATCTCCCTTCGCAGTCTCTGTCTCCCTCTAGTGTCTACATGTAATATAGGAGCAAATGTCGAGATGCAAGTTTGTTATATGCTTAGTACAACTGTGCAAGTTATCATTTGTTTAATTTTCTGAACTAAAGTGAGTGCTTTTAGCTGAAAGCAGAGGAGCAGAGGGAGGCATTTTTTCTTGTTATTTGATCAAGTACATATGACTTCTACAGTTGTTGTTGCTTTTTTGTTTGTTTGTTTTTTTGAAAGAGAGAAGGATTTTGGGATTTTATTCATAGTCAAAATGTTACTCTGTAAAGTAACTTTAAAGGAATATTTTAGTCGTTTTCACTCACTGATAATAATCCTGCTAAGATTCCTTTTGCTGTATTCAGCTAAAATAGTTCTTTATCTGTTTATACAATAAATTCCAAAAGTTACAGAATGCCAGTTTCACTTTCAATTAAATAATTATTTCTAATACGTTTTTATGTCTTATGTAAAAAAGGGAGATGGCATTGCGTGATAATAGATGTCCTTCTCCAAAGATGAATGTTGTAAAATGTAAAAACTATGCTTTGTCTTGGAAACAATAATAAAGCATCACTAAGCCATGTAATAACGTCAGATGGGCTGTTTATACATTGTAAATTAATATGTCTACAACAACAAAACCTTGTAGACATTTATTATGATGGAATTCTTGGTCTGGGTCAAAACGGACCCGTAACATACCCGGCATCGAGTTTGAAAGGGTTAAGTATCTGCATTTACCGGGCAGGTAGCCAGCAGCTGCAGCAGGTACATATTGCTTTTGGCCATAAGATGTCACTATAAAATTAAAACAATCACAAGATGTAGCCAGTGGTAACAGTTTTTACCACCAAGCCGTACGACACCTCAACCACAACACTTAAACACACACAACACAGCACTCAGAAGCTACCCTGCAGCTTCACAAGTACTCTGTTTAATCTGCACTGGTCACTTCACTTTATTGTCATTGATATTTATATTTAAAGTGCAATACTGTAATTTTCTGCTGCTCATTCCTGTGCAATATCCCATCTACCCTCCCGTCATATTTCTTTTCAAGATTTTCTTATTTAATCACTAGTGTACATATATTTATATTTATAGATACATATATATATATAGTCATCTTTTCTCTTTTACCATGTCTCTCTAATATTTAGCTCCTTACTATTTTTATATTTTTATATTTTATTTTATTATATTTTATTATATTTTCTCCTACTGTATCATGCTGCTGAGTGACTGCTGCTCGTCAAACACATTTCATTGCAATGTTGACCCTGTGCTAACTTGCATATGACAAATAAAACTGAAAACTGAAACAGTGCAGGAACTACAGTTTATTTTTTGTACCCATACAAATTTTGCATACGCAGGTAACACTTCATTCAACTATCATAAAATCTCTGTTACACACTATCTATTAGTTTTTACCGGGTACAGTATAACTGTTTAAATGATTAATGCAAACGATTTTAATTTAGGGTTTTTAGAGATATGGTCATCATTACGTTAATAGAGTGAGAAAGTGCAACATCAGTGCTTCAGTTAACATGATGGCAAAAAAAAAAACACTTAAAATGGGTATTTTATTTATGAATGACATTAAAAACAAAAAATGAGGCATTACTGTTCATTATTGTCTGAGCTATTTGGAGCATGGTTGGCACACCGTGCCAGGACAGAGTGGGCTATTCCTGGTGAGGTGGAAGGTGCTCTTATTTTGAAGCCACAGAGTATTATAGAAACCATGCCTTTTATTTTGAAGTTCCGTATCTCCGGCTCTCCGGGCACGGGCAGGGAGAGAGAGTCGCAGGCAGAGGTAAGCCAGAGACGGTACGGTGTGGGGCTGTAGCTACGGTGTCAGCGGCAAGTATGAGAGGAGACAAGTTTACGAGCTGAAGCTGGCTGATTGGCAGCCTCTGTCGCATTTTGTGGAGGGACCACTCATACCGGCGGACGTCGAGAAGTCGCGGTGTAGCCTGTGCGACTAAAAAAACCCACAACTAAAACATTAAAAACAACTGGTGGACACGCGGGGTTTGTGGATAGACGTTGGCAGCGGCGGCGGCAGGAGCAGGGAGAGAGTGTGAGTGCTTTGGCGGCGTTCCCGCTGCTAGAGAAACATGAACAAAAACCACCGAGTGCCGAGCAGCCGTTCTCTGAATGCAGTGGAGGTGAAGAGCAAGGTGGGTACGGACACTTATTTGTCAGGTATCCTTCCAGTGTTTGTACTCCAGACAACCTTCGTCCTCATTAAATCCACTCTTGCTAATTTAGCCTGCTAAAGAGGCTTGATAGCGGGTTATTATGAAGCAAGGCTTATAAACTTTAAGAGGAGCTAACAGTTTTCGTTTTTTTCCACTGTGACCACCCGAGAATTTTGTTACAATTCTTAAAACTTTATTGGTAACCGTGGTGTAGTTTTTTGGTCGTTTTACGTCTAAAGGCTAGCTAGTTTGTGGCAAGGTGGAGGGTTTTTGTCAGCTGACTGCGCAGTGAGCCAGTGTCACCTGTCACAGCCTTCTCCGCCGTACTCTCCTGCTCGTTTACCGAGTACTGACTTCAAGTTTGACCCAACTCTTTAACTTAATCAAATCTGCGTGAAAAGTTTACTCAAATTACCAAAGGTTTATGTCAAATTACCTCGGTTAAAGGTGATAGTCGTTGCCTGTCGTGTTATTTTCCTGCGGTTACAGGTGTCACACTGCCTGCGTCAGGCTCGTGGCTCCATCCGCGCCCTGCTGAGGCTTGACCACACATAAGTGTAATGAATAATGACTATATTGTTCTAGAAGTTTTTACACGCGTCGACACAAGCTGTCAAATATTTTCAGCTACAGCACTAATTTTGCCTCCCTACAGTAGTGCAATAGCTATTGTTATTATTTACTCAGCTATCCCGGGTTATTTAAATTCTTTTGACTCTTCTGAGTTAAGATTGTCTTCTTTATGTCCCCAACCACTTATTAAATTAACTCTGCTTTGCACTGATGCATAAAATAACCGATTAAGCTGGGAGATCATCTTTTGTCAGCGCTGAGCAACAGTAACCACAACAGCTGGTACCTCTCACTAACGCTACCAATGAGGCATTGTGCTCTGTCTCAGCTACAGAGCTGCCTAAAGATTAGGCGTCCAGAGCCATTGATCCAGTCAGTCCACAGGCTTAAACGGGTAAACCAGCAACATGTTTGTGGGGATTGTACATATGCTGAAAGCACACTGTCTTTGTAATAGCTGCATGATAAATATTCTGTGAGGTAGCTTGATAAAAGCTTTATCTGCAAACCTAGAGATACACAAAACACGTGAATAATTTACCACACGTGGTGTGCTTTGGCTTACGCATCAGTACAAAGTAGGCTTATCAGGCACTGTTTCATACCCTGGTTTCGGCCATACGTCACACCTGTGTGTGTATTTCTGTGTTCATTTGCAATCACATGTGAACGGCTTTCTGCCCCATCCCAGTTTGGTGCAGAGTTTCGTCGGTTCTCTCTGGAACGGTCCAAGCCAGGCCGCTTCGATGAGTTCTACGGTCTCCTGCAGCACGTGCATCGCATCCCCAATGTGGAGCTGTTGGTGGGCTACGCTGACGTGCACGGTGACCTGCTGCCCATCAACAATGACGACAATTACCACAAGGCCATCTCCACAGCTAACCCTCTACTCAGGCTGTTCCTCCAGAGGAAAGGTATGCACAGAGGAAGTGTTTGGACAAAGTTTTCATTTGTTTGCTTGGTTACATCTGCTTTGCATTGGAAATGCAAATACAGTCATTAGCATTGAAAAGCACAGCTTAGAAATATGTGATAGGCTATTGACTATAGCTGTGACAGAGTTATAAAAACTTAAGTGTCACTTTACATTGTCAGTTTTTAGGCTACTTGTTGTATGTTGCCATGTTCAGCTAAACAAACTACTAAACCGCTGGCCTCTATTTTTTTCCTTATTGATTTATAGTTAACCAAGGTTAGGGGTCTTTTCAATTCAATTCAATTCAATTTTATTTATATAGCGCCAAATCACAACAAAAATCGAGTGGAAAAATGCACTTGAAATGAGGAGCTGAGCAAAACAACAAGAGTAGACGAATGGAGTTCACTTTGAGTTTGTCCAGTAGACTGTTCTGTATTGCAGCTTGGTAGCTGCATGGCAATTGTTTTTTTACGTGTCTGACTGTTTTGGAAATACGGGTTTCACGTATTTCGAGCAGTGTTTCTGTAAACACTGCTGCTGCAGTTTCTAACTTCCTTTGCTGGCTCTGGTGTAATCATTGCCAATATTTCTGCCATAATTGCTCTGCTTTTGCAGTTCCCCTTGTAGATAAGTTTTTTATCTTTTAGCTAATAAGGGAAGAAGTTGTGGTTGCTCTCGAGTATGGCTTACCTTTATTTCATGTGTATAGCAGGTCTTACTATATCAACTTTGGTGTCTGATATTGGCATATTGCCAATTAACATGGCATTTATTGATGTCAGTGGTCGACATTAATATGTTCTGTCTCCAAGATTTCACACAAGCTAAGTGATTGTGTTACAAAAAGCTGAAAGGGTCAGGGTTTTTTTTGTTATCATGGAGTAAATGAGGTATAAGCAAGAGCAAAAGTAAAGTAAATAGATTTGAAAACAAAATGCTGCTGTTGGCCCATAAATTCACAATCAGTGTATCCATAGTGATTACATAAACATGTTTCTGTCAGAGTATGTGTACAAAGGTTTAACCTCTCCTTTGATTTTGGAGTGTATTCCTAATCACTAAGTTGCTAAATGTGACCTGTTGAATGTGAGGAGGACCACAGGGTCTGCCTGTGCCTGTTGTGTTTAAGCCTGTGCCATATGACCCTATAGAAGCTAAGCCACTTTGTCAGAAGAAGATTAGTGGGGTCAGTGTGTATCGCTGCATGGGACTGTGTTTCAATTACATGCTCCAGACACTAGCCCCACACTGGGCTCACTGCTGCTCACATGAAAAACGCATGAAAACACCGCCTCGGCAGGCATCCCAGCCAGAACAAAAACAGAAGACAGACGCATTAATGCAGCCATAACCCCCTGCAGACCCCCTGACCTGAAACCCTGGTTTCCCTCCTGATTTGTCAGCAGGGAAACCCCCTTACTTTACCGTTAAGCACCAGTTGGTCTGAACATAAAAAGTCGTGCATTGTGTGGAAGCAGCAAATTCGCAGCTTATAGATAATTTATTAAATCATATATCTGCAGGCACTGGATCTCAACTCTGATGATGGCTCTATAACAGGTTAATGGCTTGTCCATGTTGGGGCCAATGCGGAAGCTTTTTAACACTCAGTGCTTGTTTATCTGGAAAGCTTCTTACATCTTTTAGAACCCCGATCTTTTTGAAATGAGATGTCTTGTGTTCCATTTTGGATAAATAGTACTACTGAACTTAAACTAATGATCTTGTTACCATATCTGCATGTGACCCAACAGCCAAATGAAAAATCTTCATATGAACAGGTAGTTATAAATAGCATAAGGATCATGAGGTCATGATCCCTACCACAGTGTTTAGTTGTGTTTGTGTTTAGTGTACCTCACTGCATCAGTTCAGAAGTTTAGCAATCCAGTCATCAGTTCAGTTCGAATGCTATTAGACTTCTGTGTCCTTTAAGACTGCAACTGAGTAATTATGTAAATGTCTCAGTCAGATGTGATGTGATTGGTCATTATTGCATAAGAGCAAGGCTTCAGACAAAGTAGCAGTGGGGGCCAAATTATGTTCCAACTAGGCTGGTGTGGAATAGTGCAGTGAAATCCTGCTGAACTTGGACTGAGAAAGAAAACTTGGAGCTAAAAAAACAAAAAACTGCCCACAAACTCCACATTCAATGATTTGGATGATTTGTGTGTTTATTTAAAAGTTTGTCTAGTCTGTGCACTGTAGAGCTCATGCGTATAATGAGGGTTATTTTTGGCACTGAATTTTATTTGTCTCAGAGACTAAATCTAGGCTGTGTATACCCTAGGCTGGGCGCTTTAGGTTTCATCCACTCGTCGGCGTGCAGATGGTTCGATGGATACTAGGCTGCAACTGTATGTTGTTGTCTGGTTGTTAAATAATGCCTACATTGTTGTTTTTCTGCCTCTGTGCTATTCAGCCATTAATGTCTTATTGTTCACTGCTGAGAAATGGCTGAAATGTTTGTGCCTCTGTTTTTGACTACTGGTCATTTTTGAAATCGCTTCGACGCACAACAAATACAACCCAGCAGCACTGGGTATTCCCTGACACCCTCCACCCCCACCCATCCATCTGTGAACAATGTGTTGATGACTGTTGGGCTGGCAGTGAGTTGTCCACTGTTTACTGGTTGTCATGGCACCCCTAAAGAGGCCTGCTCATAGGTGGATTAATGCTGCAAAGCATGCTGGGAGCATGATTGCTAGCATTTGCAAAGACTGTCTTTGTTGAGGTTTTTTGACAACTTCACTTGTTATTAATATATCTCATGCAATTGTAACTACTTAGAGGTGTGTCTCTCTCTCAGAGACTATGTATAAATGATAATGGGTAAAGTCGGGTTGAAGTGAGTGCGTTAGTGATTAATGCTATTAGTTGTTCTCATGTAAGCAATTTCTGTCTTGGTTGCTGACAAAGTGCAGCTTTTGGTTTCATTTAGGCTTTTTGTAGCATGTGCAGCCATGTAGGACGGTGCTCTGTTCTGCTGGAGGAGACAGCTGCCATCAAGGAGTGTCGCTGCTATAAACAGGTGTGCCTGGTATGCACAATAATTAGATGAGTTGTATGTGCGAAATTAACAGTTTTATGAATGCCAGATTTCCCGGCAGAAACATTACACTCCAACCAGATAATCAACAAGATAATCAGCCTGTTTCACGTCACCTCTTAGTGGTTTTAATTCAGTGTGTAGCCTAGCCTGTACTACATTATTAACCTAATACCACCACTCTTATAAAGTAGTTAAACAAATTGTGCACTGATGTAGGTGTATTCGCAGTAAGACCGTTTTAGCCAGTACATCTGCCTGGATGCCTCATTATTGTAGCTCTGTTTTACATTTTCAGAAGCCCCAGGATGTTTCAGTCTTGAACTGCTCCAGTTTATAGTTGGGTTGCAACTTGCTCAACAAAATGATGTGCTATTTCAGTGGTTTTGTTGGCCTGTGTATATTGAGTTAGCATTAATATTAAATACTTCTTTTCAGGGAAACAGGAAAATGAGACACACGTTCAGCCTTGTGTTTAATTGTCTTTAAACATGGCTGACAGAAGAAGTTCTCCCTCAGTTTGACAACGTGTTTGTCTGTATCAGTCATCCAGAACGCCCTTTGTGCTTGTATGCACACAACTTTCAGAGTGTCCAGGTCGTCATCCATGTAGCAGTAGCAGCTTTCAGGCAATCCCAGGGTGTGTGTTTGTTCAGTGATGTTGCTCACTGCTCTCACAGTTTCAGCTCCTAACTCTTATCCATTAACGTAAAGGGGAAAGGTATAGGGAGGGACAGAAACGACTGTATTTGTGTTTCCCAGCAGGGATTGCCTTTTAATTAGTAACCAGTGAATGAGTCACCCAGCCAGAGATGGAATATGTTCAGTGTGAAAGTACACCTAGCCTGCAAATCATGCAAAGTCTCTGAATATGATAAGAACTTGAACCTGAATCTGCTCAGCACTGACAGAGAGTGATAATGAAAGTGCACTGAGACAGACATGGAGTGGGAATGTGACATTCACAGAAGAAGAAGGGTGAGATAGACTAAGCATAGGATTTCAGATTAAGTAAGGACACCACAACTAAAGAGATGCACTTTTACTGTGTGTTTGAATAGAAAGGATATGCTGAAGAGAGATACGGTGGCAGGTGTGAAGGATGCCATTTCCCTGAGGAGCTCTTTCTGTAAAAATAACAGAAATTAGCCACCCTTTATCTGGATGTGAGGTTTTCTACAGTGCATGATGTATTCCCCAGGATGCTGTTTGTGATGAGTGAGGGGATGATGAATTTGTAGATCTTAAGGAAGAATGTGTGGAGGAGGAGCAGAACTTGAGCTTAATAAGAGATTGGAGGATGAAAGAGAGAGGGACAGTAAACAGTACTAAAGAGGGAGTAATGTAGGCTTTGTTTGGGCAATGCATGTAATTAGAGGTGTGGGGAGACGAGAGGGAGTAGAGTTAGTGTGATCGGAATGCAACAAGAGGTAGCAAGAGAGGGAATAAGTGAGTGAGGGAAGAGGATAGCGGGAATAATATTAGTGAGGGAGGAATGTAGAGTGAGGCCCACGCTGGGGAGGGTGGGCGAGAGAGAAAGAAATGGAAAGGAAGAAGGGAGGAAGATTGAACGGAGGGGGGTTTGGTGGAATGTGCCCAGCTTCTGATCACGTCTGCTGGCTAGATTAGACAGGACAGCAGGCCAGGCTGGACCTTCAGCTCCACAGCTCAGCTCAGTCAACAAGGTAGACAGAGGAAGAGCAGAGAAAGGATAAGGAGATCAAATAAAAGTAAGCAGGGACATGGAGGACAGAAATGAGAGAGGTGAGCCAGATCCCTGCTCGGTCTCTCCTTTGAAACCTGACTGAATGAGACTCTATGCAGGCTGCAAGCAGATGGAGGAAGAGCAGTGGTGACAGTGGGAGGCCAGGCTCTGTTATATAGAGGCTGTCAGAATTCTCAGCTTAGGGTTGGTTAAGGAAGATGAATGAATAAATGAATGGGTAGAAGGAGGGAAGGAAATGTGTTGACTGCATGAGAAATATGAAGAAGGGAGAAACCACACATTCAATTAGGAGAAGGAGTTGGATGACGGGGAGGGTGAGGGTTGGGCAGTTGGGAAAAGTGGACTGTTTACTGTTACAAACCACGAAGAGTAAACTGATATGGTGAGGTTATAACTGAACTGTACTAGTCGGAGAAAAGATCAGGGAGATACGCACACTGTGTTATGAGATGTGATTAAACTTTGTCGGCTTGGCACATTTTAGAAGTACGTGATGATATGTTGTAGTTGTTCTCATGAGTTGAAACAGAGAAACTTCGGACACGTGTGTTTGTTTCTGGGTTTCAAATAATTTACACAAAGAGAGAGCAGTTATTTTTGTTATAATGTGAATACCATGGATGTACTATGAAATGTTGTTTTCCACTCAGTGTCAAGATAATTTCCCGGATAATTTATGATCTTTAGACTTTAGAGTTTTCACTTGCAAGCAGAAAGATGTGCTTTCCCGATTTTTAATTAAGCCATGTGTCCCCCTGGGCTTGAAACTATAGAGATATTGATCTGAAGCGTGATAACCAATATGCTTATCTGTGATCATTATTATTATTATTTAAAATCTCACCACTGTAGCATATTTACCCTGGCTATGTTCTGACATGCAGCTCCCAAAAGCTGTTGCCTAACCACCTTCACTGTTTGTATTTTTTCTTTCTTTCTTTCTTTCTTGCTTTCTTGCTTTCTTGCTTTCTTGCTTTTTAACAGAGTTATATGGAAGTGTTGATATTATAGGATAGGTATGAGTCTATCCTAAAATAACACTTGAATGACCATAACATATATATAATGGAAGATTACATGTAATTTTTTCCCTGCACATGCTGACTGTAATCAGATCCCTTTGTAACATGATTCCAGCACAAACAATATTTCCCACAGATTGTCTTTGAAAGGAGGTAGACTCACTTTTTTAAATGAGTTGTGAAATCATTCCATTTTTAAGTTTCTCTTTTAAGTAAATAGTTGCTAGATAACACTTTGTGAAACAACGAGCAGTGCAATCATCTGCTTCTCCAGTGAGTCTCTGACAAGCAAATTCCAAATCTCCACGTTTTGTCCTTGAAATGGTTTGTACTTTGTCACGGCATAGATTTTTGGCTTGTCATAGTAGAGAAAGTCAAATGATGACTAAAATTATTTGTGATTGGTCCCTTATTTTCATTTGAGCCAGCATAAACAGTCCCCAGACTCACTTGTATTTTTCCTACAGTGAGATCTAAAACTGTCATCTGTAGAAAAAAGTCCAGTTTGAGGCCCTTATCTAATTTGATTCTAAGAATATATCCTGTTTATGTTTATATATCCGGAACAGTCCGGACCTCCTCCACCCCCACACCGTTGAGGAACGCCAGTGGGGGAGGCGGCAGTGTCGGCCAGGACCGTATCCCAGCTGCCAGCTTCTCGATATGACGCTCAGTCTGGTCCTGCTTTTCTTCCCGCGTGACACCACCGGTGACACCACCGCCTGCTCCTGTTGTGTGGCCGCGAGTTCAGCCACCATTTGGGCCAGCGCCCAAATGGTGGCCAGCACCTTCCCTGGCTGACCCAGTCCTGGGTCTGCTGTGCCCCCTTTCTATGTTTCGGCACCACTGTAACAATCACACGGCAGATATATCCATAGTTTCATGCTTTTCAGTGTCTTGCTTTTATTATCACTCACGGTTGCTTGTTTACACACTGGCTGTAGCTTTTTAGCTCACAACCACACACTCCAACAACAACAATAACCACACCTTTTATGCTGGCGAGGCACGTTTGCAGATGCTGTGCAGGTGTGTCCATCGCCCCTGCAGCAGCACCATGGCCTGCCACAGAGACAAAGAAGGACTCAAGCTGAGAGATGGGCCACAGTTACTAAGAGACATGTTGAGTGAGGGTAACAGGAATAACATCTGGAGGACAAGGTCAGGAGGTATTACAGTAAAGAGAGAGGCATCTGTGTCAGCACAAAATAAATTGATGGAATTGCTGAATGCTGCAGGGACAAGACCGAAGCACGCATACATGCATACTGAGAGTGTGTGAGCTGGCAAATAAAGTGTGTTAATTCTGCATTAAACCTATTAGCAAGCTGTAGTTGTTGTACAGGGTGGGCCATTTATATGGATACACCGTAATAACATGGGAATGGTTGGTGATATTAAAGTCCTGTTTGTGGCACATTAGTATATGTGAGGGGGCAAACTCCTCAAGATGGGTGGTGACCATGGTGGCCATTTAGAAGTCGGCCATTTAGGATACAACTTTTGTTTTTTCAATAGGAAGAAGGCCATGTGACACATCAAACTTATTGGTAATGTCACAAGACAAACAATTGTGTGCTTGGTTTCAACGTAAATTTATTCTTTCATGAGTTATTTACAAGTTTCTGACCACTTATAAAATGTGTTCAATGTGCTGCCCATTGTGTTGGATTGTCAATGCAACCCTCTTCTCCCACTCTTCACACACTGATAGCAACACCGCAGGAGAAATGCCAGCACAGGCATCCAGTATCCGTAGTTTCAGGTGCTGCACATCTCGTATCTTCACACCATAGACAATTGCCTTCAGATGACCCCAAAGATAAAAGTCTAAGGGGGTCAGATCGGGAGACCTTGGGGGCCATTCAACTGGCCCACGATGACCAATCCACTTTCCAGGAAACTGTTCATCTAGGAATGCTCGGACTGGTACCCATAATGTGGTGGTGCACCATCTTGCTGGAAAAATTCAGGGAACGTGCCAGCTTCAGTGCATAAATAGGGAAACACATCATCATGTAGCAATTTCAAATATCCAGTGGCCTTGAGGTTTCCATTGATGACGAATGGACCCACTATCGTTGTACCCCATATACCACACCAAACCATCACTTTTGTTGGTCCAACAGTCTTGGAGGGATCCATCCAATGTGGGTCAGTGTCAGACCAATAGCAGTGGTTTTGTTTGTTGACTTCACCATTCACATAGAAGTTTGCCTCATCACTGAACAAAATCTTCTGCGTGAACTGAGGGTCCTGTTCCAATTTTTGTTTTGCCCATTTTGCAAATTCTGTGTGCCGATCTGGGTCATCCTTGTTGAGATGCTGCAGTAGCTGGAGTTTGTAAAGGTGCCATTTGTGAGTAGCTAATATCCGCCGAAGGGATGTTTGACTAATGCCACTCTCCAGTGACATGCGGCGAGTGCTACGCTGTGGGCTCTTGCTTAATGAAGCTAGGACAGCCACTGATGCTTCTTCATTAGTGACAGTTTTCTCGCATCCACATTTTGGCAAATCCAACACTGAACCAGTTTCACGAAACTTAGCAAGCAGTTTGCTAACTGTAGCATGGGAGATGGGTGGTCTCGTAGGGTGTCTTGCATTGAAATCTGCTGCAATCACCCGGTTACTGCGTTCACCAGATATCAACACAAATTCGATCCGCTCCTCACGTGTTAACCTCTTCGACATGTCAATAGCTGTGAATAAAGAGAAACTTGTAAATAACTCATGAAAGAATAAAGTTACATTGAAACCAAGCACACAATTGTTTTTATTGTGCCATTACCAATAAGTTTGATGTGTCACATGGCCCTCTTCCTATTGAAAAAACAAAAGTTGTATCCAAGATGGCCGACTTCTAAATGGCCACCATGGTCACCACCCATCTTGAGGAGTTTGCCCCTCACATATACTAATGTGCCACAAACAGGACTTTAATATCACCAACCATTCCCATGTTATTACGGCGTATCCATATAAATGGCCCACCCTGTACATTGCTTCATTACAGCTGATTCCCCCTCCAGTTTTGGTCTTTTTGATAAATGGCTGCTGTCAAGACAGGGTAATAAAGCAGGGCTGATGTGTGTAATGGAGAATTCATGACAGATCGTATGAAAAGGCTTAGGAGCAGGCTAATGTTCATGACCGGAGTCTTTTAAATAATGGATCTAATAAGCAATTACTCAAATTGACAGCTCAATTCTACATGAAGACTTCCTTTGCTCAAGCTCGCCTCATACCTCTACAAGTCTGCACAGCCTCCCTCCTTCCATTTCTTTCTCCTTCCCTATCAGCAGAATTAAGGCACTTTTTATCTGAGCTGTGCCAGGAAGGTATGCTCACCACACCAGGAATAGCAACCCTCTGGGAATTTACTCCTTTGAAAGTATTTTTTTTATCACCTCCTGTCCTCTTTGTGTTTTTTCTTCTCTTTTTCTGCATTTTGTGTCTCTCCTTCCTGCTTCTTTTTTCTGTTTTTGGCACCATCCCTGTTTTTTCTCATCTGTCCAAGTTCACACTGACACACATATCACGTACTCCCCCTCTCCTCCCCCTCTCCTCCCCCTCTCCTCCCCCTCTCTTGTATCGTTCTGTGTCGGGAACAACACAGCACCAGCTGTGCGGTGAACATCCAGACTTGTCATCAACAAACCTGACTGTTTCCAGAACACCACAACCTTCATCTGCTCGTCTTTTTCTTTGCGCTGTTCTTACTCCTATCCTTGAGACATGCCATACGTTTTATATGGAGGGCTGGCTTGATGGACAGCACTTGTTAAACAGTTTTACTCTCATCTGAACCACTGATGAGTGCACAACTATCCTTTTAAAAGAATATAAACATAGAGCCAAAAGTGTTGGCTACAGTAACTGGACTGATGATGGCAGCTCTCGTAGCTCCTTCCTGATCTTGTTCTTCCACCAGAACATGGTATCAGGTTTCCCTGACGCTGCACCTGGGACAACTAATACAAGGAAGTAATGGATTTAATGTCACTGTTGTAGCAGGGAAAGCCTCTTGTCCTCCAATAATGCTGGATAATCATAAGTATAGTCACTACTGACCAGGTCAGCATCATTAGAATAAATGCAGTAATGCTTTGCTAAAGACAGAAGTACATTAATGTCCGTAGAAAAAGGTGCAGCTCAACAGATGCACCGATGCATAATTGTGTAATATAGCCTATTGTTTTTCATCTGTTAGAGTCTATAATAACAATAATAATAAAGCTGGAAATTCTGGTGTGAGCGGCTATGGCATGTTGTGATTGCCCACACATATCACTTCTTCTGTGCGAGTAATACGGTCAATTTGAGAGTACAAAGGTGGAGCATGATAGATCCAGGGCATTTAAAAGTAGAGTGCTGAAGGCAATGATGCATTTGACCTGTGCGTGCCATTTGAAATGAGTGACCTCCTCTCCTTAGGCAGAGATGTCATAGTTCTTTCAGTGTCAGGATGAAATGCATTCGTTATTCACCCTATGCGTGCTTGTGTGCGTTAGTTACATGCTACGGAGAGGGGTGACTGAGCATCACTGCATGTGTCCTCACTTGTGGCTATGTGCTGCTGGGTTGTCATTTTCTCCTCCACTGCTTCGCTTCCTTTGCTCCTCACTAACTCCATTCAGAGTGTGGGAAATCAAAGCAGCCACTGCATATTTGAAATACCTAACCTGTTCAGAGCCATGCCAAGTGTGGGGATAGTGATTATGCTTTCTATTCAGAGTTTGTGAATCATATCTCAAATATGAGCGCTGATACCAGTTAAACTTCATGATTACTGAGCAAGGAATAAAGCCAGGATAGCACCGGTTTGAAATTCTGGACTGAAACTTGCCATACATTTCTAGTTTTGAGCCAGGGGAAGCAAAGAAGCTAGTAAAGAGCTGTTTTCAAATCTTGAACTTGTCTATTTATTGTTTGTTTTTTTTTTTTAATTTATTTATTTATTTATTTTAAACCATGTGTGACGAACCCAACTGTTACCTTATGTTATGGAGAGAAGCAAAAGAGAAGCAAAAAGGACTTGGGAGAACATTAAAAGAAACATTTTGATAGCTTAGCGTTAGGGACTCAGTGATGACTTAACTGGAAGTCGACAAGCCTTCACAAAGCTTTGATCTGATATTTTTCATAATGGAACCATAAGCAGCTATAACTGACATCTTCCAAACATTTTCCCAGTATGGTTAGTGTTGGAGTCTGTCTGTGTAGTTCTTTGGCTGAGAATAGGAGGTTGTGGGAAACCAACCAGTGCAGAGGCTACAGAAGCCCATTTACACACAACATCTTCCAAAATCTAATGGTGCAGTTCAGTGGCCATAATGTTAAGTGGAATGCTGATTGGTTTAAATGGCTGGCTTGAACAGAAGGTGGAGTTTACCACAAAAATGAAGAGTTCACTTCACTGACTTGTGTCCTCTCTGCCTACTGGACCACCAAATCACAAACATCAGAGTAGCTCACATTACTGGTTGTTCCATGTATTTGTCACACGGCCACAGATGACAGCACAAAGCTGCGTATGTTGATGTGGGTCTGTATGGCTTTGTGTTGCACTATAATGCAAGGACCTCAACTTGATGCAAAAAAGAGTGTAGATCCTAGAATATCCTCGTAGTTGAAAGATCATTGAGTAAAAAGCTAATATTCCTAGAGCATGACTGATATCGAAGATTTTTAAGCTCCATTATGATATCTGACGATTTAAAAATCACCAAAATCCAATATGTCAGCCAATGTTTTTTTTCCCCTTCTTCTTTCAAACATACCACAAAATTCCAAAACAAATTTCACTAACATTTTTTGTGTTTACGTTTTTAAGCCATATTAAGATAATATGAGGAGTTGCAATAGAGGGTGGCTCAAGAGGTGGGCAGGTCTACTTATCCGTGGCTCCTCCAACATCCATGCTGAAATGTCTTTGGGCAAAGTACTGAACCCTGAGTTGTCCCTGATGAATCCGTCAGAGCATTTGAACGTTAAGTTAAAGGTGCTTAGTGTTGTATGAATGCGTGTGAATAGATGAAATTTGAAATCTAAGGCTCAAATCAAGAACCCAAATATTCAAAGTTTTGACTGCCAAATCATCTTTTCTCATCATTTTAAAAATACATACCTGTGGTATGTGAAGACTGAAAACTTGATCAACTTGGCAATGAATATACTAGCATGTGTTTCTCATTCCTGGCTGCACTGATTTATTGCCAATGTGTCCATAAATTTTAGGAGTTTAAACAGCAGCCTTGTGATAAATATCTTCAGAAATCTGAACATTATAAAATATTTCTGTTTCCTGCCCTTATAGTCCACCTCTAATGGTTTAATCATTAGCCAAATCAGTCACATACCTCTACGCACTGGACCACTGTCAAGCTCAAAGTGTTTACTGAGGACTGAGGGAATAAAAGTGATGTATGCTCAACATATGCAAACACACTCAACAGCAAACACAGAACTACCCTTCTGAATTTCTTAAACAAAGGAAGGAATGGAGAACTTTGGGATATGGGCGACAGACCCAAAATAGACCCAAACCCTTTGAAGCAGCTGTTCTAGATGTTGTCCTTCTTTAGGTATGCTCGGGTCCAGGTTGTCTGGCAATCAAGTCATTACTGGACTAAATATTTAACCATACACTAGTCCCAAGCTCTGTGGTGAGTTGTGCTGGGCTAGCCAGTTGTAATTGTCGCTCAAGCGAATTATTATTATTTAAATTATTTCAACAGACATAAATATGATAACGCATTCGATTTTGAGTTTTAATATACACCATATAACCCACATAATATATGTATATACATAACATAATTTATTTTTTCAAAAAGTGTGGACATTTTGTAAAAAATGATTATTATGTTGACGTTATATCGGTATCTATGAGCTTATTTCCGAAGAATGCTCATTACCAGCTTTTTTTTCTTGAGCTCACAGTTCAAAACTATTCTTATATTTCTTATATGAGGGGAGTTATTATTTCATGTCAGTGCGAGCCTTAAAACATCAAACCCATCTGAGCCTAAACAGTAACACAGGAAATCACACACAGTATTTTTTTTTAATACTATTTAATAGTATTTTTTAATACTAATATCTGTACTTCTACTTAAGTACAGAATCTCTGTACTTTTGCCACCTCCGGTGACCTGATAATTTTAAAACTTGGCCATGTTTATTATAAACATCCACCTAATTGCTCGATTGAACAGTCTAAAACATGTTTTACCAAATCCTGATTTCTTATTTTTTTCCATATTTGTCACAAGGTTCTGATCATGAAACTTTCATGAAACTTTTTTTTATATTAGATAGAGAACCTAAATAATACAAAATATGTTTTTTAAATGATGATTTCATTTTCATTTAAGTCCACAGGTTCTGTTTAAGTGATTTCTTGATACAGCAGGTCTGGCAGTAATCAGGCCTGGATCTGGCTAGTGAAATTGGAGGATAAGCTTTCCAAAAATATAGTTAATGACAGGTAATTCATCATTTAATAAAAGGGCTGAAATTACTTCTTTCAAACAGGGCCATGTAGGTTTGGATAAAAACAAAATAGGACCTCCTTTTACCCCCCATTACCTTATATATTATTGGTTTAGCAATACTCTATTGAAATTTCATGTGGGATCAGGAAGTTTGTTCTTTTCAGTATTAAATTAGACTAATCTGGGAGTTTTACTCTAAAAATAAAAAGAACAATAGAAGATCATTTCCATAAACTTGAAATGCTGTGTAGTATATTGTCTTGCCTGTGGTGCCTGCTTGTGTTTTTGCAGATTCTTGCATATGTTGCATACTGGTGATCTCAGAAAGCGGTATGAGTGTTCACCATTTGATACCAAAATAGCGTTTCTAAGTTGTTCTGAGGGCCTGTGAGTGGCCCCGAGGGACCGCCATATTCTTTTTACTCAAATATAACTCTATTGTCAGGTCTGGTCCTTTCATATGGTGCAGATGGAGAGATGGTTTAGATGAAAAGAAGTCTAGAAAGAGTGAAATGAGATGTGGAGCTGCGCATGACTGCACTGCAAGAACAACCTCTGTGTCGGCTGTGCAGGGACGTGCATGTATGCGCATGTGCAAGTGTTTCAAAACATTCATCTGTGCACTATTTGCATATTGCTCGTTGGAACAACAACCTAGCACGCATGATGAAATGTGTTTTAGCATTTACCTAGTTCTTAGAAGAAAGCTGTATTTCTTCTTCATGTGGAAATGAGCCATAAGATCAAGCCTGGCAAAGATATAGTAAAAGTGTATACACTAACTCTTGCCTCATGGGAACTGAAACATAAGACAGCCACTCTTTCTCGGGACAGTCGATCCTTTGTTTTGGCTTTCGGGATGGAGAGGGGAGTGGTGGGGTGTGTACCTGTCAGAACCTGAGAAGCTGAATCCTTATCAGACACCCGAGTGGATTTTTTCCCAGATTACTCAAATACATGCTCAGAGGGAGAAACAAACTGTGAGGGGAGAGGTATTCAGTGTAAGACTGACAGTTTTTTTTCCTTTTTTTTCTTTTCTTTTATCAATAGCGCTCTTTTATCTAAAAGCAGAGTTTACAAAGTGCTGTCAAAACAGGAAAAAAATATTAATTTGGAAAAGGTGGGCAAGTTAAAGACTCATTCAAAATAGAGATGATAAAAATATCACCAGAAACAGACAAAAATAGGGACTGGAGAAGAGGCAAAAGAAGAGTATGAAAGATGTTAATGTTTAGCTTCTTGTATACTGGTTAACTATTAGAGAGCCAAGGGTCATATTTTTCCCTCCGTTACCTTGGCCAGCCTTGGGCCTTGTTGTAATGCCACCCATGTCGGGACTTTTACGAAAAGGCAAGCATAAATAGTGCCATTAATGTTATTGTTTGTATTGTTTTTATTTAAAAAAATAAAGCCTAAAATATTTTTTTGCCATCTTTTGCTCCCCACGGCATTCAAAATGGTACTGAATATTTTACTGGTTATCAAGTTTGAAATTATAGTATTGTTAAAAAAAAAACCTACTCCACAGATGCCAAACTCATTTTACATAGAGGGTCACATACAACCCACTTTGATCTTAAGTGGGCCAGACCAAAGAAATTCTCCTTTTAGTCTGTCACAAAGTTTAACCATGCATTTAACTACCCATTGTAAAAAACAAAAACAAAACAACTAACAACAACAAAAAAACAACCCTGAAATTTCTATTTCTTAATTGTTTTCTGTTATATAATATATTATTTACTTTTTAATTACTTTGGTGATTCTGGCCCCTGGGTCTTGTATTTAGCATCCCTGCCCTACTCATTCCTGGTTGTGAAATTTAAGTGATAACTTACCAAATTGTATCAAAAGAGAAAACTATTTAATCTAGAGCTTGTCTAACATGCTAGTCTCCCATCAATGTCCTTTCATAATTCCTAAATATGCAACCTAACAAAAATTTGCCTACTTGTACTTTTAAAGTTCGCTAATTAAGATGTAATATTTTTTACATTTATTTTTTGAACTTTGGTATGGATTGGATGGAGTCCAGGAAGTCACCACAGCAAGTAATCCATAGTGTAGCACCCCATACAAATGTGTACTACAACTTTAAGTCCCCAGCCTTTGTTCTAAACTCACTGTGCATCATTTAGGGCCTAGCCTACTGCAGTGCACTGACAGGGTCATGGCTGCTATGACTCCTAAAGCATCTTTATCATAGCAGGGGTGTGTGCATAATGAAATGAATGCATCCATTAATATTATAATTATAATTTAGAATTGCATATTCTCTTTGCAAATTAATACAATAATTATTACATTACTATGAAAATTAAATTTCTTCCCTCCAGTGGTGATAACAGCATAACTGAATGTAATGCTTTGTTGTATGCCTGTACTCTTCTTTGCCCATTTTAATAAGGGCACTCTATTTATTTATTTTCAATGAAGATGCATATCCAAGGCTGAGAAAACAGATGCATGTTGAAGATCTGATACCAAGAATATGCCGATTAAAATCTTGTGTATAATATATTTTATCTACTCAGTTTATGAGATTGTATGCAGCATAAGTAAGCACATTTGTGGGTGGCTGTGTGTCAGAGAGAGCTGATGGGAGTTGACTTGAGGTAGCTGGTGTGCCATTTTGCATCAGTACAACCTGAGGTGAGCTATAGGGATCAGTGTCTTGTGTATGTTTAGTACAGACGCCCTGCAGGTATGCCTCAGGCTGAGAGCAAATCATTATTCATTCTTCTAAACTGCATGATGCAACACTGTGTCAGCTTGAATAACAATTTGATGTGTAATGAGCCTAGTGTGGTATTACTGAAAAAATTAACCAGCTTTTATTAACATCCTCTTTGTTTCTCTGTTCCTCTTCTATTTCTCTACTTCCTGTCTTCTACTTAACAGAGGAAGCTGATCATGGAACATTTGGTACCGATTCCCTGACCAGGAAGAAGAACACTGTGCTTTCTGCGGTTCTTCTGCGGCCTGATCACAACAAGAAAAAACCTCCAGTGATCATCAGCCTCCCTAAAGACTTCCGGCCTGTATCGTCCATCATCGACGTCGACATCCTCCCGGAGACGCACCGACGTGTTCGTCTGTACAAGCACGGCCAGGAAAAACCACTGGGTTTCTACATCCGCGATGGTTCCAGTGTACGGGTCACCGCACAGGGCTTGGAGAAAGTCCCAGGAATATTCATCTCTCGCTTGGTGCCAGGCGGGCTTGCGGAGAGCACCGGCCTACTGGCGGTTAATGACGAAGTGCTGGAAGTGAATGGTATCGAGGTTGCTGGGAAGTCGCTGGATCAGGTGACAGACATGATGATCGCCAACAGCCACAACCTCATCATCACCGTAAAGCCTGCCAACCAGCGGAACAATATTGTTCGTAGTGGAGTAGGTGGAGGAGGGGGTGCAGCATCTGGTAGTTCAGGACGCTCATCAGACAGCGGCGCCAGCTACTACGGCTACTCGTCACACAGTGCTGCAGCCTCCGTACCACCACACATCATCCAGAACTTCCCCGTCGGGGAGTTGGAGAGCGATGAAGATGAAGAGGACTTGGTAATCGAGGCAGAAGGCAAGGCTGAGCCAATCAGACATGTGGCCTCCAACCACAGCATGAGCTCACTGCCTCGTTACGAACCACACCTCAACCTCCGCACCGCCACCACTTCCACCTTCTCCATTAACACCAATGGAACCCTGCCCACCAGCGGCAGCAGTAGTTCCCTAAGCAACATCAAGGCTACAACGCCGTCCCCAGACAGAGCCATGGAGAGGGGGAGTTTGGAGGAGGACGGTACTGTTATAACGCTGTAGACTGGACATTCTGGACATTTTACACACTACACACTGGAGACCAGAGAAATAAACACGCTTGTACTTTAACACACATGGAGGGTTGATGGAGAAATCAAAGAAAACCCAGGAACGTACAGTTCCATCTCACAGTGACTAAACTTGAGAAGCACAAACATACGTCTGCGTATTACATCTCGACCTACTAAATTTGTCCTTTCACATCAAACACTTCACCCCTATACTTTGCTCTTCTGAATGCCAATGACCACATATTTGTGCCATAGCAGTGACAGCCCCCATTCCTGGTTCTGCAGCCACAAAAACAACAACAGAAAAAACCCCTGAAAGTGTCCACTGTTTCTGTTTTTTCTTTTTGTCTTGTCACTCTGCAGCATGCTATGATCGCCTGCCTTCTCCCAGGTAACCACAGCATTAGTGCAGAATTTTCCCTCACAAGGCACAGCAAAGAACTAGATGCTGAGCTCTGGAAAATAAATAAATAAATAAATATATATATATATATATATATTTTTTTTTTGGGAGGAGAATCCCATATAGAAGAAGTATTTTTTTTCTTTGTGCCGGCTCAGATGGCATTAAACACTGCTGTCTATACTTGATGTGACAATGACTGATAATGAAAGATTGGCAATTTTGATAAATATTTGCACATCTTGTCCTTGGGCTTTTCCTATCCTGTCTTTATTATTATTAATAATACTATTATTAATACTTGGATCCCGCATGTGACAGTGCTGTTTTTTATTTGACCAGTTGGAAGTTGTTGGACTAGGAAATCCTCTAGTTAATTTCCCTGTTGTATTTCATTCATATTGAACTTTTCCTTATCACGACAAGGGCTATTTCCCCTGCTGCATGTATACAGAGGAAACAATGTGAATGGGATTTTTAATTTAGTTTGCAATAGTGTTCCCCTCTTCCTTCTTTTTGGACCATAACTCAGTACATCTAATCTCAGTGCCGTCTCATTGCAACATGTCTTGCTTTTCATTGTATTATTATTGAATTCAGTTAATCACTTCAGATAATGTAACTTAACAACTGTATTTACAGTGGCCACTAAATATTGACTTTTGGCCTAAATGGGACCAGAATATGTCGACTGTAACATGGTAAATGGCCTGTATTTTGTATAGCGCTTTTCTTGTCCCTAAGGACCCCAAAGCGCTTTACACAACCAGTCATCCACCCATTCACACACACATTCACACACTGGTGATGGCAAGCTACATTGTAGCCACAGCCGCCCTGGGGCGCACTGACAGAGGCTGACATGAAGGAGTGGGTTAAAATGAATGGCTCACATAGTCAGAAGTGAAAAACTTCCTTGTTCCAAAGTACTCCCTGGTAGGACTGAGTCACGGTGAAACAAACACACCCGCAAGGCAAAAGCTGATTCACTCTCTGTATTTGATAAAGGTGAGGCAGGGCTGGCTTGTGTACGGAATATCTTGGCCCTGACCTGCATTTTTGTGGTTTCAGTAGGATGATTTCTTGTCTGTAATGAACGTCCGTTTACTTTGATTTTTTTCTACCATTCAGTTTCAAGAAGTAACTCTCACAGTTCCTGTTCATAAAGCAGATCCACAACATTTATTGAAAGCACACTATAGATCCACCATTACCATTACAAGCTGCTGCCTCCCTGAAGTGAGAGCAGATGGTCTATTATTTCTTTCATTGATTTTTTTTTCCTGTTAAAAGTTTTAACCCTGACTTTAGCATGGATTTTATCTCACCCACAATATCATGGCTGGCACACACTGCACTTCCAGTGAAACACCACTGCACTAATGTTTATCATTTATAGCTCTGTTTATTGTTTATTACACAGTGAATCATTGACTAGAAACCTTCACACAGGTTGTGTATAACCACCCACTTGTTTATTGTAACTTATATGTGTAAGGTACTGTGTTTTGGGCCTTTTTATGGTACAGCACATGCTGGTGGGACTTGTCTTCTTTCATTCCCGATCTTAAAGCACAGCGATGAGTCGTACTTTGGATGGAAAGCTTTTAGAAGTCACTGTTAATTTATTTCCTCTACTTTTACCACAGGACACTGGGATTGTAACCACAGCAACATTTTTATTTATTCTCTAATCAGATGTTGGCATATTTTTCTTTCTTTGTACACATTTTATGACTTTATTTTTATAACTGATATATTGTTTATCTGTGATTGTTGTTTTTGGTCATAAATCTCACGGTACAGTAGATTTTTATTGTCCATTAGAGATGATTTCAGTAGGTGATTTTACGGTTCTGGCTGAAGCAACAGGAGAGTCTGTGCAAGACATGACACCATTATTGTTTTTTTTTTTTTTCATACTGTGAATTATGATTTCTGTGGAAGTAAAACATGTATTAAAGCAACCTTGAAACAGGCTAAATGTTTTACTCTGTCAGAAATTTTTTTAAGTGATCGAGCAATGATTGTTGCTTGCCAGATAAATTCTATGTTTTAGACTTGTAATGAAGATTATCTGTCAGTATTTTCATATTGATGCTTTTATTTATCTATATATATACCTGTAACTGCTGATTGGAGGAACTGGATAAAATATAAAATAAACTAATATGTAGCAATAGTCAGTGGTTGGATTTTGTTGCGGCCTAAATCATGGTTATGGAAGCTGGGGGTCTGTCTACAAATAAAAACTGTTACAACTGACTAGTTTTTAACCAATTTGCAAGCAGGACTTATTAAAAATTCAGTTGCTGTTACATCCTGCTTGGTTCTTGTTCCCTCCCGTGCCGCTCCAATTAAAAAAAAAAAAAAAAAATCCTGGAGATGCCACTGACCTGCTTTCTGTATGTGCGGTAGATGAACTGAGTAGCATTCATATAAATACTTTGTAGAGTTTGGGCGCCATCTGCAGGATATTCCAGGACGTGAGCGAGCTTAATATTCAACATGAAAATGAGTATTTTAACTTAAGTTACAGAACTCGACGTCTTTGAAAACGGAATGTTTATAATTTATTATGTCGGATTCGAACAATATACAGTTTTTTTTTTCCATTGGTATAACTCTATTTAACTAGGTTTGAGCGATTACCTGATGTGCTGTTGTCAAAATCCACACAGCTGAGAATCACGTGATGTGACGTGACGTGTACCCAGCATGGCGGCGCTGAGTTGAGGTAGCAGCTCTACTGGACGGACTGTGATAGCCTGGTTTTCGTTAGCTTTTCCTTGTCACCTGCTAATTCGCAGGACCAGGCCGAAGATGACGGCCTGAGAGAGGAGCGGCAACAAGATCGAGAGATGCAACAACACCGGCCACCGCAGCAGCAGCAGCAGTACTCGCAGTCGAAGGCAGAAAACAGCAAAACCAAGAGCATGTTTCTGTCCAGGGCGCTGGAGAAAATCCTCTCGGATAAGGAGGTGAAGAGGAGCCAGCACAGCCAGCTGCGTAAAGCCTGTCAGGTGGCGCTCGGTAAGCGGGTTTGTTATGAACATTGGCTCGCTGAGCCTTATGTTTCTGTCGCGTTTCATTGAAACATTTCGCTCTGAGGTCTGCCTTTATGGTAGAGATACCCAGTTAGCTAGCGTTAGCAACTGAATGGCCTTTATCGCCAGTTTGGTTCCCCGTTGATGTTTACAGGCAGATAATTATGTGTTGACACCATTCTCACTCTCAATTATAACCTTTGTTATGTTGATATCTGGCCACAGCCGCATTCTAAACGGACATCGGCAGGGTAACATGCTAACGTAGCTAACTGACGTTAGCTAGTTGTAGCTAGGTTAGCTAGTTAAACAGACCAATCCCTGTGTTGTACGTAGCACTGTCAACTAGCCAGACAGCCTGGTCCGGCTCTACACGCACACACGCTACCTAACTCCAGGATATTCTGACGTTCGTTCTTTTCCATTCAACCCAGTCACAGATAGTGTTGCACACGCCGAGCTGTTTACTTCATTACAGCATTGCTGTGTGTATTTCAGCTCAGACTGCTCTGCCTGTTTGTGTGACAGTCAGCGAGCAGTGTCGTATTGGACTTAAAGACATTAAAAGCTGCCCGGAGTGTGGTGTTGCTTTCTAAGGTGCTTGTCTCTGTCGGGTTTTTTTGTTAGGTCATTGAGAAATTGGGGAAACAACTTGTGCCACAATATTAGGGTGCAGGCAGTTTAAGGACGTGTTTGAGTGGTGGTGGGTGAGGCGGGGCTGCTCCGTGGGCTCTCTGTCTGTGTTTGACTCTCATATGTGACACTGAACACAACACGTGTTCCCTCAACGCCTCACGGCAGTGTTTAGTGAGTTCCCGATATTCAGTCAATGTGGCCTTAGGCAAGTCTCATGAATACCTCAGTTTTTTTCCCCTCACTGCCACAAATACCTTGTTCAGAAAGCTAAGCTGTCTTGCATTAGTTTATACAGTACTGTGCAAAAGTCTCGAGCCACCCCTCATTTCTTTATGTTTTGCATGGGATAAGGGTGCAGCAATTTATTTAAACGTAAACAAACATAAATAAAAACTACAGGATATAAGGTGGAAACAGTTTGTGCAACTCTCATGAGCTTAAAAGTAACTATTTGCTGTGACCATCTTTTTTTTTTCCACGCTCTCAACTCTCTTAGACGAGCTTTCTTGGCATTTCTCTAAGCAGTCTTTGGGAATAGTTGTCCAGGTTTCATGAAGCGTATTCCTAAGCTCTTCTTTGGATGTTGGCTGCCTTTTGATTTCTTCTCTGTCAAGATCATCCCACATTCCAAAAATAATGTTGAGGTCGGGTTTTGTGGAGGCCAGTCTGTGACTGATAGTGTTCCATTGTTTGTTTTTCTGTCCCGATATGGGTAATTTGGCAGCCTTTTCGACTTAAACCAATTCTAATGAGGCTTCAGCAAACAGTAGGCGGATTAACTGAAGGGCTGGGGTCAGGTGTATCTCTCAGGTCTTGTGTCAGGCCTGTGCTGCAATTTCTCATTTTCTTAAGGACATTATTGTCAGATACTGTTTGTTTTTTAGCCCTCCCACTTCTTCTTTTGTCCTCTACTTGTCAACTTTCCTCAAATCCTTTAAGGACACAATGCACAACATGGTGAAATATGCAAAGTTTTTGGGTTATAGTTCTGTGGGAATTCCATTGTTGGTGCACTAATTCTTTGTTATGTCTGTCAAACTGTGGTATCATTGGCATTTTTCATAGATTCCCCTAAAGAAATGAAAACAAATTGTGTTTTTGGTCCAATTTAAAACCAGTTCTTTGCTAAGTTGTCATGTGTAGACAAAAAGCTTCATCCCTTGAGTTAGGTGCCTTCTGATGCTTGAATAAGTCACTGGTCAGTGTTAAGTGTCTTAACAAACAAAGGGTTCAGTGGTGGCTCAAAACTTTTGCACATTACTGTATTTAATGATGAACTAGGTATGCTGAAAGAGACGATCGTTGTCAGCGGCAGCCATGTGACTAAAAAAGCGTGTGAGTATTATTCATACCTTTTTATATATTTATGTGTAGGACTAATTTATACACTTTGGAGGAATGAACAGACCTCACATCACATTCTTACTGTGTGAAAAGGAAGGAGAATCATATGTTTTTGTCACCATTTAAAGTATATTAGTCTAGAATAGTGATTATGACATGTGTAGTGAGTGTTGCACATACTAATTTCCTGTGTGTAGCATATAATGCTGCTACTACAATTTATGCTCAACTTAGTAACCCCTGGATCAAGAGTCACACTTATGTGCTGTGGCACGCAGCAGTGTGGCCGGTGTGCTGCAGAGCGTCCAGACCTCAGTAACATTTAATCTCCTGTGCTTTCCTCTAACAGATGAAATCAAGGAAGAATTGGAGAAACAAAAGTGAGTATTCCTAAATACAAAGCTTTCTTTTTCTCTGAAAGTTTTTTTCCTTCTTCTTGGTATTTTGGGTAAGAACTTGAAGTAAGGATTGCTTGTGAATTTCATTGTGATTTGACTGCAATAGTAGGACTGCTTGTAAACAATGTATTTAAAATATCTATTCCTTATGGTAAAATGGCAACATATCAAATGTTAAAAGATGACATTTTATTGAAAGAAATATGGGAAGTGACCAGTTGTTTTCCAGTTTTTGCTTGGTACAGACTTTCAGCTCCTCAGTTGTTCAGGATTAATCCAACTGCAATCCATAATTTTGAAAAATAACCTCCACATTTGATTGATCAGATCACAGGATGGTTTATTACTTTGTCCTGTTTGTCTCAAAGTAGCTCAGCCAACATTTCTGTTTTACTTTCTGGAAAAGCCTGCAGCCGTGTTCATTTTCAAAAAGAGTCCATGTTGTGATTTCCACTGCAGGATTTCTGACCTACAAGGTCACAGCAATTTAATATTGTTGCTAACAGACTTTTTTGGATTCTTTGAATCTGTTGTTAATATTTTGCACTGTAGACGAGAAAATCCATAAAGACACGTTTACTTTAATTTAGCAGTAAATACGGTGAGCATTGGATCTCCCTCTGTATTTACTTTTAAATGAATCAGCCTTTGTGGGATCCTGTCTTTATACCTAATCAGTTTACTTATTGCAATTAACACAATCACTCCATCAGGGAAGTTTTTTTTCTAAAGATCTGTGGAACTTGTCCAGTCTTTTAATGGCTCCGTCTCAGTTTATTGAAACATATTGCTGACATGAAATTCAGAGCAAGGGTGTGTTGGGACAACAAATAAAATCCTTGTTGTGTGTTTGATATGATGTCTTTTTGCAGCTTTTTTAAATATAGAGTTTGAATGATTTAGAAATTATTGCATTCTGTTTTTATTTAGATTATGGGATAGTGTTTGCAATGCAATGTGCCTTCTGCCGTAGACGAGCCGCCTGTTTGACTGAATGTCGTTGTGCTGTGAGAGTTCTGGACTATGATAATAGGACTGCAGAATAAGAATAAGAATTGCGTGTATAGAAATCTGCTCTTGATGCAGCTTTGCCAGTTCTCTCAGCTGTTTGCTTTCCTTTCCTTCCTCCAGGGATGGTACCGTGGTCCCGCCCAGAGCCAACTACATCGAGGCTGATAAATATGTGCTGCCTTTTGAGTTGGCGTGTCAGTCTAAGTCCCCCCGGATAGTTAGTACCTCTTTGGATTGTCTGCAGGTTAAAGTTCACTCTCTCTCGCACACTCACACACACAAACACCTGTCACTCTCACTCTTCTTGTGCTTATGCATGCAGTAAGTAAAACACAGCAAGTTTTTTTTTTTTAATGATTATATAACCCAACTGGAGGTTGCAAGGTAAAATCTTGAAACAGCTGTCTGACATTTACGCAGAACAATGGCTCTGCATTCCACGCACACATGCCATTCCTGTGCATGTGTGCGGAGATGGTATGGTAAATGCCTGTATTTGTATAGCGCTTTTATTAGTCCCTAAGGACCCCAAAGCACTTTACACAACTAGTCATCCACTGGTGATTGCAAGCTACACTGGGGGGCACTGACAGAGGCGAGGCTGCCGGACACTGGCGCCACCGGGCCCTCTGACCACCACCACCAGTAGGCAACGGGTGAAGTGTCTCGCCCAAGGACACAACGACCGAGACTGTCCGAGCCGGGGATTGAACCGGCAACAAGGCGAACTCCCAACTCTTGAGCCACAATCGAAGATGGAGATTTTCATAGTAGCTACACTTGTATTGTTGTGCCAGCTGTAACCTGTGAAGTACGTTTACTCCGCTTTTGTGGAACAAAGGTACTGACTTACAACAGCCTAAGCAAGCAAACACAGACTTCCTTTCTTTTCTTTTTTTTAAACTTGTTATGTGCTCTGAGTTATTGAGGTGCTAACATCATGTGAGTTATTTGGGCTCATGGCTGTGTCCAAAATATGACCCTTCACTCGTACACTGCCCGTACATACTGAGGTTTACTGCTTAGTGATCAGTAAAGAACACCTGTTTGTTTGTTACACAGATTCTTAATTGCAACATTCAAATTAAATTGTGGACAGTAACGTGTAGATATAGAACTACTTAATGAACACAGACAGATTTTGAGAGAGAAAAGCATTTTGCTAGATAAACTGGTACTTTATTGATCCCAGGGGAAATTCCAGATTCTCCACAGCTCACATTTGACACAGGATCTCTGATCTATATTTATATATAGTTTAGAGCTCAAAGTGTGTGTAGATCTCTTTCAGTTGTAAACATTCATAGCTTCAGTCATTTTCAAATGTATTTGGAGTGTTACTGAGGAAAGGATAAACAGACCTGGGTTGGTGTCTGTTCATCCGTCCATATACCAGTGGTTTGTATAAAGAGGTGGCTACATAAAGGTCCATATAGGGATCGAACTGTTCAATTCATGATAAATTAATGGTTAAATGAGAGATGGATAGATGGATATGTCTGCATTACAGAGCCACATGCTATATCTACCTATTGGCAACCCAATTGATGGGGTAACGTTGTAGTTTTGGTGTTTTTGGTATTTAGAAAAAAAAGACAGTGAGGAGGAAAAAAGTAGATTTTGAAAACAAGTAATTATCATTTCTAGCACAACTGCACTTGCTGCTTGCATAATAAATGATTCAATCAGTTTGTGAATATTTTAATCATTTAGCAAAAGAAAAACTACATTCGTTTGTGCCCCGCTCTCAGGATAACTCAAGTCTGAATATTTTTAAATTCCAAAATTTTCTTTTTTTTTTAATTGTCAGTCACTGAATTTTGTTCAGTTTTGGTCAAAAGTCCCAAATATAACTTTTCACTTATATTTGCATACTATTTCAATGAGTCCTTGCACCCATTTCCCAATGAGGGGTGGCTCAAGACTTTTGGACAACACTGTATCCAAAATTGGAATAACACTACCTCTAGCATTCCACACCCTGCCGCCCTGACCCACACACTCTCTCTCACCACTGCAGAAGCTGATTGCTTACGGCCACATCACAGGCAACGCTCCGGACAGCAGAACTCCTGGGAAGAGGCTGATCGACCGACTGGTGGAAACCATCTGCAACTGCTTCCAGGGACCACAAACTGATGAGGGAGTCCAGCTACAGATCATCAAGGTATACCCAGTGCTTCACCTCACATCTGGCAGCCTTCAGATCATCCAGCTGTCGTTGTTGTTGTTTACTAACATGTCAGAGCCCAGACCGCCAAGCTCAAAGGCTTCTTTCTCTATGCTGTGTCTCTAATGTGAGTTAGGAGTAAGAGAGGATTGGTTATTGAGGTAAAACTGCAGACACATTTGTGTCTTCATCATTTCAGGATCAAAGAAAAGGCAAAGATGAGTAGAATATCTGCTGTTCAAGTTTCCCCTAGCTTATTTAAACACTGTCAGATGTCTATCATTATATTTTTTAAACTTGTGTATTAGGACCGTTGTTATAGGAAAGATGATGTCAGCTCACCCGTGATATGTCACACATCATTTTATATTTTCTTATCTTTCTTAATATTTGCGTTTTAGATGGTAGGTTATCATTGCTGCTGCTTGTTGAGGTTCTGCCTAGCTCCTGAAATAAACATCCTGGTTGGTCATAAAGGACAAAGTCTACTGTAAGAAAGAATCTGTTTTCACTGTTGACAAAAGGTTTATAGGACAGATTATAAGCATCTGTTTGATTGCATAAACTGTAGAAGCAGCCTTGACCGTCATTACAGCCCATTTACACTGACCAAGTGAAACTGCCTTTAAAGATTTTAATTCTCCACCAAATATGGAGGAGAAGAGTAGAGAAGCTGTAGTAGGGAAGTCCAGCGATGATTCAGCAGCATGGTCTGAATAAGACATCCTGTGTGATAAGTCTCAACTTCCTCTTCTGTCTGTGCAGGCCCTGCTGACAACGGTCACCTCCCCGCACATCGAGATCCACGAGGGCACAGTCCTCCTCACCGTCAGGACCTGCTACAACATCTACCTGGCCAGCCGCAACCTCATCAACCAGACCACGGCCAAGGCCACCCTCACCCAGATGCTCAACGTTATCTTCACCCGCATGGAAAACCAGGCTGTCAGTCTAACACTGTTACAAAGCACTGCTGCTGCTCATCTGCTCATAAAACAGTTGCAGCCCGAATTTCTAATCTTATTGTTCAAAAAGTAAAGTCTCTGTTAAACAGTGTAGGGCACTGTGTGCTCGCTTAAAGGATCACTGTACTGATTAGTGTTGGATTCACTGAAAATAATAAGTCATCATCACAGTTTTAATTATAGAAGCCTCAGCCTTACCTGCAGCAGTAACCAGAGTCCGTACAGTTAAGCCATGTGTACCTAATGAGCTGTAAACAGCTGTAACCTTGGCCTGTCTCAGGCAGGAACAGTAATTAGTCTGTTATAATTAGCTTCCCATTAGCTGCTCAATGGACAGGAAATTATATAGCACTTTTCTGGCCTTATTGACCACTCAAAGCACTTCAGACTACAAGCCACAGTGTAGAGTATTTTATTTATCCACTTTAACTACCTCAGATCCATTAAACTGCAGTCACAGGGAGAACATGAAAACTGAGCGCAGCCAGGAGATTTGAACATGGTAGCTGTGAGGTGATGGTGCAAACCGCTACAGCACTGTACTGGCCAGAAAAACACGACCAAGACTTATACCATTATCCAAGCATTCATTTGTCCTACTTGTGGCAGACAGACAAAATAAACAATAAATATGAATATTAAATATATATATAAATAAATAATATGTCACATCTACTTTGATAACACTACATTCAATGCATTTAGACTCGACCACCTGAGACTGTTGCAACAGTTACTCTGTCATTGTTCATTATGTAGAAGTGTACTAAAGAACTGGCTCTCCGTATTATTCTTGGACTCTAAAAGAGGAGCTTTGATTTATTAAATGTTACATAATCCTTACTTATCATAATCAGAGCTGAAGCCCCTCACTTCATCGTCTGTCTGAAATGAGCTTGTTTTAGTTCCTTTAAAGCCACTCTTGTTCTGATTGGCTGTCGCTTGTAAACAGAAGATTTGAACAGTAGGTAGGCGGGACATCAGTGCTCATATTCATACATACGCACTAATGCATATTCAGTGTGTGATATTTTGGATATGCCACCTTTTTTGACTTCATACACATCCAATAAAGGAAAAAACGTAAGCAGTGGGTTTCAGATCTTAAGGTGGATCTCTTGGAGAGTCGGAGCTAGTCACCTTTATGTCTGCTGTTTACTCTTCCATAACCTCATCATGGGTCCCTTTCACATCTACTGCCATTTGATGGTGGGGGGGTGTCAAAATTTCTAAATGTCTTAGCTTATCCAACCCGAGGATTGATAACCTTGTGTCACTATAGGGAGTCCCTTCATCTTCTCCCTCCTCCACAGGCTTTGGAGGCTCAGGAGCAGGAGAAGGAGCGCCTACGTTTGCCCCAGCAAAATCCATCCCCTGTCCCAAGCAGCCGGAGGTCTGGCTCCCCCCGGTCTGACCATACGTCAACTCCTGAGCCACAGAACTCCCCATCCCCGGCAGCGAGTACTCCAGATCTCACTACCAATACCAGCAGCTCCACACACCCATCTCCAGCCCCTGATCTGGACCAGGACCAAGAGCCAGACACACCGTCAGTCAATGGGGAAGTCGAGAGTGAAAATACTCCACCTAATGGAGAAGCAGAGCAGGTCACACCATCAACAGGTTTGTGTAATAAAAGTCAAATCTAAGAAGCACTTCAAGAAAATCCTCAATGATTCAAACAGATTAGCTTCTTGAACCTTTGAATCTATAAATTCAGTTATCTCTTTATGTCAGATTCAGTGTTTGAGGAGGAGGGTGCTGAGACTTCTCCCACAGCAGCTCAGCAAGGTGACGAAGGGGACAACCCAGAGAGCAACTCGAACCCAGCAGAGAAGGGAGAGCAACAGCCAACACAGACCCACGTTAGAGCAGGTGGGATACTCCTCTAATATTCCTATTCTCTTTTTAGTGTATTCTGGATCTTCCGTTCTTCACAGTCTGCTCAGTTGTCATTGCAATGACCTGAAAACGTCTGTTCTGGCTTCTTCTCCAGGATGCGAGCACCCACCGCACCCTGCCACCGAGCAGACAGAGGTGGCTCCCCCCAGAGTCAGAACAGAAGGTCAGCAGATGAATGGTATCATCGAGGACCGGTCTTCACTGTCCTCCACAGACATGCTGGTGAGCAGTGTCAGTGTCATCAGATGTTCATTAGTAGTGTGCAGTCTCGCTTAAAATCCGAGTAAATAGCATATTTCTTAATTCAGGAAAAAAAGTTAAGCAGTGTGACTGAAACAAACTAAATCTGAACCTCCATGTGTGCATTTACATCTTCTTAAAGCTTCTTGGGCCCTTTTCTCGACTTTGGGATTTTATTATGTTTCAGTTCGATTCTGCTTTTGGAGCTTTGTTTTAAAGTTGTTCCCTAAATGAAGCTATCATTTAAAACATTAATGTAGCATCTTGTGCTCTGCTTTGAGCCTCTTTTAGTATATAAAGGCTTGAGGCTAGACCAATTAGAGATTTTGTTGCCTTTAAGATATGGTATAGAGTGTGATTAACTCTCTTCATCTGTCTCAGGATGCTGAGGCCCTGCAGGGACCCCACAACGCTGCTCGCTTCTCTCACATCCTGCAAAAAGATGCATTTCTGGTGTTCCGCTCTCTGTGTAAGCTTTCCATGAAGCCCCTTGCTGATGGCCCTCCAGACCCAAAGTGAGTCATTTTTATGACTTGACTGACATTGTCACATTATATTTTAACTTAACCTGGATGCTTGATTATGAATTTTAAGTTTATGTAATCCCCATGAATCCCCTGCCCTGACACTTTATTTAGCATCTACTTGCCACACTGTAGTTTGCCCAGAAAAATATCACCGCCTCTGGCTTCTGCAGAGTGAACTTACCCTTTTCCATCCTGCTTTGACCCTGTCTTCTCTAATTACTGTAACATTAGTTGCTGGGCCAGTCAGTGTGAATAGGGCAGAGTAAAATGAGCCCAGGTAGATTAAAGAGAAGGCGTCCTAGCCTTTATCAAATACCAGGTTGAAATGAACCCCTAAACTATACATTGTTTACGTGTATGAACTTGTGTCTTTACCCTTCCTCTAATCTGCAGGTCTCATGAGTTGCGGTCCAAGATTGTCTCCTTGCAGCTGCTGCTCTCTGTGCTGCAGGGCGCCGGGCCAGTGTTTCGCACCCACGAGATGTTTGTGAATGCCATCAAGCAGTATCTGTGTGTGGCACTGTCCAAAAATGGCGTCTCCTCTGTACCTGAGGTCTTCGAACTCTCATTGGCCATCTTCCTCACCCTGCTTTCCCACTTCAAAGTCCACTTGAAGATGCAGATTGAGGTAAAACACTTGGATAGTAATATGCACTGTCTCCTGGATTGAGTCGATTGGCACAAAAAATTTTCATTTAAAAGTTAATTTAATCACCTTGAAGGACATTTGTCTACAGCAGGTGCTATATCTTTAAAGCCTGAGTATCTCATTCTCCTCGATTCAGGTGTTTTTCCGAGAGATCTTTTTGACCATCCTGGAGACGTCGACCAGCTCCTTTGAGCACAAGTGGATGGTTATCCAGACGCTAACACGCATCTGTGCAGGTACAGGTCCACTGATACAAGTTCATTATAATAAGATGTAGTTGAAAGTCGCTTATTAACAAGAGCACAGGCTTGACATTTCTGTAACTGCAGAGAGCAATAGGAAGTGGTAGCAGAAATGCAAGTCTCAAAATAGCCTTGATAAATGATGATTTGCCATTCTCTGGGTTTTTGTTACCTTTTCATCAAATGCAGAAATTTAGCTGCTATTTCAGTTGGCACTAATGAATTTAGCACAGCATTAGTTTAAGCATTTTATTGTAGCGAGGGGCTGCTCAAGGCAGTCCAGACTTTTTCAAGACATATGACATAAAAACCTTTTTGAAATGTTTTTCTTAATTCGTTTTGCCTTTCTCCCAGATGCTCAGTGTGTTGTTGACATATATGTAAACTACGACTGTGACCTGAATGCCGCCAACATTTTTGAGCGTCTTGTCAATGATCTGTCCAAGATCGCTCAGGGCAGGAGTGGTCAGGAGCTCGGGATGACACCCCTGCAGGTATGTGTGCACTGTGATGCATTTCATTAGGATAATCTGTGCCAAAGTAGGGTCTCTCTGCTTAGCAACACCTGAGTGTTTCAGAGTTATGTTTAACAGCCTAGTTATTAAAAATTGTAAGCACCTAGTTGTAAGGAGGCAGAGCCATAGTATTATTAGAGAAGAAGGATGTAGGCCATAGATGGCACCCATGGCGATGTAATGGATCAAGTGAAAAGTAGGGTCATTTTCTCAAAGACTGTATTCATAGCTTGATTTGTCCCCTGCTGGCCATTAGTAAAATTGCAGGTATTTCAGACCCCTTTCAGACCCAGAGGCTTTATCCTCTGGACTTGGGTGTGTCCGGTCTATAGGATTTAGCTATAGCATTGCAGGCCATATTATATGAGCGTGTGACCATAAACATGAGATTGTATTATTCCACAGGAGCTGAGTCTACGTAAAAAGGGTTTGGAGTGTCTGGTGTCCATCCTCAAATGTATGGTGGAGTGGAGCAAAGACATGTATGTCAATCCAAACCTTCAAGCTAACTTGGGTAAGTGATTTTTCCAAAGTGAATGTCGTAATAATGAAAATCAGAGTAGGTAGTTTAAATGCATTTATTCTTGTGCGTTGGGTTTGCAGGTCAGGAGCATCCGTCTGATAGCGAGGGGGCCGAGCTGAAGCTCCCAGAGCAGCTGGCGGGACGTCGGGACAGCATCAGCTCGCTGGATTCTGCCATCTCTTCCAGTGTTGCTGTATCCCAGGCAGACCACCCAGAGCAGTACGAGGTCATAAAACAGCAGAAGGACATCATTGAGCACGGCATTGAACTGTGAGCTCTTTTTCTCAGCCTGCTTGTGGTTTAACATGCGAATGGACCTGCGTGCAATGTTTGCACTTCCCCTTTGTCTTGTCCACTCAAAAGTTTTGTTGATTTTTATTTTATTTTCCTGCAGCTTCAACAAAAAGCCAAAGCGTGGTATCCAGTACCTGCAGGATCAGGGCATGCTGGGTCCTAAAGCTGAGGATATCGCCCAGTTCCTCCACCAGGAAGACAGACTGGACACAGTGAGGGTTACACAGATTTACAGACTTGCACACTTATTGCTGCATTCTTAATTCAAGTTAGTAAGTCCCCATCGTCTGTGCATCCACAGACACAGGTAGGCGAGTTCCTGGGAGAGAACATCAAGTTCAACAAAGAAGTGATGTACTGCTACGTGGACCAGCTGGATTTCTGTGGCCGGGACTTTGTCTCTGCACTTAGGATGTTCTTGGAAGGCTTCAGGCTGCCAGGGGAGGCCCAGAAGATCGACAGACTGATGGAGAAATTTGCTGCTCGGTACCTGGAGTGTAACCAGGGGTAAGAGCCACTGTTTCCTACTACTGTCACGGGTTGCTGTCAATATATTTGTGCTTGAAAGATTTACTTCTGTTTATTTCTGGAGTTTGCATTTAAATAGAACAGAGCAACCACTAAATGTTGGTATGTGTCCTCCTTTGCAGACAAACTTTGTTTGCCAGTGCCGACACTGCGTACGTACTGGCATACTCAATCATTATGCTCACCACAGACCTGCATAGTCCTCAGGTGAGAACTGTTGATTCTTTTTGTGTCCTTGCACTCATATTGTCACTAGTCATTGTCACACAGTCAATTTAACTGCTTGTGGTAAATGTTCATTAAGGACTTGGATCCCTTCTGTAGGCACTGAAGAGTCAGAGACAGTTTTGTGTTGTTGTTTATTGAAGGACAGCAAGGTTATCTGTGGAGAAAATGGAAGAAAAGAAGCATTCCTCAACATTTTTAACATGTTATCAGGATTCAAAGCACAGAGGATCATGACCAGATTCTAAAACTCAAGCAAGCTGTCACTGTGAGCTGTCCCATCAAGCAGAGCCCAATCCTTTAGCTCGCAGAGCTCCGTTGTGTCATTGTAGTAGCATCATTCAAATGAATGTGGGTGCTGCGCCAGGCAGTGTCTGGCTTAATGCTGCCTTCATTAAATAGCTACTGCCCCAAATTATTGCTGGTGACAGACCGCTGTAACAGAGGAAACTAGGTTTGAAATTTAAACTCTGAGAGTAGCGGGCGAGAAATACGGTGTGCAGTGATGCATGCAGACTGAAGACTCTCAGTCTTCAGTCTGCATGCATCACTGCACACTGTAATACAGAGACTGTAATACAGCATCAGACAAAGAAAACAAAGATGTATTGTGTTTCCTGCAGAATCTGCTATAACTTACTTTTTTTTTTAAAATACCCTAATTGCAGACGAAAAAGTTATTTTTTTTAACTTCAGCCATAAGCAGTCCGCCACAGTGTAATCACTAAAACGTAATATTGTTTAAAATATACAATAAGGTTCTATTATTTCAAGTTTCAAGTTTTTCAGTCACTCTGTTGATCTGACATTGTGACTATTTAATGTTTTCTTATAGATATTCTCTAACTGGATGATCATTCTTAAAAGTATCTTTTGCACTAATATTCAAACTGAATCTTTAGAAACCACTTCCTCTAAGGTCACTGCTTCCAGATATGTGATGAAATATATGATGAAACTTGTTCATTTACATGAAAATTATTTTTGATGTTACATTTTAGTAACCGCTGACAGGCTTTGCAAATGTTCCCTGAAAAGTAGAAATAGTCTATGTTCTTGTTAAGTTCTGTGTATATGCAATTAGATGTTCTTTTTAATGAACCCCTTCCTACTGTCTGCCCTGATCTTCTTTGTTTACATAGGTGAAGAACAAAATGACAAAAGAGCAGTACATTAAGATGAACCGAGGTATTAATGACAGTAAGGACCTGCCAGAGGAGTATCTGTCCTCCATATATGATGAAATTGCAGGCAAGAAGATAGCCATGAAGGAGAGCAAAGAGTTTTCAATCACTCCAAAGTCCACCAAGCAGAGTAAGTACTCCAGGATTACTCACCAAAATAGCAGAAACAGTAGAGACGCTTTATTGTTGCCCATTTTTAATCAGTCAGAAACATTAAAGTCGTCCTTCCATCAGGTGTGGCCAGTGAGAAGCAGCGTCGTTTGCTCTACAACATGGAGATGGAACAGATGGCGAAGACCGCTAAAGCTCTAATGGAGGCAGTCAGCCATGCTCAGGCGCCCTTCTTCAGTGCTACACACCTGGAGCACGTCAGGCCCATGTTTAAGGTATTTCTAATTGATTCCTCATTTGCATAACCAAGGAAAAGTTGTCGTATTGTTCTTGCTCAAAGGGAATATTCATTCAAACATTCACATGGTGAATGCTGACTTAGGAAATGAAATGTGGAACAGTTTACAAAGCCAATCTAATCAATAAAGAATGAAGTTCCATGATTGCACTGAAAGTGTGCACACAGCGAAGGTAGCACCGGTGGTACAATGCAAAATGCTCAGTGAGGTGAAAGGCCTAGTTAACAAAAATGAAGCTTTAATGAAAACATCAGTCATCTGGACTGAGAATGTTCAATAAAGACAAAAAAATTGTTTGTTGAAGCGCATTGTCATTACTGTGACCTAACAGAAAACCAGATTTCAACCATCTTTCCGTGCTGATTCTTGCCAGATTTATATTTAACACCTTAAATTATATCAGACGATGCCCTGGAGCATTGGCACTAATATTGCAACTAGGATAAGGACTGTGAAATTAATAACAAGTAAGAAACTGATATAACTTGTAAAATGAGATGATACTTTGTGTGTGTTCCAGCTGGCATGGACCCCACTGCTGGCTGCATTCAGCGTGGGCCTGCAGGACTGCGACGACCCTGAGGTAGCATCACTGTGTCTGGAGGGCATTCGGTGTGCCATCAGGATTGCATGCATCTTCAGTATGCAGGTCGGCTCATGTTTACACACAGTTTGTAGAAAACTGTTCCAACTGGTTATATTTCACGTATGATCATATCTCTAATATTTCCTTTGGAAGCAATTCAGTGCAGGCAGCGTGAAAACACGAGTATGTGTTCACTCCCTTTCTGTCTGCAGTTGGAGCGAGATGCGTACGTTCAGGCTTTGGCCAGATTCACCCTTCTGACAGCCAGTTCCAGCATCACAGAGATGAAGCAGAAGAACATTGACACTATTAAGACTCTGATCACTGTGGCCCACACTGATGGAAACTACCTGGGCAACTCCTGGCATGAGGTGCGAATTAAAATTTCTTAACAAGCGACAGATGTAATTTAATGTCTGCATGTAGGCTGTTTCTTCGTAAATGTCTCTATAATGGTGTATTTTTATTGTTTTAATGCCTGTTTTGTAGATCTTGAGGTGTATTAGTCAGCTGGAGCTCGCCCAGTTGATTGGGACAGGGGTGAAGACGCGCTACATCTCAGGGGTGGTCCGGGACAGGGAAGGTGGCATCAAAGGCTTACCCTCCGGCACAGAGGAGTTCATGCCCCTGGGCCTGGGTAGGATACAATGGATTACGTAGAACATATGCTGCATTCAAACTGGGTCTTTAAAACATATTTTGGTGTGTCTCTGGGCTGCCTGTGCGTATGTGTGTGTATATATAAGTATGTGTTAAATGTCTTTGTTGTTGCAGGTAACTTGGTGGGAAGTCAAGATAAGAGACAGATGGCTCATATTCAGGAGTCAGTAGGAGAGACCAGCTCTCAGAGTGTGGTGGTAGCTGTAGACAGGTGAGTCAGAGTCCTCAGACACGGCACACACACATCATTTGTCCATTATAACGATTGAATGTTAAAACTACTTTGATGTTTGCAGGATCTTTACTGGTTCCACCAGATTAGATGGAAATGCCATCGGTGAGTGTGTCTTACTTTGCTGTGTAAATGATCCCCGTTTGGTTTTTCATGTTTGATGTAAAGAAAATAATTCAAAGCACCTTCCCATTTAATTGTTTGCAGTGGACTTTGTGCGGTGGCTGTGTGCGGTGTCCATGGACGAGCTGGCCTCGGCACACCAGCCAAGGATGTTCAGCCTGCAGAAGATTGTGGAAATCTCCTACTACAACATGAACCGCATCAGGCTGCAGTGGTCCAGAATTTGGCAGGTCATAGGCGACCACTTCAACAAGGTCAGTGTCGCAAAGCATCCACAGAGCTTGAATTTCAAAATGTTTATCAAGTACAGAGCCTTAAGGCTTGTCTTGAAGTGTCCTTTGGGTGGTGCTGCCATCATTCTGTGCACCACCTTTTGTCCTGTATTGAACCCTTGATGACACAAATTTATTACCGCCACAGTTCTTGTTGTTTGCTTGCAAATTTTGTGTATCTACATAATGTGCCGACAATGACGTTGTCCTTCGGTAGGACGGTTTTCAAGACTGACATTTGTCATTAATGACCCTATGCACTGATATTACCCCCTTATCTCAGTCATTATATTAAGATCTGTTGCTTCAGGATTGCACTTACAGCCACTTTATTAGGTACACCTGTTCAGTTGCTCATTAATGCAAATATCTAGGCAATCTCATGGCAGCAACTCAGTGGATTTAGATGACCCACCGACATTCACAGCATCAGAATGGGAAGAAAGGTGATTTTAAGTGGCTTTCAGCAGGGCATTGTTGATGATGCCAGACAGCGTAGTCTCTAGGGTTTACGCTGAAAAAGAGGAAAATGTCCAGTGAGCGGTAGTTCTCTGGGTAAAAATGCCTTGATGATAATGTCAACGGTCAGAAAATGACCAGAGTAACTCAAAAGTAACCACTTGCTACAACCGAGGTTTGCAGCAGAGCATCTCTAAATGCTCAACACATGAGACCTTGAAGTAGGTGGGTTCAGCAGCAGGTGCCAGTCCTGTCGTGTTTGCCACCATCAGTATTTTTGTAAAACAGAACTGAACTGATAGCTATCTATGGTGTGTCCTTGTAGGTGGGCTGTAACCCTAATGAGGATGTTGCCATCTTTGCTGTGGACTCACTAAGACAGCTGTCCATGAAGTTCTTGGAGAAGGGAGAGCTGGCTAACTTCCGTTTCCAGAAAGATTTCCTGAGGCCTTTTGAGCACATCATGAAGAAAAACAGGTAGCGAATGCTTCTATGGGGTCATGTGAAACTGTACTTTCTCGTTTTGATAAAAGGTTATTGAAGTAAGAAGGGTTCAGAGTGGTTTACATGAACCTCTTATATTCATCAGATGTTATGGATAAAAGAGGAGTAGCAGTTTGCTTACTTGCTGTGAGGCTAACAGCTCTAATCCCCCCTCAGGTCCCCCACTATCAGAGACATGGTGATCAGGTGTGTGGCTCAGATGGTAAACTCCCAGGCGGCAAACATCCGTTCAGGCTGGAAGAACATCTTCTCAGTGTTTCATCAGGCAGCGTCGGACCATGATGAGACTATAGTGGAGTTGGCCTTCCAGACCACTGGCCACATTGTCTGTGAGTATGTTTACTCAATAATAATAACAAGGTAGCAGGATGTTAACCATTCAAGTGCTCTTCTGACAGAGACATGAGCTGTAAGTGCTGCTTTGACTTTAGTTTGAGAAGAGGGATTTCAGATCAGGACCTTATCATTCTTACTTTGCATGCTTTTGTCTCTTTTATCAGTGAACACCTTCCGGGAGCACTTTGCAGCTGCTATCGACTCCTTCCAGGATGCAGTGAAGTGCCTGTCAGAGTTTGTGTGCAATGCGGCTTTTCCTGACACCAGCATGGAGGCCATCAGACTCATCCGACACTGTGCTAAATATGTCTCTGACAGACCACAGGTGCTCACCGCCCAAGCTGGGAAAACACCAGTTTTGGTTCTTGAATCTTTTTTTTTTTTTTTTTTTGTCGTTTTATTTTTCCTTTTCCCCCCCTCATTCCTTGACTTCCTGCTGTGTCCATGTGCAGGCCCTGAGGGAATACACAAGTGACGACATGAATGTTGCCCCTGGCGACCGGGTTTGGGTTCGCGGCTGGTTTCCTATCCTGTTTGAACTTTCTTGCATCATCAACCGCTGCAAGCTGGATGTCCGCACCAGGTCGTAGATTTTTGACCCAACTATAAAACGCACCCATAAATCTGTGCAGAGATCATGAAGATAAAATGCTCACTTTAACTCGACACCGAGCCCAGTCATACAAAAATGAAAAAGAAAAAATTAATATAGCTGGCTGTTTTTCAGTGGTTACAATGCAATACTCTGTGTGCTAGTTGCTAAGGAAACAAGGCTTTTCACAGTCATACATTTTCCAAATGGTAAACAAATATAGACTAAAAATACAGTGCTCAGGGTGTAACGCACAGCTAACAGATCCACCCCAAACCTCCAGGAGTCAGAGCTGATTACTCGCTCTTTGGGCTTACAAGTCTATCGGGTACTTTCTTTCTTTTTTAAATAACCAAATAAACAAAGAGCCTCATTCCACCAGTAACTTTTATTCTTTCGATAACTTCAGCCTACCAGTGAACAATACCCACACAGTTTTCAAGTAATGTGATCAAACATGAAGGAACACATGTGACTGTCAGACTGTCCATCAGATGGAGGTCATATATTTGCAAAGTACTTTAGATGTATAAATAAATGCTAAATGGAACAAACCAAGCCACGTATTATTATTTCTGTCACACTGCAGACCTTTACATAAAGACTCACAATGTTGGATCAGCTGTTTTAATGCATCTTTTGCACTTTATAGACAGTAACAGTTCTGTTCTGGTTGCTCCATGATGCAGTAAAACTGACGTTTACCGTTTCTCCCGACAGAGGTCTCACAGTCATGTTTGAGATTATGAAGAGTTACGGTCACACCTTCGAGAAGCACTGGTGGCACGACCTTTTCCGAATTGTCTTTCGCATCTTCGACAACATGAAGCTCCCCGAACAGCAGACAGAGGTCAGTGCTGTGTGTGATTTCAGCTGTTCAACTATTTATGTACAGAGGAATTAAAGTAATAAAAAAAGTAAAAAAACAAAAAGAAAAACCCCTGCTCCTCTTTTGTTTGCTTCCAGAAAACTGAGTGGATGACGACAACGTGTAACCATGCCCTGTATGCCATCTGTGACGTGTTCACACAGTTTTATGAGCCTCTCAGTGAAATCCTACTGGCTGACATTTTCACCCAACTCCAGTGGTGTGTCAGGCAAGGTAGGTGTTCATCATAGTCATCGCTCATTACACGCCTCTGTCCTGACAAACAACCTTTAAAGCTCATGAGGCAGAGCGCTAACACCTGTTCTATTTTAGGTGTACAGGCTGGTGTCCTGATGATATATCTCATATGTAGGAAGAATACTAAGCAGTCAGAACATCTCTGCCCTCTGAAACAACATTATTTATTTTCTTTGGATTATTTTATTGATGAGGAAAAAAACTCTCCTAAAGCATCCAAATACCAATCCATCTTCCAAGTTTTATCAACCATTTAAGAGTCACAAGGGGGCTGCAGCTTATCCCAGCTGTCATAGAGCGGCAGGGGGAACATTAATGAGTTGAACCTGTTTGGTTTGTCAGTATTATCCCCACCCTAAACTCCAACTAACTGAGAGTTCTGGGACTACACCCATAAAAATATAAAATCTTCAAGCTCTTCTACTCATGTACCTTTGCAAACATTTCCAATAAGCTACCATCTCTGTCCACTTGATAGTTAGTAAACATCATCTGTTTCTGACCTGACCTTCAGGTCAACAGTGGTTACTTGTGATCAGAGCCGGGTCCAGCTACAACCAGTAATGAGTTCTACTGTTAAAGTTCTGAGTTCTTTCTCCTATTTTGGCCACACCAACACAATCTCCATTCACTATGTGCCACTTGTTCATCAGATTAGGTTCCCTGTCTCTGTTCTCTTCCCCATGATTAAAATTTAGCTTGAAGGGATTGCTGCTTTTTGGGAAATAGTGTTGGGATAGTGGTTAGCACTGTGGACACATAACAAAGTCAGTGGTTCAAGTCAGGGCAGTGGAGTTTGCATGTTCTCCCTGTGTCTCCGTGGGGGGTTCAGTGACATGCAGTTAGCGGGGACTGTCAAGGGTGTAGCCTGCTTCTCACCCTACAGCAGCTGGGATGGACTCTCCAGCACTCCCGAGACCCAGAATTGGATAAGTGGAAGAGGATGGCTAGCGGTTTCAACTTAACAGGGATACAGTAGACTTTACAAAGGCATAAAGTGTAAAGGGTCAGAGCGGGACTTGCAGAAAGATGTCTGAAAACTAGCAGAGCTGCTGAAAGGCATCCATAGGTGCCAAAGAGAGTCTGCAAATCACATGGTTTTGAATTAATATAGTTTTGCGTTTTTTCTCTAATAGACAGAGACTCAGAATTTTATGTTCACAGCCCAGAGTTAGAGCAGGTGATATTTCAGATATGTGTATGAACATGAATAAATGCAATGAAATAAAAGTGAGTCTTCTTTTTTGTATTTTGGGATTTTTTTTTATTTTTTATTTTATTTTATTTTTTAGAAAACTCATAAAAATGGTGGCACATAAAGAGGTGAGATGCAAACAAAGCTCCCCAGCCAGGCTCAAACTACAGTTGTCAACCTCTTAGGCCGCACAAGTTCACCTTGGAGCGGGCAGAATTTTCTCCTCAGTTTTTACTTCATGCACAGCTTTAAGGTTTTGACAGGCAGCGCACCCGTGTGTGTGAGGCACATGTGTTCTGAAGTTGTTCTGTCTTTTCTGCAGACAACGAGCAGCTGGCTCGGTCCGGGACAAACTGCCTGGAGAACCTGGTGATCCTGAATGGGGAGAAGTTCAGCCCCGAGGTGTGGGACATCACATGCTCCTGTATGCTGGAGATCTTCCAAAACACCAGCCCTCAAGCGTGAGTGCTGGTCCTCTATACTCAAGTTCAGTTGAAGTGTCAAAGATGGCATCACTGAGTTAATGGGGATTCAAAACTTGGTGTATGTAAAAGTTACTCTTGTGTTTATGCTGTCACATGATTGTGGTTTTTTTTGCTTTCCAAACCAGTTTGTTGACTTGGCGACCGGCTGGACAGGATGAGGAAGCAGCTGACGCGAAACACTTTGTAAGAGGAAACAAAAAACCTCACCAAGTTCACCCTGTGACTAAATGATGACTATGCACAGCAGCAGCTCTGCACATGCTTCATACAGTTTACTTTTAACCAATGAAAAGAACTCTCCTTTACACACAGTTTCCACTATATCAGACACTAACCTGTGTCTGTGTTCATGGTGTATTTTGTCGCTCCTGTACATTTCCAGGATGCTGATTTCGACACTCAGTCACAGAGCAGCTACGACCGAGCGCTCTCCGAGAGAGGACACAGCCAGATGTCCAGTGACGACACCTGGAAAGGCAGAAGCAATGCCAGTGAGCACACGAGCGCATGCTTAATTATTCAATCTGTAAAATGAATAATCGCAGCATGAATTCCAGTGCTCATATCTCCACACCTTTATACTTTTCTCCGCTGCAGGAGTTTCAGACCAGAGGCTGTTTGCAGGCCTGCTGATCAAATGCGTCGTGCAGCTTGAATTAATACAGACCGTCGACAACATTGTCTTCTACCCAGCCACCAGCAAGAAGGAGGATGCTGATAATATGGCTGCTGCGCAGGTAAAGCTTGGCACCTCACCCACTCTGTCAGTGTGTCACTTTTATGCATAATCACAAAATCATAACCCCGAATGAGCTGAAGAGGTGAACCAAAGAAAAGAGAGTGAAAATGTATTCCTGCTCTTCACCTTTACAATTTTAATATAAGGTGGAGCAGATAAAATGTGGGAGCAGCCACAGAAAAATGTTTCAGGAAAAAAATTGTTCTGTTAAAAATTTGTAGTTGGCTCGAGTTCATCCAATTAAGTGTCTACGTAGTCCCAGATGGTTTCTGTAGGCCACCAGTGGCCTAGGGACAAGAAATGACCAGTGTCCCCTTGTGCAGCCTTATTTTTAAAACTATTATAAAATCATATATGCTAAAGTCTTTTCCTCCTGCCAGCGGGATGCTCTGGAGGAGTCGGAGGCTGAGGGACGTGAGTTGGGTCCAGATCAGGGCATGTACAGACACATGACGTCCGCACACCTCTTCAAGCTGCTGGACTGCCTGCTGGAGTCACACACCTTTGCCAAGGACTTCAACTCCAATAACGAACAGAGGACGGCACTCTGGAGGGCAGGTAAAAACCAAGGGAAAGCCCCCAGGATTCTCTGTCCTGTGCACGTTAGAGTTCAGAAGGTTCTTTGTTTATAGCTTTACATTAAATAGAGGAGAACTATCAGTAAATTGTGGGAAGAGTAATGTTATATCCAGCCCAGTGTTATTTTCACTTCCTTTGTTTTTTTTGATACACAATAGATATACAGAAAGGAAAGGCAGTGTGGAGAACACCGTGATATGCAGCAAAATGGGTCTTAACTACAAGCCTCTGTTACTGCTTTAACAGCTGTCATCTCTCTGGTGACCTTTCAGGGTTTAAAGGGAAATCTAAGCCCAACTTACTGAAGCAGGAGACCAGCAGTCTAGCCTGCAGCCTCAGGATCTTGTTCAGGATGTACTCGGACCCTCAGCTGCAGGACTCGTGGCCCGACATCCAGACACGCCTGCTGCTGTGAGTGAAGCACTCTCCTGCACTTTCTCACAGTGTTTCCTGTGTGTCATCACCGGTTAAATGTTAAACCTTGGATAAATAAGCACCGAGTGTGTCACTGGCAGAAAGGGCAGCGCTGCTGTTTGTTCCTGTGTTTTGACACACAGCTCATACCTCATTATAAATTTATGAATGTACTCTGCGTACGCATTTTGTGTAATATATTGGCACGCTAAAGCCGGGCACATATCACCTCGTCGTGTTTGTCGCTGTAAGCGATGACTCATGTATTGCATCAAGAACACACATGTGAGACGTTTATCATCATGATATCGCTGCTTCTATGATAAAGATGATGCAGATTGATAATCAGTTTTGTGTAGCAACGCTGATACCGACAGCTTTGTGTTTGTCATAATCGTGTATGTGCGTCTGTGTTGTGTCATCTCTCTCAGGGTGTGTAATGAAGCTCTGGGCTACTTCATCAGTCTGACCTCAGAGAGCCACAGAGAGGCTTGGAACAGCCTGCTGATGCTGCTGCTCACCAGGACTCTGCGGCTGCCCGATGACAAGGCAGGAACGCACACACAGAGTACACCTCCAAATACACAATAGTAACAACTTGGGGAAAGAGTATTAGTAGTAGTGTAGTGTTAGATAAAGTATTTGTTCAGTAAAGCTTTACCTGTGCTACACTCTCCAACTCACGCTGCGTCCTCCCCACTGAATTGAATAACAATAAAAGTACAAAAAAAAGATCAGTTCTTCCCAAGCAAAAATATGTTATTAGTTCAATCCTTTTGAATTCATGTCATTTTTTTGAGTACATATACATTATGTATTTAGAGAATGTGCACAATGATTCATGGCAACGCATGACTTGAGGTGCCTTTCCAGGTCATTTTAGACTAAAACCAGAACCGTGCAGCCACAAGTAGTAGGAAATGTTGGCGCCGTGCAGCCAGCCAACAAACCACTGCATCAACAAAAACTAGACCAGTATTGTTACAGTGGATTGGCTGGCACCGCTTTCTTATGCAATCCCTACTTTGCGTTTTGGGAAAGTTTCATAATTCCGTGACATTGTTGTTAAAGGCAGGAAAAAACCAGCAACAAACATGCATCACTGTCGACATATTAATTAAACACCCTGCTGTGAACGTAGTGGTCAGCAACCACCCCTCCTTTTGTATATTTTTCCAAATACACTTTTTTTTTGGTTGTTTTTTTTAATGTCTGAGTCTTTAGTTAAATGTTCTCCTGTTTGTTCCAGTTCAAGCCTCATGCTTCCTGCTACTACCCCCACCTGTGTGAGATGATGCAGTTTGACCTGATCCCTGAGCTGCGGGCCGTCCTCAGGCGCTTCTTCCTGCGCATCGGCTCAGTCTTCCACATCGCTGCTGCTCATCCAGAGGGCGCGCCCGCCCGGACTCCCGCATCCTAAGAAGGCAGATGAACAGGGAAACGGCGAGTGCTGGTGAGAAGGTGGACACAATTTCCGAGAGACTCTATACCTCTGATTGGATCGGATCACAGATGGCTGATAAAGACAAGCTTTCCTGCTGGAACTCTGCATTGAGTTTTCGGCTGTGCTCGGCAGCCAGAAACGCCTTCGCCTGGACCCCTGGCCGTCCTCTTTATCTCGGAGATGAACAGCACTGTGACCGGCACTCTCTGCTGACTGTAGTCATTTATCATCCCCCTGACTCTCATCTCGAAAAAACTGTAAACAAATAATTTATTGATATTATTGCAAACCCTTTCACAGATTTTGAGTGTTTTCTTTTCCCGCTTAATTTTTTAAATACTTTAAAACAAAAAGAAAAATGTCTATATGCTGAAAGGAAATGAAAAATCTCATTGAATTTGACTTCCTTGCATTTGTTCTAGTAAAACATGAAATCTGGCCACCTGTGCCTGTTTGGGGAAAAAAAAAAGAAAAAAAGGTGATCTAATCAAAATAAGTTCCTTGTGTTAATGTCAATCCTGAAGCATTATTGAACTTTTATATTTGTGTTAATATCAAGGAGGTTGTTGAAAAGGCTGAACCTCACAGCTGCAGGAGAAACCAATCTGCGCCTCTTACAACACTATCTGCGATCTTTAATTGGGAGATCTGTGTGACACGGCCATCCCGTCACGTTTGTCACCTCTTGCCTATCAATGAGATTTTACGTATTTATTTGGCTCACTTTCTTTAGTTATTGTTTGGATAATTGCTGGTTTACAGTGTACGGATGGTTGATATACTGGCTGCTTCCCTCTGCTGTGCATTCCCGCGTGTGTTGACCCAGTCAGCCTTACACTGGGGTCGACTTCTCCTGGCTTTACAGTGGACTCATAAAACCTCCACACATCCATCAGTTAGACTAGAATACTACAGTTGTCCATATCTTTATTTTTTACAGTGTGTTCAGGTATTAACATGACACAGTGTAACGACTTACACTGGATGCCTAGAACTCCCTTTAGTGTTGACCCTCTTCCACATTAGTTTGACAGAGCAAAACCAAAACTTGCATCCACAGAGGCTCCAGCATCTCTGCATCCTGGATCATTTCGAGTTTGTTCCATGCCTTGTTTTTTAAAAGAAGGATGTATGTAATTATTTAAAGTGCATTTACATATTTTTTGAAAAGCATTCCTTCCCTCGCAACTATGGATGTCTACTTCCCTAAATCTAGGGAATATATAAATATATATAAATATATACAGTAAATGAAAAAAATACAGACTGTAAAGTTTTCAATGTAAGATACATAGAAATGAAAGTGATCTACGGTTCTATACATAATATTGTGATGTAATCTTCTAAGCATTTGGTGACGTAATCAATAAACCTGAGTTCTGATCTACTCCAGTGTCTGTTGCTGCAGTTTTAAAGCTGTTTAGAGGGTGACCAGCACAGGTGGCACCACCTAACATTAAGCGCTGAGTTTGCTGACCTCCAGTTCTAATGGTAAGGGAGGCTGGTAATGCGGTGTGGAATGGAGCCGTCATTAAATTTGCTGTTATTGCACGTGCATTTTATGACATGACCAAATAAAGTCAATTTAAACACTAAATGTTTTAAAACGTAGAAGTGTGTGGGTATATCAAGATGTCCACAGGGTGGCACTGCAATCAAACTGGTAGTCACCTTGAAACCTGCTAGGCTTTGGGGTAACAAAGGTTACTATGGAGACCTCTCACGTCTTTTGTTATCTAAAGTGTAAAGATGCCAAACAGCTGCTACATGGGCCCTTTTATGAAAAACAAAGTAAAAAGAAATAAACCTTAAAGTTAATATGTAAACAATGAAATGTGTGATAGTTGCCATAAACGGTCGACTCAAATAATTTATGTCTGTGTGTCAGATGTGAAGCTTCAGCAATACAACTGGCGCAGTTTTAGCAAGTTAGCGCTAATATTAGCCGGCTAGCGTTAGCTGAGGCTTCCTACAAGCTAGCCTTGACTAGCTCGTAGTTCACGCTGGGAAGCAACTCGAAAATCTCAGCGACACTGGCACAGCTCTGTTAATGCATTTGTGGCGGAGTGTTGACGTTAGAAAAAAGCAATGATCCCGCTAGTTGTAGTGAGGCTTGACTGGCACCGGTTACGTAGAAAGCGTAGCTGTGGGCGGATCTGCGGTAACCAGTAGCTGAGCTGGACCTCCTCCGCAAGACGGGCCAGCAATGACGGATAGGGTTGATCCAGCCGGGGTTTGGATTCTGAGCCACCAGACATGATTTTATGAAGACCACCCTACAAGTAAGAGTTCCTGCTCGATGTACAAGTGTAATTCTGATCCCTCTGCTGATGGCGTCGGTGAAATAACGTGAGGAGGAATGGCAGAGGGTGGATTTTCCTATCTGAATCCTGCGAAAGGAAAGAGGTCGACAGATTAGGGGAAAAACGCGCTGCGATACTTTCGTTCCCTCCACAAAGCTTTCGGGGTCAAATGTAATTCTGCTTTGTGCAAACTATACGTGTTCATTGTAGTAAAAAGGTTTGCCTCGGAAAATATATGTTTTTCAATCTTGCAGTCTGCGAATGTGCGACTACATGTATATGACAGTGACAGCCATGTTCACAAGCTGGCTACAGCCGCGTTAGTACAGGCGGAGCAGTCTCTGTCATAATGGCTTACTTAGGAATTTTAGTGTTGCAATGCTAATTGCGGGGGTGGTGTCGCCTATATAAAGCAGGGTGTTGTCGCAAAGTGGCATTTTTCTAACGAGACGCGATTAAAGGTCTTGGAATGGAATTGTGTTGCGTTCACGGGATCCCCTACAGTTTTCATTAGAAATATCAAAATGTATGCGGAATACAGAGACAGAGTGGAGTTTATTTAAACTACGGTCAAAACCGGTACTTCAGGTTTGTTATTTATATGTAATTTATTGTGTTAAATGCGTTAAGGCAGATATATTATGAACAACTAGTGACAGTGCAAAGAAACGTCCCTTTCAATTGAATCGAATTGAAAAATGTAATAAATTGCATCGATCATTCTAACGTGTTGTTAGCTGTTAGAATTTAAAATATCTAACGCCTGAATTATCTCTAAGAGGTTACTGGAGCGAGTAATAGCATATGTATACTGTTTTTAAGTCGTGCACGTACGAGAATTTTCGACACGATCGTTAACAGGCATCCATAAAAGCGTCGGTGTTACGCAATCGGGGGAGGGCTGTCCATGCAAAGAGAGGAGGGGGACGTAGGAGGATACGCGCAAATACAGTCCTGAGCACAAAGTACCTATCTTGTGTTCTGACAGCTTTTGTACACGTAAAGCGACAGACGGGGTTGTCTGACAGATTCGGGACGTTTTCACCGAGAGGATCCGTGTACGGAGAAGAGCACTCCCCCCGGGTTTGATATCAAGAGTTGCTGGTAAGACGCTCGGGAATGATCTTTAATTCTTATATTTACATCTTTGACGGTGTCAAAACGCCACTTAATAATAAAAATGTAAATAATAATCAATATCCTGACGGTGGGGGAACTGACACAAGCTTTAAGTGCGCCACCAGAGGGAGTAGCATGTTTCAACACTGCTCTGACTGGTTAATGTGTAAAAGGACAGTTTAAATTCCACCGTAAAAACATCAACAGAGACTCCAGTTTAACTGAACCAAGTTAATGTTTGAGTTAATGTCGCGTTCAGGCGCTACATTTGGTCACGACTCGCTGGTATTCCTTGAGGAGCTGTGTGGTGTTTACATCAGTGCTGGCCCATTAAAACCCGAGCCACGTGTAGGTAGCTGGGGACCATGTGGCCATTGTAAACACTGCTGCCTTGTGGGTCTTTATGTGCTGTAACGGGCTCTTTCTGTTACTTTTACCACCCAAATGCGGACTAAGTAGTCAGCTGGGTGTATTTCAGTGAGTTTCTTTGTGTATATATATATATATGTGTGTGTGTGTGTGTGTGTGTGTGTGTGTGGTGGGGGGGGGGGGGGCAGTTTCTGCCATAGCTCGGAGCCAGCTGACACTGTATCGTGCTTCTATTGTGCTGTTAGGAGTATATTGTATTATGTAATGACACCAGCGCTATTTGCATGGAACTCCTTCCCAGCGGTCGGCCACCCTGATTATTAGGTTCCGCCACGTATCAACATAAATGTCAGTATTGCTACAGGAAAGGTCAGGCTCCCTCACGATAAGCAGACAGTTTGGGATCACCGGCGGGTCACGTCCCTCCCACGTCTTTTTGTGTGTACCAGTGAGTATGGTACGGTGACAGCAGAATACAGAAGTGGCTGGCCAGTCAACTGCTCTCAGAGTCTTTGTTTCAGGGACCTAAACTCAATTTAGAGGCTTCAGGACGGGAACGGAAATAATTAATAAAGCAGTTTGTATTACTGAACATCGCTAATGTTATTAGGCTGCTGTCAGGGATGTGAAAGTAATAACTGAGGCTGCAGGAGTTTTTCTCCACAGACTTACTTGTTCACATATGAATTGTGATTTATTTATTTATTTCTGTTAATGTAACCTGACAAAAAAGCTGATATATCCTTGCCAGGCTGTATTTTCCACAACCCAAATTACATGTTTTTATTTGGAACAACTCCAGATATATTCAAATTTCTGTTATACATGTGAATAATAAAACATTTCATTCCTTACATTATTGTTGCTGGAAACATAAAAAAAAATCAGTTTTGCCTAAAATGTTAACTAGAAAAGATTTGTTTTCATAGAAACGGATGTTCATTTCATCCTAACTTGGATATATTTCTAATCATACTAAGCTGCTTGTTCTTTTTTTTTGGGGGGGGGGGGGGGGGGGGGCTGTCACTCTTTATTATGGCTGATACTAATGTTTGAAATAAAATTTTGACTGATAGCTAATACAAATATTTTGTTGTTGTTATTGTAATTTTTTGTTTGCATTTTGTTCCAGAAACACAAATTAATTTATCTTAATTTTTAAACTTAATGTTAACATAAAAAAACAACAACAACAAAACGCATGTTTTAAGGTTTGTCAGCTAAAGATAAGTATCGATATTGATATCTGTGAACTGATATGAGTCAACAAGGCCAATTCAAATATGAAGCTGATCTGTGGGTGCGTACCTGTCGGTATGCTGACCTTTCTCCTCGGTGGTAGTTCACATGTTTTGAAAATTCCTTCGCTGACAAAGTAACCAAACATGTGTTTGATCTGTGCATGACCTATCTGAGCAGAATGTTTTAAGTAAGAGCAGTCTGATACATCACTGCTTAAAAGACCCGAATTACTGAGGTTATTGCTGCATGTGTTTGCTAATAGATTCCCAGAATTTAAGTTCAGAGGAAGTTTATGACATTTTGTATATTTAACAACACTCAGGCTGTTTTTAATCAGCCACTGAAACATAAATGTAAGTTAACTTGATGAGAACAAACCTGCCGGCGGAGAGTGGCAGCACGGCATCTCCCATACAGTTTTTATTACCACATTTTATTTTGCAGTTCAACCCTGTCACCACACATTCATGCTAAAGCTGTCAGAAGGGCCCATAATGCAAGCTCATATATATGCGTCGTTAATGCTTTCTGCAACCTCCAATGCCAGTAACGAGGAGGAGGCTGGAAATATGACAGAGTCAGTTTTGTGTGAAGATTTAAGGGCATGTGCGTGAGCGAGAGGATAACGGAGTACTTGGAGATGGGATAAACAAGATGTGTGAAAGCTTCCCTCAGAGGTCAGAGGTCACTGATTAGGATGTCTATGTGGAGCTTCAAGCCAGACTGTCGTTCTGATCTCACTTCACCTTCCTCACACCTCCTTTAACTTTGTCTCTCTCTTTCTCTCTCTGACACACACACACACACACACACACACACACACACACACACACACACACACACACACACACACGTGTGTACACACACATTCTCTCTGCTGTCGTCTCATTAATATCATCGCCATCTGCTTCATATGTAACAGCCCAATTAGAGAGACGCACTTTGACCCTACCTGTCCAAATTTAATTTGAAGGTTCACAGTCGTCCCTACGCTCTCCACTCTCCTTATACAGTCTCACACACACACACACACACACGCACACGTAATCCTGGATATAAGTAATCCAGACTTTGACCTTTCATCGTTGTGTCTCTGCAGGGCCTGAGCTGTGCAGCCTTGTATAGGTTTGGTTTTCACCCCCCCAAGTGTCCCGTGGATATCAGCTGACCATGGTGGTCTGAGCAGAGAAAACGGGAGGAAAAAAAAAAGCCTGGCGCAGTGTGTGTACACTCTAACACAGCGAGGCTTGACCACAAGCGGAGCAGAGAGAAGAGCCGGAGCAAAGAGGAGGGGAAAACAAAAAAAGCACATTTAAATACAAAATGTCTCAAAACAGAGAACTTGTGCTTTTCTACATAAGGTATAAACTCTCCCAGAGAAACTATCCTCTCAACCACATAGTACTCAACGAGCCTTCGAACAGGACTGATGGGGGGGCAGCGGGGTTGGATGAGGAAGAGCGAATAGACACACACGCCAATGGGACTTTTAATGGCACGAGTCCCGGGACCCCACCGGCATCCCCGCAGCGGCGGCAGCAGCAGCCGCCATCAACGACGGACCTCGACGCAGTGAAGGAGGCGCTCCGGGACACGGCCAATGAGTTCGAGCTGCGATACGCTCGTGCCTTCAGCGACCTTCACAGCCAGCTGCACATCACGCCGGCCACAGCCTACCAAAGCTTCGAGAACGTGATGGACGAGGTGTTCCGGGACGGCGTTAACTGGGGCCGCATCGTAGGGCTTTTCGCGTTCGGCGGGGCACTGTGTGTCGAGTGTGTCGAGAAGGAGATGAGCCCCTTGGTGGGCAGGATCGTAGAGTGGATGACGGTCTACCTAGACAACCACATTCAGCCCTGGATCCATAGCCAAGGAGGATGGGTGAGTCACACACACAGAAGCGCACATGCCATTTGCTTGTATAGCCTCTTTCATAAAAGGGCTCTTTAACATTGCGGCCTTTAATTACACAGGCAAGGTAAGCTCAGGTCGCCAGCATGGAAAATTTCCTTGCTGCCACTTTTACTATGCAGTCAGGTGGAAAATAAGGTTAAAACCTGCCCTTACTTTTCCCATCTACTTCTGGAAGTGCGCCTGCTTTTGTTGCTATAGTGATAGCGGTGTTTTTGATCATATGTGCCGTTTCCCTGTCAAGAGCAGATTTGCTCCATTGTGTTAGTTGTGAGGCTTTCCTGCCTGCGTGGCTTGACCTCTAGAGGATCGTTTTTTTGTGTCTTGGTAATCTAACAAGTCGACATGAGACAGTGGCTGGCTCCATAACCTGCCAAGAAGAGACTTGAGATTGGATCTGATGAAGATGGAAATTGGAACACACGTGGCTTCAAGAAACATCTGTCTTTAAACGCAGTAAAAACAAGAGTGCCTGTGTGGTCAGCAGCTAGTGCAGCTGTTTTCTAATTGATCAGCATCACGCTGCTCAATGAGCTGAATCGAAGTGGGAGCTTAACAGCCTAAATCAGGGTTCTGGGAGTCTCCTGCTGCCTGCCTGGGGATCGAAGTTCTGTCATCACAGGGCAGGATAAAGTCCAAGGCTTTTACAGATAGCCCTTTGTTTTTCTCTGGTCAGTTGATCGGCTCTGTGCTTTGTTTTTTTTTTTTTTGTTTTCTTTTTCGTTCTTCCACTCTCTGATCATTTTATCTGTGCAATTTTTTTTTCTTCAGTTGTCTTTCACCAAGGCAGCTGCATACAGATGAAAGCTCAGGTTTTTCCCCCCCTCCTCCTCGGGTTAGTTTTAAAGTCAGCCACACTGGTACGGACAGTACCAGTGTGTGTTTGTGTGTGCTCGTGCACACTTTGAGGACAGATAAGGTCAGCTCTTTCCCTTTGTCTCAGCTATTTGATGGTATGTAATAGAGCGGGAGAAGAGGGGCTAAATAAAACCAACATCGCTGTGGCTGAAAAGCTTCCAAAAAAACAACATGAAAGATCATTGCTCTGCTGTTTATACTGTAGACGTTAAAATATGCATTTCTTTCACCACCTTACCAAGTGGTGTCAGGTTATGGAAACGACTGACAAGAATCTGATTTGTAAGAGCTTTGCTGCTTTTAAATGCTAATAATGCAATTATTTGACTATCTGCTGAGAGATCCAATGACAAAGCACCTGTAGGTCCGAGCTCAAAATGACACCTTTTTTTGTTTTGTTTTGTTTTTTGTTTGTAGCCACGTGGTGTGGCACAATATCTCATTAGCGTCTTTATTGACTGCTATGAAGTTTTCCGCACTCACTTCTTGCTCCCTGTCAAACTGCAATAATGTCGCAATATCCAATTTTATTTGACAGTTATAGCCAAACTCAGTCATGGAAACATTATTGTTTTTGTATCTATAGCTGAATGACACAGTGACCACTTGGATATTAGTTAATGACTACTGTCTCCTAAACGTATACAACCTCTAAGTGCAATCACTATTAATAACTGTTTTTCTCCAAATATGTAATCAAGTGTTAGTGGCTACTTGGTACGTGTTAGACGTTTATGGTGACGATAGATGAGCCGAGAGCTTACAGGTTAATCTGATGCTTCATCTGATTTTCACATCCTGACCGCAAATGGATGTTTTCAGTGTTGTCATCACAGTCTTATCAACACATATGTCATGATCTCCATGATCTCATAGTTGAAATGATCCAGGCACCCCACGCTCACACTCTCAAACACAAAGGCATTTTGCTTAGCAACAAGTTAGACTAATTAGTTAAGATGCTGAAGATAGAAGCTTGCGGTTAGTGGCCTGCGTGTCAGTGTAACCTAGACTCGGAGATATGAATGACTTCATCTGAAATGTTCAATGGATGTCGTCTGCCAGCACGGTTTCACTTCTGCCTGATGTTGAGCACATGATGCCACTTCCTTCTGTCTGTTCCCCCTTCTCTTCCATTTCTATAAGTCACTTTGATAATGGTGCTCCACTGGCTCGTTTAAGGGGGAAAAGAGCTGCTTTTGACATGTGTCCTGTGTAAGTTGCTTGTGAGCTGACACACTTTGAGTCGAGGTATTCATACTAAAACAAACTTCAGGAGGTGGTTTACCACTGCAGTTCTATCTTTTGTGCCTCCCCCCTCCCTTTGTCACAGTGTCATTGCCTTCTTTTGTGGGTTTGTCTGTTCAAAGACAGCCTACACTTTCCCTGAAACACACCAGAGTCTCTGAGTAAAACCCACACGAGACTTTGTTGTTGTTCTTTTTTTTTTTCTTTTTTTTTGGTCTTTCATTTCCCTCTTTTCTTCCTTTCCTCCCCTGACGCCTCCTCACAGGGATGAAGCACAAAACCGTTGGCAGATGTGGGTATAGCTGTGAGGCAGGTGTGCCCTTAGTGTTAGCTGATGAAATATTAGTCCGCCCTAAGCAGCAGCAAGGTCACTGTTTCTGTTTCACTCAGCAATCACTCTTTCTCATCATCTTATTATCGCACGTTTTTACTGTTTGGGAAGAACCAAACGGCTCAGGGTAGTTTCCCAAAAGTTGGGAATTTACAGCAGGTTTTAAAGCTTCAGAAACCGTCTCGCATTTATAAGACTGAACACTTATTATCAAAGCAGCTTGTTTTCCAGTAGTACTGTGCAGAAATGCAGCACAGTTTTATGGATGGTCTATGATTTACACAGATTGTTTCAGTTTTTTTCCAAGAAAAATACTCAGTGACTTAAATATCAGTAGGGCTACTACAAAGAAAGTTCAGTATAGCCTGTCTCTTATCAGAGATAAGGTTTTTTTTTTTTTTATCACCCAGGATTTCTTTATCAGGCGACGTGTGCACTCCCATGAAAGGGGATTTCTGATCAGTAGTTTGACTCTTCTGTATAAAATACATTAAAAGCCAGCTAATTCAGACAGGTGACAGAGAGCTGTTAAGCAGGGTTTTTACTGCATATAAAAATTTAGTGACAACAAACCCAGGAGTGTTTGTTGTCAACACAATTCAAGTATTGTGAATTTCAAGTTGAATTTTAGTCACTCAAGCTTTAATGCATTTTTTAAAAATCCATCTATGTAATGTCCAGTTTTGTGCTACGTTAGGTAACAGAAGTTATGTGCAGACTAATCCTGGCTATGACCACAGTCACCGTGTCGAGCCCATTTTGAGCCGGACAAACCAAGTTGGTGTGCAAACCAGGATTGCTCTCAGAAAATTGTAAAACCACAAGTTAATATATAAACCTGACACATTTTGAAATAAACGAGATGTCACGCGTGTCACACTGAGTGAAAATTAAACGCTCCACCATCATTAGAGAGAAATCATAGCAATAATTGTTCTTTTTGCTTAAAAAAGTGAATAAATAAAATAATATCTTCAGCTTTGGTTCTGTGAAATAAGACTTAGTAATTTTATAGACTGAAATGTGAGAGTTGGAATCTGAATCGCTGCTTTTTAAAACATTGATGCGAAGAAAACGTGTGACATTGTTTTGACCTGGTGGAATCAGCCGAGGTGCCAGTTTAAATATTGTAAAGTGAACGGTGTTTTGATCAAGTGTCGCTGTCATAAAAGCTGATAAAGCCTCAGCCTAAATGATCCCGCCGGAGCTTATTTTGGAGCCTCCTCTGTCCAGGACGCCGCGATATTTAATGGTAGCTCGGTGTGCGAGATAAATCCGTTCAGCCACAGCTTGTGGTTTTTAAAGAACAACAGGAGCAGAGCCATATATTGTCTGATAATAAACCTCCTTGGCAGACAGCAGCAGTAGAGACAGTGCTATCGACCTAATAATGCTGTTTCCAGCAGAGCAGGCAGTGGCAGTGATTACTCAGTGGAGATTGAGCCGCCTCAGGGTGGGGGTACAGGGTTATTACCAATTATAGATGAATAATATCTCAACCTGCTACTGGGGGAAACAATGTTTTTTTGTTTTTTTTTTCTTTCTTTTTTTTCCCCTCCCTGACAGACTAATAAAGCCTAAACTCATTTAGAAGAACCATGTTGCCACAGTCTGGGGATGCTTGGCTGGAGCTGGATGGGTCGAGTGGGGGTGTATGCAGAGAAACTAAGGAAACAGAAAAAAAAGAGCCCATTAGTCCAGTTGTTGTGCTTTGTACTTTAGACGTTTTCGCTAAGGTGAAGGAAAAGTTAACTACAAGAAAAATGAGCAGTGAAGTCCTTACTTCAGCTTTGCTTTTTCTTTTTTTAATCAGCCACTTATGGCTGTGCACACTATATGCCACGTTTTTCACTCGCACTTAAATGAAAGTCTGGCTTTTCTTATTGTGAACAAACCTCATCAGATCCTACTAACAAGAACCTAGTTTGTATCTACAGCCTGATGTAACCTCAGTGTTGTAAAGCTCTGTAATTGGACAAAAACAGTTATACACTGTTACAATTCTTACAGCTACTGTAGAAGTTCTTTGCCACAAATGTGTAGTATTACACTCAGTATATTACTCCCTCCACAATGAGCTTATGGTAAGTGACTTTTGTTAGAAACGTCAGCACCCATTTGTTTTAGAAATTTTTCTGGCAGCTATATATTTACTTATTTTAAGCAGCACAGAGACAGCAAAAAAAGCAGAACATAAAATGTAATAAAAGTCGACCTTTGGAAGCAAAGGACAGATAATAAACTGCATATTTTATGACAAAAAACTATTCTGAACTATCTCTTTTCTCAATTTTCTGTCAGAGCTGCCCGAAATATTCAGAAAAGGTCCTCAAGTAATTTCAGTCGGCTTTTCTTTGTCCTGAAGTGTTTATGTAATTATTTCAAGTTGTAGGGTTAGAATTCTTTTTCTTTTAATTAAAAAAAAAATGCTATTAGATTTTTGGCACTAAAACAAACAAACTGACTTTCTTACAGTTTGTTTCTTTGTTATTATAAAAGTGGCCTTCTGAATACAAAAGCAGAAATAGCAGGGAGTTACAAGAAGGATATTCCTGTGCAGAAGTTCCTCTGTACGTGGTGGGATTGTCCCGAAACCTACAGACAGTCAAGACGTCGTTGTGTTTTTCTTTATTTTTCAGCCTCTTGATGAGAGATTGTTAATCACACACACACACAGCGTTGATGTATGTGATTATGAATGTAGGCTGTTGTAGAGTGGTTAGACACCGAGGCTGTAATTAAGGGTCCACAGAAGGTAAGCGCATTGACTTGTTTTGACTAGGGAAACACCTGAGTTGCCTTTGTGCTGCTCTCTCCTCTGCAGACTTATTTAACCCTCGGTCTCTCTCTCTGTAATTAACATGCACATAGGATACGCAGTTAGATCCACAGAGTCGTCTGTCAGACTGTCCTAATGTAGTGGAGCAGGAAATCGCACCCTTGGGACCTAAGCTGGCTGCTTCAAAAAACCCCAACCCCTCATCCACCCCCACCGCCACCCCCCTTCCAACCTTGAGTATCTATACCCTCCCTCTGTTTCCCTCCTGTGTCCTTCGTTCTCCTTTAAATGCACAGCTCCTTACGACAATTGAAAATTTTTTTTGTCCCATATTTTTCCATCTGTGTCCTTCCTCCCCTTTTTGTCCTCCTTTTCACTCCTTTCCCTCCTCCTCGGCACCCAGCTACGTCCAGTCCACAGACCACAGCAACTAAACGTGTTCCAGCTCGCACATTGCCGCAAACCTCGTCAATCTCGCCATTAACCCTGTGCACCCGTGTTCCCGTGCTCGTCCTCCACATCACCCATAACATCATCATCAACACTATCGATTCCCTCCCACTTGATCCCGACTCACTCCTACCCCCTCCCACGCAGCTGCCACCATCCCTTCATCTTCCTTCTTCTTTAACATCTCCCTCCACATCATCCTCCTCCTCCTCTCCGCTTTATCACTAATAGCTCACATGCGGCCAATTAAGAGACACGTTTTTATATTTTCGTGGCGCTTTCTTTGTTTTTTTGCATTAAGGATTGCGTTCTGCTCACGAAGCAAAGTTTCCAGGGACTGATGGGGTGTTTGTTTGTAAGCACGTGTGTAGCGTGGGTGGTTGTTGTCTCATATATCGTATCGTTTTTATTGTATGGTGGCGCACTGCAGAGGGGAGGGGACGGCGCCAAGTCAGACTGGTCATGTGACTACCTCAGACAAAGAACCTGTGGCCACATAGACACAAACACAGAGGAAAATGGGCTTTACTGGCTTTTTAGTTGCGCCCACAGGTACGGCGTTGCATCGCAGACAAAGCCTTCGCTGATATGAAAGCAACTTTGTCATTGTCACATTCTTTGACTTGTGACACACACTGACACCCCCCCTCCCTTTTTTTTTTTGGGATCAATGGCGGGCACTTTTGTTGGACCGGCATCAATAACTGGCTTTTTGCAGTGGGCGGCTTTATGCAGATTGATCTCTGAATGTAGCTGCTCACCCGTGGACATGTCTCTATTGTTTCTGTGTGCATACGTTAAAGCTCGCGCATTAGTTTTTCATGATCTGTGACACTGGACGTGTGTGTTAGCGCGCGTGCTCGTAGTCAATGGTGGGTGTCAGAATCACAGCTTGAAGATGGCAGCAAACAGATTGTATGATTCAGGCGCCACCAGCTCCATGACAGGAACATCAGACAGGGACCAGTTGTGTGTTTTTTTTTTGTTTTGTTTTTTTTTAAAGTTGTCTGGCGCTTATGTTCGTGTGTGTGTGAAGTGGGGGGTTCTACTTGAAGAAAAAGGACATGGAGGAGCTATTCTTGTGTTGTTGTAGTAGCCATGTCTGGAAAGGGGGGGGGGGGGGGGGGCTGACTAAAAGCAGAATTATTTTGGTCAGTAATTGGGATCTGGATGATTTTATATCTAATCTTACATCTTAGAGCACAATGGGGGAGCCGAAGCCAACAATCAGCCAACCCCTCAGTGAGGCAGTAAAAAACCCTCCCCGGGTTCAACTATGGAAAGACTTTTACTTCTTCTAGAAGGTTCTTGTTGACCAAAAGCTCTTTTTTTTTCATCAGCTTAAAATGTGAGATTCACAAAAAGAACTTCATACGAGCAATAAATAATTCAAAAAGTCATCTTTTATGGACGTTTTCTTGCTTTGTTGTTGTTGTTGAAATCCAAACCTGGGCTGTACCGTTGCTAATGCTTTTTGTGTTAGTATTGATGGATATTTACCTCAGTTTGTGGAAGAGTGATAATTTCAGGCTTTCTACTTTCTCATTGTCTAACTAACTATCGTCTTTGATTATTTTTATATAAACACACAGTGGCTATTTCATTAGCTACTCCTTGCTAGTACTAAGCTTTCAGAACTGCTTTAATCCTTCATGCAGAGATTCAACAAGGTACTGAAAACATTGCTCAGATATTTTGCTCAATGTTGTCGTGATAGTGCCACAGAGTTGCTGCAGATAGGTCAGCTGCACATCTTCGATTCCACCACATCCGAGAGGTGCTCAGTAAAGCCTAGAGACGGTTGAGTGGAAAAATCCTAGTAGATCGGGAGTTTCTAAAAAGCTCAGAGCAGCCTGCTTTGAGCTTCAGTAGATTCTCTTTACTCTACATCACAGCCCTCAAATTTCCAGAGTCACATTAACAATCTGCTACCACTGCAGTGGTTGTTTATTTATTTATTCATTTATTTTGCTGGGGAAAAAAATCAAAATAGAACAGAAAACCTAGTCAACGGCCACCAATCAAGGATTCTGGTTTAGATTCTTAAAAGCTATGTGATTGGTGGTTTAAGTATTTGCTTTAACAAGCAGTTGAACAGATATACCGAATGAAATGGCTTTATAATAGCTGAAAGAGCTAGTCTTTAAGTGTGTGTGTGCGCGTGTGTGTGTAACATCGGTTGGTCATGTGAGAGACGAGACCTGTGGCCCCGAAGCGTCACAAACACACACACAGGAAAACACAGCAGTGAGATATCAATACAGGCTCCTAATGAATACACGTGCTGCATCTAGACTGCGTCTGATTCTCTTTATCAGCGTCTTCTCTCTCTGATTTCCAAACCCAGACTGGTGTCACAGCAGCGAGGCATCTGTGCGTTCCATATCCAGACGCTGTTTATGTACACAGGACGGATATCCAGCTGTGTAATAGACGTGTGTGTGCGTGCGTCTATACTGCCAGCACTCTGTGGCACGCCGGGCTGTTAGAGCGGTTTTGCCAGACTGGTAGACATCGGACTGCCACTGTAGTGTGTCTCCAACGACCCACGCACCCCCCACTCACCCAAAACGCTGGCAGAATGAAGTAGCATGGACTTCTAGAGAGGCAAATGCAGACAGAGAGAGGAACATGAGGCTTGTGACTCAGCAAGACAAGGATGCGCATGAGATGCATGTAGGTCAGTAAGTTAAACGGGCTATGTCGTGCAGTCTGTGTGCACCGTGATGTTTCTACACATGCACTTTGAGTGCATACGAGCAGAACAGCTGGATGTTTGCAGCGCTCGGTGGAGATGCTACATTCAGTTGCTCTACGTGCTGCTCCACTTCTGAGTGGCTTAGTGGGGAAATCAGGTCACAAGCAAACCCCCCTTCTCCCTACATCTTTCTCTCCAGTCTCCCCTCTCCTGCTGTCTGCTTGCCCCCTCAATTTGCCACTCTTCGTCTTATGTCAAACATATGTATATGAGAGAGAGAGAGACAGAGAGAGATGCATGGATGTATCTTATGTCTTTACATAGATCTAGTATCTGCCTGCCTCTCTTCTCTGATTGCATTTCATCCCTCAACACCCTCCTCTCTTACTGCCTTTTTCCCCATTTCTCCCTCTCTCCGCTCATATCTGTGATGAGATTATGAGGCATATCATGGGATTAGCGAGACTCGTGGCATGTATTAAAGTGGGAGAGCTGAGGGACAGATAGCGAGGGTTGATGACTATTTCATGGTAATGTGGCACCCAATCTCATATAAGGCTAAATGATGATAAAGAGCATCAAGGCCATCGTCATTGTATTCATCACAGGTTTGTTTGAATGGCTTCAGGGGCTTAAAGCAATAGAGACGAAACCGTATCTGCATCAGCTCCGAAATATTAAAGAAAAAGGAGGAAAAAAAATAAGAGGGAACAAAAACTTGGAGGCTTGGAGATATTCATCTCCAGGTTTCTTTCATGTAGGCAAACTTTCTGAAAGTGAACAGTAAGTGATAGGAAGTGTGGTTTAAAGGAAAGCTGCCCCTGCCGCCACTTTCTCCTCTCTCCACATTCTTTTCTCATCATGGGTTTCCCATTTTTCTGTTTCCAGTCATTTTCATCAGCCTTTTTTTTCCCCCTGCAGCCTGCTTCACCCTTGTTCGTGTGTTCTACTTTCCTTTTCTCTTATTTAGTTCTCTCCCACCCCCTGACTCCCTTTTTTGTCTTTTTGTTCCGTCTCAGTCTGTTACCTCCCTCGATTTCTGTCTCTTCCAGCTCTTCCGGACAGATGGCAGGTCTCAGGGTTACGGTGTGTTGTCTGGGTGGGGTGACGGCCTACAGGGCAGTGGGTTATATCAGCGAAGATATCCTGCCACGCCGTCTTTGCTTCCCTTACATCCTCCATCTCTGCCTTTACACTCTGCCAACCTTGCGTTCTCTCTGTCAGACGTACACACAAACGTTCTCGAGTCCTTGGCCTTCCTGTCGGGTCTCAGCGGTGTATACGTACAGTACGTGTATGCGTCTGCTGACAGAATGAGGTTTTGTGGAGAGAGACGGCCCCCAGAGTGGGGCAGGGAACAGATTGGAGTCTGAGCCTGCATGTCCTGACTCATTAATCTCTTCTTTAATTCATGGTCTCACCGCCGGCTCAACATGTGCGCACACATTTACAGACACGCACACACAGTGTCAGCTCCAAGGACCAAAAGGAGAAGGAAAAGTACATACAAGCACACTGGAGCTGGCACAACACCAGCGAGTGTCACGGCTAAAGGGTGCTTTAATGATTTAATTTCCTCATTTTTCTTGCTTGCTTCCTTTTTTGCTTGGAAATAATCCAGTACATCAACCCCCCCCCCCCCCCCCCCAATTTAAACACTGCCACTGATGTCACATTGCAGCCAAGAACCTGAAGTTCAGTGGCTGAATCACTTCAGGAAGCTAAACATCCGTGCAGGTTACTCTCACTCTGGGACTGCTTTGTGTAAGCTGAGCATCAGTTTTCCGTAAGGCAGTGAAGAAAGAGTTTCTCTGTTAAACCTGACTTGCTTCAGAGCCTCGACAGTCAGTTCCTGTCAGGCCATTGTTAAAAATGTTTCATTGCCTCAGAAAACAGAGTAGAGGGGAAACCACATCCAGAGCTGCTTAAGAAATCAAGAACAGCTCCAGCCATATGAAACATCACGATTCGAATGAATGCGCCATTCCTCAGGAATCAGCAAGTGCAGCATATATTTTTCATATTTTCCTCTCACAGTGGCTCCATTTTCACGGTCTTGACTGTTAGCTCGAGAGGTCTGTCTTTTTGGATTAAAATTGATTCCCTATTTCCTTGAATTATTCCTGTACTTTTTAGTATTATCCAGCTTCCTTGCTTGTCAAAACTGTGAGCTTCTGGCACCAGGCGTGAACTAAATTCCTAAGATCTAAATGCGTTTGGCTCTACAATAAAGCTTCCTGGTCATGTGGAATTTTTGGCAGCTGACCTGACTTTCTTATTCCTTGAAATGCCTTAGCAACTGTGATAAGGATGAAAATGGGAACGGAAGGCCTTGAGGAGGAGCAGGAACCCATCGTGAGATGATGAAGACATTGATAAGGAGAAAGGAACAAGCAGTCACATTGTTGACTTTTTTTCCCTTAACTGGACACTCATTGCTGAGTATAAAGGTTCAAACTGACGGGATAAAAGTAGTATTCGCAATAATAAATGAACAGTCTAATCATATGATGATGATGACGACAGATTAGGATCAAAGTTGGGATGTTATGCTGAGTTTTAACTGCGAGATAATTTTTTATTTTGATAATACTGATAATTAATCAAATTGTAGATTTGTTGGAAGTGACGTAAGCACTGTGTGAAAAAGGACAGCACCCTCACTCTTTTCAATGGGCCACTGTGCTGATAGGGAGGGGTCATAAAGGCAGCAGCCTACGAGAAAGAGGGAGATTTTCTGTTTGAGCACTACGCTTCCTTTCGCAGTACAAAATTGTAGCCAACAGGCTGTGAAAATCGGTGCTTTCAGTCATTCATGGTGAAATCATTTGCAAAACACTGTGTTATGGGTCCGCTTCCTGATAGGCTCAAAATGTCAGCACACAAAGTGCACACGCCTTGAACGTCAGAGATTTGCCAATACAGAGTACTGATCCAATAACAAGGGTTATTCTGTATTTGTAACTCAGAGGAATAAAAAGTCAACTCTGTTCAGTTTTGTTCATATGACTCCAAATCACAACAATATTTGGCTCAAGGTGCTTTTTATTGTAAGGCAAAGACCCTACAATAATAGGGAGAAAAAAACCCAATAATCAGATGACCCCCTATGAGCAGGCACTTGGCGACAGTGGGAAGGAAAACCTCCCTTTTAACAGGAAGAAAACTCCAGCAGAACCAGGCTCAGGGAGGGGCAGCCATCTGCCATGACTAATTACGGGGTGAGGGGAGGGAGATGGAACAAAAGACACATTGTGGAAGAGAGCTAGAGATGATCAATAACTACTGATTTATTGCTTAGAGTGTATACACACAGAGAGTGAACAGAGGTAAGTGAGGAAGCATAACTAAGAGGAGGTTCAGGTCACCTGATCCAGTTCTGAGTAGATGCTTTATCAAAAAGGAAAGTTTGAAACCTAATCTTAAAAATAGAGAGATTGTCTTTCTACTGAATCCAAACTGGGAGGTGGTTCCACAGAAGAGTGTCCTGAAATCTGAAGACTCTGCCTCCCATTCTACTTTTAGAAACTCTAGGAACAGCAAGTAAGATACCATTGTGAGAGCCAAGGGCTCTATTGGGGTGATACAATACTACAAGGTCTTTAGGATAAGATGGGGCCTGGTTAGCAGGATTTTAAGTTTCATTCTGAGTTTAACAGGGAGCCAATGAAAAGAGGCCAATATGGGCAAAATCCATTCTCGCTTTCTGCAGTGGAGCTTTTCAGTCATGTCACACTTGGCATCATTATGCTTAACTTTTGCAAACATACAAAGAAAAGTTGTTAGCATCACAGCTGTGGAATCCCTCCAAACAGCTGACCCTTTCCTGTTAGTCTTTTGCATGTAAGCTGTGGTTGTAACAGTCCGTGGACTAGTGCGACACCCAGCAAAGCGAGCACAGCACAGAGCTGAGAACTGAATTGTTAAGCTAGTTGTCCCTGTAGTATAGTTAGCTAAATCCATTTACTGGATTGGTGCATCCCTTTTTTAAACATCATTTGAAATGAGGACCTGGCAGAGATCCTGATACTATATCTTTAACCTTTGGTCTGGTCACTGCTGCACAAACTGTGGTGAGCAGCTTCGAACACTTCATTTCTGAGAATTTGTATTGTTCATCTTTTCAGTGGTTAAAAGAGCCAGCGTGTCACACTGTAGTCCAGCACTTTTTCACTTAATAATTCGAACACAAAAATGTTCCATCTTAAGTTAGCTCAGTTCCAAAATGTTTTTTAGGCTTTCCTTAATAGAGCCATTCAGAGCAAAGTCACTCCAGTATTATCTTACCTGTATGCTTAAGCATGCGTTTTTCGCATGTGCTACGTAGATGATGAGCAGTTGGTGTAAATTTCTCTTACCCTACACCTTTTAATCAAGAATATTGGGAATGGGCACTGCTTGTGTCATGTTCTTCCAACTCAGAGGACTGTTTAAAATCTTTTTGCACATAGGTTTTTCTAGGAGAATGTCCTGGCAAAGGCCCCTTCCTAGCTGCTCTCTGAGCCTTTGCCCTGTGATGAAACGGACGTTTCAAAGGCTTGCCAGAATAATTGACTGTGCTCTGGCAAACATTCACAGCTTAGAAGTACATTGAATTCAAGTACATTTAGATGGAGAGGCCTACAGAGAAATGGGGATAGATGTTTTTTTTTTTTTTTTTCTAAAAAGCATTTACCACAAGTGGACTCCAAATAACTCAATCTGGATATTTGTTGGATATATGCATATCAAGGGTTTTAAATACTCTCCCACATCAATATATTCTGTAGAATGTTTCTAATTTAAGATTGGAATTATCAGCATAACATTTTCAGTTTTCACATTGTGGAGCTCAGGAGGTTTATCTGGCTCTTAGTTAATCTAGTGCTCTTTTTGATCTTGCCCTGTCTATGGTGATTCTCTGATCCGCTCTGGGATGGTTTGTTACTAAGGCAGAGGTCCACATTCACTTCCTGTACGTCAATCTGATGTAAACAATGTTAATGACATCATTCTGTTTCATCAGTAGGAACAGCATGTCACATTTTAGTTGCCCTGTAAACAGCATTTCATCAGTCAGATCCATCCAACAGTGACTTTACTCAATAAACAAAAACACATGAAACAATGTGTTGCTGTACTCTGAGCCCAGAGAAATTGCGCTCAAGGCCACACATTCGCGTGTCCACATTCCAACTTTTGCAACTTACAGGATGTGTTGCTCAGCTACAGCCAAGACCAGATGACTTCTTAAAGAGCATTAAGAGGCAGCTCTGCCTGTCTGTGACTCAGAGAGATCACCAGTCTGTTGCTCTTGTAAACTCTAAACAGTAATCCGGCTTTTGTTTTTCCCTTTTCAATGTATTCCGTCACCACTCACTTGTCACTTTTACATTTCTCAGCCTTTTCTGTTTTATGAATCACGTGATTCACTCATTAATGTTTCACGTGGAAACACGCCTCTTAAAGATGTGTCAGCCTTTGATTTAATGCAGCCTTTAAAAAAAAGAACTGGTCTCTGTTTCCTTAACTTTCAATCTGCCTATTCATGTAAAGACTTTTGTTGATGTGCCCAGGAAGTAGGGCTGTGCGATATGACCAAAATCTCATATCCCGATATAAGAATTCTATCGTCCTGATAACGATATAAATCACAAAAATGTAACATTTTCTGTAAATTCTGTTCAAATTCACGTGATTCAGTTTATTTTGAAAAGTCTCAACAGGATCTTGAGCTTTATTGTGAAAGGTTTATGTGGAACATAAACAAGCGGACACGCGATGCTGTTACCGTCGTTGTTGCTAACCACAACGCATAAAAACAGCCGCTTGTCCGTCCGTAGTGTGGTTATATAAAATATAAGAGAAAGAGAGAACTTTAAGAAATTAATATAGACACTACAGCGACCATCAAAACGATGAAAAAATATTGCCGTAAACAGTTTATTTTGCGACACCACGAAAACAACGATAGCGTAAAATGAAACGATAAACGTTTTTACATCGTCATCAGGTATATATCGTTATATCGAACAGCCCTACCAGGAAGCACTCGTCACTTTTATTCTCACACTGACAAGCCTTTCAAAACACATGCTTGAAGAATTCTAAACATGCTCAGAGCAGTGCATAGTTATGTCTGTATGTATATCAGATATGTTTCTCAGGGTTTTGTTTTGAAGATGAGACTTGAATCCCAAATATTTTACTTGAGGATTCTTAACAAACAAAACCAAAAAAAAATTAAATTAAAAATCTACCCACATGTTCAGTCTCAAAAATATTGCTGCGACAGGTTTTTCATCGTCTCTTTTGCTACGATGCCCGGTTCCCCACAGAGTATGACCTTCTACAGATGCTGTAACTTTCCACTTTGGCTTATGTGCTTGTTTGTTCCCTCTCTCTGACTAAGCTGGCTAATCTGAACTGTTTTTGTCCACTCATTGCTTTCACAAACACTGCAACAGCACCTATTTGTGTTTATGTCTTTGTCAGCTTTCTGTCATAATACAGAATTTTCCAGCTTGGCAAAGTGCACTCCGTGGATTCCTCTATGCACGTGAATTGCACCTTCAGTCTTTTCTAGCGTCAGCACACTTTCGTCACAGTGGCGCTCTGTGTGTGCGTCAACTAGTTGTGGTCAGTGTGGCGTGGATATCATGTGCTCTGTAGGTTACTAGAAAGTGCACCTTGCCAGATGAGTGAGGTTTAATCCACACTCACAGATGACCTGCTTGTTGTATTGAGACTTGAACACATGGAGTTACAGGGTTATATTTATAAAACCAATAGTAGTATATAGTAATTAGGATAGTGATTTATAAAGTGTCAAAGAAGGTTCAGAATAGCATCACAGCAGTAATTTCCATGACATAGCAACATTGCACAATGGGTTCTCTGCATTTCCACTTCCAAACCATTAAAGCTTCATATATCCCAACACTTTCTACTGGGATTCATCTTCTTTTACTTCCTGAATCTGATAAAGTAACCGCACTCAGAAATAATTAATCTTTTTGGCTGTATCGCTATTCATTAACAGCCCTATTCTTTAAAAGCAGATTGCAGTTAACCGAATTCTGTTTTCTTACTCCTCCTGATTCAAGTGCGTAATCCTAGCTACCATGGCCACTGTAAGACAAACAACTTTGGGTGCCATTGATCTGTAGTGAGTGTAGGCTGTCAGTCCATTCTTTACCCCAGCTGTCAATATGTGTCCACATCTATTTAGTCTGAAGGAGGCTGTAAAACTTTGCGATAGGAGTCCAATATGAGTCAATGAGTCTGTGAAGCTCACTTCTATTTGATGATAGTGACACTGAGGAGAGAGAGTGGTGGAGGAGAGGAGGTAAAATGAGAATGAGATGATAAAAATATACATGTGATAACGTTAGATGATCATATATGGCTTGAAAGAGCTAATTTATGATCTTTAGGTTAAAAGTAACTTATAAGACATACTATGCACGTGGTCGGTTTCTAGCCACAAATATAAAACGCTGATGGGCAAAACAGCAATGTCCATCTTGGCCACTGTATCAAGATGCTGGGGCAACATGGGGGCTTCCACAAACCAGCGCCCACTCTGTGTATTTTGAATGCATTAATCCTAAATTCATGCAAATTAGTTTGTTAAAAGACATAATTACATACCAATCAATGTATATAGTTATTAATACATAATCTTTTTTGCTATTAAATAATCTAAAAAAAATACTTACTGTACCTATAAATTAGGATCTCTTATTATATTTTGAATAGCACAAGATTTTCTTTTGGTGACTGGACTGCACTTTGTATTGGGAAATATCAGAAAAAGTTTGAGAACCACTGCTTTCAAGCAGCTTTCTTATGATTGGTCACCCCTTGCAAACAGAAGTCAACAAGTCAGTGGGGCTGCAGTTCTTCCCTGTGCTTGAGTTAACATGTAAGAGAATCTGCTTCTTATGACCTCATTAAGATATCTTTTCCTGTAGTTTAAGCATTTATAAATACCATCTATTACTGTAAATAGTTGAGGTTTTAACACTTTCTGATAATATAACATGGATATGGATATGAATGTATCACACAGTGATGCTATCGGCATTCAGTGTGACAGAATGATTAAACACAGGTCTGCTGATATTAAAACTGGATTTTTTTGTCCAGTCCCCCCCAAGTTATTGTATTTCCATCCGTCTTCCGCCCTATTTTGTATAAAAAGGAAGTGAGGTGTTAATGTGCATCTGGTGTGTGTATGTTTATGCATGTGTGTCATGGTCAGGGGGTTTCGCCATCAGGGGATTTGAGCGTTGCAACTTGTTATGGTGCAACATCAGAGCAACCGACAAGTCAGAGCTGATGAATGGGAAGCTACTGCTAATGATCGGTAAAATGCTCCTTTCTCCACATGTAGTATTGGACCATTTATCAACCACAGAAGTGGACCTGCAGGTCCAGACACACTCACATATCACACACACTAATCAGCTGCTTCCCAGTAGCCTTGGTAACCAACTGCAGAATCTCTCTCTCCCTGTGATTCTTCACTTTGCCCTCCTTTTCTCTCTCTTATATCCAACCTTTTTTTTTTTGCTTTCATGAGCTAATCCCCCCCCCCCCCCATCCTTTCTTCCCAGCTAACGAAGAAAGGCAAAGTTAAAGGCACAGGAAAAAGAAAGGGGGGGGGGGAACAGACGAGGCCTGAAAGTACTCTGCAGGCTGCTGCCTAGCACCTGATTTCCTCCGGGAGCCACACAGAGATAAAGAAATAAAGGCGTGACCGTGTGAAAGGGAAAAAGGGGAGAGCAGATAAAGACAGGGTTTACCTGCCAGGTGGGACTTTAGGAGATTGAGCGTATCAAACCAGCAGTCCTGTCTTGACATGTGCACAGTAAATTGCATGATAATATCTGGTATAGAAATAAATCTGGACCCCCTCAGGCATTCAGTTGATGGCGTTTTAAAAGTAAAACGAGGATCTGCTCGTAGATGGAGCTAACGGAAAAGTCATGCTTTGAATTATGTGTTTGAATGCAAAGGTGTAGAGCAGCAGCTATAGCTGCAGGTGATTTATATTTGAATTGTGTGACCGCAGCATCCAGGTCCCTCTGATACCACTGCCACCTGTAGTAAGGCTGTGTTGTTGCTTGTGATTTATAGCATCACAGTCACTGTCTACAGTGGTTAGCCCGTACCCAGTGGTCCAGTGTCAGAGCACTAGTAGCTTGTTTTTTGTGTCAGTGTCAATGTATAAAAAAGGCATGTTTGGACCCGCTTTTAAGAGTTTTTACAGGTACAGCAAGGATCACAAATCCTGAATTTACACTGCTACAGTAGAAAAATAAGAAGGTTCGGTGTTTGTGTCTTTTTCAGTTTTTGCGTGTCTGTCCGTGTCCTTGTTTATCACTTCTGAATCACTGATGACCAACCTGTCACCATCACTTAGAGAACACGTAAAGGTTTTTTTCTGGAAATGCAAATTACAGCTAAAGATCATCTGTACCACTTGATCTGACTCTTTTCCCAAGCCTGTAAGCACATCTCCCTGCATGCTGAACACGGTAGATTCAATTAGAGCCACCCCCGCGCTTGTTTTCCTCCGCTATTGTGCTACGTCTGGTTATGATCTACATTTCTTTTATTGTCAGCAACTTCCATAAAAAGCGAACAACTGGCAATGAAATGATCTTGCTCCTCTGTCCCACAGGGGCCCATTGTTGTCCAAAAACTATAAAAATCATATCAGTCAATGACACACTGTTGTACTGGCTGACATGTTCCTTCATTACTATGAACACACACATTGTGTTTTATTTTGGGTGAGTTTCACATGTGCAGCACATAACTTCTCAACTGAAAATAGTCCCCAACAATTGTGCTATTTTATTTTAAAAATAGCCAATTGCTTTTAGTACTGTTGCTGTATGTTTGCAGCAACAGTACCCATGCATTTTGGATTTTTAAATCCATGCCATTGCATTGTGTAGTCTTTAAACCAAGAGTTTTGTATGACATCCAGATATTGGCAACTTATGTTAGTGAAGACAAAGAGACAAAGGGAGGAGTTTAAATTTCTAGAGATGTGAAGATGGGTTTCGTTTCAGCATAGAAAAGAAAATGTACTTCATGATTGGGACGAATATTTCCAAGTGATATGAGATGTATTATTAAAAAGTGGTCCAAAGACTGAGGTGTGGCACATATGATTGGAGTTGGCCATGCGGTTGTCTGTCATGGGGTGGCTGTGGTTCAGGAGATCCAGGGTGTCATCTGGTACTGAAAGGTTGTTGGTTTGAGTTTGTTTTTTTTAAATATTGAACATCAATGTCAGACTGGAGTGAAACAGCTGCAGTAGAACAATCAACCATAACTGAAGAAAAAACTGTAAATGTACTAATGCTGAGTAATACTGAGAGAAACTACACAATCAGTCCAGGTTATTTCATCAGGCACTCCCTGCACCGTGACTTGCATGTCTTGATGTCAGCTGTCATCAAAAGGTGCAGCATTGTTCTCTACACCCACATTCTTTTCATTGTTCTGAGAGGCTTGACAGGAAGGGATGTGAAATGGCCAGACTGACCCATTCTTAAGAATGAATGAAAAGGCTCCAATAAAACTCTTGCACATATTACATGATGTATCCCACTGTAATTACACGACGTCATTATTGACCCAAGTAGCATATATCACTCCCTCGTGGCCACTTTGCTTTACTTTTAAAGTAGCTCAGAGTGCTGAAGATCAACTTTGCTCCAGTGCACATTTTAGCCCAGCCCCTTGTATCTGTCCATGCTGTTATCTGTGGTTTGCGTTCTTGCTAACAGAAGGTCAGTTTTTTGTTTTTAATCTTTTCTAAAAATGGCCTATCAAGGCCTGTAGGAAGTCCTGGGTGAGGTCAGAAACAAGTATTTCATTCTTCTTGGCATGTTTTTCCGTCCCTAAAGAAGGTAGAGAGGGTGATACTGTTGGTATGCAGAGCTGTTTCAGTTGGTAACACATGACGAATGAGGCAGGTAGGATTCCAGTGAGCCTTTTAAACCTGCTTCTATTACAAATAGTTACACTTTATTTTTCAAATTCCACACATCATAGATCATTGTAACTGTGGTTCTATGCTGTGTGTTTATTTAGAGCAAAAGTATCAATGAAAATAGCTAACGTGAGCTGGGAATCGCACTCTCAGAGACCACAAATCATAGTGGTCCCATGTAAATAAATAGAGTTAGCACTGGTTACTTTCTGTACTTTTCAGATTTGTAACCAAAACAAAAAGTTTGTTTAGAATGTTTAAATTTGTGGAATAATTTTGTTGTTTATCTGGTCAGTTTAAGCAGTTAGCCTGCACAGCGTCATACTCCACCATATTGTACTCTGACTAATTCGGGAGTTTAATCTAGTCCGACTTGCTCTCTGAAAACCTTTTTTTTTTTAATGGTATCTGGCCTGCTTTACTTCACATTTTGTTATTGTTAACAAATCCTATCTAAAAGAGCAAAACAAACAATGTGTTAGTAGGTAATGCTTTGAGTCTTTGTCATGCTTTCTGGCTTCTCCTTCAAGCCTGTTTAATGAATAGACTTTAAGTACTTCACACCCAGATATACAATGATGAGTAATTTATCGTGAAAACTGCCCTGCAGGGTTTTTTTTTCTTTTTTTTTTAGCAAATATTGAGAAACATATCTTTTTTACTGGACTCGCTTTTTAAATTGTTATTTGTAGCAGACTTGTTTACATGTGCTTTTGATGTTATATACAACCTGTAGAAATCTACCAGTTATGCACACTTTTCCTAAGGGATCAGTTTCAGGTCCACTAGTTTATTATACATCTCCTTTCCCTTGGACATATTGTCCATCTTTTTTGAGAATACACTTTGATTGCTAATGATGATGATGCCAAACATTTACATTTTTAGACAGATTTGATTTCATCCACTTGTACTCCAACAATATCTGGACAAAGGCTTTCCAAAGATCTTGTAAATCCCAAACATTTCAAATAAAGCATTCACTTTGTAGCATCCAGCCTCAGGATACTCAGCTATGATCAACTGCCACTTCAACACAGTTGATCACTGTTTATAGAATTTATATCACTGGCTGATCGAAAGTGATGCTGTCCCTTTCAATGAATGTGTTAAGGTAGAGTAGTTAAAATGAAGTGTCTCAATTATGAAGTTTACATAAGGTTTGGAGCCAAAATGGAGAAAGCACTTAATACTTGTCAATAGTAAAACATATAAATATTATCTATTGTCACACTGCATACTGTTGGAAATGGTTTCCTCCTGGAAACCTAACCTTCTGTTACATTTGTAGCAGACAGGACAAAGTCCCCGCTCCAGTGAATGACTTCATCGTAGAAACATTTGGGCTATTTCAATAATGTGATTTCCTTGTTAATGTTACTTAAAACTTTTGGACCTCTGAGTTCCTTTTTTTGTTTGTTTGTAATGGTTCATCAGTGATGCATCATACATCAGGCAGCAGTCCACGGGGCTCGCGATCAAACAGAATAGAAACTCAATGAATGACTCAGGATCTCTTCCTTCCCCTCCACTGCTCTCCATCCCTCTCTACATTAGCCCATCCCGTCCTGGTTTCACTCTGATCCATATGATCTCTGATCCAGAAAGTGAAAGGGCTTCAGGGCATCAGCCTTAAAGGATTAAGGAGCTTTCAGACATGCATCTTCATTACCTTTATTGATCCAGTTGATATCAGATTTAATGAATTAACTTTGGTAGAGAGAGCTCTAAATCCCAGCTGATATCAACTCACTGCCCGAGAATAGTCTTTACTACTATCTGTTCAGTGAATCGCCACTTCAAATAATGATCTGTTCGTTCACATTCAAACATCACGAATTGAGATTAAAATACAACTTTTTGCCATCTAACATAACATATAACCTTCTTCTGTTCTTGTTTAGATTTGTTGTTTCTATTTGGGGGTTTTTTTTGTGGTGGTTTAGTAGTGCTACACCAGGACATGCCATTTTACTGAAAGGTTTACTGAAGATGAATAATAAATGGCTCAATGCTCAGCTTTATACACATAACCGCACTGTTAATCATTGTGTAGTGATCTCATATAGTGTAATCAGTGCACTGATATAATGGTCCTGTCATAGATGCATTATAGTGGAGATTAAATGAAAATACCTTTGCTTTGAGCACGCCCAGTGTGGCTATGTTGCCTCTTAAAAACAGAAGGCACAAACAAAAGCTGTAGTAAATGTAAAGCAGGTGGTTTTAATATTGGCTTGAGCATTAAGCAGTTCTTTTTACAGCATTAGTCTTAGTCTAAATTACAGACAAAATGTCACTAAGTAGCAAAGAAACAATTGTCCAACAAGCAGCCTGACTCTATGAATATCCAATTTACTGTTAACTACTTTGATTGCTGCTTTTCTTTTATAATTATCTGCAATCAGATATGATCATTAAATGCTGTCCAGCTAAAAGTTATTCTATAAACAGAGTGAATCAAATCTGGTGAATGATGCAGGTTTTTTTTTTTTTTTTTTTTAATCTTAAAGTTACAAAGGGGAACTTTTGTGTTGGCACTTTTTTGTTGTATCAGTTCCACCAAATATCTTTAGGGTGACATGTACAATACTAATAATAAATAAATAAATGAATGAATAAATAAAAATATACATATATAATCAAAGATACAATTTTGTTTTTGTAGGTTTTAAATTACTTTGATGCATTTCTCCATGCATATGTGCAGTTTATGCACATAAATTAGGCCATGTATAAGTCAAGGACTTTTATTATGAAAGGAAGTAACAGGAAGAAGTCCTTTCCAAGAATGTGTGGAGCAAATCAGGTTTCCGGTACAGCTCAGGCAACGATGGGCATCTCATCGATCAGCCTGGAAAATGTTTGGCTTTAGAGCAGTCTGGCTCTGCAAGCTTCACTTTTTATCCTTCTTGGATTTGTTTGTACTGGTATGTATGTAGTACTGCCACCTCCTGGAAGTAGTGGTGGGTTACATCAAGTCAGGCACTGATAAATAAGAGAGAAACTATATATTTTATAGCCTCTTAAATCCTGCATTCTTAGGTGTAAACTCATCTCGTCACTCCCTCTGAGGATTCCGTTTGTTTTAAAGATTTGTAAATTTGTAAAGATTTGTTTGCCACCGTGTGCCTGGCGTGTTCAGAAATTCAGAGAGTTGCTCTTTCAGTATGGTACAAAAACACCCTCCGTTTCCAGCGACAACACAAACTCTCTTATTTCACCTTAACAGTCTTTCTGTGTCACTGACTACATACAGAGTTTCCAGTAACAGCACCCCACACGCCACCCACCCAACCAACCACTCACTGAATAGAGACCCCGTGTGCTGCCTTTCGTATTTACCTCTGACTAAGAATCAGACATCTGAATGAGTCATTTTCACTTTTTCTCATTGAGTGCTCGCAATTTGGTCTTTGGCCTCTCATATCGTGCTTATTGAGGTGAAACACTGATACTTCTGAACTGTGAACAACATGTAGCATCATCACCAATGAGTCAGCTGAGAGGGATGAGGAATACTGATGGCTGTTATGGTTTGGATTAGAGCCTGACTGGCGCCTCCCTGTGGCAAGAAACCAGAAATTGTATGCTCCAGAGCAGCTCAATTCCAGGAAATGATTTCAGTGGGCGGCAATGTAGGCATGGCAGTCTGAGGACAACGGTGGGAAAGAATGTCAGTAACAACAACAGTGGTTCTGAGGGGATGCCAGAAAAGAGTGGACGACTTTGGGGGGAGGGGGGTGGTGGTTTATTTCCCCTTTTTTTTTTTTTTTTTTTTTTTTTTTTAAATGTGGCATTACAGGTGTCTTTTAGGGGTTTTTTCTGTTGACCTACCTGTATGGAAATTTCCACATATGAGCGTGTGGTGATAGTCATAGCCAGCATTGGATGTCTCTGCAGCTTTTTGCTTTTTTGAGGTTGAGGGACCTTTATCAAAGGGAATTCACCTGATAGTGTAGGGTTTTGTTTTTTTTTAAATGGGGCATTTTTAGGAAGTGTGCATACTTGTCGGTTTTTCCACATTTGAATGCATGTCACAGAGTGCATCAGATGCCCTGCCATTAACACTCCGTCTTTGTCTCTCTTTCCAGGAGCACTTCGCTGAAATCTTTGGGCAGGATGCGGCGGCTGAAAGCCGGAGGTCTCAGGAGAGTTTCAAGAAGTGGCTGCTGGTGGGGATGACGGTGGTGACAGGTGTCGTGGCGGGTGCGCTTATCGCGCAAAAACGCCTGTGAGCCCTCTCGCTCTCCAGTCGTCTCCTTCACAACCCTCAACATTTAGATGAAGGTCCAGTTCGTCTGATCATAGCTGCTGACGATGTTTACTCCCCTAACCCCTACCATCCTGCATCCCTCCCCCCCATCTGCTCCCACAGTGGACTAAGAATCCTCAAATGTTGAGAAGAAGAAAGAAGACAGATATTGAAAGACGTTTCGTTTTCCATTCTCCGAAACCAGTTGTTCCTTTCATTCCATTCTTCACTCGTTCCTACACCTTGTTTATATGTAATAGTTTTAACAAATTTGTTTCTCCATTTTCATCAACAGAACAAGCTGAAACCGATTCTAGTCTTACAGTTTAACCCAGACTTATCTAATGGCTCCAGATGTGTTGCTGTTGAAGCTTGTTTTTCCTACAGACTCCACAATCACAGCTCTGTAAAGCTCTGTATGTGCCATATGGAGAGCAAAGTCAGGGGAAAGTTTACTGTAAGTCTTTTGTAGTTTCCTGCAAGCCATCCTGATCACTGTCACATACAGCAACATAACCCATCACTTCAGACATTGGGTTTTTTGGGGGGGTTTTCCCCCTTACCCTATCTTTCATGCCGGTTGGCTTGTGTATGAGCGCTAGATTAAACTGACTCATGCAGATTAGCGTCCACTAGTTTGTTGATGCGTGGTTTTTTGTTTTTGTGTGTTTGTTTGTTTTGTTTTTTTCTTTATTTCTCAACTATTAAAATCCCACCCCGACTGGTCTGTGCTTTATGGTCATAGTTGGCCTCAGTTCGACCATCGCGTGTGGCAGGTTGTCAGAATCAGTTCAACCACAGTTCATAGGAGCAGGGTGCCGTGGCTCAGACGCTCGATGTTCACCATACAGTAGCTGAAGTATGCAGCCTTTACTGTAGCAATTCATGCAATAGCTAGAGCTTCATTGTTTCCAGGCATGCTTTGGCTACACTGAAAGAAGTGTCTTTAATCTTAAAGGGGACCTATCATGCATATGTCCTGTGGTGGTGCTCATATTAAACGGGGCTTCAAATTTAAGTGTGCAGAGTTTCAGAACATTTCGTCATCAGCTGACGCGATCAACATCTGTGCTCCTCCCACCATGAAAAATCAAAACACCAACATCTTTGCTATGATAGTGAAGTGCCCGACACCGCACAGTGAAAATGTTTCGAAACTCTTTCTCTCTGACGCATGTAAACACATGATTGGCTAATAATTCTCCAATTTCAGCTGCTGATTGGCTTTTTGGCGAGAGAGCCAGGGAAACAACATTAGCGTCTCAGAATTCTCCCACAGATTTTTATCTGGGAATCTTTGAGTGCCATATCTCCTCCTCCATATAATGTTGCTGCTATTAGCACAGCAGCCACTCACATTCGCTGTTTAAACTTTGTGTTTACAAGAGGCAGCCAATCATAAAACTTCCCTGAAAGGAAGTGTAAGGGGGCTAAAATGGCATCAAAGCCCAGTATACGATCTAAGGACTGTGAGTCATGCCCTTAATAGGTCCACTTCAAGATTGTCATTGGGTGATATGTTTGGTACAACTTTGTTTGAACACCCCCTCCTCTATAAACAGTATGAAAAAACATCATATATTCTAACACTGCTGCAGTGTAATTCCTATGAGGCATCAGTAACAGGTGTATGAATCAGTAACTGACAATGTAACAGCTCACATGAACAAATCATGTATGAATGAGTGCGACTGGCCTCATTCATACATGATCAAGATCCACTTACAAGGTTTCAACTACACTTTATGGCCTTCATCACATAGAGCAAAGATGGATTCGGCAGTTCAAAAATAATCATGTGGTAAGAGCTTAAATAACAAAAGTGTTGATATAAATGACCAAATGCTCTGTATTTGACTTTATGACCCCTGCACTACACTGGAGGTATACCAGAATTGTTGATGCAGTTATCAGCGTGGCTCTAATAGCAGTCTTCTATTGCCTGTTCATACTCCAGGTGCAGATGCTTCACAGGATTTACAGTTACTTTATATTACTATAAAGCTGCAATTATGAATCAATTAAGGTGCAACTGGTTTGATGATTGTTACTGATCTAAAAGTCATTGGGTCCAACTTCTATAATGCTGCTTTTAATTAACTGACAATGAAAACAGCCCCTAGATGCAGCCATAACTGCTTAAATAGACAATTTGTTTAAGATTTCTTTTTTGGGGGGTGTAGATGAAAGTGTTTGAGTCATTTTCACAGATTATTTTGCAATAAAATCCTAATCATGAGCTGCACTGTTCAAACACACAGCTGTTTATGTTTTTTTTCCTCCCTATAGTTTATTTTCCCCACTGTGTCCTAATCAATTTTTATTTTTGAGCCTTTAGTCACATCTGATACTGATCAGTGACACACTTCATGCTTCGTGTTATCGTCACCGGAGCAAGCAGATTTATGTAGCAAACTGATGAAGCGGCTGTCCTTCAGGAGACGATGCGGTTCTGCTTCGCGTCGTCTGCGAGCTAAAGAAATGTGTCACCTCGTGTCTGTGTACCATCTTGAGCAAATCAGCAGCTGTCAGCGGCTGTAGGAGCATGAAACTCAAAATCTAAACATTCATATCTCATCTCGCTCAATTCCAGTTATCCACAAACCCCTCCCACCCCTCTTTTTCCACCTCCTTTGTCCTCCCCAGACGCTTCAGAGCTGTCAAACCGCCATCCGTCTCTTCTCCTCTTCCCCTCGCCATCCAGCTCCACCTCTTCCTCCCGTGGTCCCCCAGCTGTCACTGCACTTAGTCACGTGTGTCAGTCACAGCTGGCCCACCTGCTGCTTCGCAGACACATGCACGCACGTGCCAATCAGAGCCGGTCCACGGGAGATGGAGGAAGGGAAAGAGACACCTATCCATCTTTAATTTGAAGCTGAAGTCAAAGAGTGTTTGTCGCCTGGCGTGTTGTGCACTAACAACTGCTCGATTAATTTACTGGGAAGGATGGGGTTGGGGTGGTGGAGAAGGGAGTACACTCATTCCCGTTCCCAGAATCTTCCCACTGCTTCCAAATTTGATCTTATTCCAAACAGCGTCTCTCCCTCTCTCTGCTGAACAGTATGTCCTACAGCACAATAAAGCACTGTGGAGCTTTACAGGCGAGTGCTGTTTTCTCATCGAGGCACTACACTCAGCCACACCTAGTAAACATTAAAGGAACAGAGTGTAATGCAAACGAGAGAAAAAAAGGATTTGTGGTTGAGACATCCATCATGGTGTCCAGCTACCAGCTTTGACTCCATGTTCAAAACAAGGACTCATCACTCATGTCAGATATTGGCTCCTTTATGTTACCGTCCACATATTTTTCCTGTTAATGCCCTGATTTTTGACCTGGTTATGAAAATTTCACCAAAATCACACAAAATGCATAGCCTGAATAATCAGTATCATTTGGTTTGCTCGTGTTCTCCTCACCGCCTTGTTAGCCAGGGTATGTTCTCAAACATTCCAGTACAGTATATATCTATTTTTTTAGCCCCATCAAAAGCTCCTCACAGGCTTGTCCCTGCTGTCCGGGCCCCTGACTCTAACGAGCTCTTTTCTTACCCATTTATAGATGTGTGCGTGTGTGTGCGTGTGTGCGGGAGCATGTGTGTGAATTTCTTTCTGGCAGAAGGGAGGCACAAATGAAGGAAGTGTGACAGCATTGGCACGACCCCCCCACATATATATGCTAGTTATTTAAGCTGATTAGAATAGTATTAGCTTAGTGAAATATTTAAAACAGACCTGATGGCTTTCAACTTTATTTATATTTGGTGTCAAAAAATAGAAAAAGGAAAAAAAAAGCATAACTGTGCTCCTTCAAATGGCCTTAAATTCCATCGTTGCATCCATGTGCACTGTCAGTCGTGGGTTTTTTTTCTTTTCTTTAGGACTGTTGGACTGCTAGTAGATGCAAACAAATCAAGAAAACGTTTTCAAAAAAAGTTATCCGGTGTGTTCCTGTTGGGTCTAAATTAAAGTTTGCTGTCATGTCCAATGGTCACTTTGTATGTCTTTAGAATGCCAATGTAAAATTTGAAATGACACTGAACCTAATAAAGCCTGTTGTTGGAAGATATGCTGAGTCTCTTTTTCTGATGTCTTGGATAGTGGAGGGGAGTGTTGGAGCAGAGATGCATGAAGAGTTAGCCCGTGAACATATGCTGTTAAATATTCAGGGTATTTGCCAGAAGCTGAAATCAGCCAGAAGAAAGTTAATTTTATGCCACAGAAGACTGCTTAGTGGATGGGAGGAAATGGGAGTTGCGAAAATAAAGGTCAACCATGATGTAATGAGGCAATGGAGATTTCAGTCAGCTTTTAGATCAACAGTGCTAAACTTCTAATATTAACTTTATTCATTAGCTAAATAGAAAGCTAGGGTTTCAAATGAGTCATTGCAGTAGAAGAGTATAATAATATATATGTGTAGTCATCAGAGGGGCTGATGGCGTGATATGGCAGCCTCGCTTCTGTCAGTCTGCCCCAGGGGAGCTGTGGCTACAACTGTAGCTTGCCTCCACCAGTGTGTGAATGTGACAGTGAATTGTAAAGCATTTTGAGGGTCTCGAAAAGCGCTATATAAATGTAATCCATTATTATTATTATTATTATCAGTTGAGTTAAATAGTAAAACTTGGTATTTTGCCTGTGGACACTGACATGAGTCACGTTGTTCTCTCAGAGCCTGCAGGTGGATGCTGGGGTGGTGAAGGGGCTGACACAGCAGGCAGTGATAATATCTCAGATAAGAGATGCAAAATTCTGCTGCATAAATAGACAGCCGAGTCAGGGGAGTGCGTTGGTTATCTAATAAAACGAATATTACTGTGTGTTAACTCAGATACGGTTAACCCCAAAGTTGTGAAACTCCTGTGTTACAGGTGCCAAAACATTAACCCTGTAATGCCATGTGTATCATATTCGCTACATGAGTTTCTGAGACTTCTGTCTCATCAACATGATACTTGCCTTAAAAACCTTAAAAACCCTTTTGTCTAAAATTAACACTGTTGTTAACAAAAAGTTGCCAACAAAAACAAAACACCCAATGTATCAAATGCGATACAAAAAATATATCATACATAACATAATATAGCAAAAAAAGAGGATTTTGTTACAAGGGTTAATAAACATTTCAGTTCCAAAACAAAACAAAAAATAGAATTTTCTTGCTATGTTTTGATGGGTTGGGTCTTAGAGGGGTAAAGACAATCTGTAATAGAGTATAGTTCAATAAAATACATTGCGAAATAGTTCAACAAAATCACATAAACTACAAATGTTAAAAGGGAAAAATATAAAAGAGTTTAGTAAGCCTGCTTGAACAAGGACGAACACGAACAGACAGAGCGTGATTAACACAGGTGAGAACAATCAGGGAATCAGGGGAAAACAGACAGACAGGAAGTAAAACTAATACCGGACGTGAAAAAAAAGTAACCTTTCATAACAGGCACCATCAGAAAGAGCAGACAGAGGGAGGAAGAAACAGAACAAACTGAAGGAACTAAAAGTACTAAAAATCAAAAGACAGAATTGCAAAACTGAACTCATCACTAGAATAACCGTACAGCAAAATCAGGCATGATGACTCATTCATAAACTAAAACTCACCACAGGGAAATGATCTGAAAGTCAAACACGAGAAACCAAATTTCAAACAGCAGAACAGCAATGAGTGCACACACACACACACACCTATCCAATAATTCAAACATGAACCACACAAAACCAGAGGACTCTGACAAGTCTGCTGCTGTCAGGCAAAGCACATTTTGTTATTTCCTTAGCATCATGCCCTATATCCATGTATGCTTCAAGTATTGTTTTTGTTATGCAGAATCTCCATAGAAGAACTTACTAAAAGTACTTTTACCATATTTTAAACTGATGTGCAGTCTACATGTGTGAACGCAGCCTTCTAGAGCATTTTCTTAGCCAGCCTGACTGCCTGCATCTTTACAAGTTAGACAAAAGGCTCTCAAATACTGAGAATTTAGGCTTTTTCTTTTCATATTTGTCAAAATAAGTGAGTCTGCCAGTAGTCTTACCTTAGAACAATAAAAACAATCCTTTAGAACAATTACTGGACCCAGATTAACTTAAAGTCATTTCCTTTTAAAATGATTTCCACTGCTGGCAAAAACTGAAATCAGTCCATACCTTTAAGAATCTATTCATATCCCATAACCTCCTTGGTGGAGGTAAATATTCTCAAAGTTCTGATAAATGTTAATGGCACAGTTACACAGGACTCCATAATATACACACCTGACACATGACAGACAAAAGCCAAACTTTATTTTGTTACATCAGGACGGACAGAGTTATCCCTGTGACTGAAGGCTAAAGTGGCGTTAGAGGAAGATACTGTTTGGAAAGCTAGAGGTAACAGAGTACAATTCCCTAGAGAGGCTCCATCTTTCTAGTGGTTGACAGTCGTAACAGCATTCAAAAACAATAGCAGCTTCCTATAGTCGAACTGAGCCACACTCTCAGGTAAAAGGTCCAGACTGTGCTACCTCAGCCCCCTGCCTAGCCCCTCTTTATTTCCACTGGCCTTTTTCATAGTCCCACTTGGCAGAGATGCCCTGGATGGGGTTGATCTTCATGTCCAACATCCTCTTCAGCTGCTGGGACTTCCATTCGTCATCAAAGGTCCTGGGACGTGGAGGGTAGACTACAAGGACAAAAGAATGCAACTCACATGATGCTCACACTCCAGTACCACCTGTAATTAACTTGCCAAACACTAATAAACAGTTGCATTATTAAAGCCTGATGTTCATCTAGCTGTACCAGGCTCTGTTCAGGTCCTTTCTGGCCCAGCTGGTTTGACTCACTGGGAGATTAGAAAAGAGCCAGAGCAATCTTTAATGCTATTAGTTATTTCCTTAATGAAAGTCTGCTGAGAAAAAAAAAAAAATGGCACTGAAGTGTGTGATGTTGACAAGAAAGGTTTGGTGTTCTCAGCCACAGGCATTGCTTGTGTTAAGTTGCGAGAGAGACTGGTTTAACTTTTTTTCAGACCGCAAAAGTCAGATTTTACCGTAGACACTCTGCCACCAGATCACTATGCCTGTGAAGCCCAGGAAGAAGAAAATGCCCCCAATGACCGTTTTCCACTCTGCTGTCTGCTGCTTCATCTCTGGGTAGGTCTTGCAGAACGTCAGCCGATACACTGCAGGAGGGGAGGAGGGGGGTAAGATGAGTGCATCAATAACACAGCCCCCCCCCCCCCTTTCTACTGAGCATAATGAGCTAAACTAAAGAACCTACAGGCAATCTTTTCTTCTTTAGTCAGCTGACCCCAGGGTCCTTTCTCCTTCTGCTTCAGGCTCTTGTCAGCATCAGTCAGGACATCTTTGTAGGGTTTGTCAGGCAGTGGGATGTCCACACGGTCCCAGTACATTGGCTGAGACATGTCCACTGACTCGGACACCTCTGGAGGCACAGATACAAAGATATTCAGCAGTGTACATTTGTCCCCCCTCACAACCCACTCTATCATTGATAAGCCCAGGTACCATCTTGTCTATATGAGTGTGTAGTTATGAAAGCACATAAGCGCCATCTGCTGTTTAACTCAGTATACTGCATGATGGGAAACCCCTCCACTAACAAATCACATTACTTGACTTAAATCCATAATTCCTTTTGATCACGTCTTTTCTATGGTGACGATCTTCGTCAGTTTCGGCCATTACTAATATTAACAATATAAACTGCAGCCATTTTAGCATGAAATTGTTGGTAAACACTTCAGTTTTTATCAATAACTTTAAGCCTTAATTTACACCTGTGTTTGCCTACTTTTCAAATTCCACATCGCTGCTGTGATAGAAACTTCATATCTCCATGTTAGCTTAACATATGTCTGAAAATGTCTTTTTTAAGTTTATGCTCTGAAAATTTAAGGTCTTGTCAGTATTTACCCTTTTTTGTGAGACAGAAAAAAACTTTAGAGATGCCATTTTACTTATACTATTAAATAAAAGTAAGATTAAAATATTTATAGTGGACCTATAAATCCCATGTCGGCCATGAGCTAAATCCCCTTTGTGAGCTTTTTCAGAGGTTTTCAATCTTCACCTTTGCTCGCCATCCTCGTGCTGCTGGTAGTCACGGCAGCTATCGCGCGCCTGGCCAGGAGGCTTCCCACGCGCCCAGTAGTCAAACGCAGCATCTAGAAACAGGTAAATGTACATTATCATCATTATGACTTTACTGGCATATAGTCATAGACACCTTAGAGACAAACCTCGGCGGTATAACTTGAGCTTCAGGTCAGTGACGGTTAAACACTGGAGTCTTTAGAGAGAAGAAAACACTCAGCAGCAGCAGGAGCCGTACAAACGCTGCTGGCAGGGTGAACACGGGTGTAATTGATAAATACAATTACGCGCTGCACTGTGTAGTGTCACCGTCACTGCAGTGAGCCAGGATGCACAGCACTAATACAATAAGGCCATAATTAGTGTTCTTAATTATGTTTACTCTGCAATGTCGCATTCACATCACTGCTATAAAACCTGGAAAAGAAAGAGTTTCATCTCTCTTTCCGACACAATATTTTTAACATTCGAGGGTACTAGTTAGCCTTACCCCCCAGCACCTGTCTAAACTAACCTATCTACCTACATAAAAACGTTTTTCTTAGAAGACATAATAACAATAAATATTTTTAAAGTGCTTTTGTGGATATTTTGTTGAGTCCATTTACATATAGGGGATTTTCACATACTTCACTGAGTTGACTCACTTGCCCCCCTGCCCCCCCCCCCCCCCCCCAAATGTAAAACTTTCTAGATCTGATACTAGAGTAATAGTAAGAAGCAGTATTAATTGTCATATAAGATAAGATAGCCTTTATTAGTCCCAGAGATGGGAAATTCACATTGTTACAGCAGCAGTACTGGACGTGGCAGGAATAGATAAATAGATGCAGTATACCTAAGAACAACAATACTATGCAAACATAGAAGAAACTATACATTATACAAGGCAGAAAAAATATAATTTAGATATAAATAAATGTATTTATATGTATATATGATACAATAGTACAGTATGCTAATAGCAGCAGAACAGAATGTTTCACAGTGCGGTGGTTGGATGTCAGTGGCAGCAGGTATTGAATATTGCACACTAAAATCCAGGTAACTTCAAGGTTAACTCAAGGTTTTCACTACTACCAGGGTGGCTCTCTTGGGAATATCACTATAGTAACGTAGGGTGCAAATCCAACTTACTCCAGAGCATGTTAGGTTCTAGATCAGAGATTGGCAGATAAGAAATCACTGTCTACTGACGAATCACTTCCCTTGCCATGGATGATCCCTCTGACCTACAGTGGGGCAAAAAAGTATTTAGTCAGCCACCGATTGTGCAAGTTCCCCCACTTAAAATGATGACAGAGGTCAGTAATTTGCACCAGAGGTACACTTCAACTGTGAGAGACAGAATGTGAAGAAAAAAAAAATCCATGAATTCACATGGTAGGATTTGTAAAGAATTTATTCGTAAATCAGGGTGGAAAATAAGTATTTGGTCAATAACAAAAATACAACTCAATACTTTGTAACATAACCTTTGTTGGCAATAACAGAGGTCAAACGTTTACTATAGGTCTTTACCAGGTTTGCACACACAGTAGCTGGTATTTTGGCCCATTCCTCCATGCAGATCTTCTCAAGAGCAGTGATGTTTTGGGGCTGTCGCCGAGCAACACGGACTTTCAACTCCCGCCACAGATTTTCTATGGGGTTGAGGTCTGGAGACTGGCTAGGCCACTCCAGGACTTTCAAATGCTTCTTACGGAGCAACTCCTTTGTTGCCCGGGCGGTGTGTTTTGGATCATTGTCATGTTGGAAGACCCAGCCTCGTTTCATCTTCAAAGTTCTCACTGATGGAAGGAGGTTTTGGCTCAAAATCTCACGATACTTGGCCCCATTCATTCTGTCCTTAACACGGATCAGTCGTCCTGTCCCCTTGGCAGAAAAACAGCCCCATAGCATGATGTTTCCACCCCCATGCTTCACAGTAGGTATGGTGTTCTTGGGATGCAACTCAGTATTCTTCTTCCTCCAAACACGACGAGTTGAGTTTATACCAAAAAGTTCTACTTTGGTTTCATCTGACCACATGACATTCTCCCAATCCTCTGCTGTATCATCCATGTGCTCTCTGGCAAACTTCAGACGGGCCTGGACATGCACTGGCTTCAGCAGCGGAACACGTCTGGCACTGCGGGATTTGATTCCCTGCCGTTGTAGTGTGTTACTGATGGTGACCTTTGTTACTTTGGTCCCAGCTCTCTGCAGGTCATTCACCAGGTCCCCCCGTGTGGTTCTGGGATCTTTGCTCACCGTTCTCATGATCATTTTGACCCCACGGGATGAGATCTTGCGTGGAGCCCCAGATCGAGGGAGATTATCAGTGGTCTTGTATGTCTTCCATTTTCTGATGATTGCTCCCACAGTTGATTTTTTCACACCAAGCTGCTTGCCTATTGTAGATTCACTCTTCCCAGTCTGGTGCAGGTCTACAATTCTTTTCCTGGTGTCCTTCGAAAGCTCTTTGGTCTTGGCCATGGCGGAGTTTGGAGTCTGACTGGTTGAGGCTGTGGACAGGTGTCTTTTATACAGATGATGAGGTCAAACAGGTGCCATTCATACAGGTAACAAGTGGGGGACAGAAAAGCTTCTTACAGAAGACGTTACAGGTCTGTGAGAGCCAGGGATTTTCCTTGTTTGAGGTGACCAAATACTTATTTTCCACCCTGATTTACGAATAAATTCTTTACAAATCCTACCATGTGAATTCATGGATTTTTTTTTCACATTCTGTCTCTCACAGTTGAAGTGTACCTCTGGTGCAAATTACTGACCTCTGTCATCATTTTAAGTGGGGGAACTTGCACAATCGGTGGCTGACTAAATACTTTTTTGCCCCACTGTATGTGCAGTGATGATAGGAGAGTTTAAGCTTTTCAAGAGCATGTAAAATCTTTGTGCATGCCTGATGAACAATGGTATTGTAGATTATTAGATGCAGCTTTATTCCTTTATCTTGGCTGCATCAAACAATTTTACATCAGTTTTATTGTTCTGTCAGTATTTATGCATGATTCTGCATGACCGTTATTCAATAAAGACAGTGAAAAAACACCCTGACAGTCGATACACCTGGACATATGAACAGCAATATCTAAATTGAATACAGACTGCTGCTGCCCATTGATAGGTAACATTATTTTCACTTGCTGTTACCTGGCACTAGAGCTGTACCATAAACAAATAATGAAGCCCAATTTTCCAGAACAGGGACAGAACTTTTAACTAACTAAAATAATAAAGTACATCCAACTTAGCTAATAATCTGTAGTGATCTAGCCTACATTAGCTAATGTTTCTGACACTGTTTAGAAAGCAAAAATACACAGACACAGCAATGTCCCCACATTATCAGAACACTTTGAAATGTTTGCTGTATTTCATGTAAAGTGTGTTTTAAATCTGCACCAGGGATTTGGGTCATGAAATTACCTCTTCATCTTTTTGCCACTGCAACAAAAGTCTTATTTATTAATGACAAGCCACACTGTTAAGCAACAACGCCTGTGTGACTGTACTGTAACATCATAACAAGAACACGGAAGGGTTCAATCTGTTTTCATTCTATCCTGTACCATCTCTAGGAATGCAAAATGTCATAAAATATCAAAATAACACTATTGTTAGTACTTTTACTATATCCCAAAAGGTTGATTTTTTTCATCTGGATGTAGCATTTTCAGTGGGAGAAACATTTCGTCACTCGTTCACCTGCAGGTTGGGGAAGCCTGCAGTCAGCTGAGACTGAAGAAGTCACTTGGATGAGTGGCGAAACGTTTCTCCCACTGAAAACGCTACGTCCAGATGAACAGAATCAGCCTTTTGGGATTTACTTAACTGGATGTTTAAGCATGCATCAGTGCTTTTTATTATGGTTTATTATCTGGCTACTCTAAAGCAAAAGATAATGAGGTGGCCAGACTACCGAAAAGAGGATTTGGCACTCTTCCAAGCCACCTTTATAAAGCACTTAATGAGATTCACCCGATTCGTCTGATTCCCTGTTGCACATAACAAAGCAGAGACGGTATTTCTAGCTAGCTTTTAAATAACAATCTGTACATCAAACATTATGTAGCAGTAGCCTGATCAATAGATATTTGAGATTCCTTAAATGTAATGAAAGTGTCTGCTTAAAATAGGTTAAAATTGGGCTAATAGAGTTTTTATATTGCCCAGATGAACAGGTTGTAATCCTTAATTACTTGTCAATAGATCTGCTATAACAGATTATCTGAAAGAAGTTAACTGGATGCATTCATGAAATTCTGGGTTGTTTATTAAACTAAGATGTTATAAGGTCAAGTCCTGTGAAACACTGGCAACATGTCCAGGGTGCACCCCACCTCTCTGCCCCCATTACCCTGAATTGGATAAGCAGGAAAAAAAAATGAATGGATGGATATAAGGTCAACAAGTACAAATAGGTGTCTTATTTTAGGTACTTGATGATTATGTGGACTTGCTCTACTGCATGTGGTTAAGAGAATGAAGTCATGTTTATGTTTGTCCATTTATCTGCTTTTCATCTGCTAAACCCAAACAGGGATTCTTAGGGAAGTGATTCTCAAAGTTATTAGCTGGAAGCTCGGCATGGTGTGCAGCATGTCCTTTAAAAGATTTGAGGAAACTGGACAAGTTGAGGACAGAAGTAGAATTAGCAGCCCTAAGCCCAGTTAAACAATATCTGATGAACAGTATCTGAAGTATTCTACTTAAGAAATGGAAAAGATAAAAAACCTGAAAAAAACAGACGAGGACCTGAAATATAGCTTTTACCCTTAAGCTGAACCACTAACTTTTTACTGAAGCCTTGCCAGAAATGGTCACAGTGGAAGGGTATTTGACAAGAAGCCATCATTAAGGATGGGAAATGGGGAGAAAAGGCTGAGGTATGGAGTGATAAACCTAAATTTGATATTTTTGACTCAAATCATGTGAGTAAAGTCAGGACAGACGTGCAGCAGTAAGTGTCTACATCCATCTGAGAAACATGGTGGAGGCTCTGTTATAGTCTGGGCCTGCATTTCAGCCATTGGTGTTGGGGATTCTGTCAAAATGATGAAATTATGAACACAGGAATATAACATCAGATTTTGATCCACGCTCAGTGTAATTTGGGAAGTTTCTGATTGGCAATGGCTTCATTTTTCCAGCACAAATTAAATCATGCCAAAAACACTTCTAATGCAGTTTTTTAAAATATTATTTACTGTGTTTCCATGTGTTTTTGGATGTTTCAAAAATCGTTACATCTACTTCCTGTTTTGCTAACAAAATATATAGAAATGAGTTGTGGCTCAAGACTTCTGCACAGTGCTTTAACAGAAAGGCACTAAGACAGAAATTAAGTCTGATCCTTGATAGTTAAAGTTTACCTAAACAAACTATTACCTGGTATTATTTGCAGGGTCCATACCAGTGGCCTAGTTCATTTCAGATAATAACTACCTTTTAGAAGTACCTGTCCAATGAATTACATGTTTCTAAAATCCCTGTTAGGTGGCAAAGTCCCTACAAAGTATGTACCAAGTATGTCTGCACAGCATACACCCTCAATTTGCACATTTATCTTTTTGAGGATTTTCACAGAGGAAATTCATTCCATAGCCCCTTATCATAACCATCACAATTACATCCCTACCCCTTACCCCAGCCTTTTCTCATTTCTAAACTGAACTCTAAACCAAATTGTAACACTCAAATAATGCATTGAAAGTCTGTGCCAAAGTGAGGTCGTGCCTCACTTTCCTAAAAACGCCCTCACTCTAATGGTATATAATTTAAACTGGTCCTCACTCATATTGGCAAACCACTACTCAACACCCACCCCCATACACAGCAAGTGAAAATGGTGGAAATTGGCCATGAGTCAGTTGAAGTGTCTGAGCTGACCTTCTGCAAGGGCAGAGGTAAATGGAAACATTTAAACTGTGTTACAAACACATATTTGAAAAGAAATAAGAGACTCGGTTTGTGCCTTTACAACACCTTTTCTTTCTGCAGAATAAAACTGACTCAAAGACCCACTGGCAAACAAAAAATTATACAGAGTTGCATCAACAAATCTTGAAGTTCAGTTTTTATTCTGCAAAAATAACCAGTAGCTATGATTTACTTTAATTTGCATTAAAAGTGTGGGTTTTTTAGGCTGCTCATTTTGACACACTTCTAGAAATCTCTCAGCTCAATCTATGTTGCTTCTCTGCACGTCCGCCTCCTCTCCCTTGCTGTTTGGGGTTGTGTGAGCAAGGAGACTGGTCTATTATTTCATCTATTTCCTAAAGTGTTCCTTGCCAAACAACACTACAGCCTGTTTATTGGATCGGGCAAAGAAAGATACTCACAGTAGCAGAATTAAAACTGCAGCAGCAAAAAGCCAAATCTTGAGAGAAAAGGTCTCTTTAGAGCTTTCTTTCCCGTTTCGTCTCTGCCCTTATCGCCACATAACACTAAGCAGGAATCAACTGGTGGGTGGGTGAGAGAGGCTGGATGGAAAGAAGAGTGTAGAGAGAAAGAGAGGGAGGGAGCTTAGACTGAGAGTGACCAAACTAGTGCAAGTAAACAAGCGAGCAAAGCATGTGATAGGACTAGCAAAGAAGGGAGCGAGGCAGAGTTTAGACTGCAGAACAAAGGCAATACAAGGGCACATTACTTCTCTTACTGACCCATCTCCATGTGCTTTCTTCACTGCTTACATTCAGACAGAGCGGAGACTTTGGGCTCACATTTGTTGTGGTTACATTAGGACACACAGTGGGCTATCTTTTACAGTACAAAATGAGAGATGAGTGCTTGTATATGAACAGTCAGACAGAGATTTCAGGAAATAAAGGGTAAAGTTTCCATGATTTACCCCTAATGCATGTACAAGTGCACGCTGGCACCAGGTCCTCATTAATCTCATAGCTGTGACCAACTGCTACTGGGTTATATGTGGTGCACAAGCTGGTCAACAGTCTCCTATGTGCAGGCAGGAGGATAGGGGTCAAATAAGGACAGACTTTTTCATAGTAACCTCACACTGCTCAGTTGTGTGAGTCTGCCAAAATACCTAGAACCCAAAATGCAGTTAAGGTGGCATTAACCTTTTACACATTTCTTCATGAGGGGGTGGGGACATAAAAAGCACTTTTCAGTTAAACTCGACTTAAAAAAAGGAAAATAAAGCAGACATGTTGTTATTAAAAAGCAAGGGAGCTAGTCGGGAATGTTTCTTTCACTCATGTTGTTTTATATAACCCTAAGATTATACGCTTTGGTTCACTGACACTATCTGAGTTTATAGTCTGGGAAATGCAGGAAAAGCTGGCTGATAATGTAAGCCAGCCAGCACGGGTCAAAGTACAGCTAGAGTTATTTGTTAAGAAAGGAAATCTTGTCATTCATCTGTTATTATCCCATCTTTGTTTAGTGTTCCATCTAAGTAGATAAAGAATTTTAAATGCACTTTCCAGAGCAAAATCAAAAAGACAAACAAAGAAAAAAAGTGCCATTTTTCTCCTAAGTTTTGGAATTCAGCCAGGTGGTAGTGTGAGGCAGGAACGCAGAGTTGGGGGAACTTCCTGCCCATGCTGCTTCCTTCCCTACCATCTGTAGTCATAATCAAAGTACACTCTCTGTCAGTTCTAGAGTTTTGCATATCTGGACACAATAAAAAAGATCTAGTCGTTATCAAGTCTTAAAATTAGATAAATACAACATGAGATGAACAACAGCACATGACACATTACACTGTGTCATTACTTAACAATAACTGAGCCAAAATGACAAAGCAGTGTGTGGAAAACCTGAGCACACTTAGTACAATAACTTTTAGAACAATAATTTGATGTAATTGTCTTTTGTATGACACTATCAGTCACTCAATTGAGTTAACCGAGTTATGCTCCGCTTTCTTTAAGCCTCGCCACAATCAATGGACTTTCACTTGGCCACTGCAAGAATATATATATAAATAAAACACCCAGCACGCCCCTGGGTTTAACCGCCACGCGGTCAAGCTCGGGTCCTCTACCAGAGGCCTGGGAGCTTGAGGGTCCTGCGCAGTATCTTAGCTGTTCCCAGGACTGCGCTCTTCTGGACAGAGATCTCCGATGTTATCTGCTGGAGCCACTCGCCTAGCTTGGGAGTCACCGCACCTAGTGCTCCGATTACCACGGAGACCACCGTTACCTTCACCCTCCACATCCTCTCGAGCTCTTCTCTGAGCCCTTGGTATTTCTCCAGCTTCTCGTGTTCCTTCTTCCTGATATTGCTGTCATTCGGAACCGCTACATCGATCACTACGGCCGTCTTCTTCTGTTTGTCTACCACCACTATGTCCGGTTGGTTAGCCACCACCATTTTGTCCGTCTGTATCTGGAAGTCCCACAGGATCTTAGCTCGGTCATTCTCCACCACCCTTGGGGGCATTTCCCATTTTGACCTCGGGACTTCCAGGTTATACTCGTCACAGATGTTCCTGTACACTATGCCGGCCACTTGGTTATGGCGTTCCATGTATGCCTTGCCTGCTAGCATCTTGCACCCTGCTGTTATGTGCTGGATTGTCTCTGGGGCATCTTTACACAGACTTATATATATATATATATATATATATATATATATATATATATATATACACCTACTGTCAACTGTCCTACTGCTACATTTTCTACTGCTACCTTTTCAGTAGCAGTAGTTGCCTTCACAAGCAAATTTCAACACACACTGTGGTTCCTAACATTTATCAACAAAACAGTTTAAAACATAAATAGAAAAGTCATATATTATTAAAGTGGGTGGCATTGTGGTTAGCACTGTTCTTTACAGAAAGAAGATCCTGAGTTAAATTCCACCATCAGGCCGGGCTCTTTCTGTGTGGAGTTTGCATGTTCTCCCCGTGTTTGTGTGGGTTCTGTTGGGGTACTCCGGCTTCCTCCCACAGTTCAAAGATATGCAGTTAGTTTAACTGGAAATCTAAATTGTCCTTAGGTGGGAATGTGAGTGTGAGTGGTTGTCTGTGTCTATATGTTAGCCCAGTGACAGACTGGCAACCTGTCCAGGATGTAGTCTAAGGAGCTTGGAAAGAAAAGCCTCTGGACTTCTTTAAGTTGCTTGAAGACGTTTTACCTCTCATCCGAGAAGTTTCTTCAGTTCTGGGGTCAAATGGTGGAGAGTCCCAGATTTAAGCCCTGTGGGAGTGTCCCCCCAGAGGGACAGTGGACCCCTTAAGACTTAGACTCCTTAGACTACGGTGACCTGGATGACTGAGAACCTTCACAGACATACTGTCCAGGGTGTACCCTGCCTTTCACCCCAAGACATTTGGGATAGGCTCCCACCCGCGACCCTGAAAAAGGATAAGCGGCAGAGAATGGATAGATGGATATTATTAAAGTAATGAGTATAGAACCCTAAAAACAAGAAGAGACTTTAAGGGGTTTTATTCTTTAAAAAAATATATAATAATGGTAAATAAAAAACTGTAGTTGCAAATGATGGACTAACCTTTTAACCTTTTACCCTTTTGGGGTAATACCAGATACACCCACTAGACAGCAGCACCACACAAACATCCTTGGACTAGCGAACTGATCTCTTTATTTGTAACCATAGGTGAGTTTGAGCACCCATAAAAAGAGTCTAAACACCTCTACGTTTCTTCATAGCACCACTAAAATAGAATAATCATAATAATGCAATGTAGTATTTTTATGCCATTGTTTTTAATGGATTCATTATTGAATAAGACTTTTGTTGCTGTTGTTGTTTGCTATGTTTCATCAACTGAAACATAGCAAAAGTGCAAACTGTTCTGACAATGTGGAGGTATTGTTGTGACTTATAAAGTGTCTACTTATTTATATTTGACTTTAGCTAGATCACTAGACATTAGTAGCATATTCTGTTTCATTGTTACATTAAACTTTTGGGTGGCAACACAAAGACTGAGAGGAGGATAGAGAGGGAGCAAAAAGAAACGAATGCACATGTCACATTCAAGAAATTATGTTTGTCCACATTCATGTGACAGACTACAATCTATTCTCCACTCTTGACATTTTGAATACACAATGCTCTGTGTTGAGTCTGGACAATACAGGTTTGTATGAATTACAAAACATTTGTGTAAAACCGACTCTGTTACCAGTTTGCTCCTTGTCCAGCTGTGTGGAGAGTCAGGGTGATTTCCCACTGTCTTTACTGAATAATGGTGCTGTAAGTGCTTAATGATTTGGTGGTCTGCCTCTGCTGTATGTGGTTAAGAGACTGAAACAATGCTGTGTATGTTTGTCTTCTTTCCTGCTTTGCCACAACTTGTTCTTTAACTTACTTACTAAATCTAGTGAATAATATTGATTACTTACTATGAATTATTCTAAGACACTACAGTAGACCATCCAGCTAACTGGGTTGCTTCTAAATTTCGTATTTTGGGGCTTCGCCTTAAAATATAAAGTGCAACTGTTGTTGTAATATCAATCTATATAAATAAAATTGAATGGAGTTGAAGCCAACAATGTAATCTGTATGCAACTGAATCGAGATCTAAAGAGATTTGCAAACATAGTCTGTTAATATTAAGTTCAAAGCACTGTATGTGCAACATTATGGTTGATCCTAGAATCGCCCCTGCTTGCATCATAATTAGAAAATGAAAGCATTAAAAAAAAAAAGGCACATTAGTCAGTTAGAGTTGAAACAAAGCCAAGTATTTATCTTGCTGGAACTCATCCAGGCCGTATTTCACTGGTGTATAAGTTCCTTTTCAACCATTTAAAGCATTCAGCATTTGAGAATTCAGTCACAGCATTTCGAGTTTCTGATTTAGCTGAATAAAAACAGGAATACTATTTTTAGACCTGGATGTGACAGAGATGAAGATGTTGACTGAAACATTTATGCCTGTAGCATAACTACAAGAAGAACCATCTGCACAGTCGTTCAGAACACCACATATGTAACCAGTTAAGCTCTCTTAAAGTGACTTTTGAATGCGTGACAAAACCTTTATTTTATGGTTTCATAATTCATGAACTCCAACGCAGCTTAAAAATACTGCTTATTTCCCTGAAGCTCATTGCCTGTCCTGTTTTTCTACATCAATGTAATAGCTAACGCAGATGCGCCTGTGAGCGTTCAAGCTTCTCGTGTTGTCTGTCAGTGTCATTAAGCAGCCACATGCTGCCTGACCAGTAGGTTTCAGCTTTCAGTTCTCGAGAAGTATTTGAATCAAAGAAACGCATAAGTTTTAGATTTTCCATTTTTCAGCCAAAGCAACCTCACGGATGATAAAACTCTCGAAAATCAAGCTTGTGAGATGCATTTATCTCAGCAGACACAAAGCAGCTCTCTCAGTGACATTTAGCGAGGGTGCTGCGTCTGTCAAACGAAAGCAGCAGCTGCCAGTACAACACAAACACAGTAGGGCACGCGTCCCTGATTTAGTTATGGAAATGAGATGAGGACCGTGACGGGGCAGATATCCCCAAGCCTACCCCTTCGTTCCTACTCAAACACTTGCGCTTTATTTCCTGTGGGGTTTCAACCTGTTTTGACCCCCCAACCCCACCCAGCCACCCTCTGCTGTCCCATTAGAATTGGAGATGTTGCTCCATCTCTCGTGAGAAGCATTTGTCATCAGTCATTTCTTCTCTCTCCTTTGTCCACCACTAAGCCATCATGCCTTTTTAGAACAATAAAGCAGCAGAAATGAGGGCTGAAGGGAGGGAATCAGCTTGGAGTCAATCTGGCACATTAACACACACAGACATCAACACGCCTCCTTAAAAACAGGCCTAACGGCAGATCTCTCAGCTGCCTACTCAAACATGTTTCCCATCTGATGTCCTGACAAAAGCCACACTCAGCACACTGATCTCAGACGGTAGCACTGACGCTCTTTGGAATTGATGGCAAGTGCTTTGTCATCAGTTATCATCTCCGTTTGTCAAGATGAGGGCTTCATCACAGCTTTTTAATCAACTGAGTTTGCCCTGCAGGAAAGTGATTCTGAGAGTCACTCGCACCCTGTGATTCCTGCACTCTGTAAAAAATTTTGTTATTTTGACTTTTTTCTTTCATTTCCTCATGTGCTATTGATCATATGTTATTGTGGTACAGCTTACTCAGCTGTAGGGGAGCCGCAGGGCAGAGACCCACAAGGATCGAGGACTGAGTGTCTGCTCGTCAGTCACGAGCCACAAATGCGTCTACAACAAACTCTTAATTCCTTTAACACGGTGTATGTAGGTCACAGAAAGCAAGAACTCATTCTGATTCCGTGTGGCCTCAGATCTTTCTGCTGCTGCCTGCCCTCGTGCTCTGTGTGTGTGTGAAAGCCTCAGACTCGTGCCTGGCTCCGTCTGTCACAGCTTACCCTCAGCATGTCTCAACGTGTTTTATTTGGCCTTGTTCTTCCTGTATAACTTGTCTGGACCTTGGCAGAATATGACAGCATGCGTTTGCACGTGAGTCTGCACGACTGTCCCCTCCACTTCTGCCCTTGCAACATTGTACATAACTGGGGCATACTCCCAATTGCCCCCACACTAGCAATATTGCTCGTGCTCGCTTCCACTTCCCAGTCCCTTTTGTAATATTGAGCCTCGCTGCTTTGGGTTGTATCGGTGAGCAGTGTGCCATCGCCCCCTCGTTGGCATCCCCTCAAAGAGAACACCAAAGCATGACTAAGGATGAAAGGGACTGGGATCAAGTGCTCGTTCTGCATGCATAATCCACATTAGTAGCCAAACATATGACCTACATTTGATTTTTGGATCATTTACTGCAGTGTGTGCTGAGCTTAATTCTATATATTGCATCTGTTCATTTGCTACTCTTTAGTTGGGTTGGAGTAAGCAAAATGGCCCTTTAGTCCTTCTCTCTCGCCGGATGTCTCAGCTCAGCCCTGCGGGAATGCAGATGTTTCCAGACTAAACGGGGTATATAATCCCTCCACATTCTGGGTGTTGGACATGCTTAGAATATATCTATACATTAGGCATCCAGCCGGCATGCCCGAACCACCTCAACTGACCCCTTTCAACACAAAGAAATAGACCCATTCTGAGTTACCTTATGACATGAGCTCCTCACACTCACATCTCTCCTGGTAAATAGGATGCAGCATCATGGAAATCTGTTATTATGACCTATATTTATATTTTGGAGTTAAATCAGCTCTAGCAGCAGTATGAATAATTGCAGGCAAAACTCTGTGAAATACATTTGACTGCTTGATTGATTATCTGTCCCCATCAGTCACTTGTCAGCTATATATGCATTAATTAGCTAGCAATGGATACAGACTTTGGCTATAGGAAAAGGTCATATATTTAGCTTAGTCTAAGAAGCTTGACATATTTAGTTTAGCCTCACTGAGCTCAGAACTCAAGAAGAATTCTAGTCTTTCAGTTTCTACACTTCTCTCTGTGCTTTTATAAGGCAGATTCACATAAAACCTGCCTTTTCACTGACCTTGTACACAATTGTGCCTCCTCTAAAGTTTGGTCTTTTGTTGCCTGAAACTTTGTAAATCCTCTCAGGGAAACTAGACTCCTTCTGTGTGTATTCTATCCTCTCGGCCTTGTCATAACGTTAGATGAACATGTACACTGACAAATATCTTTGCTTCAGGGTCAGATTCCTCCTCAGGGCCATAGATTCGGAGGCCCCTGACCTCATCTCTTCTGCTTCCCAATGAACTGCAAAGCTTCACATTGGAAACAGCAGCAACATCTGAAAATAAAATGATCCTGAGGTCACTTTGCTCTCCACGTATACATTTCATACTTTGGTTGTATTCTTCAGTCCATGAAGAACAGACTTGACTTCCAGCTCAATGTCACCACATTCCCTGCTTACACTTTATCTCCTAAAATACATTGGCGACATGATCATGAGTCGTCTTACAGCCCGTACAGCACGATGACCCAGGACAGATTCTACATTTGACCCTAAGAGTTTCTTGTCCCTCTAAGTCCTAGGGAGGAGTTTCATTTTAACATCCAGCATGTTTTAGTTTGAAATGAAAAAGATAATTTGATTCGTTTTAACTTAGAAATCAAACTCATCAGTAGATAGTTCAGTAATGTGCTCCTCTCAGTTCGCTCCCAAATTTCTAAAGTTAGTTCTGGTGTAGTGTGATAACATTGTTTCTGCAGGCTTTGTGCTGTCTTGATTTCATTGGGCAAGATCTCTCACCCACATTATGTGGTTTGGCTATTTTCTCTCATCCAGGAAAGCTGATCCAGATTTGCTGTTTGTTTGTCCAAAAGGAAATCACACTGAGAGAATTCAAGTTACAGGAGCACATTCAAGTCGCCTTGAAATATATTTAAGTTACTACAAAACTCATCAAATGGAGGTGTTCAGTGAGAAGAAACGCCCTCCCCAAGATATTACTGCCTCATGATAATTAATTTAATTAAACATGCTCATTGTGATTAGTTCAAATGCAACCGAAGCAACAGGGTTGCTTGCTTGCAATGCTTTAAACTCATAAGCATAGATTCATTCTTCTTTATAGGAAGTTTCTTAGAAGACTTTTATAAGAAGTACAGGTATGGAAAAATGGCAAATCTTCCCATAAGTATTTATACTTGTAGTGAGGCATACTCAATGTGCTGCAGTCCTCTGGTAGTCCCAGCTCAGAAAAAAATTACATTTGGAACATGAATACAAACCAAAACAGGAAACAAAGCAATTGCTGAGGTTTTTCCCATTTTTTTGCAAAACCAACCGAGGCAGCAGTCTCCCTCGCTCAGCAGTCATGACCTCATGTTAGCATGTATGTGCAAGGACGATCGTATGAACTGGTGTTTAAGTCTGGCCAAACAAGCAACCTTGCTCTCTTAACTTTCTTTGTGTGTGATACATAAAGGGTTGTCTGCACCCAAGACACTCATTCATCATGCATCTCTGATGGTTGGTTGTTAGCAGACATTTTGGTATGAAGTTGCCTACAATGTAATATTTATCACCTTGCCAAAAGGCTGATTCTGTTCATCTGGGCATAGCGTTTTCAGTGGAAAAATTCTTCAGTCTCAGCCGACTGCACAGTGACTGAAACTAGCAGCACTGGGCTTTGATCGGTAGTTTTGATCGGAGAATTTGCATATTAATGATCAAGGAACTGACCTCACAGCCCATTGTTCAGTCAGTGGTGCTAGTTTACTTACCTGGATGACTGAGCATGCATCAAGACATTTATGACCATGCTATAAGTCAGTGACCGTTATCCTTTGGTCTCAAATTAGTAGTTGCTTCAATCTCTTTCCTCAGAGTTGATTAAGTTTAACTCAGGACCTGACCACTTTGTCGCCACTTGTTGTTTCTCCTGTCGCTGCTTGAAGTCGTGGAATTGCTTTCCTTACTCGATTAGGTAATCCAAATTGGCATTATTTTAATTTATGTTACTATATTACTATCTGATAGTTTAGCATGACTGATAGATCATACCACTAGAACATTTGATTAATTAGCTAAGAGTCACGCTGTGTTGAGCAGTTTTTTAAAAATACTGGCGGTGGCCAGGAGCACCCCTCAGCCTCCTAGTAGATTTATACCTGCGGTATAAATGTCACAATCCTACATGGCTTTGTTCTCAAGTTATCGCATTCACAAACTCGGATGTTCAAGTAAGCCGATACCTCATCAGCCTTTTACGATTGAGAGGTAAAAACCCATGATGTGAACTTTCCTTAACTCTTTACCCCAACAAAGCCAGTGAATCAACTGACCTACACATGTAACACATGTACGTCAACGAGAGGCGAAAACATTGGACCTGCCAGGTCTGGAAGCTGTTGCTGGTCCTCAGTGAAACTTTCCCCAAACTGCAGCCTCCGGCCTAGCTCACAGCTTTGCTATAAATAAGTTTGCCATTTACTTTTTTGTGTTGGAGTCTTTGCTGATGAAATGACTGGAAAATTTGACCTAATTCCCATCATGATATCAGGAATTGTAATCAAATAGAAATGTATCAATAGTGTTTCTCTTAGAAATCTGAATCCTGTCACAATTAATACATCTAAACAGCATCACTGTTATTTACTGCTGACTAATGTGCTATGAAGTAAAACTTGTGCATAGCCTTTTGATGTAAGTGGGTCACACAAACAAAATAATGACTAGTGGAGTCTGGTTAGATGTTGTTAAGACTCTGAACTAGTTGGTTTTCATGGCTTTACTCTGTTAATATGCTTGTGGGGTTGTTGTGTGGCTTGGTTACCGTGGCACTGGTGGCCCGGTTTTTGTCTATGTCCTGAAAGCTGAAAGCCTCTATGTCAGGAAACCTTTGGTTCCCATGATTGATCACCTGTGGACATAATACCAGGGTCCTGACCCAATGGGGTTCCTATCTACGCAGTAATTAACTTAATACCAATTAATCTACAGACTCTGCTGTCTTCTGTCAACTCTGGCTATTTTGTGAAGGGGCTTTTGTGAAGGATTTTCTTTTACAGACGGACAAGAAAAAAAGCTTGGGACTGAACCTATGCAACCCATTCACCTGTTAGTTTCTCTGATGCAGAGCTACTAGATGAGGTTAAAGTATCAAAGAATATGAGATGATATTTAACGTTAAATCATGATCATCTGTTTATTTAAAAGATAATTATTCATGTGTCCTGCTGCTGTTTTTGTGATGAAATATTGCTCAAATGAAAGAGAGGGTGGCATTTACGGTAACATGTGCCGGGCTTACTGTCGCCAAGTAACAAAATGAGAACCAGACTAAATGAACTGGCTTCATAATATGTCATCTGTCTTCAACCTCAGATGTTAAATCACAGTTTCAGCAGTGAAACAAGTCCACTGTTGACACTTTATTAGGGTTCTGCTGATGGATGATGATCTTGGGGGATAGCGTGATCATCACTTATTAAAATTGAAGATTCCTCGTTTATGGTTTCACTTGCACTTAGAATAGCGGCATGTGGGCGTGCACACTCATGCACATACACACTGCCACTGCTCACAACTGTGCACTCTTTAACTTTTGACTCCTTAGCTTCACTGCTCCATCATCATCACAAAAAAACGTAGTTTATCCCCTCAGCTCCTGGTTTCCTCGTGTGCGTGTGTTTGTCAGTAAAACATGTGTGTGTGTGTGTGTGTCGTGTGGTGTGAGCTGGGAGAGGAGGAATGGCAGGCCATTAGCCATAAGAGTTGGTACAACCGTAAAGAATTTCATAAAAAATAATAATAATCACACTCACTAGTTCGGCGTTAATTACTTTTAAATACTCTGTTCCTAGAGTATTTAAAAGCAGAATGGGAGGCAGAGCCTTCAGTTTTCAGGCCCCTCTTCTGTGGAACCAGCTTCCAGTTGGAAGACACTATCTCTACTTTTAAGATTAGGCTTAAAACTTTCCTTTTTGCTAAAGCATATAGTTAGGGCTGGATCATGTGACCCTGAATCCTCCCTTAGTTATGCTGCAATAGGTGTAGACTGCTGGGGGATTCCCATGATGCATTGAGTTTTTCCTTTCCAGTCACCTTTCTCACTCACTATGTGTTAACAGACCTCTCTGCATTGAATCATATCTGTTATTAATCTCTGTCTCTCTTCCACCGCATGTCTTTATCCTGTCTTCCTTCTTTCACCCCAACCAGTCGCAGTAGATGGCCCCGCCCCTCCCTGAGCCTGGTTCTGCCGGAGGTTTCTTCCTGTTAAAAGGGAGTTTTCCCTTCCCACTGTCGCCAAAGTGCTTGCTCATAGGGGGTCATATGATTATTGGGTTTTTCTCTGTATGTATTATTGTAGGGTCTACCTTACAATAAAAAGCGCCTTGAGGCGACTGTTGTTGTGATTTGGAGCTGTATAAATAAAATTGAAATGAATTGAAAGAGTTGTCTCATGTGTAAGAAATTCTGCTGTTTCTCTGTTGGACGTGGGGCACTAACTCCTTTTTTAAGGGTGGTGTTCACATCACTCAGAGTTTCTTGTAGAGGACAGTGCTCCATTAATTAGGTGCAACTGTAAACTGCCAGACCCACACTGGCTTCCATCCCACAGTGTTCAATAGCTTCATAGTGTGATGAATGGCAAGTTAAGAACCCCCTACTCTGAACTGTTTCGCTAATATTTTGTGAGGTTTCACATTTTCTCCATGGGGTGTTAAACACAGTTTCTGCTTTATCAGCCAGCAAGAATGACTGGAATTGGAAAGCTATTTAGTGACTCTTAAACAACTTTTCTTTTACATGAATTGTGTTACATAACTTTGCAGTTTTTGAATTTTCCATTGGGGAGGGGATATTTTTACCTGAATTTAATTTATGTAAAAGCGAAAGTGAATTTCAGGTGCAGTGATCATATCAACCAACAAGCTACAGCCTGAACAATACAGTTGACTTATTCCTAGGACTTGTATGGTAACCGTATAAGAACACCTTGACATGCTTCCAGGGACATGATTGTGGAACAAATAACGTTAAAGAATTTGTTTGTTAACATAGTTTGAAATATTCCATCATGAATACACTTTCAAATAACTAGCACAATCACAGCAGCGTGGCATGCAATCACTTCATCTTTTGTGTTTTTGCATGTTTACAAGTCACTGTCAAATCATTTGAATATGCCACGAACACTCAATAAGATAAAGTTCCTGTTCAAGTGTTTTTTGTTTTTTTAGCACAGGCAGTCATGTGTAGCACTCCACATTTACCCCCATGAATAAACAGTTTCTTAAAACCAACTGGATTTCCACTCTCCATCGTACCTGCTCTCACTTCCTAGTTCTTACATTTAAAGTCCCTGCTCTCACCTCCTAACACTCCCCCCCTCTTTCCTCTGCCTTTGTCTTCAGCCAGCAGTAGCACAGTTTCCACTGGCACCCTGTTGGTCAACAGTACTGGAAGTGGTTTTATTAACATCTGTCCATCCAATCCAGTATGAAAATCTCATTCTCGATGAGCTGAATGTTTGATTTGGCAGATTTTTTATGCTGAATGCCCTTCCTGAAACAACACTCCCCATTATTTGGGCTTGGGACCGGCACTAGTAGTACACTGGCTTGCAGCCTCCGTGGCTGGTTAGTCTCTAAAAAGAAATGCTTTTGTATCCAGGTTGCCAAGCAGGTGACCTGGAGAGATGCTAATGTGAACTGGGCCTGAGGTTGTTTGAGCTAGTGTGTTGCAGGGTTTTTGACTCATATACGTACATATATATCATACATTATGGATACATACAGATAGCGTGCCAGATATCGTGTAGCTCTGAAGTGTGTTGTACCACTGTGTGTAATAAAATTTCTTTTAAGACTAAAGGAAATGAGAATAGGTATAACAGAGAATTTAACTGGACTTTTGATTATAAAAATAGTTTGTTGTCTTCCTGTTAACCAAAATAGTTTTTCTGTACAGGTTTTCCCATGTTTTCACTTTCAGTGACCTGGTGCTTTATTTAAATTCATTCCTGCTTCTGTCATTTTTTCCCTCATTCTTTTTACCTTTTTTTGCACTTGCCCAGTTATTTTCAATGGGCGCTTGTTTGCTCTGCAGTCACTGTAGCAATGTAAAATACACATCCAAAATACAGAAAACTGGAGGAGTTTTCACTTTGTTTTAGCAGCATTTAATTTTTTTTAATGTTTTTTCCCCCCTTCTAACTAGTGGCTTAATCTCTGTGAATCTGACTATTATAAATGAAAAATAATATGTTGCCATATGAACCACAAACATTGGGACCTTGCAAGCTTTTTATTCGTAGTTGCACAACTTCTCACACCAGCTACACATATCATTTTCTTTTCATTATTCATTTTCATATGATGCATAATTCATGCTTGTTGAAGTGACTCTATATGCACGCAGCTGAGAGTCTGCAGGGGGGGGGGGGGGGGGGGGGGGTGTCCATGCTTCTGCTGCAGTGTAGCACGTGCCACACACTCCACATCGTATGTCCTAGATTAACAGGGAGGCAGAGTGGAGGGTCTACAATTGAAGAAAATGCACTATGATAGGGTAATGGCTGTGGAATGGATGATGATATGGGGGAAGGTAGAGACTAGCAGAAGACAGCCTAAAGAAACAAGCCCAGGGTAGCTCAATGGGAACACAATATTAATATTGTGTCAGGATTTATCAAACAAGGCTACATTTGTCCAGTTTTGGTGAATCTGCAAGTCAGTGCCTCTGTTTTCTGTTCTTGGTTAGCAAGGAAGGAAAGCACATGGTTTTCTGCTGTTTAAGCCTATTTCTACTCGATCCTGACATACTTTTCTGCTTTTAAGAGTTGTGAAGACGTATCCAGTAGATCAGAAGGTCCAGAAATAAGCCAAACTGTCTGCCAACCGACAAACATGGCAAAATCCCAGAGGCCTTGGAACGACTAGCATTACATGCCTCTCGAGGAATCCGATCATAAGTGAGCAATTCATAGTAGATCAGTTCACATCTGTCATTAGCTCTCACAGCCCGTGTCTATATCTGTCAGCCAAAGTATTTGTTTAAGTCTTCATTGTGCCCCCCAAAATAGAGGTCTTCTTAGGTGTCCTATGGTTTATTGACTCCAGAACATTGGCTGCAGATACTTTTGAGTCTTTGGGATGCAGGTGCGGGCCTCTGACACAATGAATACAATGAATGCTCATTTGGTTTTGAACAAACAAACAAAACAAACCAACTCACATTATCTGTGTTTCCAAATTTGTGTTTTCCAAATGTGTTAGAATAAGAGTGTGCTTCTGTTCGGCTTCAATGTGGCCAAACACACATCTGCATACACACTGCTAACAGACATCTGATCACTCAGGCCAGAAAATCTTTGACACAACTTGGACTCATTCACACTTATGGTGAGATCACCCAGAAGCATCTTAATGTCGAGTCTAAACAGGGTTTTGTTTGGTTTCCGATACTTAATGGGAACGTCGATGCTGCTGACCTGTAGCCACAGTATTTCTTCTTCTGTGCTGCTGCAGCATGATTGGATAAGTTCATGAATGTGCAGGTGTACATGTTTTCCTGATTAATTTTTGGCACCAGAGATTACAATGAGTAACCTGCACTTCCATGCTCAGTGCTGCTTACACATGTTTTTTTTTTTTTGTTCTCAAGCCTGTTTGAAAAGGTCTGACTGTTGAGAAATACACGGCTTGCTTCATATCTAGCAAACAAACATGATGAGGTATTATCTTGGATGGGAATGATGGAGTAACAGATGGAGCATGACTGGCACATTGGTGATGGCTGAGGTTTCCTGTTCTCATTTGCCTGCAATGTGTCCATCATCAGACATTTGTCATCCAGCCAAAGTTCCCTTGAGAATAAAAACTTGGCCTCTTTTAAAGGCAATTACACACCTCAAAGAGCGTTCACACTTCTACCCTAAGCCCTCTTTTTGTCCCACCAAACAGCAATCTTGCTCCATTACCCTTCTCCCAGAAGTACACGTTTATTGCAGTGTTATGGAAATTTTTAGAAAGTGTGTCAAGCATTTTGCATTTTTAGTGTTTGCTAATGGCAGCCGCCTGGCTGCCGAGTAGAAACCAAGTGAAGTTGTGTGACCTGATTTTCTTTAATTAAGAAAAAGGTGTTTGAGGCAGCACTTTTCTTCAAAACTTTTAAAGAGGTGACGGCAAAGGCAGAGAATGAGTATTATTCCAGGTGGAAGGTGACTGGAGAAAGAGGGAGCTGAAATATTGGAGTGATTATGACTTATCTCTTTGGGGTGTGTGTATTTGTCTTAAAGGTGATGGATGGGGTTAGGAAATCTCCCTCGACTCCCCTGGGCTCTGACCCTCAATCTGCTGTTAAGCTAAACCCCGTATCCTGCATTCAGGGTTAAAAATCCCCAAGTGTGCAAGTGGGGAGGTCTGTTGAATGTGGATCCCCATAAAGCCTTTAGAAGCTGTGTGTGTGTGTGTGTGTGTGTGTGTGTGTGTGTGTGTGTGTGTGTGTGTGTGTGTGTCAGACCTCCAAAGATGTGTGGGGGTCTTCAGGACATGTGTCAGCACACAAGCACATGCAGGCCTGACCTATAACCCAGAGCGTCTAGTCTCACCCATCCATTCCCTCCCTCTATCCTGCTCATCCTTCCACCCTCTCCTCTTTTCCTCTCTGGGGATGATTCCTCGCTCTGGTGGAGGAGTCGAGCAGCAGCTGTTTGTCTGCAAAGAAGAGTTAAGTGGAGCTGGTCAAGGGATAGATATATGGGAGAGGGAGGGGAGCAAAGAATAATAGAAAAATTGATCTTATTTATGAGTTTTCAGTAACCTTTGGCACAGATTTGCATTGTTGTCAGATATCCTTGACTTCAGTAGCCCCTATAGCAAATTAGTTATAGATTTACTACCATTTGCTTCAAATGTGAAATGCTGTTTTTAATAATCGAAAACGGATAATCTTTAGGAATCATCAAAGTTCTCTTACTTACAGGAATTTTTTAACTAGCTAAGGAGCAGCCCTGGTTAAATTATCTTTAACCAAAGAGTGGAAATGGAGAAATGGATAACCAAGCACAGGAAAAGAAAAATCATCAAACCAGCGGTTTGAAAGATGACTTCTTGTTTGTGTGATCTGTTCTGAAGCTGAGGCATAAAAAAACAGCAAGTTGTGGTTGTGTGCCCACCTGTTCTTCATAACTCCAGGAAGGAAAGGCTTTTAAATAAAACATTTCCATTACCTTATAACTCCCTATTACACCAAATGTTCATTTTACAGTGACATGTAAGGGAATCATTAGTAAGTTTTAGGTCACATTCAAACCTGCATTAGTTTGTATTGTTGTTCTGTGTGACTCGTTTTAGAACAACAAACAAGCTTTATTATTTGTCGCATACAGTATTATCATACAAGGTACAATGTGTAGTGAAATGTTCTTGTGTCCGTGCTGTGGACAGGCTGCAGACATAGCCGCGCCATCCCAGGGATTTTTTTTTTGTGGTTAGCATGAGGGATCTAGCCAGGACCCTTACTGGATACTGGGTGGGAATCAAACTTGCGACTCCTGTTCCAAGACATGTAGTCTCACCACTACACTATCCAGCTGCCAGAAGATAGTTTGGTGTGGACTCGAGCAGTCACCTTAAGACCCTTTAGGTAGAGACGACTCAGGCTGATCCCAGTGAGCTGGAGTGTAGTCAGATACACTGCATATAAAGTAATACTATGTTAGAAAACACATTCTCAGGGACACATTAAACCTTCCAGTTTTTGAACCAGGTCTACTTCCATGTTATACTCTATGCTGTTTACAATAATGTATAAATAACTTGCTTGTGTTAACCGTCACCAATCTAACTATAACTCATTCATACAGCCATTCAGCATTCTGTCTTTACGCATATGGGACCCCCCCAGGCATCTGTGATGTCCCAGAAGGAATCTGCCACCCTAACCCTAGGAAATCACCATCTGTCTTGGATCACCTGACCTGAAATGGTCAACCTTGACCTTTACCCCTCCACTCCTTCGCACGTGCCTGCTGAATCTGCATACACACAAGAACTACCTAACTGTGTCATTTAACTCAGTGAACTTGAAAGTGCAGCACAAAGGATGTGGATGCAAACACCAGATTGTATCAGATCCTCTCACTTCGATTAGAAGATTTTAAATCAGAATGAAAAAGATGTGCACTTGTAACCCAATGAATGTAAAAAACAGTCTTATAATCACAGTCAATGTCTGTTTTGCTACAGTCACACTAGAGGAAACAGTTCGAAATCAAAATGTGCAAGGAATTAGTATTTTATTGCCTTTTAAATGGTTACTTCCATGGGGACAAGATCTGCAAACACTTGTAGTAAGTTGCCATAATGAAAGTGACTTTGTTGCAAAAAAATGACGATAAAATGCAGATAAAACAGAATCAGTCTGCTATCAGGTTGCGATTGAATGGGGTCAAGTTAGCAATGTCATGCGTTCTTTTGTGATAATATGCAATAAACTATGATAAAATCTGCAAAAATCTCTTATGGCATACAGAGAATCTTACATTAAACTGAAATTTACATTAACTACTTACTTGCTTAAGTAGTTAATGTAACTTCAGAATCACAAATAATGACATATTTGTTACATGAAGACAGACCTTATGACTGCAAATTAAATTAGCTGGTTCCAGAAACAAAATTAACTCAGATTCAGAACTCATCAGAATTTATTTATTGCAATGTGTTAGCAGTCTGCCTGTGTTTATAAATTAGACAGCAATTATTTGCAAACGTCAGAGGTGATTGCAAGGTGATTCCTGTGCAATCACCTTGCAATTGATTGCAAAGTGGTTGCCCAGAGATTTGAATGTGCAACACACCCTCAGCTGCTGAGATCGCTGTAAATACTTGCAACTAGTTTCCAAATGTGAAAAAAAAAAATCTGTGTAATCACCTGGCAACCACAGTGTGTTTTTGTTTTTGTTTTAATTTTTGTTATGAGGAGGTTTCCATCATATTTTTAGTGACTGGGAACACAATGGAGAAAAAGTCCCAGGACAACAAAATGAAATAATGTCCTGAAATTATTTAAATGGAGGAGGAAATGAGCAGTATTTTGTTATTACAAGTCTAACTAATCTATCTGTACAGTGTAGATAAATCCAAGTTTATGCAACAATATTATTCTGACTCTGCTTAGTTTCCTTCATTTTCTTTTCTACACCTTATATTATAATCTGACCCTCTGAGACACAAACATGGGACTTAAAAAGGATGACCCATTCCCAACAAACTAAACGCAGAGAGACGACACTAAAAGACAAACTGAAACTACAGAGTTGCCTTTTTGCTTTTGAATGCATCTTCACCAACTCTTACAAGTGTAAAAGGAAGTTACAATTGGCTGTATGCAATAGTCTCCTTACAGTCGTTTTACGGTTATTTATTGCCATACAATAAAGGTTGTGTCTGTATCACAAACTGCTGTGATCCAGGTTTGTATTTACAGAAAACATGCGGAATATGTTGATGGTCATTTATGTAACAACCCAGTGTTGCGTGTCTGTCTTTCAGACCGCATACAGTTCCAGCCAAGAAGACAGGGCAGCTTGTAATACTGGCTCAGGGGCATAAAGTCTCCAAAACAAAGTGCTGTGTTGAAGCTTATTGCCTAGAGTACAAAGCAATAATTGAGATGATTGTATCAACATGTTTATCTTCTCTCATCTGGACTTTAAGTAAGACGACACAAAGAGATTGCAGTGTTCCTGCATCCCCAGTGGAAATTATACCCTTCAGAAAAAGCACATTTTGTTTTTGTCATTTTTCACTGTCTTCTAGTGGTACCTCAGAAACAGGGCCAATAAAACCCAAAACTATCTGCACAGCGAGATACCACAAAAAGTAACAGAGACAGAGGCGTTTTGCAGTCACAGTCTGGACGAAACGCACTGAAAGAAAGTTTGCTTTGATCGACTTTGACTTGTAACGACGTCTTCATCCTCTGTGCTGTTTACAGTGAACAAATAACGGCAACCGTGTGAGCACGTGTTAGCGGCTGCTGCCACATCTGTGTAGAAATTTGTTGACTTTACCATGAGCTCACAGAGGGGCTGAATGTAGTTTAGCAACTGGTGTTTTATATGCATGTGTCAGTTTTTCCGTTTTTCTCACATTCCTGTTGGTGGGGGTAACACAGCTGTACACTGCCATTATAAAACCAGGAGGAACGCTGTGGTTGGCCCTGCTGGAAGTCTCGTCTGCTGCCGGGGCAATTGCTCTGTCCGCAACTCACGTTTTAACCAGAGCGCCAAGGCAAATCCGACTCCTGCTTGCTGCTGCTCGAGACTTCACCCCACCGAGCTTCTCTGTTTCCCCGCTTTTGCTGTCTTTTTAGTGATATTTTCTCCACCTTTTGGGCTCACTGTCGTACTTGGCTTGAAGTTAAGCAGCCAAAGGAGTAGAAATCCATGTTAGATAATTTTCCCTAGTCTGTGCGTGATTGATGGTGTGTCGGAGAAACAACAACAGGCCAGTGCCAAAAATGAAAATAAAATAATGATTAGAGTTCTGATAAGTAAACAGAAGAATTTTATTTTTAAACACCTACTTCCTTTGCAGCTCCATAAATAGCTTTGTGATGGAAACTGTGAAGTGTCGATGAGGAGTGACATAACTGGTTGGATGAATCGAGCGGAAAACTTTAAAGAGAGAAGCTGTCAGCAGTGATGGACTACCTGTATATGAGCCAAGCCTTTCTTCAGCAGTAGCCTCTCTGCCTCTGAATAGCAGGAAACTGGCCATATAAACAGCTACAGTTGATGGAGGGAGCTGAAGCAACACAAATCAACATAAATGCTCAAAGTGAGAGGGAAAACAATCTGAACATATCCAGGTACAATGGAAAAAAAAACCCAACATGACGTGAATAATCTTCTTTTTTTTTTCTTTTGATCCTGATGTTTACATAAACACAGACTGAGTTTACTTGTACTGCAGGAAAAAACGTGCATCTGGGCCAACTTCTTTGGAAAAAGATGCTTATCAGGCTCCAGCCCAATCAGTAAAACCGTGTCATTCCTGACTTGAAGGAATTTACAGGTGGGAGTAAAGGTTTTCCAAGGAACTTCCAGAGCAGGTAGTATGTTGAAGTGAAGACCACGACATCATTGTTCCTGACAAACAGCAAAACTATTGGGTGGGGGAGTGGCACGTTGACTATATGAACTTCCTTTTGTTGGCACACACAAATGTCAGTGGCTCTATGTGGTTAGGAATTCTAGAGGAGGCTGATTTTTAAGTGTATTGCCCCTTTAAAGGATAAAACACTTTATCTTAGGTTATACATATTAACCATTAAGTTAACCATTAACTATATTTATTTTTAGCTTATATCAGTAGGATGTTGGATACATATTAGCTATTATAAAGCACTTATTAACATCTTATTGTCTATATTTACCAGCTTTCCCGCCACAATAATAGCTTGTTTAAGTATTGTGATTTTGGGAGTATTAACCGCTGCATTTTGGAATAAGATACACTTTAGCCGTTTTATACTATAAATCTGATGGAACCTTTTCCTGCTTCCGTGTACATTTCAGTTTTTGCGAGCCTGCATGCTTCCCCCCTCACAATAGAGACAATGAGACTTTATAACTTGAGGTATTTTCTCCTATTGTCATATGAAGTGTTACTTTGTGAAAGATGTAACAATAGGAACTATTCATTATCTATATTATACATAACCTTGCTGTAGCCCCTGACTGCCTAAAAAAGCTCCTTTAGCTACTTCCTTAAGCCAGCTTTCTACTGAGTAGCTGCCTCTCATAAACAAGATGGTTTTTATATCCACTCTTACTGACAATATCTGTCAGGGTTCCTGGGTCGGTGACCCAGTGCTTTCCGTTTTGTTCATGTTCAGTTTATTTTGCCACTTCCTGTTTGTTCCTGTGTCACCTCGTCTCGTGCCATTAGCCAGATTATGTTCAGCTGTGTACTCACCGGTCTCTCATTATCATCCTCATCAGTCTGTGTATTTAAGTCTTCTGTTTCTACTCGTTCTTTGTCGTGTCATTGATGTTTAGGTTATGTTGTTGTTTCCGCCAGTGTTCGGTCAGCCAGTCAGTCAGTCCGTCCTTCGTTCATTCATTCAGTCAGTCGTCCAGCCAGCCATGTCCTTCCTCTGTTCTGTGTGTTCATTCCATCATCAATAAATCACCCAGCTTCACCTACCTGCGAGTCCTGCGTTTGGGTTCCTTCTTCCTCGCCTCCACTCCACAACGCCTGACAGAATGACACGACCCGTGCCACGAAGACACGATTGGGACCCAGCGGACTCGGACCTCTACGAGCGGCAGGTGGCAGCGCTTTCCCGTTGGGCAGAGTTGGTCAGGGGAAAACAGCGGCTCTTCGCGGAGAGAGAGCACGTCTTCGAGGGGACTCGCCTGGCTCTGGGCGGGCCTCGGAGACGCCGCGTTCCCCCACCTGCTGCCACACCTGCCCCGGAGCATTTGCCGCGGAGAGCGGACGTTTCATGCCGCGTTTCGGCCGCTCCCTCTCTCGCCGCTCCGCTCCTCGTTCGCACACCCGCCGCCTCATTCGCCGGACCTCCACCTTCGCCACGGCACCGCGGCTACGCCTCCCACCTCGGCTCAATGGAGGCTACCGCGCCAGAGGCTCAGCTGTTTACCCCGGCCGCTTCCTCTTCCCGGAGAAAGCGGCGCACACGCCGCCAGGATATGGACTATTCTCAACAACTCCCGGTGGTGAGTTCCACTAACTGTTTTCCACATCCGTCATCTGATTGTTCTCATAAAACACATAACAGATCCACCACCGATCCATGGGGCGTTTCCCTCCTGGATGATGTAGACTGGGAAGATTTTTTCTGCGCTGCTACCACAAAGACTGTAAATCGTGGTGGCAGAAAAAACAAACCAAACCCTGATAAACCTGCCAGTAGCACACACCCGGTCACCATTTCCACACCCGTCACTCAGCCATTCCCCACTAGCACGGCAGCCCAGATCTGGCCTTCCTCTTCAGCCATTTTACCTCCTCAGAGGTCTAGGGCCCGGCCTACACCCACACCGGTGCCAGCTCCCAGGAGGAAGGCAGCTGCGACGCAGTCTACCTCCACATCCGCTCTTGTTTCCCGGGTGGGGGTGACTGGTGTCCAGCCACCTCCCGTGCCTGTCCCAGCGCCCAGGCTGAGGGCAGCCTCAACCCAGCCTGACCTCCCTGGAGGCTTGGAAGAGCTAACCGGTTCACCTACTACTACACCTCTTCATCCACCTCCTGATCCAACCTTTCACGCCCTCGCACTGTCCCTGGTTAGGCTAGCTGAGGTGTCCCCTGCTCAGGCACCAGCCTTATTAGCCCAGGCCGCAATCCTATCCCCCTCGGCAACTCTGTCATTAGCTCAGCCATTAGCATCGCCAACCTCTGTTCATCCCTTAGCTTCCCCACTCCAGTCAGTTCACTCACCTGCTCTTCAGCCTTCCCTCCAGTCCCCTGTAGTCCGGTCTCCTCCCGTCCTCCAGTCCCCTGTAGTCCGGTCTCCTCCCGTCCTCCAGTCCCCTGTAGTCCGGTCTCCTCCCGTCCTCCAGTCCCCTGTAGTCCGGTCTCCTCCCGTCCTCCAGTCTGTCCAGTCTGTAGTCCAGTCGCCTCCCGTCCAGTCAGTTCAGTTCCCGGACCTGCAGCCACAGCACCCAGAGCCAGCTGTGAGCCCTCCTGCTTGCCAGCCAGGGGCCTCCGCGCCCGCTGGCCCGGCCGCTCTCCAGCCAGGGGCCTCCGCGCCCGCTGGCCCTGCCTGTCTCCCGCCAGGGGCCTCCGCGCCCGCTGGCCCTGCCTGTCTCCCGCCAGGGGCTTCCGCGCCCGCTGGCCCTAAAGCTGTGGCTCCGTCACCCCCGGCTCCCGTGCCGTCGCCTGGTCCAGCCTCAGCTTCTGCTTCGCCTGGGTCAGACTCGGCCTCAGCTTCGGCGTCTGCTTCGCCTGGTCCGGACTCAGCTTCAGCTTCAGCTTCGCCTGGTCCGGCGGCTGCCGCGTCGCCAGCCTCTGCTTCGCCTGGTCCTGCGGCTGCCGCACCGTCGCCCCAGCCACGTTCTGGGCGTCATCGCCGGCGCGGCCGCCCACCGGACCTCAGCGGCCGCTCAGCGGCCGCCGCCGCTTCCTCGCGGCCGCCGCCGCCTTCCTCGCGGCCGCCCACCGGACCTGCTCAGCGGCCGTCGCCACCTTCCTCGCGGCTGCCCACCGGACCTGCTCAGCGGCTGCCGCCACCTTCCTCGCGGCCGCCGCCGCCTTCCTCGCGGCCGCCCACCGGACCTGCTCAGCGGCCGTCGCCACCTTCCTCGCGGCCGCCCACCGGACCTGCTCAGCGGCCGTCGCCACCTTCCTCGCGGCCGCCCACCGGACCTGCTCAGCGGCCGCCGCCACCTTCCTCGCGGCCGCCGCCGCCTTCCTCGCGGTCGCCCACCGGACCAGCTCAGCGGCCGCCGCCGTCTGCCTCGCGGCCGCCCACCTGAACTGTCTCGTCTCGGCCGCCGGCCTCGCGGCCGCCCACCTGACCTGTCTCGTCTCGGCCGCCGGCCACGTGGCCGCCCGCCTGAACTGTTTCTGTTTTGGACTCCGTCCCTCCGTCCAGGGCCCCCTCCGCCCGCCCTGTTCTGGTTTTTCTTTCTTTTGGCCGTCGGGTGCCGGCCTTTGGAGGGGGGGGTACTGTCCGGGTTCCTGGGTCGGTGACCCAGTGCTTTCCGTTTTGTTCATGTTCAGTTTATTTTGCCACTTCCTGTTTGTTCCTGTGTCACCTCGTCTCGTGCCATTAGCCAGATTATGTTCAGCTGTGTGCTCACCGGTCTCTCATTATCATCCTCATCAGTCTGTGTATTTAAGTCTTCTGTTTCTACTCGTTCTTTGTCGTGTCATTGATGTTTAGGTTATGTTGTTGTTTCCGCCAGTGTTCGGTCAGCCAGTCAGTCAGTCCGTCCTTCGTTCATTCATTCAGTCAGTCGTCCAGCCAGCCATGTCCTTCCTCTGTTCTGTGTGTTCATTCCATCATCAATAAATCACCCAGCTTCACCTACCTGCGAGTCCTGCGTTTGGGTTCCTTCTTCCTCGCCTCCACTCCACAACGCCTGACAATATCTAATATACAAAATTAAAGAAAAGCACGCCAGGTCCCCTTTAAAGGAGTTTATGTGAACAGAAATTTTAATTCATTCTATAACATTCATCTATCCATGTTTTTTAACCACTGTGCCAGTCCACAGCCACTGAGGGGCTGGGTCCTGTCACAGCTGTCAAACAGGGGGTATACCCTGGACAGGCTGTTAGTTGATACAGGCTTATACAGTGCTGTGGGAAAAGTATTTGCTCATTTCTGATTTCTTATTTTTTTGCATATTTGTCAAACTTGGAGGTTTCAGGTACATAATTCAGTTTACCCAAGCAAGATTACTGACAGATCTTTGGAATCAAGAAATCACTTATGGGAAGGGAAAAAGGCTAAAAGATCTCAACACCCTGCTACACCCCATGTGACCAAAAACAGACACCACCAATGGCAATGAAATACCTTTCAGGAAACTCTCCTAAAAGGTAAGGAGCGTGAGTCCTCATGAGCTTCCTGATTATTCCCTGGAAGTCATTGAAAATACAATCAGCCAGCACAGGCTGTAAACAATAGCCATCCTGCTGTTTAACTGGATCTTTCTATCTAACGTTGTCACTGTTGCTCCATGGAGGAAATGGTTCTTGTGTTACATAAGATTTGAAACAGTATTATATATGAAACTAATGTAAGTGTTCTGGTAAATGATTAGAAAATATATACTATTTATATGAATTGGGAAGCTCACTTTATGAATGTGTGTGGTCTGATAGTTGTTTTTCAGGTGTGGGTATATAGTGGTGTATTTTGATGCAGGCCTCAGGTGGCAAATATAAAACAGTTATATAATCAGAAAAGCCTCTAATAAATAAAGGCACAATCACACAACCTGACACCAAAACTCCTGTTTATGAAAAATAAAGAGTCACAGAAAAAGATTTCATGACATGTCTGATATCAAAATCACACAACACTCCTTCTTCTATCACTAGAAAAGCAAAACAGTTCTGGAGCTTTCATTTTAACCCCTTTGGCCATATTTATATACAAAACCTCAAAGAAGCTCTACTGACTTTGTATCTATTTATTTGATGTTTTTTATCAGTTATTTGAACGGAATAAAGCTATTTCAAGACATAACAGCACCTCCTGGCTCTGACTCTCCCGAGTGTTTTTGTTTTTTAACCATAAAAAAGAAAAGTTGTGTTGTTTTCACATCATCTGTATGGGTGTATGCAAGTCATTTGGGCGTAATAGTGTTATATGAAAGTTTTTAGGTCTGCAGGGTAAAGGTCAATGGTACCTCACGCCATCAGGGAATTTCGATTCCATGAAAGGGTGTACATGGTCTGCAACAACACTTAGCTAAGTAGTACTTGTCAAAGTAGCATCCACATGGTTTGGCAGAGCCCAAGGTTTTCCAGCAGAAAATTCGCCAAGTATCACACTGCGTCCGCCAGCTTGCCTTCTTTATCTGGAGCATCCTGATGGTAGGTGTTCCACAGGTAAGTGGACCTGGCCAGCCACATGATGTAAAAGAAAATGTAATTCTTCAGTCCAGAACACCTTCTTCCATTGCTCTGTGGTCTAGTTCTGACGCTCACATTCCCATTGTTGATATTTTCAGCAGTGGACAGGGGTCAGCATGCGCACCCACATACACAACAAACTGCAAGTCACTGTGTATTCTGACACCTTTCTATCAGAATCAGCATTACCTTTTTTGGCAAGTTGAACTACAGTAGCTTGTCTGTTGGCTCAGACCACATGTGCCAAACATGCCTCCTCGCGCGCCAATGGTGATAGATACTGGCTACTGCAGACTGGAAACACGCCACAAGAACTGCAATTTTGGAGATGCTCTGACCCAGTTGTCAAGCCATCACCATTTGATCCTTGTTAAATGAGCTCAAATCTTTACACTTGCCCATTTTTCCTGCTTCTAACACATCAACTTTAAGGACAAAATGTTCACTTGCTCCCTAATATATCCCACCCACTAACAGGTGATGGCTTTAATCATAAAAGTCTGGTTGGTGACTGGTTGGCAACCATTGGTGAAATGTGAGTATGCCAGATGGGCAGTGGTTGCTGCCTGTCTGTAGGTGACATTTTTCACAAAGAACTATTCAGTGCTGCATCAAAAACCTTGTTCCGACTGCTTTAGTTGCCAACAAATTAAGTAGTTGGCAAGCGTCTGCAAATAAGTTGGCATTTTCTGTGCAAACTACAGAAACCACAGCAAAGTGTTACACAAACCAGAATCAAAGAACCTTCAAAATAGTAAGTATAATAAGTTGTGCCTTAGTGCTGAAACCAGAACATTTCAAAAGCCAGTCTTTTCAGGTTCAATAGTTCTTGAAATCTGTTATGATGTGTAACATTATATTGTTCTTGACTGGATCCTACTTTGAAAACCAAACAAACGTACATACTGAAACAGGTGGTGTAATGTGGGTTAATGTGTGCTGTTAGGTCAGGAAAGGAAAGGTCATGCTGCCCATCAAGTGTTACTCTCTTTCTCCACCCCTTTATTTTTTTAAAGAAAGAGAACAAGAAGAAATCCTGTTTTTCACATTACCACATTTCTAGAAACATTTCATGGAAACTAACCATCCATCATCATACACCCTCACTTATATTGTGATTGTGCTATGATCGCCTCACATTTAGCTCTTGGCTACTCTTTGATGTGTGCTAAGTATAATCATTGCATCACTCTCATTCTTATCAACACTTATCCAGACGTTTAGCCTTGCCTCTTTAAGTCAAAGGATGATGCAGGGAGGAATAAAATGAGGAGAAGAAAACAATGATTCTCCTCGTGGGAACCGGTGCGGTAAGTGATACATCCTCCTCTGCACGCATGTGAGGAGAGAGGCAAGAGAAGGACTCCTCTCTTCTTGAAGCTGAGGTCATCCTAAATTAGTTAATTAAAGCAGTTTGTTGCCAAAACATTAGATCATCCCCCAGCTTGTTTTGTCATTAGCTGAACTTGTGTCCCTGCACTAGTCTCCTCTCAGTGGGAAGAACATGAAGGACAGTTTGTGTTTCCAGTGGGAGAGAGCTGCTAGTTGTAACCTTACTAATGTCTAACTTTCAACTCCCCCCGACATTTACGTTATTACAGCCTACAAATTGTTTTGTTCTTGCATATAGTCACACTAGCGGCCATATAGCAATCCCGTCATTTTGATTCCCTCTTAGTTATTTGATTAAGCATATTATCCCTTAATATCCCTTATATATTATAGAATATAATGATATGTTTGGGGATTGTACAGCTGCTTGATTACAGAGCTCAACAGTGCCTTAGAAAAACATTTCTATTTTCAGGCATGTTCGACATTTCTCATACATATTCCGTTTTTAATATGTAGAATAGCATTGAAAAATGCGTATTTCCACAATACTGCTCATGAATATATAGGAACAAAACGGCTGCTGGAAAATCTGCTCTACTTCTGCCTCAAAATTCGGTTCTGAGCCTGTTTTTTATTCTCGCGAGAAGAATGGGGTTACCAAGGTACCGGGCACGCAGCGTCCTCCAAAAATTGCAAATGCCTCCGGCTAGCCAATGAGGGGAGCTCGGACCGTACCAAAGTGGGAACCGGTTTAGGGGTGCTCCTTAAAGTTTTCTCAAAGAAACTTGGCAATATTAAAGGAACTCGGAATTTCACAACATGAAAGGGACAACAGTGTAAACGCATTATTACAGTGCTATTGGAGAGACTGCAAAGCTTTAAATGTGCCCTTGTACAAAAGCCCAAATGTGACCGTGTGTTCAGAGTTAATTAATGGATTCGTCCGCGCCAACATTGAAAGTTTCGTGAAAGTGAACTCCAATGCCGTTAGCTTGCTGTTGGTTTACTTGTGTTTAGATGCTTTGACACAGCTGTTTGAACGTCGAACTGCATTTGCTTTACTCAGAGTTGGTTTTGCAGGTGAGTAATCTTTTTGAACTGCTCATTTGTATAGGTTAATGTTACGCACCTGTATGAGGAATACACCTTTGCCACAGTGTATTGGCTAGTGGAGTCGCATCTAAGAAAGATGGACATATTTTTGCATTGTGTTAAGGTGACCTTAAGATACGAATTAGTTTTACTATTGAAGATATTGACTGTGGATCTGTAGGTTCGCGATTGTAGAGTCTGAAATGGCCCACTGAGCTTGCAGCAGGCCTCAAATGTTGCGGAGAACACCATGCTGGAAAATGTGCTCTTTAACTGGAAACGTGCACAAAAGACGTGTTGCATAAGAAGAGGAAGTCGTGTAAAAGGATGTGAGTCTGGTTTAAAGGTCATGCAGAGCTTCACTGTGCTCGGGATGTTGATGTATTAAAGCTCAGGTTTTTGCCAGGGGGGAGGAAAACGGTTCCCTTTTCTGTGTCAAAGGAGGAAGTTACGGCCCTAAATGCATTGCTGTTGAATTGGAGGTCCCTTCCTGTATTGACGCTAGCAGCCTTCTCTTTTGGACCAGCTGATTAAGTCCAGAGCAGGCTTGTGTTTTTTTTGTTTTTTTTTTTAAAACCTTTCAATCTATATAGTCTATTTTATCTATCTATGTCAAACGCATGTCTAGACAAATTGAGTTGTTTTGTATGTGATGTAAGCTCTGAATCATGTTGGGTAATTTCTCTGTCCACTCCTCTTTGCTAGCAGGGTCAAAAGGTCAGCTGAGTTATCTTTAAGATACCACAATGGGACCTGATTACAAAATTCTGCGTGTGAGGTAGGCAGGTAAAAGATTGCAGTAATGGGCACAAGGTGAGGTAAATGCCTTGCAACACTTTTCACCTGGGGCAACAGTCACAAATACACCCTTGTAATTTCCATTCTTAATAATTTCCAGGATAGGAATGTGTGTCTTGCAGCCTAGAAAAGTCACTCACTTGCCACTTTTTTGTTGTTGCTGTGGCTTGTAATTGAGCGAATGTAGATGGGACTGCTTCTTACATCTATACTGGAAAAACATTACTACTATTCAAACATGTTTATAGCAGTGGTGAAGCTCTGGCCTACTGGTATTCGCATTTGACTGCTGAAGAATTTGCAAAGACTTTGTTTCTGAAGAGAGGAAACATCAAATAGTAGCAGGAGTGTGGGTTAGTGGTGTCTGGAAAGAAGCTTATGGGGCTTTTAGACAGAGACCCACCGCAGCCCGAGGGTGTACTTTCACTGTTTTTGAAGCAATAGACGAGATCCTGCTCTTCTAATGCGATTGGAAGATGTTACGTTAACATTGATAACAGCCTTTTGTCTAGTTCAGAAACTTTGCATGCTACTTGGTACCAGCAGTGCCAAAATACCAAAATAACAAAGGGCTGTTTGGTTTTGTTTTAATTCATTGAAGAGCGTGTCACTGAATAGCACTCGCGGAAACCGTGCTTGTGTGTAAGGGTGCATGGTTAGACGTAGCAATCCACTGTTTTCTTATGAACTTCCTCTCACCTCTAAAGACGTGTTGACTCTGTCTTTTAGGTTATCTGATGCATCCTGAAGCAGAAGTGAATATCTAATATTGTAGATGACTGTAGTTATGATTTTGTACTTGTATGAATAAAACAAATAATATAAATTTATATAAATAAATAAAAAAAAATTTTTTTTTAAAGCTTCTATTGTAGCCTCAGTTTTCTCTTAGTTCACAGGAGTGCCACCCAGTGTGGTTATTTGTGTCACTACTGCCTTGCTAGCAGCGTGAAGCAGTCTGGTCATTCTCCTCTGACTTTTTCACCCAGAGAACACAGCTCATTTCATATTTCATTTTTTTTATTCTCAGAAAATCTTAGAGATGCTTGTTCAGGATTATAATAATAATAATAATAAATTTTATTTGAAAGTGCCTTTCAGAACACTCAAGGACACTGTACACAGTAGAATTAAAAAAGCAACATAAAAGCAAGCAGTTTACACAATCATAAAAGCATAAGACATAAAACAAATTTAAAATAGCAGAGTGGAGAGGTTATGTGGGATAAGCTATTTTGAACAAGTGAGTTTTGAGTTGGGACTTAAAGAGAGAGAAGGAAGAGATATTTCTTAAATCGGGAATTCCAGAGTGGTCGAGCAGAGCCGCTGAAAGCCCTGCTCCCCATGGTGGCAAGATGGGGGCAGGGGATGGAGAGAGAAAGGGAAGAAGAAGATCTAAGACATCGAGATGGGGCGGTGATCTGAACCAGATCAGAGAGATATGGAGGAGAGAAACGATGAATAGCCTTAAATGTGTACAAGAGTATTTTGAAATTGACACAATATTTGACCGGGAGCCATTGACGCTGCTGCAAGACAGGAGTGATGCGGTGGATAGAAGGGGTCCTGGTGATAACACGGGCAGCAGAGTTCTGGACGCGTTGGAGCTTGTGGATGGATTTTTGAGTAAGACCAAAAAGAAGTGAATTACAATAATCAATCTGGGAAGTAACAAGGCTATGGACAAGAATGGCAGTAACATGTCGGGTGAGAAAAGGATGGAGATGATTAATGTGCAAAAAATGCAAGTAGATCAGCAACTTTTGAAATGCTAGCCAGCACCAACAATCAAGCCATGTTCCATATCGCTTTCTTCTTTGTTCTGATGCTCGCTTTGAACTTCAGCAGGTTGTGTTGACCATGTTGACTTGGAGAAACGGACTGGGCTGCAGCTATGTGATTGGTTGATTAGGTGTCTATGTTGGCGAACAATTAAACGGGTGTACCTAACAAAGTGGCCAGTTGCGTAGTAGCCTTTAACACGGGACTGTAAATCTTTATAAATCAGCTTTAAATGAGCAAGGTTTTTCTTGTTTAAAAAAATTCTTTTTGCACAACATATTTCATAATATTTGCCAAATTATAAAAGACATGTTTGATTATCAAAATGTCAGGTGTGAAAAGATAAGACGATGGATACATTTGTCACAGTAACGTATCAGACTTATGGACTTTAATGTAAGAGGACAGACGCGGCTATGTGTGTCATTCTGAACCAGCAGAAACCCAGAATGATGCTTTGCTGTTCCAGAGTCTCTCAGAGCATCTTTTTAAGAACAAAAAAATCTTTCTTGTTTACTTTTCAGTATTTTGGTCCTTCTGGTGGTGCCTCGTCGTAATTTTAGCCTTTCTGGGAAGGGGGGGGGGGGGGGGGGGGGGGGGGGGGGGGGGGGGGGGGGGGGGGTGGGGTTGGAAAGGAGCAATCCTTTTTAGTCAGTGACTGTAATGTCACAGTTTGTGCCCAACATAGCTGCCACACAGATACACACATGCTGGAACATCTCATCTGAGTTACTCCAGCCTGCTGTGATGGCACTCATAATAGTTTGGCTCACCGCTGGAGTCTAGTCGTGTTCCGTTTTCTCTCAGCTTATCCACACTGTTTATGTGGCAGCAAGCCTGTGATTAGCTGCAAAATATCATATTTTCCATTGAAACCTACACACCATCCATCACAACAAATAGCCACCAAAATAATAGTGTGGCTTAAGCTATGTAATGCTCCACTAGCTGTAGACTGTAATATAGCCAACAACAAGGGAAAATGTTTTACTTTGCTGTGTGTGTGTGTGTGTGTGTGTAAACACTCGTCTTTGAGAGAAAATACAATGAGTTCTGTTTTAGTCGAGTTTTGCCGAGATTAACAAAGGGAGAGTTTGGAGTGGTGTGTTCGTAGGAGGCACAAAGACTCCCACTACGCTTGTTGCAACAGTCGGTATTATTCATCGTGTCACATGGACTGACTCAGAGGCTTGCGTTTTCACACTTGCTGCCTGGAAGCTGTCAGCGTTGCGTTGTTTTGCTGAGTTTGCCAAGTCCCGCTTGTTGTCTCTTTCTCTTCTTCTCCTCTTTTGTGTCTTTGTAGCTTCCTGACTTGTCTCTGGCTCTCATCTGTTCCACGGTGCCACCTGTGTTTTGAATTTTATCTTCGTCCTGTCCTGCAGTTTATCTGCACTGACATGGCGATGAGGTCATCTTACACTGACACTGTTATTCAGACTGGGGAGAGTAATCTGCTCCATTTGGCCAGAGTATACAGCGCAGCCACAGCTACAGTTGGGTGTTATGCAACGCTGTTCCAAGAACTACTTTACGTTGGATGAACCAGATTAGTATCAGATTTATTTACTCACATGTCACTAAATATGATGTTCATTTTGATTGCAAGTAAATGGTAAATGGACTTGTGAAGGGCTTTTTGAGTCTAAGCCCTCAAAGCACTTTTTCATAGCACTTTATTTGTTAGGCACTTTCTAACAATCACACAGACTCCTTGTCGTCTGCTGAGTCACAGCCATCCAAATGTGCTGGCGATTAGAGGTCAAGCATCTTTTCTTGTGCTCATATATACAATACTGTGCAAAAGTCTTGACCCACCCATTATTTCCTGATATTTTTGCTAAGAAAATGGGAAATGGGTGCAGAGTGTGCACTGGCTGAAATGCAGCCCCAGACAATGACAGAGCCTCAACCATTTTTCACTAACGGCTGTAGACACTGTTGTACATCTCTCATCTCCAATTAATGACAGTTTGAACCAAATATTTCATTATATTTCATTTGGATCGATCACCCAGAGTCCAGTCCTGGTCGTCAGAATGACCTTGTTTCTTGTTTTTTTACGCACATGGCTTTTGGATACTGTTCACACTGTGTAACCATCTTGTTAGCTTTTCATAGATTCAACTAAAGAAATGTGAAATTGCTTCTTTGCTAAATTCTGTTGTGTAGACACAACACTGGTTTACCCCTTTAGTTATGTGTGTTTTTATGCTTGAATGACTCACGGGTCTGTGTTAAGTGGGTTAGCAAAGAAAGCAAGTAAGTAAAAAAGTAAAATTTATTTATATAGCGCTTTTCACAGATAAAAATCACAAAGTGCTTTACAACACAGGAAATGGGAATATAAAAACAATATAACAGTAAATAAAACAATGTAAAACAATAAAACTATAAAAACAGCATAAGAAGAAATTAATCAAATGCTTTTCTAAATAAAAATGTCTTCAGCTGTTTCTTAAAAGAATCAATGGAGTCTGTGCAGCGAAGAGACAGTGGGAGAGAATTCCACAACCGTGGTGCCACAGTCTGAAAGGCCCGATCACCACGAGTTTTAAAACGAGTGCGCGGTACCACCAGCAGTCTCTGATCTAATGACCTTAAAGCCAGAGAAGATGTACAGTGGGGCAAAAAAGTATTTAGTCAGCCACCGATTGTGCAAGTTCCCCCACTTAAAATGATGACAGAGGTCAGTAATTTGCACCAGAGGTACACTTCAACTGTGAGAGACGGAATGTGAAAAAAAAATCCATGAATTCACATGGTAGGATTTGTAAAGAATTTATTCGTAAATCAGGGTGGAAAATAAGTATTTGGTCACCTCAAACAAGGAAAATCCCTGGCTCTCACAGACCTGTAACGTGTTCTGTAAGAAGCTTTTCTGTCCCCCACTTGTTACCTGTATGAATGGCACCTGTTTGACCTCATCATCTGTATAAAAGACACCAGTCCACAGCCTCAACCAGTCAGACTCCAAACTCCGCCATGGCCAAGACCAAAGAGCTTTCGAAGGACACCAGGAAAAGAATTGTAGACCTGCACCAGACTGGGAAGAGTGAATCTACAATAGGCAAGCAGCTTGGTGTGAAAAAATCAACTGTGGGAGCAATCATCAGAAAATGGAAGACATACAAGACCACTGATAATCTCCCTCGATCTGGGGCTCCACGCAAGATCTCATCCTGTGGGGTCAAAATGATCATGAGAACGGTGAGCAAAGATCCCAGAACCACACGGGGGGACCTGGTGAATGACCTGCAGAGAGCTGGGACCAAAGTAACAAAGGTCACCATCAGTAACACACTACAACGGCAGGGAATCAAATCCCGCAGTGCCAGACATGTTCCGCTGCTGAAGCCAGTGCATGTCCAGGCCCGTCTGAAGTTTGCCAGAGAGCACATGGATGATACAGCAGAGGATTGGGAGAATGTCATGTGGTCAGATGAAACCAAAGTAGAACTTTTTGGTATAAACTCAACTCGTCGTGTTTGGAGGAAGAAGAATACTGAGTTGCATCCCAAGAACACCATACCTACTGTGAAGCATGGGGGTGGAAACATCATGCTATGGGGCTGTTTTTCTACCAAGGGGTCAGGACGACTGATCCGTGTTAAGGACAGAATGAATGGGGCCAAGTATCGTGAGATTTTGAGCCAAAACCTCCTTCCATCAGTGAGAACTTTGAAGATGAAACGAGGCTGGATCTTCCAACATGACAATGATCCAAAACACACCGCCCGGGCAACAAAGGAGTGGCTCCGTAAGAAGCATTTGAAAGTCCTGGAGTGGCCTAGCCAGTCTCCAGACCTCAACCCCATAGAAAATCTGTGGCGGGAGTTGAAAGTCCGTGTTGCTCGGCGACAGCCCCAAAACATCACTCCTCTTGAGAAGATCTGCATGGAGGAATGGGCCAAAATACCAGCTACTGTGTGTGCAAACCTGGTAAAGACCTATAGTAAACGTTTGACCTCTGTTATTGCCAACAAAGGTTATGTTACAAAGTATTGAGTTGTATTTTTGTTATTGACCAAATACTTATTTTCCACCCTGATTTACGAATAAATTCTTTACAAATCCTACCATGTGAATTCATGGATTTTTTTTTTCACATTCTGTCTCTCACAGTTGAAGTGTACCTCTGGTGCAAATTACTGACCTCTGTCATCATTTTAAGTGGGGGAACTTGCACAATCGGTGGCTGACTAAATACTTTTTTGCCCCACTGTATGTGGTTTCAGCAGGTCAGATAAATATTGAGAAGCCTGACCATGTAGGGCCCTAAAGGTTAGAACTAAAATTTTAAAATGAAACCTAAAATTTACAGGCAACCAGTGAAGGGAGGCCAAGACTGGAGTGATATGCGATCTTCTCAAAGCATTCCTCTGAAAATGATCAGGTACAAAGTGTGGACTGAAAATGAGTGAAAAGAACAGCCAATGTTTAAACTTTGAAAGCCTTTCAGAAAAACCTGGTTAACTATTGCTCAAGACCACTTTAAAAATGTCCTCCTTGGAAGCAAAATAAATCAAATGAGGGGTGACTTAAAGTGTTTGCACAATACTGTACATTGAAATGAGTTTACTGAACTCATTTCTTGGCCATTAAAAGAAACCTATTCTGCTTGTTTTCAACTCCCGGACAGTTAAAAAATAATCCTTACTTATTGTTACTATGTCTTCGTGCAGCTCTTCAGTTCCTCTTTCAGAAACGAGCTCTGCTCCCTTTGAGGGAACTTTTTTTTCTGATTGGCTGTCCATTACAGTAGACTTGAAACGTAGCTATGCAGGACTGCTGTGTTCACAGGTGGGACTGCCTAAAGCAAAGGTGTCCAACTCCAGGCCTCAAGCGCAGGTGTCCTGCAGGTTATAGATACCACCCTGGGTCAACACACCTGAATCAAATGATTCAGGCCTCTGGAAAATTTCAAGACATGTTGATGAGGTAATTTAGCCATTTAACCAGCTGTGTTGGATCAAGGACGCGTCTAAAACCTGCAGGACACCGGCCCTTGAGACCTGGAGTTGGACACCCCTAGCCCTAAAGCAAAACACGAGAAACAGTCTGAAGTCTGAGCTTTTTATGCTTGCAGAGATTACATGCACTCACTGATCTTGATGAGCTTTTAGACATTGATCATGTTTTAATATTTTAACCATTGTATTCAGTATATCTACGGAACAATTATAGGTCTACTTTAAGAAAGTCCTTCATTGCAATATTTTAATGTCATGAGATAAAAGCAAGAACTTGTAAGTGAAGGGTAAATTGAGGTTGTTGAATTTTTATGGTCTAGTGGATTTATTAACTTATTCAACAACCTTCATAAAATGTTAATAGGGGAATATTTAAGATTCATTTCAGTGTACTGCAGCTGGCTATAATGGTGAGGATCGGCTGAAGGCTTTAAGGACACTTAAGCCTAAAGCAAGTGGAGAATTGCTTTGTGTCTCTACGATGGGCTTACTGGGCTGCAGTGACTCCCAGCTGCACCCACCAGAGGAGGAGCTGGTTATAATGCTTCATTATATAAGAAAATACTTGCAGAGATTGTTTAGTGTCTCCTTTCAGTTGCAGATTGCTCATTCTTTTTTGTCTCTTCTAGTTATTATTTTTGAATAGCCGAGCAAAGCATATTTTCTGTCCCCAGTGTCTGAGAAGTGTTATTTAGAACCAAAGGCTCTAAAAACTGATCAAAAAAACGTTTTTACATGTTTTTTTTTTTTTGTTTTTTTTTTTTTTCCGTGTTCATGCTGTTTTTTTTGTTTGTTTTTTACAGAGAGAATTCTTTGAATTTCCCGGTCAGGTTAAGCCCTCTCTGGTCCAAATATCCTAGATGGTAGGAGTCATGCGGCCGTACTTACAGTTTAGTCAAGTCTCCTCCTAAGAAATGAGGTCAATGTGACTTCTGGTCCCGGCAATCTGTGCCTCTGTATCTCCTGACTTCTCGAGGTCAGCAGCTCGGGGCTCTCATGTTGGTGTAGTGACTAAGAGATGCTGTGTAGCACAGAGAGGAACTTGACCTATTAAAAGGAAAACCCATGATTTTTTTTTTTTAATTTATTTTTAATTTATTTTTTATTTTTATTTTTATTTTCAGTGGAGTTGCTAGCTGAGCGAGCCTGCACAAGAGGGAAAATAAGTTTCTGAAAGTGTTACTCGAGCATTTATTTACTAAAATATGTATTTTGTTCCCAGTATCTACAGTTAATGGTGTTTTTGTTTGGCGCTATTATATACAAGCAGCCCCCACACATACGCGCGCGCGCACGCACCCGCCCGTTCAGCTATTTTAGTGGCATAATGCTTTCCCTAGCCCCTTACCCTAACCATAACCTAATTGAAACCCTGATATTAAAACTACATTTTGAGCCTCAAAAGGGCCTTCAAACTTGTGAGGACCGGTATGTGTCCTCACAAGTGACTCTTGGTTCTCACAAGTATAGTAGAATGCAGATTTCAGTCCTCACAAAGATAGCTAGACAGGAACACACATGCACACACACAGGGCCATTAATCATTGTTGGATCAGATACTGGGATCTAGACAGTTAACACTGAAGTAGTTGCAACGACAGAAGTAGAAATATCTGGTTTGGTGAGTGTGCTTAGCTTTGACGTGTCACTGACTGCTTGCTCATCAGTTCTTGGATTCTACACACATGACTGCGCCTGTTGGAAAGCATTTACGTGTGTGTGTGTGTGTGTTCGTTCGCGTTCGCGCTTCTGTATTTATTTTATTATTATTTTTTTTTTATTTTGCGAGGATCTTCCATGTGCTCCACCCTGCTGACACAACTGACTGATGTCTGGATGCCACGCATCCTTTGCTTTATTCTCAGAGGTCTATGCTTCATCACTGCATGTGTGGGACACTCTGCCTCTTGCTTGTCATCGGTGCCTCTGGCTGTTTTGAGGTCATTATTTGGAAACGGGCTTCTGGTTAACCATTATTTACCCTGCCCCCTCTACACAGGGGCTAATGACCTACTAACTAAATAAACAGTTTTTAACATGTCGCTATGCTATAGATCTCTGCTGCTATATCCTGTTAGTATCACTTTTGCAATGCTGTCTTCATGTAGATGCAAATTGTTTGTAGTGTTGTACAGAGTCCATTTCACGAGGAAGGACCGATTGTGATTATGAGTTAGTTTTTGAGTTGGAAAGAAATGCATACGTGAGACGATAAATGGCAGTCAAAGAATTCAATGAGAAGTTGATATTTGAAGGGAAGTTTAAGAAAGTGTCAGATTTGACTGTTTATTCTATAAATGCAGTTTTATTCACTGGTGACTACTGAAAGTAAAGTTACTTAACATGATGCTTTAAAATAAGTACATGCAGGTTGTCGGGTTATTTATGTCATATTGTTAGATTTGTGGTTATATTGTTAGGGGTAGCTTACCATAGTGGGAAAACATAGTTATTATCAGCATACGTGAGTAAGACGGGTAAATGAGCTATATTCTGGAAACTGTTATCCACATGTTGTTTGAACAAAGCACACGGTCTTTTAAGGGCAATTTTGTTTCCGACTTCAAAACAAGTTAGAAAATGACTTTCCAACTCTGTAGGAGGGGCTCTCCTAAGAGCAAATAAATGCAGGTTTACTCCTGAGCCGCCTCTCCCAGCTCGCTGAAACAATGTGCGGATTGATGTAAGCTTAAGTAAACGGTGTTCTTAATGAGCACAGATGTAATCTGGTACACAGTCATTAGTGTTCTTCCCACTAATTCCATAATGGACCTGTAGCGTCCAGTTACTGTTGTTAAACAAGGCGTGATGCACCATTAGCAAAGTTATATGCAGGGTTGTAGTGAGTAACCTTGCTTTGAGGCACAGCATTGGTACGTGTTGTGTTGCTGGGTTTTTAGAGCTTGAGTGGTTGCAGGTCAAGTAAAAATGTAATTAACCAGCAAAGAATTCATAGCGGCATCATTCTTCTTTATGCTGCCATTTTTCTCTCTTTAAGAATTTGGGATCAAAGCTTGACTCTGACATCACAGAATTTGCACTGAGGAGTTTGGATGTTAAAGGCCACTTGTTGGGTGAAAAGTGTAGTTTTAGTTTTGTAACACACATATTGTTGCTGGAGCTTCAACTTTTTTTCAGGTGTTCAGATATAAAAATTAGCTGCATTTATTTGTTTTGTTTACAATTTGTTTAAATAATTTGCTTAGGGATTATTAAAGTATTCTGATTCAGATTTTATATCGCACCAATATAGCTATTCAGGAGTATTTATGCCTGGGAAATAGTTGAATGTACAATTGTTTAAATAAATAACCAAACGATGAAAAAGTATTCATAAGATGAACCTTTGAGGGAAGTGTAGAATCCAGTGTATACCTATTTCAACCAGTAACCAATCATATGTTTCCTTACTGTGTGTTTTGTATATGCTGGGGGTGAGGGAGGCAATCAGAAGAAAGTTCACTTGAGTACCTTTTAACACAATTCAGTCATGTGTCATGTCATGTCCTGGAATTTCAAATGTGGATGTGCACGTGAACAGAACAGGACTGCTTTAAAATCTGCCTCCTGTGAATTCTCCTACTTAAACTGCATTACTGAATCTCTGGTGTACCTTTTTAATAGAGTAGAGTAGAAGTGGGCAGTATGAATAAAATCCTCTTCCTGGGTTAGTGGGGACGTACAATTTAATTTACAGCAGTGGCTGCAAAGATCTAATGAAACCTGAAATGTTCAAGGAGTAACTGCCTCAGTAAGAACTGTGTGGTGAAGAGTCCTTGAGTATCATGTTTCTCTGTGTTGGTCAACACTTTAGGTGCATCCACATAGAAAGCAGTTTGCTCTTTGTGCAGCACTTTGTTGTGTATGGGGATGTCCATTTACCGCCCTGTCATATGTCAATCAATGGTAACCTTCGCTCTTTTTGGTAATTGCTTCAGTTTAACTTGGGACCTGCCCACTTAAATAACTGCTGGAAACATGAAGTTGCCCAGTGTCACTGAAATTCTGTGGTCTCTGAATGCAAATGCCCTTCACTGTGCGAACTAGCAGGAGTATCTATAGAGAAACTTGGACCACAGGAACGTAACTTCTTGTGCTTTTCATCCAAGCTCTTACAGCAGTGCTTTTGAGAAGTTTTCTGTGAGTTATGTGAACACTCCTACTCTGTTACCTCAGTTTGATTCCTGCAAGATGACAGACACTGGGCCTGCTTGAACATGCCAAGCAGGCCCAGTGTCCAGGCCCAGGAAGAGTAATGTGACATGTTAGCCCAGCAAGTCCCTGCATTTGTGAAGTGTATCTGGGTGTGTGCATCAAGTGACAGAGATTATAGTTGTGGTATGAGAGAAAGTGGGTGGAGCTGTAACTTTATCCCCCCTCACACTCTTTCGGTGGTCTCGGAATCAAAAAGTGCGTGAGTGTGTGTGTGTGTGTGGGGGGGGGGGGGGGGGGGGGGAGACTTCCAGTGGGTTGTCAATATTGACTCAACATTGTATGAGAGCCTGTGTGTGCATCTGTGTATCATAGATCACAGAGTATTTGCCAAATGAGAAGGCACCACACATTCACACTAATACATTTAATCCACCTGCCTCCTCTGAGTCTCAGAGCACAGTCATGTGTGTTAATGGAAGACGTTCAGGGAACGCTCTCTGACTGCTTCAGATACTTAGAGCACCATGTCTCTGTCTCAGGCATAAATTTAAATATATGAGAAAATTCCACATTTGCAAAGCAGTATGATCCTGCCTTGGTGCTTCAGCGTCCTTTTTACACGATATAGTCCTGTCCTTATAGGATCATAATATAATTTCATAATAAAATCTGGTATTTAGTTTTACATCTTTGTTAAGGTTCAGAGTTACAGAGGTATCGTTCTGAAATATGTCAGCTCTAGATTTTATGGCTGGCGTGTAACTCCACTAAACCTTCTAAATGACCTTTTCTGTAAATGCTGGGACATTGATCATTATATTTGAGTTTTTGGATTTGCTTTTTTGTTTGGGGTTTTTTTTTGGGGGGGGGGGGGGGGGGGGGGGTGGGGGGGGGGGGGGGGCTTGAGATGGCTAATGATGTCAGTCTGAAGTAGCCAATAGCTGACTCTACCCTAAAATAGTAAACTTTTGTTGTTGTTTTTGCTCAGCTGATCTTATGTGTAGTTTTATGGTGTGGCAATCATAAAAATAAATGTAATGATTTAGCTTAACTTCCCAAATAAATGCGCAGAAGTTATTAGCTAATGCTAGCAAGCTGGGTTAGCAATCTTGCTAGCATCAGTTAGCCAAATAAAATATACAGGTGCATTACAGAGAACTGGATAACTGCTTATATATAAAGTAATAATTCTCTTAAGCTGGGTATTTTAAAATGTGATCCCTCTGAGATCGACTCACCTTTTAAAGCCAAACTCAAGTGACCATGAAAGAAACTGCAGTTTTTGTCACATCTCTGGGTTCAATTTTTCTGCCTGGACGGTGTTCACAATTGCTTCTTGTTCACTAGCACTGCCTCTACTCGACTCTACTGGGTTTTGGTCGTTTTTCCATTACATTTGAGAACCAACATAATGCGCGTGGGGTGTCGTTATATATACCTGCTGCTAAACCAATAGTAAACACCTCATTATTGGACCATGGTGTCAGTTTGTCTTTAGCCATTTCACTTGTTGTGGGTTTCAAAAATGGCGTGTTTGATTTTTGTGACGGAGTTGCTGTCATGACTCATCCATTGATGTCACTCCCCCCTTCATCTCCACCTGCTTACGTCGAGTAGGTACTAAAAAGTACCTGGTACCTGTCCTACCACCTAATGGAAAACCCTAATGGTCTGGTCAAGCCGAGTAGGTAGTAGTGGGAAAAGAGGCTAATATGTCATACTGGTCAGAGATCATGTAGCTCTACATATGTGATGAGAGAACGTGGAACAGAAAGGGAGAGGCTAAAAGGGGAAAATTTTTGACACAGGATAAAAGTTAGCAGATTATGCGCAGGGGGAATAGAGAAGTTTTTGTGATGAAGTGGAAGGGAGGAGAGGAAGGAAGGGAGGGAGGAGAGCCTAAGTGGAGGTAGAGAAGGTGTTGGAATGTGTCAACCCAGCTGAACTATTTATTGTCCTATCTAACCTACTCCCGTTGTGTTAATGCAGAGCCGTCGACAGCGTTTCCTCTGCAGCACGGAGTGAAAGTCCCCTCCTACTGCTGCTGCCTCAGAAGAATGACTGACCGCTGTGTTCATGTGTGTCGGACTCAAACCTGTGACTGTGTATGTGTTTGTTGGTCTGGTGCAGCCTGCCCTGACTGCTCCTTTAAACAAGCGCCGCTGTGTGTTCAGACTGTAATGAGCAAGAGCAGCTCAGCCACAGTGTGGAAGGTGTTAACAAAAAAAAATATTGAATGTAGAAGACAAGTTTGTTTTGCTTTTTTGTGTTCTTTAAATATAGCACACAGTTTTATATATAGTATTCCAGGAATCCTCTCGAGGTATTCCAGTAGTAAGGCTTCTCCTGAACTGCTGTTTTACTGCCTTCAGTGACAGGATATCCTCAGCCACACCTCTTGGATAATAATATTTGCTTTCTTGAATTCGCCCACTGTCTGTTAAGCCACTCCCCTTCCCGACTTTCTCACTTACTAGCATACATCGTTATCTCTGGATCTGTTGGAGAGGAAAGGGGTAATATTTCACTTGAAGAAAGCTAGGAGTGTTTTTATTTGGACGTTGTCACAGATGGTAAATTAAATGGAACCCACCTGGATAATTGTAGTCCTCTCAACTCTACCATTAAAATGGTTTGGAGGTTGACTTGAAACAAGGCCCTTATGATTAGGGATGCCACGTTTCCATTTGGGATTAGATGCACATATGTTGGCTTTGGGTACCGATACTGAACACTGACCTAACACCTAATCATTTTTTTCTTTTTTTATTAGTAAGTCAACATCTGGATGGACTTTGCTTTAACTATGCAAATACATCCAGTAATATAAATGTACTAAATCTGTATTTAACATTTAGGAAAATGTCAAATCAAATTAGGCCTGAGATGGGCAATATTTATCTAAGGCACAAATCTAATTTAAGCTCTGCTTGAGAGTCATTACTCTGCTGCATGAAACTGTTATTTACAGTTTAGTTTCTCCTTTTCCAGACCCTCGCCCCCACCCACCCTCCACCTGTCTGTAGAGCTGCAAAAAAGGCAGGAAGTGAAATAACAATAATTGAGTTGATGACAACACTTAAGTGTTACACAAACAAATGCCCTGCTAGTTTCTACCTTTATATAATGTCTCTCTGAATAAAGATAACAAGTGAAAGTAGATAAGAGATGGAGGCCTAGGCGTCTTCTTGCTGGAACTTTCCAGTCAAACCAACTTGGTGTGACCACAGTTGACTAACTTTACATTTAAGTAAAGGGAGACTGTGTCGCAGGCATTTTTGGGAGTACATTAGCTCTCCTGCTAGCTGCTGCTGTCCCATCAGCTGTTGTCACTCATATCTGCTGCAGCTTTTTAAGTCAAGATCAGAATTCTGTACAGTCCACATGTTAGATCAGTGCATCTCTGCTCTGGAGGGACTGGCTGTTTATCTCTACAGTGTTAAGATGAGATGATAAAATAGAATCCACAGAGTTAAGTTTGGATTTATTTATTTATTCGCTCTGAAAAGTCTTCATGGGGACGAGAGGGTCAAAAGGTAACAACTAGTAATTCAGTGTTTGCAAAGTAATCTGCTTGGAGTGCAACACATACAGTTTACATACTGCTTCCACTAGATGCTGATTGCCGAAGCGTTTCAGTGACCTACAATGTTTCTTTACCGTTTATTTATTTATTTTTTTCTGAGACTGATAATTCTGCTAAAGCTGTTAAAGAAACTTCTTTATTCTTCTCTGATTTTTCCCTTATAGTGACTGGCGATACCTCAGCATCTGGATGTGATACACAAAGCCCCGTTACCTTTTCTGGTATTAACGGTGCCACGGTTCTGGGTAACTGACGGGACAATTTCAAAGAGTTAAAGTGTCAGGAAGGTTTGTGTCACTGCTTGGAAAAACTCAGGCTTCCTGTTCACATAGTGTTGGGTTTTTTTCCTCCTCCGGTCTTTTCCTGAGGTGGAGTCTTCCCTTGGATGTGGGAGGAGACGGGGGAGAGTCTTATAGCTTGAAGAGCAGAGACTCCCTCCAGGTTAGTGTTCATTTGGCTCATACACAAGTATTGGCTCACTGGCAACTCACAGCAGCTGAGAACAGCTTTGCACGCTCGGAGCTGCTGCCTGCTTCCTTCAGCCTGACACGTTCAGTATTTCTTTTTGGGTTTCCTAGAGCCGGCTAACAGCTGAAAGAACGTAAGTAAACTTTGCTTTTTCTCCTGTTTGAGCACAGTCAGCAGTGTGTACACGTGGGGGTTGTTTATCTAAACGGAGGGGAGGGCTTGTTCCTCTGGCAGGTATCCACAGGACAGGTCATGCTTCAAAGTTGTCAGTTTATGGAATGATTTGGTTTTCTTTTCCCTGTTTTATTAAAATGACATTCAGTTCTGGATGAAATCCTACATTATCACAGCAGGTGCTACTGTCTGTTTCTCTGTCGCTGCCGGTGCTTCCTTGTCCTTGAGTTGGGTGCCAAACCTAAAAATACTGGTCTTGATTATAACTTTTGGCAGCTCTGCTCCAGGACTATTTTCATTCTCTCAGCTGTAAGGGGCTGCGAAGCTGCACGTGTGCTGGCAGAGCCAACAATGTACCCTCCCTAAAACTGAATTTAAATTCTTGTTGTAGAGCAATGTGTTGTGCTGACTGTTGTCACTCCAGAGGTGCTTCAGTTTATCTCCCACATAATATCTCTCTTTAAACAAGTTGACTTTTCCCCACTCTTTTTTTTTTTTTTTTTTTTCTCCCATGAATGATTTTTAGGCTTTCAGCACCAGTGTGAGAGCTAATCAAGGATTACACAAAGGGTTAAAGGCAGAAGAATGTGTCCTGTGTGAGTGTGTCTGTACATGTATGAGTAAAACACTGCTTGTATCCAAGCCAACTCTGAGGCCTAGCCACTGAGGCGACTCCAGTGACCGCTCTCCCTCCCGTGTGTGTGTGTGTGTGTGTGCTTTATCTGACTAAGGACAGCGATGGGTGATTGTGTCTGGAATGTGTTCATCACTGTGTTGAAGGGGGGGATATTTTCAGTCTCCTCCCTTTTCGTCTTGTTTTATTTTATTTGTTTATTTTTGGTTGCTTTCAGGCTCTCCTTTTACAGCGTGTGTGTGTGGCAGCAGATGACTGTGCTTAACACAGTTATGTCCTTTTAGTATGCAGCTACCATGTAATTGCATTAGTATGTATATTTACTTTAATGCTTTAATACCCCAAGGTGTGAGTGTGCGTTGTCTAATAGATTAGCTCCAGCTGACTGAGGTGGGAGTAGTTGCCCCCAACCACTGATGCAAACTCCGATCAGATGGGGGGTGGGTGGGTATATCATAGTGGATTCTGTAATCAGCAAAAAATCTTTGCTGGATCAGAGTTATTTTATCCTCTGGAGATGCAGCAATGGCAGAATGTCTTCAGGCATTGTAAATTCAATGAGTGGTAGCCCTGCATGTTAGTACCCAGAATAGGAGGGAAAAGAATTGTCGAAGTTCTTACAGTTTGTTATATTTCTGGGGTAAAATTATAATAAAAATGACAGTGCTGAATCTTTTTTCTGCATCATAAATTTAAGCCTTCACAGGCATGTAAAGGTTGGCAGTGGGCACTTGTATAGGCTATGTTGTAGACCAGGGGTCCACAATCCCAGTCCACAAAGGCCAGTGTCCCTGCAGATTTTAGATGTGTCCTTGATCCATCACAGCTGATTCAAATGGATAAATGACCTCCTCACATGTCCTGAAGTTCTCCAGAGGCCTGTTAATGAACTAATCATGTGATTCAGGTGTGTTGACCCAGGGTGAGATCTAAAACCTACAGGGACACCGGCTCTCGTGGACTGGGGACCCCTGTTGTAGACCCTACATACATTCAGTGCAGAAGCCTGAAGTGGCTGTGGTGAGACTCATTGCACGTGTCAAGCACATTATAAATTCTGATGCTCTACCTCAAGCAGTTACAGCGTGCTTAAACTATATAAATCTCACAGATATTTAACATTTTGTGACGATTGGAGGGTGGCGCTCTGAGATTACAATTGAGCCGTGTAACTCTAATGAGCTCTAAAGTGAAAATAAAAGCACAGCACACAAGTGATTTACATACCACTGTAGGCCTCCTGCCCTGAAGGCTGTGAGCCTCATGGGACCCCCCTGAGGGGGGGTCATAGGTATAGTTTACCCCCCACTCATGAGGGTCACACACAGTGTGAAGCGCCTCTTGACAATATGTAGTTTAGGATCACAGTTGTTAACAAAATATGCATTTTTCTATCAGTGGTTGAAAGGGTGAAAAATGGCTAATGATATGCAAATATCAGGCAGTCTAATTTATATACCTACGTATTATTTTGCACTTGAGCTCAGGAATAGTTCTCAGTTTTAAAACCTAAACTTCTTGGGTATCAGACCTTTAGCAAAAATACACTAGAACTCGGGCAGTAATTGTAATTACACTCTAATGAACTAATTGTGGTCAGAACTAGCTAAATCAATAAATCCATAAAATCAACAGTCTTGTTTGCACTGCTGCCTGCTAACGTCCGCCATCTCTGTTCACCATATTACAGTGCAAATTCATACACAATATTACTTGACGGGTTAAGAGTTGAATTAGCTAAATTGTTATAATGCCTTAACTAACTTGGTTGTGTTGCTAACCTGACTCACTATAAGAATCTGTTTATGTTAATGTTGTGTCTGTATGCACTGTTTATATAGTCTTCTCTGTCTGACACATCTTAACTTGATGTCAGCTTAAAAGGAAGTTGGAGTAAAAGGCAGATGTTTCATTTTCATTTACATACCTGTTAGATGTTCTTATCATCTTCTTTGCATACACTTTACACACTGTTCTTACTACTTACTGCACTCAAATGATCCCTATATCTATTTTTTCCCTTTATTTTACAAATGTGGACACATCGCAGATGTTCTGTATTTGTCTTCACAGCTTGGCTTAGTTTTCCCGAGGGAGGACTCAGCCACCTGCTCTCCTCTGATTACCTACTCAGTCAAAACTCTCTTTCTGACGTGAACACACAGGCACACAGACACAAGAGTTCATTGGTTTGACCTCGATTTTCCCCCCTCTGGTGTAATTGTACATGGATGCGTGCGTTTCCTGGGGCCACAGACACAGACAGATATGGGCAGAGGTGGAGGAGGGGGTTTAAGGGGAGATGGACGGACGGATTGACAGAAGCGGGGAGATCCAGGGGAAAAAAGACGAGCTGGAGCTGGATGCTATAATAACTGTCGGTTTATGGTTCAGTGGTTGTTTTTGCAGTCGACTCGACTCCTGTCCGTATAAAAACAGTTGCATAACCTTGTCCAGACACTTCAGTCATGCATGTCAGTCCATCCAGCCAGGAGCTGTTTTTCAGTTGGAAATAAGCAACGTGGCTGAAGCTGATAGCCGCTCAACAGAATAACAGCAAGGTCTGGCGCTGTCACGACCAACTGTCTGTCTTCATTATCATTCTTACCAGCTCCCTAAATCAGCCCTAAGGGGAGTGGTTGATAACTTTTTGAACCCTTCTTTTAAGCTCTCTATTGATTTTTAAAAACTGAAGCTGAGTGTCCCAGTGGGATAATGGGCAGGGGCTTGTGTTGCATTAGTTTCTGTCCAAGCTCGGTCTGATTCTCATCAGGTTATCGTTCATCTAGAAGCCACAGGGAGGACACCAGCTGAACCCTGCACTGAGATGAGAGATTTGTTAATACGATCCATCTTGCTTACTGTCCCGTTTCTTGACCTTTTGTTGAACTGGGTTTTGGTACAGATAAATTCAGGTCTGGTCCAAATAGATAAACTATAACTCTGTAGACCTTCCTTTGGCTTAACTTGCAAACAGGTTTGCACAGCAGGTGAATGACTTAGTTATAACTAAATCAGGGATAAGTGTGCTCAGTCATCTACAGAGCCAGGAGCAGAAAAAAACTGCCTGAGCAGTCTGAAGCATGTGATTTTGGTTCACAAGATCACTTACCAACTCACTGACTTCATTATTTGTTTCTATGAGCATGGAGCATTGTTTGTTTTGCTTTTTTTTCTTCTTCTTCTTCTTTTTCCTGAACACTTTGGATTGTAGTGCAGCATTTCCATGTGGACTTCCTTGCAGTTGACAGTCGGGTGTTCACAGGCTTCAGGAGCAAACCGGGAAACTCCAAGTGTCCAGAAATAGACGAGCTAAGTTCACCACGAAACAGGGTCAACCTGCAGGAATTGCCCACACTCCAGCCGAGGACGTCTGTTTTGTTTTCTCTCTCCCACTCACGTTCTGTTGTGAAATAAATCCCGGCTTCCCGCTCATCCCTCCAGTGGGTGAAGCAGCTGAGTAGTCACTGCTGATGAACTCACCACCTCTTTCCTTCCATGCTTTGGTAAAGCTGACAGGCTCAAAAACGGAAGGATTTGAATAGTATCGCATGGAGCTGCACTCTGACTTTGAGTCAGCATCAGGAACTGTTTAAGACTCAGTATGATTCATTCTTATTGTGAGGCTCACCCTGGATGGGAGGTTGACACTATCTCTCTTAGTTGGGCTTTCTCTTGTTTTCTCTGCTATTAGATATTTTCTAATCTTGCCTATTCTCACCTTTTTTCCTTTTTCCTCCTCCCCCACCCTCCTCCACTGCAACCCGTTTCCTCATGAGCTGCTACTTATTCAGTAACTTGCTAGAAAATATTGGCGAAGCAAATTGCTCCCATTCATGGGCTCTCTCTGTAATTACACTTAAGCTGGCGGCACGGTCAAGTCAGCTGTGGTAAAATGCCAGTCACTGTTTCCTTTCAGCTGCTTTACAACATTTGTGCGCGCAGACATTTTGGGCTTCTCTCTTTGATTTCAAACATTCTGTTATTCACCCCCCGCAGTCACTCACACGCCATGAAACGCAGTCTCTCTCTCTCACTCATGCAGACATCATAAACCATGTTGTTAGCCACTAATATGATGGTTAGAAAACTGAACGTAAAAACAGTCCCATTCATAACAACTCAGCGGTTTGCATAGTTTTGTGATGATAATCACAATGAGCAAGTTTCCATTGAGGAATAGGAATATCATTCCTCGGCCCGTTGCCTTTTTGGAGACATCATCAACTGCAGTTACAGAACATGAACGGAAACCGAGAGGCAGAAAAGTTAAGAGAAACGAGACGGAGCGCTGCTGCAACGCTCAACTCGTGGACCGGTGGGGACGAGAGGCTTAATGGTGCCGTTTGCACAAACATTAGTCCCATTAGCAGAGCGGCTTTTAGCCATCTGACCCCTTTCACTGGAGAAGATGAATGACAATAGCTGCTGTTTTTAAAGTAATGACTATCCAGGCTCACAGTATTTGCATGTGGACGACTCTTCTCTTGGCAGGCTCAAAGGAAGAAGGGTAACTGGGTTAACATTTACATAGTTAAAGCAAATCTAATCTCCATGAAGAGGGAATTCATTTAGCAGTTTGACGATAATTGTTGTCAGTTGTTGGAACTCGTTCTCCTTCACTAACAATATCAATGCACAAACTGTTGAGCGCAGTATGATAACAAAAAGACCGAATAAAGGGTGGATCAGGGGATTAGAGTTATCAGCAGAGGTGGGTTTATGCTGGTGTGACAGGGATCTCCTGTCCCCTTTGTGTCTGTGGGATTTGTTCACACCAGTAATTGTGTATAAGTGTATGTTAGTCATTAGGAGTGCTAGAAATCAATAACCACACTTTAAAAAGACAAAATGTGTAGACTTTGGATCACAAGCTGTTTGGCTGGACATTTTGGGACACAGTGAAATAGAACAAATACTCCAGCAAAGGTTGGCAGTTCTTACAGAAATTAGTGTTTTTAAAGACATGAAAAGACTCTAAATCTGGAGCAAAGGAGGTGTGTTTTTTCCTCCTCTTGGCAGAGGGCTGTGTAAGTGTAATGACAAGGCCACAGCATACTAAAACCAAGGTGGCTGAGGTTTCTGTGACCTAACGTTTGTCTTCACCGTTTCTGTTAAAGCGTTTTCTCTAAGATGAGTTTCTTTGAGTAGATTCAGGGACAAGAAATTCTATAATTACCTGAAACCTTTTAACCTTTTAGCTGTTAAACTGCTAGTTAGTTTGTCGTGAGGATGATGAATGTAGGAAAACAACAATGTGAAAGAAAGAGATCCACATGCAGCAGCAGATCAGTGATGTTTTACATATGTTTTATGGAGATTTCCTCAACTTACACAGTCTGGATGAAAGTGCTAATCAGCACAGTGACGGGGAGTGTGTGAGTAGCTCCAGGTAGGTTGTGGTCTTCAGTGTATTTACTGTTGTGTGCTGCATGTATTTACATTAGCGGGTGGAGCGCCACCATGGTGTCACATAACTGGACGTGTTGTGCTTAACCGTGTTAAGTTGCATTGAGCGCTATGATAAGTTATGATAACGATGAACATGTGGAAAAAATACAGTAGAGCTGCTTCCCTGCAGTGGTTTGAGCTTTTTAGGACACCAAGACAAGTCTGTGCTGACGTCATCTTGTGACTTTCTGTCTGCTAATCCACCTCGCCTTTCTTTTCCTACGTTGCGCTCACTTCAAGCTTTCTCTGTATTGTGTTTTTCATAAAAGACTCTTTATTTTATTATCTTTTTTGTTCCATCCCCTGAATGCATATATTCCCAAAGGCTTTGTGCAGAAGCTTCAGGTCGTCTCACTCATGCTTGGGAATCTTTTTTTTTTCTGTTTTTATTTTTGTGCTGCAAAAGTGTTTAGTTTGAGTAGTTTGAGGTAGGCTATTTTAAACTCTTCTTTGGTCTGTTACAAGATGAAAGCTAAGCGTGTGTGTGCGTTTTCTTTTTAAGTGTAAGCTGTCAGTTTTTCTCTCTCGTCTGCTGCTGGTCTGGTGTTTGTGGATGTGAGCGTGAAGAGGGAGTCAGACGGGGTGAGATGTTGGGGAAAAACAGGGTCACATGTTGAGGGAGACGGGGAAGGAAGACGGCTATAAAAAGATTAATTAAAAATGTGTGGATAGACGTTCTGGAGAAGAGGTGGAGGTGGGGGAGGGGACGCACCATGCCGTCTATCTGGATGTGATGTAACCCTGGAGTGTAATGCTGTAAATGATAACATGCAGCAGGGAAGAGGTGTGGAAGAGGGGGAGAGTGGGGTTGTTTTTTTGTTTTTCTGTGGAATTGAAAGGGGAAATAAATGAACAGCATGTGTGTTAGCAGTGTTTTAAAGCCCTGAAACTGAGAGAAATAATCCACAAGTTAATTGTGCTCCAGCAGAGGAAAAACTTTGTCCCAGTTCTTTGTTTAAACTTTGGTTTGTTCTTACACTATTTTTCTTTCTTTCTTTCTTTCTTTCTTTGTAAAGCGGAATCAGGTTTGGGGTCTGTGATCTTTATCTACTTTGTCTTCATCAGGCTAAAATGCAAACACACAAACACACAAAGCCACACAAAGAGCTCAGCAGCAAGAACAGTTGTGCAGGCTTTCAGTGTTTTTTCACGTTTTCATAGCACCCCACTGAGCTTGATGCAAGTCAATGTAAAAATTGCATCTGCGGTGCCCCTCTCCCCCCCCCCCCCGCCGCCCCCTTTCTCCCCCCCCCCCCCCCTTTCTCCCTTTCAAAGAATTTTAATTTGAATGAAAGCCCTGCCTCAGTTTTGTTGTGCTTGAAAGGCAGGGGGAGGGGCCCAATTGGTCAGGATCTCTTTTGAGCCTAGCCAATGCAAGCACACCTCTCGCCTCCCAGCCCGCCCCTTGTACCCCCTCCGAGTCTCCCGGCGACATGCGATTGGCTGGCTGGGAGGAGCCAGACTCTGTATTAAAGCCTGTCCCGTCTGCTCCACTTCAGTGTTAAAGAGAGTCCCCGTCTGTCAGCCAGAGAAGTGTGCGTGCATGTGTGAAAAAGAGAGAGTATGTGTGGATGCGTTATGTTATTAAGCGGTGGAAAGAAAGTGGAGGTTTATCTGACTTGGACTTGTTTCTTTCTAACCCTCTCCAGGACTACAGGGCGCTCCTGCTGAGTTGCCGGCCGGCTTTTTGGATCTGATCACAACTGGACAGGCGGGCTGGGGCTAAACAGAGGATTGTAAAGAGGATCAGAGAGGCTGTGGTGTTGTCTGTGTAACTGACGACTGATCTACAAGACTTGCCTTTTGGATTTAAAGAAACAAAAAAAAGAAAAAGACTGACCCTGACCCACAGTCTCTCACTGTTCTGGATCACAGCTGAGTTAATAGAGGTGGTCTGCATAAGGCTGGTGTGAAGGATCTGACCCCAACTGACCCTGTCTCGCAAGTAGCCTTTCACTGAGCCCGGACTGGGAAAAGGGACAAAAGTGCAAGAGAGGTGTCGTGGAGGACAGACGAAAGGCAGAGGAGCAGCACAGCGACCGGTAAGGAAGTTAAAGGGGGCTCTGAGAGCACGGGTGTGAGAGGGGGAGGAGTGGGGAGAAAAGAGTACAAAAGAGCCCTTTTTTTGTTTCCCTTAAGCTTAGAGAGGATGTGTGGGAGCTCTAAAAGGATGTTCACTGACCATTAAAGCCAGGTGCTCGCCTGCTTCTCCTCCTGTCAGCTAGTGTCTGACCATGAAGCTGTAAAACTGTTTTCACATACAAGTGAATTATTTTATGTTCCAATTACTTGTAACTCATGGAAAATCTCTATTTTCTCTGTCCAGCTCGTGCAGAATGCCAGTGGAGACCCTGCGGCCCTCAGATGGCCGTCTGGCCGGGGTCCCCTTTACCTCTGCCATGCCTTTCAGGATACTCAACAAGGGTCCGGATTATTTCCGCCGACAGGCTGAGCCTGGGGCCCGCAAACTAAGCGCCGTGGAGCGCCTGGAGGCCGACAAGGCCAAGTATGTTAAAAGCCAGCAGGTGGCACTCACCCGCCAGGCCCCCATCCAGCCTCCAATCATCCGCAAGCCCCTCGTCCCTTCGGGGATGATGATCAACACCCCTCCAGCCCGGAAAGTTAACCGATCGCCGGCTGAGGGGGAGAACACTGCAGGCAGGCAGGGAGCAGGAGACAGGAGACGACCTGCTCTAAACTTGGATATTCTAAATAACCTAATCAATGACGTATGTGATGGACCATCACATTGTTCCCAGTCCTCTTCCTCCACCTCCCCTTCCTCGTCATCTCCGTCATCGGGAGCTAAGAGCATCGGTAGCAGTCTTTCAGGAGAGCAGGAGAGGAGCAGCCGACTCTCCAACAACCTCAAACCTTTGAATCACGCCCTCGCCAACTCATCGTCCACCTCCTCCTGCACCTCCTCTCCACTCAACAATCATCTTCGGACGGCGGCAGCAGAAGTGATTCGACGTCCGCCCCCTGTGCCAGCTCGCGCCCCCCGCTTTGGCGTTCCAGTTCCTTACAGCTCCCCTAACTCTGTGACAGTACGCAGGGTGGACGTTCGGCCTCATGCTGAGATACGGAAGCCCCAGAGAGCTCAGCTGCAGCCACAGCTCAGGCCCAGACAGACACCCCAGGGCCAAGTCGCACACCCCCAAGTCCCACCCCCGTCACCCCCCTCCCCCCTCTCAGAATCAACCGCAACCCCTCCCTCAGTCATCCCAAGCCATCCCCGCTCCTTCAGCCTACCTGCCACCCAGTCCAATGCTAGTCCGAGCAGGCATGATCCCTCCAGCCTCACCCGCTTTCACCCGCATCTCGAACGCCAGCTCTAAGGGGTCTGCCCGCAAGCACCCATCACTGCACCGCTCCAAGTCGGACCTGAGCGACCGCTACTCCCGTGCCACAGCCGACCTGGAGCGTTTCTTTAACTACTGCGGGTTAGACCCCGAGGAGGTGGAGGGAATGGGCGGAGTGGAGCGCTTCACGAGGGCCAACTCAGACATTGTGTCAGTCTCCAAGCTCCGAAGCGTTAGCACGCCCAGCTCGGAGTGTGGGGACGACCGGGTCAGGGAGGACGAGGACGACGAAGACGACGGTCCGTCAAGAGCCAATGAGCGGGTCCCGTATGGCATCTCTGTCATCGAGAGGAACGCTCGAGTCATCAAGTGGCTGTACGGCATCCGACAGGCGAGAGATTCTAACAACGCCGTCTCTAACGTATAGACCATCAGGGACTTGGACTCCTGTTTGTTCATCTTTTGCTGCCTTACGTTACAGATACGGATAATCCTGCAGTTGATGTGTTTCCTGTAAAGACTTTCTTTTTTGTTCTCGGAATTTCACATCAGATGTTTAGAACTGGGCTGCAAGTCCGGACTTGCAGCGGAAGATGCACCCCCCCCCCCCCCCCCTCTTCCTTTTGTAGGTCTTGTATAACAATATTGGTATTGAAAGCAATAATAGTCAGAGAATGGTGAGGATGAAGGCAGAGGATGATTGCGATAGGGTCTCCTTATGTAAAGGTACTGTGTGTGTGTGTGTGTGTGTGTGTGTGTGTGTGTGTGTGTGTTGGCACAAAGGCAGACTGCCACTGAGCAAGCCAGGAAGAAAACCACGTTGATACTGTGAAACTTTTTCACACAAAAAGCTTCTACGATCATATTCCTGTTTTTTTTGTTTTCAAAAACCTTTTAGGCTGTTGGACTGTTATTATACACGTTTGTGTCAGCATGCAAGTGAATCATTTGTATACATTATATTTTAGGGTATGTCATCAAGCACACGTCTTCCTTGCACACAAGTTCACTGCACTGACTCACGTTCAGGTCAATTACAGTTAGTGCTGTCTGTATATCGGAGTGCAACGTCTTCTAATTGTGCGCATCCGCAACACTTTCTCACATCGTGGCTCACGCTGTACTGCTGGTGCAGCCCAAGAAATCAGTTTGCTGTGTATGTCCCTGCACGGATGAGAGCAAGTCATATGATGAAGGATGAGCTCACATGTAGACGGTTGAAGTAAGTGTAACATGACAAAGATATTTAGCCTCCAGGGTGGGAAAAAATTGGAGGGAAAAACGAAAAGATGGATGAAAGGAAGACTGAAAAGAGAATACTCATGGATCAAAAGAAAAGCTATCTTTGCTGTATGAATATGTCTGCGGCTCTGAAAGTGTCTCAGGAAGATGGCATACTAACAAAATGGACCAATATTTATTTGGAAAATGTAATTTAATGTATTTTTTAATATTGGATGACTTTGTGTACAGAATTCAATCTCTGTTCTTAAGTGCAATCTGATGGTGTTTACTAGAATCACAGTATATGTAGGATGACAGTTAAATCCAGGAAGGAGACAAATGCAAAGTGTGAATGTTGCACCTGTCTCTCTGTGGGGAGCACAGAAAGTGAGACCGTTGTGTATTTATTCAACTTCCTGTTTGTCTGGGAACAAGAGGTCTGTCTCCTCCCTCACCCTGTGTGAGTTCTCTCAAGTTCTCCTCTGCATCTACCGCCTTCGTAAGCTATCCAGCAGTGTGAGTGGCGGTCACGTTTCTTCAGACGAGAGGGCCGGAGAACACAGGAGCTGTGACGGTGGTGAACAAAGTATGCTGTTGAATCCATCACTCAATGCCCAAAGAGTCTTCAAGAGATGAGAGATGGAAAATGCTTTACCATGGTGTATTCTGAGCAGTTAATAAAAAAAAACAAAAACCCAAAATGTTCAATTACGTTACTCTTCGTGGTTTTTCTTTATTTCTCTCTAAATATTAAGGCAGATGGTGGTGCTTCCAGCGTATGGCTCCAAACAGTCACTCCTCTGATTTATTTGGTGTTTATGATAGGCTGCCGCCGAGTCCAGCTCAGTTCATTTGAAGCGGGTCTACTTTAAATTATATTTCAATATGAATAATTGACACATGGCAATCTGACATCAGCACAAAATTGCTGAGCAAGTTGTAATCCGTAACACCAGGTTAGGAGCTGCTGTTATGTTTTTACTCAGAAGTACTGAAACGGATATTTAGTGAGATGGCGCAAACTGCAGTGTAGATAAAGTCTGACTTTCCTTCACTGTGCCATTTGTGGCACCTTTTTCAGAGATCTGGACCTTCTAGGTCTTTAAACTGCTTTATTTAAGGGGAGGCAGTGTGAAAGGGGCCAATTTCTAGCAGCAGCTTTGCAATCAAAAGCTGAAACTCCATCTAACTCCAGAATCTCTGCTTTTGGGGTTTAGAAGGTGACCGAAAAGCTTAGTGCTTTATGGATCAAAGGACACGTGCAGAGAAGTGGCTCATGCTGGAGTAGCCTGAAACACTCCTCAGTGATTCTGTCATTGTTTGATTCCACTGCAACTGACTTGAAATAAACATGCATGTGGTGCAAGATGTATGCTAGTTCTCGAGAGTTGTGTGCTTTAAAGACTAAGAACTCAGTTGTGGACTTGTTAGGGTATTTGTAATTGATAGATTTATTTTATCACAAGTGTTTGATCCTAAAGCTGCAGAGAGAGTTTCCAGAACATATTAAATATACTCAACAATTCAGGCAAGATGCAGTGTCAAAGCCCTGAAGTGTAAGACTATTTTGTACTAATGATGAATAAACTTGCTTTAATATGTTTTGTAAGGAATAACATTTAGTTTCAACTCAACCATCCTGGGTTTTAGTTATTTTAGCTAGTTATGCTAGCTTGGTTATGGTTTGCCCAGCTACTTTGTTGCTACTTACAATATTAGCTAATAGTACTTTCAGCGATATAATATTAGCAAAATACAACTTGGTTTGTACATGCCACGGGTCCAGTACGTACATCATATTCTGAAGAGGTGACATTCTATGTGCCAATTGCCAGTGTTGGTAGCCGGGGATCAGTCTGCCAGGGCCTCCGCTCCTGGTCGCCGCCCGGCTCCAATGCTGGTGGTGGCCCTGCAGGAGGATGAGCCCATGTCCCGTATTTGGCCCTTCCCGGGCCTGGCTCCAAGGAGGGGCCCAGTAACCCTATCCAGGGTGAATTGCTCCCCTGGTGTTCTGCTCATAGGGGTCTTCTGAGTCGCTCTTTGTCTTGTCCCTCACCCAGGACCCCTCCACATCGAAAGGAGCCAGTCGAGGTGGTTTGGGCATCTAACAAGGATGCCTCATGGGCGCCTCCTTGGCGAGGTTCCTGAGCATGTCCCACCGAGAGGAGGCCCTGGGGCAGACCCAGGACATGCTGGAGAGATTATATCTCTCTGCTGGCCTGGGAACGCCTTGATGATCCCCTGGACAAGCTGGAGGAGGAGGCTGGGAGAGCGAGGTCTGGGCTTCTCTGCTTAGGCTGCTGCCCCTGCGACCCGGCCCCAGATAACCAGAAGAAGATGGATGGATGGATGGATCTTCTGAAGAGTAGGGACAGGATTACTGGGAGGTGGATGTTACTGGCACGTGGGATTGCATTTATCATCCAAATTCAGTGCTAATTTTAGCCAAATTTTGATCAAATCAACAGAGAGTAATCTGGCATGCTTTTCTGCCCTCTACATTCACAAGGATATTAGCAGTTGGTCGGTTTGTCAAGCTAGTGCTGCTAATTTTCCTATGTGGTGCCATTATAGCATTGTGAAAAAAGAACTAAGTCATTTCAGTAACTTTAATCTGTTCTTCTGCTAAATTGACTTTTAGGTCACATGTGAGTGCCACTCTAAGTCTGTTTTACTTTATTTTTCAAAATTAGTTGTCACTGTGTTTGCACTTTTTTACTAGAAGAGATGGATAAAAGATCTGAAAAGTTAACTACACTGAGTAATTTTCTTTAATAAAAAGGACAGCAGGGCAGCAGCCCTGGGTTTTTGACAAATATAGAGAAAGAAAGACAGAGGTCACAGGTTGACTTCAGCTGCCAGGAAGTATTCCAAGCTGATCATCTTGCATCACATCTTCTGGGCCTTACATAACAAGCCCCTCAGTCTGGCACAACAATTCCCTTGTTTTCATTCCATAATAGAGTAGTTACGTAACCAAGAGCAGACACCTTTGACCTGTTCCTCTGGGTGAGGTAGGGTTTGGTGGTATGGGCTGATGTAAAGAGTCCAAAAAGGCTAAGCACTTCAGCTTTGGGAGAGCAACACATGTCTCGAGAGGATAAGATGTCTCCCCCTGCTGTGGTCTCCCCATGGACAAATGAAAACACACGAAGAATCATCTCTGTGTCATCCTCATGCTACCTCTCTCCCCACTCTGGCTGACCATATGTCCATATTTACTGAGAGATCAGCTGGGCTTTGGCACTGTGTCAGAATACACAAGCACACGCACAGAGTTTGTATTTGTGTAAGTGCGTTAGCATGTTTGATGACTTTTGTGGCGCTTACACACAGATGATGTTTTCAATCCTTTTGGGATCCATGTTTTCATTGCACGCATACTTAAGGCCAAATGAATGCACAACTGTGCTGGACTTGTGTGACTGCGTGTGTGACGTGAGGAGTATTGCAGTGAGGATTGTATATTGCTTGATCCCTGTAGTACCGCTAATGTATGTCAGAGCTTGATATAGTCGTTCTGAATGGCCCTGGGGGTGATAAGCTGATTAAAACGCTGGGGCAGATGGGATCTCTGTGTTTTTGACTATATTTGTGTGAGTGTGTGTGTCTTTCAGTGGGACCTACTGTACATCCCGTGGGAAAGCAAAACTGGGCTGTCTGTGTTAGCTTTACATGTTGTTGCAGAGCGCTGCGCTGCTTCCCTTATCTCTCGACACCCATCTCCCAATTTTCCATGCTCCGTCTAAAGACTCTGAGCATTTATCTGTTCATCTAAATCATACCAGCCTCTGGATGCTTCCTAATCACACGGAGCATTATGCTTTGTTTACGTTCCTCTATACATATGGACACGAAGCAGCTTTAATCTGTCATTCAGCTGGCCTCAGACAGACCTGATACTTAGTTGCTGCTGTGGTTTGACTATTCGGCATATTAAACTGTGAATATGCTGGGAAAGTGCATTGAAAAACAGTCCAAAATATTTGAATATCCACTAGAACCAATATTCAAATCTTATTTATTCCGAGCAAAGAATTCACTGCAGGTTGTCTTCAAGCCATGAGACTGTGGTGACAGATTTTTTTCCCCTCTGAAAATGGAGCTGTTCAGCACTCCTGTGTAGCGTTAGAGAGTCCAAACAGCAACAAACACCAATGCGGTGACCAGAGCGATCACTGATAGTCAATTACATTCAGAAACTTCAAGTAATCACAGATCAAATAACTGCTGGTGAGGCGAATCATAACAACAGTCATCTCAATTCAATGTATACTGTAAGGTAAAGAACCTACTATAATAGACTGCAACAATCACATGACCCACTGAGCAAACACTTGGTAACAGTGGGAAGGAAAAACTCTCAGGGAGTGGCAATGATCTACTGCAACTCGTTATTCATCATTTTTAAATTTTTTTTAGCTTTTATCCAATAAAGACAGTAAAGCAGGAAGAGAGAGAGAGAGGGGAGAAGGCATGCAGCAAAGGGCTCCAGACTCAAACTCAGGCCTACTCCTCTCTGCTCATATGGCTCATCCCACTGAGCTAAACCAGCATTCAGTTGTCCATCTTTTATACCGTCTATGGTGCCATGTACAGTAGTCAGCGTTGATTACAGTCCAGGATTGGGTGGCTATTTATATCAGTCACAAAGAAAAGTCCTTTTCTTCAGATTGGGAGTCCTTTGTTGGCTCCATGGAGCAAATAAATAATCACAAGGTGACATTTTTTATGTTTTGTGCTCACAAATAATTAGAATTAATTAAAATTAGAATTAAATTAAAAGATTAGCAATCTTTTTTTCAGCGTAAATTTACACTTATGTGTAATGTGTTATCCTAGATAGAAAAACCTTAGTAACATCATAATGTTCAACGTGGCAACAATGTTATTATTATAGAGCAGGGGTAGGCAACTCTAGGCCTCCAGTGCCGGTGTCCTGCAGGTTTTAGATGCGTCCTTGATCCAACACAGCTGATTCAAATTGTTAAATTACCTCCTCAACACGTCTTGAAGTTCTCCAGAGGCCTGGTAATAAACTAATCATTTGATTCAGGTGTGTTGACCCAGGGTGAGATCTAAAACCTGCAGGACACCGGCCCTTGAGGCCTGGAGTTGCCTACCCCTGTTATAGTCTACCTTACAATATAAACCACCTTGAGGCGAATGCTGTTGTGATTTGGCGCCATATAAATAAGATTTAATTGAATGCTGAATTTCAACTGACAAGAATTCGTCATTGTACTTTTAATTACCTGCTGATTTGTAATCTTGCTGACTGAGCTGCATCAAACTTTTTCAAATTTAATTACCAAGTTTAATGATTCAGTATTTAAATTTAGCAACATCAGTATCAGCGTGTTTAGTCATAGTTACTGTGATAGTCACAATGTTGCTCATATGAGGCTACTTGTGTTTCACAAAGCATGTTTAATGTAATGTATAAATAGCACATTTCTAGTCTCACTGACTGCGCAAAGCACTTTAGACTACGTCGCATTTTTACCATACAACCATCCATTTTTGTCTGCATCACATCCATGGCCACTGTAGAATCATCAATAAGCCTTACATGCATGTCTTTGAGCAGAAGCTGGAGTATCATGAAGAAACCTACACAGGCACAGGGAGAACATGGAAACACTCCACACAGAAAGGCCCCAGCAAGGGTTTGAGCTAGGAACCTTCTTGCTGCGAAGCAATGGTGCTGACCACTGGCACCCAAGCTTACAGCATCTAGTCTTCACAGGCTGTCTCCCAGCCAACTACTAACCAGACCTGACCATGCGTAGCTTATGAGATCAGCTGTGCTCAGGGTGGTATGGCCATAAGCCATAAGTATTTGAACAGCATTAGTGCTAGCAAAAACAGCGGCAGGTGTTATTTTGAATGAAATGGTTTTAAAAATGTTTTATGAACTAGAACGATGAAGGATTTTGTAGTAATTGAGAGCTTCACTGGGGAATTATGGTAGAAATGAAAACTGTATTGTAAATATAATGTATCTAGACACCACAATTGCTTGTTACATGGTTGCAGTGCCATTGTGTGTTTGCTACCACTACAACTACAGACATACAACTACAGAAGTACAGCTATTTCAAGAAAAAGATGTAGTAATAGTTAGGTTGGCAACAGGTCATTAACATGACTGGGTCTAAGAAGAGCATCTAGACAGGCAGAGTTTCTTACAAGTAAAGATGGACAGAGGCTCAGAAAGCTGAACACAATGTCTACAAATTGTGGTAAAATTTCAGAATAATGATCCTCAACATAAAACTGTGTCGACCTTGAATATTTAATTATCTACTGTACATGACATCATCAAGAGTTTATGAGAATCTGGAGAATCTGTACTCAAATGATAAGGCTCAAAATCAATACTGAACTTTGGACCTTGAGGTGGCACTGCATTAAAAATAGAAATCACCACATGTTCACTTTCAGAAATCTGCCTGTGAACACAGTTCAGTGTGGCATCCACAAATGCAGTTTAAAGCTCCATCATGCAAAGAAGAAGCCATATGTGAACATAGTCCAGAAACACTGCAGTCTTGTCTGAGCCAAACATATTTAAAATGGACAAAAGTAAAGTATAAAACTGCTCTGTGATCAGACAAGAGAACATTTTAATTATTTTCTGATAACATGTGTGCTGTGCGCCAGCAGGCTAAACAGGAGTTTGTTATCAGCATTCAGTGCAATGTTTTCTGAAGGTATGGGAGGGCTTCTGAAATTAGCAGCTTAAACATCTCGAAAGGCACCATCAATGCTAAAAACAACATATGCTTCCATCCAGACTATCTAAGAAAATGTTTCATCAAGACAATGTTATGACAGTATCTATGTCTGTCTGTATATAATGATGTTCTTAGTTGACCTTTCACCAACTGAAAACATTTGGTGCATTATGAAATGAAAATTACCACAAAGAAGACCAGCAACCAGTCCCTTCAGTTCCCAAATGTTTATGGACTGCTGCTAAAAGACGAGTGGATGCTACATTTTGGCAAACATGGTCCTGTCCCAACTTTCTGGAAACATGTTGCTGCCATCACATTTCAAGTGAACGAATATTTTTCTTAAAATGGTAGATTAAGAAACTTAAAAAGAAGGTGACTGGACTTCTTTATGTTTGCTCTAGACCCTACTCCTCTCTTCCAAAGACCTGCTTTAGTTGAACTTTTCATGAACTCCAGTTGCCTTTTTTAAGCTCCTACGTCTACCATGACCTGGATGACTAAGAATCTACATAAAAATGGTGCATTTTAGGCAAAATCAAGTCCAGCACAGTCATGTATTCATTTTGGTTTTAGGCTTTGGACTTTCAGTTTAAACATTTGATTTGTTTTCTGTGTTATACTCTGTATAAAATATACCATCCATCCATTCGGGTCAAGGGGGCAGCAGCCTAAGAAGAGAAGCCAAGACCTCCCTCTCCCCAGCCACCTCCTCTAGCTTATCTGGGGGAACGGTTTATTTGAAGAGTTTCAGTCAGGTTTCAGAGTTCATCACAGCACAGAAACAGCTTTAGTGAAGGTTACAAATGATCTTCTTATGGCCTCTGACAGTGGACTCATCTCTGTGCTTGTCCTTCTTGACCTTAGTGCAGCATTCGATACTGTTGACCATAATATCCTATTAGAGCGATTAGAACATGCTGTAGGTATTACAGGTACTGCACTGCAGTGGTTTGTATCATATCTATCTAATAGACTCCAATTTGTGCATGTAAATGGAGAGTCTTCTTCACCCACTGAGGTTAATTATGGAGTTCCACAGGGTTCAGTGCTAGGACCAATTCTGTTTACATTATTACATTACAGCATCATTAGAAGACATAGCATACATTTTCACTGCTATGCAGATGACACCCAGCTCTATCTGTCCATAAAGCCAGATAACACACACCAATTAGTTAAACTGCAGGGATGTCTTAAAGACATAAAGACCTGGATGGCCACTAACTTTCTGCTTCTTAATTCAGATAAAACTGAGGTCTTTGTACTCGGCGCTGAAAAGCTTAGAAATATGGTATCTAACCAGATTCTTACTCTGGATGGCATTACCTTGGCCTCCAGTAACACTGTGAGGAACCTTGGAGTCATTTTTGACCAGGATATGTCCTTCAACGCACATATTAAACAAATATGTAAGACTGCGTTCTTCCATTTGCGCAACATCTCTAAAATTAGAAATATCCTGTCTCAGAGTGACGCTGAAAAACTAGTTCATGCATTTATTACCTCCAGGCTGGACTACTGTAATTCATTATTATCAGGATGTCCAAAAAACTCACTGAAAAGCCTTCAGTTAATCCAAAATGCTGCAGCAAGAGTACTGACAGGGACTAGAAAGAGAGAGCATATTTCTCCTGTTTTGGCTTCCCTTCATTGGCTTCCTGTTAAATCCAGAATTGAATTCAAAATCCTGCTCCTCACATACAAGGTCTTAAATAATCAGGCCCCATCTTATCTTAATGACCTTGTAGTACCATATCACCCTATTAGAGCACTTCGCTCCCGCTCTGCAGGCCTACTTGTTGTTCCTAGAGTATTTAAAAGTAGAATGGGAGGGAGAGCCTTCAGTTTTCAGGCCCCTCTTCTGTGGAACCAGCTTCCAGTTTGGATTTGGGAGACAGACACTATCTCTACTTTTAAGATTAGGCTTAAAACTTTCCTCTTTGCTAAAGCATATAGTTAGGGCTGGACCAGGTGACCCTGAATCCTCCCTTAGTTATGCTGCAATAGGTGTAGGCTGCCGGGGGATTCCCATGATGCATTGAGTTTTTCCTTTCCAGTCACCTTTCTCGCTCACTATGTATTAATAGACTTCTCTGTATTGAATCATATCTGTTATTAACCTCTGTCTCTCTTCCACAGCATGTCTTTTATCCTGTCTTCCTTCTCTCACCCCAACCGGTCGCAGCAGATGGCCGCCCCTCCCTGAGCCTGGTTCTGCCGGAGGTTTCTTCCTGTTAAAAGGGAGTTTTTCCTTCCCACTGTCGCCAAAGTGCTTGCTCATAGGGGGTCATATGATTGTTGGGTTTTTCTCTGTATCTATGAAGCGCCTTGAGGCGACTTTTGTTGTGATTTGGCGCTATATAAATAAAATTGAATTGAATTGAATTGAAATTGAATTGAATTGAATTGAATTGAATTGAATTGAATTGAATTGAATTGAATTGAATTGGAACTCCAAGGCGTTCCCAGGCCAGCCAAGAGATATAATCTCTCCAGCATGTCCTGGGTCTGCTCCGGGGCCTCCTTCCGGTGGGACATGACTGGAACACCTCACCCAGCAGGTGCCCAGGACACATCCTTGTCAGATGCCCAAACCACCTAAATTGCCTCCTTTCAATGTGGAGGAGCAGCGGCTCTAGTCTGAGCCCCTCCCGGATGGATGAACTTCTCACCCTATCTCTAAGAGAGAGGCCAGCCACCCTTCGGAGGAAGTCCATTTCTGCCACTTGTATCCGCAATGTCCTTCTTTCGGTCACTACCCACAGCTCATGACCATAGGGTTAGGGTAGGGACGTAGATCGACCGGTAAATTGAGAGCTTCGTTTTTACACTTAGCTCTCTCTTCACCACAACAGACCGGTGTCGTGTCTACATCACTGTAGCCACAGCACCAATCTGTCTGTCGATCTCCCGCTCCCTTCTCCCGTCACTTGTGAACAAGACCCTGAGATACTTAAACTCTTCCACTTGTGGCAGGAACTCGTCCCTGACCCGAAGTGGGCACTCCACCCTTTTCATGGCCTCGGATTTGGAGGTGCCAAGTCTCATTCCCACCACTTCACACTTGGCTGCCAACCATTCCAATGTGAGCTGGAGGCCATCACGCGATGAAGCCAACAGAACCATATAATCAGCGAAAAGCAGAGATGAGATTCTGAGACCATCCAAGTGAAAGCCTTCTGCTACTTGGCTATGCATAGAAATTATGAACAGAATTGGTGACAAAGGGTAGCCCTGGTGGAGCCCATCACCCACCAGGAACGAGTCCGACTTATTGCCGGCTATGCGAACCAAGCTCTTGCAACAGTTGTGTAAGGATCGAATGGCCTGTAGCAATGGGCCAAACACCCCACACTCCCGGAGCAACCCCCACAGGGCATTCAGAAGGACACGGTCAAATATGCATTTATGAAATTTTCAAATGATTGCAGTCTGCTTTTATTTATAATTTACACAGTGTCCCAGTGTTTTTGAGACTTTTGGGGGTTGTACGTGTCATGTCATCTTTTGTAACTCTAACTGTAACCCTGGTCAAACCATAAAATGTAAATAAATAGAATTTTTATCACAATTTGGGTTGACAGTTATTTCTGGCCACCCTGAAATCACATATGATCACTAAAGATATTTTCTAAAACAGTAAAGAATGAGTGCCCTTCACCTAATGCCATCAGTAAGTCAAAGTTTTCATTTTTCCGACTAGAGATGAATTGGTGCTGCTGTGGTCATTTTCACTATCAGGTTTAAAGTACACATTTTTACCACATAGTTTAGCCCATTTTAACCACAAATAACTACAGTAATAGGTTAAAAATATAAGCACTTTACTACTAAGGTGAGGTAAGAATCATCCATAATGATGTTACAGTGTGTCTGCATTGTGCAAGATAGGATTCCAAGTGTTTACTGACAGCCACAATTTTACTCCCATGTTTTCCCACTAGAAACAGAAGACGTGGGAGGCTGATCTAGAAAGCATGGTGTGATTAAGAGTGTGTTTAGGATGCGTGTGATTAAATGAGGTGGATTGTGGATATTTCATAATACTGACGCACTCACAGACCACAGCAAAGATCAGCAGTTTATAACACACACAAGACACACTCAGACGGGACAGCACAGAGTTGCAGAGGAGCAAAGCCACATCTGAAATACACACTCATGTCTGTACAAAGGGAAGATGCCAGTAATTAAGCTTGCTTATCAAGTGTTGTGTAAAAGCCTACATAAGTGATTATAAATAAATTGGTCTTAGTCTCACAGTTGTCGCTTTTTGAATTGAGTGTGATGGTATCTTTACCCTTATATCCTGTTACATTGATTCAAGAAGTGCAGTTGTGAAAAGGAAACTAAATTTTGGGACATAATTAAAAATAATCTAGTCTAGTCTAGTTGGTTCTAATATTATTTATAGTGCTGTCAGCGTTAATCTCGTTAAAAGGACGTTAACGCCATAACCACATTATCACGGCAAATCTCCGTTAGTGAATTATCGTGAATTGCACCATGTGTGGGTCTGGACGACGCTAATGCGTTGACGTCATGCAGGTCTGAGATTTGATTGGCCCATTGGATCAGCATGATTCTTTTCTTTTCATTCTGTTGTAGATTTGCTGCTCTTTGGGAACATTGACCTGTTAAATGACCCAGTTTCAACCACACTTCAGATGCCTTACATTTGACTCTAGATTATTTTGGTATACAGAGGCGTTCTGGTCCTGCGGTTGGAATCATCACCTCTCCACCACCGTGCTTGACAGCTGGTATGAGATGTTTCATGTTTTCAAGTTCATTCGCATGAACCATAATATTTAACATGCTAACTGGTAGAGTCTGATATGTAGCTCCTGGGTTTTTTGCAGTTTCTGTGAGTATCACACAGTTTAAGGTGAATTTGCTGGGAGGTCTACTCCACTTGTAGATAATCTTTCTCATTGTAGAACGATGGCCTTCAAGTTGTTTGGAAATGGGTTTCCCAGATTGACTGGCAGAAACAATTGCTTCTTTCTCACATATTTGCTGATATATTTCCTCCCGATACCTGAATGCTCCAGACTAGCAAACTGCCAAAACCTCTTGTTTTATAGAGGTGCTCACACTTGCTGATAATCAGTTAGTCAAGTCCATTTGATTCATATTGCCTAGTAGCTATATGGTTCTGCATTGCGCTGCCATAAAAACCTAATGGTTACGTGAACTTTGTTGATCTACACTTGTTCCTCTACAGGGCCAGCAATGTTGTAGTAACAATGTATATAGTTTTTACCACCACTGTTCCACAAAGTATAAACGTCATGTGATATATATTTACAGGCATGTCAGAATTAGATTGTTTCAAATACTCAAATGGTTGTCTGGACGGTCTGTCATTATAAGTAAACAAGGATTATGTGGCTGGAGCCTTAGGAGTCTTGGCTGGACATGAGACAGATGTGGAAAGTTTGAAAACAGTCTGAAACACCTTGCCAGAGTTAAAGGAAACAAAGGACAATCTGAAAAGTACCTAATTTTTCCAATGGAGCTGTAAAGGTAGTGACGGAACCAAATAGAAAAGATCAAATTTGAAGTATTGAACATGAAAAGTACCCATATAAATGCCTCGATTGTTTCCTTACAGTTTCAAAAACATATCTTGACGCCAGTATTTTGTCTTTTTTCCTCTATTATCTGTTTAATCTTTCTCTTTCTGTCAATGTTATTCCTTGCCCTGGCATTTTTATGACTCATGCTTCTTGGATTTTATGTGCTGACATTCCGACAAGAATTTGGACTGACCTGAGGTCTCAGACTCAGCCAAGTAATCTGTGAACAAATCTGCTGAGCTTTAACACAACAACATGCAAACACCAAACAGACGTGGATTTGGATCCTTTGCAGTCATTTTGCTCTCATGTAAATTATCTTTCGTACAGCAGCCAGTGCCTTAGAGGGAGGACACAATTGCCAAATAACTGTACTCCTAAAAGAACATTCAAAGAAAAGGGCAAAGTACAACCAAGGAAACTTTGATTTGAATATACGTCATTACAAATTTTCTTTTTTTTTTAATTGGACAGAATTTTTTCCTGCAGCCAAAACAAAATCTCTCTTCCTTTTCCCCTCAGCAGTAATCAGCGGATGCATGGAGTGTACCCGCCTCTGAAAAACTGCCAGACGCACACAAATGTGCCTGGCAAGTGTGTGTGATGCAAAGAGAAAGTAGGCTGATCTCCAGAGGCTTAATGTTTACCTAACCTCTGACTGAATGATAAATCCCAGTTTTTGACACAACTGCATTATAGTTAATTTTCCAACTTGCTGTTACTTCAACTGTTCAGGTCTTCTGCTGTGGGTGGCAAATTAAACAATTAATAGTAACAATTAAGAAAACATGTTTGCTGGCTACCCTCTTTCCAGTTCAGGGTCACAGGAGAGCTGAAAACTGTCCAGGGTGTCATAGTGCGAGAAGCAGGGTACATCCTAGTCACTTGACCCCTGCAGGGCTAACACGAAGAAAAAGACAACCCCTCATTCTCACATACACAACAAAGGCCAATTTAGAATTAATTGTGGGATTGTGGGAGGAAGACAGAGCACCTGCAGAGAACCCATTTACTAATGGATGAACATGCAAATCCAAAACAGAGAGGCTTGTTGCAGGGCCAGGTGTGTACGTGGAAACTATTCTGTGATGACATTCTGAGATATTAATAGACCATATATATACATATAAATACAAAATATGAGTAACTGTATTCCCGTACAGTTACCGTTTAAAAAGGTGGTATTCAGAATACAGTTACTTTGTTGAAATAAATGGATTACATGGCAGTCTTTCCCTGTTTCAAATATTTGGCTATGCCCTCTTTTGGTAATTCCGGTGGAAACCCAAATAAAACACCCATTAAGAGGCTCTACTCAGGGGTGAAATTTCCAGGGGGGTTAGGGGGGTTATGACCCCCCCAATAATCACTCCCAACCAATATACCCCCCCCCCCCCCCCCAAATAATATTATGAATTATCGTGCATAAATAGGCTGTTGATCTTCTTTACAGCAGCACGGTGGCACGGTGGTTAGCACTGTTGCCGCACAGCAAGAAGGTCCTGAGTTCAATTCCACCATCAGGCCGGGGTCTTTCTGTGTGGAGTTTGCATGTTCTCCCCGTGTTTGTGTGGGTTCCCTCCGGGTACTCCGGCTTCCTCCCACCGTCCAAAGGCATGCAGCTTGTGGGGATAGGTTAATTGAATAATCCAAATTGTCACTAGGTGTGAATGTGCGAATGAATGTGAGTGCGAATGGTTGTCTGTCCATGTGTGTTGGCCCTGTGACAGACCGGCGACATGTCCAGGGTGTACCCCGCCTCTCGCCCTATGACAGCTGGGATAGGCTCCAGCGCCCCCCGCGACCCTGAAAAGGATAAGCGGAAGCGAATGGATGGATGGATGGATTTTCTTTGCTCATTTCAGGTATTATCAGCAAAATAGTTGCATGTTTAATCATCTGGGAATTTAACCAGATTTATTTATTTATTTAGACAGAGATCTTGACCCCCCAATGTTCAGCACAAAGTTACACCGATGGCTCTAATGCCTGCGTCTCAATCTCATGGCCCATGTCACCCCTACTTGCGGCCCGCATAATGACATGAAAAAATATTTTTAAAAATTATTATTCAAAAAATTATTTAATATGAAGGCAATAGGCAGAGTGTTTCAGCCATAGCCTTAAAGAATGTAGCCTCATGGGCAGTGTAGTCCATGCCGCAGCAAGAATGGACTGCCATACTCGTTATGTGTCTGTGAGCACAAGGGAGGGAGAAAAAGGAGAGTCGAAAAGTACGAGTTGTCACTGACCAGAAGCAGGAGATGGAAGCATGTAAATATAATAATAACCACTGCAGCCAAAAAGAGTGCCTGACGAGCCCTGTGTTCGTGTTTTCAACGTCTCTCTTTGTCTCTCGCTAGCAAAGTTGACCCAGACAACAAAGTAAAGCTAGTTTTCGGCTACGAGCCCGACACGGAACCCGACACGTGTGTGTGTGTGTGTATATGTATGTATTAGAATAATGACCCAATAATGATTCATTAAAGACCTCCTTTTAGTACTGGTTGGATTCTGTCACCAAACTTCTATGTTCAGTTTTCTGCATTCTGTTTTGGACAATGCTTAATCTGAACTAAAATAACATGAGACGATGATTCCTGTTACACACACACACACACACATATATATATATATATATATATATCCATCCATCCATCCATTCATCCATTCGCTTCCGCTTCTCCTTTTCAGGGTCGCGGGGGGTGCTGGAGCCTATCCCAGCTGTCATAGGGCGAGAGGCGGGGTACACCCTGGACAGGTCGCCAGTCTGTCGCAGGGCCAACACACAGGGACAGACAACCATTCGCGCTCACATTCACACCTGATGGCAATTTGGATTTTCCAATTAACCTATCCCCACAAGCTGCATGTCTTTGGACGGTGGGAGGAAGCTGGAGTACCCGGAGGGAACCCACACAAACATGCAAACTCCACACAGAAAGACCCCAGCCTGATGTTGGAATTGAACTCAGGACCTTCTTGCTGTGCAGCAACAGTGCCACCTATATATATATATATATATATATATATATATATATATATATATATATATACAGATGCTTTTCACAGATGCTTTTCTTTCCAAGCTCCTTAGACTTCGGTGACCTGGATAACTGAGAACCTTCACAGACTGGAGAATTAACCAACTGTTTTCCATCCAAAGTCTACTCCCAGTGGCAGAGCAACAATCTGAAAACACCCCTACCGTGGCTGGAGACAGAGCAATACTGAAAGAGCATATGGGAGAATGACACAACTCATAACAACAATGGTCAGTGGCTAGTGGAGCTACTTGCAGACCATAGAAACCTCCCTGAAAATCCATGAAAGAGTCTCAAGTATGAAGAGTTGGACAGCACTAAGTCCTGACATGATTCATGCCTACTGGCTAAAGAAGCTCCATCAGTGTCTGGAGCTTCCCTATGAACCATAGGGACTACAGAATGGAGAAATTGTCAGTGACCTCCTCTACATGGATGATGTTGAGCTGGAGTGAACAAGACATTGATTTACTCATCCACACCACAAGGATCTACAGCAGTGACATTCAAATGTCAAGCAGACTGCATAAGTGTAGTCAGATTGTAACTAAGAGAGGGAAAGCAATCAGAACTGAGGGGATTGCACTACCATTGCAGCCATTGGGGATAGCTACAAAGAAAATGGGAACAATGAAGAGGCTGCTAGGAAAGCCACAAGCACCAAATACCTGCAGAGAGTAAGGCATGTCCTGAGGAGTCAGGTGAAGAGTAAGAACAAGATCCAGGCAGTCAACATCTCGCCAGACTACCAGATACCCTGCTGGGATACTACACTGGCCAATAAGGAAATAGAAGCCACTGACATCAAACTAGATAGCTCCTTGCCATGCATGGAGCGTTTCACTCCAAGCTCAGCACCCTAAGAGAAAGGAAGGAGGCTGGGGACTACTAAGAGTCAGAACCACTATCCGGGATGAAACAAAAAAGATCCATGAGTACACCAGGAAGATGGCCATGACTGATCATGTGCTTAGTGAAAACCTCAGGTAGCAGCAACCAGAGGAAGAGGAGCAAGAAAAGAATTCATCATGGAAGGGGAGGCCCCTCTACGGCATGTATCACTGGCAGATAGAAAAAGTGACTGATATCAAAAAATCCTATCAATGGATGGACAAAACTGGAGTACAGAGGACCTAATCATGGCAGCACAGGAACACGCTCTAAGAACAAGAGCGATAGAGCACAGCCAGTGCAGGCTGTGCAAAAATGCCTCTCAGACAATCCAGCACATAACAGCTGGGTGCAGATGCTAGCAGCCAGGGCATATATGGAATGCCATAAACATCTGTGACTAGTATGGCCTGGAAGTCCCAAGGTTAAAATGTGATGATCACCTAGGTTAATTGAGAATGACCAAGCTAAGATCCTCTAGGTTATGTTTTTAGAATTTTCAAGCTACAGCAATAAAACTGCCTTGTTTAGTTCATTCTTGCTATGTCCATCCATGCCTGCCACACAGCTGTATGTGACATGATGTAGCTATACCAAGTGAAAGCAACATCAAGAAGAAAGATCATGAAAAGCTCACAAAAATCTCAAGACATACAGGTCCAAGGGAGGAGCTTGAGATGATGTGGAAGGTGAAGGCAATAGTGTTCCCCATGGTAATCAGAGCAATCAGGTCAGTCATCTCCAAACTGGGCAAGTGGTTCCAGCTGATCCCAGATATGACACCAGAGATCTCTGTCCAGAAGTGCGTAGACCTAGGAACAGCTAAGATGTGTAGCACCCTCAACCTCCCAGGCCTCTCCTAAGCTTGAAGGATAAAAACTGCCTGTGGGCTGCTTCATGTCTCTGTGTCCTATGTTGTCAAGCTCGTGTTGTCAAGTCTGCGTCCCATTATGTTTCCTGTTTTATTTTGAGTCTGGTGTTTCCATGTTCAGTGTGTTTAGTTTCACTTCGCCCTGTGGCTTTATTATGTTCATTCGTATCAGCTGTTTCCCCATGTGTTTCCACTTCCCCTGAATATGTGTTGTGTATTTAATCTCTGAGTTTCTTTTCATTTCTTGTCACATTGTCCTGCTTTGCCTGCTTTCCTGCTACGTCATGCCATGCCATGTTTTCAGGTCTGTATGTATTTTTTCCCACATCTTCATGTTTCTGGTTACTCATGCCAGGTTTCCATGTCCATGTTCACGTTCAAGTTTTTTTACGTTTAGCTTAAGCTCACCTAGTTTAGGTTTAGTTTCACCTTTGCCTTTTATTTTGTACTGTTTAATCCAGCCTTAATAAAAGTTTTGTTTTCATGTGTCCGCACTTGGATCCTCCTCCTCACGCCACACAGTCTGCTTCTGCCAGATTGTGACAGCAGCGGAGGTTGATCAATCTTGAAAGCTGGTGCTACTAATTCCTACAGGTGTTCCATCTTTTCTGGATTACTTACAACCCCCTCTGTCGGCATAAAAGCAGTGTTGGAACACACTGTTGTACCATACCCTCATGAGCATCACTTGAACAGTATTGCACTGCAGAAAGTAGTGTGTTGCTACAAAAATGGCGAGACAATGGCAATTAGCAATGGAAAAGAGTAAGACCATCCTAACATTTAAAAATGTATTTCTTTCCTACAGGGAAATTGCAAAAAAAGTCAAGGTGTCAATGAGTACAGTTTCCTTCACCATCAAAAGCCACTCAGGAACTGGGGAAAACACTAAAAGGAAGAGGTCTGTCCTTCTGCAGACGTAAAGGCACAACTGAATCAGAGGACAAGTTTCTGAGAGTTAACAGCTTGTGTGATAGGTGGCTCAAAGGACAACACCTTTAAGCACAGCTTAATAGTGGTCATAGTAAGCAAGTCTCCATTTCAACTGTGATGAGAAGGCTTCGAGCTGCAGGTTTGACAGGACAAGTTGCAGCAAGAAAGCCATTGCTAAGACGCATGGATTAAAATGGTAAATCTTTGATCCATAATATAGGATCTTTGTAGGTCGTCGAGTAGGTGAAAGGGTGGTTCCACAGTGTGTGGCATCAACTGTCAAACATGGAGAAGGAAGTGTGATGGTCTGGGGCGGTTTTACTGGATCCAGGGTCAGTAACTTGTACAGAGAGGCACCCTGAACCAAAAAGTAGGGGTGCAACGATACACAAAATTCACGGTTCGGTTCGGTTCAATACTTTGGTGTCACGGTTCGATATTTTTTCGATACAAAAAAAATGTTCATGCCTTTTTAATTTGTTATTTATTAAATTTTCACGGCACATTCTGCACCACATCTCTGTGCGTTCATCGTTTGTTTGAAGCCAGCTCACCTCCTGCAACCACTTTTCTGAGAATACGCGCCTCTTTTGTGGTTCGGACTCCTTCTGACATTTCTTGCTTAAAGGAGCTTGCTTCTTCGACATCTTTAAGACTTCTAAACAAATGTCTGTCCTCCTCCAGAAAATCCTATGTACGCAAACACGCGTTGCAACTTCTTATCTTGGGCGCGTTTTTTATTTTGACAGCGAATGCGCACCTGCGGACCACTTATGTGCAGCCCTGGTTATTTAGCATGTCATATTGCAGCCACAGAAATTCTTTTGTCCATGAAACCATAAAGCTGCACTTTCTTTTTGCCTTATAGTCTGATTTGTCATAACTTTTCCGTTTTGTGGTAAGCTTTTCTTTGGCTGTCACTTCTTCACGCTGACCTGTCTTATTTGGCTCAGCAGAACTAAAATATATATCCTGCTGCTTTTACACACGCACTCACATAACGCTCAGCGATTCTCTGCGTGATCAACCTCTCACATGTTTAAGCTTGCTGCGGGAGATTTCACTTGTCATGTTTGCATAGTAAGCTAACGATTGATAAGGTGATGTCAGAGGAATTGGTGCACAAATTATCATCACTCGCCAATCAGTGCTGTCGCTCTCTATACACAGTTCGCGCGATTGCAAAGTGAAAGCAAAAAACAAGCGCAAATTCAAACGCGATTTCAATATGTCACATATTGACAGTGGCTCACCGATGCCAATGACATAATTACCCAGCTACATTTCCGAAAGAATGCAAAAGCATTGACATATATTTTGCGAGCCCTGTATCTGATTGAGAAATCACTCATCTTTGGAAAAGAGAGTTTATTACAGAGAAATAGCTCTTTCCAAAATAAAAGCTATACTATACGCTTCTTCTGGGCTATATTCTCAGCAGCATATTAAATATATCAGATCCCCATAAGGAGAATCATGTGCTAACGGCTGTCTAAATGACTCGGCTAAAGTTTGTAGCATGCTTGCTTGTTGTTTTTGTCTGCTTCCACTTGTCTTTGCACTAGGATGATGTCGGAGTAAATGTGCAGTCGTATTCATTGTGTTCCCACTAGTGCTGTCAGCGTTAATCTGAAATGAGGTTAACGACACAACACGGCAAATCTCCGTTAACGAGCTACTGCGGATTGCCTTGTGCGTGGGGCTGGACGGCCAACACAACGAGCTAACTGCGCTAACACACTAGTTCCCACCCATGTAATTGAGCATTGCTGGCACATCCAACATACTGTTTTACTTTAGTCCATGACGCGCTTACCTTCAGGGTCATACTTCACATGAAAACCAAAATAGTTCCAAACGCCAGATCTGAATGAGGGTGGGGGAGGTTCAATTTGCCATGTTGCAACTAGCTTAGCTTCTGTCTCGCTAGCTTGCCCTGCGCTCAGTGAATCTGCGTTCGACTACTCCGCCTAGGCTGCACTGTCGAGCGCAGATCCACTGAGCGCTCAACACAGACAGCATCGTCAGAATTAAAAATGTTGTATTGTTCGAAACATATGCGTACCGAACCGAAAGCACTGTATCGAACAGTTCAATATCGATACGAGTATCGTTGCACCCCTACCAAAAAGGCTACCACAGCATTCTGCAGCGCCTGCAGTACCCTCTGATATGCGCCTAGTTGGTCAGGGGTTCATCCTACAGCAAGATACTGACCCAAAACATAAGTCCAAGCTATGTTAGAGCTACTTGAGGAAAAAAGAACAAGACTGTAAGCTTGAAAACATGGAGTGGCAGCACAGTCTCCAGACTTAAACCCCATCTAACTTGTTTGGGATGAAATGGACAGAAGCAAAGCAACCTACAAGTGCCACATGTTCATGGGAACTTCTGCAAACAGATATGGGAAGAACTTTCTGAAGAATATTTGATTTCTATTGTAGAAAGAATAAAACTCCAATTGCTTAGTTGTGATATGCTTTCATTTCAGAATGCAATTAGACATTAAATTGCATAATATTCAATAAAAAGCTGGAGATATTGTTCTGTTCTAAAACTTTTGACCGGTAGTAAATAAATATATAAAGTATTTTAGATTACTTCATACCAAAATAATTTATATTCATAACTTATATTTCACATATTAAAAAACTAATGCTCTTCATAATATTTGACATGTATAACATTTGCATGAATGCCAAGTTCCAAAGTTTTACTAGATTGCACTGTCCAAGATGATCAGCGTTCTTCACTTCGAGGTCAGAGGTTTTTAATATTGTAGTTATATGCATGGGATTTACTCAGAATGCTGTCTTCAGTAGGCACCGAACTCCTCTTCACAGACTCTATAATGTCGTGGAACATCAGTATTGCTGCTCATGTTTATTATGTAAGTTGTTTTGCAAGGTCTTCAATAGTCTTGGCATCTAGGGACTTCCTCATCAGTGATAAAGGAGTGTTGTTGTGAGTCAGAAAATGACGCTAAATCAGTCAGCCCCTTGTGTAAAAATATGGCGAGTGGGGTTCCTGACTAAGCATCAGTTTGTGACGAGTTGGGAGTGATAATGCGTTACTTGAGCAGGGTTGTTTTTTGGGATATCTGTGCCAGTGCTTGACACGTGTGCCTCCACAGACTCCTTGTGTGCTACTAGAATCATTATGGTGATTGGTTATGGGGCCTTCATGGCCACAGGAAATGTATATCTGCATGCCAGCTGTCTTTGACCGTTGGATCACAGCTGGTATTCAGCAATACAGTAAATCGCCCATGTGCAGCTGTCATTTTTTTTTGAACTATGGGAAAGCATTTAATAAAGAGGATCGCCAGCCAAGTCTTCTTTGCCAAGTGTGTTTATGCCAGCTATGATGTTGTGGATTAGAAAATCCTAGTTAAGGATGTTGCGTCTGTATTAAAATGCAAAAACTTTATATGTGATGTGGATAAAAAAACACTTCTGCTGATAAAACCAGCTTGATGGCTTCATCTCAACTTTAAGCAATGTCCCTCGTAGGGGAGCTTTTTCCAGTGGGTAAAAATATTCAAGTTGATCCGGGCGCCGTTTCCCTGCAGAGACATTAAAGTGTCTGGAAACCTCTCAAGGATCAAACTGCGATTTCACAAATTGACCAGAATTTGTAATCCAGCGAGCTTGAATTGTTCCCTCTATCTGAGAACAGCTGGGACCAAAAAAGCCAGACAGGAAGAGCCTGGAGCATAGACGCACACGGCGACAGAAACACGCTCAGGGTGTTCAAACCATGTAAATAATGCACACACACATACAAACAGTGACAGCTTTTTATTTCACTTCTTTCAGCTGTTTTCATCCTTTGAGAAGACAAAGCAAAAACCCTCTTCTAGTTACACATGCACAAGCTAACCCACTTTTGACTATGTTTGAGTTTATGTCTGTAAAACCGCCTGCATGAGGCTGCACAGCTTATACTAGGCTGCACAATGAAGCTAAATCTCTTTTGTTTCACTTAAGCGTGCAGAACGTTGCACAAACACATTAGCTTTTTCTCCTGCAGTCTAATTTCATGTGTCTTACATCAAACGCATATACCCAATGCACCTGGACCCTAAACCCTTTTATTACACATGTATAAAAATATCTCTGATGGTGCAGAAACACACAACAAAATGCTTTGATGATGATGGAGCATTTGAAGCAGAGAATGAAGGATTTTGTGGTGAATCAAACACAGTACGAGCAGCAGCATCCTATCATGTACGGTTTCACATCCAAGCTGTGCGTGGTGACCTAGAGCTGCAGTAACACACACTGCAGTGGCACCAGATATTCAGGATTCAGTTTAATCAAATGTCAGTTCACCAGTATTACAAACTGATTAAAAAGGAGCTGTCATAGCAGTTTGTCACATAGGTTTTATTCTATTTTAATGCTTCTTTTCTCCTTCCAAGTCAGCATTACACAGCCAAAAGACTGCTGCTAAATTATCACAGAGGTGTGGAAGACAGTAAAATAACTGGAGCGATTTAATGTGACGTAACCCGGTGAACCAGCATGATATGTAGGTTACTGTTGAATGTTGTTTCTCGTCTCGTCTATCTAACTGAGGAAGAGTCTGCCTGTGAACCCAGATTAATATTTCACTATTGTTGTACAATGGATTTGTGTGTGTGTGTGTTTGAGAATGAGTATTCATCTCGTGTGTATGCGTGCATTTAGATCTGTATGTGCAGGGGCTTAACTCTATGTGCGTGTGTGTATGCTTGCAGTTTCATCAGTGCAGGGTGGCTGCATCTAAAATACTGTGTGCTTCAGTGAATTTCTTCAGTGCACTTGTGTGGGTGTGTGCTCAAGTGTGGATGCAGTGTATGTTTGCTATCATCAGTTTTTCAGGCCAAAGGTTATCATTATGTCCTTTCTGGTTGATAACCACTGCAGTACATGTCCCTTCACTAGACCTAGGCACTGCATATTCTACAGGCCACATGAGCCCTGTTTGTTTTTCCCTGAGCGACCTGCGTGAGATGTAAATAAATATAAACCTTACAGTTTGTCCCAATTCAGCGACCAAACAATCTTTGATAAACTGTCCATCAGAGAAGGGCTTACTACACAGTACAAGTTTGTTGCTTTTATTTAATACAGCTTCGAATACAGCTTCCCCGTAAATGTTGGAACACACATTTAGGAGAGATGTTTGTTTGCTAGCCACAAACGATTTTGCCTCACATGACAAAAATAAAAACTGATGTAGAACGTAGAGTTTTTAACAAGACATTAACTTCTAAGTATTTATTTACTGAAGTCAGACATAATGTCATGTGCTTGGTTTTAGAGCAGATTTCTACCTTTAAGGATTAAAACTGGAATTGTTATTACGTGTCTAAACATGCAGGAAAAAACACAAACTGGATTGATGCAAAGCTGCAAAAGCAACAAGGACCAAGCTTTACACAACTGGAGGTGTGGGTGTTGAGGGGGGGGGGGGGGTAGTCAAGACCAGCTTTGTGACTTCCCACAACATTACAAAAAACCCCAAACAGTTCTTTGAAGGGCTGTTTATCTAAGAGTGTTTGGTGGACCCTGTAGCATTAATATGCCCTAAGAAAAACAAGCACTGGAGTATGTGCCCGTCTCCAGGTGGACTGTAGCAAGACTGACTGCTTTTCACTTTCGATTCTCTTACTAGTTAAGTTTAGGTACTTTGACCTACTTGGTTTGGTTTAGGAATCCATGCTTTTGGTTAGGATCCACCCAGTTACAAAAATAACTGTGCCACAATGAACAATTTGGTTAATTCTCTATGGTCTAAGTCATTATTGTTTTGACCTATGCTATCAGAATATATAATTTTTGTTTTGTTGTTTTAAAATTGTTCTCCCAAGTGCTGCAATCAAGGGATAAAGAAAGTAATAGAAAACTGACACACATTAAAAAGTATTCATATGTGTCAACAGAGTATTATTTTCTTGTCTCCAAAACAAGCAGGTCTCATGCCTTAATTATACTCTGATTGCAGACACAGACAGGGACAGCTGGAGACCCGACAGCTGAGTAGTCATTCATGTTGTACTTCTTTGAAGTCCACTGGTGCATTGTGATGTAAATTATCTGTGAATAAATCCTCATGCTCACAAACAAAAGGCAGGCATGCGGACATCCACACAGACCTCTGCACACACTCTCTGATGATGAAATTTACATCAGTCAGACCAACCAATGAGAGCCTCTGTGTAAAAATCTGGCATAATCACACATAATCCTTACTTTTACATCACTGAGGATAGAAACCGACAGTCAAACACAATCAGGCTAGCAAATGTTGACTTTAACTGTGAGTGTTTAATACTTGCAGAATCGTCTAGTAAAATAATTCATGATAATAAAATTTGCAGCTCCCAAGTCTGTTAATATTTAGCTAACACACTTAAAGAATGATCACTAGTTTGGCCACTAGCAGCCATCTAGAACCAACTGTCTGTCAGGGTCCCTGTCACAATGGCCTCAGGCTGATAGCTAAACTGGACTCAAACACAGATAAACACAACAGAGACGGCTTTATTTATTAGGTCAGCAGGTGAATTCGTGGCAAAGTGTTAATGGTGTGGCCATGGGTCAGTGGGGTGAATGGGGAATTGGCAGGTAGCGACGGATAATCCAAGGAGAGTAAATTACAAACCAAGTAGCAAGAGCATGAAAAAAACCAACGTGAGGTCGTTGACGAACTGGTGGTGAAGGAGAGTCTCAGTGGAGCTTAAATCTTCAAAGTGATTACCCAGAATCAGCCTCAGGTGTGCAGGACTGTAAGAGAGATGATGGCTCCGCCCAGGGGTGGAGACCAAGGAACTCAGGTGCCTGATGGAACTATCCAGTCAAACCTCCAGATCCTGACAGTACCCCTCCCTCAACGGACGCCTAAAAAAGAGCGAGGAACCCATGAGCGCTCCTTAGGACCGTAGCCTTCCCAGTCGACCAGGAACTGGCGACCTCTACCATGCTGGCGCACATTAATGATCCTCCCGACCGTGTGAGCATCAATGAGCCGGGCAGGTGGAGGAGGGTCTGAAGGTGGGCACAAAGGACTAGAGTGGACCGCTCGAATCTGGGAAACATGAAAAACTGGATGTATCCGTAGAGATGCCGGGAAAGTGAGTTTGACAGCGCTGGGAGAGATAATGGAGTGAATGGTGTACGGTCCTATGAACCATGGTGCCAGTTTGCAAGATGACACCTTGAGAGCAATTTCCTTACCTGCCAACCATACCTTCTGCCCCGGAGTGTATCTGGGTGCTGGAGTTCGAAGGCGGCCCTCGTATTGGCAGTGGCAGGCGGACGCCTTTTTCAGGGCTTCATGTGTTCAGGTCCGCACATTCCGACAACACTGGAGATGGTGTTGGACCGAGGGCACAGCCAATTTGGCTTCCTCGGTAGGAAACAGTGGAGATTGGTAACCTAGGGAAGCCTCAAATGGGGACAGACCAGTTGAAGCTGAGACATGAGAATTGTGTGCATACTCCACCCATGATAGGTGTGCAGACCAGGTGGCTGGCTTATGGTTGGTGACACAATGGAGGGTGGATTCCAATTCCTGGTTGAGTCTCTCTGTTTAACCATTGGTTTGCGGGTGGTAACCGGAACTGAGATTGACTTGAGCACCTATGGCAGAGCAAAACAATCTCCAGACCTGAGAAGTGAACTGAGGTCCCCTGTCTGATGTGATTTCTACAGGGATTCCATGAAGCTGGAAAACATGATCAACCATTAGCTTAGCAGTTTCTGTGGTGGTGGGAAGTTTGTTTAGAGCAATGAAGTGTGCGGCCTTGGACAATCTGTCTATTACAGAAAGCACAACAGTTTTACCTGCGGATTGGGGCAACCCAGTCACAAAGTCCAAAGAGATGTGTGACCAGGAGCGAGAAGGTATGGCAAGAGGTTGTGGGAGTCCAGAGGGCCGCTGAGTCCGGGTCTTGCTTCGGGCACAGATTTCACATGCGGCAACATACTCCCTCACATCCCGTTCCAAGGTCTTCCACCAAAAATGGCGCTTAAGGAAAGCAATGCTGCGACCTGTTCCAGGGTGACAAGAGAAACGAGAAGCATGGGCCTACCTGATCACTGCTGAGCGAGCAGCTGCAGGGATGAAACAACGATCCGGGGGTCCGGTTCCTGGGTCGGGCTCTGTCTGCAGGGCCTGCCGAATGGTCTCTTCCACACTCCAAGACAGGAAGCCCACCTGGCAGGAAGCAGGCAGCACCAGAGCTGGTTCATGATGTTCCTCATCTGGACTGTATTGCCGGGAGAGGGCGTCGGTCTTTGTGTTCTTGGAGCCTGGACGGAAAGAGATTGAGAATCTGAATCGATCAAAAAACAAGGACCACCCGGGGGGCGTTCAGTTGTTTTGCTGTCTTAAGGTTGGTAATGTTCTTGTAATCAGTGAAGATAGTGAATGGGTACTCCACTCCCTCTAATAGGTGGCGCCATTCTTCCAGAGCAAGTTTGATGGGCTGGAGACCAAGGAACTCAGGTGCCTGATGGAACTTTCCAGTCAAACCTCCAGATCCTGACAAGTCCCTGTGTCAACCCGGCCGGCTCAGTGTGGCTACATGTATTTTTGTTTTGATTTTTGTGACGATCACTGTGATGTGCATGTAATTTTGCTGTGTCATGTTTTGGTGTGGCCAAGCGATAACCCGACGACACTTGAAGCTCGTTTTTACTTTCAAAAGTAATTTTCCAAAGGAGTAATGACTGTTAGATTGTATTTGTTTCCGTAAGGTTATAAAGAAAAATGGTTTTTGAATGCTTATTGTCTAATATGTGTTGAATAAAGTTAGAGCAGTTCTACTATGCAAAGAAGTTACTCCTAACGCCTCTTTATCTATGGTAGCATTGATTGCATATTTGTGGGTATAAAATTAGACACAATAGCGTGCGGCTAACCACTCTGGCACTCATCATATCATATTTGTTACTCTCAAATGCTGACTTTTGCAACATATCAGGCGCCGGGGAAATTGCAGCGTATGAGTGTTGATAGTGAGAGTTAAAATGCAATAACACAATGACATTAGTGCATTTATCTGATACAGATACAGGTAAATCAGCTAGTGTTTCCACACTGGATGATATGTCCAAATGTCCAAACCAGTGAGATTGGTGAATATTGTGTGAGTTTGTCGTTCGCTGAGAGAGAATACTGTACTCATTGTGTGTAACCTAGCACTTGAAAATATTTATTATTAAGTCATAAAAACTGATATGGTTAAGTGAATAGTGCACATTGCTTTTCCCTTCAGATTTGCCAGTTGGTAATTGAGCGGTTTCTCCTCCTCCGGCTCTATAATGGGCTTGTCATGCTGTGCTGCTCAATGCATCTTCAAAAGGAACCAAGTCTCTGTGGCTCAAAGCGAGGGCTGTAAACTAGGTCGCCAGAATGAGCCAAGGAATTTTTGCAAGACAGGAAAGAAAGTTTGTGTGTATTGTATGTGCATGGATATGGGGAAGGGGGCTAAAACAGTGCATTATTAAGGTGTTTTGGCTGTGGCCTGACTGCATGATTCTGGTTTATTCGGGAAACACCATCAAAATGTGGCTGCTGGAAAAATGCTGTAATGGGATTCTTTTTTCCCTTGCCACTTTTTTGGGAATTTTTTGGGCAGATTTGAGGGTAAAGGGGGATTAAAACATGGCAAGAAAAGAGGATGGACAGAATATGGGTATGCCTTTAACTTAAGTGGTCTTGTGCCATAGCATTCGATCGCACAGCTGCCTCCTGTGAAGATGAGGTGGAATGACTGAATGTTACCTTGCCCCCCACTATATCTCTTTTTGTCTGATCGATGTGTCCCGTTGGCAAAAGGTGTCAAAATTTTGAGGCTCTTTCCTTTTTTCCCTTAACTGTGGCTTTTAAGGGGGCTAAAAGTGTGCATGTGTGTCTAATGCTATGAAACAGCAGGGGTTCTTGCATGTGAGGATAACAGTCTCGTTAAGTGCCAGACCTGAGAAGCTTTTACATCTGACGAGGTAAGGTCCCATGAGCCTTTCAGTATCTTACTGTCAATCAGACAACTTAATATATGCATGGCTTTTTGGCAGTTTTTTTCTCACACCTTGTTTTTTTCTTAGCATGTGATCTCTGAAACATGCCACCTTTGGGCTCATAATTTAGCAGCATTTCTCTTTAAGACACACTCTTGCACAGCAAACTCATGAAATACGTAAACAGAGATGCCGTAAGCAGTTTGGTTGTAACCCTGGCCCTCTGTGTGAGTCTGTGCGTCTGGATAGGTGTGGAAGTGTGTCTTCAGACATGCATGGGTGTGTGTGGATGCATGTGCGGATGAATTATGGATGCACCAGCTTTTAGAAGAGTAGCAACTGTAGCAGCAGCTGATGAACATTGTTTACATTCTTTGACCTGACTGTGCATGCATGCTGAGGGACTGTGACACACTAATATAGTTGTTAATACACAGTGCATTCCCTTAGCAAGATCGAGCTCTCCCATGACTTTAGAACAGAAACTGGTTGTTCAGATTTGGCATATTAACTGAGTAAATGTATGTGGGTTTTCTGCAGAATTCACTGGTAGAGGGACAAGTATGTACCCCATTGGTGTGATTTTCCCACATGGCCTTACATGTGGCTGAGGGGATCAAAAAAGCAGAAAATGGCAAATTTGGTTGCTCATGAAAAAGATTCTCATGTGAAAAGTAGATGCCTCAAATAGTACTGGTTAATAAAAAATCTTGGATGTGAGCACACATTGCAGCTCACATTTCAGCTGTTTAGCTGATGCATGAAAGTGGTGGAAAATGAAAGCATTAAAGGCACTTGGAAGAGATAGTGGGGTGGGAATGTGCTTCTATGAAACTCAGTATATTATTTCTTTGTATTTTTTAGTATTTTCTTCATTCACTGGGGTGACCTGCCTATCTGAAAAATGATAGGTGTAGCAGTAGAATAACCACATCTCAGTGAATTCTCATAAGTAAACATCTCCAAGGTCTCAAGTAATGAGGTCAGTGCCCCCGTGAGCCAAAACTCAAGCTTCAGATTAATTATCTAGTTTCAGACAGTTTTTGTCTACTTTTAGATTTCAAACCTTCTGTTTCTAAGGAATTAGGAATTAGGCTGAAACAGCTTATTTCAGACTCAAGAATCAAAATATAGAGCTGAAAGTGAGTGATGGATTCTCTAAAAAATATGTTGAAAATATTTATTAGTTAACTACTTATTCTCTCCCACAAGGGAAGGAGAATGTAATCAGTTCTGTTTGTCTGTCTGTAAATACCAATAACAACTCGAGCTGATTTAACCTAGTGAAACTCAACTAGACCTTGGGGGACATTAGTACCTAGGTACCTTGTTTGGCTAAGAAATTGACCTTGACCTTTAGGCTGATGTCATTATATTGTAATAAAAACAGGCTGATGTCAGCATGTTGTAATAAAAACATTGTAAACCATCAAATATTTAGTATAGCCCTTGCTGCTATCCAGTATCAAAGTTTGCTATGTGCCTCAGTTTTGGACACACAGTTTGGCATTTCTCCCATCCAACACTGTTGTGATTGTCAGGGGGATTGATCACAACAGTAAGCAAAGAACTGGTGCAGCAACTAATACACAAAGAATTATTAGGGGTGGCATTCTGTCGGGAAGGGCAAGCAAGAGAAGCACTGCTTACCCAGTGTGCTATGTTGTCATAAACAGAAATTTATCAACAACTGGCTAACAGGACTTGTTGAACCAAGACAAAAACATATAAAATCACATCCTAAACTACACGTCATGTACTGGATTGTTATGAATTCACATACCATTACACCTGTAGCTGGGATGTTTTGCCATATGTTCACTGTGCTGTCTGCAACCACATACATGTACTGTAATGATGCTTTTTCTCCATTTTATTATCATTTCTTTGTGTGGTAAGCAAGCTCTGTGTTTCTACTTTCAAAATATCTGACAGCCTTCCTACATAGTATAGTGGAGCAATATTTTAAGATGCTCGGTGGGTGGTGAAGAATGTAAATATAACTCTCAATAACCATGGGAAATATCCACTGCTGTGACTGAAATGCGATGAACTGGCATTTAGATCCACTGTTTAAATATTTAAACTTTACAACTTTACAACACAATTCACACTCTGTGTGTGAGGGATTTATCTCACATCATCACTGATTTTCTCAATGTGCATGTATTTGGACAGTGGGAGGCAAAAAAAAAAGCACCCATAAGGAGCCAGGTAAAATGGTTTTTCCATCCTTCTAGGTGACCTCTGGTATCCCTCTAAATAAAGTGAAGGAGATGGCTGGGAAGAGGACATCTTTGCTTAGACTATTTCCCCTCTAACACAATAGAAATTGAATAGATTAACAAATGAGTAACACAAAATAAAACAACACTTTTCTAATGTAAGGGATAAACTGAGCAACAGACAAGGCACAGCAAAGGAAAGAGCAAAAAAACCAAGCATGCACTGCTCAGGTAAAAAAAAAGATTCTTGAATATTACCACTATCAGCTTCAAAAGTGGCAAAAAAAAAAGATAGAGAGATAAAACTGTGGGTGTGAAAGAGAGGATATTAGCATGGGAAAGGAGTAGGGGCTCAGGCAAAGAGGGTCAAACAAGAGGGGATCACAGAGAAAAAGAAAAGGACATGTGTCCCATGTGGAAGGATTTTATGAGAATGTGAATTTCTTTGTGCTACATGAAAATAGAAAGTCAAGCCTTTGGAGGACTGCGATTTTATCAGTCAAAGGGTTTAGCCCAAACGTTTTTTCCAGAAATTGAAGGTTGTGAAAATGAAAAGAAGTTTGAACAATATCAGAGAATAAGCATAAAAGAAATATATCTGCTAATGCATAACATGTCAGATGGGGGGAGGCTTTAATGTACTGCATATGCCTGTGTGAGGGTGTAGCAGTTTTGAGTAGTGAAAGAAAGATGCTACAAGATGAAATTCCAAGTCCAGACAGAAGTTCTGCAGCTTTCAACATCAACACAGAGCTTCAGTCTGTGGGGACAGCAGCAAAACACACACTCATCTACATCTCCTTTGAATTACAGAAAAGCTTGATTTGTTGAGACCCACTTTCATTTACTAGCTGTCACTTCAAATGCTTACAAGTATATGGAATTGGAATAGAAATTTGAATCATTTTTGCTTATTATTAATTTTTTTTTGTCTGCAAAACAGTTGTTTGATATTAAAAATGGAAATCCATATTTTTACTGGCAAAAATGACATTAAAACACCGAACCCATTTGCATGTCCATTTGTTAAACATGGCACTACAGGCAGGAGCTGATCAGCTTAGCATAGCATAAGGACTCTGCAGGACCTGTACACCTCCAGGACTCTGGGGTGTGCAGCTCGGATCACAGCTGACCCTTCTCACCCTGGACACAGTCTGTTTGACCTGCTTCCCTCAGGCAGGAGGCTCCGCTCCATTCGCACCAGAACCTCCCGCCATAAGAACAGTTTCTCCCCCTCTGCTGTTGGACTCATGAACAATAACCATGTGACTGTTCGCATCACAAACACATGACCCTACACTGTGTTCACTGCATCATTCCATTTTTGCACTGATCACCACCTGCATTCATGTATATATCTATCTACTTAGCACTTTTACTTTTTATTTTTATGTTTATTTAAGCGTTGTCTGACAGTTTGTTTTGCACTAAGTACCACAGCAATTTCCTGATGTTGTAAACCTGCTCAACATTTGGCAATAAAACCCTTTGTGATTCTGATTGTGATAAAGCTTCGAAGCAGGTGTAATACTAGCACTGGCATTTAACTAACCATTAAACCTGTGCATGTGTTAAAGAAATGTAGTAGGTGGATTGTTGAAGTCTGGACCGAGTCAGCTAGTTGACTCTTAACTCTAGCAACTTTATTAGCCTATGCAGCTAAGGCAGGCTATTAGCATAGACAAGTGAAAAAAAGCAACTGGTGGACTTGAAAATGTTGTGAGTTGCCACTGAGGTATGTCTTCTTATTTATTTGTTTTAGTGAGAAATTCTTAAACACAAGCATTCTCCTAGTAGGAAGGCTAACAATGAGGTGACATTTAATACAGTTAGATCCATAAATATTTGGACAGAGACAGTGTTTTTCTCATTTTGTTTCTGTACCAATGAATTTTAAACGAAACATCTCAGATGCAGTGCAGGTGCCAGTTTTCAGCTTTAATTCAGAGGGTTGAACAAATTGATTGGATATAAACATGAGGAACTAAAGCATTTTTTAACACATTCCTTTCATTTCAGGGGCCCAAAAGTAATTGGCCAAGTTAAAAAAATAAATAAAATAAAATGTTCATTTCAAGCACTTCGTTAAAAACCCTTTGCTGGCAATGACAGCCTGAAGCTGGCTGCTTAATTGATAATGACACAACGAAGGAATTGCCCACACTTGCCCATGAAATAGCCTTTGAGTCAATTGCCCAATTACCTTTGATCCCTTTAAAAAGAGGGTGGCACATGCTAAGGAGCTGAAACTCCTAAACCCTTCATCCAATTTAAATGTGTATACCTGCAAATGAAAGTGTACACATTATGTCCATGTCCAGTACACAACTATAACTGCAATATGTTTCAGTAAACAGGTAAAAAAGACAAAACGTGTCAGTATCTAAATATATATGGACCTAACTGTAAGTAACTCGAACTGAAGTCACATTAAAACTGAAGCTGAGTCTATGGGCAAACAGCCCCTGGCCCTGACCTCAGTAAACAATTTCTTGATGTCTGTACAGGCTCAGTCACTCATTTCGGGTTGTACTAAATAAAACACAAGGTTAATTTTATACATTTTGGAGCCAGAAAGGAGGATTATCCATATTATGTTCACTGGCTAATGACTTGTGATGGACGAGCCATTAACCAATGAGTGCGGAGTTGCACTGTAAGAACCACCCCTCTCTCATCACATCCAGTTTTAAAACAGTAGTAAAACAATAGTGAAATCTTTATGCTGTGTGTGATTATGTCTCTGTGACTGTTTTGTGTCTCTTTTTGGTCATTTTGAATCCCTGTTCAGCTGTTTTGTGTTTCTTTAAATTAGCTTTTAGTCACACTATGAACAATGATGCCGTTTGGTGTTATTTTGATCATCTGACCTTGTTTTGTTTAGGGGGTGGGGGTTGTGTCTTAGTGGTCATTTTGCACCTCTTTATTTTTGATTAGTCATATCTAATCTCAGCTCTGTGTGTTTTTCTAGTTGTCCATGGTTTCTTTCATAAATCTTTTACTTTTTCTCTTTTTCCTTTTTCTTCCTTCTTGTTCTTTGTGTCCATGAAGGTGTTTCCACCCCATCATCTGTCTTTGCCTTGGTGTTTTTGTTTTTGGCAGTTTATATTTGGTCTCCCATTCAGTTTACTTCCTGCTTTATGTTGAAAGTTAGTTTCTCCAGTTGCTTTCTAGTTTTACATGCCTCCTTTGTACTTCCCCCACCTTTTATAGTATCTAATTTAGTTCAGCTTTACCCTATTACATGTCTCTGTCTGGTGTGCATTTTGTCTGTTTTTATTCCCTCAGTCTTTGGTATTTTTTTTTTAATTTTTGAGACATTGTTTAATACAATGAAGAAAGCACTGTGTTTCTTTCTTTCTCTGTCTCTGTCTCTGTTTTTTTTTTTTTTTTTTTTTTTTTTTTTTTTTGCATTTTAATGAGAACATGAAAAGCAGAACAAATAAGTCTACCCTTCAAGATGTTGTCATGTTATTATTACACTCTGCAAACACTGCCATTTCTCTAGTTTAAAACCTCGATAGTGGTGCTTTTTATGTTATGGATTAAACACAAGGGATTCTATTTGCGAATGCCTATCTTGAACAGTTCAGCTTACAAAGGCTTCTGCCTGATGACCTACAATTTTCCTCATTATACTGAAGAGAAATGGGGGTACTCAGAGGGGAAAGGGTGATTAGAGTAATGATTATAGTAAACCTCTTTCATATTGTCTGCTGGGTACACCAGAGATCTGTGGGGGTTGGGGGGTACAGGGGTTAAACGGAGTATTGGGTAGTGGAAAGAGGGAGATTTAAGAGACAGGAGATGAAGACCACGGAGGTTACAGAGAACGAAGAGTGATAGAACATGTGTTATGATAAACCAACGATTATATTCTTTGCAAAACTATTTTAGTGTAATGTGAGGGCAAAGGATACAGAAGGAAAACAGATAAGTAGAATTTGTTGGTCGAGGAAGAGATGAAGGCAGATTATGATAAACTGTTGTTGACTCCTGGCTTACAGCTGGTTTATTGTTCATCTGTTTGTTTCCCCCACAGACTAAAGGACACATGACCAATCCTCTTACAAGTACTCAACCTGCAGTCGTCTAATCCGTGTCCTCTTATTCAGTAGCATAAAGTCATGGAACGCTGCAGCAGTTCTCCACCCTGCACTGGCTGTCACCGACTGACGCTCCACTGTAATCCTGTACACTACCTGTCACTGGGGAAAGTAATAATACAAATTATTCACCTGATGCGAGTGCAGCATATGCTGTCCTTTTTGCTGTGTTTTGGTTATTTGTCTAATCAGAAAGAAATTTTTATTTCTCACTGTCTTCTAGTGCTGCAGTCAACTAAAAGAGATGGAGGGGTGATTAAATTAAATAAACTGGTCACAGCACACTGAGTGATCTTTGCATACCAGCCTTATTACCTGAAAATATTTTCAGCACATTAAAACATCTTAACTTCCTGTTTTATATTGAAAAAAAAAAGTATGTGCACATCATTTCCATCCTTTTCTCAAAGTCCTAATACTACTAATAGTACTAATGGTCCTTCTGCATTTCTCCCCTTAAAATCCTACCTACCCAACACCTGCTCATCACCTTTGTTCCCTTCGTGTCTGTTAAAGTCTGCTTCAATCACCGTCTCTCACCCCTGTGGACATACTCTACCGGCTCATCCATCTTACTTCAGAATTCCTCTTTCTCTTCTGACAGCATTCAACATCACCTCTTTGATTTCAAGCTTCACACTCATGATCCTGTTTCATACTCTCTTCACCTTCACACTATTCACATGCTCTTCCTTAAAGATTACCCCAACTCCATTTCTCTTCCTTATCTCCACCATGGTAGAACAACTTCAATCCACTGACCTGCTGCTGACCTTGCTTCCCTTCCTTCTGGTGTCCTGCACAAACAAAATATCTACCTTCCTTCTCTCCATCATATCAGCCAGCTTTCTTCCTCTACCAGTCAAAGTCCCTACATTTAAAGTTTCTACTCTCACCTCCACCCTCTTCCCGTTCCTTCTCTCTCACTGCCTCCTAACATACCTTCCCCCTCTCCTCTTCCTTAATCTTTGGGAACAGTAGCTGTCTGATCTGATAAGTAAATCTCTTTCATGATGATCTGCTCGTCTGATTTGGCAGAAATGTTACACTAGATGCCCTTTCTGACACAACCCTTCCCATTTATCTGGATTTAGGAGTACACTGGGATACCTGCTATTATAAAAAACGATGTAGAAATGTCAAGTTGAGCATTCGACTCGCCTCATTCACCCAAGCACTTTCTAACATTCTCACACCGATGAATGCGTCAGATAGAAACTTGGCGTTAGAATTTTGTCTGAGAATACTTTGGCATGCAGACCAACCTTCTGATTAGTAAATGACCTGCTCTACCTCATGAGCTACGCAAACATGTTCCATAAATTTGCACTTGAATACTAGACCAATCAGCTGGCACTACATTGGGTGAGTTAAAAATTGGGTGGAAAAAGGCAGAGAAAAACACACATTATATGTAAGACTTATATGTTAGGCTACTCATGTAGCACATTTTATCCTCATTACAGGGACACCAGCAACTGGAGAATAAAAATAGGGTCATAGAAGACATCCACCAGCTGTCAGCCAGTCGACCAGTGAACCAGTGGCACTGTGCACACTGGTCTTTAAGTTTGTCTAAATCTGAGTAAAACATTTTCTGTAATATTATACATAATAGCTTCCTTCTGCAGCAAAACCAAAGCCACTTAGAGCTCGGAAATTGAACCAAGGCTGCTAGCAGGCACACGCTCAGCTCAGAAACTTCTCAGTTTGATGTCCACGTAAAAACATTGATAAATGTATATGATATTCCACCACTGGACTGCTTTGAAAAATGACTTGAGCTGCACTGATTTGAATTACACCTTGTGAACATCTGCGATTCAGGAACTGATTTACAAAAATATAATTTAAAGTTGAAATATATCAAGCAGCATTCTCCGCAGGAGGTCTGCTCTTTAGCACGTCTGCTTTCAACTGTTAACTCCTTCACCACATGGTACACATGGCTTAATGTAAACCCCAAACACTGTCCATTGATTCATAGCAGCATTTCCACACAGGTATATTGTGGAATGTCCTGTGAGTCATCAGTGGTACCTTTCCCACATTTCCACTTCTCTGTGAGCGAGCATGAGACGTATGACGTCTCAGTTTCTGTAAAAACTCTTTTACATCACTGCTTCTTCACATACTCTGTTTCCTGACTGAACTGGTAAAAACTCACCTAAAAATATGACACATGCCGACGTACTAAGCATGTAAAGGCCCGATTGATTTTAGAGATAAGCCCTGGCACTCTTTATGAGCATACATTCAAGTCTCTGCTGAAGAAATAAGAGTGTGTTCTTGTGAAGAATTTACAAGAACACACTCTCTGAACTAAATGTAACCATGCTCTATAGTTACACCATGTCATTGTCTGCTTTGCTACTTTGTCAAGTAAGGAAGCAGGAAGCAGGAAGCAAGGGGTTGAGAGACAGTCTCTGTGATACAGACAGAGTGGGACTCTTGTGCTGTGTTCATACCGCCAGTGTCAAAGTTACAAATCAGCCTGTCATGACTCATTACATTGTTGCTGAGTCACTGTTGCAGTGTTCCTTAATGGGTTTGGTTGTGTTTGAAAACATGGAAGCATATGATGACTTTACGCTTCACTGAATCACTGGATCACTGAAAAACGTTTAGGCCAGCTCAGCTATAATACTTAGCATGTGACATAGCATGTGATGTCTGTCCAGCAGCCACAGATAGTGCGTTTGAGTTTGTTTGGTTGTTGCTTTCCATTTAAAAATTACTCGTAGCCATTTCCTTTTTCACTGGTATTGTGAACACAGCCTAACAGGCTTATGGTAAACAGAGGGATTAGGTTAACATCTCACTGTGTGTAACATTTTTTGACTATTTGAAACAATGAAATAAGTAAAGCTCATGAGAGAAGAACTATAATCCCAAAACAACTGTTAGTTTTTAAAAATGTTCTCTTGGCCAAAACACAACCAAACACTACTAAATCAGATATTGTATCTGTATATTTCATATTCTGAAATTATTTTAAAAACCAAAGATGATAATACCATGTTGTTCAAGGTTTTTTGGACAGTGAGTGCAAGATAAACTGGGCAGTTTTCAGTATTGTGGTAGTCTAAGGAGCTTGGAAAGAAAAGCGTCTGGACTTCTTTGAGTTGCTTGAAGACGTTTCACCTCTCATCCGAGAAGCTTCTTCAGTTCTAAGGGTCAAATGGTGGAGAGTCCCAGATTTAAACCCAGGGGGAGTTTCCCCCCAAAGAGGGACAAAGGACCTCCTGATGATCCTCTACCTAATCACATGACCTGGATGACTGAGAACCTTCACTGACAGTATTGTGGTAGGATTTACCGTGGTAATCTATTAACTATTAATTTTAGATCTGTGATTTGTCAATTAGAATTTCAGCTAACGATTTTCTTTGGTAATGTAAAATTCCACCTTTATACAGACTGTGGGTTGGCAAGCAGCCCTAATGGATCATGTAACATGGGCCTAACACAGTGCTTTCAAAAAAAGGTATATGCAATGTTCCTTCTTTCTTTCTTTCTTTCTTTCTTTCTTTCTTTCTTTCTTTCTTTCTTTCTTTCTTTTTTCTTTGTTTGCATATTCTTTCCCATTTAAATGTTTCAGATCATCAAACTAATCTTAATATTAGACAAACATAGATCGAGTAAATACAAAAGGTAGTTTTTAAATTATGATTTCATTTATTAGGGAAAAAGGCGATCCAAACGTACCTGGGCTGGTGTGAAAAAAGAATTATCTCCTAAACCTAATAACTGGTTGCACCACCCTTGGCAGCCAGAACTGCAATCAAGTGTCTGCATAACTGACAATAAGTCTCTGACATTGCTGTGGAGGAATTTTGGCCCCCTTGTCTTTGCAGAATTGTTTCTACTATAGACTTTCGTAAGATGCAGGGATAAACTTCATAGTGGGAAATAATTTAGCAGAGGTAGGAAAACGCATACAAGGATCAGGTAGCAATATTACCTAAGTAAGCTGAAACCCAAGTTTCAGTTGACACATAATGGCTAAAAGAGGTTAGATTGTGAGAATAAAGCAAAAGCAATACAGGCAACTGTCAGTTAAAGATTAAGATGAATGTTGAAATGCTGAAACACTGGCTGACATGTAACCACTGAAAGCTGATTACTGGAAATGTTAAAAAGCAGTGGTAAAAATAAAAACAGTTGAAATGGCACTTAAAAAAAAAAAATTGACATCTCAGTTAGAAGGAGATGACATTTTGTTTAAGATGCAACAGCCTCAGAGGTGGCAAATATTCATTTGGCCCTATATGCTCACTCACACAAGTGTAACTCCATGTAAATGCTGAAGGGTAGCTACTCTATGCGTAACCTCGATCTTTCACCACATGGCCAGGTATTACGAACGGTAAGAAATGAAAATGGCTGAAATGTCATTGGAAGACTGAAGCATTGATTGCACTCGTGGACAGCTACCAATTTGCATAGAGATGACAAGCAGGGGCAAGCGGGCGTATTCCACACGAGCAGGAACCTCCAGGTCCAGAGAACGAAGCTATAGAAAGTATCAAAAACTGCTTTTTTAAATGTTCTTTAGAGGCAGCCTCCAAAAGTAGACTCCCTTATTAAAGTACGAAACTTTACTGAATTCAAAAGCAAGTTGACACCAACTGTATGAAGACTGAACCTGTTTGGATTTTGTTAAATTTGACGTGACACTACAGTAGTGTTGACAGTCTGCTAGCTGGAGTCACTGACCTGGACCTCTCGACTGTGTTTGTGCTGTTTGTGCCCTCTGAAACACATGACTTGCTGTGTGATGCAGCCCATCTAAGAAGTCTGTCCTTCAGTTTTGTTTAGTGAAGTTCCAGTGTATATTATGGATGCAGCTTGTTAGTGTTCGCCAGTGTTGGGTAAGTTACTTTAAAATAGTAACTTAGTTACATTACTAGTTACTTCTATCAAAAGTAACTCAGTTACTTCAAGTTACTCGTTACTTTCAAAGTAACTAGTTACTAGGGAAAGTAACTTTGGTTTTACTCAGAATTCTCTTGTTAATGTGTTGCTTCCACAACTTTGCCAGTCTTCTAGCTTGCTTACTTGCCACAAGTGCACTGTGCCACCTACCAATAGAAAGGAAAAGATAATGTGCATATTTCCACGAGAGAAATCCCACGCCTGGACCGTCATTGACTGCTGCCATGATTCTAGCCTACGTCACAGCGTCATGTGCACCTTTTACATCCAACACAAAAACTGCAGTCGTGGTGCTTTGATTGTACTCAGAACTTGGAAATTCTGCCTTCTGAATAGGAAGATGTAGGTAACACCAGACTGCAGATGAGCTGCATAGCTGCATGCAGGGCTGGACTGGGACAAAAATCGGCCTGGGCATTTTGACCATTATAGGAAAAATCATAAAGCCTTTGAATGAAAACAAACACTGTTGTGACAGTGATGTTCACTGTTTTGATGGTATATATGCATCAATCTATCAATCCTTTGTTGTAAGATTCAGATAATTATTTTTTAAAAGCTAGACATTTTAAATGAGAATAAGAAAGAAAATTATTTCTTTGTGCCCACCTCTCCCTGTTAATGCCCCACCTGCCCCCCCGGCAAAACTTTGCTAGATCCGCACCTGCACAGTTACCAGCTGTCAGCTACCTAAAAAGGATCCTGGTGTTATTTGTCTCTCAGAAACAGTTCATAACTTCCCTTCAACTCATTTATGTCACCTAAAAGGTAAACCTGTTTCTCCATCACCTGTTCAGCTCTGATGATTCAGTAAGGACGTCTCCTGATTTCATCTTCATGTTTCCCTCTCACCAGATAAACAAACCGACATCATGACCAGCAGCTTTTTTGCAGCTGTGGCTCCAGCAAACATCAGCTGATACTAGAAAGTAATATTAAATAAATTCTAACAACAGCTGATCAAGCTTAAACGTGCTGCTGTTGTTTAACGCAACATCGGCTGGTTTCCTCTTTCTGGCGCAAAGTGGGCGATAAACAAGCAAGAGAGCCGATCAGCTGATCATTGATCAGTTTTCATGATTGAAGTAGAAACGGGAGAGGGAGGGGGGAGAATGAAAGAAGAAGAGGCAGCTGTGCAGCAAAGACACAGAATAACTCCAGCTTTGTGTCTTTTTCATTGTAGCTGAATTACGGGACAAACTGTTCCTTTTCGCCTCAATAAGAAACGCGTAATATTTTCTCTGAATACCAGACGGGACGGTTGGCAACTCTAATAACTGATGAACAAAATAAAGTTCAACATCATTAACTTCATAGCACCCACCCAGCTGTATAGAAACTCCGTCATGCTAGCTAGTACGCAGTATGGAAAAAGTCAGAATAACGAAAATAAACTCCACCTAAACTTGGTTTATATCTGACCCAGGTAGACTGCAGGTCATAACTTCTTACCTGAAGTTCAGTTCACACTCACACTCGCGGCCGCCTCGGGTCTCTTTTCCTCCTGCGTCCCCTTTCCCTCATCCACCTGTTGGCCTCCACCACTTGCTAATGTTACAGAATCTGTGGAAGCTCCGCGATAGCCGCCACACGAAGTAACGAGTAACGAGCCTATCTAAATCCCAATAACGACTAACGCGTTCCTGATTTTGGCATAGTAACTAGTTACCACAATAATAACGTAGTTACTGTAACGCGTTACTTAATAACGCGTTAGTCCCAACACTGGTGTTCGCTGATTACTAAGTAACCTCTTTTCCAAATATTGTTATTTCTATCACCAAAAAAACAAGATGGCAGTAGCAAAAATGTTAACATTAAGTTTTGACATGAGTTCATGACCTCACAGTGTCTCCATGTTTGCAAAATCCTCAACAGAAGGAGCCCTTTTTTGCTTTTTTTGTTCCATTCAAAAATTACACAAAAATCTGAAGCAAACCAAGGAAGGGGACTAAAATGAAAGCAGCTGACAGGAGCCGGTGTGCCAATGATGAGTTCAAGGTTTGGCCTGAATCTCTGCACGTGTAGTCGTGGAAATTTTTTCACCCCTGAAGCATTAGTTCAAAACTGAATGTATTAAAAACAAAACATTTCTTCTCTCTGCTTGTTAAAACACTCCAGCAGGAACATTTCTATCGCTGACTTGTTTTTCGAAGACACCTTATCAGTTGAACGGCTGCTGTTCATACACCACAGTGTAACCTGAGGCAGCACACAGGCCTAGTGTGGAATTTCACTGGAGACGGTGTGCATGTCTGTATGTGTGGGTGTGTGTGTGGCTGACTGCTTTCTGTGTAAATATGTGTGTGTCTGGGTTTGAGACAGGGTTCTCTTATGGTCACCTCCAGGGCAAAGGGAGCTAAACACTAAATGGATGTTATGACAGCCATGTTGTCATCTTCTCCACACTGCAAGGCCTTGTTCCTTCTGCTGCCTCCACGTCAATAAAGCCTTGAAGGACAAGTAGCCGTTTGTTTTGGAGCCAAACATCTGCTTTCGGCCTTGTCTTTTTACCTCGATGTTGTCTCTGAAGCTGGTCTTGTCTCTGGTTTTTCATAGGAAAACTGACTTCAGTATTAAGGTCAGAGGTCTGGTTCAGCCTCAGCATCCCTTGCAAAATATTTTCCCCACTGTGCACAAAGTGGCGTTTGGTGTCAATCTTCTAACACACCCGCTTCAGTAATATCAGCCACTGAGAGATAACGGTCTCATTTCTGAGGTTTATGTAATCTATATAAGGTAGATGGAGGGGTGAGGGTGGTATAAGTTGCAGCTTTTTGATCCAGGAGACGTTTTTGTTTGGCAAAGTGATGATTTCATGTGCAGATTTGTTTCATGTTTGCCTTAGTCTTTAACTTATACTGCTACCTTTAGTCACTGAAAACTCCTTTTAGCTGAGACACTAAAAAAGTACAATACCGTGCAAAAGTCCTGAGCTTTGACTCATTTCTTTACATTTTGTTTGGAGTGTGGGATATAGGTTTATTGAAACATGGAAACGTGGAAATAGTATCAGTACACTTCTAACAAGCTTGATAGTCCATATTTGATATGATGATCTTTACTTTTAAACACAGCCTGAGCTCTCTTGGGCAAGCGTGCTTGTAATTTATTCAAGTAGTCTTCAGGAATTGTTCTTCGGGTTTCATAAAGGACATTCAAAAGCTCTACTTTGGATATTGGCTGTATTTGTTCCAGTCCCACACTGCTTTCAAAATGTTGAGGTCTCAAGTCTGGGAAGGTCAATCCATGACTGATAATGCTCCATTGTATGTTTTTTCTACCCAGATATACTTTACTGCATCAGTGGTGTGTTTGTCTTTGCTGGATTTTTTTCCTATTTCTTAAGAACTTGACGTTCACGTTTTGTTCATCTGCTGTAAACCTTTTTTATGCTTGACACTTCTTTTGTCCTCTACCTGTGCAGTTCCTCAATTTTGTTAAGGATGCACTGCACACGGGGTTGAAATAGGCCAAAAAATGTGAAATTGGTTCTTTGCTAAGTTGTCTGTTATGTCGACAGAACACTGGTTCATCCTTTGAGTTAGGTCCCTTTTTGTGCTTGAATGATTCATAGGTCAGTGGTAAGTGTCTTAATGAAAAAAGAAGAAAATATTTCTTTGAAAATGGTCAGGGGCAATGACTGTACTGAATGTTTAAAAAAGCACCTAATGTCCAGTGTCTATTGCTCAAGACCACATAAAAAATTAAGCAACTCCAGCTCCTTGGAAGCCAAATATAAAGACATGAGGGGTGCTTAAGTCTTTTGTATGGTACTGTAGCTGGTTAGGATTTGGGTGCTAAATAGTATTATTTTAGGTTTCAGTACTAAAAGGTACTTTTTTTGGATGTAGGCATTACAAATTATATTTTCAGAGATATTCAAGGAGCATGGTTAGGGTTAGACCAGTGGTCCCCAACCCCCGGGCCACGGACCGGTACCGGTCCATGAGTCATTTGGTACCGGGCCGCGAGAGTCGAGGCTCGGGTGTGAAATGTATGGTTTTCAGGGTTTTCATCGGTTTTTAGCGTTATTTTGTTATTGTTTTTATCGTTAACTTGGTTTTCCTGGGTCTTTTCACGTGTATAATGAATAAAAAATATATTTTTTCAGTACCGGTACTGGTTTTATTTTGTTGTATTTATCTGCGACACCTTTAAGGCCGGTCCGTGAAAATATTGTCTGGCAAAAAAGGTTGGGGACGGCTGGATTAGATCATTGAGGTTCAGGGGTTGCAACAGTAACATTAACCTTGTTTAAAAAAGACGAGTTGGGAGTGACAGCCCTTTCTCACTGATAATGTAACCCAGTGCATCAAGGCCACGCCAGCAGTTTGAGAAAGCAACATTAATTAACATGCTCAGGATAAGAATGGGCAAGTCACTTTTAATCACAGAACTGGAATGATAGAGGCGTCAGATGTCCTGTCTTCAAGGTGGTGTTGTGGGCTGCGAGTCTACATTGTGACCTATAAAAATAGGCCAAAGTGGCTCCAGAAAAGCTCAAAGTGGAATACAGATGATGAATTGCTTTTGTTATAGATGTTACTCTAAGCTTTCGCTTTTCATCTTTTCATCCTAACTGTGCTGTCAACTACTTTAAATCCTCTCCAGTTCCACCCTCCTCCCACCCCCCACCCTCTCAAAAAACACTTTATGCTTCAACACACTCACACACACACACACACACTTTCCCACAAATGACTCCGAGGCTGAGTCACCTGTTGCAATCGCTTAGACGTCAGCTGAAGGGTGCGAGAACCGAGCGCACACAGAACAAGAGCGTGCGAGCTCTACTCTGCACACTCACACATGCACCTATACAGAAAAACAACCCCTCCAGCTAACAGGGAGCATGCCTGAGGGTGTCGGACCTAAATCACTCAGCATCTCTGATGCCAGACAGCAAACACACAACAGATGCAACGTTTGTGCAACTTCTGAAAACCCTAAAAGCTTCCTGTTTTTGTACACAGTTAGATGTTCCTCCCCGTTTTTCTCCCTGTGTTTGCTCTTTTACTTCCCATTTTTAACTGTCATTCACTATGATTAACACACAGATATGTCATTCTGTCTTGGTATCAGTGCACTGTGTTTTTCTGTCTGTTTATGGTTGACAAATGTGAACAAGCCCAAAAAGGCTTGTTCATGTTTTTGTTGTATTGAGCCACTTGCCAGTGGGGCAGGTGTAAATCTGCTTTTGCAAGAACTGAATGATGGAGGTTATCCAAATGATCAAATACCAAGAATCAACAGTATACTGTGGCATCAGTCCTCCATATGTGTCAGCAATGAGCTGTATGTGATCAGCATTGTGGTAGCACTCAGATCTCAACGCAAAAATCACTGAACCAAGGCATATGAAATGCAGAGAGATGGACTTAAAGGATAAACATATGCAATGTATACATTTATGGGCATAGAGCACATATATAATATAAGCATGTTTAGACAACTGAAAAATGCAGTTCCTCTTAACCTTTTCGTAACAACAAGCCTAACAACTACACAAAAATACAACTATTACAGTATGAAGAAGAGGAAATGCAGACGAGAGCATATTTCTCCCATATTACTTTCATTTCATTGGGAGAAATGAGTCTTCAGCTTTCAGGCCCCCCCTTCTTCTAAACCAGCTCTCAGTTTGGGTTCAGGAGACAGAAACACTACTTTTAAGATTAGTCTTAAACCTTCTTTTTGGATAAAGTTTATAGTTAGTGCAGGATCAGGTGATCTTGAATCCTCCCTTAGTTGTGCTGTAATAGGTCTAGGCTACTGGGGGATTCCCATGATGCACTGAGTGTTTTTCTTTACTCACCTCTTCTCACTCTCTGTGTATACACACCTCTCAGCATTTAATCATTAGTTATTATTGACTTCTGGCTCTCTTCCACAGTGTACCTTTTGTCCTGTCTCCCTGTCCCAACCCCCAACCAGTCATGAATAATGACTGTCCTCCCCTGAGCCTGGTTCTTCCAGTGGCTCATCCTGAGTAAAACCAAGGTGTTGCCAGCCCAGCCCAGAGATATAAGAGATATAGATCCAGTGAGAGCTGGAGGCCACCACCTGATGAAGCCAAACACCCAGACCGATTGGTTCATAGCAACAGGCCAGAAACCTCAACCTGATGTTCTCCAAGTCCACAAAACATGTGTAAGTTGGTTGGGCAAACTCCCACACACCTTCAAATATCCTCAAGGCGTCCAAAGCTGCTCCAATTTTCTGTGACCAGGATGAAAAATGTATTGTTCCTCCTGGATCTGAGGTTCAACTCACAGATGGTGAGATTGTTATTTTGCTTGTAGCCTAATTATGTAATCTGCCTTGTTTTAGTTCTTTTTCTTGTTTAGTGAGAGAAATCCAGCCTGTTTTAGTCTTCAACAAATGAAATGAAAATTAAGATCAGATGTAGTGTCTGAGGTGGAAATGTGAAGGAGGCCACGGAGAGGGTTTGCATCTGGAGATTATTTGTTCACATATGAAGGTAGATCCAAAGACATCTTCTGAGCATGTCTGTGGAGGGGTTTTCTCTTGAGAGAAAAATAAAATTCCAGCACTAACTGGAACTGCTCTGTCAGGAATGAATCAGAAGTGCAACAAACTGTCTGTGACTCAGTGCTCTTAACTATTTCAGTTAGAACATCAACCATATGGTTAATGTTTAGCACTGACTTACACAACACATTCTGGTGAATAATCAGCATAATCAGTTTAGTTCTTTTCAGTCTGACATTTTCCATGTCAGACCAATTTTTCATGTCAAGTTTGTGACTGAAAGTTGAAAGCAAGTTTGTTGCACTTTTTTTAAGCCCTTTGTAAAGCTGTCATCTTACCATTTATTGATTCCGCGGTTCTCTTTAGCACCAGTGTATACACCAGTGTACTCATTTATAAATGGTAAATGGCCTGTATTTGTATAGCGCTTTACACAACCAGTCATCCACCCATTCACACACACATTCACACACTGGTGATGGCAAGTTACATTGTAGCCACCGCCACCCTGGGGCGCACTGACAGAGGCGAGGCTGCAGGACACTGGCGCCACCAGACTCTGACCACCACCAGCAGGCAACGGATGAAGTGTCTTGTCCAAGGACACAACGACCAAGACTGTCCAAGCCGGGGCTCGAACCGGCAACCTTCCGATTACAAGGCAAACTCCCAACTCTTGAGCCACGATCGCCCCAATTTAAAAAAAATAAAAAATAAAAAAATAAAAAAATAAAAAAATAAAAAAAAAAATAATAATAATAATAATAATAATAATAAAATTAAATTAATCCTAAAGACTGCAATAAAACAGCATTCATTACTAATGCAAAACAAATTACTAATATAACTCATAATCTAGATTTAGGAAGCTTGTATAAATCTATGTTCTTTTGCAAGAAGTCATGTAATGTTCAGAGTTTAACAGCCTGTTGTTGAAAATTCAAAATATTTTAACAGGTTATGACATAAAATGGAAAATGCCTTAATCAACACGATCAATAGGGGAGACCGGGGATAGTTGTAACGTGGGTCAGTTGTAACACTTCCAATTTCTCCAATCAGGGCTAAGTTTCAAATGATGTGACTCATCCTGTGCATGCCCAATTCAGTTCTGCTATCACTTGTGAAAAATCAGCACATTTTGTCAAACACAGACAATTTAACACGAAAAAAAGTAATTTGTATGCCAAAAAGTAAGTTTTTCTACTTTATTTCAATTTCTAATAGCATTATCTGCTTTGCAGTTAAACTCATCAAACTTAAATTGTGTTATTTGTATGTCTATGGGGATATATTCTGTGTAGGTCTTTAGTGCTAATGTTTTAGCCGTTGGCTGTAATGTTAGCTAGTTCATGGCTATAGGAGTCTGGGTCAGTTGTAACAACAACAGTCTGGGTTAGTTGTAACAATAATGCAGATGTTACAACTTACCACACTATTACTTTAACTTATATTAAACAAGTTGGGGCAACGACATCAGCAGAGAGAGGTTCACTGGTCGCTTTTGTATATGCGGTTAATGCCATTGGCAACACAATTCCTCCACTGTTTGTGTTCCCACACATATATTATGCAGACCACTGTGTCAGAGGTGGACCAGTAGGAAGTGTCATGGTCCCCGCACCTCGCCAGCTGACAGCAGTCAGGCGCTATGTTTTGTGTTCTTTATTCTCCTCTCTTGCCTCTGCTTTCTTTCTCTCTCGTCCTCTCCCTCTCTCTTTCTCCTGCCAGGGCAGAGCTCAGTATGGGCTCCTGCCCCTGGCCCACGCACCTGGGGATGATCAGCACACCTGCCGCTGATTACGAATTAGAGTACTACTTAAGATGGCGAGTCTGCTCTACTCGTCGCTGGATCGTTGAGCCATCAGCGTCAGTCGCCCTGCAAACCTGTTATTTGAACTCGTGAGTACTTCTGAACCTGGAAGCTGACTGTCTCTCTATATGTGTGTAGATCTCCCCTGGACCCTGAGCAACTGTGACTGAGCGTGTGCAAGACGAGTGGTGGTGAAGAGAGGAGCTGTATGGAAAGCCCCCACCCTGGACTCCTTCCCCTGTCACTCCTGGATCCCGAACCCCGACCCTTTTCCCGAACACCTTTGTATATATATTGCACCTGTGGGAATCACTGTAAATAAATCCACTCTTGTTTGAAGGAACTAGTGGTCTGCACCTGAGTTCGCTTCACTAGCCTTGACAGGAAGTATTGGTAGTGGAAATAAATCAGGGTGGGTGCAAGAAACAGATTTCCTCATCTTTCTGAAGCACTTCGCAAACCACGCCAAGGTAAGCCATGATAAAAAGTAATTCAATTGCGATGCTGGTGAACAACTACATTTTTTCAGCTTCATTGTTATGTTCAAAATTGGTGCAAGAGTTGTAGGTTATAATGCCCACTGAGCCAATGAGGCCAAACTCAAGGAAGACCAACCAAAATTGATGAAATATTCAGTTGCAGAAAATTCCATAATTTGTCTTTTTTGGGGGGTTGGAATATGTTCAAAAGCTAGATTTCTGCATCCTGTCACACACACACATAGCTACATAAATGGCTCAAGTGCATTCATGTGTTGAATAAACAAAGATTACATGTTAATTTTTTGTTAGTACCCTTATTTCATTGTGTTACATTTCAACCCAGGATATGTTACAACTAACCCAGACTATGGGGTAAATTGTAACATTTCACTCTTGTGTTTGAGACCATACCATGCAATGGGTAATTGTGCTGCAGAGAAAATAGCTGCACTATTTAATAGCAGAGACATGTAAATACTTTGCATTACATTTTGAATCCACTACCTTAAAAGAGCTCCAATTTACAGACAGAAATGTCAAAAATGTTACAACTATCCCTGGTCTCCCCTACATAATCAACATTTACATTAAATGTGGCACTTTGTCAGTTCTGTTTATCATTGTAATAATTTATAGTACGCATTTTCTCTTCTCGTTTTACAAAGTATGGTCCGGTAAAGAAGGTAATAAAAGAAGGATTGACGCTCCTTTCCATACCATGTGGAGAGTTCAAACAGCTCCTATTATAACTATCACACAGAAACATCTGGATCCCTATGGTCAGTTACAAACATTCTTTATAAAAAACAAAACAAAAAACTGAACTTATCAAAAAAGGACTGTTGGAAAATATCCAAAATCTTGGATGTGAGTGTTCTTGGTTCCCCTTACAAGACCTCTGTAGAGGCTCTTTGAGCCCAAAAAGGTCAACGCCTGCAAAAGCCCACAGCTGTAGGAATGAATGGACCACTTTTTTATCTGCATGTTTTACACAATACTGTTACCCACCTTCATTAAAATGACACTAACTCTCAGTAAATTTGGAGGTGAATGCAGAAATATTTAATTTAGTATCCCTCAAACCATGTTCTGTGCAGTTAAGAAAACACGGGGTAATTATACTAGTATAAATACACACATAAAACCATTAAGACCCAAATAAGGCACAGCAAAATATAGTAAAGAATGCCTCCTGAGGCCCTCAATTAAAAATTGATGTTATGCTCAAACAAGCTCTTGGCTGTATCCACTGAATATTTCATAAACAGTCTGACTTTTCCTTTTTGCTTTGGCACCATTATGCTGGCTTGGGTATGTAGGACAGGAAGCCACTCACAACTACTTCCTGTCTGATAATGCAGATCTCTGGAAGACCTGCAGGAAACCCCACCAGGAGAAACAGGGGCGAGGGAAAAGAGGAGGTGGGGATCAAGCTCGGTAGAAGAAGTTGTCACATAGAAAAGACTATATTTATCTCGATTCTTAACTTATTGAGAATGACACTGAAACAAGATGGGAACTGTCATGCACTTGTTTAATGAAATTGAAAAAGATAAAAAGCTGAGAAAGAGCATATAAATGGGAAAGGAGAACGGGAGAGGGATGATAGGCAGCTTGGGAGAAGACAGGGAAACGTACAAAGATAGCATGGCAGCAATTGTGTCGCAGGATCCAAGGACTTGTTTTGTCTTCATGAGAATCAGAGAGGAGGAGGCAGCCAGGAGCTACATGTGTATGTATGAAAGAGAGTGAAAGACAGGGAAGAAGTGTGTGATGCCTGGTGTGTGTATACATGTGTGCATGGCAGAGGGTGGAGGGGACTCCGGGGAGAAAGAACCTCGACTCAACCTCCAAAATCCTTTTCATGTGCGATTGGTGCCGTGCCTCTGTCTCCTTGTTATCTTCACACACAGGCCGGGTATCGCTTTCTCTGTGCTGGCCGACTCTGTAACTGACACCAAGTGTCTGCAGCACAACTTTGGCCGGCTTTTCTCAGCCCGCTTCTCCCTGCTTAAAACTGATTTGAATGAGGGTGAGAAGTGAATAGCTCAAATAATGCAGTGTCTCACTGCTATTTTTGACCTGGCATACATGTAAGCATTTGAATAACACTGCCATGTACAAAGCCCTTAATTTGAATGAGAATAGAACAAAAGGCTCAGCTGAGACTTTTTAGAGGGCTGAACCACCAGTTTTGACACACAGTGAAAATATACAAAATTCAAAGCACAACTTTATTGGAACAACGAAATGCACTATAAACTACATGCCAGATGATTCTACAGCAAAGCACCTAAGGTAATGAAGACTGAAAGATAAATTTAAATTGCACTTATTAGTACAAGTGAAAGGACAATTTTTTTCTTTTTTCTCTATGTGTGTATGGAGACACATTTTTCTTATATTCTTACACATATATATTTGATATTGGAGATTTATTTATGTTGTATTAATCCAATGGCAAGTAAATGCAAAAATTCATTCTAATGTGCACCATCTGGTGTATGTTCTGAATGACAATAAAATAGCTATCCTCTTCCATTCTACAAAACCTTCAACAACTCAGAGCCTTCTTGCTATGAGATGGTAGTATTCAACTGAATTAAACTCAGTTTTATACTTCCAAATCACAACAGTCGCTCTATGGTGCTAAATGAATAGGGAATAAACCAAGGCAATTAGATGCCCCCCTGTGAGCAAGCACTTGGTGACAGTAGGAAGGAAAACATCCTTCCTACCTCCAGCAGAGCCCGGCTCAGGTAGGAGCAGTCATCTGCTATGACCGGTTAGGAATGGGAGCAGGCAGGCAGGACAAAGCTACATTGTGGGAGAGAGCCAGAGATTAATAATAACTAATGATGAAATCCAGGGTGGTGTACAAAGATATACTGAGTGAAAAGAACTTAGTGAAGAGAAACACTGAGTGCATCATTGTAAGCCCCCAACAGCCTTGGTCTATTCCACCATAACTAAACGAGGGTTCGGGGTCACCTAATCCAGCCCTATGTGCTTTATCAAAAAGGAAAGTTTTACATCTAATCTTAAAAGTAGAAAAGGTGTCTGTCTCCTGAATCCAAACTCAGAGCTCTTTCCACAGAACAGTGGTCTGAAAACTGAAGCCTCTGCCTCCCATTCTACTTTTAGTGTCATGAAGTGGGGTGTGTGGCAGCAGCAGGTGGACCTAGAATGCAGGACTCATGACAGACAGAAGTAAATTTTAAATCACAGTGTTTATTTGTGCTGGCAAAACAGCAAAGACAACAAGAACAAACCCAGGCTGGAACAAACCAAAGGCAAAAAAGACTGACACAAATTACATACACCATGACAATATATACACAGGAGGAGATTATGGTAGAGTGAACACACCTGGGAACACAGCTGAACAGAATCTGACGAGACAGGGAAACAAAAACTGAAGGTTATGCACACAGGATGAGGGAATGTCAGAATAAAACAGGAAGTCAGTAGGACTGAGACCCAGACTAAGACATATGAACCTGAAACAATCACTGGAGATAAATAGACAAGGAGACATGACTGACTGGGGGGACCAAAGGATCAAACACTGAGAGATAATAAGAGGAACAGGAAGTGAAAAACACAGGGAAAAGGTCTTAAGATATATTAACTAGACAAGACAGGGATACCAGACAACCACAGAGACAGGACACGGAGAGACAAAACAAACACAGAGACAAGACTGATTACCACAGGAGACGCTGGAGACAGGTCAGAGAGACGAGACTGGGACTGACTCTAGGAACTAATAAACTCAAGGCAAATACAGAGCTAAAAGATACATATGTCTCAAATCTAAAAGAATAAGTCAGAAGTCCAAAAACAAAACTCAGAATAAAAGCTCAGAGACCTAGGACTACGACTTTTAGAAACTCTAGGAACCACAAGTAATCCAGCAATCTGAGAGTAAAGTGCTCTTTTTTGGTGATATGATACTGTGAAGACTTTAAGTTAAGAAGCTGATTCACAACCATCTAAAATGTCAATCAAATGTTTATCATCAATTGGTTCAAAATTATCTTTATTTTTCTTACACTGGGTCTTGGTGCAGGCTCTTGATTCATGTCTGTCTGAAACTAGCCACTCGCCCTTTATCTCAGCCTTTTCTGACTGGTTTGCGCCTCACACACAAAACATTTCTTTACGAGGGGCTGTTTAAAGTGAAGCTCTGCCCTGAAGCTGATTTTCCTGAAAGGGCACACCTGTGTGTGCCTGAAATCAAAGCGTGATGACATGTGACCAGTAATGGGAGGTCAACCCTCTAACTAATGTCTAATTCACATCTGTGACATAATACACTTTTATTCAGGGTCCTTTGGCAACCTAATGAAGGTCCTGAAATGCTGTGTTCTAATATATTGAATGCTGTGTTTGCTTTGCTCCTTAGATATTACCATGAAATAGTTTTTACTTTACAGGTTTGCAACTGTGAGCCAAAATAAAATATTGCTTAAAGCTCACCGTTTGTAATTTGAGCTGTTTGAAAGAGCTCAAGGCTTTGTTTACAGAACATGTGCTCACCAAGATAACAACTGGAGGTTTTTATTACTGCCACCACTCTTCATTTTTTTATCCTTGAGAGATGATGTTTTGTCCTTTGCTGAGCTCTAGACACCACATAAAAGTCAGTAAGAGGTGCAAATTCAGACTCGTAACTGGCTCATCACACTCTGTGTATTCAAAGACTGTCTCTCCATCCACCCCCACCTCTGCACTTGGAAAAAAAAGATGATTCTGTGGAATCATCTGATTTACCTTATTTTAAGACCTTCTAAGGTTTTATGTCCTGATATGCAAAACATATCATATTCAAATTCAACTAGAACACAGTTGGATGCAAAAATTCCAAATGAAAAGGGGATTTTCTTTTTTTGGTGCAGCAAAAGCAACAGGGACATGGTGTAACATGTAACAGTGTGCTCATTTACACAGACTTTACAGAGCTACTGCAGGAGCATCAGAGAGGACACTCCTTTCTTGTATTCACATGATACTTAAATGATATGTAAACTGACCTTTATGTGTAAATGAAGTCACAGAGAGTCACTACATTTCTGTTTGGGTTTGTTTTTTATATAAACTTGAAAGCGTAGCTGCTAAGGTGTTAAGTGATTTCATCATTTGGCTCACCAAATATTCATCAAGGACAATCATTTGTAACTAACCATGCATCTGAACATAATCCTGTTCATCTCTTTCTAACTCTGTACTTTGTTTTTTGCCATTTTTTCTCTCGCTGTGTAACAATGCAGTGTCGGTGGCTTGCATAAGCACATGCGTAGACTGAGAGGAACTAGGTCTGTTCAAAGCATGATGACTGAAACAGAAATCCACCCCCCCCCCCATCCCCCTCCAAAAAAAAAAATCTGAGAAGATGAAACGACACAAGAAAAAAAGAGAGAATCTTTAATTCTGATGAAAAAGAGGACACTTCATAGCATCTGTGTTGAATGCTAGAAAACCTCATTTGGGCAGAAAATGGGAAAGTTATCCTTCATCATCATTCCACATGTAATTTAGTATATACAGCTTTAGATAAAACTGACAAAGAAACTGTCAGAACATAAACGTGTTCACGCAGAAGCAAACTATGATGTATCATAAAAAATGATAAAAGCCAAAATCTTAATGCGTTCTATCATTTTATTCATGTCATGAATGAACATAAATAGACTAGACCATAGTCACCTGCCCCTCCCCCTACCACAAACACATCCACTGTACACTAACTTAGACGCGCAGACACTGAAGGCTGACAAATGTCGACTGAGATCTGGGGCAGTTTCCTCCTGGGCACGACATTGCTGTCCGTATGCAGCCAGATGAGCTCCTGCATCCAGCTGAGTGTGTGGTTACCACGGTGACCCTGGTGTCTCGTCTCGTTCACGACCAATAAAAATGCCGAAAAGCTGCAGAAAGGAGGATTGTCTGGGGGGCATTTAGTGGAATGTCATGTAGTATTACCCCAAACAGAGTGTGTACTAGTGCGCACAGTGTTAGTGTTGGACATTTAAAGGGTCTGGTGTGGTAATAAAACACACACAAAGAGTCTGACGGTTTAAGGTTCATTTAAAGGCTGTTTTCTTTTCTTTTTCTAACCTCATTTGATTTAGGTTCAGCCTTTAACAGCAACACACAGCTCCTGGGGCTTTATTGCACCAATGATTACACCGGCTCATTGACTTCCTTTTAAATTCAACTGTGGATGCACACATTAGGGTCTGTTTATATGGGCAAATGCAGCCTTCCATACATTTACCACGAAGTGCCTGCATCCAAAATGCACAGATAAACATTAAAATATTGTTTATTTCAAGTTTCCTTTTAAAGCAACTAAAACCACATGATGCCTTCATGTTTGGTTAAAAAAAAAACACACTAAAACAAGCAAATTTGAATGAAAAAAGGAAGCTCGTGCCAAGATCCTTTCTTTTTTTAATTTTGAAATTTACTGACTTACTTATTCCTTTTTTGTTCTTGGCATTAAAGGAACAATATACCTATATCTCAGTTATGGCGCAGACACTGTTGGAGTGTGGTAAAAAAACAAACAAAAAAAACCTCAGTATCGTGCATAACAGTTGAATGTTTTCCCAGTGAGTCATAATCCTGTAGACCCACTTGGGTTCTATTATGTTTTGCTAAGTCTTTCTTAATGGTTCCCTCATTTTTCTGACTTTCAAATACAAGCACAGAGTGTGCAACCAGCCAATGATGTCCTTTTCCACCACTCACCTGCATGCAACTCAAAATATGACAAAGCAAAAGAAGAATTGTCATTTTTCCGAGCTGTCAAACGATGTGCAGGTACTGGTGTCATTTTCAAAAATGTAGGCTTTTGTCTACTTTAAGAAAGAAAAATTGCAGTAAATGCAATGCTGACAAAAAGCTTCTACAAGAGTTTGTTTATTTGGAATGATAGGGGGAGATGTTATCAGAACGAGTGCATAATTAGCACTTTGGGTGGATAGCTCAGAGCTGTGAGAGCAGTGCCTAAACTTTGGCTCTGACCAAACTCTTCATTCCATCCTCACACTGAGTGTGTAGAACTCACTCTCACTTGTTTCTCCTCTTCTATAGGGAGGACATAGCAGTAAAGCAAGGGTGCCCTGCACGTTTTAAATGTGTCCTTGATCCAACACAGCTGATTTCAATAAATTACCTCCTCAACATGTCTTGAAGTTCTCCAGAGCCTTGGTAATGAACTCATCATTTGATTCAATTCAATTCAATTCAATTTTATTTATATAGCGCCAAATCACAACAAATGTCGCCTCAAGGCGCTTCATAGATACAGAGAAAAGCCCAACAATCATATGACCCCCTATGAGCAAGCACTTTGGCGACAGTGGGAAGGAAAAACTCCCTTTTAACAGGAAGAAACCTCCGGCAGAACCAGGCTCAGGGAGGGGCGGCCATCTGCTGCGACCGGTTGGGGTGAGAGAAGGAAGACAGGATAAAAGACATGCTGTGGAAGAGAGACAGAGATTAATAACAGATACGATTCAATACAGAGAGGTCTGTTAACACATAGTGAGTGAGAAAGGTGACTGGAAAGGAAAAACTCAATGCATCATGGGAATCCCCCGGCAGCCTACATCTATTGCAGCATAACTAAGGGAGGATTCAGGGTCACCTGGTCCAGCCCTAACTATATGCTTTAGCAAAAAGGAAAGTTTTAAGCCTAATCTTAAAAGTAGAGATAGTGTCTGTCTCCCGAATCCAAACTGGAAGCTGGTTCCACAGAAGAGGGGCCTGAAAACTGAAGGCTCTCCCTCCCATTCTACTTTTAAATACTCTAGGAACAACAAGTAGGCCTGCAGAGCGGGAGCAAAGTGCTCTAATAGGGTGATATGGTACTACAAGGTCATTAAGATAAGATGGGGCCTGATTATTTAAGACCTTGTATGTGAGGAGCAGGATTTTGAATTCAATTCTGGATTTAACAGGAAGCCAATGAAGGGAAGCCAAAACAGGAGAAATATGCTCTCTCTTTCTAGTCCCTGTCAGTACTCTTGCTGCAGCATTTTGGATTAACTGAAGGCTTTTCAGTGAGTTTTTTGGACATCCTGATAATAATGAATTGCAGTAGTCCAGCCTGGAAGTAATAAATGCATGAACTAGTTTTTCAGCGTCACTCTGAGACAGGATATTTTTAATTTTAGAGATGTTGCGCAAATGGAAGAACGCAGTCTTACATATTTGTTTAATATGTGCGTTGAAGGACATATCCTGGTCAAAAATGACTCCAAGGTTCCTCACAGTGTTACTGGAGGCCAAGGTAATGCCATCCAGAGTAAGAATCTGCTTAGATACCATATTTCTAAGCTTCAGGTGTGTTAACCCATATTTAAAACCTGTAGGACACCAGTAATTGCACATAAATATAAATAACAATCCTATACACCAATGGACATTAGAACGCAAATTGAATAATACAGAACCTTGAACACACTTTTAGCAATATATATAGATGATGATGTTGACTTATAGAGAGCACTTATAAATGTATGTTTATGCAAGCGAACACCTGAAAAAGAGGCATTGTGACATAGTGACACAATGAAGTGCTAAATGACTTACTCTGAGACCAACTTGGAGACTGGCGTCGAGCTCCAAAGGCGATGGATCAGGTGGTTCAGCTGACTGAGCTTTATGAACTGATAATGTGTGGGTCTGCACTCAGCATGCAGCTGAAACACTCAAACGTTGTTTGTGACTCACATTGTCCTCCTCACATTTCATATGTGAGTGAAAAAAAAGTCTATTGTTGTTGGCTCTTTACTTTGGCCCTCAGTGCTAACTACTCTTCCAGATAATCTGTTTTCTCCTGTTCACCATTAACTTGTCCCTGCTGGTTTTGTACATCTCTTGACTCCTTACACCCCGTTTTCCTCTCTGCATGAATACCAAAGCCTAACATTAGTTGGCATAATGTTAGCTTATAAACAGCTGTTGCTGTTGTTGTTTAGCCAGCTTGTTGTCAGCAGTCCGGAGATGGGAGGGTCTAATCTACTGACAAGAAGCAATTGCGACAAAATTGGGAATTAATAAGCGTGTTTATGAACGTTTCTGTGTACTAGAGCCTTGACTTCAGTACAGGAGATGAAATTTGAGGTGAGGAAGAGGATGAGGAGGGAATGAGGGAGGAGAGAGATGAAGAAGCAGAGTAGATAGACATAGTGAGAAAGATGATGAAAATATCCACGTCCAAATCCTAATTGGTCATATGCAATTTGAAATAGCTGTTTGTAATCAAGTAATTTAAAGGCATACTTTGTATGTGGCCAGCCTCTAGCAAGATACATGAAACATGATTAGGCAGAACAGGGATATCCATTCAAGATAGACATCAGGATGGCATCCACAAAACAGTGCCTCTTCCTGTATGTGTTTAATAGTTTAATTCTATGTTCATTAATCCATCAATTTGTTGGAAGATGTAATTACACAGTAATGAACATATATTTATGAGTACAACATTTTTACCCCCCCCCCCCCCCCCCCAAAAAAAAAAAAAAAAAATTACTTGCTGTACCTTTAAACCAGGTCCACCCCCAGCAACTTACATAAATTATTGATAAAACAATGTAAACTAAATGTGCATGCCACCAGAATACTGCATCTTGTCAGTTTCTGCAGTCCCAGAACTTGGGAACACAGACCATTTTATCTTGGTTGCTGCTAACACGTGCAAAACGGAAAGCTATCCAAATGTAAACACACTGTTGTCTCCACATGAACAGATAGTATAATTAGGTCAGCCAGCAATGTGCCCCAGAGTTTGTGTCCTCCTAAGATGTCCTTTAGACATGCACATCCTAGACGCCAAACATCTATAACGGATTTGGAGATTGGAGAAAATATATGATAAGTGAAACATAACACACAAATAAATATCCAAATATGTTGCTTTTCAGCAGGCGTGCGTATATATGCAGTGTACCTTGGTATGTTCAACATTTTTGTCATCAAAGGGAAGTGTAATTTTACTATGGATCCACAACGTGCACCATAAAATATTTAATTCAATTCAATTCAATTCAATTTTATTTATATAGCGCCAAATCACAACAAAAGTTGCCTCAAGGCACTTCATAGATACAGAGAAAAACCCAACAATCATATGACCCCCTATGAGCAAGCACTTTGGCGACAGTGGGAAGGAAAAACTCCCTTTTAACAGGAAGAAACCTCCGGCAGAACCAGGCTCAGTGAGGGGCGGCCATCTGCTGCGACCGGTTGGGGTGAGAGAAGGAAGACAGGATAAAAGACATGCTGTGGAAGAGAGACAGAGATTAATAACAGATATGATTCAATGCAGAGAAGTCTATTAATACATAGTGAGTGAGAAAGGTGACTGGAAAGGAAAAACTCAATGCATCATGGGAATCCCCCGGCAGCCTACATCTATTGCAGCATAACTAAGGGAGGATTCAGGGTCACCTGGTCCAGCCCTAACTATATGCTTTAGCAAAAAGGAAAGTTTTAAGCCTAATCTTAAAAGGCTGGAAGCTGGTTCCACAGAAAGGGGCCTGAAAACTGAAGGATCTCCCTCCCATTCTACTTTTAAATACTCTAGGAACAAAAAGTAGGCCTGCAGAGCGAGAGCAAAGTGCTCTAATAGGGTGATATGGTACTACAAGGTCATTAAGATAAGATGGGCCCTGATTATTTAAGACCTTGTATGGGAGCAGGATTTTGAATTCAATTCTGGATTTAACAGGAAGCCAATGAAGGGAAGCCAAAACAGGAGAAATCTGCTCTCTCTTTTTAGCAGACATCAGAACAACAAAATGTTGGCTGAACCATGTTCCATTCATCTACCGTATAAATAATCACAACGGAATAACTACTTTGTAGTACTAAATAATCTCAACCGTAAATCAAGAAATCAATGTAGTCACTGTGGCATCTCCTATTGCTTAGTGTAGCACCTTAGTGAACTCAAAAGCTGCAGACATCATTGTGATCATTTGAAAGTGGACCTGACAAGAGAGTGTGGGGTCTGACTGAGAAACCACAAGAAATCACAGGGCCAGCCTTAAACGTCTCTGTTTAGGGCCATTAATTAAAAAAACGAAAATTGTGTTTTATTTAATAATAAGGCACTTATGGCTCCACCTTTCAGACATGGAAGCTGTGTCACTCTTATGCAAAGTCTCATATAGAATCCACGACAGAGTAGCATTAAAAAGCAGTTGCGTGATCATTTTTAGAGAAGGATTTTATCTCTACAACAAGTGTTTACATTTCAAGGTGGTTGCATGAACGCAGGTATTGAATGTGAGCTATAATACATTGTTTCATCACTATAGAGAGAGCTGTTCAACACTTAATTCTCCTGAGTCAGTTACATTCAGTGGATTTAGAATCTGACCTGAGAATGCACCAGAAACAACATTAAATAAATCTATTTAATAAACAACATATATATTCTTTTGAACTCTGCATCAGTCGCAGCCTTCAGCTTTACAGCTGTTGTGTGAACTGTAAATCACTGTGGGGTTTAATTAAAACGTGTTCACTGCTGTGTCAGTGTGTGTCCCCAAGTTACAATGTGATGCAGCGGGTGTTTGACCCTTGGTGACACTGGGGTGGGGTGGGGGTGGGGGATGAAAAAGAGGAAATTGAGGGAGGAAAAAGGTGTCAGGGAAGGGAAGAGGGAAAAAGGAAGAGACAAGGTTTGAAAATAAAGGAAGAATAGAGAAAACAGAGGAGGAGGAGGCAGAGGAAAGCATCCTGGCTGTAGTAAATCTCTCTCTGGCAGTCGAGAGAGCGGCAGCCAGATTTATGACTGCATGCTGGGGTAATAAGAGAATGGACTGTATCCCTTTTAGTGGCCCTCTTCACAGCATTGCAGTGCCTACAGCCAGAGTGACCTCCCTGCTGCTGTACGCTGATTTATGTACTCTATGATCTGCTACAATATGCACACCCTTTAACCTAATGCAATTTACACTTCTTGTCATATGTAGGTCAGAAGCTTCTGTCTCGTCCCTGCAGACCCGGTTCTGCCAACTGTATCAGGTGATTGTCTGCTGCCATGGAGATAAAAATGGAGCTGGCTCTGTTTTTGGTCTTTTGGACGCACAGACAGGCAGTTTTCAAGTATCTGCACATGCAGAGATGCACCCGTGGAGAAAGAGGAAAAAGTAACAATATAATGGCTACGAAGATAATAAGGCCCTTCCTCTTTCCTTCTTCCTGCTGATACCAAACTGTTTATCTTGTGCAGGCTAAACAGCCTCATGGGCAGAAGCAAAAGACAGAAAAAAGACAACAAAAAAAATGGAGATAATAATGTGTGGATATCCGCCCTGCCCATGAAACTCAAGGGAAAACTCAGTGGTGGAGAATGGAAATCTTGTTCACATTGGCAACTTCTCTTTAAAAAAGTAGTGGAAATCCATAAATCCTTTAACGCAATCACTTGGATAATACTTAGCACCTTGTAAGTGGATGTGGAAAAAATGTTATCAATCATCTAACACATACTGAGCAAGGCCAGTCTCCTGTGCATGTCTGTCCACCAGAAATCCAAAGAAGGCCCCGAGAGCTCGATGCAACGACAAAACACACACAAATAGACAAAACTTAAACAAATTAAGGACACATCGTTTGAGCATACCAGACTTTTTTCTAGGGAGACTTAAAAAAAAAGTTGTAAGCACTGCTGGAACACAGTTATTGTTGCAATAATTTACAGCTAAAATCTAATGTCTGTTGGTGACGTTGAAAAATGAGCCTATAAAGGCTTTTGGTTAGTTTTTAGCATGAAGTATTGTAGCAAACAGTATGTCCGCTTTTTTTCCCCTTTTTGTTTGCACTCTCACATAATGACTCTGGAAACCACGCACCTCTATGTGCTAACAAAGTCGTAGAAGAAGGAAACCAAAACATAGCAAATATGTATGTAAATGGTGCAAGACATCAAATATTCTGAAATTGTCGTTCCATTTTTGAATGCAGGAGTTGGAATGCTTTGCTTTAAAGTGATGCACGTAGTTCAGTCTGTGTGGCAGCACTACTTTTGTTCATGTAACAACCACAAGTGCTACTTCTATGGTTCCTGAGTCACCAGCACTCAGTGACTTTAGTGTATGATGTCAGTGACATCCCAATAATGTATTAGCCAGATTCTAAGAAATAGCTCTGTCAGTTTGTAATTATGGTTAGACTCATGATAGGTGGGAAGAAAAGCTCGTGCTGACAGAGACCCTCAGGGCAGCCATTGTTAGATCTGACTTCACCTGGACTTCTATGACGTCTGTCTGCTGGGATTAAAAATTCTCCCAAAGGGAAATACCAGTGTGGCACTGTGAATGCACTGGTGCTTACAACAGATGAAAAACCACCGCTGGGGATGACATCGATATAAGTGTACTAACTTTTAGAGGAGTACAAGAATCCTCTGCTTTGTTATTACAGAATATAACATGGATACGCCTTCAATTCCAAAAGGGTTGGCGTGCTGTGGAAACAGAATACAATGATCTACAAATGTACAAATATTTTATTCACCAGAGAACATAGAAAACAGTGACATGTTTTCCCTGATTCATTATGAATAAAATATGGATTTTAACCCTTAGATTTTGTTTTTATTGACATTTTATACAGAATCCCAGTGTTTTTAGAACATTTTTTAAAATAAACTTTAAAGTAAACTTTTTTAATTTTTTTAAAGTAAACTTTAAAAAAATGTGTTACACATAATATCAGATTACAATAAAAGCTTATGACACGTGTCTATCGAAGGAGAAATTACCAGTTTGATTGGAAATTATAGTTATTTTTATTTATTTTACATATCCCCAGCATCACCTTGTTGCACATATATGCTTCCTTTGTTGCAGGATTCCTCTCTGCAGAATGAATTGTTTGTGACTCTGCTGACCTTTAACAGGGCAGTTAACACAAGGCCTTGACCTTTTAGCCTGCAATTGTTACTATTAGCTACTCCCTGCCTAAAGACAAATGAGATATATTGCTATGCTTGACAATACTAAAGCAGGTGGAGGATGAATAAAGAGCAGGAACACAACAAATTATTGAAATATGTACTGATACAAGTTAGTACCAGTCAAGAGTTAAGTGGTAAGTATAATAAATCCTTGAATTTCTATGGCATAGTCTTCAAAAGTAGCCATCACTTAAATGATTTGGTGCTCTCCTGAAGATTGTAGACCTTCACTAAGTCTTGAGTTGTTCTATGCTGTGGTTCTTTTATGGCATCACACCACTGGTAATTGCGATTGTGCAACTTGTACATGATTTAGAAGAGTGAGTGGCAGGGAGGTGGAGGGAAGTTTAGGGGCCTCTATGTACACTTGGACTAACAAACAAACAGCAGCTTTCTTTTACAAGCTGTCATCTTCTCAATGCTCTGCTGGATGCTGACCTCCTGAAGGCAGTTCAAAATTAAATTACTGTGTAATATAATAGAAAGCTGTTTTTAACTCTAATAAGAAAAACTGAAAGATACAATATTAAGATTATCATGCTATTACACATATATGAACAGAAACTATAATCCTATGGTAACTTTATTACAATAGAACCTGAAATCATATCTAACTTATCTACTATCTAATCATATCTACTAATGTTAAATACATCATAAAAAAAACTACAATTTACATACTTTTAAATTCAGAAAAATACTATATTTAGCATTCTTGTACAAAATATGAAAAAACTGATACCACTTTTATAACTATGCATTGTATGCCGAGGGGGAGCCAGGAGAGAGTAGCATCAGTTAGCATAAAGAGTGGGAGCAGGAGAAACAGCCAACAACAAATTTGATATATGTTAGATTAGAACTGGAATATTGTTGGATAATAATAATAATAATAATAATAATAATAATAATAATAATAACAAGGAAACTACAACCAAAAATCAGCTCAAGGGATCACTTCTGTGGTGTCCCTGGTTGCAACAGCTTTGTGTTTGAGTTTTATGCTAAGAAGCCGAGGATATACTGCATAACAAATAGCTGGATTTTCTTGTTTGAGTGCAACTAGCCAAACAGCGAACAGCCACTGAGACAGAGAGTTACAGAGACAGGCAGTGAAAGTGGACAGTGTGTCCTCTGTTTCTTAGCATAAAACTCATTGCTGCAGCACAAATGTGATCCCCTTAAACAGATTTTCAGTTATAGTGTCCTTATTTTCCCCTGAGTTACCGATTCTGTCACTAGCTAACATAAACTAATGTAAGTCTATTAACTGCAACCAACCACATTTCTTACTGACAGAAGATGGTGCTGAACATGTTCTTAAAACTTTACAGAGCTACATCGATTTCAGTTTTTGAGAGTAGGGCTCAATGGTGTAAATTAGCCTTTATATGCGTAGCGTTTCATGTCCCCTTTAAGGCAAGGTCATCAATTTACCATTCCACAATTAAGTAGAGAGTAGGCTACTGAATTGTAGTCATTATAAAAAATTACACATGCATTTCAGGTAGCAAATCTCTAAATCTTTTATTTTCTCCAAAAAGTCCTCCAGCTAAACAATTATATAGTCATGGTCCTGCACTGGTCCAGTTGCTGTTTTGGTATTCCACTTTCAACAAGTAGGTTGGAAGTTGGGTTAAGCAGGTGATGATGTGCTTGAGGATGGAGTCCCGTTTTTCAGCCGCCACACTGTTGTTTGTCAGTCTTATTTTCAGCACTTAAGGTCCAGCTCCAGCATCCAGTATCTGATTGTCTGCCTCCTTAGAGTGGTCATCAGGCTCCTCTGTGACTTTCTTGTTTTTTCACAAACCTTCAAACTAAAGTCTCAATTTCCTTGTCTCCCAGTGTTCCTTGTGTGGCCCAACTTACCTGTTCTCATCTAGCTGGTCCATTCTCTTTGGAATCCTACGTCAGAGAATTACTGCATCTACTCACCTGTCTGTCCTGGCACAAAACAGATCAGTGCTTCCCTTCCAAGTATCCTCCCCAGATCAGCCATACTTGTTATTAATCTCTGTCTCTCTTCCACAGCATGTCTTTTATCCTGTTTTCCTTCTCTCTCCCCAACCGGTCGCAGCAGATGGCCCCGCCCCTCCCTGATCCTGGTTCTGCCGGAGGTTTCTTCCTGTTAAAAGGGAGTTTTTCCTTCCCACTGTTGCCAAAATGCTGCTCATAGGGCGTCATATGATTGTTGGGTTTTTCTCTGTATGCATTATTGTAGGGTCTACCTTACAATATAAAGCGCCTTGAGGCGACTGTTGTTGTGATTTGGCGCTGTACAAATAAAATTGAATTGAATTAAGCAAAACCCTCTGGGACAGTGCTGTGGAAGTCTTGTGTGTAGGTTAACCTGAGCCAACCTGCCTCTTCCTCTCTCTCAGTGGTTCCAGTCCTCATAAGCCAAACGGTTCCCAGGAAGTCTCGTAGCTGACATCTCCTCCAGTATTTCTTTGTCATTATTTAATAAATTTCTCAAACTTTTAATTTGTCTGCACTGCTCTAGAGTCCACTACTATTTTGGCGTATGACACACATTTGTAATATTTGTTGTGTGTTCTCTTACTATCTATCTTAACTATCTCAAGTGTTGCTGAAATAATCTTTCCACTATAAAAGCCTAAAACCATCTGCACTAACGGGGAATGACACACACAAACACATTGAAATCTTGTCCAGGAGGAGTCTGTTTAACCACCAAAACTACTTGGTTAGGCAAATACCATGTCTTAAAAATAATCTCTTACAACATTAGAAACACGTTAAAACCCTTAATTTTCTTGTATATCAGTGTGGTGCCAGTCCCACTGAACCTTAAAGGTGAAAACACTATTTACATTTCACTATGTATTTACTATTCACAGGAGGGGAGGAGGTCATGTTTTCTGTCCGTCAGTCCATCAGACGCTTCCAGTGACATTCCAGTTAACTTCAGCTGACATCTAAAGTCTGCCGTCTACTTCTAACATTTTGCAACTGTAGGCTCACTGTAACATTACACTTCGACAACATCAGCCCCCAATCTCATGGGACCATAAACACACACATAAATCAACACTCACGCCTTCAGGATTTCCTGAGGCGAGATTCACTGATGTCAAGCTGTGAAATGGGTTCAGGCTGACTCTAATGTGTGTTGGTGTGTGACAGGCTTTAGGACATGATAACAACTACTTCTGGTCTTGTTCCCTTTTCACTTTATACATCATGTGCATGTGATTTTTCTTGTTTTTCCTCCATTGGTTTGCAGGTTTACACTTCACTCTCTTCCTTATATCATTCCCTCTCTTGCTTTGAATCTGGGTGCTGTTGCCTCATTACGCAGAGCCTGAAGCTAAAAACATCCAAAGGGGAAACTATATGATCACAGCCTCTTAAACTTCCTCACTGTATTTTTCCTTTATTTATCTCCATCTTTTGTCTGCGTCTGTTGGGGGATGGTGGGTGTCGTGCTTCACCAATGTGACATCAGGGTTTTCTCACTTCACTACAGATTAATTAGCCTTGAAGATCAAACAACGAAGAGCACATGGCACAAACTACCCCACCAACCCATGCCCCCCCCCAGAAAAAATTAAGATGGTTCAAATCTGTCTGAATGTGGATTGCTTTGTGCCATCCGTTCAGCTTGCGATCAGACACTTTACTGGAATACAAAGGTAGCCTATCACCCATGGGAATATTCTCACCATCTGCTTATCATACTGGAATCAGAGGAACATGTTTCCTGGAGCACTTCTGCCAGAGGTGAGGGTGTTTGACACTTCAGCCAGCATTTGTTTCACGGAGCACTTGCATAAAAATCTAAACTAGAGATAGGGGCTGAAAAATGGTATAAGATGCAGATTACGATCTGCTGGTGGCATTAGAAGTTCCCACATTGATGTGTCAGAGCTTGTTGGAATGGAATCAGATTAACGAGACAGAATGAGATGAAAACCCTGACAGGGTCTAAAGAAAAGCTAGAAAGTTGTTATAGTCTGTTTAAAATAAGAGGTGATCTTTTCTCTTTCTCTCTCCCAGCAACTCGCTTGTCACAAGGGGTCAGCCCAGCAGGCAGCCTTTACACCAGATACTCTTTCTGATGTAACCCCAAAAGGGATTTGTGTCCCCAGTTGGAACTGAACCAAATGCAAATGTATAATCCAATGCAGTTAAATTTATAGACTTCTTTGTCCTAGTTCAGAAGCAAAGTTTGAAAAGGATAATATCTATCTATCTATCTATCTATCTATCTATCTATCTATCTATCTATCTATCTATATACCTGGGGATCCCGCAGGCGAATGGGAACCATGAAGAGGCCGCTAGGAAAGCTGCAACCACCAAGTACCTGCAGAGGGTCAGGCAAGTCCTGAGGAGTCAGTTGAACGGTAAGAACAAGATCCGGGCCATCAACACGTACGCCCTGCCCGTGATCAGGTACCCTGCTGGAGTAATAGGCTGGCCAAAGGAGGAGATAGAAGCCACTGACATAAAGACAAGAAAGCTCCTTACCATGCATGGAGGGTTTCACCCCAAGTCCAGCACCCTGAGGCTGTACGCTAAGCGGAAGGAAGGGGGCCGGGGACTGGTGAGTGTCAGCACCACAGTCCAGGATGAGACAACGAACATCCAAGAATACATTGGGAAGATGGCCCCAACTGACAGCGTGCTCAGTGAATACCTCAGGCAGCAGAAACCCAAGAAAGAGGAGGGAGACGAGGAACCATCATGGAAGGACAGGCCCCTGCACGGTATGTACCACCGGCAGATAGAGGAGGTGGCTGATATCCAGAAATCCTACCAGTGGCTGGACAAAGCTGGACTGAAAGATAGCACAGAGGCACTAATCATGGCAGCACAAGAACAAGCTCTGAGTACAAGATCCATAGAGGCTGGGGTCCATCACACCAGGCAAGACCCCAAGTGCAGGCTGTGTAAAGATGCCCCAGAGACAATCCAGCACATAACAGCAGGGTGCAAGATGCTAGCAGGCAAGGTATACATGGAACGCCATAACCAAGTGGCCAGCATAGTGTACAGGAACATCTGTGCTGAGTATAACCTGGAAGTCAAAAATGGGAAATGCCCCCAAGGGTGGTGGAGAATGACCGAGCTAAGATCCTGTGGGACTTCCAGATACAGACGGACAAAATGGTGGTGGCTAACCAACCGGACATAGTGGTGGTAGACAAACAGAAGAAGACGGCCGTAGTGATCGATGTAGCGGTTCCGAATGACAGCAATATCAGGAAGAAGGAACACGAGAAGCTGGAGAAATACCAAGGGCTCAGAGAAGAGCTCGAGAGGATGTGGAGGGTGAAGGTAACGGTGGTCCCCGTGGTAATCGGAGCACTAGGTGCGGTGACTCCCAAGCTAGGCGAGTGGCTCCAGCAGATCCCGGGACTAACATCGGAGATCTCTGTCCAGAAGAGCGCAGTCCTGGGAACAGCTAAGATACTGCGCAGGACCCTCAAGCTCCCAGGCCTCTGGTAGAGGACCCGAGCTTGACGGATAAACCGCCCGCAGGGGCGTGCTGGGTGTTTATATATATATATATATATATATATATATATATATATATACACACACACACCTTCTTTACCTTGAGGAATAAGTAATGGTAAATGGACTGGTTCTTATATAGCGCTTTTCTACTCATCTGAGCACTCAAAGCGCTTTACACAACTTGTGCATTCACCCATTCAGACCCATTCGCACAAGCACATCTTTCTAAGTGCTTTATAGCTAACATTCACACACATTCATACTCCGATGGATGCATCGGAGAGCAATTTGGGGTTAGTATCTTGCCCAAGGATATTTGGCATGCAGACTAGGGGAAGCCAGGAATCGAACCACCAACCTTCCGATCAGTAGATGACCTGCTCTACCGCCTGAGCTACAACCACCCCAGTAATGACTTAAAACACTCCATACACAGGAACAAACATTACACAGTGTAACGCTAATGAGTTACTGTTCAGTTTAACCTGTGGGTAGGTCGCCACCAAGTGGTTAACATTATGTTAACAACGCAGGAAATTGTTATAAAAAATACACTGTGTTCAAAATTATGAGAGCTGTCGATACTCGTTGAAAAAAAATAAAATACAGTTTAAAACCACATGGGACCTTGTTTGACTGTGATGTGTTTAACACTTGCTTCCTGTCTGGTTTGTAACAGGATAGGAACCATCATCTGTTGCTAGTTTCCTCAGGTGGAGGCGGACGAGTTATTGAAGGAGCGAATCAAAATGGCGAACCAAGAGGAGTCAGTGAGGGAGTTCGTCGCTGTTACTGATGTGGATGAGGAGAGGGCCCGTTTTTTCCTGGAGTCTGCCGGCTGGAATCTGCAGGTATGGCTTTTCTGCGATCTTCCATGGAGCTGCGGTGGACTGTAGGAAAGACCCTAAGAAGGAAACTCAGGTTACCGGGCATGTGCCAGACCAGTAGCTCGACGGCTAACATTAGCCGGGTTTTGCCGGTAATTTGTGCAAGTCACCCTTTGACAATGGCCGGACTGCTTCTTATCATCAGCAACAATTCACGCGTGCGGTTAGTCAGCTGATAGCGTCACGCGTGCAGTAACTACTGCTGTGTTATCATAAAGAAGATTGTCCATTAAGTGTTGTCTAAGCTGGTCTGCCGTAAACCTATTGACTCGTGCTAGCTAGCATTAGCATGCAACGCTAAATAAAATGGTTATTATTAGTAGCCACCTGCCCTGATCGTATGGGCTGCTCCATGGGAGAATAACGTGTGTGTGTGTGTGTGTGTGTTGGGGGGAGGGGGGGGGGTAGGGAAATAAACGCATATCCACAGTATTTGCGTGGTCTGATACTGTAAGATAACACAGACATGGTCCGTTTCTTCACTGTACCAGCGTCGTCAGTGTACAAAGAGAAAGACAAAATAAGTCAGTGAAACTGTGTCTAAATCGCTTAATCCTCGAGAATGTTTGACGCGAGCTCTTGACTGACGTGTTACCGGAGCGGTGTACAGTAGCATCTGGAGCTCGTCAGATATTATCTTACTGTCTGCTTCGTGCTGTCACATTTGCATGCTCGTTTTGCATCCTCAGCTTGCACTCGCCAGCTTCTTTGAAGACGGAGCCGATGATGACATAGTGACACTTCCCCAGCCTGAGGGAGGCTCCTCGGTGTCCCGATCCGCAGGCCCCAGGTACAGTCTCCATCCAGCCTGTCAGTGTTTTAATCACACTGTAATGGCACAATTATAAGAGGGACGTTTTTTGTCTAAGTACAGGACACTTGTACATGTATTTATACAATTTTATCGTCCAGTAGTCAGCCCAGAGTGACCTCCTTCAGAGATCTCATGCATGAAGCAGAGGATGAGAGTGATGAAGAGGAAGGCCAAAGGTATGTGTACTTCCCTCTTGTCTGTTTATTATCTTTAGTGAGTGTGTGGAAAAGGTGTGGAAATAAGACCACAGCTCTCTTAGGCTGAGTAACAGAAAAGCTTCAGTGTGTCTCGGTATAATACTCAAATAGATAATTACGAGCAAAGGAGGTGAATACCTTTTTGTGCCGGAGGCCTTTCAGAATGGGTGTGACAGATGTTGCTGTCTGTTTGAGCTGTGGATGGATGGTACAAAGTCACACCTAGCTGGCGTGGTTCCAGAATGCACCAAACTATTTTTGGTAACACCTCATTCTCTGGGAGCTGGTCGCTTTCCTGCTGTGTCAACAGATTCTGCTGCTGGATCAGTGCAGCGGACTAGTTGTTAAGGGGACCGTGTAGGGGTACTGATAACCTTCATAGTCATTTTTCATTTCATCCAAGCAAATAGAGCTAAAGAACAGAGTATTTTATTCCAGAGTCAGTAATGATGTCATTTATAATTAACATTTCTTCTGGTTCTGTTTCTCAGTGCACAGTGGCTTCTGGGATAGTTTGGAGGAGGGGGAGTGTCTTTATTTCGATATGTACACAGCTCAAAATGAGTGAAGGGACAGTCACACATTGCTGTATTAATCAAAGTCAGTTAAACTTCAGGGATATCAATTGATCCCGTTAGGAAGTGTAAACCATTGTGAATCCATTTTACTGACTTTGGTGCAAATGACAGTCACAACAGGTGCAGTATACAGACAACAACAAGACCAGGGAATGGTTTTACAGCAGCTGCTCTCTCTTTACCTCTGATGTTAATTGTTTTCTGTAGTTTTCCTTTTGTTAGTAGTATTATCCTCTATGGTAGCATGAGACAGTACCTGTTGTAGAAATGGTGCCGTATTTCTTGAGAACTTCTTGACAAGTCAGTCTGCAGGACTACCTGTGCAACCTTAAGGAGCTGTCAGTATGGTCACATGCTACTAGACAGAGACACCAGCTTTAGAAAATAAAATCAGTTAGGAGGGATAAGGAGAGAGCATCAGTCTGCAAAAGCATTCCCTCTTTGTTGTTGTCTTGTTGTTGCCTCCACAGCGCACCTGTTGTCAGTTTCGTTTCATGTCTATCTTTTTAAGTTTGTTTCCATCCAGGCGACACACTTTAACATGCATAAGAATTATATAATGCAGCACTGTAGATTGTACAGTTTTCAAATACGGTTACATCGTTTGTCTTGCTGCCTGACTACTAGAACAATGTGCACATAGTTGGCTACCCAGACACCTGTCTCCAGTGCAACTGTATGCTCATCTTATTTCTTTGTTGTCCAAACAGCTGATACGCTGCAAAGGACTTCTCAGTAGAGATGTTCCATTTTCTTTTGCCTATTTTCTTCATTATGTATCAAAACTTTAAAGCTTTGAGAAAAGTGCTTTGAATTTGCGATTGTTAAATGTTTCTACCTTTAGCTTTGATTACAACTTTCCACTCTATCAGGTTGTCACATGAAGCCTGTCCAACACCCTTGAATAAGTTCTAACATATGGCTGCTTTTCTCACTCATACAGTTGCTGTACTGAATGGTCTGTAGTCCATTCATTGTTTCTAGATCTAAACACTTTTCTCCCTTCTTCTCAGTTGGTTTCAGAATTGTTTTTTTTCCCTTGTAGATCCACCATGAAGGCTTCATTCAGTTTTCTATACACAGTTGAGATCTGTCTGAAAGATTCTGAACTTGTCTTTCCTGTGGTGGTCCTCCTACAAATTATTAAATAAAACCATGTACACTTTATAGTCCAAGATATAGGAGTTACCTGACTAGCCTGTTTGTAAGGAAAAGGATAGACAGGAAAGACCAGAGCTAGCTGGTTAGCAGCAAGTTGACTTTCAAAATAAAAGCCAGGAAACTGTTGAATAATCAGTCAGTTGCCTTGTGTTCTCAGGTGGATGAAAAAATAAAGATAAATCGCTAAATGTGTTTTTTAGTCTACCCAAATAAGCTTACTCCTAAAAATCACACATAGACACACATAAACACACATACTATGCATACACCAATAAACTTTTAGTTTTTTTGTCATACCTCCAAGAGAACAGACAACATCTGCAATTATTTTACTAGTGGTCAGTACCTTTGCTCTGGACACCAACTGTGAGCTGGAGGACCACTCCGACCAGATCCTGTGCTGTGCCAAGCTTATAAAGGTTGCAGCACAGAACAAGGATTACTGCGGCCAGTTGTCCATCAGCAGGACAAGAGACTCACTGTAAACAGTCTTTATTGGGCACAAAGGACAAGGACTTTAGTTTTTGCACAGAAACACTGTTGTTTTTCAACTTTTATTTTGCAATTATGGCTTTATTATCCTCACTCTCACACTGTGACATGCGACCCTGTAGAACACTGTTCTCTCTCTTTCCCCAGAGTGTCTGTTGTTCTGATTATAAAAGACTTCTAACTAGCTCTATACCCACCCTCTCAGGTTTTTTGCAGGAGGATCAGAGCGCAGTGGGCAACAGATTGTGGGACCTCCTAAGAAAAAGAGCTCCAATGAAGTGGTAGAGGATCTGTTCAAGGGGGCGAAGGAACACGGAGCTGTGCCTTTGGACCGCAGCGGGAGAGGACTGGGGGAGCCCAGCAAAGCTAAGGTGAAGTATAGCTACTGTGAACAGCTGTCCATGACAGGCTCCTTCTCTTCTATGTTGCTCCTGTTAGCAGATTTCTTTTGTGTCTGTAAATCAGTTACTCTGTTCTGATTGTACTTTTTGTTCTAGGCGTTTGTTGGCGGAGGTTACAGGCTAGGAGCAGCCCCTGAGGAGGAGTCAACTTATGTGGCTGGTGAGAGGCACGCTTCCAACAGGCAGCAGGATGTGAGTGTAGATTATTTTCTTTCTTTTTGTGGGTAATTCAGTCCTTGCATTGTTTCCTGTCCTGTGTTTCTGAATCTGCTCCAAGGTAGACTTCAGTCAATCAAAGCCTGGGGCTTTACGTTTATAGCAATAAAACAAGACAGTAACAGATGAAGGGTGATCAATCCTGTTCCAGGAATCCAACTAATCATTAATCAAATCCTAAATAGTGTCCTCATGAGTAGAGTCACATAACACCGAGATGTTTGTTTTGTTGCTTTGTTATATAAACTGCACTCACGGCCATCTCACAAAGCATACCAGTGCTGAAAGGCATGATGCACTTAAGTTGTTGTTCTGAAAGTATTTCAAAAAGTATATTGGCTCTAAAAGTAGCTCATAAATCTGAGAGAGAGTAGAGGTCTCTTTAGCCACTAAGACCAGACAAATCCTGCAGGGATGTTGCACTATTACAGGCACTCTGTGGCAAATATGCTGCAATTATGTATCAAGCCTGAATGCACTCTGCAGAGCACAGTTTGCCTGAAAGTATATAAATGCATGTTTCAGCAGCACCAACAGTACGAAATAAAAGGAGCTGATTTTAGAGCGTTATTCTAAGAAATCACCGCTAGATTTGTTAGAATAACTATATTTAGAGTTGCATTGTGTCCTGTCCTGCATTAATAATGCAAATCATACACCTAACCTAGGAGGCCTTCAGGAGGCATCCTAGTCAGAGGCCCAAACCATCTCAGCTGGCTCCCTTTCCTTTGTGGAGGAGCTGCGCCTCTGCTCCACCCAGCCAGCCTTTATAGAAAACTAATTTGTGACTGTAGTTAAGGCTAGGAACGTAGATTGAATTGTGAGTGGACAGCTCGGGTCTCTTCAGAGCAACGGGTGGGTACAGCGTCTCATTCAGTGCCAACTCCTCACCAATCTGTCTGTCAGTCTCAAAGTGCCAGTGTTCCTGCTGTAATGGTCGCTTTGCTCAGCGCCACAACCTTGTCTCACAGACACACTGCAGTATTCTCCTGAACAATAGGTGTCGCCACTTAGACAATATCGCCATCTAAGTGCTGCTATAGGAGATGATGAAGTCACAACCAGTAGCCAAGTTTTTCAAACAACTCCAGCCTCTCCCTCTGTATATCTGAATGTCTCTGAGCTTCTGTACTGGAATATTGTTAGAATCATGGTAAAAACTGACAAAATCGTACTCTCGTACACGCGCCAAGTTACAAAAATCAAGAGGAAGACTAATGGCAGACACAACACAAAGACTCTGTCGCGTGGACACATGATGTGACGTCAAAATCAACTTGCCACACTGGCGAACAAGAAGCCAAGATATTTCATCTCCTCTAGTTGGAGAAGCAACTCGTCCTGAATTCGGAATGGACTTCCTTCACCTCTGGTGGTGGTCCACCGTCTGTTTCAGGAATTACCACTATGACAGGCACCAGCCACCTGTTGTAACTGTGAAGAAAGAGTACCTGGGAAGAACCCTCACGGGCACAGAGAGAACATGGAAACTCTACACAGAAAAGCTCCAACTGGATTCAAGGCTCACGACTATCAGACCACAAAAGAACAAAACGTGGAAGGTCAATGTGCCAGTGTCAAGTGCGTGTTGAAGCCATTCATGCTTCCATTACCTGCCAACAGCGGACAGTTTAGTGACTTATTGTATTGCTTTTTTAATTTTGTTCCTTTAAAAAATGGCTGTGAGGAAAATTGCATCTGTATTGAATAATCCCTGTGTGTGTGTGTGTGTGTGTGTGTGTTAGGTACATGTGGTGCTTAAGCTGTGGAAGACCGGTTTCAGTCTGGATAACGGTGAACTCAGAAGCTACGATGATCCTGGAAATGCCAACTTCCTTGAAGCGATCAGAAGAGGGTGAGATTAGCTGAAATCTATTATTTGTTTGCAATTTCAGCAATTTGCTTTTCGGCTCGTGTTATGTCCTGATGAATGTTAGTTCCACACTCACCCGTTCATCCTCATCCCACAGGGAGATTCCTCTTGAGCTGAGACAGCGGTCTCGAGGGGGCCAAGTCAACCTAGACATGGAGGACCACAGAGATGAGGACTTTACCAAGCCCAGGATGGCCTTCAAAGCCTTTGAAGGTGAAGGACAGAAGCTGGGGAGGTGAGGATGACGTTTGATTTAACATTGTAGCTGTATTGTTTCTATTGTATGGTTTTTAAAAAAGCACTGACTGAGCTCAGTGCAAGCTTCATTCATATAAAGGCCAGAGAACCAGTCTGCCTCGTTTTTCAAGTTATCATGAATCATCTGGATGAATTACTGGTTTCTATGGGTCATAGAAACTCCAAGGTTACCAATAACCTGCATAAGTCATGCATGCTGACGGTAAGTACAAAGAAGACAATTACAAAGCACTGGTTCAGTCCTGATATTTGTATGGAATCATTCTGCATACGATGTCTTATCCGTATCATTAACCTTGAACATACCACAGCAAAATTAAATAACGCTCGACCCACGACTGTCGAAGCTTGGAAAATCTTCTCATCCATTTTTCTTTCATGTCCCCATGCCTTGTGACCAATGTTTGCTTTGCTACTGCAGTATACAGTTGTGCTGTATATGTCTGTAACCCCCCCCCCCCCCCCATTCCTGTTGTAAATCAATAAAATGCTGATCACAAAAAAAAGTTTGAAGAGAGATTTTAACATAAAATAAGAAGTCTGTAATATATGGAAATTCTCACTATTTGATTTTATTTATTTATTTGTGGATGGGGATATTTGATACTTTTATCAGTTTTCCAGAACATTGTTGTGGTACAATTTATAGGCCGGTGATTATCTGAAAATGATACAAAATCTCAAGCTGAAAACCTTTTCCTCAGGCCATGAAATCATCTGCTGTCCACGGGACTGCAGGAGCATGTAATTTGAATAGTTAAATGTTTGATTGAATACAACCCCAGTAAAATCGATCAGCAAGCAGCAAATGGAAAAGCAAAACCCAAACTAAAGTGTTTCAGACACATGTTTGGAAAATAACTGCAAACCAAATCAGTAGCTACTTTATTCTTCAGATGTTGACATTCATGTATTTAACCCTTTAAAACTGGTCAGAGTGGGCACGCTCCGTTTTGCGTAACTATTTTTAAATTCCGGTAGCACTGCAACCACGTGAGCTAGCGCAATAATTTTTTTTGCATATGAAACCAGAGGAGTTGTACTTACATCTTATGCCATCAGCTTGTCCTCGGTCACAGTTTCCTTCCACATATAGCTTTGCAAAAACTGCATAAAAAGCACTTGCAGCAACAAAAACATAATATTCCAGAAACACGCTTTTCCGATCCAATCAGCTGTTCATAACACTTCCTACGTCCATCAGCACGAACTATCGCATGTCCGCCATGACCTGGCCGAAACCGGAAGTGACGTCATTTTCGCGGAAATGTAGTTTTTTACCACCAAGGCCTCATGAGCCTATACTGGTGTTTTTAAAAGTTATGTTTGACTTTATGACTTTCTGTGTTGTTTCTGGGATGCTTAGGACTAATATTGCACTGCTGGAAATAGTTTATTTAGATGCATATGCTGCTTTTTTGCAAATTTGCACTATAATATTTATTTTCGTTTTTCCTGCAGTGTATAGAAATTGGTGTATTTCAAAAATAAAACTATGAAGACACTCAAAATAAATTTCCTGTGGTAGGAAACTATTTTGTGCAACTTTTTTGTATTTACAGTTTTGAGGGATAAGCCTCTTAAATTTCTCTAACTAGAAACATATGTTAAAAAACAAAAATGATTTTCAATTTTTTTGTAGTGCACTTTTTTTGCAATTTATGTAATTACTATGCACTTAATGCATGCATATTGTTAAAGGTTAGGCTGTAATGGTTGTATTGATGTATAGCAACTTGAAATGCTCCCAAAAATGGCTCTACAACATGTAAAAATATAATATAAGCTCTGGCGGACTTGGTTCTAGGGTTAAAGTATACGTTGTGTATTTTTTGCATTCATAACCTCTGTTCACTTTGGTCATGTTTGGTTTTTTTTTTGCCTTTTTCTCTCCAGCGCCACACCAGAGTTGATTTCAGCTCCGCCCACCTCCCAGCAGGACCAAGCTGCCAACGAGGCCCAAGCCAGTGCCTCAGTGACCCTCGACCCCTCCCAGCCCGTCACTAACATTCAGATCAGACTTGCCGATGGTGGCAGGCTGGTCCAAAAGTTCAACCATACCCACAGGTAAAAAAATTTTAAGTTGCATGTGTTTCTGCTGGACGTGGATATGAAGAGGACAAGATCTGTAGATATTTGGTCCCAGTTATGCAACCAGTCCTTGTGATTGTTAATGCAGAGACATTGTGTTGTTTCAAGTGTCTTATTAGGGACACAAGGTTTGGGGGGTTGTAAATCAGTGAATCCCTGTCTCATAAACCCTACACACTGTGATTTTACACCAACACAAACCATGTTCTTAAAGAAGAGAGAAAGAAACAGATACACAAACTGTGGTACACGAGTCTGCGGACAACATTTAGCTTGGTCAGTGCCACCAGCCTAAATAATTGAAGAAGGTGAAATCGGTCCTGTATCAAAGAGTAGAAGCTAACATTGTCAGATTTCATCCTGTCATATAACCCTTTTTTCCTGTCCTGCCGTGTCCTTGTGTCTCCCAGGGTGTCTGACCTGCGACACTTTGTGGTGGCGGCCCGGCCCGCCATGGCTGCCAGAGAGTTCGTCCTGATGACCACCTTCCCCAACAAGGAGCTGATGGATGAGAGCCAGACGCTGCAGCAGGCCAACCTCCTCAATGCTGTAATCGTCCAGCGGCTAAAGTGAGGATGAGAGAGGAAGATCAACCCCCTGAACCCTCTCCCTGTCCCCCTCCTCCAGCTGCCCTCCCCCCTCTTCCACTCCTCCCTCTCCCTGTGGCGTGGCTAAGCAGCTCTTTGAAACCTGCTGCCCTATCGAGGGTGGAGAGAAAACAGACTTATGTATGGACTTCTAATTTCTCAGTTTTGTTTTTCTAAAGTGAAACTTAACACTCTGCTTCACAGCCCTGTCCCCCCAAATTCTCCCCCTCTCCCTGTCTGTGAAAGACGGTAACGGGGACGAAACTAAAAATCTTCCAGACTGGAACAGAGTTCATGTAAGAGCCTGTCGGAGCCTGAAGATGCAGTCTGAATGACAGTTTAGTTATAAAGGTGTTCACTAAAGATTTGTTTGTTTTCCATTAACCCATCTTTTCTTTTTCTATAGACCTTAACTCAGCCCATCAGCTGTCAGTAGCCGGTGCTTTGGCAGATCCACACCGTGACAGATTCTCACTTTGATTCTGTCTCAACAGCACAGACCAGAATCACATAGCCAAAGCCAGTTTATTATCGCATGATGATGTGGCTTTGTACAAGTTTCCATTTCTCTCCACACATTCATGTTGGAGAGAAATGGGTGATGATGGAACAAAACACCAAGGAGTTTTCTCTCTCCAAACCAACCTGTACCAGTAGCCTTACTCTTCTTTACGCATTTCCACAATCACACCTGTCCATTTGTTTAAATGAAGATGGAATTATTTTTTTTAAATCAACTCCTTTTATCACTTCCTTCTCTTTTTTTTTCTTTTTCACGCCGATTGTAAGATTGTCCCAGTTAGACAGAAGCATTTTGATATATGAACACCAATTACACATGGCTTTATTATTAAACCAATGGTCGAGCAAAAGAACATTTAGATTGTAAACACTGGTTTGTGTTAGCTGAAGTTGAATTCTTAAGATACACTGACATCTTCTATGCATCCTGGGGCAACACAAAAATATGTTTGGACCTCTGGTGAAATAAATCCATTTTATGGTTGATGTATAAAGAAATGATGGTCTTGTGTTTTTGTTATTGTTAGTGGGATATCTGCTGCTTTTATAAAGTGAGAAAACATGAATTATAATTATGCTAGATAATGTTAGCCTTTCACCTGGGGGACATCAGTGAGTTTATCAGTGATGTAACCACATTTCATGTTGGTTTTCTAATGTGTAAGTCCCTACATTTGTCAGACTTCCCAAAAGAAATTACACATGGACCCAGCAAAGGTGTGTATACAGCTTATTGCCAAATACCGCCATTTCCATTGTCAGTCTGGCACACAGACTGTATCTAAAAGAAGGATGTTGTCACAGGTACGTCGTCCTTTGACTTCTGGATGTTTTGGCTGTCAGAATATTTGGTTTGTTTTCAGGAGTGACCATATTTGGACAAGAGGCTGGAAGCCCAAGTTATTGCATGTTAGCATGTTTGGTTAATAAGGTGCATCAATGAACTGCATGGATGCAACATTAAACACACACATCTGCTAGCAACTACTAAGTAGCAGACTTATCAAATACTAAGACTGAACTCACCAAAACTGAAGCAAACACAGATTCTCTGCATCTGGCAGCAGGTTTTATTGTTTGTCCAACTGTAATTAGCAGAGGTAAAGCTTGGCACACAGCTGCCGACTATTCAAAGTGGCTACCTTCCTTAACAAAACAAAGGCATTCTAAAAATATTTACCCACTGTATAACACTTCTTAAGAAAATATCTGTAGAGACTTGGTTTCTGTCAGACTGCAAACATGATTATTTCTGCTGTGAGGTTGAAATTTTTAAAATGTAAGAATTGAGAGGAAGGCGGATGTGGTTTCTAATCTAGGGGTCCACCTTGGATTTGGGCATGCCAAAAGGGAGGGAGACGATCCCAGCTGGACATGAGATTGTCAGTTGTGTCTCTTGGCTGGCTTGATATCCTCTTAGTGCCCCTTTGGAAAGGGGCGTGTTGTGTGGGAAGAGGGAGGTCTGAGCAATCTGCAACACATGGTAGATGGATTTATGGAAGTGTCAAGCTTTGTGTAATATCTGCCTATTGATCAGATCTGATGGGCCCCCTTTGTTCTAATAGTGTTTTATTGTTTGTCTTACGTGACTCACTGTATAGTGTTTAGATCTAAGAAACCTAAAATCATTCTCATGAATAAAAAAAGCTTCCACTTTAAATATTTCCTTTCCTGTTCTCACATACAGTTTAAGCTTACTGTATTCTGAATTAAGATGTATCTCAGAGGCTACACACACACATTCACGTGGACTCGGTTGGCGTGCAATTCTTTTATAGTGACTTCAGCATAACAGTCTCAACTACTGCGCTACAGTTTAACAATAATAATAATAATACATTTTATTTATAGGTGCCTTTAAGACCCTCAAGTAAAATAGTACAAGAACAATAGCAGCAATAAAATAATATTTTAATAATAATATAATAAACATGGCAAGATAAAATTTAGACATAAGGTTGAAAAATAAAATGGAGAATGAAAAAACCTAAGAAGCAGGTTAGTTCTGATTCTTCTTTCAGTCAGAAGTGAATGGCACGTAACTTTTTAAATTTCTTGCTACGTTGTGCTTTTGCATTTAAGGAGCACTTGCTGGTGCCCAGAGTAAACCCAGTGCGCTGTGATCTGTTTTCCTTTTTGAAGGCCTGTTTTTCTGTTATTTGTTATTTGCAAACATTTTTAATCTTGATTTTTTTTTTTAAATCACGATAATATCTGAACAATATATTATTCACTTTTAAAACAGATTTTATTTATTCTAATAACATTCATCCAAATATGAAAACCGGTGGCCTGTGGCCGCCAGGGGTCCGTTCCAGTGATTTAGATTGGGTTTTACTTTGATGGTCGTGGGCGGAAGTGTTGATGTGAGCCATTGACGCTAGTGTGTGTGTGTGTGTGTGTGTGTGTGTGTGTGTGTGTGTGTGTGAGAGAGAGAGAGAGAGAGGGAGAGAGAGAGAGAGATGTGGAACATCCGCCGGAGGAGCGCGCAGACAGACGGACTGCGGGAGGAGTGTTGCCGTGTTCAGGGACAGCAGCAGCAGCAGCTCCAGGACGCACAGCGCTGAAATGGGAGTCGAAATCGAGACCATCACCCCCGGTGACGGTAAAGCCTGCTGTACACTTTAACGTGCTTGCGTGCAGCCATAGAAACAGCGCCTTAATTGCGTCATGAGCATGTTATGTTGAGCTCTCTTTTGGCTTCTCCACAGGACGGACTTTCCCCAAAAAAGGACAGACGTGTGTGGTGCATTATGTCGGTGAGTTTGACGTGACAAACTTAAACTGTGCGTGCACGGACACACTGTACACGTTAGGCACACCGGCGGGTTCACAGGAAGGCCGTCCGAGTGGAGTGACGGCTGTGGGCAACTGTGTCCTACACCCGTTCTGAAAAATAGCTCAGCGTGATAATCCTGAAAGTATCGCAGGAGATGATGAGAATCCGCGCAGGGACGCTGTAAGGGTTGGATTGAGAGCAACGTGCAGCCGGACAAAGTGTGCACAGCAGACATATTTTGTGCCTCAGACCTTTCCAGGCAGTGATTTCTCAGTAGGGCAAAGAGGTATTACTGTCAGTCACCGACCGAGCTGCGTGGAAATTTAACCCCTTCGTCGCGTTTCTACTCCCCGCACATTCGGTGTGTTGGGTAGGTGAAAACGTGCAAAGCAGCATCAGCAACAGTAGGTGGAGTTGGTGGTGGTGTGTCCCGGGGACGGTGCTCTGGATTCACCACTGCGTAAAATAATGCGCGCCTCAATCTGGGGCCGACCGCTCCATTACAGCCTCATGAAGATCACTGGATGAATGTGGTCATTTGTCTTGTCTGGATAATTAACAAAAGAGGAGGTGGAGGGGGGACGCAGACTGATTCCGCCGCAGGGTTCACTCAGAGGACCAGACAGACAGACCAGAGGAGCCCAGACAGCACGGTTTTAAATCCCGTCTGATTTCCAGCGCTTTTCTGTCTTTGTTGGAGTTTCTCTGGGGTCGTTGGGGGTTTGGGGGTTGGTGGCGTTTAGCTGAGCGGATTATAACCGTCTGGCTGACTGTAATAATAGCAGGCTCAATCCTCTACTATTTTCTGGAGAATTGCACGTTATGTGAACAACACTGAATGTTGGTCACTTCGTCACTCTGAACAAGAGTTAGCAATATTAGTCACATCTTTTATTTTTAACCCCTCCTTTGTGCCACCAGGATAGAGCTGTAGGACTGATGTACAGCACAGTCTGCGGCTAAGACTTATTTTCTGTGTTAATTAATATCTCAGTTGTCTTTTGTTTTCTTTTGTTTTTTTTTTAAGAAAAAATGCTTAGAAATGAAGAAGCTTATTACAGTTCACTGGAGTCAACTTGGATGGCAGCATAAAATGTTTTGTTGTCTAACTAATAATCCAAAGCCACAGGGTGCAGATGAAGACTGAAAAGGTTCAATTCATTTAAGTTTTAATTATATAGTGCCAAATCGCAACAGCAGGTGCCCCAAGGTACTTTATATTGAAAGATAATGATCCTTTAATATTAGAGCAAAACCCAACAATAGAACAACCCCTTATGAGCAAGCACTTGGCGACAGTGGGAAGGAAAAACTCCCTTTTAACAGGAAAAAACCTCCAGCAGAACCAGGCTCAGGGAGGAGGAGTTGGGTTGAAATTGAACATCATACTGTGTTAAAAAAAGACTAAAGTAGTGACTGGGGCGATCGTGGCTCAAGAGTTAGCAGTTTGTCTTGTAACTGGAAGGTTGCCGGTTCGAGCTCCTGCTCGGACAGTCTCAGCCATTGTGTCCTTGGGCAAGACACTTCACCTACCACCTACTGGTGATGGCCAGAGGGACCGATGGCGTGATATGGCAGCCTCGCTTCTGTCAGTCTGCCCCAGTTGCAGCTGTGGCTACAACTGTAGCTGCCTCCACCAGTGTGTGAATATGAGAGTGAATGAATAGTGGAATTGTAAAGCGCTTTGAGGGCCCGAAAAGCGCTATATAAATGCAATCCATTATTATTATTGATAGCATAACTGATTGGCAAACACAATAGTGGATAAAGAAGGATTATCCAAAATGTGAACACTCGTCCATGACAAATTGTCGACATTAGCAAATTGGTAGCACCGTTTAATTGACTAATGACGTATACTTGACCTATTAATATTAACAAGCCTATAACCTATGAGTATAGAGTTATTAACTAATAAGCACTAATAAGCACGGGGTTTCACAGTCAGATCCAGCCCTCACTCGTCACATCTGGTTTCAAAACACTAGTGATAGAGAAAAGTGACTAACTATCCAGTGAGTGACTGTGTCCATCTTTTATACTGGCTCTCATTTAAACAGACTAAGTTTTGGCAACATATATCCCCCAACCCTCATTAATCTCTAGTTGCCGGTCAAGTCACACATCACTTACTAGATCCTTCTCACTTACAAATCCCTCCATACCCTGGCCCTCAGTATCTGTCTGACCTCCTTGACCCGTGCACACTGTCTCAGATCCTACGATCTTCAGCCATGGGTCTGTCCCTCGCTCTAACCTCCGTACCGCTGAGCTTTCAATGTGGCAGCCCTACCCTCTGGACTCCTCTCCCATCTGAGCTCTGCAACGCTAGCAATGCAATGCTAAAACCGTATGTTGAGGTTCAGCAGTCGGTTGTGTGGCGGGTTTGCATGCTAGCAGAATTTGTGCAATCAAATTTGTGGCTTTTTCTATTGCCAAAGTTTTGCATAAATTAAAATTCTCCTCAGATAGTGCTATATAAAAAGCTAATTTATTACAAGCCACTCATAGTGGAGCATGAAGTTTGTGGATCAGCAAAGTCATTGAGAGTTTTCTTGTGGAAATTGCACAATACTTCATGGAAATCCTTCCTCGTGTTGCTGCTGAGACGTAAAAGCAGTGGACAGACTGACAGATATCATTAGCATGCTTTGCAGTGTATTAAAAGAGAGTAACATGTAGATCATGTCGTGCAGTTCGCAGCATACTAGACTACATATTTGTCTGCACCTGTTTTTAGTTTGGCAAAGCGTGTTGCCTGGTGAGACAGACATAACTCACCCTGTAACACAAGCCTCTTTGCTTCGAGATTATGTAACATGAAGTCAGAGCTCATTTGGGCTTTGCAAGGCAAAGCATATTTTTTAAAACTTGTTTTTAGACTTGAGACTGCATTCTCTCCTTTTTAATAACCCACAATCTGCAGGATTTCCTCTCTGAGCCGTCTCCCTTCCTGCAAGCCTACAAAGTTATCTTGACATGAAACAGGATATTCCGTTACACAAGCGAGTCTTTTTTTGATGCAGACATCTGTATGAAGATCAAAACTTGGTCTGTCTGGGGTCTCGGAGCAGCTCTGCATCCAGGAAATGATCAGCGTGTGAGAAAGTCATTATTGGGTTCTTTGCACTGCAGTGCTCAGATCGAATGGGACCTTTAGCTTGTCCACATAATCTGATATCTAGATTTCCAGAAGAGGACAGGACACCCCGCCGTGCCGCTGGGATTACAGGCTGCATCTTGCCACCTCGCCTCCTGAACTGCGTATCGATATGTGTGATGTTGCATCAAGCAACCACACACACAGACACACACCCTTCCACGGTGGTGGTAATAACAGTAATAACGACGGCGGAAATGGTATTGGAGGGCTGCTATTCTGTGCACCCATGCCTGCTTTTTCCTGACTCACATTCAAACCCACCATGCAGACAGCTGCAGCTTCTATTTCTGAGATGCTGAGAATCCCTTTATTTGTGCGCTCTGTATAAACACAGCAGAGATGATGGATGCTAGAGAAGCTTGGAAGACATCACTGTTTGCAATGGTTTTATGAAACAACTTGTACACGTTAGATATTAGCCGGCCTGAACATTCTGTGAGTGATTAGTCCTGTAATTGTTCATGTTCAGGGGTAATGGCTGGCTTTTTCAACAGCAGGATGAGGGCGTGCACCAGCAGCTGTTTCTGTTTCTCTCACACACTGTACTTCCATCTTACCATTTCCTTGTTTGCAGGCTCTCTCACAGACGGACGGAAGTTTGACTCTTCTCGTGACAGAGATAAGCCTTTCCGGTTCAAGATTGGCAAGCAGGAAGTGATCCGAGGCTGGGAAGAGGGCGTAGTGCAGGTAGGCTGGAGAACTTTGGGAAAAGGTAAAAAGGTTATTATTAGTAGCGTTACATTTTTCCATCATAGACTTTACATGGTGGGTTAGCACATTTTAGTTTTATATATTCATCCCTCCAGTGATACCCACCTTCAGTTTACTAGGCCATAATCCTCTCACTTTTATTTGGGAAGTTAATTTGCTGCTAACCATTTTGTATTTTCCCTACTAGCTGAGTCACTGGGTAGGTTACTGTTGTGGCGGTCTTCAATATCCATCTGCTGCTTTGTAGGAAGGATCTAGTCCTGTGGTTGGAAAGATTCCAACTCCACTATCTTGGACTGCTGCTGGTGTTCGTACTCCTCACTAAGCAATGGAGATCTTCTGCAAGCTGGAAGGCCACCAAACTGGCTCATGTGCTGCAGTTCTAAGCTGTACAACAGAAGAAAGCTTACTTCACCAGCTGCAGTCCAAGATGGTGGAGTTTAACTACAACATTCACTGAAGTTGATGATGATTCAATAAAACATGGATACATCTATGCTTATTCAGCCTATTTTCAGTCAGGTTAACAACCATCGACTCTGCTGAGAAGATGGAAATAACAAAGCTGACGTGTTCTTGTGTGTTTTGTAGTTCTTTTGGAGCCGGAAGTAATAATAATAATAATAATGGATTGCATTTATATAGCGCTTTATGAGACCCTCAGAGCGCTTTACAATTCCACTATTCACTCACTCTCACACACTGGTGGAGGCAAGCTACAGTTGTAGCCACAGCTGCCCTGGGGCAAACTGACAGAAGCGAGGCTGCCATATCGCACCATTGGCCCCTCTGGCCAACACCAGTAGGCGAAGTGTCTTGTCCAAGGTCACAACAACCAAGACTGTCCAAGCCAGGGCTCGAACCGGCAACCTTCCGATTACAAGACGAACTGCCAACTCTTGAGCCACAAGAAGTGACCATATTTACAGGCGAGGATGGAGTGCTAAGTTATCACCATATGCTAGCTAGTTTGGTTAGCAGACATGCTGTTGCTAATTAGTCTGAACACTAAAAAAAACAAACTAGAATTTCAATCAACAGTTCAGGGACTCTGATTAACTGTCTGCTAAGCGGCACATGGGCTGGACACAAAAACAAAAGAAAAAAACAGTCTCACCATGAAAGCAGATATATGAAAAGAGGTAGTGCGAAGTAAAATTCTTAACGGGCAAAAAATGAAAACTGAGATTGCGTTTTGCAAAATGTCTTTTGACTTCTGCGTAGGCTATTTGCAGACTTGCAGTCCAACAGATTCATTCACGATTAGCCAAAACGACCCAGACTAAAAACAACCTAAAAAACTGACTTTAGAAAGGCTCCAGGACCAAAAATCGTGCCCTTCAGAGTTTGCTTGTTCAGACGTGTCCATTGTTACCTGTTTATAAACAGCATCATTATACCTGGAGCAAATGCCATAAAGCTGTGTTTCTGCTACTTGTCTGGTTCCAGGTCATGTAACTAGTTAGTTGTATTACTATCAGTTATGAAATTCAGCTGGTTAAAATGAGGTGGTGATGTCAGTGATATCAATGTACCCGCTCATGTGCTTTGTAAATAAGTGCTGAGCTTATTGTTCCAACTGGTTTTACATTGGACTGACTTGATTGCAGAAAGGAAATAAACATTTTATTATGCGTCTTAAAAAGTCTTACATTTGTATCTAGTACCCGATACGGAAACCCCAATACAGCACATATAAAATAATGATCAAGCAATGAATCTAAAGCTGGTCTATAAGCTGTGTGAATTTATTCAGATGTCCTCAGAGGACATTCTGCAGTGTATTGTATGCCACTGGATCAGATTCTGGGGGAAAAGTCATAAAGCTCGACAGCTTCAGCAGTCATGATTTAGAGGCAAATGTAACTGGGATGGTTTCAAAGAAGATGTATTTTGCTTCTGTAACACATAAATTTATTGACATGGTTCCATTATCGAGTTTTCACTTACCAAGCTCTCCATTAACTCTGTTCCTCTGTGCACCAACACAGCAAGGACACAGCTCCATATCTCACCCGCTCAGCCGTGCAGCATTTAGATGAGGTGGCTGGTGCTGCCTGTGTGGACATCCTGTATTTTTAATGGTAGCAACTTCAAGTTCTCTGTGTGCTCAGTGTGATCTTTAATATACCCACAGGGCATTTAGATTGATTTGCTATTGTGCAGTAGGGCAGTCAGAGTAGATGCACTGTGGATAAGATTGAGGAAAACTGAAGCATCATTAGTAAACAAGATATTTTTACTGCCCCCTGTGGCTTATTATCTAACTTCCACTGCAGAGACTACATTATGATCCAATTAACTGTATTTTCTAGCAGAACAAGTGCTCAATAACAATCCATTGCCTTTGTCCTGTTTCTGTCTCCTCCTCTTCATCCTCCTGCATCTAGATGAGTGTTGGTCAGAGGGCCAAGCTGACCTGTTCGCCTGACTATGCTTACGGAAACAAAGGCCATCCGGGCATCATCCCACCTAATGCCACCCTCATCTTTGATGTAGAGCTGCTGGGTTTGGAGTGAAACAAACCCGCTGCCTTTATTATTTTTTTAATGTTGTGTAAGTATTCTGTAAAAAGTCACAGTCTGATATACATTTTAGCTAGCTTACATATTAAACACAGGGCAGCACAGCAAGTGATAAATGGACTGGTTCTCGTATCATGCATTTCGACTCTACTTGAGCACTTGGAGTGCTTTATACCCATTCATGCAAACACCTTTTTCCTACACTTAATTGCTTTCCATCTAAACACACACATTCATACTCTGACAAACTCATTGGAGAGCAACTTGGCGTTGCCCAAGGATTCAAATAAAAAATCAGCCACCCAAAAGCCCCATAAACTCATAAGGCTAGAATACAAGGGTTGTTGTTATTGAGAAAATAACTGGTAGCACACTCACAAGTTCAGGCTGTCCTAGAGCTTTCCTCTCACCACAGATGAGCTGTTGTTGTTGCACCTTTGTCGTTTTAATTTTTTTTCTTTTTGTCCTGACAGGACACAACTAGCCTACTTTAACACAGTACTATAGCATAACAGTTGGCTAGCTTCTTCAGTAGCTAGTTTATTATTTCACATTACATGACATACTGTAGCTGCAACATGTATTGAATTCACTCACTACCTATTATTATAGCATTTCATTATGTTACAGAACTAACATATTCACACATGAATATGAACTGGCTAAATCTGGGTCGAAAACTGAGGTAATGTAGCTATAGTTATAATGTAGCTAGTTATGGCTACATTCTCACTTTCTTTCTGGGCTCTGTTTTTTTAAAGCCTCAGTGTTAGCATTGTTTTCTTCTACTTCAGTGGGTGTTTTTTTTTTCTAGTTGTAGTTTTTAGCTGACATTCAAAAGCTTGGTTTACAAGCTCCTAAAACTCTACAGGTATAACACGAAGACATAGATACCCCATAATTAGTGTAATTAATACTAAAAAATAGAATTCAATGACAGTGAATCAGCTTAGTGGATGTGGGCCACTCCCCTAACTTTAAGTGTTATTAATGTGGAAATTAGCTATAAAGAACAAAACCACTTCTCCAGGTTGTTATGTTACAGCTAAAGCTCTCTTTGTAGCCAGTGTAAACTGGCCATTAGAGGAAATGAAGTTTTTGGCCTTTAATTCTGTAACCTAGAAGTTGATACATGTTTTTAAGTATATCCTATATTCCAAGTTACCATCTCAGTCAAATCCAGTTTGGACCCCAGAAGTGCACCTATTCAAATATGTTTCACAGCATCCATTTAGCATTTATGCTTAATTGACTTCCTACACTCCTTGTTTTTACCCTTACCCCTGAATTGGTCGTGGCAGGAAGTTTCATCCTGTTTAAAGGGAGTGTTTCCTTCCCAGTTGCCAAATACTTGTCCATAGGCGATTGTCTGGTTGTTGTGGGGGGTTATCTTATTCCATGAAGTGCCCTGAGTGTATATACTGCTGTTAAACACTTAAGCTTGGTAAGATGACTCTTAAATCTCATTCCAAACTAAAGTGTCAGAGGTATCTCCATCTGTACATCCTAAAATGTTTTTAAACAAGATGTTCTCCTTCATGTTGTCATCACAGGGGACTTCCTACACGGGCGACCAGGAGAGAAGCTAGGAGAGTCTGCACTTGAGGCTCAAGTCAATATTCCACTACTTATTTCATCAAACTATGACAGTTTGTGTTATTTTGTCTCTGTGACTGAGTTGATTCTGTTTTTCCATCTTATTCTTCCTCCTAGAAAAACCATGGGTCATAGCCTTAAAAACCTCCACGTTCTTAATCTTAAAATGCTAATTGAATTGCTTTTCTTTATGTTTTAGAAATGTTGTGCATGGTTACGCTGAAAAGTACATAACCAATGAACCACTAGCCGAAACATTCATCTTTATAAGTCAAACCCATACTGATGTTATATGTTTGACAGCTTGTAGTATACCGGAAAAAAAAAGTACAAAAACATATTAAAAGCACACATTTATATCCCTGCCCAGCTTCAAATTGGGTTAAATAGGCATAAGGTTAAATTTAATGGCTACTTGTTGTGAAAGTCAGGGAAGGCCTTAATGGTGCGACACAGGAACGTAGTTTCTGTAAAACACCGCTGTGTTTACTTTTTCATTGAAGTTGCAAATTTAAGCTGGCACAAAAGAGAACAAGTAACAGTTGTAGATAGCTCTCATGTGTGCCTAAATCTTCTCACCAGATACACGGTTACTACTTTACCCTATCTGCATGTTGTAGGCCTGATGGAAACTTAGTGCGTACATGCTGAAAGCTTTGCATCTGATTTTATTATTACTGCCTTCTCATCTTGCCAAGTCTTTAAACCCCATTTAAAGCCATACACAGGTCGAACGGTGCAACAACGGGATTTGTGGGAACACGTGTCAATTGGAAGTTTGGTTATTTTTGTCTTATAAAAATAGGATGAAAATGCTTGAAATCAAGGGGAGGGTGTCAGTCAAATTTTAACCTCCCTGATTTATTTTGTGGAACAATTACAATTGTGTATTTTTTCAGATGCTCACTTTCTATCTCTAGAATCAACATGGCTGATGTTCAACCTGTGACGATAAATTCTCTTCTTTTTTTAGTTATATTTTATTTTTTTGCCACTGTAAAGTACCACACTGCCTAACTGAAGTCTGTGTTGTCATAAAAAAAGTTGCTGACACACAGGCGTCCTTGTGGTTTTTGTATCTAAAAAAAAAGTAGTAGTTTTAAATGGAGTTTAAATGAAGGGATTTGCTGGCCTGGCTGTCTGATATTGACTGTTGATGTTGCATATTGGCCAAGCTGCAACTGGTGTGACAGCAGTCCACCTATGTACTGTGTAGTTCTGTGCTGATGCATTACTGTATGCAGGCTAAACCAATGAAGACATATTTAAAATAAAAGAAGTACTCTCCACATGCCTATGAAGTTTATTTTTGGCTTTTTTTCCCTACTCCACTGTATTTGATTTATTACCATTTGGGGTGTGACAAAGTGCAGACCAATCATCATGCTGAAGATCAACAGACAAAATAAAATAAAAAGCACATAGCTTCAGAGGCTGCCTCTGTTTATTGACTGCTGCTCACTGACCTGCAAGCCAAGGGTGGGGTAACTTAGACAACTAAAGTGATGAGCAGCTTATATAATAAATTGTATTAACATTAGATAAACACTTAATAACTTGTGAAACTATTTTACCACGAGTGCCTACAAGCTAATCATAAACGGAACGGAGCAAGCGAGTACGAACATGAGGCTTCAACAAATCGGATAAATAAACAGGGGCCAGACCATTTAAAGATTTAAAAACCAATAAAAGGACTTTAAAACGGATCCTAAAAACAATAGGAAGCCAATTTAGTGAAGCCAGAACCGGAGTGATGCGGTCAAATTTCCTTCTACCAGTTAAAAAACGTGACGCCGCATTTTGCACTAATTGCAAGCGTGACAGGGTGCCCAACCCAACCCCAATTAAAAGGGAATTGCAATAGTCCAAACGTGAGGTAATAAAGGCATGAAAAAGGCTACCTTCACACTGCAGGTCTTAATGCTCAATTCCGATTTTTTGATCAAATCCGATTTTTTTGTGTGCTTGTTCACACTACAAATAAAATGCAACAGCAAACGCGCTCTAGTGTGAACGCTCAAAGCGGCCCGCATGCGCAAAAGACTTCACACACAACGCGCTCTGTTTAGATCCAGAGCAAACAGTATTGTTTGACTGATGACCTTAATATAAAGACTTCGGACTTTACGTTTCCCAATTTTTGCTTTAAGTTATTTTGTTATTTACATAATAATGTAGATAACCTAATAATGATCCTTATTGCTGTTTTAGAGGAGCAGTGCCTCAAAGGATAGTTGCAGATTTCTGTCAGAATCTGCAGATTATATAGTACAAATAAAATGTTCACGTTTCTCCAATGTTGTCTTCCCAGCAGTTTCACTGACATCTACACGGGATGGACAGGAAGCGTTCGCGATGTCTTCTCTGGCGCTGATAAATGGCGTCTGTCTTGTGTCGGTGACGTAAAAGACGGATTTAATGCGACATGATCATTCAAACAGCAGTCGCTTTCTAAAACATTGGATATGTATCGGATTCAGTACCACATACGAAAGTGACCCAGATCGGATTTGAAAATATCGGATTTGCGCCGTTCACACTGTCATAGCATGATCGGATATGGGTCGCATAGGGTCAAAAAAATCGGATTTGATGCGCTTTCGCCTGCAGTGTGAACGTAGCCTAAGAGTTTCCAAACTGCGTTTGGAAAGGAAAGGCTGCACCTTCGCTAGGTGTCTGAGGTGATAAAAAGCCAATTTTACCACCCCATTTACATGACCATCAAAGGTAAGTGCGGAATCAAAATTCACACCAAGATTTACAATTGAACTTTTCAGATAGGAGGTTAAAACACCGAAATGAGCATCTGGAGAAACAATAGAGCAATGAAGGCCAAATAAAATTGCTCCCGTTTTATGATCATTAAAATTTAAAAAGTTATTTGACATCCACACTTTAACTTCACTGAGACAGTCAAGTAAAGATTGACAGGGAGAAGTAACCAGGTGGCTAAAGGGTAAATAAAACTGACAATTATCAGCATACAAGTGAAAAGATACTTTATGTTTCTGAAATATCGCACCAAGAGGGACTAAATACAGCGAAAAGAGTAATGGCCCAAGGATAGATCCCTGCAGAGGAGCCACAGAAGATGCAGCTAACCCCAGCTTGACACAAAAACGCCTGTCAGAAAGGTATGACTTTATCCATATCCAGTTAAATATATCATATAGGAGACACACACAGTGATATTTCAGAAGTGAAATGAAGTTTATTGGATTTACAGAAAGTGTGCAATAATTGTTTAAACAAAATCAGGCAGGTGCATAAATTTGGGCACTGTTGTCATTTTATTGATTCCAAAACCTTTAGAACTAATTATTGGAACTCAAATTGGCTTGGTAAGCTCAGTGGCTCAGGCCAGTGCAGGGACTGGGAATCTTGTCAAAGTTGAGGGACACATGGATTCCACTCAGTATCAGCAGATTCTGGAGACCAATGTCCAGGAATCAGTGACAAAGCTGAAGCTGCGCCGGGGCTGGATCTTTCAACAAGACAACGACCCGAAAAACTGCTCAAAATCCACTAAGGCATTCATGCAGAGGAACAAGTACAACGTTCTGGAATGGCCATGTCAGTCCCCAGACCTGAATATTATTGAAAATCTGTGGTGTAAGTTAAAGAGAGTTGTCCATGCTCGGAAGCCATCAAACCTGAATGAACTAGAGATGTTTTATAAAGAGGAATGGTCCAAACTACCTTCAACCACAATCCAGACTCTCATTGGAACCTACAGGAAGTGTTTAGAGACTGTAATTTCTGTAAAAGGCGGATCTACTAAATATTGATTTCATTTCTTTTTTTGTGGTGCCCAAATTCATGCACCTGCCTGATTTTGTTTAAACAATTACTGCACACTTTCTGTGAATCCAATAAACTTCATTTCACTTCTGAAATATCACTGTGTGGGTCTCCTATATGATATATTTAACTGACATTTTTATTGTAACAACCAATGATTTATATAGGAAAATAATAACTATTAATAAGGTTGCCCAAACTTTTGCATCCCACTGTACATCCATTTCTGCAGCACTCCATTAATCAGGCCCATATGGTAACCCAACCACAATCATAAGAAAGGCTGCTGATTTGACAGTTGTTGATCATCAACAACCTCCACAAATTGGGTAGGCCACTGAAGGACCTTCAGGACTGGCTCTTATATAGTGCTTTTCTACTCTGCTTGAGCCATCAAAGCACTTCATAATACAAACATTAATCACACACATTTTTCCTATACCTCTGCTCTCCATCTAACACGTCGATTGAACAACTTGGGTAAGCTACTGAAACTGCAACTCCTTGGAGACTAGAGCAGCCAGAGATTGAACCACCAACCTTCCAATTAGAGGATGACCTGTGTTGCACACTTGGATTAAAATGAATTGAAACCAGTGTGGCTTTGTAAGTTCGCCTTTACTGTATCTGCAAATATATATATTGACATAGCACAACGTTACACACTTTTGCAGTCTCACACAACTCTTATAGGCGTACCGCCTTATGGTTAGTCTTTAAACTCAAATCACTAATATTTCTTACAGTGCAACAATGAAATAAACATAAACAAAAGATAGTGTGATCCACCAGTCTATATTTGCTGTGATCACAGCCCGGTACAGGTATAAATCCACAAAAGCGCCACGAGGTTCCCGCACAAACTAATGAATCAGATCAGGCTGCTAATCGTTAGCATCACGGCTAATTCACATCGCTACCAATAACTTATATACTAATGACACATAGTGGGGATCAACAGCCAACTTTCCCACATTCTCTGTAACCCCGTGGACTCATCTGTAGATACATTTTAAGTTATTTACCATCTTGTATCTGCTTACCTGCAAATATATATATTGACATAGCACAACGTTACACACTTTTGCAGTCTCACACAACTCTTATAGGCGCACTGCCTTATGGTTAGTGGCTGGGCTTATTTACTCCAGCTAGAGCTGCTCATTTTAGGAGATACTCCCTCTTGTGGTGTAACGGGGGAATAACTACCCTTCCTGCACTATGTCATTTTTGGAGACTGGGGCACACATTATTTTACCACAATCAAAGAAAATACATATTTGAACAATCAGACCATTTAACTAACTATAATATTGTAACTAAAGATTATTGGGGGGTGCCCTGTTTTGTCCACAATGTCTTTCTTGTCCTTACACTCTCCCCTCAAAAAGTTAATGGCGTCCTGACATTCTACCAATATCAGTCCCTATGTGGCAACTATACATTGCTTGTAGGAGGCTACATCCCTTTAGGTGTCAGAGTTCAGCATCACTGCTAGCCACAGTGAAATACATGACATGTATCTCCCCTTCATGTCATATGTCGCAGCAGGTGTTATTGTGCACGATAACAGTCCACTGCTTTTTCCGTCCATATCACGGGTATCTGCATCTTTACTGAGTAAGATGCTCTCACCTGGACATAACCTCGCTACATAACATAGGGTGCCATTCTCATAACGGGTCATTACACTAACTCTTCTTTATGGCTAACAAAACAGAATTAACATTTCTATTCTTCTAATAAAGCATTAATGAAAACCTGAAAATGTAACTGTTATAAATGCTTTACTGCAGTATGTAACATATGACTGTCTGAGGTACTTATTCAAGTGCTAATGTCGGCTGTCCTAACTTGTGGTAAGTAAACATTAGCTTTTGTTTTCTCATTCTGAAAGGATACTTTTTCACACTGACAGGTGACTGGTCAGTGTCCTCTTGGTCACTGCACTCCATCTCAAGCTGGTGCGTCTGCTCTGTGTCTTTATTGTTCTCTTGTGCCTCTGTATCCTCGTCATGCTCGTCGCGTTGGTGTTCTATATTGTCCACGCCCAGATTCTCTTCTTCGCAGTCCTCCTGGTGTTCCATGTCATTGTCATCACAGAGATATGACTGTGATGACATATCCTACTGACTGCTCCACTCTCTGCATTGAACTCTGTCCACCAGGACTGTCTACCACGTTCCCCTTGTTCTGTTGACAGTCCTTTGATTGCTCTCCATTCATCTTCATCCTCCGAACTGTGCTCTTGCTCATGCCACTCATGTCTGTCCAAGAAGTCACGCGGCAGCAGGAGGTTCCTGTGAACGACTCTGACACGTCCCTTGCCATTTTCTGGCTTAATCTCATATACTGGGCTATCCTTATGTTTCCTTTGTGTCACCTGAAACACCTGGTCCTCCCAGAAGGATCTCAGTTTCCCTGGTCCTCCCTTCTCACCAAAATTCCGGACCAGTACTCTGCACCCTGGGTACAGCTCTGCGCCGTGTGTTTTTCTGTCATAGAGCACTTTCCCCCGTCGGCTCTCCTTACAGGCTGTCGCTGAGGCCAGTTTGTAAGCGTCCTTCATGCGAATCTTCCACTTCCCAGCATAGTCTTGATGAGAAGGGCTTTGGTCATTAGCTGTGAGACCAAAAATCATATCAATGGGGAGTCTGGGGTTTCTCCCAAACAAGAGGAAATAAGGTGCATATCCAGTAGCCTCGCTGCGCGTACAGTTGTACGCATGGACCACCTTTGTCAGGGATGCCTTCCAGTCTGCTTTTGCTCCCTCTGGAAGGTTCCAAAGCATGGCCAGCAGTATCCTATTGAACCTTTCTACCTGGCCATTTCCCTGGGGGTGGTATGGTGTGGTTCTGGATCCCTTGACTCCACTGTATCCTTCCAGCTTGGCGAAGAGTTTGTTTTCGAGCTCTCTTCCCTGGTCATGATGGAGCCGTGTGGGAAAACCAAACTTCAACACGAAGTCTCCAAATATTTTTTCTGCCACTGTTTTGGCACTTTTATCTCTGCAGGGATAAGCCTGAGCAAATCGTGTAAAGTGGTCCATGGCCACGAGGATATACTCATACCCTCCCTTACATTTCTCCAAATGTAGAAAATCAATGGAGACCAGCTCAAATGGGTACGTTGTAGTGATATTGATCAGTGGAGCTCTGGTTGGCTTGTGGGGACGTTTGTTTTTTAGACAGCTACACACCTGTGTTATGTAGTGCTCCACGTCCTTCTGCATGTGAGGCCAGTAAAAGCAATCCTGAATGAGGGCCAAAACTCTCTCCAACCCCAAGTGACCCATGTCTTCATGTAGTTCTTTATAAACGAGCGAATGGAACTTCTTAGGCAGGAGTAGCTGTGTTCGGCTGAGTGTTTTCCTGTACAGTAAACCATCCTTATCAAGGTGCAGTTTCTGTTTTTCCCTTGCCAGGGCAGTGATCTCCTTGTTGCATGCCTGTTTTCTACCTTATGGCCACCGATTGGAGATGACCTACTTCAGGACTTCCCCTATCACAGGATCCTCTTTTTGTGCATCTCTTAAGTTTGCCTTAGGGATTTCCAGACCTGACATCCCTACTTCCTCACTTTGCTCTGCTACCACAGTTGAGATGTTTAACGGGCAGAGCCAGGGTTCACTTCCCTGCAGCTGAACAGCCAGAGCCTGAGTCACGCTGTTTAGGACCTCAGGTGTCACTGCTTCTGTACAAGTTTGTATGTAGTGTTCCATATCCAAGGGCATTTGTGAGAGACCATCTGCATCCCTGTTAGCTCTGCCAGGTCGATACTTGATGGAGAACTGGAAGTCAGCGAGTTCAGCCACCCATCTGTGTGTGGTTGCATTCAGTTTTGCCATTGTCAGCACATATGTGAGGGGGTTATTGTCAGTGTAGACAATGAAGGGTGGTGAATAGTAGAGATAATCTCTAAACCTCTCACATATGGCCCACTTCAGGGCAAGAAATTCCAGCTTCCCTGAATGGAGGTGGTAGTTCTTCTCTGGGGCAGTAAGGGTCCTAGATCCATATGCAATAACCACTAGCTTCCCCTTTTGTCTTTAGTAAAGCACAGCTCCAAGTCCCTCCTGTGATGCATCGCAGTGTAAGATGAATGGTTGCTCGAAGTCGAGATAATCTAAAACGGGGGGCTGAATGAGGAAGTTGACGAGCTGACAGACCACCTGATGATGCTCAGCTGACCATGCCACTGGGTGAGAGGATGGTAGCTGACCCCCTTGATTCTTTGTCTTTTTGTTGCGTTTTGACTTCCTGTCTCTCCCTTCCCCTGGCTTTTCTGAGGAGAGCAGGTCATAGAGTGGCTTTGCAATGCGCGAAAAGTTAGGAATATAGTTGCGATAGTATGAGATGAATCCCAACAGCTTCCTCACTTCCCCAATGGTGGTGGGGTTCCTTTGTTTTAAGGCTTGGACAGGCGCAATGTCAGCAGGGTCCATGGTGTGACCATCTTGAGTTACCAACCTTCCCAGGAATCTCACCTGATTTTTGAACAGTTCACATTTCCTGGGTGTTAATTTCACTCCATGGCTCTGATAACGCTGCAGGACCTGCTTTAGATCATTTAAGTGGTCCTCAAATGTTTTTGAATGAACAAGGTTGTCATCCAAGTAAGGCAGACATATGTCGTCCCGCAGCCCTGCAAGGCATTCTTCCATCGACCTCTGAAACTCTGCCGGCGCAGATGACAGCCCAAAAGGGATTCTTACCCATTCATACAATCCCCATGGTGTGATGAATGCAGTGAGAGGGTGACTTGACTCTTCCAGGAAGCCCTGGTGATAAGCCTTCCCTTGGTCTAAGACCGAGAACCAGGAGCTTCCTTTCAATGTGTTGAACATATCTTGTATGCGTGGTATGGGATGGCGGTCAGGGATTGACTTCATATTTAGCTCCCTATAGTCACAGCACAAGCGGAGGCTGCCATCTTTTTTCCGCACACATACGATGGGGCTGGAGTAGGAGGATTTTGATTTCTTTATCCACCCTCTATTCAGCAAGTCTTCCAGATATTCTTTTACTTCTTTACGAAGTGGCTTAGGCACTGATGTATATGTTCGGCGAACAGGTATGGGGTCACTGAGGCTGATCTTAAGCTGCAGTGAGGGGATATTGCCAACATCCTGTTCATCACGAGCAAAGGCATTACTCTCCTCCCTTAATAGCTGTCTGATCTTCAGCTGCTGTGCCGGAGACAGATGGTCAAGGTGAACTGGGGGGTCCCATACACCTTCACTGTTGCTTCTTGTTCTGTTTTCCTGTTCCCCAATTTGGCTAGCTGGAGGTGCAGCTGTTGCTTCTACAGTAGGTCTTGTCGTTTCCAACTGTTCTATTTCCACTGCCACTGTGTTAGCTGGGTAAATAGTTCGGACCCTCTGAGTTTGTCCCAAAACAGTTCTCAGAGGCAGTATGATCTCATAAGCTTTGGTATTAGTGACTGGGAGGCTAATACGGGACCAGCTGCCTTGCTGTAAATGGACAACGCACTCTTGCACCTCCAATCCCTCTAGCATCTGGGGGTAGGGACTGGGCTCGAACAGGACACCGTGACCTGCTGGGAGTGGGCCTGCTCTCAAACTACACTTGACCACTCTTGTCTGACCAGGTGGGATGCTCATTAATTCTCTCACAGTTTTCACTCTGCCCTCACCTAGCCCATCGTCTCCACTCTTCATCACCTTTATAAAGACCTCAGCTTTCTTACAGTCAATGGAGAATGCTGTGCTAACAGCTTCTGTTACAGCACGAGGTGGCTCTATTCCCCTCTCTAGCATGTGTTCAATCACGTTGAAGCCAATTATTGGCTCCTCTGCCACCCCATCTTCCTGAGCTACTAATACTGGCACGAGAAGCTCTAACTGCGCAGCCTCTTCTGTGGGCAACCTGAATTTGATTTCAACCCACCCGGAAAATGGGATTGGTGTCTGGTTTACTGCCCTCCCATCTAATATACCAGGCCCAATGATTTCAGTTAAACTCCTAACTTTGATCTGTGGGATGTTCTGTTGTCTCCATTTTTCATTTATAAGACAAACCTGTGATCCTGTGTCCCACAACGCTGTGGTTTTTACTCCCTCAAGCAGGCAGGTGATCATGTGCTTCCTCCCAATAAGATTGAGGAGCTGGGCTCTTCGCCTTGGGGAGAGGAGGCTGACGGAGACCGCTTCATTCCTGTTATCTTGTGTGGCGGCTGCTACTTTTGTCTCCAAATGTTTTATACTGTCTGTCAAGAGTTTGTGAACATCTTGTTGTTGCTCACCTTGGTTTAGTAGCTGAAAAGAGGGTTACGGGCGTGGGTTCACCGTGCTAGCTGACATACCAATCTGCTCTGCCCTGTCTGGAAGTTTTCTCCGGGTGCGGCATCCCTTTGACAAATGCCCACTTTGTCCACATTTGAAGCAGTGGTCGCAGTTTTCTCCTCTATTGCTGTGTGCCTCTGCTTTTATCTCTCTTACTTTCATTTCTCGGATGGTCTTTCTTATGTTGCCTCTCCCACTCAAGGCTGGCCGCTTCATTTGTCTTTGCAATCAGCACATCGTCAGTGACTGCTGGATCATCCAGGTAGGGTTTGATCTGGTATTTCACATTGTCGCTAATCAGACCTGTGCCAACGGCTCGCAGAAACTTTTTCTGAATCAGTTCGACACTGTATTGTTCATCTGTCCCTGGCTCCCTTGATGATGCTAGGAGTCTTTCTTTCAGCTCTGTGGACACAGAGCTAAATAGAAAGTTCTGTGGGGACTCATTACTTCCTTGAGTGATATTTATCAGCCAATGATAGAGGTCAGTAGAGCTATCCTCCTTGTAGTGTCCCCTCAGTATGGTACAGAGCTGCATGAGGGTGAGGTCTGTTTTAATCTCCAACATATCACGGAGACTTAGGCCTGGGCTTATGGCCCTAACAACAGCTTCAATAATTTCAGCTTCGCTGTGATTCTTTTTAAGTCCCATTTCGATTTGATGAATCAGGTTGGAGTATGACAGTTGGTCTTTCTGACCCCGTTCCTCAATTTGGCCACTGATTCTAAATTCCCTGCGTATAGTCACTTCAGGGGGCTGAGTTGCTGGTGAAGCAGGTAATGGTGATGGGCGAGGAGGTAACTATGTAGCCAGACCCTGACTAGTTTCTTGGGAGGCAATTCTGTCTGTCAGTCTTGCCATTTCTTCCTCTAACCTTTTTGTCGAGGTTTGAAAACTTAGTTGCAATGCTGCATATTGTTCTTGTAGACTGGCCAATGCAACCGCATCCCTACTGATACTCTCTTCACGTTCCTGTGCAGGGTCATCTCTTTCCTTTAGTTCTTTAACAGTTTTAATTAATCTGTCCAGGAATGTGTGTGCTACTTCCTCTTCCTCCACTTCAATAATTGTTTCAACTGCTTCACTTATTGTTCTGATCAGCGTGTGCTTCTTTGTCTGTTTGCCGATTGAGATTTTAGCTTGTAAACACACTTCTTGTAGTTGGTCTGACCTTAACTGCAGCAAGCTCTCACTTAGCTGGTCTTGCAGTTGCTCCAACTCCATACTGTGTGTGACGATTCTGTAATCTCACACTGCTTCTCAGTAGCACCGCTGATCCCACTGCTGCCACCAAATTTTATTGCACACTTGGATTAAAATGAATTGAAACCAGTATGGCGTTGTGAGTTCGCCTTTACTGTATCTACAAATATATATATTTACATAACACAACATTACACACTTTTGCAGTCTCACACAACACTGCCTTATGGTTAGTCTTTAGACTCAAATCACTAATATTTCTTACAGTGCAACAATGAAATAAACATAAACAAAATATAGTGTGATCCACCAGTCTATATCTGCTGTGATTACAGCCCGGTACAGGTATAAATCCACAAAAGCGCCATGAGGTTCCCGTACAAACTAATGAATCAGATCAGGCTGCGTTAGCGTCACGGCTAATTCACATCGCTACCAATAACTTATATACTAATGACACATAGTGGGAATCAACGGCCAACTTTCCCACATTCTCTGCAACCCCGTGGACTCATCTGTAGATACATTTTAAGTTATTTACCATCTTGTATCTGCTTACCTGCAAATATATATATTGACATAGCACAACATTACACACTTTTGCAGTCTCACACAAGAGGTGCACTGCCTTATGGTTAGTGGCTGGGCTTATTTACTCCCGCTAGAGCTGCTCATTTTAGGAGATACTCCCTCTTGTGGTGTAACGGAGGAATAACTACCCTTCCTGCACTATGTCATTTTTGGAGACTGGGGCACACATTATTTTACCACAATCAAAGAAAATACATATTTGAACAATCAGACCATTTAACTAACTATAATATTGTAACCAAAGATTATTGGGGGGTGCTCTGTTTTGTCCACAATGTCTTTCTTGTCCTTACACCTGTATTACCTCCTAAGCCACAGGTCCCAGCTTTGAATTTTGTTCCAAACAAAAATAAAACAAAATGATGAAAAGAAGATTGGACTCTTTGCCCTTAATACCAAGAGTCATGTCTGGAGGAAACAGGCACTGCTCTTCACCTGACCAATACCATCCCTAAAATAAAGCATGGTGGTAGCAGCACCAAGCAGTGGGGATATTTTTCTTCAGCAGGAATTAGAAGACTAGTTGGGTTTGATTCAGGAATTTATAGAGACATGCTTGATGATAATCTGCTCCAGAGTGCTCTGGATGTCAGACTTGGTCAAAGGACAAAAACCCAAAGCACACAGCCAAGATAACAAAGCAGTGGCTTCAGCACTCTGTAAATATCCCTGAGTGTTCCAGGCAGAGCCCAGACTTAAAACCTCTGCAGAGATCTTAAAATGGCTGTGCACTGACCCTCCCCATCCAACCGAGGTCTTCAAAGTGAGCTTAATAATAATTAGTTCAGAATTCAACAAAAGTGCCTTATAACTTAGAAACTATGATTCTTACAGCATATGATTCTTAAAGCATGTTGTGTATTGTCAATATGTAGAACATACTGTATAGAAGTTTAAAACATCATTGTCACATTTGACCTCTGACCTCTCCTTAACATGGATGTATTGACAGCAAGAATGACAGACAGAATTTTAAATTCTACAAACGATATTTTAAGTGTCCAAAAAGGACTGGATTGATTATGATGTAGAACACAGAGTATGCTTAAAACTGCTGAGTCATAAAGCCTCTTGCAAACCAGGTGATTTCTTTATTTGATACATCCTGCTGACTACAGGCTATTTACTGACATAAGCAAAGATATCAGACATAAAAAACACATAGAAACATTGGAAAATTACTTTTTTTGGCTGATGATTACTGTTTGGCACTCCCTCACTTTGTACTCTGGTAGCAATAAGGCTGAGTCTGACTCCTCTTCTACAACTATGAGTAAAGTCCTTCCATCCTGACTCAGCCCTCAGCTTACTTAAATATTGACATGGGTGGAGGTATTAGTAAGACTTGCTGTCCACTACAAAGGACACTGAGTGAACGTTTAGTTTTGAAAGAAATGCCTGCAACCTGAAGTTAAGAGTGTCATACTGAAGAAGCAGTTTGCAACATAATCACTTAACCTCCTTTTTCCCCATGAGCTGCAATGACGCGTCGCTCTGAAAACAATGTCCATGTTGTCTTTTAGCTTAACCCAGCATGTCCTCTTCACAGTACAGTACAGTAGGATTTATTTATACTGAATTGCGCTTGAGTTAAAAGTCTTAGACTCATGCTCCCCAAAGAGAACAAAAACGAACTGTTGTCTTATCATTAATTACCGATGATCACAATGTTTTCGTATAATTATGGTCCTGGTGAGTTAATATTCATGTGACCGATACTGGGCGTGGCTTACAACGTCAATACTGATTGACGTGGTTGGCACGACCAGGAAGCCAGGAGTGACATCACTTTCCAGAAGTCCCCTTCAGGTTTGATCGGCGGAGAGCCACAGCGAAGCAGAGGCAAGAAAGATAAAGGCGTTCGCTGCTATCTGAAATTCAGGAGCGTTTAAGCTGACTTTTCAACCAAAAAGTTAAAAGGTAAGACGGCATTTACCAGATTGTTGTAGCAAAGCCTTCCTAGTATTAACTGTTACATCCTGACTTCGTGTACCTTACAAGCTAACGTCGTTACGGCTAGCTCTCTGCGTTCCTGCTGTTTATGTCGGAACAAAGGGGGTCTGCTTCTCGGCTCCTCCGCTGCTTTTCTCTTGATATGCACACCTCCCAGTGTGTTCTCATTTCAGCTATTTTTTAGCAGCGTTATGACTGCCCAAAATGTACCCGTCGTCTTAAAGCACCTCATTAATATTTAATGGCTGTGCGGTAAGGTTAGCTAACGGTTATTCGCAACACTTTAGTGTCGTAAAACTTAATGATTGTCATATGATTTAGACGCAACTGAACGACCTCATTAAAGTCACGAAGACGCTTAGCCATTATTAGAGTATTATGGCAATGGCGAACCTGATATTACTGACCAGTCGTCTGAAAAATGCAGTTCCTGTGTTGTTATAGCGTTAAAACAACAGCCTAAAGCATAACGGTATGCTAGCTATCTTAAGTCCTGTAATGTAACGTGGTACAGATAAATAGGGCACATTAGCAAGGGTGTGGGCTTTTTTTTTTAAAACCTTTTCAGTCCTTCTCCCTCCCTCTTTCATTTTCCCAGCCATGTCAGTAGACCGGAATAAGCTGCCAGGAAGACCACATTCTTAGATCGAACCAATTCGTTCAGGCTTACTGAAGTTGGCCTTCTCTTTTCTTTCCACTATCCATCCAAGCTTTTTGCTTCGCTGGCTCCATATTATCAGGCTGAATAGAAGTGATGAAAAGTGCTTTAATTCAGTATTTTAGTTTTTGGGGAACTTGGACTTTGCTTGCACTTTTCTATTCGATCCTGCTTCACACTCCCAGGACAGAGTTATTGTTGTTTTTGTCTATTTTGTCTGTTTTTGTTGTAATTTCTTCTCTTTTTAAAAAAAAATATTTGTCTTAGTTTCCACAGTGGGTCTGCTCTTTAGTTTTGTGCTCTTTTTTAAAAAAAATATACATTTACTAGTATTGTATTAGTTTCGTTTTTATTCATAATAAGTGAAGGGTTGAGGGAGCATATTTATCAAGTGCAAGTCATAACAAATATATAAGGTATAACAATAATATAAATGTAAAATAATGTAAAAGATGGCTGCTGCTACTGTAAAGCCACCTACTGTCATGCTCAGTCATTCTGTAAAGAATACGCTGCTTTATCCAACTTCTTGATTCATTTGGGGACCATAATTTCCAAAATAAACATTGTATTTTATTCAAAACTAGCAATACAGAACATGGATTCAGGAAATAGGAAACTGTTTATTGAGGTCATGGATTAGGTCAGCAGTACGGTTATTTTCCATGGACTAGATCGACCATCGACTAGATGTCTGTTTTTATTGTGAGGAATCTCCCCCTGCAGACGATTAGAGACATTTCAGGTCTCAGGCACTCCTGATTTGGCTTCACTTTTCAGACTTCAAAGGTACAGCTGTTTTTTATATGCAGTCTGTGTACAATACATACGACCTTTGACTTTCAGTTATGACCAGTTTCAAAAAACATAGTTAGTTTTACATGCCCACAAGTTAATAATAAAAGACAAATTACTTAAAATTAAACTTTTTTTATTACCTGCTTGTAGTTGTGTTTTTTGTGAACTATAATAAGCTTTGTTCCTGGCCATGTCTTATTCTAGTGTATGCAGATGAAGATTTGCTTTAAAGTCATGTGATATGGACTTTTTGTGTTGTGTAAGTTTTCTTTGAAATGGTTGCCTAGTCACAGCCTTGTAGGTTTCAGATGAATGTCTGAGCTATTTCCCCTTTGGCTTTTTTCCCCACAGGGTTTCTTTATTTCGAAATTATCTTAAGATCCCAAAAAAGCAGAGTCAAAAAAAGAAAGAAGTTTTGTGAATTGTGAAACTTTCACAATACAGGCTGGGGAAATGGTCCTCACAAGGGTTATAATCTAACAATCTTAGATCATAACCAGCCACAGACAACCTGCAGTATAAATGCTTTTACTTTAGCGCATTTAGCTGATGAAATTTCCAGTGCTTGGTGCTTTTGATGGAGTAAAGGATCAGGATGGAAATATCAGCTGCCCACTTCTTTTAAGCTGCAGATGCAGAAGTGAGTCAAGGATGGGATTGTGTCACGGCAAAAGTTGGTCAGACTCTCCTTTTTTCCCCCCACGGTTACTCCCTTATACCTAAAACCTGCAGTTATGAAGGAGGGATATAAGGAGAGCAAACAAACAGAGCTGAAAAGTAAACAGTAGAAGGTACAAGAATGTGCCTCTGTATCCACTGGCACAATGATGCACTTGTATGTGAGGACTGGGAGGAAGAGAATAGAGTATTGGCTGGAGTAGCTGAGAGAGTGAGATGTTATTGTGGTCAAGTGATTTGCTTACTTTACGGGCTGAGTTCAAGTTTTATTCACTGGTGTTAAGCTCAGTGTCTGACTGCATGTCTTGCCACAGGATTGTGATATATTGCACATATTAGTACAATAATTTGGTAATGCATCATACAGCGAGTAACAAAGCATTTACCATGTAATGTTTGGTATTTAAAAATACTCAAAATACATTTTACATTTACAAGTATTTTAGGTACTGCAAAGTAGTTTCAGGTACTGAAAATGTAACCCTTATTTCAGAAGAATCATATGACATATGGACGTTACACCATAAGTCATGTGCTGTATTACGAGTTGCTAACAACAGATTTTTTTTTAATTGGCTATATTTGCCTCAGTATGTGGATAAGCTTTCTTTGGGAAGTTGTTTGTGATGGGTGCATTAGCAGGATGGAGAGCAAGTCATTATTTTTTAACTTTACTCCATTTAGTTTTTCCATTTTGTTGTCTTTCTTGCTGAACTCTGTCATTCAGCTTCAGTTTTGGTCCTAGTTTGGTCCTAGTTGTCCTTTATCCTCCTCACCAATTTCCTGTTTTGTTTTGATAAATATGTGTCCAGATGTCTTGTGATCATGACACGCAGTTAGCTGTCACGGTGTGACAACTGAGCTTGTAGAGAAGTAGAAAGTCCAGAGTTTGTTTAACATTAGCACTGCTAGCACCAATAGCCTTGGGTTTTTCCTTGCTAACGTCTACGTCCTGGTGCAGAATATGGTTACACGTCTCTTCAAATGCTTGGTTATTTTCCAGTTTATTCTGACAAAGCCTACATAGAGTCGCTCTTTTTTATTTATTTTTTTATTAATTCATTTTCATTTAACGTCAAAGGTTTGCAGAACATCACTGCTTAGCACAGCTGTCATATATTTACTTTCCTCTTTGCTCATTTACAGCTCACATTCATAAAGAGCAAGAGAGAGAGATAAGGGTGCCTCGATCTGCAGCCCCAGGTAGTGAATGTTGGCCTTTTAATATCAATGAACCATCAACTGCCATTGCACATTAATAAAATAAAAATAATTTATAGAGCCAGATAGTGTTTTGGTAGTTGAGAGCAGTGGGTATTTAGTAAAAAAAAATTTATTCATGTTATGGAAACCAAGAAATCTTCATTAGGAAAGAAAAAACAAAATTCTATTGAAGTCTTTGAGCTCTTCAACACATTACAGTCTTTCAACTGAATTAGAATGTATTTTTATTGCCAGGAGGGGCATTGACGCACACCACTGCTTTTATGAATACAATTATAAACTGTAATATATTTATCATTTGTAGCAGTAAATAATCAATAGTGAGCTGCCTCTCCAGTCAGTTATTCATCCTGTCCATGGACGCAGACTCCAAGATCTTGAATTACAGGTTCAAGATCTTGGACCAGCAGCTTCTGTGAACTCAGTGTGGCGGCACCTGAACCAGTTCTCCAGCTGCTGGAGGTTCTGATCACCGTGGTTGTCTAGCTTGCAGCAAGTTTCCAGAGTATAACAAGGATTACTGTCACCAGCTGCTGTCGACAGCAGTACAGTTGAAGTACGTCTCACTAGAGGATGACGGATTCTCCAAAGATAAATTGTCTAATAGCTGGTCATAACAGTGACCTCATCAGCTTGCTGCTGGGGGAGATACAAGACTGGAATTGTAAAAGTACAACTACCTTTGAAAAGGTGTCCAGTGCAAGATTTATGTCACAAGAGATAAACACCTTTCATTCCTGTCAGTAAATGCCATTTTAGTGTTGATGTCATAAACAAGACTGTTTCCATTATGTAATGGTACATATTTGATAATATCCGTGATACATAAATAACTACAAAACTAAAAAAAAAAAAGATCATCATGTTGTACATCCATGAAAGTCTTTGAAAGCCTCTCATGAAATACAGTAACAATTAAAAAAGTACTTTTCACAAAGTAGTTGGGTATATGCCATGAGTGCCCTCTGTGTGTGAGTGCATGATTGTCTGTGATGGGTGTAGCTGGAAAATGAAGAGGTTTAAAAAGTTCATCCATTGCAACATGTTCCATTTGCAATGCTCTCTGCTTTTCCCGGTTCTTTGCTGCTTGTTACCTTTCATGTATGAAGTCTGCAGATTGTTATTTGGAAACTAAACAACAACAAAACATCACAAGCTGAAAAGCTTAATTGTTGCGTAGTGTACACCTCAACACAATGTGGGGCAAAGAAGGTTTATTTTCAAAAAAGGATATCTGTGCTTTTCCTTAGTGTTCAGATACAGTGGCCATATTCAGTAAAACTGATTTACTTCCACACTTCTTTTTTACTGCTCACCTTTTCCAGCTACTAATGATAAACTATCGATTAAAAAGAGATAGTTTATGAAGTTTGCAATATAGATCCATGATTACGTTTGCCCTCATGCAACTGGGGCTGAACCAGTGTGGGAGGGGTTTTGTGGACCAAGAATAAAATATGAAGTGAAATTAAGGTAAATATGAGGATATGGATTTTGTGTGGAAACCAGGCTTTGCTATTGCTGTGGTATTGACATTTATAGTCATTTTTCAGATCAATGTTTTTGGTGTATGTGGCAGCAAATCAGCTGCTGAAGTGGGCAGATAAAGTTTATGAAGGTCCGCTTTTCACTATTATATATTCCCACGTGGTAATGTGTGGGTAAGTGTGTTGTTTTTTTTGTTTTGTTTTGTTTTTCTTTTTTTGTTTTGGCATTTGGTCAAGTACAGTGGAATAAAAAATGCAAGACCAACAAAGGTGGGGTTTTCCAGTGTCAGAATGGGCTGCTGAGCAGTGACCATAAATAGAATTAGTGAATATACAGTTCCAGCAGTGAGTCTGTCACAAATTCCAATTAAGAAATCTCGTTAGCAGATTGTTTTTATTACAGAATGAATGATTGGTTTTGGATAAAATCTCTTTGAGAAAAATTGTGCCTAACAAGAAAAGTAGATTATGATGTTAATTAAGAAGAAGGTATAAAACTGTTTTCAGGAAAAATAGCAATTACAGTGAGCTATTATTTATAAAACCAGTTTTGCAAGAAACATTGGGACAGATGTTCAGGTTTTAACTTATACAAGTATCTTTTGCCTTTAGGATGCTATGATCAGGGGTGCACATAAGTTGTCCGCATGTGTGCATGCGCTGTCAAAATAAAAGATGCGCACCAGATAAGAAGTTGTAAAGTGTGTTTGCGTACATAAGATTTTCTGGAGGAGGACAGACATGATGGGAATATGCCGCATACTCTGCACCACATCTTCATCATTTGTTTGAAGCCAGCTCACCTCCTGCAACCACTTTTCCGAGAATACGCGCTTCTTTTGCGGTTCGGACTCCTTCTGACATTTCTTTGGAAGTGGAGGAACACCAAAATAATCGCTTAAAGGAGCTTGCTTCTTTGACCTCTTTAAGAGTTCTAAACAAATGTCTGTCCTCCCCTGGCTATGATAGTAAACTGAAAAGAATGGGTCAAAAATGGAGTCTGGTTGATATATGGTGATGGTCACCACTTACTTCAATAATGATAATAATAATAATAATACATTTTATTTAAGAAAGCGCCTTTCAAAACACTCAAGGACACTGTACACAAGCAATAACAACAACAAACATAACAATTTACAAAATAGGAAAAAGGATAAAACGTTGAGCAAATAGATAAAATAAATTAAAGTAGCAGGAAACTCTTGAGAATCTGTTTTGTGACAATGTCCTGGTGAGATGAATCAGCATGGGAACCCAAAGAAACCTGCTGGTTTGAAGCCAGGACCTGAGTCAACATGCTACCTGAGCATGTTACCAGAGGATGCTATGGTTTATTTTACATAAACTTTGGACAACCAACTTTCTTTTTTTTTTCTTCATAAGGTGTTGTCCTGTAGAAGCATCCATGAACTTCCTGTTGTGTCAGATTACCAGGCACCAGAGTACAGGAAAATATGAGCATTATTGTATAACAAAGCAAATGAGCGAGCAGGTTCTACAGTAACAGACACCAGATGCAGACATGCTTCCTTGTAATGCGTAACCATGCCACTGCATGTCTTAGCCTGTTCTGCTGGACTGTTGACTGTCTACTACCTCTCATTTCCTCTTCCTGTTGCACCCAGCTGTTTGTTTGTGTTCATGATAATGTCTTCTGGCCTGAATTTTGTTTAGACTAAAACCACAAAGGAGTCCAGGTTGCATTATAATGGTTTTTGCCATTGTAGGATGCTGAGAGCTAATACTCTCTGCTTATGTGTTTCTCCATAAGTTTTTTTTTCCTCCACCTGTGTTGACTCAATATTATGTTGTGTGGCAAGCTGCCTGTGCTCTGCACAACTCATTTATATTTACAGACCTGAGTGTTATTCAGTGCAATGTTGTTGAACCTTAGCAGAGACCTTCATCATTACCACGGTTTAGAGGAGATGATTAAAAGACTTTCTTATATATTGTCCTACTTTTGTGCACTGTACACATTCTACCAAAATACCTTGTGTCATCTCTACTTTGTCCAGAATACGTCATTTACGGTAATGTGAGTTCAAAGTCAGCACACACATGTGCACACCTTCATTCATCCAGTGTTAAAACAAAACTGAAGAAGATAACTGTGTCCCTAGGTGACACACATTGGAATAAGTGACCTTGTTTTTTCTATGGTCCTTTACATATATTGACAGTGCCTGTGTGTTCACCTGGCCATTAGTTGCCAGGTTCTTCATTTCTGGAGCTTTGCTGCTAATGTTAAACTATGGAAAACTGTTCCATGTACTGTCTGGACAAAAGGTCACCTTATCTTGGATTTATTCACCGCCTGGCCAAATGCTATTTCTAAATCTGTGTTAATGTGCTTGCAGTTTGGCAATATGATAATACAAAGTGTGAGGTTGCTAAACAGTTATTTTCTGAGGGTGAAGAAAATGTATTTGATTTGATTTATTTCATCTCGATATACAGCGACAGTTGAATTAGTCGCTAGAAGAAGTCTTTAAAACATGTAAAAAGCTCACTGAGTGTGCCGAGCTGGAGACCAACCACAAGATGAGGGACTCAGTGGAAAAGCAGCTGGTTATTAGAGCAGGGCGATATGACCAAAAATATTTATCACGATATACATTTGAAAATTTGCGATAATGATATAACTGACGATATAATTGACACTAGACAAAATACTTTAAAACTCCACAACTTTATTAGTGCAAAAAAAAAAAACCCCATCAACGTATTTTCACTCGAACAAGCAGCTGGTTTTTTTGTGCATTAAAGCTATATAAAAATTTAACAGTGCAAATGCAAATTCCTTGCTGACAGTTTAACCAAAAGGCATTTCCAGTGGAAATTGGCCGACATATCCTCAGCATAAACATGTATAATATCCACAAAACTTAAAAATAGGTTATACACACACAATATGGTAATATTATGTTGAAGCGCAGTACGTATCACTCCGCGACGCTCCTGCCTACGATAGCCGTAATGCTCCGACAATCCATCAAGCGGTGTGGGTTTGTAGCTTAGCAAAGTCGTACTAAAACATTTGACAGATTCCACTGAAGTTGCAGCATTTTTACAAACCAATTCTGCTTCATCCGTTTCATTCAACGATCCGCTTTCACCCTTCTCATTCTCCGTTGCCGCCATGCTTTTTCCACCATGTGTGTATTAAAACAAAGTCACTGCACATGTGTGTTTTACCCATATGCTATCGCAATATTTCATATTCTTATCGTTGCCCAACATTATAACGGTATTACCGTGAACGGTATGATATGGCCCACACTTACTGGTTATTATGCAATTATTTACTATTTTATGTGCTTCTAACTATCTGTAGTGTTGTTTTAGTTCATTATTTTAGAAAGCAAGGATTTTGCTCCTATTGCCCATGCACACACACATGGCATGTAGCCCCAGAAAGTTGCTAGAAATACAGTTTTACTCAGTGGTGAAGTGCACAAGAGCAGTTTCTTACTTTGGCTTTCTGAGTGTTTGACTGTGTGCATCATTCACTCTTAATCTGTGTTATTATTCTTCGTTTCAAACACTAGCATCCAAATTACATTAGAGAGTTGTAATGGATAACATGAAGACAGTTTTTGTCTGGAGCTGGTGATGCTTATCTGGTTGGGTTGTTATTTCCACTCACAGCTGTTTGTATTATCTCCACAGCATGTCCCTGTACCCATCACTCGAGGACCTTAAGGTCGACAAGGTCATCAAGGTAAGGGTTTTGAAGTGAATCTATATTAAATGTGGTGCTGGCTTTGTAAGTAACAGGTGATGTAAAATATACAAATATGTTCCCAATGTGGTTTTCATTTTCAAAATGAGAAGTCTTACTGATGTTGTAGAGCCTCTTTGGAAACTCACTTTAGTCACCATAGCTTCTAAAGCAGTGAATGGGACATTTTTGGAGGTAATTTAATAAAATGGTTTGCAAAACTTGTCCCTCCTCAGGAGGTTTGGATATTCACCAACCTTTAACCTATCCTTTGTGCCTCTGACTTTAATTTAACTCGGCACTTGAATCAGAGAGAACAGAAAACATAATAATAAACATATAACACTCACATGGCATCGCAATCACTGAGTGCTAAATAACTTTGTGATATCAGCATCAAACCTGCCTGCCACAGAAGCTGTTCAGGGCAGTGTAAAAGTTTAAGAACCCCTGGTCAAAATTTTTTGTTAAGGTTGTAGAAAATGGTATAAGCCTTAAAATTAATAATTCTTTTTAACTTTTTTAAGTTAGCAGGAATAGCAGAGGTCAAGCTGAGCTGTATAGCCCAGTAATACCACATTAACCCTTTAAAACCGGTCAGAGTGGGCACGCTCCATTTTGCGTAACTATTTTTAAATCCCGGTAGCACTGCAACCACGTGAGCTAGCGCAATAATTTTTTTTGCATATGAAACCGGAGGAGTTGTACTTACATCTTATGCCATCAGCTTGTCCTCGGTCACAGTTTCCTTCCACATATAGCTTTGCAAAAACTGCATAAAAAGCACTTGCAGCAACAAAAACATAATATTCCAGAAACACGCTTTGCCGATCCCATCAGCTGTTCATAACACTTCCTACGTCCATCAGCATGAACTATCGCATGTCCGCCATGACCTGCCTGAAACCGGAAGTGACGTCATTTTCGCGGAAATGTAGTTTTTTTTTTTAACCATCAAGGCCTCATGAGCTTATACTGGTGTTTTTAAAAGTTATGTTTGACTTTATGACTTTCTGTGTTGTTTCTGGGATGCTTAGGACTCATATTGCACTGCTGGAAATAGTTTATTTTGATGCATATGCTGCTTTTTTTGCAAATTTGCATTATAATATTTATTTTCGTTTTTCCTGCAGTGTATAGAAATTGGTGTATTTCAAAAATAAAACTATGAAGACACTCAAAATAAATTTCCTGTGGTAGGAAACTATTTTGTGCAACTTTTTTGTATTTACAGTTTTGAGGGATAAGCCTCTTAAATTTCTCTAACTAGAAATATATGTTAAAAAACAAAAACGATTTTCAATTTTTTGTAGTTTATTGCACTTTTTTGCAATTTATGTAATTACTATGCACTTAATGCATGCATATTATTAAAATTTAGGCTGTAATGGTTGTATTGATGTATAGCAACTTGAAATGCTCCCAAAAATGGCTCTACAACATGTAAATGCGGACTTGGTTCTATGGTAGGTCTTAAAGGGTTAAGTTTGAACATTGTAAGAAATCAGGAAATTAACTACTTACAGTAATGGAAATTTTTGCACTCCAAAGCCATTGATATTTGTTGTAGGCAAAGAAATCCTTCAGTCAGTCTCCTTACCAGCAGTAAAAGACTTATGTATTGGTTTGAGCCCAGTTATCTCTAATTCAGTATTTAAAAATCACTGTGTGTTTGATTGCTTTTTAGGCCCAGGCCCAGTTCACCCAGACTACCACACCCATGCCAGCCATCACCGAGGGAACCTACCAGCCCCAGGCTGCCACTGCTGGGATGCCAGGATCAAGTGAGTGTCACTTACACTGTTAAAAATCTTTAGAAAGTGTTTTTTGGTTTCTCTTTCTCTTGTTTCTGTTTCTTGGTGTTTGTGTCTCTGTGTGGGGGGCCTGTGTTTTGGAGCTTTAAGTTAAGAACTTTGCAGTTGTATAAGGGGAAGATAAAGGACTGGGATTGGTGTTAGGAGTTATTTAGGAAAATAACTAGAGTAAAGGGGCCTCACACATTCTATAATTTGTCTTTTTGTGAGTTGTTTCTGTTTTGTTGTGCATTTGTTTTTGTTTCTCTGTGCTTTTGTCTGGATGTAAACCTGAACTGTGTAGTGGGTTGGATTTAGATGGAAGCAAGGCGAGAGAAATGACGACCCCACAAAAGATTAAAAGTGGGCAAAAGGGCCTTTGGAGATTAGAGAAAACCACTTATTTTCACTTCCCCTTATCCCATTCTCCCACTCATTCAATTTCTTCTTTCTCTGCTTGGATGCAAAGTCCTGTGGGCTTTTCCGTCTTTTGTTTTCACCTCAGCATAGCTGTCTATGAGTCACCATGGAGACTGGCTCTAGCAGTTGTGCTGGGACAGGGCATGAAGGGAAAAAGGAGAGGAGGAGGCGGAGTTGAAAAGGAGGGAGGAAGAGGAGGAGATGAAAAGGGGGCAGTATGATCGACATAAGCCTAGTTGGATATACTCATTTTGTTCAATAACAATATCAGGGTGTCTTGTCATTTCGATTGAACAAACTGAACAGAAACAGTTCAGTTTAATGTCGTTTTATTACTATACTGCGGAATCACAACAATTCCCTGAAGGTTTTTTATATTCAAAAGGAAAAGACCGTACAATAATAGCCAGAAACCCCCAACAATCAGATGACCTCTTTTGAGCAAGCATATTTATATTAATAGTAATTAATATTAGTAATAACTAATATTAAATGAGAATGAAAAGAGGTGAGTGAAGTAAAAGTGCTCATGGGAAGCCCTAAACAGCCTAGGCCTATTGCAGCATACCTGCAGGGTTCAGGGTCACCTAATCCAACCCTAACTATGTGCTTTAGCAAAAAGGAACGTTTTAAGCCTAATCTTAAATGTAGGGAAGATGTCTGTCTCCCAAATCCAGATTGGAAGCTGATTCCACAGAAGAGGAGTCTGAAAGCTGAAGGTTCTGCCTCCCATTGTACTTTTCAAATAACCAAGTAACAGACTGATTATTTTTCAAGCGCTTATATGTGAAGAGACAGATTTAAAATTCGATTCTGAATTTAACAGGATGCTCTCTCTTTCTAGTCCCTATCCCTATTACAGTAGTCAATCCTAGATGTTATAAATGCATAGAATAGTTTTTCAGCTTCTCTCTAAGAAAGGAGATTTCTAGTTCTAGTAAAACAGGACATTCTTCATCCTAGGGCTGCTCAGTTAATCGAATTTTAATCACGATTACGATCTGGGCTTTCAACGATCATTAAAAATGACTGAGCCGATTATTAGCACCTCCCTCGTGCTTTACTCTCGCGCTGCTCCGTGTGGCAAATCGAGCGCACCTCTCTGCATTTCGAACACGTGTTACAACAATTAAGAGCAGCGGTCTCCAACCTTTTTTGCGCCACAGACCGGTTTATGCCCGACAATATTTTCATGGACCGGCCTTTAAGGTGTCGCGGATAAATACATCAAAATAAAACTAGTACCGGTACCGAAAAAAAGAAAATGTATTCATAACACACGTGAAAAGACCCAGGAAAACCGAGTAAATGATAAAAACGATAACGAAATAACGCTGAAAACAGATAAAAACCCTAAAAACTATACATTTCACACCTGAGCCTCAACTCTCGCGGCCCGGTACCAAACGACTCGGGGTAGGGGACCGCTGATTAAGAGGACCCGAGGGAAGCTCGGAAAGCTAAGCAGAAGTTATTTGGAGAGGAGAGTGACTGCTGTTGGTTGAAAAGAGAGGTTAAAAAAACTTCAGTGGTGTGGAAACATTATGGGTTCGCGGAGTCAGACGTGGATCAAGTAGACATAGTGTGTAAACTTTGCTACAGTGTCGTAGCTGCACCACAGAGCAACACTGCAAAGTTCACTAAACATAGATGTTTACATTTTTCATTTATTTTTTATATTGCAAACATTTGCACTGTTATCAGTATTTGCACACTATTTTATATTATTTTTTGACAATCTTTAAAGTCATTATTCAATACATTGTTATTGTTAAATAAATATCGTCAAATAATCAAGATCTCAATTTCAGTGAAAATAATCGTGATTATCATTTTTGCCATAATCGAGCAGCCCTACTTCATCCTCATCCTAATCATCCTTGGGAGTGTGGAGATTTGAATTCAGGTCCTTGTTTACAGAGCTTACAGGTTGTTACTGTTGATACTTCACCCCAATAGTCTTTTCTTTGCTTTGCTAATTTGAGAGGACAACGGAACATCATTGAATAAAAAAGGAGAAATCATTCCTAATACTTGCCCGTGTGGGAGCATGTGAAGCAGGCATGTGTGGGAGAGGTGAACCAAAGAGATAAAATAAGAGAGCATAGGAAGATAGACCAGGAAAGCAGAGAGGACAGGCCAATTGTTATGACAAAGTATTCTCATTTTCTGATATAACAGAGCACATTCAGTGATTTTAATTAGGACCTATTTTAGGATTGCACTTTGAATTAGCATATTTTGTTGTTTGCTTAAGGCTTGACCAACGAGTTGTGGGTGCTTCTCTGTCTCTATGCTTCTCTTCCACACCATGATCAGACCTGTCATTTATTAGTGTGCCTTGGGGGATTTCTGAGTATGTAGGTGGAGTGTATATTTTATTAAAGTGGCATATTCAAATCATGTTAAAATAAGAATATGATACTAAGATTGTGTCTCAGTGATGTATTAATAGATCAGAATCATTAAACTACTCCCTCGTGCTGTCCTGTCATACTCTCTGGTGCGCTCAACATATATCACCTATCTACTGCTTAGTTTGTTTCATTTCCACTTTTGTCCTCAGAAAACCGGTTTTCAAAAAAAACTCACTGGTTTTCAAAAAAGTTTCTGTGATTATAAAACAGGAAGTCAGAATCCAATAGCAACAACCTTTGACAGAAAAGGTAAAAAAGCAATGAGTTCCTGTCAGACCTTCCTGATAAATTATAGGGTCAAACACAACTGGTCACAGACCATTATTTAAAAGAAAAAAGCCACTTGCCCCCACACAGGCAGTACAGTTTAAATCTCTTTAATCACTTCCTTATTGAAGCTGTAGCTTTTCTGGTAACTGCGGGTAACATGTCAGCAGTGAGTAAATTACTTCAAGAATTACACCACCAGCTACCAGTTGTTCATTATTTTCCTGTTTAATCTACTAATAATTTTAGCTACAGAACAGGTAGACATATGACTTAATTTGCTGGCAATCCATTCTGGGTGTGGTTGCATGTGCTTTCAAAGTACATAAGAACATCATACATTAACTTGTAATTAAATGGCTTTCATTCTTACTTTCATAGGTGTTTAGCAACTTGGCTGATACCTATTTCCCTCCTCTGAATACTACCATACACATTCTTCTTTTTGCTTTTTCCAAAATAAAGAAATTCAGGCAGGCATGTATCATCACTTTGCATGAAACATGTTTATATTTTTATATCTTTGGGATATTTTCATAGGCAAAACAAGAACACACAATGGACACATACAAGCAGCAAGCAAACCTTTCCATAGCAGGTTATAGAGGGCTTGATGTCATAACACGGAGCTCAGTGCTGATGTCTGAATGGTTGTACTGCACAGCAACACAGGCCGCTCATTATCAAATTTCTTCAGCGGAAAGCTTAATAGCTCAGGCTGTGCCCTTGTAGTGATGGATGGCATGAATAAAATATAAAGTGTTGGAAAGAAGGTGGTCGGCTAAACAAACTTAAATCGTTTGTAAACCTGTGACTGCGGGAGGGAGATTAAAACCTGTCTTCATTGTTATGTTTAGGGGTAGCACTTCTTTACCTTCTTTACTTTTTTTGCATTAATTAGAAAAATATTAAAATGTATTTGTATGGGATTTCATCAAAACCAGTGCTACAAAACACAGTGCACATTATAATCATTTTGGCAAAAACCAAAACAAGAAAACAAACAAGAAAATCAAAGAATCAAATACTTCAAGGATAAGTTACCAGTGTCTCAGCAAGAGTCAAGTGCAATGTCCAGAATAAATTATAGTGGGACTCAACAGTCAACAATAAAATAACCTAAAAAAGTGTAAATGATTTATAAGCAGGTCTGCTCCTAAGTCGTTAAAAGGGGATTTTAAAAAAAGATACAGATGAAGTGAGCTGGAGTATGCCAGGCACATCATTCTGCAACTAAGAAGCATGAAGTGGGAGAAATTAGCAGGCTGTACACTGGTGGGTACAGGGACAGCAATTCCAGTATAGTGTAGTCTGGGTCTAGGCATTCAAGGGCTTTAAAAGCACTAAGATAGAGCAAATTTGAGGTATTATGTGCACTCTTCCTGGTCCTCCTAGATCTTGCTGCCACGTTTTGGGCAATATAGAATTCACTAATTGATTTCTAATCGATATCTGTTAAATGGCCATTACAATAATCTAACTGAGAGGAAAGCACGAATGATCTTGAGTGTGACTCTAAAACTTTTTATTGATTGTATTGCAGCAATCTTCCCTCAGTGTTCTTGTTTGTGTGTTTCTCAGAAGTGAGATCCATATCATACCAAACAGACTTCGGACCACTGATTGAACATTAATTTCTAAATGAGGACCAAATGAGGTCCCACTGCTAGGATGTTTCAGAACCACTGACATCTTCATTTTGAGTTTTATCACACAACATTACCAGATTTGTGTTGGTGGTCTTAGAGGTGTGGTCACAGACATACCAGCGGATCAAGATGATATTTCTCTATATACTGTGGCTAAGTGGTAGCATATTATGTAGAAAGCTCGTTTTTTCCTTCCTACTCACCACATCAACCTCCTTCTACCTGCTATGTCTGCCTCCAGGTGCTCCCTTTATTTCAGTTCCTTCTTGACCTTGTTTTTCACCCACTCACCTCCTTCTCTGTCCCGCCTGTTCTCCCAGGCCTGTACCCAAATCTGGAGGAACTGGGAGACTACATGGGGCTGGCCCTCAACAGCGATGAAGTGCAGAAGAACTTGGCCCTGGTGCCTGTTGCTGACAATGTAAGCATTATAACTGTGTGTGTGTGTGTTTTGATCTTCATGCTACCCCATTATGTGTAGATATATGGCATGTTTCTTTTTTATTTATTAACAGTTGTGGTTAAAAAAAATGGCCATTTTGGCATTTTATTTACACTAAATTCAGGTCACATTTAATTTAAAACTTCATAATTAATCTCACATCACACCAGCAACGTTTAAAGACTCAAAACCTGCTTTTATTGGATGTAGGAGTTGTGAGAGTGCAACAGTACTGTGTTCCTGGAGCTCCACATTACTGAATGACTCACTGCAGGCCCGGAGCACTGTGTGGGAGGGTGTGAGCTCTTCACTCCCCTCCAACACTGTGTGTGTGTGTGTGTGTGTGTGTGTGTGTGTGTGTGTGTGTGTGTGTGTGGAGGAGCGGGGGGGCGACGACACACTCTCGCTCAGTTTTGTCACCTGGCATTTAACCATCCGAGTTCTTTGCCATTTGCTGCTTCTCTGCACCTCCACTGTTATTTTCCTGCTTTTTAAAAATTAATTTCAAAGCATATTAACGACAGAAGTTTTCGAAAGAAAAGCCTAAAGCGTGTCATTCTCTGGTGGAGGAGGAGATGAAACCAAATCCTCCCACTCTATGTGATGCAGCTTTCCTTTTTATGTTGACTTGAATATTAATGTAGCCTTGCTCTTAAATCTGTTTTAAATCACCCCTGCTAGTTCTCTTTTTTTTAACCCACGTCTTTCAACCTTTTCACCTTCCTCGCTGTTTGCCCTTACCAGCAAGTGGCACTGCCCTCTGGCTCAGGTGTCGGAGGGATGGTGCGGCCGGTGACCGGAGCAGACATCGGCATCAGGAGGGCAGAAATCCGCCCAGGACTGCGGGAGATCATCCTCTGCAAAGACCAGGACAAGAAGGTTGGACTCCGGCTCAGGGCCATCGACAATGTGAGTCAACAGCCAAGAGCCAACTCCTTCATGAATTATTTAGCACAGGCTGACTGTCATTAACAGCCCTTTGACACCATACCAGTGACTGAGGAAATCCACACTAACATCTTGTGTTCTTAAGCACAGGATCACAGTTGTGATGTGGGTCAAACTCTGTTTGAAACATCTTTTCTTCCAGCGAATAGATCACTAGTGGTTTGTCAGCTGTTTGATCTACTTAAACTAGAGCAGAGCTTATTCAGGGACAGTGTAACTCTGAATATTTTTATAGCAGATGTCCCCTAAGTGTGCCACATGCAGGCACTCATAAATAGTGTTTTGAATAGAGGAAAGCTGTAAGGAAATGCTTGGCAAATGCTTGTTTGTGTGTTAAAAATGTGGCTGTGCCAAAAGGCCAGACTATGAGTTGCAGCATTCCATCCAGACATGAGGGGGAATTTGTAGAATTCTCTCTAGGATTTGGGTTTGGCTCTTGATGATTGTTAAACTTGAGAAGTAAGAGGCTTAGCAATAGATTAATGCTAATGAATGTCTTCACAAATAAATACTGCAGTGTGTGTGTGTGCTGAGTAGGCAGCAGTCACTCTAAATCAGGGGTCTCCAACCTTTACTGTGAAAAGAACCATTTCCAAGCAACCCAAAGAAATCTGCATGGAGCCATAAAACATAAGGTGTACGCTTATCTTATAGTAGTATGTTTGTGTCCTTTAAGGTGTTATTTGGCTAAACAGAGAGGTACAGAACCTACACAAACTTGCGTGCAGTTCATGTAGATGATGCCTCATGTAGAAGACAGCCTGCAAAGCTGTCAGTAGGCTCAGCTTAGGAACAACCCAAAAGCACAAAGGCCAAAATAATGAAGGGTGACAGCTTATAAGTATAAATAAACTTAGCAACATTACTAGTGAAAATGGGTTGAAATAATAACTTTAGCTAACTTTTAATTTCAAGTAATATCTACATAAAATATTTAAATGAATAATTACTCTTTTACCTTGTGACTACTCTGCAGTGGGCTATTTTTGTTGTTGTTGTTTTTCTACCCTTTTCTGCATTTATTTTTTCATGTGAACATGTTTATAGCCAGATTGGAAAACCCTGGCTGAAGTGCCCTTTTTTAGGGTAAGTGAAGCCAAATGGGGAAAAGATGTCCTTGGTTTGTTGGGCTTGCTTTGTAATACAGACCCTTCTCTGAGAGAACATTGTGAGGCTTATCAAGATTTTTTTTAGGTCAGGTTGAAGGTCAGTGTTGACATTGTATGATTGAATGGAAAATAATTATTATAGGTTCAAAAGAACAAGGTTCTGTTCTCTGCCCAAGTAATATGAATTGATAAGAAGAGGTAATTATAGAATTCTGCAGCATGGCAGAGGGAAATGTTTGAATTGCTCTTACCTTGCAGGGGCCCGTGGAGCAGGGTTGTGTGATACTTTGTCAGTGAGTAACACAGAGATGATAGTGTCGGTCATCTGAGCGTGTTTATGAAGCTGTCATATGAGTCTTGTGTTGACATCAGCTCTATGATACAGAATAAACTGGTGCCTTGTGTCTGTTGGGTAATACTGTTATTGTGCTGATTTCTTTTAGTCTGGTGTTACAGTTCTTTTAAAAATTATAGGTTCGTATTTCTTTTTAAGGTCTAATTACACATTTACTTTGTAAGTGTGGCTGTGCTACCTGAAATCATATGAGTAACTTACTACTGGGCACAGCATTTATGTGTTTTGATAAAGCTCATAAAGTCTCTATTGAAACCACCTGCTTTTGTGCTTGTTTGGAAGAGACAGAAAACAGATGCCTGCCTGCATCTGTTTTCTGTCTCTTCCTCCATTCCTCACACTTTGAATGTTTTATCTGTTTCTCTCAGGGAGTGTTTGTCCAGCTGGTGCAGGCTAACTCCCCCGCTGCCCTGGCTGGGCTGCGCTTTGGGGACCAGGTCTTGCAGCTCAACGGGCAGAACTCTGCTGGATGGAGTGCAGACAAGGCCCACAAGGCTCTGAAGGCTGCGTCTGAGACCCGCATTGAGCTGGTGGTCAGGGACAGGTGAGGAGACTTGTAGTGTGCAGCAGGGCTTGTCAAACCTTATATCAGGACTTGATGCTTCAAACATAACAGATGTCATACAGCTGGTCTTATTCACTTTACATGTTCTGTCCATGGTTGTGTTTAGCTTAAGTGGAGTGCTTTTCTATATAAATGTGCATGTCGGTCGTGAAGCCATGAAGCCAGTGCCTTACACCTGCATTCTTTCTGTAGGCCACCAGATGGCAATAGCTGTAGTTGAAAAAGACTTCTGGTCTCATAGACCTGCGGAGTTCTCTGCTACCAATTTGCCAAGAGCAGAAATCCTGAACTCAAGCATTACATTTAACTGTGAATTTGAAATAATAATAATATGGAGCTAGAGTTGAGCAGACTCTGTCCATTTTAAGCTAGCATCTACAGTGTGCTGTTGGTTCTCACAAGGTCTCCAATAACTGTTTGAATAATAAGCTTTTCATGAAATGTTTTTCTTGTCATAGTTTTTCTGTTCGTCCAACTTTGACTTTCAAGGTTGCTCATGAAGTTTCAGTGTTGATGTCAAAGATGACTTTGACATCATAAGATGACTTTTTATTTGGTTTCAGTCTCAGTTTTGTTTCAGAAATGAGAGTCACCAAAAATTCATTTTCGACTGTGGTAAAATGGTTGGACACCTATGTTTGTGAATGTGATAACTTGAGAATGAGGCGACGTAGCATTTTGAAATTGATACCATAAGTGTATCCTACGGTGTTCCTATAGGAGGCTGAGTGGTAGCACCATTGGTTTAAGAACAAATTATTGCGAATGTGTTAATTTCTCTGCGGGCTTGCAAATTATAAATATTACAGTGCACATTAAAACTAGACACATCAAAACAGAACAGACACAAAAAGGATCAAAGGATCTCTGACTACTCGGCCGATGTATTATTACCTTGCCTTTTATACAGAAGTACTACACTTTGGATTTTGAATCTGTAACAGGATATGCTCGGTGATATCAATGTGTGAGCAGATTTCCAATGTAAAATATTTAAACTGCTGGGGTATTGTTGCAGTATCATAGCATCTGTGGAGCTGAGATCTTTGGCTCCCTCTTCTGACTGTTTCACACATGTCATCTCTCCTCTTAGTTTCTGTTTTTTCGACTGTTATAAAATGCTTTTTTCTGAGTCACAGTTCTGTGATGACAGGCATGTTGTATGCTGCTTTATAGTAAAAGCTTTAAGACTTTCTGCATATGGATTATTGATGTTTCCTGTGTGTGTCTCTAGGCCATTTCAGCGCACTGTCACCATGCACAAAGATAGCTCTGGTCACGTGGGCTTCATCTACAAGAATGGGAAAATCACCTCATTGGTCAAAGATGGATCTGCCGCCCGCAATGGCCTGCTGACTGAACATTACATCTGTGAAATCAACGGACAGAATGTCATCGGACTCAAGGTCAGACTCTCACTCCTGCAAATATCAGGCTTTTCATCTAATAGTTTGCTAGGGTATTTTGTCATATTGTGTGTATTGTGGAATCTGTATTATGATAGATGAAGTTCAGTATAGAGAATACCATAGACTGAAAATGACAGTGACTTCAGAACGTTTGCAATGCTCATCAGATGTTTGGTGACTGATTTTAAAGATTGCACTGAGATGGCTGCTTCCATAATAGGAGAACGTAATAAAACACAGGGACGTCCAGCAGTTTTAAGTAAGTGCAGTGCTCCCCAGCTCTGAGGTGTTTAATAAGTGTTGAGTAGTTTGCTTCCAGTGGGTGCGTAGTTTCTGTCTACCCTGTGATGCAGGTTTGCAACATGTTCTTATCTCAGGTTTGTTTGCACATTGATTTGATGCACCTCTGCAGTGCTCACGGTTATGGAAGCATTCACTATGCTTTTGAAAATTGCTGGCTTTCTGCACCACTTGACCTTTCATAGAACCATGATTCACCGTGTGAGAGTATCCAATGAGATCACGGCAAGTTGGTTTTGTGGATGTTTTAAAAAATAAATAAAAAAAACAAACAAGCTGTAGAAAAATGTGAATAAAACCTGGCAAATTCCATACAGTATATAAAAGACAGATGTAGCATCCAGGTCTGAAAAGTCTTTGGGAGAATAGCCTTCAGCTCCCCTGATATGTCTATGTGACTGCAGTAAACACTTCAGTAATGAGCTAATGAGTTTAGTTTGTAGTTTAAAGTCTGGTCATTTAATAAATAAAGATAAATAAAGACCTAGATCAGGTCATGCTTTATCATGTGATTGATAAGCTGCTAGTCCTTGAGCATGCAGCATCACGTTAAGCGGTTCCTCAGTTTTATCTGCCCCTCACTCCAGTGTTAAAACAAGATGATGATGACAAAAACACTCAGATTGAAGCATGACTAATTTGTGGAAGATGTCACAATGCAGTGTTCATCTTTCATGAGTAATTCAATTTGATTTATATAGCGCCAAATCACAACAAAAGTCGCCCCAAGGCGCTTTATATTGCAAGGTAGACCCTACAATAATACATACAGAGAAAAACCCAGCAATCATATTACCCCCTATGAGCAAGCACTTTGGCGACAGTGGGAAGGAAAAACTCCCTTTTAACAGGAAGAAACCTCCAGCAGAACCAGGCTCAGGGAGGGGCGGGGCCATCTGTTGCAACCAGTTGGGGTGAGAGAAGGAAGACAGGATGACAGACATGCTGTGGAAGAGAGCCAGAGATTTATAAGTATGAATCAATGCAGAGAGGTCTATTAACACATAGTGGGTGAGAAAGGTGACTGAAGAAGAAATACATAACGCGTTATTTAAGACCTTGTATGTGAGGAGCAGGATTTTGAATTCAATTTTGGATTTAACAGGGAGCCAATGAAGGGAAACCAGTATCGGAGGAATCTGTACAGACACTTTTAGCTATCCTGGAAAGTAACTAGATTTTACTGACCAGATCTTATTACATCTGATCTTCACACAAGAAATGATTTTTCAATGTAAAAAAAACCCCAAAAGCAAAATATGTGACAGTGTAGCAAACAAATTAAGACAGTGACCTACACATCTGAATGTCCACTAGCAGCCAGCTGCCAATTACAAGACCATTTATGATGAACACAATGCCTTATGTAGTGACTGGGCTTGAGCCTTAGTTCATCTAATGAGTAGCTTAGCTAAGCAGAGTAGCAGCATGTGCTGTGCCTGCATCCCTTGACTCTGGTAGAACAAATATGTAAACCCCTGTATGTAACGATTCGTCTAGGTTATTGTGTAGGTTATTTTTAAAGGTCTGAAAATGACAAAGCGTAAAGGCAAAGTTTCCTGTCGCACTTGTATACCTGGTAGTTGTTTGGTAGTCTTCAAACAACAAACCCCAATTTCTCAGCTACTCCTGTGTTTGTGTTGCTTCCCTCGGCCTTTGTAGAGCAGTTGTGCTGTATTTCAGACCATACCACGTGTAAACATGTCCTGGTCTTAAGACTGAAAAGCTGTGCATACTGAATGCTAAAGCAATGTTGGTGAAAATAGAAATTATTTTGATTTTGATGATTTTGAGTACATGGGTCATATTAAAGTGTCCACTTACACATGGCGGTTCAGTTTTAGTCTTTGTCTCCTCTATTCTTAAGTGTTTGTTTGTTTGTTTTCTTGTTTCCTGGAATACGTCTAAACAACAGAGTGAAACTGTGAAGCGAGTGTGTTTGTTTTGCACTGATTACACAAAGCCTTTACATGTCCCTCTGCCTGTGTGGAAATTTCCAGGACTCTCAGATCAAAGACATCCTGACCACCTCTCCGACAACCATGACCATCACCATCATGCCTAAGTTTGTCTACGAGCACATGGTTAAGAGGTAGGACTGCAGCAGAGACTTTTTCTGTCCATGCATCAGTTATTAACATCTGATCTCAAGTCAAACCCAGTGTGTTTGGCTCAATCTGTGTGGAATAAGCCATAGAGTCACATTGAGTCACCTCTCGCCTGACTAGCCAACATTATCTTAACATACTGCTTGCCACGGTTAGATGATTTCAAATTGTTTCTGTGATTGGCCAGCAAATCTTTGTTTTCCTACTGCAGTAACCTGTCAGCCCTTGAGCAAATCTAAAGGTTTAAATGAGTAATTAATAGGGATGTGTACTGAAATTAGGTATGAAATGGACCACAGGGCTTAATTATCGAAGACCAGAATACAGATGAGCTCCAATGTTATCAGTGCTGCTTTTGGTACTGGAGAAAAGAAAAACATAATGGTTATTATTTCCACAAGAATGTCATCTTTCACATTTTATCTTCAAGTCCCTTGAAGGTTTTTATCTCTGAGGCATTTTTGCTGTTCCTGATCCACAGACAGCAGGGCCATGGCGCAGGTCTCTCATTTGCCACACCGTGCACATGAACACAGACCCTGGTTTAGTGATGGTGAGGTAGAGAATTAAATGCTCAGAAGTGTGGTTGCACTGAGGCAGACAGTGCTTATTGCCACAAGTGAAACAGTGATGCCCTCTAAAGAGTAGTAGCTGAGTGCCCAGCTCAAGAGATCAGGAAGCCATGCAGCGTTTTGTTGACAGGTTGTGTGCTTGTGTTCCAGGATGTCCTCTGGCCTGATGCGGTCAGCCATGGATCACTCTGTCCCAGAGGTGTGAGGACCAGGAAGAGGACTAGAGGATGTCAAGATGTCTACCGTGCAGATTCTTTCTCTCTGTTTTCCTTATGTCTTTTTCTCTATTTCTGTCATCAAACCAAACCTCCTCCTACATCACAATCACCAACCCTGCCCTTGGTCATCTCTAACATAATCTTAAGATGCCTTTTTTATTCTTTACCTTTTCTACATTTCCCTCACCTGCTGACATTAGTATGTTTTATATGTTAACCTAGTACTCTATGTTTTTTTTTCTTGTTTTGTATTTGAAATCAAGGACAGTAAAACAAAAAAAAAAAATGTTTTTTTTTAAAAAAGCCATGCATACCATCATGAGTCCAGAGCTTCCTGCTCAGTGTGGAGATGAATCATTCACCTTTTCATAATGCTGTAAAAGCTGACGGACAGCCATCAGAGCCGTCCACGCAGATATTCAGCTGCCCTCCTGATCCCTGCACCCAACCCCTAACGTGTAAATAATCTGAGCTGAATTAACACCTGCAGACTCATATGAAGAGGTGTGTTGTGGGTTCCAGTGTACAGTCATTTTTACATGGCCAGTGAAAGTGATGGTGATGTTTACTATTCTTTCTTTTTCTTTCAACATTAAAAAGAATCCCAACATTTCACCACCCAGGTCTGAGTAACAGTTTCCGCTTTTTCCATGAGATGGCGACATATCCTTGTAACGCATTTCCAGCCTCTGACATTAAGTTTGCAGATAGTGTGTGTGCACATTCTGGGGGGCAAGTGTAAGGGAAGGGAGCAGCAGTACATTATCATTAACCTATGCAGCTCGGACTGTCCACAAACACTCTTTAAGAGCTATGACAGAGTAAAAAAAACACGAGTTAGCAGGTGCCCAGCGCACCACAGGCTGCAGGAGTCCTGTGAGGCTTTGTGCTTCAAAGAATCGAGGAAACAGTTGGTGTTTGTTTGGAGGGGTCGGCGCCAGGCGGACCCACTAAGTGCACTTTTCATTAACCTTATAAGAGGTCCTCTCTCCTATATCCATTTCAAGTTCCAACAATTTTTTTTCATAATTGTTGTGTTTGTGATGCTTCATGTTAACGAGAGAAAACTAAAAGCTTAAATTTGATGCTGAAAAATCAATCGGTCAAATGAAAGCATTTAAATTACGCGTCATGGGTTTCTCCAGTGAACTGCTGTCCTCTGCTAAGTTTTGTTAAAGGCCTATCCTCTTTAAAATTCCTTCCTTGACTGATGAGCACAGCAAGACTCAGCAGAGCTCACAGTTGTGAATTTCTACTTGTTATATAAAATTTCTCCTTTTAATGCTGTTCACTTTCGGATGCATGTATTCCTTTAATTTTCTAGGTATGCAATCTGATAAAAAAAAACAACCGCTGTCATTCTGTAAAAACAAACGCTAGAAAAATCTAAAAGTTTATATACGAATGTAACCATGATAATGTTGTAAACAAATAAAGTCTTTCTGCTCACATTTGTGTTCAGTCTCAAGGCATTGCATTTCTTGTGTTGCTTCAGATCAGCCGGTGTGGGAATAAACACAAAGGCAAAGCAGAGGTTTCCTCCATGCTCTTTAATATAGGGGCTTTTGCTCTTTCTTTATACAGTGTGGTGGAAGATGTAGCCTACTGATGTCTTCACCTGTACACACTACTGTTGCTATTAAAATAGTTCATTTACGTGATATTATCTGACAATATTTAAGATGTCAGCTAAATTCCTACACGAGGCATTGAATGTCCTCAGTGGAAGGATGTTAAATGACTCCACCTCTGTTACATTAGTTACTATTACATAGGTTAGGGAACACACACAGTCAGACAAGGACTAAAGCGTAAAGTGACAGTACACATTCAAATATTGTCTGATTTAAAGAAAAAGAAAAGCCAAACATCCTCCGTAGTCCTTTCATATGCATTTAAAATCACATGTGTCTACAGGGGACATGTATATATAATCAGTCACCCCCACGCACTGTACACTGACATAACAGCACACTACAACAGGAAGTTCAGGTGTATCTTGGGACAGTCTGGTACAGCTACATTTTTCAGCACACCTGTAGTACCAGCGTAGGCATTCTCCTTGGCTTTAAAGTTCCACATGGTAAAAATACACCACAGGAATATTTTAATGCAATAGACTTAAAGCTGCTAATACGGAATCTCCAAAGTCCCAAAATAATCTTTAAAAAGTGACCATTGGAAGATATTACTATAGCTGCAAAAAAAAGAAGACGAATGCACAAAATACATTTTATCATGCTCAAGAATGGTACCTTGCATTCCATGTTTTTTAGATTTTAAAGTAATTAAACAAGAAGATCAAATATCCACATCTAATTAAAATTGTGCATGTGAGACTAAAAGTCATTATCAAAGCAGCTTGCCAAATCTTCATTATCTAGCATGTGTATTTCAATTAAACATTTCAGGAACAGGAGCCTTGAGAATAAACATGTGCCCACCTAATGGTGCTAAACAAAGACGGCTGAGATGTTTGATATGGCACCAGATATTTTACACCAGATGACCTTTCTGACGCAAAGTACATTTGTGTTTGCCTGGAATCAAACCAGCCACCTTTCATTTGCTGCTTGGTAGATGTACCCTTTGGTCCTTCTGTCATCCTGTTTCCAAAAATCAGCTGCAATTAACAGCGGGACTGTCACATCAAAGTACAGTGCAGGTTTACATCATAATCACTTACATGATTATTATATTTGACATTTTGGTACATAATACATTAATATTGATAGGAGGAGGTGGCTTTCCACATTGTCACACCAGTTCCCTCACAGATTTATGGCTTTTGGTAAAACAGGGAATTGTTTTAGCCTCTTCATTATCTTTAGCCAAACCTTTCCCACAATGCAGCTGGATGATGGGCGCACAGCTCTTGCACAAATCATAACAATGCAAACGATGCTGAGAAAACCTTGTAATTGTGTCCGTAAGGCATTCATTCAATCTTTTCATGGATAGCAATGCATTAATTCCGATTATCATGATTGTCACTGACATCTGACAATTACATAATCGGATCACACAGTATGAGAAAAAAATGTATGTTTTTGAAATGAGAGGTTTTTAGAAATTTTATGGCATCTATGTATATTAATACATAGATGTATGTAAATGTGAAGGGCTAAAATAAACAGTTCTTATTAAAGATGAGAGATTACTGCTTTACAGCATTCACAGGAACAAGCCATACCTGCATGTCTGTAGTATCTTATTTACGCCAAATTTTTGCTTCAGCTGCACTTTAAACTGTCACTGCAGAACAGAACAATCAGAAAATGCTCAGTGAGCTCACACACACAGTGCAGCTGAAAAATTGGGGTTGAAAATTGTGTCTTTCTTTCTTTCTTAAAGAAACACACATTTGTTGGAATTTAAAATCATATAAGATTTACCAGAAATATTCTAAATGACAATAAATTGTTCAATAATCATAACCGAGTTAGTATTACATGAAAGTATTGCCAGTCCGAGTTCAACTTCAATTGCTATCTCATCAACACAATGCTTAGTTCTGTAACCAGAATAAAAAGTAGAGTTGAAGGTAAGAGGACCAGTACATCAGAATCTGTCATTAGAGAAACAGATGCCCACTCATCTTTTCACTTTCAACTTATGTTGAAAAAGTTATGACTTTTTATGAAGAGCATGAAATTTTCAGGCTAACCTCAAACTTATCAGTGCTAAGTTACAATCTCAACTTCAAGTAATTGCTTAAAATTCATAAAGTGAACAATAGTGCAAAACATATAAACCAACTGGTGAAAAGAATAGAATAGAAAAAAGAATAAAAGTCTTTTTTTTAACGCAGAACAATTTGAGTTTGGAACATTTTTCATTCGACATTTAAATCGGGACGGACAGATTTAGAGTTATTTCATGGAGGGATTGTTCAAACACGCCCCCTGGGCACAGGAGTTTACACAGAAGACCAAAACATTTTGTAGATACTTTGTATGATTGTTTTGTGTCACTTTATGGTAGTTTTGCCCCTGCTTGTAACTTTACATTCCACTAACACAGGGGTCGGCAACCTGCGGCTCTTTAGTCCTTATAGTGTGGTTTGGGAAAATAAAGTATTTAGCTCAAGTGTATTTTATTTATGTTAGTTCGTTTTTAACTTGTAGTTCTAAATTGGAAGATTATTGTGATATTGAAATATAAAAATAAAATTATATTCTATTATTTTTTCATTGCTCAAAATAAGCGTCACACTCGCAGAAGCCGGTATACCCGCCGAAACGCCGTGCATTTATCGAGACTTTCAACCCATAGACCAATTATGGATCTTCGGATCCACATTATGTCGGCAACTATTCTCCACCGTGAACTATGTTAAAAACAAACACCGCTCACGCCTCTCAGATGACAGCTTACAGTCCTGCATAAAGATGAAAGTGACTTCGTACAGCCCGGATTTGCAGACGCTGTGCGCAGAGGTTCAGGAGCAGAAGTGCCATTATAAGCATACCACGGCAGACCCGACGATGTTCGCATGAACATGCTTTTCAGCATCTCTTTATAGACCACTTTTCACACACGGTTGCTGTATGCATACAGCCGGCTGTAGCTTTTCAGCTCACAGCCCAACACATACTAACACAACAGCACAGATAGCACAGACGTTAAGGTGGCGAGGCGTGATTGCGGATGCCGCTCACGTGCGTCCGCGTCCCCTGCAGCGGTGCTGCAGACCACGCCCCGCCACACACGTTAACCAGGTAAAATACATATTTAGGCAGAATTTTGCAAATATCTATTTTTCTATTTTTAGCAGCATAGTGCTTTTTTTCCAATTATTTTTTTTAAAAGCCAGGCCAAGGCTCCAAAAGTCCAAAGGCAATATAAGGGTGGCGGCTCAAAACAGTTTTTGTTTGCTACATGGATCATTTTAGTTCAGCTGGGTGTCTTTCCTTTTGTTATATTTCTTCAAAATGACTTCAAATACATAAATAAAATGTCATTTTCTCTGTAGCACTTCATGGATTTCATAAGCAACACACCTTAGTTGTTCACACAAAGCATAAAAGTAAAAAACAATATATACACAATGTTATCTTCATTTTAGATGTCAAAAAGTATTTGCGGCTCCCAGTGTTTTCTTTTGTGTGGAAACCGGATCCAAATGGCTCTTTGGGTGTTAAAGGTTGCTGACCCCTGCACTTGTGATTGGTGATTTTGTGCCGCTTTGATTTCCCTCTGTGGTTTTTTCTTTTATTGGTCACTGTGGTTCTCTTTGTGGTTGTTCCACATGTATTTGAAGTTCTTTGGCGTGTCTTTGTAGTTGTATGCAGTTGTTTTAAGCATCTTTGTGGTTGTGTCTCCGTGTCATTTTGTGGTTTTATGTCTGTGCAGTTGTTTTTCTTCTTCCTGCAGCCCTTTTACATCTTTTTGTAGTCATTTAGATATAATTTCACATCTATTTGTATGTACTTAAGCTCTCTTTGAAGTCATTTTTTCATATTTTTGTAGCCACTTCAAATCTCTTGGAAGTGATTTTGCATCTCTTTTAAGTATTAGACATCTCTACAGTTGTGTTCTCTCTGCATGTTTTTGTTGCTTCAAAGTCATTTGGGAAATCCCTTTGAAGTCATTTTAATCTCTGTACAGTTTAGGCACCTCTACAATTGTTTGTTTTATACATCTTTGAGGTCATTTTATATCACTGCAGCGACTTTCTCTTTCTTTGTAGTTGCTTTCTGGTTTTTTTTATCCAGCTGTCTTGCAGACCTTAGTATTTGTTGTCATTTTCTGTCTCTTTGTAGGGTTCTTTATGTTTTATTTCCTTGTACATGACTTTGTAGTCACATTAGGTCTCTCTGAAGTCATTTTGAATCTTTTTGTAGTCATTAGACATCTCTTGCATTGGTTTTACGTTTCTTGCAGTTGTTTTGTGTCATTTTTGTAGTTGCTTGGTTTCTTTTTGGAGTAGTTTTAAACTCTGTCATCATTCATATTGACATATGACTGATGGGTGGCTGTAGGTCAGGAGGTAGAGCAGGTCATCTACTGATTGTAAAGGTTGGTGGTTCAATCCCTGGCTCCCTTTAGTCTACATACCAAATATTCTTGGGCAAGATAATAACCCCAAGTTGCTCTCCCATCTTAGCATCAATGTGTGTGAATGGTGGTTAGAAAACACTTAAAAACATAGAAGACAGTGCTTGGGTGAATCTGGCATGTTGTATGGAGTGCCTTGAGTACTCTGGGAGAGTAGAGAAGTGTTATGTAAGAATTAGTCTGTTACATAGCATTTTTGTCTGTTATCTACTGGCAATTGTTTTCCACCCTCTTGCAGCCATATTGCTCTTTAGTGAGCTTTCAGATCCTATTCCAACTTCTTGGAAGCCTTTTGTTTTGTTCTAGCAGTCTTAGCAGTTAGATCTGTGCCCAGCAGGCCCATTCAGTTATCCAGCCATGATTTGCTTATTTGCTCATTTACACATTCATCTTTCATCACAGTCCTCTCGTGATGCACACATTCAGACAAATAAAAAAATACCCTGATGCTAAGTGCGTTTAAAACCCAGACATCTTATGTAATGTACATCTGAACTGTCGACTGAGATGTAGCACACAATGTCTGTAAATGCCTTTCAGAATGATCTGTTGGACAAATTAAGCAGAGTTATTAGCAGTGACTGACTAGCTCTTGTACAGTTGACTTGGAATACATACTACCAGAGTGACAGTTAAAACTACACCACAAGAGCATTAAGTTTAGCAGAAATATACAGCACAGATCACAGACTGAGCACAACTCATTCCATTCAGAGCTACACTAAGATACCAAAGTGAGCCGGTGAGGATCTACAAACAAAGTGTTTGATCGTGATATGGCATTTCAATTAGATTTAATCAGGTGACTTTAAGTAACACAAACTTAAACTGAAGTAACACAAACTGAGGTCTGTTATTTTCACCAAATGAATTGGTTCTTGCAACTTTGCTTTGAATACAAGCTTAAGCAGATAAGGCCCATATGAGACAATATGACTGAGTATGGAAAATATTCCACCCTAAAATATAATGTGCATGTTATTATTGTTACCTTCCCAAACAAGTAGACTGCCCCAATAAATAAATAGATACATAAAATGAAAACAAAAAAAACCAAAAGCTCTCAAATGGATTACAGAAACAAATCTAAGATTTTATTTAGAGAACTTTGCTTTTTAACTTTTGAGTTTACCTTTGCAAAGACTCAGGCTGGCTCTCAACTGAGCTTCATTTTTAGTGTATAGTTATAAGTGTGGTATTGATCTTAGTTTGAGTTTAATAAATCTGAATAGCTTTATTTATTTAGGAGAACTAATCGTAATGCTCTCAGGGTAGAAACACAACGAACATGGCAATAGGTAAATCACCCATGGACTTTCTATAATAAGTAACATCTTCTTCATTATTAATGAGATTCTGGCTGGCCCCCTGGGGATGCAGAGGTTAAGAGAAATTAAAGTGCACATTCTAACGTCAACGTCAAGTAGAGGGAAATTTTTAAGCAGTCTTTAGAAAAAAATTGCAGAAATCAAACAAGGTACTTGCTTTTATCAGGTTAATTGGCAGGTTAGACTAAATAACTGCCTACAAAAGGCGCAACATGAAGACTTCATTCAACAAGGACAAAGCCTGTTTTTTGTTTCAAGTGATGGTTATGCATATTATAAGTAGATGAGAATGATTGGCGACATATGCAATTTTATGGCCTAAATCAACCATTTCCAGGAAAAAAAAAGCTTTTATTGGAAATGCTACATTTACACATTGAAAATGTGTAAATGTTGAAAAGACTCTGAAGCTTGAAAAGACTCTGGCATCTGCATGTATCTGTGTATAAGATTAGATAAGATAACCTTTGTTAGTCCCACAGGTGGGGAATTTGTCTCTTATCTTTTATTATAAAGTAATTTTAATATAAAAAAATCTACATGCTGCTAATGGAGAGATGCCAAACTGTCTTTCATTGTTTTTGTAACAGTGACAATAAAGATCTATCTTATCTTAAAAACAGTCTCATCCTAAGTGTGATGGCATCATGGTTTTTGTTTTTAGATGCCCCAAACTGCTAAATGCATGAAATGCATGACATAAAATTAGAAATCAGCTTCTATGCAGTTGATGTATACACACCTCAGATTAACCTACTGTGTTTGATTAATAATCATCTAAATAGGATTTTTGGCAGAGGTCATTTTAATGATGAACAACATTCCTTTGGGGGGGGGGGGGGGGGGGGGTGAGTTCAACCAAAACGCTTCTTTGGCCAGGAGAGAGAACTAAAACCTTAATACGATTAAAAGTAAGTAGAGTTTAACTTGGCAGCACAACTGAACTGGCCACAGCTGGGTGTTTATGATTTGAAGCAAATTTAATAGGTTTGTGTGTTTCTACCCTCGGAACATCCCTGAGTTTTGTGTCTACGTCATGATGGCAGACACACTCTGAGATTTCAGTCTTGAAGATCAATGAAGACCATCTGCAGTTGTAGAAACATGTAAATTCTGATTTAGAGTGGATTTTCCCCTCAGCCATTGCTTAATGACTTGGTGAAGCTGTAGCTTTTTGTAACTTGGCTACACATGTATACAAGCTCTTATACATATATGCCACATATACACACACAACCATTCAAATGTGTTAGAATTCATAGGTTGAGTAGTCAATGAATCTTTTACAGTTTTCCCTGCATTAAAGATCAAAAGAAACAATCAGCATCAAAGATCCAGGCATCATTCATTTCAATAGGCTCATTTACTTTTGCACAAGCCAGTAGAGCTGGCAGACATCTCGGTAGCAAGGCTGAGGAACATTGGGTGACAGACATTGCGGAGCAGAACCAAAACAAGGCAGAGCTTGCCAGTCCAAGAGCTTCACATTTCCTGTTTCTTATACCCCTCTTGCCTATTCTTGGCAGAAACTGCAGGACAGGAAGTCCTCGTCTTCTTGCACTTGAATCTTCCAAGAGAAAACCTATACAGGAAAGGTCGTGGTTAAGGGCCACAGAGGTGCTGAGCAGATTTTCCTCTTATATCTGTGATCCCCCTAAGTCTCCCCCGCCTGCGGGGTAGTGCCTCAGCCCGCCTCCCCTGCGCAGCGAGTGCAACGCCACAGTGCAACAGCCTCTCAGCAGTGATCCTATGTGATACATTGGCTGTCCTTGCCGGACTGGACCGCGGCAGAGCCACGCCACCGTCGGCACCACAGGAATGGCCACCGCAAGCAGATCAACTAGGAAGTGACGACTCCAGTAGCTTTTCTGAATCGTCCCAGAACTAGATGATTCTCCGTTCTCATCTGCAGTGTCCCCTGTGGCACCGTGCTCTTTTGTTTCACCGTTATCATTGTCCTCATTGTGCACCTCCACCACTGTAACACCACCTATCTCCTCATGGGAAGTAGACCTTCTTGGCTGGATTGTGTGAGGCAGTTCTATAGCTGGAGACGATCCCTGGTGACTTGGACTCAGGTGAGGTGTCTCTACCTGGGTTGATTCTTGTAAAGGACAGCTTTCTTGCTGCGTGTCCACAACTCCGAGGTTTTCAAATGATGTCCCACCCTGCCTGCCTTCTCCACAGCATCCTCTTAACTTAAGCTCACCCTGCCATGTTGCTGGCATCTCAGCAAGATCACAGAGTTTTCCTTGAGCCGGCTTCTCTTCAGCACCCTGCCCTCCTATCTTCTCTCCCACTGAACCAATCAGCGTCTGTTGCCTTTCTTCTGCCAGTTTGATCATAACTATCTCCACCTGCTCTTCTGCCACAAAATCTTCCTTCTCTTTTTCCTCTTTCTCCTGCTTTTCCTCCTCCTCTCCATGCTCTTTCTCTTTATGCACAGGACTTTCCATGGAACACGCAACAGTGGCGGACCGTGGTAAAGATGGGACCACTGGGGTTTTGGGGATTGGCTCTGTTGCTGTACTCATGACTGTTGCTGTGGTTACTGAAGTTGTGGTGGTAATGGAGTCCAACTCGTCGTCCCCTTCATCAGACATCCAGGTTGAAGTGGGGCTACAGGCCTGGGACCGGAAGGTACGTTGCTCTGCGATGGTGTCCAGATCGGAGGGATACCCTGCTGTTGTAGGGATGGGGCAGCTTTCTGTCTGAATGCCAGTCTCCCTTAAAGGGTGCAGGTACAGATGGTGGTGGGAGAGGCAGGGGTGGCTCATGCAGCTCACTCCACCCAGACCACAACGAAAGGGTGCCAGCCCCTCCCCTGTGCACAGCTTCTCATACGTAGAAGAGTGTGGCATAGTATGCGGCACAGAGTGGGACAAATTGTGAGGGAAAGAATGAGGTAAGGTATGTGAGTAGGTGTGAGACAGTGAGTTTGGCAGAGAGTGGGGATGAGAATGGGGAAGAGAGTGGGAGAAGGTCTGCGTGTAGGAATTAAGTAAAGATGCTGTTTCCTCAGAAAGGAATGCGGCCTCCAGCAGAAGGTCAGCCCGGCTGGGGATGTTACTCTCCCCACAGCACACAAAGCCGCTGTCCTGGGTGCCGTCGCCTGAGAGACAAGGAAAGTCTGACCCGTTGTCATTGCGGTCCGCCAGTGCCTGATCACTCAGCTTTGTGTAGGTGGAACTCCGAGTTAAAGACCGGGCTGGGGAGCCATCACAAGAGCAAGACCCTCTTCCTCCTACAGTAAGTTTGGGTACTCCGCCAGGACTTTCTCCTGAAACAGATGCTGGTGCTGAACCCCCAACGCGGGTCCGACAGCCTGGCATAGCCTCCGCCTCCTTTGCTAATCCAGCCTGGGCCAACTCCATACTCAGCAAAAGGTTCTCCAGTTTGTGGTTCTGAGCGTTGATATCCTGAAAGTACTTCTGGACCCCTACATCTCCACTGAGGCCTCCAGCATCGCTCAGTCTGGCACGAACAGTATCCACAGCCTGTTTGAGCTGCTGGATTTCCTGACGCGCCTCCTTCAGGGCCAGCTGAGCCTCTACGCGGTGGCACTCTTCTTCAACCCAGTCCTCCTGCATTCTGTAAAGCCGGCCTCTCAACTCATCTATTTCCGTGTCCCTAAGAGGGTGACAACAGAGAAAGGGTTAGAACCTTTGACGATAAGAAGCACAGACCAATATAAAAGATCTAAGAAGAACTAGCATAAAACCTTGCTTTATAGGACCTGCCAGTCTCTCATCCTGTCTCAGTATCTCACCTGTCTTGCAGGGTGTTGATGGTTTCTTTTAGCTTGGCCCGCAGGTGTCGGATACACACCTCCTTCTGCTGAAGGGGTGTGAGGTACTGCTCTGGTGGAGGAGGCCGAATGCCATGGTTGTCTGTACATGACGTGTACTTCTGATGGCGTCTAAAAAAGACAGGACTTCAGTTTATGAAAAGAATAAGTGGTGTTTTCCATTTTTTGAGATGTTAAGAAAGAAGTGATGAAAGGAAAGTTAACATGACTATTTAATTAAGAGTTTCAAACACTCTTAACCTTCTGAGGTCTAAGTCATCGGTGATGATGATATCACAAATAACTTTTTGCTTATCTTCAAAATAGTAGGTTGGGGCTCAGAGCTGCTGTTTTATCAGTAATGTGGGCTTTTTTCCTTTTTAACAGCACTCACCATATTTTCATTCACATATTCAACCAATGAGCATAAACTGAAAAAAGAAGAGACTGCAAATGTGCTCTTTCATACTTTTGGAAAGCGAACTGGAGTAAATAATTTTTGCTTGTGTCATATCATCGCTGAAATTCAGAAAATAGTTAATAAAAATGATTCCAGAAATGTGAATTGGCAGCCATATCTCTTCATCTTTTTAAATAACGGATATTAATTAAATAGCCAATTGAGGTAATAAGACAGCAAATCATATTAAGTTCTGTTTTCACTGAGTTGACAAAGTCACAAAGAGTTTCATTTTCTATCCCAAGGCATTAACGTTATACCTCTTTTCCATCAATGCAGTAGTGGTGCAGAGTTTGTGGTGCACTGCTGTTAGAGAACAAGCCCACAATTTGACAAGTTAGAGAAGTCATTATTTTGCAATCTTAGTGTTGGAATTTGGGGAAACATTAGTAGGAAGAATCAGAATCGGTGGCCCGTATTGCAAACATATTTAGCTCTAGTATTGGGACTACGCTGGTACAAGAGCTAGTAGAAATGTGCTACACCTCTTACCCTTTGGTTGGGCTGCATTCACTGCCTTTACATGAGCCTGAGTTGCTGCTGCTGAGAGAAGCGTTTCCATAGGGATCTCTATTACTGGCCGCAGCCGGAGTGCGCCTGGTACACAGTAAGAGGAGACATGTTAATGTGTTCCTGGCAACACCATGAAACCACAGTCCAGACACTAAGTGAGCTGCTAAGCTAAACCATGACAAACAGATCCACAGTGCAAACAGAAATGAATGGAAAACACTTCAATCCAGGTCCACCACCATGCTTATACAACACAGGTTTACACAGATACACAGAGTACAATATTTCAGCATGTCAGCCTGAGAAACAAATACACACACTCCTCTTGGCACTCACAACAATGCTGAAACTGAAAAGGACATCAAATTAGCGTTACTCAAATGAAAAAAGAAAGTTTTCCCCAGAAGGGAACTAAAAGAGAGCAATCAGACAGAAAAGAAGAAGAGAGTCAGACTAGACAGGATGTTTTCTAGAATGTGGCGTCACAAAACATTTACAGCAGTGCAAAACATCTTGCCATTCCCATGCTTTAAAGGATCAAGACTGATCGGGAGGAAAGAAGAGCGAGTCGGGACAGACCGGGAGCGAGGGGTAGAGGGAGAGTTTGTTGAACGACCGTGGCGATCTGGAGACTTGGTGGAAGCGTATCCCTTTGTCGGTGACTTGGTCGATACATAGCCTTTAGTTGGGCGCATTGACACCATACAGCTTGACTCCATGGGCACGTAGTCTAACTCTATGAACCTGCAGTAGTCAAACCTGACCAGAGACAAGAGGGTGTTAAATCACAGAGGGTGGCAATGTGCCTGCTGCACACTGAAGGGAGGTAAGGTTGGTTGACATTTAGCATATCTCAGCATAATTTTAAAGTGTAAGAACTCAAACAGTGAAGTGGCTCAGGAGAGCTTGCTTTCTAAAAGCCATGCTTCACTGTTGAGGCTCCTCTGTTTGGCTTCCTGTACTGCACCGCTAATAGGAGCAGTTTACTGCTATGAGGCTTTTACTGGAATGTAAACTAACACTGCATCCTGAAACACAATTTACAAGTGATAAAATGTTTTAGGTCTTCTAAGAGCAACATGGAAGCAGCGGCAACAACAATAATTCATAAACGCCCCATTCTAACTCGCAACACACTTTCACAAAAATATCAGCAAACTTATAGAAATTTCCCCCCACTTTTGATGACAAGTGCAAACTAGCTTAGCTAAACAAGTAAATGAAAAAAAAAGTAACTTTAAGACAACTGACACCTGTGCAAAACCACTATAGAGACCAAGTAAAACCACATAACATCAAAGAGTAGAATTGGTGGTGTATATATATTTTCACCTCTAGGCATTTTTACTATCCAGCAAAACATGACACAGTTTGTTAGTACAGTTTAATTATATCAGTGGTAGATAGAAAAGGGTTATCTGTGATTGGCAACTTCTGTCAGTGTCTGTGTGGTTTTAAAGTCTATAATGAATGTTCACCAACTGAGTTACTGTTGTTCTTTAACAAGGACATAACTGTTGCCCAATCACTGGACACCACACTGGGAGGGGAGGACAAGCAGGGTCAATCAGAACAGCCATGATGGTATTGGACACAGGACACGAAAACTCCACACTAAACATGCACATAGTCTTGTATATAACTCGTCTCTGTCTTTAAACTTTTTGCTGTTCATGTCATATATATGTATATATATAAATATATATATCATACTTTATGTGTAAAGCAAAGTATGACAGTCAGTGTTTCCCAGAAATACATATCTTACTTATTTCACCAACACAGAAAAACTAATGAAGCACAATGTTTTTGCAATTTGGCTGAATTGTTTAATTGCTCATGAGTTCATTTCACTCTATTTTGAAAGTTCAGTTGTTAACTATGTCATGTTTCCATGATGGCAAAGTGACCATCTCACTGTTCGGGTGGTCCTCAGCTTCTTCTTCTGTTAGCTTTTCTTTCTCCAGCTCCACCATCGTGGACTGCAGCTTACAATGCTAATCTTGTAGATCTGGAACAAGCTGGAGGTTCACTCTAAACCCAAATGCACAGCTGGTGGAGAACTAGTTCAATTGCTGCTATGTTGAACTCCCAGAAGACCACGGTTGCCAATTGCAGGTCAAAACTGTTTGACTGTTTTTAATTGTCACAGGATTTTACTAACTGAGGAAATTGCTAGAGAAACAGCTGACGACTGAATTATTAGATATTGGTACGTGGCTGTCTTAATCATCTCAGAGTTCAGCTGTGAGCTTGAGGGCCACATTAATCAAAACTTCAAAGACTTTTGGAACTAATGCTGCTAAGCTGACTCCACCAGGGCTCTAGAGCAGAACAAGGACTGCTATGGTCTGCTGCCGTCTAAGACAATGGAGCTGAAGTCCATCAACACAATGAGGAAGTTACCGGAGAAGAAGCTGATTACTGTCCTGTTATTGTCACAAAGCACCTATGGTAAAGTTTTTAAATTTACTTTTAAAAAAAATTAAGCAATATACCAAGTCCAACTAGTGGTGTATGAAATCATGCATGCACATGTGTGCACAAACAAATGACCAAACAAAGAAACAAACAAAAAACTCTTGCAACACTATAAATGAAATTTTGAATTTTGAGTGCCCTGTAAAAGATTAATAATAATTTTACTCAGGGTTAATTTGAGCATGCAGCTAAGGTTCAGCAAAGGTTCCAAAAAGTAATTTTACGCATGAGGTCAAGTAAGAAGAACAAAAACCTTAATCACCTGGATTATGTAATAAACCGCTGGAGACCGTTTGTAATAGGCACATACATTATATTTAAACTACTATTGAACGCACGTCTGTTGTTTCCATTTTTTACTGTATATTTTGCTACTGAACTGAGTCACCGTGTCCTGTGTTACATAATTAGGGAGGAAGCCAGATATTGACAGCTCAACACTTAATAGCACAGAAATGGGGAGAGAGAAGCAGCAGAAACACTGAGCCTGGAAAGGGATAAAATACACAGTACAACAGTGTTTAGGGCGTGACAGTTCATCCCAGCCATCTGCTGGGATGGAACTAATGTCTGGGGTGTGGGTGTTGTCTGCTTGAGGCAAGCATTTCCCAGTTGTCAGGTGTTAGCATGAGTGGGTGGAGAGGAGTGAAGAGATATTCCTTTACGAAAGCAACTTTGCTCAAGAGGCTGAAACTGATTTAGTAAACAATATCTCGATAAACCAAAAGCACATTCGCATTACAGGCAATGCTGCTGCACATGAGTGTTTCACACAGTGCTGTTGAGTGAGTGGCTGCGGTCAACCAGTGATCACAGTATGCACATTAAACGTGCATTTCTACCGTGCATGTAGCCACTAAACCTAATCCTTGAAAGATTAGCACCAATTCTTGCATTTAAGTACATGATAGTATCACAGACTCTGTACTCGAAGGTGATGTGACACAACAACACGCACACAGTTCTTGCCACTTTCTGTGCTCCTTACAGGCCACAGACTGTATACATGTGTTGAAAGTAGCCACAATGACACTACCCTCTGATTTGGTTTGAGCATTTTCCACATTACCATTCTGATTTTTTTACAAGTCAGTCAGGACTTATCATATCCATGGTAGTCACACAAGGCGTTTATGTTATTGATGGATCTATTTATATTTATATCTACCTATATCTATATCTATCTATTTTAAAAAGTACATCATGTTGTTTTGGACAAGTCTTGAAAATAGCAACTGAGGCCACAACTCCAATCAAAAAATGTTTATAAAGATGTCATGAAGTCAAACAGAAGTCATTTTGCTATAGCCCTATGCATAATAGACTCCAGGCATGCCTGCTTTTTTGGGACCACATTTTTACATTACAATGCACCAAATAGGCTTGCTCCCCAGGTGAAGAACAAGCAGGTGACAAAGTAGCATAAGAGGAATGACTACTTGGCCTATGGGTCTCCAGCAGTCCATGTCTGTGTCCACAACGGAGGATATTCTTGGCTTTAAGATTTAATGCACTATAAAGAACTATGCTAATTCCGCACTAAACTAATCATAAACCTTTAGCCTTTATGTTAACAGTAGCATGGTGCAGGTTTTCTTGTAGCAAACATCATCTAAAGTAAATGAAAATATAGCAGATTTTGGCAAATTCAATACATAGACCTCCTTTTGTCTCTTGTTGCTTTACATAGTTTAAAGCTAAATCTTAATGAATAACAGGACTATACCTTATAAGTCATCAACTAGTTCTACGCTGTATAACAAGAATAGGTCTTTTAGCATTGATTGCATGCAAGTACCCATCTAGTATCCAGAGGTAATGTTAGCTAACTAAACAAGCTAGCTACTGATGGTAAACTCTTCAGTTTACCTGCACATACATGTCTGTGTCTGCTAAATTATTCTTATCTATGCTGGGGATAAATATTTATCCCAACTTCTGAGTTTCAGTACTGCGTCTTAGATAAAGTCTTCAGTGCAAACAACAGTCAAATAAAAAATCGACTTTTACTTTTGGCAGTTGTGATCCTATGACACCGTTTACGGTAGATCTGGATCTGTTCTGTTCCAACTTTTTATTACAATCACAAACACATGTTTTTTTTTAGCATGAAAACTACCAAATAAAAGAGAAATTAAGTAGATTCACAGCATCAGGAGACTCAAATAAAAAATCTACTTTGTGCCAACCGCTTGCCTGATCATTGACATTGAAATTCCCTAAAAGGTGAGCTGTGCAGCTTTGCAACAGGTGATGTTGACAGGAGAAGCCACACACCTGACTGCAAAGATTAATCCTAACCTGACCACGTTTCACTGCATTATTCACAGGTTAGAACCTTAACTTGCCTGTGTGCTGTTGTTTATTTTTCCAACATTTAATTTCCAATTTTGGTTTTAGTGGCTACAGTGCATGCCAAAGCTACAGCTACAGCTATGGAGCATGCTCTCTCAGACTGTAACTGAAGTGTGTCTCACGCAGGGGGCGCGGGCACAGGAATGGCCACTGGTGCTGTGGCGGCTGGCACAGCAGTCCCCGACCCAGACGCCGGCTTGGGTACCGGCACGGGCGAGGACGCCAGTATTTGCTGCAAGCGACGTTTGGGCTGCAGCACCTTCAGAGGGTTGAATCTGAGGAAAATAAATAAGAGAGAGGAGGACACCACAACTACACGTTGATCCGTCTGCAGTTACACAACTTTTTCTGTAAAAACATTAAACCGTCCAGACAGATTCAGCTTGGCTCCAGTTTAAGAGACCATTTATCAGTCTGTACCCAACACATACACCATAGCAAGCAACAGCTAGATGGCAGAAAAGACTATTTAACACATCAGCTGAAAGAAACGACACATTGGCTTTCTGTGGTATTAAAGTACTGGTAGTGTCAAACTGGACCACAGAAGAAAAGCAATGTCCATCACTCATGCATTAAGTATATAACAACACATTATGCATACAATATTATTGCAGCATTCACATTCCGAAACAAGTTAATGGTTGTGCAAAAGTCAACAGTGGTCCCTACAGACATGAAATACATCTTATCTTTCATCCTGTGTCCAGTAAACAGGCCAGGTTAGTCCAGTGGCTAAAGGAGAGAACATCAATATACTCAATAAACTCTGTTCAAGTCAGTTGCTATTTACAGCATTTAGAACATACACTGCTATGAAAACAGTATTTGCCCCTAGACAAACAGACTGAGTTCATATAAAAAGAAAAAAATTATCTAAACCTAAATGGCCTTGGTGGAACAATAATGACGGGTTACGCCACCCTTACCCTTACCCTGCAGTAAGAACTACAATCAAGCGTTTGCAATAACTGGCACTGAGTCATTCACATCGCCGTGGAGGAATTTTGGCCCACTTTTCTTTACAGAAATGTTTTAATTCAAAAAAGAGGTTAAGATATTTGCCAAAACATCTTAACTGGATTTAGATCCAGACTTACTTTGAACACTCCAAAATTATAGTTGGACTTACTGTTTTGGATTAGTGCTGCATAAGGTTCAGGACACAAGCTGAGGGATGGACTAGTGAAAGTGAACAATGTGGTTGATCACAACAATTTCATAAATAATAAAGAGCTATTCTATTCTATTCTATTCTGTTCCATTCTATTCAATACATTATTTAATTAGGGAGAACAATTATTTTTTCCGTGTAGGGCCAAGGAGGTTTGAATAACTTATTTCCTTTAATAAATGAAATCATTATCTAAAAACTGCATTTTGTATTTATCTCTTTCTAATATTAAAATTTGTAAGATTTATTGTCATTGTAAGGACACTGTGGGACAGGATTCCAGAGTGCTACCTCTTTTGGAAAGGGCACAATGAATGTGGAATGTGTGATGATCTCAACATGTAAATGTAGTAAATAAAAAAAAGAAAAAGAAGGCAGCAAATACTTTTCATAGCACTCTAGTTCTCAATTTTAGGTCCATTTATTCATCAACAAGTCTTAGACGAGTTATTTACATCGAAGTACAGAAACAAACTGAGCATGGTGCCACTTTTTAAATAAAGACAGATATATTTACATGATATGTTGGTCTTTTACAATTTGACTTATTATAAAGCTACATTACAAAGTAACAAATGCCAGTTTTTCCTGGTTTGCAATCAGCAGTTTCATTAACTGTTTATTCAGAAGATTTTTACACATTCTTTACTGAAAGTACTGATAACTGAGTTTCAGTGCTAACTGCAATGCCAGCTTGCCATTTGGTGGTGTAATTTTGTAAACGTTTAATTATTGCTGCTACAAATTGTAACAGTAACAGTAAATGTTGCCTTAACTTGTCATTTATATTTTTTTAATCCTTCATAAATACTGACAGCTAACCGTGTCGGAAAAAGCTCAAGTGTCGCAGTTCCCACTGCAGTCTTAAAGGCGCACACCCCACACGTCTAAAACACCCTATTTTCTCTCACTTATTAAAAAGTGGCACCACACTGACTATGAATATTTGTTAAAGAGAAAACACACACACACACACACACACACACACAGGCTGCTCTTACACATAATATTATACTGTTGGGGATGTGAAATCCCCCCCCCCCCGCCCCTCCCACTGACACCAGGCAAACCTCCACCAGCCCCACTCCTGCAAAACAGGTGAAAACAGACTTAAGAGCGACAGGAGTTAGTGCCGCTGAATCTTGTTTATTTATTCATTTATTTTATTTATTTTTGCTGTGTTTTACTTGCATCTATGTGAAAGAGTGAGTGTAAACGCAAAAAAGTATTTTATTTTATATGCTGGAATATGCAGAAAATAGGTTTAAATGTTAAACAAATTTCTTCAAGTCAAGGACGGTTGCATATGATTTAATTTTTGCTTGATGCAATGTGCATAAAGTTAAAAGATTAAACCTAATAAAAGAGACTCTTTCATTTGATTCAATTTTATATGATGGATTATGCAGTAATTAATTACTTTTTTCAGGTAACTTGACCAACACTGGTCAAGCACCAGGAAATTATTTTCATATTTCAGTTTCCACAAAGCAGCTATCGTTTGCCTTGATGAAGGCTGTCCACACACATCTGTATGCTAAGCTGTTATCAAAGGCCAGGTCATTTTTTTGGTCTGTTTGCTTGTAACACAAATCCATGCTAATACTAAAACATCATATTGAAACATTTAAAAAAGTAGGGATGGGTTTTTATAATCGATTTATCGATTAAAATCGATTCTGGCTTGGATAACGTAAAATCGATTCATTAAAATCCTGAATCGATTTTTTAATATAAATTTATTTTGCCCGAAATGCCAGAATCTCAGGTGAAATCTCACAAAATTTCAACAACCACCAAACAGCTAAGACAGTAAATGAGAGCAGGAACAGGGATTCTGCACAAAGACTTAAACACACAGCGCAACCCGCGGATCAGAATCAGTGAGATGTCGCCTTTCTCACAGTCGGGGCTGAAAGCCAACAGCTGGCTGATTCTGATCTGTCGGCGGTCCGCGCTTTGTGTTCACGCCCTTTATGCGCTGATTCTAAAGCTGTTAGTTTTATCTCTCTCCAAACAATATTGACCGAACCAGCAGCAAAAGAAGATCCAAACTAGGCTTCACATAAACAACGTCATGAATTCACTCTGACTTTTGTTTTGCTTCGACCACATGCACAGCTCTCTCTCGCATGCTCGCTCTCTCGCTCTCTCTCTCCCTCTCTCTCTCTGTACTGTTTTCTGCATTATTCGCTTGCTTGTTACGCACAAGTCTACCGTTGTTTACAGCGCTGTCGGCCGACGTTTTTTTTTTTTTCGTTTTATATACTTCCGAAAATAAAACCTAATTTCTGCCGTTCAATACCGAACAAATTTAAACTTTTTAAAATTATGCAAAATGCAAAACGCTCAGCCTTGTCTCTAATAAAACCGCTGTAACTTCAGAGGTAATGTTCATGTGTTGATTAATGGTTTTCTTTCGTTTTTGATCTACTGCAGAAAATTTTTATAAAATCCCAGAACAGGAAAATCACCTTCATGTGTTTCTGTGTTTTATCTTCAGCTACTTTGACACAAAGGCATCTGCTGTGATGCTCACACCTTTGATAAAGTCTTGGTGTGTCAGCTTCCTTTTTATAGATACAAAAATATGTAAATGTCCTGATCTGAATTATAATATTTCTGACTGTCAAAATTTCCCAGATTCAAATCAAAGTGAGTTGAATCGAATTAAATCGAATCGAATCGAATTAAATCGAATTGTGGATCGAATCGATTCGGGACCCTGTGAATCGCAATTGAATCGATTCTAGAAATCAGTGACGATACCCAGCCCTATAAAAAAGCCTTGAATAAGCAGGTATTAAAATAAACACAACACAAAAAAATGCATTACATGGTGAAGGGTGTAGTCCTGCACATGTTTTTGTAAACCACATGTTTCAGTCAGCACAAGGCCACTTATGGTTTATTTGGTTAACTTGTGGCTGACATTAAGCAGCCAGGATTGAGATGCCCATAGGTCATCGCACCAAATAGTTTGTCTTCAGAACTGAGCCAGAATACGGCAATGTTTCTGTCTGGGAGTAGTAGAGATAATAACTGTTGATTTAAATGTGCTTTTGTTGTTTTTTTGTTTAGCATGACCTTATTTTGGATACTACAGCAAGATTAGAAAGGAACATTATAAAAAGGTGATATTTTGAGATGTATGTATTGTGATGTAGTCCTAGCTGTGTATATTATTATTATTATTATATGTGTATATATTATTATCACTGCTGGAAAGCTGCATGTTTTTGGGGAACCATGTGTTTGCCAATCCATCGTGCTACAGAACATGTTTCTATTTCTCTTTCCATTTCACGATGGTTCCTACATATTATCAGAGACCGAGACTATGGTCTCTGATAACAGAAAAACGAAAAGTTTTAAACTAACAATGCTCAACTTGTAGATCCCAAAGATGGTCCTAAGTTAAAACTCTTTGGAAACTTTTTAACCAACCAGCAAAGATATCAATGACAAGTGAGGTCATGTGATTCACTTTATACAGATAATCCAGCTTTCTTTTTTGACTTAAGACGATTTAGGAACAATTCAAAATGGCGTTTTGACAGGATAATCTGTCCCTTAATCTGTTTTTCATTAGTGAAACAGAAGAAAAAAGTTTTTCCAGTCTTTGACACTTGTTTTTACTCCAAATTTATTTATTTATTTACACAAAAACATTTACTGCGGAGCAATTGAGCATAATGCCACACTTGTAAAAGTGCACTGATGGGAGTGGAAAGTTCTGTGGGTGACTAAGCCAGTTCATTTCAGTAATGACCAGGGCAATCTACCAGGAGAGTCAAATTAGTGGGATAAAAATGAGCCGACAATGTAAGCGCAGGTTCTGTGTTTAAGGGGAATCAGTATATATTGATATAAAGCCCAAGTCTCCCATCACAGTTTGATAGGGAGTGTGTGGAGTCTCAGAGGCCAACAAAAAGCTTCTTTTCTGGATAATTCTGAAAGCTCGTGCAAAGGAAATACAGCTTTGCTTTATATGAAAAAACTGGAGAGCAAGGACTGCACCAATAAGCTGAACTCATTTCAGCACAATATTAATTTTATCTCTTTATTATCCGCTACTGGTAAGAGTAGATGTTACAGTTAGGCAATGAAAAGGTGAAACAGGCATAATAAAAGCACCAACACTATTATCACTAACATTTACAGTGATGCTGGATTCAATTGCATACACACAGGGTTTTAAAGTAGTGAAAAAAAAGTAGCCGCCTTTAAAGTAAAAGCAAAAAAGCTGAATTATGATTTCTCACAAAATTGCAAAAGACAGGAGATGAGGAGTTTATTGAAGAGTGTTTGGTGTCTGAAATTAGATGAACTGCAAAATGTGTACTTCTTTATGTTTGACCTTCACGCACACCTCACACCTCACCAGGCTGGGCCTGGATGTTGCCTGCAAGCCACACAATACTCAGGGATGGTTTATACTTTTTACTCTGTTTAGATCATGAGGCAGGACACTTTAGACTCTTGTGGTTAAATTGAGTACCATAAAAAGAAGTTACTGGTTTTTAGCAGATGAATCTCATTTTTTGCTTCTTATTTTTTTATTTTACAGACAAAAAATATTTAAGAAACGATGAATCACTGAAATGAATTTTTCTCTACTTATTTCTCAGGGCTCTGAGACACTACAGTACAATATGACATACTTATTCCCTGCAGACTTTTCAACCATGGTTACCTTGCAGTGCACAGAAAGCCCATAATTATCACAGGTGAGCACTGGTATCACAAAACAGGTATTCACTCTACTTACCGGCGAGAGACCGATGAGGACCTCTGATTGGGTGGAGCAGGGGCAGACATGGAGCCAGGCAACGTCTCGGGTTTCTTGTGCTCTAACCTTTTCTCTGAGTTTTCAGCTCTATACTGAGAGCCTGGAGCCTGACAGAAAACAGACATGGGCAGTGAGTGAACACAGAGTCACACAAAGAAAGAGAGGACTGTTACACACTCAAATAAAGCGTGATTTTTGCTGACTGCCCATGTGCACTGCTATAGATGCCTTCATCAGGCTCCCTTGTGCTACTGACACAAGCTGACACTTAGCTTGCACAGACTGGACATCAGCGTTCAGCAACAAATCACATTTCAATCATGTGGTACAACTAGCCAATCACCACTTCTTTGTCTGTTTCCAGGTCAAATAACAGTGGCAGAGGTGAGCAAAGAGAAGTGAGAGTTGCATCTGCATCTGGACAAATTCAGTTCGGCTTTATTTACATAGCACCAAATCACAACAACAATCACCTCAAGGCGCTTTATATTACAGTCCCCTATGAGGAAGCACCTGGCAACACTGGGAAGAAAAAACTCCCTTTTAGCAGGAAGAAATCTGTAAATGTACACATATATACATGTTGCAGGTTTCTGCCACAGCTGTAGTGTAAGTACGTCCAAAAATATTTACAAATAACATCCTGCTGAGTTGTATTGTGAGAGAGAAAGACAGGCTAAGAGAAAGAAAAGCGGATGAAAGAAGAACTTAGAGGGGGGAAAGAGGAGGATTATTCTCATCAATAATACACCACAAACAATTTGGTGTGCCCTTGAGAGGCAGGTTTCTGTATGTGTGGAAATGCAGGACGCCTGCTGTCAGTCAGCTTCCTGCATTAACACTTCTCTGCTGTGTTGTTTTCCTATCAACCATGACTGGCTCAAAAAGCCTCGCTCATATTCTCTTCTGCTTCTAAAGTCAGCAAACAAAGACAGCTGAATGAAAGAAAGTTATTCAGTCAAATCCTGTCAATACTATTAATCTACCTACTGTAGAACCTCATCCACATCTGACCTCTAACTTTAAATCCTCTTCTATTGTTCCTCGGCTTTCTATCATGATTTTAAAGCTGGTCTAAGATGTATTGTTGCACAGTTAGCAGTGAGCAATCTAAACCACAGACCCGCGCAGTGGCACAAATCTCTATACTAATGAAAACATACACAAGATCCTTATGATAGTGTTTTTGTATAAACCAGAGGTCGGCAACATGCGGCTCCAGAGCCGCATGTTGCCGACCTCTCCGCGTGGCTCCTCTCCGCGTGGCTCCGCGTGGTTTGGGAGAATAAATTTGTTTTTTTAAGTATTTAACTGAAGTGTATTTTATTTATGTTTATTTATGTTCTTTTTTAACTTGTAGTTCTAAATTGGAAGATTATTGTGATATTGAAATATAAAATTATATTCTATTATTTTTTTATCGCTCAAAATAAGCGTCACACTCACAGAAGCCGGTGTACCCGCCGAAACGCCGTGCATTTATCGAGACTTTCAACCCCAGATAGGCCAATTATGGATCTTCGGATCCACATTATGTCAGCAGCTATTCTCCACTGTGAACTATGTTAAAAACAAACACCGCTCACGCCTCACAGATGACAGCTTACAGTCCTGCATAAAGATGAAGTGACTTCGTACAGCCCCGATTTGCAGACGCTGTGCGCAGAGGTTCAGGAGCAGAAGTTCCATTATAAGCATACCACGGCAGACCTGACGATGTTCGCATGAACACGCTTTTCAGCATTTCTTTATTGACCACTTTTCACACACGGTTGCTGTACACATACAGCCAGCTGTAGCTTTTCAGCTCACAGCCCGACACATACCAACACAACAGCATAGATCGCACAGACGTTAAGGTGGCGAGGCGTGATTGCGGGTGCTGCTCAGGTGCGTCCGCCTCCCCTGCAGCGGCGCAGCAGACCACGCCCCGCCACACACATTAACCAGGTAAAATACATATTTAGGCAGAATTTTGCAAATATCTATTTTTCTGTTTTTAGCAGCATAGTGCTTTTTATCCCAATTATTTTGTTAAAAGTCAGGTCAAGGCTCCAAAAGCCCAAAGGCAATATAAGGGTGGCGGCTCACAGCAGTTTTTGTTTGCTACATGGATCATTTTAGTTCAGCTGGGTGTCTTTCCTTTTGTTATATTTCTTTAAGACTTCAAAATGTGTTAATTACATAAATAAAATATAATTTTCTCTGTAGCACTTCATGGATTTCACAAGCAATAGACCTTAGTTGTTCACACAAAGCATAAAGGTAAAAAACAATATATACAGTGTTATCTTCATTTTAGATGTCAAAAAGTATTTGCGGCTCCCAGTGTTTTCTTTTGCGTGGAAAGGTTGCTGACCCCTGGTATAAACACAAAGCAGACAGAGAGCCAGCCACAGGAGCACATCACAGAAAAATGTATCCACAGAGAATCTACTGTAGTACTCCGGCTTCCTCCCACAGTCCAAAGACATGTAGTTAGTAGGGATAGGTTAAATGGAAACTCTAAATTGCCCATAGGGCATGTGAGTGTGAATCGTTGTCTGTGTCTGTGTGTTAGCCCAGTGACAGACTGGCGACCTGTTCAAGGTGTACCCTGCCTCTCGCCCTAAGACTTCTGAGATAGGCTCCAGCACCCCCCCCCCCCCCCCCCCCCGTGACCCTGAAAAGGATAAGTGGAAGAGAATGGATGGATGGGTACTGATGGTGTGACGTGACCTGGAAATCAACTATAGGGACAAAAGTACTGGATCACAGTTATCTTTAAATTCAAGCGTATAATATATTCTGGTGTATAAAATCAAACACCTAGCCACACAGTATGTCCTTTTAAAGATTTGTGAAAGATCGGTTGTTCTAATGAGCTCACTGAATTCAAGCGTGATACTGTAATTAGATGCCACAATTGCAACATTTCCTTCCTCCTAGATATCCCACCTGTAGGTAGTATTATTGCAAAGTGGAAGCATTTATGAACCATGGCAACATAGACACAAAGTGTCAGCCCATCTAACATTACAGATGCAAATTTTATAGTATGTAGTTTAAATCTCCTATAGCAGCAACATCAGCACAAAAACTATGTTCCAGGAGCTTCATGGCATGGGTTTTCATGGCTGAGCTGCAACATGTAAACATACATTGCCAAGCACAATGCTGTGTCAGATGGAGCGGAGTGAAGCACACCACCACTAGACTCTGGAGCAGTGGAAATGTGGTCTGTGGTGTGATGAATCATATTTTGTTATCTGGCACTATGATGGACAAGTCTGGTTTGGCAAATGTCAGGAGAACATTACCTGCCAGAGTGCCAACTGTACAGTTTGGTGTTGGAAGAAAAATGCCATGGCATTGTTTTTCTGGTCTCCTTCAACGCAGTGAGGAGAAATGTTAATGCTTCAGCTTACAGAGATATTTATTCAACTAGCTGAGTTTAAATAAGCAAGAGAACTTATTCTGCTAGTAGATGCCATTTTTTCTGGACCTTTTATATTAATTATTAGTTTTGTATATAAAATGATGAATTTAGCTGGTAAGACACCTTCTTTGTGTTTGGACTCTGAAGCTCCTCTAGATAATGAATGTGACTTGTAGATCTGAAAAGTGAAACCAGCATGGAAGTGTGTTTAATCTACATTAAATTAAACCATTTGGCTAAGATCCTTGACAATTTAAAACCTTTTCTCTTAACTTCACTGTTTTTGACTTTTTAGAGCAAAAATTTACTTAGCTTACAATTCATATCTACCAATCTTAGCTGTCTTAACTATCTTATATCTAACTTCAAGTCAGCATGTCATCCTGTTTTGGTTGCTGTCACCACAGATCAAACCACACCAGACCACACGATGCAGATGATTTATTAAGTTAGGCCTGTTATGCAACACCTTACCCAGCCTGAGTGTGCTGAACCTGCAAGCAGCTTCTGCGCTGACGACATGGAAACACAAAACTGGAAAGAGAGGAGGTAAGAGACAAGAGAACGTGAGGATGAGAGGAGGAAAGAGGAGCCAATGAGATGAAAGGAGAAGACAGCACGTGTTGCGAGAAGAACGGTAACTGAGGAAAGGAAGGAAGGAGGTTTGAAAGAAGGATGATTCTGGACACACAGGACTATAGAATGGCATGATTACATACACACACATTCACAAACTCAGGATTATTCATCCCCCCCATGTGTCTGGAGCAGAACACACAGTGCATTGTCTCTCATGAAAGACAGCGTGTCCTTGTTGTCCAACCATGATGTGACCTTGATGAATCTCAGAGCATCTGCAACAAATGTTCTGCAGTGTCAGTACGTGAAAGTACTTACAGGCAGTACTAAACAGTAACAAAGATCTGACTTACTCCAGGATGCACAGCATAATGTGTGAGAGGAATGCAGACTCACAAGTCTGCATTTAAACTCCTCCTTTAGTCTTTCATCTAGATCGAGCAGACTGCAGTGGTAACATAACTCACAACTTGGACCCTATAGGGGAACTGGAGGCTGTGTGTGCGTGTGTGTGTGTGTGTGTGTGTGTGTGAAGGTGTGACTCACACCAGTTACCAGAGCCTCCTGAATGCATAATGCAAGCCTATCTAATAAACAGGAAAATGCTGGAAACCAGAGGTTCATAAACTGCTTGATAGCCATAGGGTCTTGAACACTGAGTCACTGCTGCTATTCCAAAACAGCCATTCAACACCTCTGGTGTGTGTTTGGATGTGCTTGTGGGCTGAGTGTTGAGCTTACAAAGCAACTGTGGTTGTTCTGTAACAATTCTCCCGCCCGTGAGGAGGTCAATGATCAATGAGAAAGATCAAATAAAAGACAAACATAGGCTGTAAATAAAAGATGGCACCCTGGGTTTTAAACAGAAACCCAATTTGGGAGAACTTTACACCTGCATTCTTTCTAAGGAATGGCTCCTTTAGTTTTAAAATGCAGTTTTGTTTCATAGACGTCTATTAATAAAAAAAGGCCTCTGTCTCCCATTGGTTGATTCCAGTAACAACTAAAGTCATAGTTAATGGTGCAAATCAGGATAAATCAGCGTATAGTTTAAGATGACCTATCAGTATAAAAGAAGCTGGGCCCGAGCTAAGCAATGGATAATGTCACAGTGGTGACATCCATCCTTTATATAAGATATATTTTTATATAGGTCAAACTCCAGCAACAAGTGTTATTATATAGAACACAGTCCTTTACTAATGTGTTTCAGCTTGTGGTCAGGGTTGCTATTACACACAAAAAGAGAGAATGTTAATACACAAGCAATCCTTTCTGTAATTATTTTAAATTAAAGTCTTTAGCATTTCAATGGATGACAATTCTTCATGGAATAATACCTTAATGTAATTAAAAGGTGGCAAAATAAAGCAGATCACAATGAATGAAACACTATCGCTGTGTCCATTTGAAGTATTAGAAATGTATGGATATATTTAGGCACCAGGAAGTTCTCCAACACAGCTGCTGGCCCCCCGGCGTCACAGTGTCAGAATTAGATATATTCCGAGTGTTGGGGTCAAAGGTTAATTATGTCTTATTTGCTACACTATTCCCAAACTACTGAAGGCGAAAAATTCACAAGCAGTTAACTCCTCATCTGATTTCAATAATAAATCTGTAGACTGGATGCAACACTGCGGCTCTCCGAGGTAAACAGTCTCTATCGCACTGGATGATGACTCATTCTTTTATCTTAACATACAGCACAGTCAGCAGCTTCTAGTAGCATCCTACCTGGGGAAAAATAACAATATGACCCTCCACCATAAGTGCTATAAATACCAACAGTCTTACGCAAGAAAAAAAAAACATGGTTATGATGTTGATGGTAGAGGTGCTGGTTTCCTGGATTTTTCCTACAAAGGACAAATTACATGTAAACACTACATAAAACACTGGAAATAACTAAAAATCTGCTGGTTGTTCTGTTTGTTAGCCGTCGTCAGGTTTGGTCTCTGTAGTTTACAGTGCAGCTAAAGGAAAAAACAACAAGACACTTGCGACTTTTTCTCATAACAATCACAGAAGTCACTAATCCTCTGCATTTCTTTGTGGAAGTTTTATATAAATTTATGCTCTGCCCAGCTCTGCTTGGCTCAGCTGGTTGTCATGTTTGTGGCATTCCAAACATATGTTGCCGACAGGGAAGTTGCGGCGTGCACTTTCCAGAGAGGTGCAATTAAAAAGAATCAATTTTTATTGCCCTTTCACAATAAAAAGTGGTACAAACCTACCCACAGCGAGTCTCTATAGCAGCAGCTGATAGTGATGCAAATACACACTGCAGTAAAGGCTGCACAATGTCAGTTTCTCAAAACAGATGGCAACGTGAAGACCAGCTCCTCTTTCTTACAAGCCTTTCCCCATGAACATGAGCCATGCGCATATACAAACTTATTCACACATTCAGTAAGGAGGTCAAAACAGCAAACGCAGATCAGGCCAGTCCTGCAGAGTCACCCTATTGCCGCAGTGCATGCAGAATAAGGTCCAGCAGAGCACAGCAATAAAGCTGCTACAGCAGTGCTCTTACTAATTAACATAACAAAGAAAAAATAATAATGTTCTAATCCTTGAACAAATATAATCAATCAATAATAACTAGACTCTGTTTTTTCTTTTATGCTCACCAGGGTTAATGGTGCTCTTATAGTTTCCTTACATCAGGCATTTATTGGACTTTTGCCCTCATTTGGCTTTGGTTAAAAAGCACTTCTGGATTTCTAAGGGGCTGTCTGAGCTTAATCAGGTCAAATGCTCAAAATATCCAATACACCATAGGTTTGTCATTAGTGAACCAAGCAGCAGCAAATGAAACCACGCCAGAGTGCTGCATCCTAAATGATCGTGCTAATAGTGTGTGTGAACCAAAGAGCATTGATAAAAGCAGGAAATCAATAATCACATTACAGTGTACAACTCAGCACTGCCTACATGAATCTCTTTCACTGTCGATTCACATTGCTTATCTCTCCTGTCTATTTCAGGCGTGTATCATCTGAAGTGGTATTTTTTTTCTCTTTTTTCTCTGTGTTGGTCTCCACCATACGGTGGCTGGGAAGTGCAAAGCGCAACAAATTAAAAAACCGCAACAAATTAAAAATCCACAACAAATTAAAAAACCGCAACAAATTAAAAATCCGCAACAAATTAAAAATCCACAACAAATTAAAAAACCACAACAAATTAAAAAACCGCAACAAATTAAAAATCCACAACAAATTAAAAAAACGCAACAAATTAAAAAACCACAACAAATTAAAAATCCTTGAAAGGGATTGTCTGAAATACCGGAAGTGACACAACGATTAGCCTAATAGGGCTTTTGGAGAGTGATGTCACGAGAGGGGCGTGGCCAGGATTTTTGGTTGAGGCGCCATGTTTCTGGGCCGAACAAAGCGCTAGCGAAAGAGGAGCGAAAGTACACGGATAACACCAGCTATGGTTCGTACTTGCTGTGCGGTCGGTTGTAAAGTTAGATCGCACGACCGGCAAGGGAATAAGGTTGAAATGGTTTATCTTTTCATTCTTTCCCCACCTGGAAGCAACATGAGGCAGCTCATGTATCGCATGTTACCAAAAGAAGGCGTCTAGTCTGGATAGCAGCTGTGAGACGAGCTGATATCTCTTCTCTTCCATCTCCAAATATCTGTTGGTGCTCCAGACATTTTCCTTCCGGTAAGTTATAGATATGTTCATATCACTCTTTATCCGGTCTTTTAAGTCTGACATCACTAGCCGTGTCTTGGCTCAAACTCCGCTGCAGGTCCATAAATCACACGATCACTGTGGCATCACTGAGTGTTGAAAAACTATCTAAAGTCTTTCATCTGTAATAAAATGATCAGCGGTCTGCTCTACCATGTGTAATAAGTGAGTTTATCATCCAGGCATCCATGAAAGCGAAATTAGCAGGAAGTTAGTGTCAGGGTGAATTGTTAAATATTGTCATTTTTATGTTTGCCATTTGTACATTGTTTTAATTCTGTGAAAGGAATTCTTTCTGTCCTCCCCTCCCCAGATTCTCGAGGTTCTAGGTGGGGGGGGGGCTGTAGTCTTTTATCACAGACACATCCTTGTGCTTTTGATGTAAGCTTCCTGCGTTTACGACCCTTTGGTCAGCAGGAGGTCTGACACACACACACACATTCTTACAGAAGTTCACACATATACATACAATGCTTTGTCTTAGAACCATGTGGGCGTGGCTTTGTTCTGACGTGTTTTGTGTGAACTGTCTCTCAATAAAGGCAGCAGGACGAGGTCAGATCTGGGGGTCATTTTCGTGGTGGACACAGACGAGGCCTCCCTTGCGCAAATAATCGATCGATCGACTGTCTTGTTTTCTTCATGATGAATAAGTCTCTAGAATTAGCAGGGCTTGTGGAAACACAGACCCAACATTTATTTGGTCCTTCGAGCCGGAGCCTAACACATCGCATCCACAGAGGAGAGGGAGAGGACGCTACCGCAGTCTGCTAGCAGCCATCGTCTGGGACGATTGATGAAAGCCCTGGTACTACTTTGCTTTTGTTACCAGGCCAGGAAGTTTGCGCCTGAACTCCCCTCGGGATGGATGGCGATTGACGGGATCCAGAGACTCTTCCCATGAACGTAAACAAACAGTGAGTACAGAAGGGCCTTAGAGAGCGGCTACGTGCCCATGCGTTAAAGCAGGTACGTGAGCGCGCAAGCTGTGCGTGTAGACGCAAGCTGCCTGGTTTCTCCGCCAGTGTTTTTGTTTTTGTTTTAATCTTTTTGATTTATTTAAGGAGGGTTAAGTCGGTTTCTCCACCGAAGGAGGTTTAAAGAGGTTTCTCCACCGAAGGAGGTTTAAAGAGGTTTCTCCACCGAATAGAAGGAGGGTAAGGACGGTTTCTCCACCGAAAGGAGGATAGAGCTCTATAAAATAAAAAAAACGATCTCCGCAGTTGAGGGCGTTGAGTGTTTATATGGTTTCTCCACCAATGTTTAAGGAGGAAAGAGCTCGCCGCGGTAAGGGCCAAAAAAGTGTGAATGAGCATATATGTGTGCGAGTGCCAGTAAGCAGCACAGAAGGAAACCTAAAGCGGTAATTCTGTGACCTGTTGTGTACACGTAGCCTGGATTTTTGAGGTAAGGTGTTACCTGCCGCAAACTTAAAAGAATTGTCATAATGGGGAATAAAATGTGTAAGTCTGCCTTAGAAGGGGATGTAAAATTTATGGAGAAATTTTAACCGGGCAGCACGCAGTATGTAGGTTGTTGACGTGAAAAATATGGATTTGAATGGACATTAGTGGAAGTTAAGAGTAAAGTGCTTGTAGAAAGAATAGTTGTAAGTGTAGCAGGTAAAACAGGGAAAGTGAAGCAGAGGAAGGAATTGCAGTTAGCAGTTGCTAAGTTGTGGCTGGAGCAGGCTCAAAAGAGAAGAGAAGCACAGAATGTTAAAAGAGCAATTTTGCAAGCAGTAGTTGTAAAACCTGAGGATGAAACCACAGCTCAATCCACTGCAACTACTTTAGAACAACACCGTAGAAAAGCATTAGAAAGAGCAAGAATGTTAGCAGAAAGAAAAGTCAGAGAAGAGCGTGAGAGAGCAGAGACAGAGGAGGAGGAGAAATTAAAGGCTGAGTATGGAGAGGCATTAGGAGCAGCATCGAGTCTAAGACAGACTAGGCGTAGTGAACACAAACGTTACAACCACATATCCATCCCTGACACAATACACAGGTAAAGGGCCAGGTGATAACACCCTGCCCTATGGAGATGCAGATCTCGTTGTCGAAATTAATGAAGTATAATTGTGATCTAAGCAGAAGTGAGTGTTTGACGTCACGGTGTGTGTGAAAAGGTATCCAGCTGGGGCAGACATGATACTGCAGATCACCTGCCCAGTGGACAAAAAGAAATAAAATAGTTGTGTGGATGAATGACAGCATGAAGAGTGTTTGGTGTTTCTCAGTCTGAAACAGCTGTAATGCTATTTTCTGTTCGGAGAAAAGTACAGTTTAAAAAAAACAAAAAAAAAAAAACAGAGAGAGATGTGTGATGTTTTAAGCAGTGATGAGATTAATGAAAGTGTGATGAGAGAGGAACACGAAAACATACAGAAAATGCATTAACTATACTAACCCTACATACATATACACAATAAATGATACTCATGAAGACCAGACAGCACCTTAAGCATGAGATTCCGTTTGTCATCTTGTCCAAGTCACTAGTAAGATGAAAGTGATACATAGACTAGTGGACTGAATATTATAGGAGGACAGATGGTTACATCATAGAGGAGAAAAACAGAATGCTGATGAGAGGTTTTAGATGAGTGAGCTGATTGTGAGTTTCTGGTGTGTGAAGAAGTTTTAACATGGCACACATTTAGTTACATGAGAAGAAACTCATGTGCTAAGACAACAGGGTTATGCTGTATGTTGTGTGTGATAGGATGAATGTTTGAGATTAAACTGGCTGTTGATTTGTCTTTTGTTACTAAGTTGAGCCTGCCAATTGGGTTGTTACGATTTATCCCCCTGGCATGAAGAACACGGGTCATGACTTAAACAAGGCCTTTCCTTTATTTTCTTTATTTCCTTTTGTTACTTTCATGGTACACTGAAAGTTTTGTTTGATGATCTCTGTTTGAGCAGATCTGCACGATTAGAACAGAAGCGCTATACGACTCGTCGTCGAGAAAACTGTTGCAAAGTGAGCTTCTCCAAAATTAAAATGGGCTCAGGAGAAAGCCACTTATTTGGGACAATTAGAAAATAAGTTCCTGTCCAAAAGGATTCAACGAGGAAATCCAGTCTAAATTATTTTTCTTTTTGAAATGACGTCAATTTGCTGAGCGTGGAAACGAATGCGACAATAATTTCCACAATCTGCAAAGAATCACTGAGTGAATGAGTGAGAATTTTAAAATAAATGGGGAAGCTGACAAGACTGACTGACTTAACACCATTGTGTGAAGTTAACCCACACCTGACAAAGGTGTGGATGTATCTCTGTGTGTGTCTATCTGTTGCAGGAGCAGCAGGAGACCACAGGAGGAAACTTGGGTCATATGACTATGTGAACTCTGCAAATTTAACCTTTTTAGTTTAAAATTTCTTGTGTCTGTGAATTTACCATGGGTGTGTTATTCACTACCTTGTGTTGCTCACAGAGATTACTGTGAGAAAGAGTGTATACACCTGCGCAGCGCTAACATTTACATTTCTTTTTACAGCAGATGGTTAATCATGTGATTTGATCATGTGATTTATAGCAGGACACAACTTAATGATGTTTTTCTACCACAGGATTACTGAGATTTTGTGTGAAGGAAACTGGCCATATGTTGATGATGAAATTACACTGTGTTGTTGAGAGAATGTTGGAGAAAATGTGAAAATTACAGGGGAGAAATTAATACAGTTTGAGACATACTGTGATGAGACCATTGTTACTTTTCCACAGCGAGTGTTAACTTCATGACTTTTCACAGCTCCTCTGGAATCTGGATGGCCGACACCTGACAACCAGGATGAACCGTGTGTTTGGCTAATGTTTGTTTTTCCTTAAGAGTGTTTTTAAAGGATTCAGCAGACAGACAAGTGACAATTGAACAGATGTGCAATGGTTACAGAATAGTTATATGGGGCTCATTATCTGACCACTATTGGGCTCATGGTGAGTGACAAACTTAAGGGAAGTCACTGATTACAATGTGGAATGATGTTGAGATGTTAAATGATTTGGAACAAATTATGGGAAAAAGTAGGAGTTTAATGAGTTTAGAATAAACCTGCAATGATACTTGTCTTTGTGATGCTGAATACTTTATTACACTTACGAGCTGCAGTTGGTTGCAAATGTGAGGTTGTTTTAACTTTAAGACTTTGTCTTCTAGGATACAGGCTGAAGCTGCGAGTTAAACAAGCAAAACATTTAATTGCTGACTAATGTTTTTTACACAGGGTTACAGCTTGGAGTGAAGCTGCTCCAAGGGACAAACCCTGGAGATTGTTTTAGGGAGACTGTGCAACATTCTTGTACATGTCTCATTGGGGAGTTGACACATGGCGAAAGCCATGTGGCGAGAGGAGTGTCATTTTTTAATTTGTAGATGTCGTGAGGTGCCATGATGAGAAGGAGTGACTGAGAGGATCGCCCACAAGATGGAAGCTGAGGCCTGGAGAGAGTCTTCAGGAGGATTAGAGATCACCTCCAGCACAGCAGCATCGCGCAGAGAGCTGTGCTACTGGGCTTCCAGGAGCGTTGGAACATGAGAACCTGAGGGAGCGTGCCAAGCTCCAAAGAGTGACAGCGCAGAGGAGGTCCAGCGATGGACTTGTGGTTCTGTGAACAGCACAAATGCCAGGTGACTGTAAAATAACTAACAGCACTTTTTCCACAAGTGAAGCCAGTAACTTACTATCCTAAAAGATTAGCTCTAGTTGCTTGTGCTTTACCTCCATGCGTGAGATCAGTATGTGCAGCAGCTTAAGCTGTACAATGTTTCAGAAAATAGTTTATTTCACCTTTTGACATTGTTAGTTCCACATGAGGTAGATGTCTATTACTGCAGACTAAATTTACATTTCTGTCACCTACAAGACACTTGTCTTTAATTTTACTATTACTCTCACAACCATACATAACCATAAAGTGGTGCACAATTCTGAATTTGTCAAACCCTTTTTGCCAACGAAAGAAGAGGGCACTTCTCATGAGTGTAGAGAGCACGTGGAGAAGAAGTGTAAGTCGAGGGATGACTTAATAGCTGTGCCACTCGTTGAGGGAAAGGTTTGGTTTGTTGATGGTTTGAGTTTTACAACAGCAGAGGGACAGACTAGAACACGTTTTACTGTAGTAGACAGTGAGAAAGTTATCTGTGCAGGACAACTAACATGTTTTATATTTGCTTGAGCAGCAGAGATGCTAGCTTTAACGGAAACGTGTAAAGCTGCAGAGAGACAATATACCCTGATAGCCAGTGTGCATTTGCTACATTACATTTCCTTGTAGTGCAGTGAGTGAGACGAGGTGTGACAACCTCTACAGGGAAACCTGTAGAACACACCAAACTCTTGCAAAATCTGCTGGAGGCAGTGTTATTAACCAGTGGAATTGCCGTTTGTAAATGTGCAGCACACATGTGAGGGAAAGATCCAGTTGCATTAGGGAAAGTTTTTGCAGATAACATCGCAAAAGAGGCAGCTTTAGTAGAACATGGTGTTAACATTTTAGCAGTACAACATCAGCAGACACGTAGGGCCACTCACCTACAGCAGGAAAACAGCTGTGACTTACAGAAGGAGCGAGCTTGCAGGTTGGTGTTTATCATCTGTGTGATAAACCAATACTGCCTAATAATTTGTACAAGACTGCTGCTATTTTGAGCCATGGGCTTTGCAATGTCTCCACAGGGGGAATGATGGCAGCAGTAGTTTATACTCACTCTAGGATTATTAAATACTTAAAAAAAAAAAAAAAATTTGCATTTGCAGGCAGAGAGAACTAATAGAACAGTAAAGTTAAGACTTAGGAAGACAGGCAGGACATGGGTTAGACTGTATAGAATTAATTAAGATATACATGAGGATTCCTCCAACAGAGAATGGTCTGACTCTTTGAGATTATATATGTTAGAGCATTTAGAGTTCTAGTCTTCTGTAGTGATCATAGAAAAACAGAAGAGAAAGCATATTAGCAGATTAGATGCTTGAAATGTTTAAAAGTAAAGTAGTCTTGAGAACAAATGATCTGCCAGATGATTCTGTTTCTCCGCAGGAGCAGAGTCTGAAGTCTGGAGATTGGATGTTGATAAGGCCATGGAGAGGAAGTGCTGGTCCAGTCCGCGGTGGAAGGTTCCTATCGGGTGCTGCTGACGACGCCCACAGCAGTGAAGATTGCCGGAAGGAATACATGGATACAACAAGCGCACTGCAAGAAGGTGACACACATCCAGGCCAGCTCGGAGTAAGTGGCAGGAAGACCGGGTACAAAGGGGGGGGAAAGCCTCCAGGGCCCCTCGTCTCAATCCGGTGAAGAAACCAACTGAGCCACAGGTACTCATCAGAATGGCTGGGAATGTGCTGTGCATCTTCTTGAGCCTGTGGACCCAGAGTGGGATGACAGGGAGCGCACTGGGACAGAGCAAACCACACCCAGTGCCTGCATGGGTTTTCAACAACTACTGGTGGCAGTTTAAGAACACAACCGTTCACATAAAGAACGAGACCAATAGTTATGCTTGTGATGCCACTGGCTACACATTCTTCTGGACTGTGGCCATATAGCATCACTGAGAGCGAGACAGTTTGTTTGGTTGCCTTAGCAACACATCCAGGAGTAAACGTACTTGGAACACTGCCAACTTTTCAACTGCTCTGAACCTGAATGGACGGTTGATTCACCAGTAGCCGGGAAGGTGAACTGCTCTGGTACGACAGACCTGCTAGTCTGACTCAAAGGATCTGACTCGCTGCAGGACATTGAACAGCTAAACGAACTGGAAACAGGCTGATTGCCTATGTGCATAAAGGACAATGAACTAGTCCAAGTTGAAGATTTACCATGGAATTTGTGCAACATCACCTATTCTTTTGTCTTCTGCAAGAAGGATGTAAACAGAGAAGCCTTTTGTCTACATTTACATCATGAACACTTGAGGTTTTGGGCCAAGAAGATCAAAACAGCTTGATCCAATTTCCTTTACAAATCGTTTTCTGTGGTGACAACAGGACAGGAGAAGAGTTGTAAATGCAGATAACTCACCAGTTGACTCTAACCCCCACAGGAAGCCTACAGTGAGATTAGGGGGGTTGGTAGGAGTCATAAAAAGGGGTGTTGACCAGGCTACAGCTTTGAAGTTAGCTGAGAGCCACATGGACAAACAATGAAGTCAACTGATGTGTTTGAATGCGTATGTCTGTATACAGTTGGATTGTAGTGACATATGATTTTTGAGGATGATGATTCTTCTTGTTTGACTTTTCACATTCAGTTGTATACTTGCAGAAATACATAATGAATTGCACGACAGGAGTAGATGCACCATAAGGCTGGATAGCTTGGTTAATGTCTGGTCCTTGGTGGCATCCTCTTTTGAAAATATTAATTCCTGTTTTTGTATTGTTGATACTGATTTGCTTATGTATAGGATGCATTTTACCTTGTATAAGATCAATGCTGACTAAGATGATTTCCAATACATTTGTTAATTATGTACTTTTACAACAATATGACATGACTGAAATTACTGACATGACAGAAGCCTGTGTATAAATGACGCCTGCGCTGAAAATGTCAAGCACGAGGTGCATGGCTAGAATATACTACATAGGAATAATTTGAGGCATAAAAATAACATAACAGGAGGGAAATGTCAGGGTGAATTGTTAAATATTGTCATTTTTATGTTTGCCATTTGTACATTGTTTTAATTCTGTGAAAGGAATTCTTTCTGTCCTCCCCTCCCCAGATTCTCGAGGTTCTAGGTGGGGGGGGGCTGTAGTCTTTTATCACAGACACATCCTTGTGCTTTTGATGTAAGCTTCCTGCGTTTACGACCCTTTGGTCAGCAGGAGGTCTGACACACACACACACACACATTCTTACAGAAGTTCACACATATACATACAATGCTTTGTCTTAGAACCATGTGGGCGTGGCTTTGTTCTGACGTGTTTTGTGTGAACTGTCTCTCAATAAAGGCAGCAGGACGAGGTCAGATCTGGGGGTCATTTTCGTGGTGGACACAGACGAGGCCTCCCTTGCGCAAATAATCGATCGATCGACTGTCTTGTTTTCTTCATGATGAATAAGTCTCTAGAATTAGCAGGGCTTGTGGAAACACAGACCCAACAGTTAGCTCGCTAGATTCCATCTAAATGCAATATAGCATGTCCTAACTGAGGGGTTTTGGAAACAAATTCAAACGTACAGCTCTGCTATCACTTCCAACATAAATGAAGACAGAAAACTAAACAGCAGTGACGTTTGTAGGGTACTGTGAGTAAAATGCGTTTGATTTTCCCCCGAACATTCAAATTAGTGCAATCATAAATTCATTCACGAGGGACAAATTACAGGGAGAGCATGTGGAGGCTCTGGCTACGTTCACACTGCACGCGAAAGCGCATCAAATCGGACTTTTTTGACCGTATGCGACCCATATCCAATCATGGTATGACAGTGTAAAAACAGCACAAATCCGATATTTTCAAATCCGATCTGGGTCACTTTCGTATGTGGTACTGAATCCAATACATATCTGATGTTTTAGAAAGCAACTGCTGATTGAATGGTCATGTCGCATTAAATCCGTCTTTTACGTCACTGACACGAAACATATGCCAATTATCAGCGCTGGAGAAGCGTCCGAGAAGACATTAAGAACGCATGAGCGCTTCGTGTCCATCCCGTGTAGATGTTAGTGAAACTGTTGGGAAGACAACATGAACATTTTATTTATACTGTATAATCTGCAGATTCTCACAGAAATCTGCATATCCTTTGAAGCACCGCTCCTCTCTAAAACGGCAATAAGGATAATTATTAGGCCATATGTAAATAACAAAATAACTTAAAGCAAAGTCTGAAACTAGTCTTTATATTAAGGGCCATCAGTCAAACAATACTGTTTGGTCTGGGTCTAAACAGAGCGTGTTGTGTGTGACACCAGCTTTTGCATATGCAGGCCACTTTGAGGGTTCACAAAGGAGCGCGTTTGCTGTCACATTTTATTTATGTCGGCCTTGGCTCATTAGAGTCTTTGTCTTTAAATTAACTTTGTGTGTTTCAGGTCCTGCACTCTCAAAGACTGAATGAACCAGCATTACAGCCATGGGTCATTGTGAGTATCGCAGGGAAGGTTGAAGCCGCCCACTGCACCTGTATGGCCGGAGTTGTGGAGACCTGCAGCCATGTCACTGTTCTTCTTTTTAAAGTAGAAGCAACAGTACGGATCTGTGGCACAAGGGCTGTTACAGATGAACCTGCATACTGGGTTTTGCCTGGTAATATGACCAAGATACAGCCAGAGGTTGGCCATAAGATAGATTTCTCCTCTTCAGCTGCCCAAAAACGGCTCTGGATCAAAACATAAACAGACCATCCGTATTGAAAGGTAAAAGGAGCCGTCCTCAAAAAAGAAAAATCCCACCTGCTACTGTGGAGGAGTTGTCACTGCTATAATGCCATAATGTTTTATCTAGGGGTCTAGATTTATGCCTGTAGTGCACTGCCATGTAGATAATTTGCATTTACTGAATATGTACTGACTGAGTACCACTGTTCAAAAGTTCAATAAAGAAACAAACTAATTTTTTGCCTCTTTTTTATTATAGAACATCACATCAGTTACAATGTAGAATCCATGTCATTTATAGTTTATAAAAGACAAAATGTTTACACAAAATCATGACAGCATTTACACGATATCAATTATCAATTTATCTTCTGAAAAATTACCGCTATCTATACAGCATAAGACTTAAGAATATTTAACAGCAGCAAGTTTCATTTTTCCCTGGTTTTACTACCACACTGTTCACCAAAACGGCAGCAAACCTTCACCGTCTTATCCAGAAGGGTCACCTCTTCACCCTCACATGGAAGAAGTAATCTGATTGGCATGGTGGTATGTTTGAAGCAGGTCCCTTGTGTAGCGCTGGAACCCAGTCACGATGTTTCATCCATTTCATAGGCTGGTTTGCTGCAATAATGCCAAATAATTAACAAGTCTATAAATAGAACGTAGTTCTGCAAAATCACTCATTAGGATGTTTTTTTTCTAATTTGCTATGACCTCAGAGTGCATCGAAAAGAAAACTAATAGGCTATCTGGTCTTTAAGTGATGGCGTGACAAATCCTGCTTCCAGGCCTAAAGTAGTCTGCGTTTAATATGGATTTTGTGTTGTTAACATGTTTAATGTTTTGTATTGTCTTCTATTTAATCTCAAAAAACTCCTAAAAACAGTAAGTGATCACTGCAGGCCCCCCCTTGGCTTCTATCACCACTAATCATTTGAAAGCTCAGTTTTTAAAACCTTACGATGTAGCTACAGCCCAGCCCATGCAGCAGTATATGAATGACTAATCCTATTCATCCTTGTGGATGGATTATCTCAATTGTTCTCCTGGCTGAAGTTTGGTCTGTTTACAGCATCCTGCCATGAGATTACATTTGTTCCTGACAGTGTTGGGAAGGTTACTTTTAAAATGTATTCCACTACAGATTACAGAATACAGAATACATGCCCCAAAATGTATTCTGTAACGTATCCCGTTATGTTACTCAATGAGAGTAACGTATTCTGAATACTTTGGATTACTTAACATATTATCATGCTGTTTACAACTACGTGAATGTACTAACCGTAGTAAAGGGACCTCAGGCTAATACGGTGGGTTCTGTGTCGGGCTGGTAGCCGAAAACTAGCTTTACTTTGTTGTCTGGGTCGACTTTGCTAGCGAGAGACAGAGAGAGGCGTTGAAAGGCTGCTCCAACGGAACTTATTGTTTTTGGAGGAAAACACGAACACGGTGTACAGTCGAGTCTTAATAGCTTACTTACAACTGGGCTCATCAGGCACTCTTCTTGGCTGCAGTGGTTATTATTATATTTACATGCTTCCAGCTCCTGTTTTTGCTCGATGACAGCTCGTACTTTTCCTTTTTCTCCCTCCCTCGCTCACAGACACATAACGTGTATGACAGTCCATTCTCCCTGCAGCACGGACTACACTGACTATGATGCTACATTCTTTAGAGTTATACCTGTAGCATTCTAGCACAACAACAACAAAAAGGCCTCTCTCACCCAGGAAACACACAGAGAGAGAGCGTCACCCTGGCAACCATAACGCTGCCACCTGGAACTACAGAAGTAGCTGTCAAACAAAACGCAAACAGTCCTGACCGCCACAATATGAAACAGGAAAGTACCGCCGTGTAATCCATTTATTTCAACAAAGTAACTGTATTCTAAATACCACCTTTTAAACGGTAACTGTAACGGAATACAGTTACTCATATTTTGTATTTTAAATACGTAACGGCGGTACATGTATTCCGTTACTCCCCAACACTGGTTCCTGACCACCAAGAATCCTCACGATAACTTTTATCAAGTGGAAAAAGTTAGAGGGCCTTTCTCAATATGCGTACTTGTGCGTACTTGCATTCTCGTGTACTCGTGATACGTCATCAGTCGGAGACCAAGTACTGTTCCAATTCGAAGTACGCATCAAGCCGAGAACGCGAAAAAGTCCCGGATGTGTTCTCGCTCCGCCCGTTTTATCGAGCATGCATCGGTGGTGACTTGTGTGGACTTGGTACAGCTAAATATCCCAGAATGCATTTCGTCCAAAACTCAAACGCGGCAATGGCGGACGAGCGGGTCTAAAAACTTTTAAATATTACTCTTTCTGGGTCACAAAATAAACTTTTAAGTTCTTTTCAAGCGAGAATGTAGCTGTGTAAACTTCGAATATCTGCTCAGTTTATCAAGATATCATATATTTCCAAACGAGGTCCGACGTTTTCGGAGACGTCTGTGACCCGCCAGCTCCATAGCAGACAGCGAGGTCGAGGATTATTACAGCCGGCGAGAACAGCCGACTCCCGGCAGATCGTTTTCAACCCCCCCGCGGTCTTTTCGCTACTCAGGTTAAACAAACCCCAAACCCCAGTAGCTGTCTATTGTATTGAGTGTCCACTAAAATAAAAATAAAAGCGTTCTAACATCTCACCTGCTTGTTTTTATTAAGGTATGTACACGTATGTGCATGTACACTATTTTTATTAATAGAGATTTCACTACTGAGGTTAAACATGATATATAAGTCACTTAGATCACTTCTAAATGTTAATGTTTGGCTTATTTCGGCTTTTTATTTGTTCCTGAGTAAACCGGTTTGGCTGTGATTAAAGTTAAGCTTCATAACATATTACTCACAGTTAAATTAAGGACGGCAGTAAAAACTCCGGACCTGTGACATCATCAAGTACGCTGGTGTTCCAATTGTACAAATCGCGAGTCCGTGCTCGCGTTCTCGGCGAGTCCGTACTCCTGTGCGTTCTCGGCGAGTACGTACCCGCCGAGAACGCGAGTACGTACTCGCGTACTTGAGAATTGAGAAAGGGCCAGAGTGTTTATATTATGCTCACATAGCTGTGTCGCTAGCAGTCAAGTAGCACATCGTTATACACCAGCTAGCCAAACTTCAGTAACCCTACAAATGTCACTGCTGTTTAGTTTTCTGTCTTCATTTATGTTGGAAGTGATAGCAGAGCTGTACGTTTGAATTTGTTTCCAAAACCCCTCAGTTAGGACATGCTATATTGTATTTAGATGGAATCTAGCGAGCTAACTTCCTGCCAATTTCGTTTTCATGGATGCCTGGATGATAAACTCACTTATTACACATGGTAGAGCAGACCGCTGATCATTTTATTACAGATGAAAGACTTTAGATAGTTTTTCAACACTCAGTGATGCCACAGTGATCGTGTGATTTATGGACCTGCAGCGGAGTTTGAGCCAAGACACGGCTAGTGATGTCAGACTTAAAAGACCGGATAAAGAGTGATATGAACATATCTATAACTTACCGGAAGGAAAATGTCTGGAGCACCAACAGATATTTGGAGATGGAAGAGAAGAGATATCAGCTCGTCTCACAGCTGCTATCCAGACTAGACGCCTTCTTTTGGTAACATGCGATACATGAGCTGCCTCATGTTGCTTCCAGGTGGGGAAAGAATGAAAAGATAAACCATTTCAACCTTATTCCCTTGCCGGTCGTGCGATCTAACTTTACAACCGACCACACAGCAAGTACGAACCATAGCTGGTGTTATCCGTGTACTTTCGCTCCTCTTTCGCTAGCGCTTTGTTCGGCCCGGAAACATGGCGCCTCGACCAAAAATCCCGGCCACGCCCCTCTCGTGACATCACTCTCCAAAAGCCCTATTAGGCTAATCGTTGTGTCACTTCCGGTATTTCAGACAATCCCTTTCCGTCAAGGATTTTTAATTTGTTGTGGTTTTTTAATTTGTTGTGGTTTTTTAATTTGTTGCGGATTTTTAATTTGTTGCGTTTTTTTAATTTGTTGTGGATTTTTAATTTGTTGCGGTTTTTTTAATTTGTTGTGGATTTTTAATTTGTTGCAGATTTTTAATTTGTTGCGGATTTTTAATTTGTTGTGGTTTTTTAATTTGTTGCGGCTTTTTAATTTGTTGTGGATTTTTAATTTGTTGCGGTTTTTTAATTTGTTGCGTTTTTTTAATTTGTTGCCATTTTTTAATTTGTTGCGGATTTTTAATTTGTTGCCGTTTTTTTAATTTGTTGTGGATTTTTAATTTGTTGCGGTTTTTTTAATTTGTTGCGCTTTGCACTTCCCAGCCACCGTACCACCATCTCCTGAGTATGTACTCAATTCTTCACTGTGAACAGCCACGAAAGGGCGAGAGATGGAACACAGAAAAGATCGTCAAACATATAAACTGAAAAAATGAGAGGAAATTGTTTACAACCTTTGCTTTTAGCCTCTGGTTTGACTTCATTGTGCAGCAATAACTGCAGCTAATCTTTTGAACAACTGTTGATGGGTCCTGCATCGACTTTGGAGGATCTTTTGTCCATTTCATAGTTTATAACATAATTTAATGTTGCTAAGTTTCCTTCCATAACTTTAAGGTTTGGACTTGAACTTGGCTGTTCCAAACCATTATTTTTATTCCGTTATTTTTTTTTTTCTGTGTTCAGTAGAACAACTTGGAAGATTTCATGAGATCATAAGAAATCTCACTTGTGATGGTGAATTTTGTGTGAATGCAAAGAGAGACTGTTTGTCTTCATAGTAAAAGTTACAGTGTTTGGAAATGTGTTGGTTTCAGCAGTAAGACATATGTTGCATTAAAGCAAACATTCTCAGTGTCTTTGTGCTGCACTTTTTCAGGTTTCACTACTGCTTGGTGGTTATTTAGCGAGTATCTGGTAAATGGGCTGATTGTCTACCTGAGCACTCAAAGTGTTTTATACAACTTGTCTCATTCATCCATTTATACATGCAGTTTTTCTACCTAAAAACACTCACACTCTGATGGAAGTACCAGAGTTCATACTCCAACAGATGTACTGGAGTATGACTGTAGCAGTAACAGCCAGGAATAGATCCACCAACCTTGCGACTAGCAGATGACCTGCTCTACCTCCTGAGCTACAGCCACCCCTGTCTGCAAGCGAGTCATCATCTTCCATGCAAATAACAGGTGACTGCAGCAATCTAGCAACCAAAGCAATTATATGAAGGTTGCTTCTTGTGCAGTATTGTCTTTCCGACCAAGTTCACCTAACAACTGCTACTAAAGACTACCAGCAACCTTCAGCTACAAATCACTATCTGCTCAGGGAGTACACATTCTTCTCTAGAGATCCGAAGGCAGGCCTCTAGGTGTGTAACTGAGGTCTGAAGAGCCACTTATACAATTAAACTTAGTATTATGTAAAATTAAGCTTTCTGCTATTTCCCCTGCTCTTTCTTCTTTATAGCCACTAAACGTTTTCTCCAGTTACTGTAGAAATATTGTGCAAACAACTGGAATTCAAAGTGACATGTTTTACTGCACATGTGGGCTATACCTATACTAAAAGGGAATACCCTTTCTTCCTTTTCAGCATTCATGGATTTGAAGGTTTGATTGACACTACAACAAATAGAACAAAGAGCATTTCATATACTGAGAGACCACCGGAGCAGTGCCACACTTGAAGGATTAATAATTCTGCTTGTTGTTCCTAAAATTTACTCTCCATGAGTGCATCTGGATAAATGGCACACTTTTTTGCCTGGTGACTACGTCACCATGGCAACGGTCAGTCCGCCACTTGTTTGGAACGTGACCAGAAGGAGAGTGGCTATTGGCTGGGTGCGCTGAGGAACAGGATGAAGGAAGGAGCCTGCTGCTGACAAGATGGCAATGCTGCAAAGGACAGCTCAGTCTTACAGCTTGCAGCAATGCATTGGACTTCTGTTTCAGACAGCGTACTGACCGTATGTGGCCTCATAAATTAATTAAGGTTCATAAGTGTGGCTGGAGAACTGAACAGTCCTAAAGGAACAGGCTCAGATGCCCAGGAGCCCCTGTGACTCTTTGGGTGCCTGGGTCTGGTAGCCCCTTTTTGAAGGGTATCTAAAAAGAGATTCAAAATGAAAGGATAAAAGAGACTCAACAACAAACAAATTAAACATGAAAATAAAACTTAAAATGGCAACGGAAATGGAATGGCTTTAAAATGAAGTGCACAAATACACACATTTCCTCAAAAAGGCAACAAATGATTCAAAACAATTACAGAGACCCAAAACAACTATGAAAGATCCAATAAAACAACACCCAAAACCATTCCACAAATATGCAAATTAAACAAAAGTAGAGGCAAAAAGACAGAAAACAACAAAAATAACATTTCTTACATATAAAGCCTATAAACAGAGACTGAAAACAGTTATACACAAAAGTAGAAAATTCAAATCTAAAAGACACAATCACTACCAAGACATGCAACATGGCAACACAAAAATGCAAAAGCTGCTAGAGATGAAAGAAAATGGGCTCAGTGTCTCATAGTGCATTAATGTCCAAATGTATTTAACAGTCTTTGCTTGCACACATGTACTTCTCAGTGTGTACCTGCTTAACTGTAAAAAAACGCTGAGCATTTATGATGACAAAGTGGAGGAAGTGTTCTTTCAGCCATCACTGGCACAGAAATGCACAATATGCTTTCTGTACCAAGAATATTCAGAGAGATCCTTGCGCCAGAATCGTCAATCATAACTCCATCCATTCACTGACTACGCTTCTCTGCCACTCTATTAAAATCACAGACAGAAAACCCGTAAAAGAAAACTGTGCGCAAATGAATTTGCTCACGGAAACTAGACTGTTCTGTAATATGATCAGAGTAAAAGCCATGTGGACATGAAAAAAGAGCTCTGGCTCTGTCATCTGTCAGGCAGGACGTTACGTTAGTGGAAAAACAGGAATGCTGCAAGGTCAAACTGCAGCGCCAGGCAACCCGTCACGACTCTGCCGCCTACAAAACATGGATGACACTCACTTTGAGTGTGAGCTGCTTGTGCATGCGGAGCCAGGGGTTTTAAAAACTGTCTGCTGTGACGCTGCGTGGACAGTGTGTACTATATCTGACGCCCAAAGGCCCGTGAGAGTTCAAACATGGACGCGCAGGATGACCAAAACATCTGCCGGAGGAAGCGCACTGCGCATCAACATCATCATCATCATGCCTCCATCAGCTGCACCAAAACAAACAGACAGGCCAGAAAACAGCCTGACCCGACAACCAAGAGCTTTACTCTCCACAAATTCCCTGCACGGGGGCTCCATTCACTTATTATTTCTAACCGCTGTTGTGAGCCACTCAGTCCACTACACGCAGACTCATTCTCCGCACTGAGAGAGCTCTGCAGCATCCACGGATGGCACCGATGATTTCCATAAACGGGCTTGACCCGGCCCCGCTTACCTGTGCCCGGCTTCCCGTATAGCGCTGTTAGTCCGTCCACAGTTCCATCGCCATGGTTGTTGTTGTGTCCCTCATTTCTTCCACCAAGAGCTCCGCCTGATGGAGCGGCGGCACGTCCGAGGAGGAGTGGGGAGGAGGGAGAGAGGGGGCTGAGTCAGGAGGGATGCAGGGAGACGCACTGGATGGCTGCCCCGTGAGGAGGAGAGGCACAAGGGTATATGGACGGAAGCATCTGCGTCACGTTACGTCAGATTGATATTTTTAAAGGGAAACACTACTTCATTTGTCGGGCTTCAGCTCAGTGCAAGCTACAGTTCCCAGCTTCTTTAACACCGAGAATACTTTAGAGACAGGGCTGCTGTCACTGCAAGGAGAAAGTGGTCTGTTACTAGGTAACACTGCAATAAATATATAATTATGGCTATTGTGAAGATGTAAAAATATTTGTTGGGAGTGATCGACAGGATTTTAAATGAGTAAATCAGAGGGACAAATATAGAGAGGCAAGGCTCGGACATGTGCAGAGGAGGGGAAGTGGACATTCTGGGTGAATGATGTTGAGGTAGGAAAAGAGGAAGATCACAGAGAAAGTTCGACGATGTTGTGAAGGAGGACAAGCAGAGGGTTGGTGTGACACAAGGGGATGTTGGTCAGAGGATGAGAAAGAAGTAGACAAGCAGCCAGTGTCCAAATAAAAACTTTGAAAGACCTCCAGAAAGACTTTTGTACAGCGTTTAAGATAAACAAGAGTTAGTGAGTTTTCATTGTCCTCATTTAAAGTGCTATTAAATGGTTAAACATTTCTTTGTTTTACATAGACCTGTAATAAAACCTGACTTCCTTTTACTTATTTTTAAAGACTTTGTGCCAAATCTCAAAATTGTCCTATACTGACCGTCTCAGCCATAGTTCAAGAAAAGAAACAATACCTTTTACTAGAAACAAAAATCTTAAAAATGTTAATAGGCACTTCTGGCATACCTTTGTGTCTTTTTTAATGTGTATATTTCTAAAAGTAGGAAGTTGATCCTATATATCATTACTGAGAACACTGTCCTATGCTCCATTATGTCATATTTGGATTTTCTTCTTCTTTTATGATTTTATGTGGATAGCTATATTTAGCTGAAGAAACTCATTTATGATCATATACCTGATATACCCCCGTCAATTATTCATGGTAAGTTTATCTATTAGAATTGTGCAAATATTTAACCATGTTTACAGAAAACTGAAAGTGTTGAGTTTTATTGTCCTTTGGTGGGTGAAAACCTGAAATGATATGTATGCATATTTAAATATAAACAGTATTTTAAATAAAATAATTAGGGGTCATTGTCATCTTATCAACTGATTATGAGAGTTAAGTTAGCGAAACCATGCTTATTAACTGACACTAAAACATAACAGTCCACTGTTGTGATGCCTTTGGGATGTCACTCCAGATAACAAAGATAACACACAAAAGAACAAGATATCTTTAAGAAGCTTTTACACAACTAAATAAAATGAGTATGCATGTTTGTTATTCTTTTTTAAACATTTAACTCAAATTAAAATATATGCTGCTGTTTTTGGAGATAAATGTGAGTGTGTGATATCGCTGGCTCTCTTCCACAGCATGTCTTTTATCCCGCCTCCCTTCTCTCTCCCCAACCAATCACAGCAGATGGCCCCTCGCTGAGCCTGGTTCTGCCGGAGGGTTCTTCCTGTTAAAAGGGAGTTTTTCCTTCCCACTTTTGCCAAGGTGCTTGCTCATATGAGGTCATATGATTGTTGGGTTTTTTTTGCCTGTCCCGTTGAACCTGTCCCATTCTCTTGCCATCAGAATTATTGTCTAAAGGCGAGGAAAGATGCTGAACGGATTTACTTTACCAAATTGACCATCCCAGCCTTGCCGTAATGGTCTATTTGATTCACCTTTTATTGTTTATTTTATTTATTTTTTATTTTCACTTGCTAGATACGGGACAGACTTGAATGAGGAAAAGAAAAGGGAGAAAGGAAGAGGGGGAAAAACAGCGGAGAAGAGGGACGGGGATAAGGGGCAAAAAAAACAAAAACATACTAAATAAGCAGACAAAAAAAAAAACATATATCAATCACCTGGATCACCTGTTGAGAAAGAAAAAAGAAAACAAGCAGAAGAAAACGAGAGCAATACAATAAGCAACATCACGATGATATATGTGAATATAACCGTCACTGACTGATGTTCCCCTGGTCCCAGCTCCTATATTTGTTCCACTTTTAACAGTAATACACAAAACTCTGGACTCGGACCTTTCTCTCCCACAGTCAACACAATACCCGTTATAATCACAAACAGAGAGCAACAGAATTATCATAAATCCAGTAACTCCAAAAACATTAATAACCTCCGGCCTCTTCAAAAATGTCAACATCCATTCAACTCTGTTGTCAAAAATCCACCGGTCTCAATCAGTATGGCACTTTTAAATGTCCGCTCTCTGTTGAACAAGTCTTTTATTATTAATGATTTAATTTTAGATAATAAACTTGACTGTTTATTTTTAACTGAAACATGGCTGGGTTCGGATGCACCAGTTGTTCTCACTGAGGCCTCCCCACCAAATTTTAATTTCTCTTTTTCTATTAGAAGTGGTAAGAGAGGTGGTGGGACTGCATCTTTAGCCAACAACACACTCACGACCAAACAAATTTTATTTGATCATTTTACCACTTTCGAATTCCATGCTATTGTTTTCAGCAGCCCTCCAGTTTTATCTGTCACAATTTATAGACCACCTAAAGACAGTGCTGCTTTTATCAAGGAATTCTCAGAATTTTTAACAAACATACATTCAAAATATAACATGATAATTTTAACCTGTGATTTTAACCTGCACATAGATAATCCTTCTGGCCCTGCATCAAAAGAATTCTTAAACATTCTTCACTGTTTGGATTTTACCCAGCACGTCACGCAGCCGACTCACAACAGAGGACACACCCTGGACCTGGTCATCACCCATGGGCTGTCCGCCAGTGTGTCCTCTGTTGTTGACTTGGCTGTCTCTGACCACTACTGTGTGTTTTTTAACATCACCGGTTTTATTCAGCGGGAGACCTCGGTGCGAACTGTGAGGAGGCGCTATCTAACCTCTGAAGTGGCTTTGATATTTTACCAGGGTTTTAGACAAATGCACCCCTGTGATTTTACCTGCACCCTGTGATTTTATTTTTAGTCATTTTAACAGCAAACTGAAGAAAAGCCTTGACTCCGTTGCTCCACTTACCACCAAAAAGATTAACGTAAAACATGCATCACCCTGGAGAAACGAAGAAGTCAAAAAATTCAAAAGAAATTGCAGGGCAGCAGAAAGGAGATGGAGGAAAAATAAAAATACAATCAACCATGAAATATTTTGCGAGCAACTTAAAATGTACAATAATACATTAAGGAATTCAAGAAATTCATACTTTGCCAAAATAATCAGTAATAACAAAAATAATCCCAAGGTCCTCTTTTCCACCATAGATCATTTATTTAACCCTGATTTTAACAGCTCCCACAGAACCCCCACAGACTCGCTCTGTGAGCAGTTTGCAGACCACTTCAGGGGAAAAATCAGTGCCATCAGATCTGATATTTTATCTTCTCGCGATATGATTTTAAACACATCTGAGGACTCGATTGTACCCAAGGAGACACTGGACAGCTTTGTCCTGGTTAATGCTGAGAACCTTAAGAAATTTTTCTCCACAGTGAGACCCACCACATGTCTTTTAGATCCAATCCCCTCTTTACTTTTTAAAACACTTTATGGATCTTTTGAAGCTGAGCTTTTATACATGATGAATTGCTCTCTTCAGTTGGGTGTCTTCCCTGCTGCCTTTAAAACGGCGGTGGTGAGGCCCCTTCTGAAGAAGAGCAATTTGGATTGTAATGATTTTAATAACTACAGACCTGTATCCAACTTACCATTTTTAAGTAAAATTTTAGAAAAACTTGTTTTTACTCAGATTAATGACTTTTTGAGTGATAGACAGATCCTGGAGATATTCCAGTCTGGATTTAAGGTGAACCACAGCACAGAGACTGCTCTCCTAAAGGTTTTAAATGATCTTAGATGTAACTGGGACTCCCAAAAGCTCTCAGTCCTGGTGCTACTGGATCTAAGCGCAGCCTTTGATACAGTAGACCACGCTATTCTTTTAAACAGACTGAAACACATGGTGGGCCTCTCTGGTGCTGTACACAACTGGTTCACTGGTGTGGTGTGCCTCAAGGGTCAGTTTTAGGCCCTGTACTTTTTAATTTGTATATGCTCCCTCTCGGCGGTGTCATCAGGAGGCATGGAGTGAACTTTCACAGTTACGCTGATGACACTCAGCTGTACATTTCCATGTCTCCTGATGACACCAGACCAATGGATGCCCTTTTTAACTGTATTTTAGATATAAAATCTTGGATGGCAGAAAACTTTTTTACAGCTTAACCAGGACAAAACTGAAGTTTTAATCGTCGGTCCTGAGGCTCAGAGAGAGAAACTCTTGTCTAAATTACAGGCATTTTCACTATGTCCTTCGCTACAAGTGAAAAACCTGGGTGTTATTTTTGACTCTGAGCTTGGTTTTATCCCACATATTAAACATGTAACCAAAATTGGATTTTATCATCTAAAAAATATAGCCAGAGTCCGCCCTATTCTCTCTCGGGCCAACACGGAGATGTTGATGCATGCTTTTATTACCAGTCGCATTGATTACTGTAATGCCCTGCTCTCTGGTCTTCCTAAAAAGAATATGTCAACTTTACAACTTTTACAAAACTCTGCAGCTCGTGTGCTGATGAAAACGAGAGGGCGGGCCCACATTACACCGGTTTTAGAATCGCTGCACTGGCTCCCCGTGTGTTTCAGGATCGATTTTAAAGTTCTTTTATTGGTTTTTAAATGTCTTAATGGTCTTGGGCCTTCTTATCTCTCAGATCTGCTTTTACCATATGAACCCACGCGGACCTTGAGGTCCTCTGGTACTGGCCTTTTGATTGTCCCTAAAGTCAGGACACATACTCACGGAGAGGCAGCTTTTCAGTGGTATGGTCCTCGTCTGTGGAACAGCCTGCCGGAGGAGCTCAGGGCCGCAGAGAACGTACATGTTTTTAAGAACAGGCTCAAGACCCACCTTTTTAATTTGGCTTTTACTTAACGTTTATTTATTTTACGCTTATTTATTCTATCCTGTTATTCTATTGTTAATTTAGGTTTTACCTAATATTTATTGATTTTATTCTTATTCATTTTTTTAATCTTCTTACTCTATTTATATTTATATTTATACTGTATCCCGTTCTTATTTATTTTATCTTTTTACCCAGTATATATCCTATTGTGTCATATCTCCAGTGTTTCCTCGGAGGGCGCTCTCTGCACCGGGGCTGTGATCGACCGTGGCTGCTGGGGCTCTGGGGGTCCTCTCAGCCTGGCTGGGGGGCTTCTTTGCCTCCCTCCTGCTGTGTGCCCAGCCTGGAGGCTGCGGTCTGTGACCGGCTTCCGGTGCAGACGGCTCCCCATGATAGTGTTTCCTCACTTGGCTCATGTGTACCCACTCCAATTTTACTTTTTAAGTGTGCGCATGTGTGTGTGTGTGTGTGGTGGGGGGGGGGGGGGGGGGGGGGGGGGGGGGGGGGCTGCTTTTAACCATGTAAAGCACTTTGTGCTACATTTTTTTTTGTATGAAAAGTGCTTTATAAATAAAGATTGATTGATTGATTGATAACAGTAAATACTAAATATTAAACATTATTGTGCAGCACGTAATATCGACAGCGCACAGTGTGCTTTGAGGTAGGAGCCAAAAAGGGTGTAGTTTGTGTGTGTGAGCACCCGTGTACACCTGTGAGCATGGACGCGCTTGTTTTTAAAAGGTTCCTTCATGTAATAATCTGCTAGAGGGTGTGGGGAGCCACAGCCCCGTCCTCCAGGGCATGAAGCAGGTATGGAGGAGATCAAAACTCCAGACATCCAGAGGCCCCCAGAACACAAGAGACCAAGGAAGACCAACAGAGGGGCAGCCGTGCCACTGTCCCAGAAAGAGCTGAGGAGAGTCCCAGATGAGGGGTCACTCGGCAGCTGCGGAGCAGAAGCCAGGGGGGGTTGCAGTGACGTGCCCGTGAGCTCCGCCGGCAGCCAGCTGCGCCAGAGTCTATTTTTCTATTTTCTATTAGTCTATCCAAATCTATTTTTTAATAATGGTTTCATTTATTAAGGTAAAAAAAGAAAAAGTTGTCTAACCGTACCTGTCACTATGTGATAAGTAATCGCTACCTAAACCTAGGGACTACAATAGAGCATTTGCAATAACTAATGATGAGGCTGTCACATTGCTATGGAGGAATTCTGGCCCACTCTCCTTTCTAAAAGTGTTTAATTTAGCCACACTGGAAGGTTTTCAAACATGTACAATCGGTTTAAGGTGATTCTAGAACATTTTATTCACATTTAAATCTGGACTTGGATGAGGTCACTCTTAAACCTTGACCTTATTTTTATTGTTTTGACATGATGTGGACTTGCTAGTGAGTTTTGTCTTGCTGTGTAACCCAAGTGCACTTTGCATCAGGCAAGAACTGATGGACATTCTCCTTTAGGATTTTCTGGCAGAGAGCAGAATTCATGGTTTCATCAATTATGTTGGATCATCCAGGTCCTGAAGCAGCAAAGCAGCCTCAGACCCTCACACCACCACCATGTTTAACTGTTCTTTTTTATGAAATGCTGTGTTAGGTTTAAGGTGTAAGGGATGCAAACCTCCCAAAAAGTTAAAATTTTGTGTTGTCAAACCATAGAATATTTTCCTAAAAGAGACCATCAAGATGTGTTTTGGCAAATGTGAGTTGAGCCTTTGTGTGTGGTTTTTTTTTTTCTTTTAAACTCATAGAGCTAAGAAGGTTTGACAAGCTTTATCTTTGACCCCTCTGCAACCCTGAATTGGATAATAGGATGGATGTTTGCTTCTTTGGTGTTGGCTTTTTTTTCTTTGTTGTTAAAAATTAACAAGAAAGAAGCAAACTGTGCAAACAAATGCACCTGGAAGTGTGACGAACAAAAAGGTCGAAAACACCCTTGATCACAAAATATAAAGAGAAATAAATCATTTAATAGACTAATGTGACATTAAATTAACATAAAATATAACCATTAATTATTTAGAAAATATTACAAAGATGTTTTGTTTTTCTATTGCACTTTTTAATCTCTTAATTTTCATATTAAGAGCCTGGTTCTGCCGGAGGGTTCTTCCTGTAAAAAGGGAATTTTTCCTTCCCACTGTCGCCAAAGTCCTTGCTCATAGGGGGTCATGTGATTGTTGGGTTTTTCTCTGTATGTATTATTGTAGGGTCTGGCTTACAATATAAAGCACCTGATGCGACTGTTGTTGTGATTTGGTGCTATATAAATAAAATGGAATTGAGTTGAATTGAATTGAATATTATATTCCCCAAACTCTTCGATGTAATACATAATTGCATTTTTCACCTTATTTGTTTCCCAAAGTTTGTTTTTCTTTCAAAACATCTTCAGGCATTTGTGCTTCACTTGTCCGTTCACTTTTCTGTTATGGCCTACCGATGCCTGTGTTTAGGAAAGGAACAAATTTTATAATTTGTTTAAAGTATATACATATATTATTTCTAAAAGTAAATGGATCGGTATTTGAACATTTTGAGTTTTTCTATCCACCCAAAGCCCTTTTCCCAGGCTTCATTTACCCATTTACACACCTCTTTATTATTTAAACATACTTATCTCTCACACACGAATGCATCAGGGGCACAGGGTCATTTACCATTTGAAAGTTTGGTGATTCATTTCCCAGCTCCTCCAGTCTGCATGTAGAAGTAACTTTGGGGCAAGGATACTGAGCCGTGAGCTGGCCCGATGCATCCATCTAGGTGAGAAAAAACTGCGGGTATAAATATGAGTGCATGTGTGAATGATGCTTGTAGAAAAAAGTGCTTTGAGTGCTCAGGGTAGAAAAGTGCTAAATAAGTCCATTGCAGTGTTAGCAATATTTTATATTTACACTTAAGTAATTTGAATTCTTATATACCATTTTCACAAAAATTTTATCAATTCATAATTTCATTATACTAGCCAAAGAAACTAGTTTCACAACAAGATGATCTCATGTGTTTCCATTTTTAATGCTGGTTGTGAATAACAAATAAAACTGTCATTCCCCTTTGAAGCCTAAACCATGAAATAATTGCCAGAAAACTCAAATCGTTTGATATTGGAGCATTTATTGAAAAATAATTCAAAATTAATTTGCATATATGAGTTTCAGTTTGAATCATATTTGCTATTTGCTGCATTTTTTTTATTTATTTATTTTTTTTAAGGACAAACACCTTAGAGCAAAGCGTAATTTCTTTTTATAGACAAGTGCACTAACACTTCCACCGTAACTCAATTATAATATCTAACAAGGAGGACTCCAGAAAGCACACACTGTAGTATTTTACCAATTAAAAGTACAGTCTTTTGTTTGTAGAGTAGCCCTCCTGTTCATTCATGCAATTAGCAAATCGTATCATTAAAGAGAAAAAAAAGATGCAGCCTGGTTCAGGTTCTATAGTGTCTGTGGAACAGCCAACAAACAACCTGTAATGACAAGTTAATTACACAGGTGTAAGGTGTCAGGTTTTTTGGGCAGCATTAGATTTGAGATAAACCAAGTACTTAGGCTTCGTTTAGGTATCGAAGTACATATGATGCACTGACTAAGAAAAACGATGATAAAACGAATTCTGACTAAAAAAAGATGTTTTCCCCAAGAAAATGGGTAGATAAATGACAGGAGGCTATTTAACCTTCAGCTCTGTTTACCTGACAGATGTTTTTCTTTTGGAAACAGTTACAAATTGTTATAAAGACAATTTTTCCGGAATGTTGACTGTATAGTGCAGGGGTCCCCAAACCCAGTCCACGAGGGCCGGTGTCCCTGCAGGTTTTAGATGTGTCCTTGATCCATCACAGCTGATTTAAATGGATAAATGACCTCCTCAACATGTCTTAAAGTTCTCCAGAGGCCTGGTAATGAACTAATCATGTGATTCAGGTGTGTTGACCCAGGGTGAGATCTAAAACCTGCAGGGACACTGGCCCTCGTGGACTGGGATTGGGGACCCCTGGTATATTGTAACAATACTAATAATGAAACATGCTGTTGGATGAAGTCTCAGTGCATTGCAAACCCGTAGCAGAGATTTCATGCTGCATACATTGGGAAATGCATCTTTCAAGCTGAGTACTTCAATTTGTTTGACGATTTGCTACTTCATTCATACACTAGATGGCAGTATTGCCCTTGAGCACAATACCTACATTTTACTAGGACTGTGCATCTGCTTCTATGTGTTTTACTGAATTCCAAGTAATTGCCATTGATTTATTGTGAGAATTCTCACCAATCTGGCAATCCAGCTCAGATGTATGGGAGCATATTAGGTAATTTATTCTAACACTAATAGGTAAGCCTCAAACAATGAGACTGATTGCTTTGTAGAAAGAAATAAGAATGTGTTTGATGGATTTGTATCTTTTTTTTTTTTTTTTGCCAGTCCCATTTGGTTCTTTAGCTGACAGAATTGTTGTCTGAAGACCAACAAGGATACCCAATGCATTTTACTTTGCCAAATGGATCATCACCTTGCCGTATTGGTCTGTTTGATTGACCTTTGTTGTTATTATTTATTTTATTTTATTTTCAGTTGTTACAGACGGGACAGACATGACTGAGGGAAAGGAAAGGGAGAAACAAAGATGAAGGAAAAAAAAATAGCAGCCAATAGAGGTGTAGATTATGTCTATGGACAGTGAACACCTGTGTGCACACCTGTGTGGATCAGCGCACTTGTATTCAAAAGGTTTCCCCATGTAATGGTCTGCTAGAGGATGTAGAGAGCCATAGCCCCGTCCCCCAGGGCATGAAGCAGGCATAGAGGAGATCCAGGTCCCAGACATCCAGAGGCCCCAGAGTCCGAGAGCCCAAGGAGGACCACCGGAGGGGCATCCATGCCACCCTCCTGGGAAGAGCTGAGGAGAGCCCCAGATGAGGGGTCACCCAGTAGCCACAGAGCAGAAGCCAGAGGGGGCTGCAGTGGCGTGCCCGCCGGCTCTGCCGGCTCTGCTGGCAGCCAGCTGTACCAGAGTGAACCGAGCCGCAGGCCCAGAGGCCGGAGGCCCGAGGGCCCCCTTTGCCCCGGAAGAGGCCTGACCGAGCAACAGGTACCAGGCCCCGCCAAGTAGTCACCGGGAGTGAGCTGGAACATACCTGAGTGCCCAGCCCCGGACACCAAGAACCACCAACTGTTAGGATGCCTGGGTCGTTGACCCAGGGTTTTGAGTTTATTATATTATTTATAATTTCTAGTCTTTGGTTTCTAAGAGTTCTGTCTTATGGTTTATGTCTCTGTGTAATCCTTAGTGGCTGTCTCCCCTGTCTGCTATATCCCCGTGTCCAGTCAGTGTCAGTGTCTGCCCTGGTCCCACGTCTCTGTTCCCTCTGTTGTAGTGCCTGCCTGTGAGTCTGTGTCTGTTAGTTCAGTCTGTGTTATGTTTCCTGTTTTATTTTGAAGGTCCATGTCTTATGTTAATGTATCTGGTTTTGCTTCCCCTGTTTCGTTAGGCCTGATTTGCCCCAGCTGTGTTTCCCTCCTGTTGCCCATTCCCTGATTGCTCTCTCTATGTATTTAAGCCCTGTGTTTCAGTTTGTTGGTGATGTGATCTACTCTTATCTACCCTCACTTATGCTGTGTGTTTTGGGTTTCCTGCCTGCGTTAATGTTTGTACTTTGGAAGTTTGTTACTTTGAGTTCACGTCTGTCTCCGGAGTCTGCACTTTAGGTCCTTTTCCTGCCTGCACACAGCTGTCACATGACACCAACGCACCGACCCCTGAGGGCATCAGTTACCGGCAGGGAGTGTGGTGAGATAGGCCTTTGGAGGGCCTGAGAGTTTCCAGAGAGGTGGAGTGTAAGACCCGACCTGACATATAGACACAGACAAACAGGCACACACAGACACAAACATGCACACATATACAAATACTCAGCACTCACCCAACGTAGGGATAGACATAAATGGACATGTACACACAATCACACTCCCCAAACATACTCTATACCCCAGGTCCAGGTACCCTCGCCCCTGGAGGGGGAAACGGCACCTAGACCCAGGAGATGTTACCCTTTCCCCCGGGGTGGAGGCAAGCAGACCGCCCCAGGCTCCGCAGCAGCAGGGAGGCCCCGCATCCCAGATCCCAATCGGACGGCCAACACCTCCTTCCAGCCCCCCCGCCCCAATGGCCAGCAGAGAACAGGGGTGTGTGAAGACCCCATACCTCCCTCCTCCCGCTCAAGTGTAGTGTTGCTGCGTGTTGTTCTAAGGTGCATTTAAAACACGGGAGAGCATGGTGCTGCTGCCAGAGAGCAGCAGGTGTTAGCATGGCCCCTCCCGAGAACTCTCAATGTCTACATGGATTTAAAATTGAGAGGTGGGCACCGGCTCCAGAGGTGGGGTTGAATACACAGACCGTCCACTGGACGCCGTTAACGTGCCCACCCTCAAGGCCCTATATGTATGTGTTATGAGAGTGTGAGTAATGTGGATGTCTAAGGTTGTGGAATAAAATTGAGGCACAGGGGCCAGAAGGGGACGGGGGACGCCTCCCCTGCACCCTGGTGACACACCCGCACCCCCATAGGCCCTACTTGTTGTGGGTGGGTGTGTTGGAGCGGGAAGAGGGAGGGCAGCCGGGGATGGGGAGGATTTGTATCTTTAACTTTTAAAACAAATTATCCCTTCTCCCAAAAATTGCCCATCTATTTGTCCAGGCCGTTTGTCCTGCACCACTGACTGTATTTTCACCCACACAGAAGCAGACAGCTTCTGCGTCTGTGCAGAAATGCTCAGCGACGCATGAATTTCCAGAGTCTATCAGGAAAATATTTCCGTTGGATACGAAGGTCCTTGATTCTATCACATCTTTTTAACATGTCAGCACCTCCTACACTCTCATTTGATCTTTTAAGGTTTGATATGATGCTGCATCAGTGTGTAAGCCCACTCAGGATGGCATGTCTGCCAACAATATCATTCATACCTTAAAGATGCATCCCATCATGGAATGGCAGGACTCGATTTCATGGCTGATGTGAGCCTGAGGAACACTTCTATGATCATAGCTCTGTGTATAGGTGGGTTACAAGAGCCATCAAAGATGTGATGGAAATTGCGAAACCATTACAGCAGATGGACTAGGTGACTTAAAGTCGTGCCTAAGGGACATGAGCTGTGTAGCAGAAGAGCTGCAAGAATAACAAGTTTCCTTTCTTTATATCATTTTTCGCTCTTTTGTTCTGTTTAGCTTTAATGTTGCTGAATGCCTTTGCAATGCTGCTCTCTTTTAAATGAGAGACTTTATTCTGAGACAGACATTCAGAGATCAAGATGCTTTTAGAGCTACACAGAAATAATGAATCGTGATTCAAAGCCTAGAAAAAAGCTTAGCGATAAGTAGGCGTAAATTACTCTATAAGATTTCATATCATCTCATTGTTATGTTTTCACACCTTTCTGACAGTTTGCACTCAAGATGCATGTAAACCATGAGTTTTGTCTAATGCCTTCTATCCTTTGAGCAACTACTTCATTTTGACACATCAATAAGGTTTAGGTTTAAGTATTTAGGCATTATATGTTGGATGTTCCCTGTGATGCCAGCAATATAATCTTTTATCTTTAAGTAGATCTATTAAACATTGGTCTGATTGACCAAACACACCCTAATAAATCCTGTACATGGAGTTTTGTCACTTCTTGTACAGGTTTGAGCAAAACTCCTCTAAGCTTGCTTAATTGATGTTACACATCTGTATTTGTCTCCCTGCACACACACTGTTTTGGTATTGCATCGATAAATGCTTCTGCTGTTTTGTGTAAAATGTTTAAGCCATCCAATGTATATAAAGATGGATGTAGCTACTGTAGCATTACACAGAATTTGGAAAACAGAAATCTGAAGCCTGAATGCTTTCATTTTGGCTGTTTTTGACAGAAAAGACAGAATCCTAAGCAAGGTTTTTGTAACAGTACTTTTGATTCTAAAATATCTAGCATTTTAAAATGGTAATCTATGGGCAGTAATGTGTTTTGGTTTTGGGCTGGGTCTCCGGATTTGGCATCATTAGTTCAGGCCCTTCTGGATTCAGGGGTTCAGGGTAGAATACATAGGATTAACAGCCTCTGCTAACAGTCTCAGGGCAAGGCCACCAAAGCATCTTTTTGCTCCGTTGTGGCTGGGGCATAGTCTCTAAGGCAGCCTGTCAAGACTCAAATGTCACTAGCTCAGTCCTCTAAAGAGATCCCGTATGGAGCAGTCTCATGTGAGACACCCACAAGGATGGGTGAGGGCTAGAACTCCGCTTCCTCATGGCAGAACCTCCAATGGACCCAGGTATGGAACGGTCACAAAAGGCACAAAAGACTGAAGAATAATCAGAAAAGTCAAAATCACACAGTTACCCTGGACCAAAAACCAACAGAGTGCATGGAATGTCCAGGAACTCAGAAACAAACTCCCAGCTTATCACTCAGGACCATGACACTGTGGTCTTATAGGCTTAAGAAAAGTCAAACAAACTCCTTTTAGGGATGAAATAATAAAGGATGCAATGCCGGTTTGTACAGAAAATGGATAAAATTCAAAGCAGTGTTACTAACAGAAAACTTCCACAACATAGAAAGTCAAGTCCAAGTCAAGTCATCTTTATTTATATAGCACATTTAAAAGACATCAAGTGTCGGCCAAAGTGCTGAACAGAGGGATAGTATAATAAAAGAATTAAAATAGGAAGAAAACATTTTTTTAAAAAAAAGAATTGTAAGAATTGTAAGACATGTAATGTCTTACAAAGTAAACTTTTCTATGTGAACCATCACACTTAACAATCTCTGCTTTGCCATTGTGTTTGCAATGTCTCTGATGTCAACAGGCTTGAAATGGTCAAAAGAAAATGATGGACTTTGGAATAATAAGACCCTTCTGAGGATAAAAACAGGTTCACTGCACTGTGCAAGCGTCCAGGATGGTCTGCAATGTGCTAGTGTTTAGTTTCCCTTAAAATAAGTGGTCATGACCCTTATTGCAATGTACCCTCTGGCAATTGTTTACACAAAGAGAAAGAAAAAAACAGAGTGAAAAGACACTCACTACTTTCCACATAAGAAGCAGCAGTTTTACTGTAAAAGGTAATTTGTAAATTGAGTTTTATATGCATCACCTCCCAATGATGAGTGCAGTGTTGTATCATAATAATTAAGTATTGATGCAGCATAAAACTGGATGCTGGACACAAAAATGGAACCTACACATTAACAGTTCACTATCTGTGTAACAGTTACTCAGATAGAATCTGAGTAACTCAGATTCAGATAGAATCTGAGTAACAGAATTCAAAAAGAATGCAGCCACTGATGTTTACATGTAGTGTTTAAGTGGTGACATGGTTGGAACTTCAGCTTGGTCACAGACTCTGGACCCTATCAGAGAGTATCAGTATCGCCACAGCAGCAATCTGACCAGGACTGCCTTACAGAAAAACTGGATGGGAATGACTGGAGTTGGCTGGTTAACAGCTACATGTTCAAAACAAGTGCAAGGGGACTGTCCTGTCAAGTAAAATTGATGAAAAAGATGTAAATTTATTGGAAGATTTTGATAAAATTGCAATTTTGTTAGATAAATATCAAATTTTGGTAGAAAAAGCAACTTTGTAATGATAGCTCTTAGATGCTACCCAGAATATTTTGTGTGGACAAAGTAATAGTGGCCTTTGTTGGCCAAATATTTATTAAATATTAAGGATTTTGAAACGATGGAAATATTTAATGTTTTTGAAAGTGTGCTTTAGCAGCAGAGAACATTTATGGTATATTAAAACCCAAACCCCAAACAATTATTGCTAATATACATAAACAGGGCCTTACAGCTCTGGATATAAAAACTGTAAAGCTAATGTGCCAAATATGATGTAAAAGGAGAAATCTGAGGTTACAAAAACAGACAAAAGCTTTTTTGCCTGGGTGTGCTGTTTGACCTTAATGCTTTGCTTAAATGTCATTTACATGCTCAGGCATAAATGGCCTTGCACACCATGGGACAGATCTTTAAGTTATCTGGAGAAGAAGAAAAACCAACCATTAACAGAGCAACTAAAAGCCTTTTTTACAATGATGTAAATGCCCATGAATCTGAATAGGGGAACAGTTTTTATATGCAGCCTGAAAAACAAGGGGTTCTACAACAGATGGGCGGGTTGCACAGTGCCTGATCTCTGGAGGGTTTTCTGCCTCTACACGAGTTTCCAGAATGAAGCATAAACATGTGTTAATATATATACTTTTTCCTCAAAAGGGAAATCTAATTGAGGGTTGTTTCTAAAGTAAAAGAAAGCACAGATTAGAAAAAAAAACCCAGGAAGCTGCACAACCCGAGATTCTAGCATCAACATTGCTGGAGGACAAACAGTAAAATAGTTCCATAAGCTGTTGTTGGAGACGAATCTCTTCTCAGTGCATGAAGCATGTTATTACAGTCAAGTGGCTCAAACAAAACGAGTCTGGTACATTTAATTTTCAGCGTAAATTTTGGAAGTAAAGGAGTGAAACTGCCCAAGGAGTCTAGGCAACTTTCCAACCTTATACCAAAGCAGACCAGAGCAATGAGATTATATCCTCTGGATAATTATAGCCACACATTAACCCAGTGGGCTAGTACATACATTACCAGTCAGAAATTTGGACTCACCTGCTTACTCAAGTAGCAGAACAATGCTGCAAGCATGTAACATGTAAACAAAAAATGCTCCCATGACCTGGATGACTGAGAACCTCCACAGACATAAAAACAAAGATATATGCGAAATATAAAAATATATAAAATATAAATTCTTTATTCAGATTGAATATCTTTAAGTAGAACATGAGCAAGAAAAAAAAGCAAGGAAAATAAAACATATATTATATTTAATATGTATTTTCTGTTGCCTACATTAGAGAAGGAGACTTGTCATAGCTCCACAGCTCAGTGGCTGAGAGCGCCCGACTAATACTAACTTATTTGATATGTAGTTGCACACCACAAACATGTTTTGAGAAACTCTTAAGGAACTTGAGCGTTGATAGCTTCTAAAAATAAAGTGACCATTCTTTGTGTTCATGTGGACCAACCCGTGTGATTACCATTATTTTCTCCTGACAAGGTAAATTAGCCTTTTTACTCTTATAGTTGCAAAATTCACATTAAAACAGCAGAAAAGTGGACATGGCAGAATAAACAGATACAGCATAACCTATGACAATGATAATACATAACGATGGAAAAAAAATGTGTACTTGTGTAGCTTCTCTCTGTATCGTATTGTTTTGGCGATCTTCTCACAGGTAATTTGGGTGTTTTTTCAGCATTTGTTTGTGTATTTTCTCCCTATTACCTGTTTGACTTGGTTCAACAACATGGCAGCAACAATCCTGGGCTCTAATAGGTGAGATTATAGCACTAATAATAACAGCCTTGGAAACAGATCAGGATCAGTCATGAAAACATATCGATCTCTCTTTGTGAGCATTCCTTTGAGGTCCTCTTCTAGCCGTGTGCTCTCACCAGTTCCCGGTGGATGTCTGACTGGTACACCTGCATTCCATTGGCTCATCTCCCTCCTGTGCACTTAGCAGCTCATTCACTCTCTGCTTGCCAGATCATATAGCCAGCCTCCTTTCTGGAAAACCAAAACACCCGCATGCCCACTTTCCACCACTCCATGCCAAATTAGACATTAATTTGTTCTTCTGGGAGGAAAGTTATTCACATTTATAATATAATAATATAAAATTTTGAACTAACCGAAATTCCATTCCTACAAAACTGCTCAAAGAAGTCCTGCCATTAATTAATTCTTCGATCTTAAATATGATCAACCTATCTCTAATAATCGTGTATGTAATGTACCACAGGCCTTCAAGCTGGCTGTAGTTAAAGCTTTACTCAAAAGGCCATCTCAAGACCCAGCTGTCTTAGCTAATTATAGGCCAATCTCCAACCTTCCTTTCATATCAAAAATCCCTGAAAGAGTAGTTGTCAAACAGCTAACAGATCATCTGCAGAGGAATAGCTTATTTGAATAGTTTCAGTCAGGATTCAGAGCTCATCACAGCACAGTAACAGCTTTAGTGAAGTTTACAAATGATCTTCTTATGGCCTCTGACAGTCTCTGTGCTTGTCCTGCTAGACCTTAGTGCAGCGTTCAATACTGTTGACCATAATATCCCATTAAAGCGATTAGAACATGCTGTAGGTATTACAGGTACTGCACTGCAGTGGTTTGTATCATATCTATCTAATAGACTCCAATTTGTACATGTAAATGGAGAGTCCTCTTCACACACTAAGGTCAATTATGGAGTTCCACAGGGTTCAGTGCTTGGACCAATTCTGTTTACATTATACATGCTTCCCCTAGGCAGCATCATTAGAAGACATAGCATAAATTTTCACTGCTATGCAGATGACACCCAGCTCTATCTATCTATGAAGACAGATAACACACACCAATTAGTTAAACTGCAGGAATGTCTTAAAGACATAAAGACCTGGATGGCCGCTAACTTTCTGCTTCTTAATTCAGATAAAACTGAGGTTATTGTACTCGGCCCTGAAAATCTTAGAAATATGGTATCTAACCAGATTCTTACTCTGGATGGCATTACCTTGGCCTCCAGTAACACTGTGAGGAACCTTGGAGTCATTTTTGACCAGGACATGTCCTTCAATGCACATATTAAACAAATATGTAAGACTGCGTTCTTTCATTTGCGCAACATCTCTAAAATTAGAAATATCCTGTCTCAGAGTGACACTGAAAAACTAGTTCATGCATTTATTACTTCCAGGCTGGACTACTGCAATTCATTATTATCAGGATGTCCAAAAAACTCGCTGAAAAGCCTTCAGCTAATCCAAAATGCTGCAGCAAGAGTACTGACAGGGACTAGAAAGAGAGAGCATATTTCTCCTGTTTTGGCTTCCCTTCATTGGCTTCCTGCTAAATCCAGAATTGAATTCAAAATCCTGCTCCTCAGATACAAGGTCTTAAATAATCAGGCCCCATCTTATCTTAATGACCTTGTAGTACCATATCACCCAATTAGAGCACTTCACTCTCGCACTGCAGAACTACTTGTTGTTCCTAGAGTATTTAAAAATAGAATGGGAGGGAGAGCCTTCAGTTTTCAGGCCCCTCTTCTGTGGAACCAGCTTCCAGTTTGGATTCGGGAGACAGACACTCTCTCTATTTTTACGATTAGGCTTAAAACTTTCCTTTTTGCTTAAGCATATAGTTAGGGCTGGACCAGGTGACCCTGAATCCTCCCTTAGTTATGCTGCAATAGACGTAGGCTGCCGGGGGATTCCCATGATGCATTGAGTTTTTCCTTTCCAGTCACCTTTCTCACTCACTGTGTGTTAATAGACCTCTCTGTATTGAGTCATATCTGTTATTAACCTCTGTCTCTCTTCCACAGCATGTCTTTCATCCTGTTTTCCTTCTCTCACCCCAACCCTGTCACAGCAGATGGCCGCCCCTCCCTGAGCCTGGTTCTGCCGGAGGTTTCTTCCTGTTAAAAGGGAGTTTTTCCTTCCCACTGTCGCCAAAGTGCTTGCTCATAGGGGGTCATATGATTGTTGGGTTTTTCTCTGTATCTATGAAGCGCCTTGAGGCAACTTTTGTTGTGATTTGGCGCTATATAAATAAAATTGAAATGAATTGAATTGAAAATCCTATATTAATACAGATTTTTCAATACATATTACTCTGAGTACACCCTCAACAAACTTGAATAATACATATCTCACACACATGAACCAGGCGAACAGATCATCATGCATGAAATGAAAGAAAATTAATTTGCATCGAACATTTTTTTTGCAATGCTAGTAATATTTGCAGGTGAATACTGCATTCAAAATCAAACACAAGGTTTAACATCAAAATATCCCAAAGGTACCTTTAGTGAAAGCAATCATTATGCAGAACAGCCCATTTCAGAGCTGCACACATTATGCTGTGTTTATAATTTTTGTAAATGTATTTGGGGAAGATGTCCCTGAAGGCAACACAAAACATTAGCATGCACTGCAGCTGAATATAAGCTACCACAATGTATATAAGATAAGATAAGATAAGATGACCTTTATTAGTCCCACAGGTGGGAAATTTGTTTTGTTACAGCAAAAGTGCAAAGTTTTGTAGCAGAAATTAGAAAACACTGGAATGCAATAAAATAAAATAAAATACTATATACAATAGAATAAAATAGAATACCAATGCTATATACAACTGAGTAAGAAAATACAAAAGTACAACTTTGTCAGAAAAAGAATTGCACATATAGCAGCCTTATTGCACATGTGTGGGTTTGATCAGCTGCAAAAGTCTTTGTTGTAGAGTCTGACAGCAGTGGGGAGGAAAGACCTGCGAAAACTCTCCGTCCCACATCGTGGGTGTCGCAGCCTGCCACTGAAGGAGCTGCTCAGTGCTGTCAGAGTCTCCTGCATGGGGTGGGAGATGTCGTCCAACAGGGATGACAGCGTAGCCACCATTCTCCTGTCACTCACCACCTCCACTGGGTCCAGAGGGCATCCAAGAACAGAGCTGACCCTTCTGATCAGACTGTTCAGTCTCTTCTTGTCCCCGGCAGAGATGTTGCCACCCCAGCAGGCCACACCATAAAAGATGGCCGAGGCTACCACAGAGTCATAGAAGGTCTTCAGGAGTGGGCCCTTCACTCCAAAAGACCTGAGTCTCCGCAGCAGGTACAGCCTGCTCTGCCCTTTCCTGTAGAGGGCTTCTGAATTATGAGTGCAGTCTAGTTTATTGTTCAGATGAACACCAAGGTACCTGTAGCTGTCTAATTCAATTCAATTCAATTTTATTTATATAGCGCCAAATCACAACAAATGTCGCCTCAAGGCGCTTCATAGATACAGAGAAAAGCCCAACAATCATATGACCCCCTATGAGCAAGCACTTTGGCGACAGTGGGAAGGAAAAACTCCCTTTTAACAGGAAGAACCTCCGGCAGAACCAGGCTCAGGGAGGGGCGGCCATCTGCTGCGACCGGTTGGGGTGAGAGAAGGAAGACAGGATAAAAGACATGCTGTGGAAGAGAGACAGAGATTAATAACAGATATGATTCAATACAGAGAGGTCTATTAACACATAGTGAGTGAGAAAGGTGACTGGAAAGGAAAAACTCAATGCATCATGGGAATCCCCCCGGCAGCCTACATCTATTGCAGCATAACTAAGGGAGGATTCAGGGTCACCTGGTCCAGCCCTAACTATATGCTTTAGCAAAAAGGAAAGTTTTAAGCCTAATCTTAAAAGTAGAGATAGTGTCTGTCTCCCGAATCCAAACTGGAAGCTGGTTCCACAGAAGAGGGGCCTGAAAACTGAAGGCTCTCCCTCCCATTCTACTTTTAAATACTCTAGGAACAACAAGTAGGCCTGCAGAGCGGGAGCGAAGTGCTCTAATAGGGTGATATGGTACTACAAGGTCATTAAGATGGGGCCTGATTATTTAAGACCTTGTATGTGAGGAGCAGGATTTTGAATTCAATTCTGGATTTAACAGGAAGCCAATGAAGGGAAGCCAAAACAGGAGAAATATGCTCTCTCTTTCTAGTCCCTGTCAGTACTCTTGCTGCAGCATTTTGGATTAGCTGAAGGCTTTTCAGTGAGTTTTTTTGGACATCCTGATAATAATGAATTGCAGTAGTCCAGCCTGGAAGTAATAAATGCATGAACTAGTTTTTCAGCGTGACTCTGAGACAGGATATTTCTAATTTTAGAGATGTTGCGCAAATGGAAGAACGCAGTCTTACATATTTGTTTAATATGTGCGTTGAAGGACATATCCTGGTCAAAAATGACTCCAAGGTTCCTCACAGTGTTACTGGAGGCCAAGGTAATGCCATCCAGAGTAAGAATCTGGTTAGATACCATATTTCTAAGCTTTTCAGCGCTGAGTACAATGACCTCAGTTTTATCTGAGTTAAGAAGCAGAAAGTTAGTGGCCATCCAAGTCTTTATGTCTTTAAGACATTCCTGCAGTTTACCTAATTGGTGTGTGTTATCTGGCTTCATGGACAGATAGAGCTGGGTGTCATCTGCATAGCAGTGAAAATGTATGCTATGTCTTCTAATGATGCTGCCTAGGGGAAGCATGTATAATGTAAACAGAATTGGTCCAAGCACTGAACCCTGTGGAACTCCATAATTAACCTCAGTGTGTGAAGAGGACTCTCCATTTACATGCACAAATTGGAGTCTATTAGATAGATATGATACAAACCACTGCAGTGCAATACCTGTAATACCTACAGCATGTTCTAATCGCTCTAATAGGATATTATGGTCAACAGTATCGAACGCTGCACTGAGGTCTAGCAGGACAAGCACAGAGATGAGTCCACTGTCAGAGGCCATAAGAAGATCATTTGTAAACTTCACTAAAGCTGTTTCTGTGCTGTGATGAACTCTGAAACCTGACTGAAACTCTTCAAATAAACCATTCCTCTGCAGATGATCTGTTAGCTGTTTGACAACTACTCTTTCAAGGATTTTTGATATGAAAGGAAGGTTGGAGATTGGCCTATAATTAGCTAAGACTGCTGGGTTTAGAGATGGCTTTTTGAGTAAAGGTTTAACTGCAGCCACCTTGAAGGCCTGTGGTACATAGCCGATTATTAGAGATAGGTTGATCATATATAAGATCGAAGAATTAATCAATGGCAGGACTTCTTTGAGCAGTTTTGTAGGAATGGGGTCTAAAAGACACGTTGATGGTTTGGAGGAAGTAATTATTGAAGTTAACTCAGAAAGATCGATTGGAGAAAAAGAGTCTAACTTAACATCAATGGAACTAAGAGTAGCTGTAGATAATATTACATCTGTGGGATGATTATTGGTAATTTTTTCTCTAATGATAAAAATTTTATTTGTGAAGAAGTTCATGAAGTCATCACTAGTTAACGTTAAAGGGATGGTTGGCTCAAAAGAGCTCTGACTTTTGTCAGCCTGGCTACAGTGCTGAAGAGAAACCTGGGGTTGTTCTTATTTTCTTCAATCAGTGATGAGTAGTAAGCTGTTCTGGCTTTGCGGAGGGCTTTCTTATAAAGCAACAAACTATTTCTCCAGGCTAAATGATGATCCTCTAAATTTGTGACACGCCATTTCCTCTCCAGATTACGAGTCATCTGCTTTAGGGTACGTGTTTGAGAATTATACCACGGGGTCAGGTACTTCTGATTAGAGACCTTAGTTTTCACTGGAGCTACAGTATCCAGAGTCGTACGTAGTGAGGAGGTGAAATTATTAACAAGATAATCGACCTCTGTTGGGGTAGCGTTCAGATAGCTGCTCTGCTCTGTGTTGGTACAGGGCATTGACGATGATAACAGTGGCTGGATTATATTCTTAAACTTAGTTACAGCGCTTTCAGAAAGACATCTACTTTGATAAAGTCCACTCTCCACTGCTGCGTAATCAATTATTGTAAATGTAAACGTTATCAAGAAATGATCAGACAGGAGAGGGTTTTCAGGAAACACTGTTAAATGTTCAGTTTCTATGTCATATGTTAAAACAAGATCTAGAGTGTGATTAAAGTGGTGGGTGGGTTCTTTTACATTTTGAGAGAAACCAATTGAGTCTAACAACAGATTAAATGCCATGTTGAGGCTGTCATTTTTAGCATCACATGGATGTTAAAATCACCCACAATAATTATTTTATCTGAGCTCAGAACTAAATTAGATATAAAGTCTGAGAAATCAGACAGAAACTCTGTGTAAGGCCCAGGTGGACGATAGATGATAACAAGTAAGACTGGTTTCTGAGTTTCACAGCTGGGGTGGACAATGCTAAGCATCAGGCTTTCAAATGAATTAAAAGTCTGTCTTAGTCTTTCATTAATTAATTGACTGGTGTGAAAAATTGCTGCCACACCGCCCCCTCGACCTGTGCGTCGAGATTTCTGGTAGTTAGAATGACTCGGGGGTGTTGATTCATTTAAACTAACATAATCATCCTGCTGCAACCAGGTTTCTGTAAGGCAGAGTAAATCAATTTGTTGATCAATTATTAAGTCATGTACTAACAGAGACTTGGAGGAGAGAGACCTAATATTTAATAATCCACATTTCACTGTTTTACTCTTTGGTTCAGGTGTGGATACTGTATTGTTCTTTCTTTGTAAATGTTTAAGTTGTTTGTTGCTGGTTTTAGTTTGTTTTTGTCTTTTGGAAGCAGACACAAACTCTATGGAGATGGGTTTTGTGGGGGGTAGCAGGAGGAGAGAAGCTGCAGAGAGGCGTGTAAGACTGCAACTCTGCTTCCTGGTCCCAACTCTGGATAGTCATGTTTTGAGGGGTTTAATAAATTTGTCGATATTTCTAGAAATGAGAGCTGCTCTCAGGTTTCCTGGTCTTGTAAAGCCCACATCATTTCTACAGTCTACAGCCTCAATGTCCATACCTTGGATGTTCAGTGGTTGTAGTGGAGGATGTTTGTGCCTGCGGAAGTCTACCACCAGCTCCTTGGTTTTACTAGTGTTGATCTGGAGGTAGTTCAGCTGGCACCAGTCCACAAAGTCTTGGGTCACTTCTCTGTACTCCTTGTCGTCCCCATCAGTGATGAGGCTGACTATTGCAGAGTCATCAGAGAACTTCTGCAGGAAGCACTGGGTGGAGTTGTGGGAGAAGTCTGCAGTAGGGCTGGGCTATATCATACCGTTCACGGTAATACCGGTGTAATTTTGGGCAACGATAGGAAAATGAAATATCGTGATAGAATATGGGTAAAACGCGCATGCGCAAGTGCCTATGTTTACATACGCACATGGCGGCGACGCAGAATGAGAAGAGTGAAAGTGGATCGTTAAATGAAACGGATGAACCAGAATTGGTTTGTAAAAATGCTGCAACTTCAGTGGTGTGGAACTGGTTTAGCTTTCGTCCGTCAGATACACAACAAGCACTATTTTGGTAGAGCATGCTAGCAGGCCGTCGTATATTACCGTGTTGTTTGGAAAATACTGCACACTTAAAATCAATCCTTTGATTTTTCTGAAAATCGACAGTGCCCCTTATAATCCCGTGTGCCTTATGTATGATTTCTGGTTGTGTTTACTGACCTCAAAACGATTTTATGTCGTACACGGTGCTCGAAAATCTGTCAAATGTTTTAGTATGACTTTGCTAAGCTACAAACCCGCACCGCTTGATGGATTGTCGGAGCATTACGGCTATGTCAGGCGCCTTGCGGAGTGATACGTACTGTGCTTCAACATAACCTCTTTTTAAGTTTTGTGGATATTATACATGGTTATGCTGAGGATATGTCGGCCAATTTCCACTGGAAATGCCTTTTGGTTAAAACTGTCAGCAAGGAATTTGCACTGTTACGTTTTATATAACTTTAATGCACATAAAAAAACAGCTGCTTGTTAAGTGAAAATACATTGATGGGGTTTTTTGCAATAATAAAGTTGTGGAGTTGTAAAGTATTTTGTCTAGTGTCAATTATATTGTCAGGTTATATCAATTATCGCAAATTTTCAAATGTGTATCATGATAAATGTTTTTGGTCATATTGCCCTGCTCTAGTCTGCAGTGTAGATGGTGAAGAGGAACGGAGCCAGAACCGTTCCCTGTGGGGCCCCCGTACTGCAGACGACCCTGTCCGACACACAGCCCTGAGTTCTCACACTGTGGTCGGTCGGTGAGGTAGTCCAGAATCCATGTAGTGAGGTGATGGTCCACTTCTGAGTTCTCAAGCTTGTCCTTCAGGACCGTGGGAAGAATGGTGTTGAAGGCACTGGAGAAATCAAAGAACATGATTCTCACAGTGCTCCCAGATGTCTCCAGATGAGAGAGGGAACGATGTAGGAGGTGCATGACGGCATCATTCGCTCCAATGCCAGGTTGGTAGGCAAACTGAAGTGGGTCCAGTAATGAGCTCACCAGGCGCCGAAGCTGAGCTAGGACCAGCCGCTCCAGGGTCTTCATCAGGTAGGATGTCAGAGCCACCGGCCTGTAGCAGTTGAGGTCCTTGGGGCGTGAAGTCTTTGGCACTGGTACAACACAGGAGGTTTTCCAGAGCTGTGGGACTCTTCCCAGCCTGCTGTTGTTGGTGGTGGGGAGGAGCGAGCAGGGTGGGTAGAGGAGGTGTGAAGTGTCTGAGGTGTCAGAGGTGAGACAGCAGTAGTGGGGGTGGGTGAGTCTTCAGCCGATGTTGAAGACTGCCTCATGGCTGAATCAAATCTGTTAAAGAAATGATTCAGTTCCCACCTCACATCCCTCCCAGGCAGAGAGTTCTGACCTTTCTGGCCCGAGATGGTTCTGAGGCTTTGTGTTTGTCTTAGTTAGTTTTGCTTTTTACCTCCCGTGTCTGTGTGGGGCGTACTTTGTGTGACTGGCTTTCTTTGCTAGATTATTACCACAGTTGACTTATGCAAGACTAAACCACACCAAAGGGAAAGATTCCAGTCATGCAACATAAAAGTAGATAATGGAAATGCAATTGAATCAAAAATATAGAAGCTTATGTAATGTTGTAACTGGACAAACCTTGAAACTGATTGAGATCTGTGTGTGGCCTTCTGTCTGCCTCTCTGACTCTGATGACTTGTCACAGAAAAATATGTTCATTCTAAAGTCTGAAGACTTTATCAGTTTCCATGGTAATGCCTAAAAAAGTGTTATTTGTGTCCTTGAAAACTCCGAACCATCTAAGCGAATTGCAAATGTGAAGTGAAAATAGAGCTTAATGGTGAACAGGTGTGCTGATTAATCAGTGTATCTGTGTATGAACCAGTTTGTCTTACACCTTGGCAGACTGGGGGCTTTTTGGCCTTAGGCTTATGCTACATTCAGGTTTCGTGTTGGGTAAGGATAAATCTTAGTGATATAATATCATTATTATAGTATTTTGCTAAAATTGCTGGAGGTCCTCTAACTCACCTTTTTCCAAATTAAAGGCGGTTGAAAGGTTTCAGTCCAAAGTGGAGAAGACTTAATCGCAGGTCAAAAAAAGCTTTTAAAAGCACAACAAACTAAACTTTAAACACTGAGTTAATACAAGAAAGCAATTGGCAATAAACTAAACTAAGAGGTAGAGGACAAAAACAGTCATGAAAAAGCACAGACTAGAGGTATCATAGGTCTGGATTACAGTTTATTTAGCTCACATGGTATAAAAAAAACAGTTAAATGATAAAACAACCCCTCTCGAAAAAATAAATAATCTAAGAACAGACAAGCCTTTATCAGTGCATGCATATCCCCAAAGGTTATTTCCAAAGCTCCAGTTTACAACAGTCATCTCAAGGCACTTTATACTTAAAAGTATATTAAAGACAGACCACTAAAATTCACACTGTTTCTTAAGATATGGTGCTTCAAGCTGATAGGAAGGCAACAATAACTCAAATAACTATATATTATAACTAAACTATGCAGAAGAGCGTCTCTGAATGGACAACATGTCGAACCAGCAGAAGGTCACACTGGAAGCCAGTCCTGTCCAGGTTTGGACTGGCTACCCCCCAATAATAGCTGTCCCCCAGTGCCCTCCCCGGCAAGACTCATATGTTGGTAATAATTTTAATAAAAATGAGCACAAAAGAGAGAAAGACATCCTACAATAACTCGAAACATTAACTTGTTACTTATTCCTGCATATACAGTTTTTGTCATTGGTATTCTGTCACTTTATATGTCCCCCTTGATTAGCCATCATCACCCCCTCCCCTACGCTGGACCCCTGTACTGTTCTGTTTTGGTGTACCAACCCAATATTTTTGGTGGCCCCCATATGATAAAATTCTGGAGGCACCCCTGCTCCAAAAATTGAGGCTACAATTTACACAAACATACCGAAATTGGAAAAAAAAGGGAGACTGGAAAAACATTGTCTGGTTTGATGAGTCTCAGTTTCTGAGAATTTGGCTTAAATAGTAATTCAGTCAGAATTTGGTGTAAATGACATGAAAGCATGACTATAGGTGTTATGGTAAATGGTAAATGGCCTGTATTTGTATTTGTATAGCACTTTTACTAGTCCCCCCTAGGGACCCCAAAGCGCTTTACACACCCAGTCATCCACCCATTCACACACACATTCACACACTGGTGAAGGCAAGCTACAGTTGTAGCCACAGCTGCCCTGGGGCAGACTGACAGAAGCGAGGCTGCCATATCGCGCCATCGGCCCTTCAGGCCAACACCAGTAGGCAGTAGGTGAAGTGTCTTGTCCAAAGACACAACGACCGAGACTGTCCGAGCCGGGGCTCAAACCGGCAACCTTCCGATTACAAGCCGAACTCCCAACTCTTGAGCCACAATCACCCCATCTATCTAAAAGGAAAGCCTAATCATGAAAGTAGAGAAGAGTCTGGGGTGAAATTTGTTGGCATACTGGAGTCTTCGTGTGTAGAATTTGCATACCTGGGTTCTCTCTCGGCATACTCCCACAGTCAAAGGACAATTGCTCACAGGGGGTCATCACATTATTTGTGGTTTTCTCTCTATTATTTTAGCGTGTCATACTGAGGTGACTGCTGTCGTCATTTGGCCCTATATAAATAAAACTGAATTGAACTAAATTATTAAGGTTTGCTTTAGTTTAGGGTGGGTCTCTAGGATATGAATGCAGGAGAGTGAAATTAGCTCTAAAAACTATGTTTGTGAGAATTTAAATAAGAATAAGTAGAACAGACCAACTCTCAAATGCTTAGGCACATGTGTCTCAGGTTTCTGGGATGTGTGTGAGTGTTTTGAGATATAACAGCTGTGTAAATCACCTCTGAGCATAACACACTCTTTTTTTATGAAGTGGGGGATGTTAAATAGTCAGTACATGATATTTTACCTTTGCGTGTGTCAATGTGCGCATGTGTGTGTGTGTGTGCGCAGGCACATTTGAAATGGCATGTTGTTTGCTGTTTTTGTCACCCGGCTATACTGAGAAGTGGATTTTCTCACATTTTTCATTCACCACCTTTGTAACTTCAATCAAAAAACAGGTGCACACACACGAAGTGAAAACTTTGCAGATGAATTTGAAATTCAAGTCTAATGTTTGCTTTGACAACAGAAATCATATTTGCACATGTTTGGAACATTGTGATTAAGCAATGGAAAAATTAACTGTGAACTTTGGGAGTAGGAGATAAAACAGACTGATCAAAGGTTTAGAGAAAGAGAAAGTTGAGAGAAGCTAAAACAGGAATCCCTTTTATCTGGTGACATCTTTTCACATACAGCAAGGAAAAGGCAAACCTATGTCTAATATGTAAGAAACTGAAGTAAGTAACTAGTAAACATATCCATAAAAATCCGGTCCCAATATGCATGCAGTAGTGGCAGATTCATTATCTAAATTCCTTGTATTTCTTCTGCTTTGAGTTTGTTTTTCTTTGATTGCTGGCTCTCATCAGTTTTACAGCTGTAGTTTTGTAGCTAGACAGCTAATTAAACAAACATTAGCTCCAAAAGCTGTTTTAAAATGCACTATGCTTTCATTTTCCAGCTGGCTCTATAGAAGACATAGCGTTAGAAGACATAAGTAAAGCATCACCCATATCCTCCTTTTTAAGCAATAAGTCGTCATTGTGAATGGTCCAAACACTTTCAGATTATGCATTTTTTAGTTGCGCCTACACCAGGGGTGTCGAATTCCAGGCCTTAAGGGCTTGGAAGAAGGGGCCCTAATGTGTGGAGTTTGCAGGTTCTCCTTTTGCCTGGATGGGCTATCTCTCTGAAAGGCATAATTGTCATGTTAATTGGTAATTGTAATTTGCGAACTTGGTCTCTGGGTTAGCGCTGAGATAGACTGGCCACCAGGGTGACGAGATTGTACCCCATCTTTCACGCTATGAATGGAGAAATGGCTAAGAAAATGGATGGATGGATGCTGTGTGAAAAAATAAGCATACTCATAAGACAATGATTTTACTGTGATTTTGTCTATACTGTATATTGTACTATATGTTGTAAAAATTTGCTTCAAGGATAATATAAAACATTTCTTTTATACAACCTTCTCTATGCTAGATATAAAATCTAGGATCTAAAAAGGACATCCGGTAGGTTTCAAGTGTTCTTTTCGACCACACTGAGAAAAGACTAACATTTGAAGGGGTACTCCATGTAGAAATGTATGCTGGGTTATAATCTTTCTTACCCTTTGTTCTGAATGCACAGCCTCCATGTGGGTGCATCTGATGCCAGAGAAAGCAATGGGAGAGCAATGAAAGCAAGGCAGTGCTGTCCATAGAGTTTGTGACTTCAAATGTCACTGGGTGTTGAATTGGTGATGGTGGTGATGCTATAACCAGATTTGTACAAAAACAAAACAAATAAATAAATACATGACACGGTATAAAAAAATAATACTAGAGCTACATTGCAACATGGTCATTAAGCCAAATAATGCTTTCCCAAGGTAACATACCTTGTGCTACTTTATCATCTTATACAAGAATAACTTCATCTGTGTGCCAAAAACTACAATTCAAGTTTGCTCTACTTTCCCAGCTTCTCACTTTCTCGTGTCCTTTCCCATTCTTGTTTGCAGCTTTTTCAGCTGTACAGTGACACGTTTAGTCTTTTGTTTTGAAGTGCAATCAAACACAACGCGCCGCAATGCCCGTAGATGTGTGAAGACTGTGTGATGACAAAAAGGCAATGATGTCAAGATGTGAATCACCTTCAACTGACATATGCATAAAGAAAAATATGGACACACAGGCTAGACACAGATATCAAGAGAAAGAACACCTACTCTCACGAGGGGAGTAAATTGGAGGGTTTTTCCCCCCTCCAGTTTCTATTCAACAGCTGGGGAACATCAGAGATAGGGACATTGTTTTTGTATTGAACGGTGGATCAGTCAGGAATGCAGCTCTGGGCCGTTACAATGATCAATGTGCTGACAGCTGCAACTACTGTCCTTTTATCAGATTTCAGAATCTGTCCTCTCTTTGTTTGAAGCATTTTAAATATTAAAACTTAATCATCTTAAAACTTGAAATCATTAGATTCCCTTCATTTGCTTCCCCCGCCTCATCCTATCCCCATATTTAACATGGTTTTTGTCAGTTTGTGACCCCTACTCTTTTTGCCACCTTGAATGTTGATTTATCTTTGGAGGAAGAACTCCCTTTTAATAGGAAAAGACCTCTAGCTGAACTGGGCACAGGGAAGGACAAGCCTCAGCTGCAATCAGTTGAGGGGTGAAAGAAAAGAGACAGAAGTGAAGCAGGAGAAAACACAAAGTACAGAAGTAAGTAGCCAAGTTAATGACATGCAATAAGGGAATAAAGCCACACAGTGAAAAAAAAGAGTTAAGTGCTCAGCGCATCGTAGAAACTCCCGGGCAGCTTGTGTCTGTAACAGCATAATTAGGGGATTAATCCATGATCCAACCCTTACTACAACCCTAATCTTAAAAGTAGAGAGGATATCTGTCTCTTGAATCCAAACAGAGCAGGATCCACATGAAAGATTTGATAGCTGAATGCTCCCCCTCTCATTCTACTTTCAGAATCATCCATCAGTTCATCCATCCATCCATTTTCTTCCGCTTATCTAATTCAGGGTTGGGGGGTGAGGGGCTGGAGCCTATCCCAGCTGCCATGGGGCGAAATGCTGGTTACACCCTGGACAAGTCTCCAGTCTGTTGCAATGGCTAACACAAAAAGTCAGACAACCATTTGCATGCACTATGGGCAATTTAGAATGGGATTAGGCTGTAGCTCAGGAGGTAGAGCAGGGCATCTACTGATCAGAAGGTTGGTGGTTTGATCCCTGGCTCCTCCAGTCTGCACTGCCAGTCTCCAATATCCTTGGGCAAGATACGAAGCCCAAATTGCTCTCTTGTGTTCATCGGAGTATGAATGTGTATTAATGGTAGTTAGGAAGCACTAAGAAACTTAGAAGACAGTGCTTGTGTGAATGGGTGTGATTGGGTGAATGTGGCATGTTGTACGCTTTGAGTACTCCGGGAGAGTAGAAAAGCGCTATATAAGAATCAGTCCATTTACCAATCCGCCTACTTCATATCTTTGGACCATGGGACCTGGTGTACCTGGAGAGAACATGCAAACACAGAAAGGCCATAGCCAGATGTTGGAGTTGAAAACAGGACATTCTTGCTGTGACACAACACTGCTAACGACTGTCAAGCTTCCTCGGTCATTGACCCAGTGTTTTCAGTTGTCAGGTGTCCGTTGATTTGTCCCACGGAGGATTTTCCACTGGAATTTTCTTGTGACAACACCCTATACTCAGCCTTTGACCAAGTGATAGAGAATGATGGTCGCTTGCTGCGCTCTGAAGCCGCACAGACCTACCTGCACTTTGTATTGTTAAATGATAGGCTTTATCGAGTGAGTCGTGAAACTCGCACAGAGGTACACAGCCAGTTGTTGGTGCTTGAAAGCCACCTAGACATTATTTTACTTACTATAACCCCATAGCTGAGCATATGGGATATGACAAAACTCTGGAAAGAATAATGGCCCAATTTCCTTGGCCAGGGATCCGGGTGGACGTGTGCCAATGGTGCGTGTCCTGCCCGGAATATCAGCTGGCCATTCCAAAAGCACTATTGCGCCCATTACCATTAATGGAGGTCCCGTTTAAGCACTTAGGCATGGACCTCATCGGGCCATTTCATCGGAGTACACAAGGCTATCGCTTTCTATTAGTTCTGGTGGATTATGCAATGTGATACTCAGAAGCAGTGCTGCTGTGCACCATCTATGCAAAGAGTGTGGCACAGAGTACATTGTTCATGTCTGGCATACTAAAGGAACTGTATCAGTTATTGGGCATTAAATCTTTTCGGACGTCTACCACCCTCAGGCTCATGGGCTGGTGGAGCAGCTGAGTCAGACATTAAAGTCCATGATTCTTATAGAGCACCATTTTGTGTTGACTGCCACAAGGTGAATGAGGTGTGACAGTTTGATGTTTATCGCTTGGCACTGCTCGCTTTTTTACGACACTGGGTTTAACCAAGGGCTACTCCCAGATTCCCTTGACTGCAGAGTCCAAGGAAAGCGCTTTGAGTGCTCAGATGAGTAGAAAAGCGCTATATAAGAACCAGTCCATTTACCATTTACCAAGGAAAAAATGGCCTGCTCCACTCCATATGGTGTGCACCAATTCGTCACACTTCCGTTTGGCTTGTTTGGAGCCCCGGCCATATTTCAACGCCTCATGGACCGGGTGCTGCGTCCTCATGCTGCATATGCTGCCGCCTACCTGGATGATGTTATCATCTACAGTGACACCTGGGTGAAGCATGTGCAGCGGGTGGCCGTGGTCCTGGAGTCCCTGAGGAAGGCGGAGCTCACAGCCAACCTGAAGAAGTGTGCAGCTGGAGGCGGGCAGGTGCATGCACAGGTAGAGAAAACGGCCACCATTGCATCCTGCCCATGTCACAAGGCCAAAAAGGAAATGAGGTGGTTCCTGGGACTGGCTGGCTACTACCAGTGGTTTCGCGGACCTGACCAGACCCTTAACTGACTTGACCCATAAGGATCTGGTCCAGTGGATGGAGGGGTGCCAGGTGTCGTTTGTGCAGGTGAAAAAAAAACTTGCTCCCCACAGAACTTTTCCCACCCTGCAGACAAATGCCTCAAACAGAGGTCTGGGGCCCATTTTATCCAAGCAGGTAACAGGGACCGCCCGATCCTTAGTAGTTATTATTACATCCAATTGCCTCGTGGCCTTATGACATCCAAACAGGCACTATGTACTTGAACGTATAAAAGTGATGACCACCTCTTTCGTTGAATTTTGTGTGTTTTAATCAACTTTGTTACATCTGTGGTGTTCCAGGTCAAAAGTGACCACCATAGAAAGTTAAAACAGACCGGTCAATTGTGACCAGAACACTGAAGTAAGGGGGGTAGGGGTGAACACAATAGGGGGGTTAAGAGTAATGAACAAGTACACAATAAGTTCTTATCTTAAAAGGTGCACTAGAATGTAAAGTGGATTGCAGAGGAGGTTAAAATTATTCATTAGTTTTTCCTGTGTCTGAGCTAGGATGAATACCAGAGGTGGTGGGAAGAAAAAGTCTCTCCTGTTTTCTTATTAAAATTATGTAACACTGTCCTGGTAGTTATTTTGGCTGTTATTTTATAGTTATTTGGGCACAAGGTGTCCCAGGGTGTCACAGGTGTGAAAAATTGTGTGGTACATAAATGAAATGGTAAATGGACTGATTCTTATACTACACTTTTCTACTCTCCTGGAGCACTAAATGAGCTTTAACCCACTTAATAGAACCCCTGTTTAAATTTATAATGATTACAGGTTGAAAACTAAAGATTACACAGATACTCTTGTCCGAAAATAAGTAAAGGTAAATTAGGCTGGATTCAAAAGAAGGCTGGAACGCTGACGGAACACACACTCAGATGACTTGAATCAGCAAGTGGAAGTGTTTGGCTCTAAAATTACAGTATCAGAGAAAGAAGTGGCAGAATGACTGAATGACGTCCTGACAGAAATTTGAGAAGGATTAATATTTGTTCTTGCTGTTGTCGTTATTTCTTTGTGCCGATGAGATTCTGTAAAACAGAACGTAGAAATGATACAGATTCCAAAAAGCATTACTTTTTACTGCTATAGTTAACAAAATGAAAATGTGGTGGTTTGACACAGCAAACAAAAACACTGTAAAGAATGCTAATGGTGTGAAATGGTCTTAACCCTTTCCCAAAACAACATATTATTCAATAAGAAATCAGTCAGTACACAGGGATGCACAAAAAGTAACTGCTTTGTATCCAGGGTATTGCATTGTTGTCAGCTGACTGGCAGGAAAAAAAGGAACAGGTGCACCTGTAAGAAAAGATATAACACCTGGAACAGCAAAATATGAAAATGCACAAATACATAAATCTGCAATTTCCCTGTGTTGTTTGTGTCTGTGTGTGTGTGTGTGTGAGAGAGAGAGAGAGAGAGAGTGTGTGTGTCTGTGTATGTAACTTTGTCATGAAATTCACCACACTGAAGCCACAATGCCAACCAGGTCAGATTCACTTGTTCTTAATGCAGACATTCACACCGGCCACGTAATTTAGCTGGACAGCATTATTTTTTTGAACCAAGCTTGATTTTTCAGATTTCTCAGATGTGAATAAACAGATGCGACAATCAGATCACTGCATTTACCAACACATGAGCTCATAGCTCAAAAGTTGCACTGGTATGGAATATACAATGATATGGAAATAGTAAATTAATACCTCGGATACACTGCTAGACACTACACTGCTAGACACTGCACTGGGTCAATCAGCTCTCTGAAATTATTTCTCTATCTCCTCAAACAAGGTCCCAACTCTGCCAACAAGAGTTCAAACTGCCCCACTGACATCCTGAAACATGTGCGGAAGTGGTTGAGATACAGCTTCAACTCCTGGATCAAACAAAGGAATTCTCCCTGCAGCTGCCTTCTTGTGAGAGTGGATAAACCCACAATCTCCTTTTCTTCCTGTTTAGAAACATCAGGACCACCTCAGAATTGCTTAATGTTGACTGAATCTTGTTTTGTGAGGGAAAAATTTCCACAAAACGTGACACATTCAGTGTTATGTTACATGAGAGATTCAGATCTGGAAAATGTGGAATTTTGTGTGGTTTTTTCGCACATGCTTGGTGTATAATGGCTTCTACACTTAAGTAATACACTGGGAGTATCTGTTGGCTTATGTGAGTATATGGGGTGTAAAAGATGAGTATGACTGTGTGAAATCTAGAATGCTTTTGAAATTGAGGGGGCAGTTCTGGCATGAAGACCCAACTGACTGTCAACAGTGCTCATCCACAGCTTCCCTGCAAAACCATCAACGTCTAATATGAAGATAAAATTGAGGGACATACAGCAGTGAAAAGGTGAGTAGGAGGGGTGGCTACTTCTAAATGAGCAAATGTTGCAATGATATATATAATAATATATATATAATATATAACAAATATATAATATATATTGAACACTGTCACATCTGTAATAATAGAATACAGCTATTTTATATATTTATTAGGGGTGCAACGATACACAAATTTCACGGTTCGGTTCGATACTTTGGTGTCACGGTTCAATATTTTTTCGATACAAAAAATGTTCATGCCTTTTTAATTTGTCATTTATTAAAATTATAAATATATATTTTAACTCAAAAGTACAGTTTTTAAATGTAATGTTGCTGAAACAAGAAAGTAATAAAAAAATATATCTGATCGAGAAATCACTCATCTTTGGAAAAGAGAGTTTATTACAGAGAAATGGCTCTTTCCAAAATAAAAGCTATACTATACGCTTCTTCTGGGGTATATTCTCAGCAGCATATTAAACATGTCAGGTCCCCATAATGAGAATCATGTGCTAACGGCTATCTAAATTACTCGGGTAAAGTTTGTAGCATGCGTGCTTGTTGTTTTTGTCTGCTTACACTTGTCTTTGCACTAGGATGATGTCGGCATAAATGTGCAGTCATATTCGTTGTGTTCCCACTAGTGCTGTATCTGAATCTGAAATGACGTTAACGCCATAACGTGGCAAATCTCCCTTAATGAGTTACCGCGGATCACCCCGTGCGTGGGGCTGGATGGCGTCAACACGTTAACGAGCTAACTGCGCTAATGCACTAGTTCCCACCAATGTAATTGAGCATTGCGTGGCACATTCGACATACTGTTTTACTTTTGTCCATGACGTGCTTACCTTCAGGGTCATGCATCACATGAAAACAAAAATAGTTCCAAACACCAGATCTGAATGAGGGTGGGGGAGGTTGAATTTCGGGTAGCGTTGAGGCAATTGCCATGTTGCCACGAGCTTAGCTTCTGTCTCATTAATTTTAATTAATGATTTTAAATTACTATTTCACTAGCTTGGACGTCTTTCTCATAGACTTGTTCATCTTTCTAGTAGACAATGGCAGATGGTGCAAACATTATTTAATTCAGATAAATTATCCCCAGTATGTGTGAGTGTATATAAATAAAACTGAATTGGATTATTAAGGAACATAAAACAATCACCGAAAACCTAAGATATGGTAAGGGGACTGGTGTAACTGACGGACCCAGACAGGTGACTGAAGCTGAGGGCACTGCTGGGGAAGGATAATGGAAACAAATGAGAGAGGGATAACCAGAACCACGCCGTAGCTGACTTGCTTGGGCTGCTCACAGCTTTGTCTTTCTCCTTCTAAATGAGTCTTTAACCTACCTGGAAAGCTCCTGGCATTCCCAGTAGCCAGTCTGTCCCTGAGTTTGATAATTTTTTACTGAACAGCATATAACAGAAAGGACCATGATGTAATTACAGCAGAGAAAGAAGGCAAGTGCAAAGTGCAAAAATGAATTTATCATAAATATCTAGAGAGTGTAATATTATCACTGCTAACATATCATCAGTTCCATCTGTCTTCACATCGTGGTCAAATTCTCTGTTTACCCACCTGAAGTGAAGATTTCAAGTGTTTATCTGGATAGATAACATCGGCAGACAAGCAAAGAGAGATTGCTGTTTCGCAAACAAAAGAGGCTCATGACTATCTCAGGCAAACAACATTGTAGGAAATAAAGATTGCCTGTGTATGTGTGTATGCTGGTTCTCGAGATTGTTTATGAACACACATGACATTTTTGTGTTTTGCTGCATTGCTTGGAGTGGCATTTCTCACTGCAGAGCCAAAGCCCAGACTTTTCTCATTATTAGGTTCTATTTTATACAATACTTTTCCAAATATTGCTGTTTTTCTTGTAGTTTTCTCTCAAACGCCCAACATATCACCATGTTTTGACAGCCCAAAAAATTGTTTAGAGGCCTTAATGCATGTACCGTTAGCACTTCCGGTTGTTAAGGGATGAAGTATTAACCCTGCTTCCAGGTCCAAACTACTCTGCATTTATTAAGGCTGTTGTGTTTTTAACATGTTTTAATGCTTTGTATCTTGTTCTATTTAATCTGAACAAGCCCCTAAAGAAAGTCAGTGATCACTGTTGGCCACTCTCAGGTTTTATTACCACTAATCATCGGAAGCACGTTTTAAAGCTCACGTTTTAAAACAATGCAACTACAGTATGTCTGTGAAGGTTCTCAGTCATCCAGGTCATCGTGGTCTAAGGAGCTTGGAAAGAGAAGCATCTGGACTTCTTTAAATTTCCTTGAAGACTTTTCATTCAAGAAACTTCTTCAGTTCTAAGAGCAATCGGTGGAGAGTCCCAGATTTTAAACCCTATGTGTCCCCAAGACGGTCATGGACCCCCTATTGATCCTTTACCTAATCACACGAGCCAAGGTGTGAAAACGGGTGTGGGTCACAATCAGCCACGGTTTCAGGTGAACCCATTGTGAAACCTAGCACAACCCTATCACGTGATTCCCTGAGGTCAAATGGCCCAGGATGTGAGTGGGCTTTAAGGCGTCTGGGATGGGATCTCAAAACTGGATTATAGATGGCAGGCAGTTTAATACTTGGTGCCAGTGACCCGGATTCTTTTGCGGCTGAGAGGACTTATTCGGACCTTAGGGTACGATCTGATATGAGGCGGACAACAGACCGGCCTAAAAAATTTAAAGGTAGGCACAAGCCCGTTCAAAGCAAATTTGTGCATATTGGATGAATTCTAAATTATTTGTCCGCCGAGTTGATGATCGTAACCGTTAAATTGGCTCAGTGGTGGTGAAATTAAACTAAATTATAAAATCTGTTAACCCTTGTGCGCCCGCCTGTTCTCGGGGCGTGGGTCGTGGTGACCCCCCCGAGGGGCGTGTGTGTTGTTATTAGGATGGTATTGATGATGATGATGATGATGGTGGTGATAGTGGTGATGGGGGGGTCTTGGTGATCCCCCTCGGGGCATATGTGTGTTATGATGATTAGGGTGGGGGTCGCTAGGACCCCCTCGGGGCATATGTGTGTTATGATGATGATGATGATGATGATAGGGTGGGGGTTGCTAGGACCCCCCTCGGGGCATATGTGTGTTATGATCATGATGATGATGATGATGATAGGGTGGGGGTTGCTAGGACCCCCTCGGGGCATATGTGTGTTATGGTGATTAGGGTGGGGGTCGCTAGGACCCCCTCCGGGCATATGTGTGTTATGATGATGATGAGGATGATGGTGATGATGATGATGATGATGATAGGGTTGGGGTCGCTAGGGCCCCCGTGGGGCGCTTGTGTTATTACGACGTCGGTGGCGTCTGGGGAGCGGCGGTGTGGGAAGAAGCGGTGCAGTTGGGACAGTACGTGACGGCGCAGTTGGTGCACACGTGCACTCGGCACTCGTGGCACAGGATCTTGGTCTTGACGTCTTTGCTCCTGGGACACATGCGGCACCTTCGCCTCTTGACCGGAGAGGAGTCGCGTGGCGTAGCATTGTTATTATTAGAGGCGGCGGCACGTGTAGTGTGCCTTGTACCACAGGCCTTCAAGGTGGCTGCAGTTAAACCTTTACTCAAAAAGCCATCTCTAGACCCAGCAGTCTTAGCTAATTATAGGCCAATCTCCAACCTTCCTTTCATATCAAAAATCCTTGACATAGTTGTCAAACAGCTAACAGATCATCTGCAGAGGAATGGTTTATTTGAAGAGTTTCAGTCAGGTTTCAGAGTTCATCACAGCACAGAAACAGCTTTAGTGAAAGTTACAAATGATCTTCTTATGGCCTCTGACAGTGGACTCATCTCTGTGCTTGTCCTTCTTGACCTTAGTGCAGCATTCGATACTGTTGACCATAATATCCTATTAGAGCGATTAGAACATGCTGTAGGTATTACAGGTATTGCACTGCAGTGGTTTGTATCATATCTATCTAATAGACTCCAATTTGTGCATGTAAATGGAGAGTCCTCTTCACACACTGAGGTTAATTATGGAGTTCCACAGGGTTCAGTGCTAGGACCAATTCTGTTTACATTATACATGCTTCCCCTAGGCAGCATCATTAGAAGACATAGCATACATTTTCACTGCTATGCAGATGACACCCAGCTCTATCTGTCCATGAAGCCAGATAACACACACCAATTAGTTAAACTGCAGGAATGTCTTAAAGACATAAAGACCTGGATGGCCACTAACTTTCTGCTTCTTAATTCAGATAAAACTGAGGTTATTGTACTCGGCGCTGAAAAGCTTAGAAATATGGTATCTAACCAGATTCTTACTCTGGATGGCATTACCTTGGCCTCCAGTAACACTGTGAGGAACCTTGGAGTCATTTTTGACCAGGATATGTCCTTCAACGCACATATTAAACAAATATGTAAGACTGCGTTCTTCCATTTGCGCAACATCTCTAAAATTAGAAATATCCTGTCTCAGAGTGACACTGAAAAACTAGTTCATGCATTTATTACTTCCAGGCTGGACTACTGTAATTCATTATTATCAGGATGTCCAAAAAACTCACTGAAAACCCTTCAGCTAATCCAAAATGCTGCAGCAAGAGTACTGACAGGGACTAGAAAGAGAGAGCATATTTCTCCTGTTTTGGCTTCCCTTCATTGGCTTCCTGTTAAATCCAGAATTGAATTCAAAATCCTGCTCCTCACATACAAGGTCTTAAATAATCAGGCCCCATCTTATCTTAATGACCTTGTAGTACAATATCACCCTATTAGAGCACTTCACTCCCGCTCTGCAGGCCTACTTGTTGTTCCTAGAGTATTTAAAAGTAGAATGGGAGGGAGAGCCTTCAGTTTTCAGGCCCCTCTTCTGTGGAACCAGCTTCCAGTTTGGATTCGGGAGACAGACACTATCTCTACTTTTAAGATTAGGCTTAAAACTTTCCTTTTTGCTAAAGCATATAGTTATGGCTGGACCAGGTGACCCTGAATCCTCCCTTAGTTATGTTGCAATAGATGTAGGCTGCCAGGGGATTCCCATGATGCATTGAGTTTTTCCTTTCCAGTCACCTTTCTCGCTCACTATGTATTAACATACCTCTCTGTATTGAATCATATCTGTTATTAACCTCTGTCTCTCTTCCACAGCATGTCTTTTATCCTGTCTTCCTTCTCTCACCCCAACCGGTTGCAGCAGATGGCCGCCCCTCCCTGAGCCTGGTTCTGCCGGAGGTTTCTTCCTGTTAAAAGGGAGTTTTTCCTTCCCACTGTCGCCAAAGTGCTTGCTCATAGGGGGTCATATGATTGTTGGGCTTTTCTCTGTATCTATGAAGCGCCTTGAGGCGACTTTTGTTGTGATCTGGCGCTATATAAATAAAATTGAATTGAATTGAATAGTACGAGCATCCGCGTCAGCCTCGTCGGCCTCGGTGGCAGTACCTCGGGCCGCGGCTCTGCCTCTTCCTCCTCCTCTTCCTCCTCCTCCTCCTCGCGCTAACGCCCTGGCTTCGAGCATGGGGCGCGCGAGCGCTTTGCCCAGTTGCTCGAGGAAGAGCCTTCGCTTGTTGAGCTTGCCCGCCATCCAGTCGGGGTGAATTTCCCTCCACAGCACGAACGCGTTGTAGGCCGCCACGTCCACCATGTTGTGGAAAAGGGCCACGGGCCACCTGCAGGTCTTTCTCCTGCAGCTGTACGCTCACGACCTTGTCCAGGTTGTCGACGCCTCCCTTGGTGCGGTTGTAATGCAGCACCAAGGGAGGTTTTCTGCTGCCGCCGCCACCGTCGCTACTGCGGCGGCTAGGCCGGGGTTCGGGGTCGGAGCGGTGGTGGTAACGAGGAGCGGTGGTGAGGAGCAGCACGTTCTTGTTCTTCTTGGCCACGTAGGAGAGGATGATCGTGTCGAGCCCTCTTCCTCCTCCTCGTCCTCGTCCCGCAGAGCCGCCGAGTACTACGGATTCGACGGAGCCCACGGCCCTGCCCTTGACGCAGCGCAGCTCTCTGGGGATCTCGGGCCTGTTTGATCGCAGAGTGCCCAGCACGGTGTGGCCTCTTTCGCGATAGAGCCTGTCGGCGAGCTCGCGCGAGGTGAAAAAGTTGTCGCACGTGACGTTGCGTCCCGGCGTCAATCCCTCGGTGAGGTCCACGACCACTCGAGTGGCCAGGTGCTTTTCGGGAGGGCCGCGCTTGTCGGGCTTGCCGGTGTAGACTTGCATCTTCCACGCGTAGCTGGAACGCGCGTCGCACGCCACCCATATCTTGATCCCGTACCTGGCCGGTTTGCTGGGCATGTACTGCCTGAACGGACACCTTCCTGATGGTGAGAGAGGGAGAGGGAGAGAAACAGACGTGGGTTTGACAGAGAGAACACACACGCGCACACACACGCACGCACACGCACGCACCACGTACCTCTGAACGGCACCAGTCTGTCGTCGACGGTGACCTCCGGTCCCGGGCGGTACATGGCGGGCAACCTCGTGCACCACTCGTCCCACACGGCTCTGATGGGGGCCAGTTTGTCGTGACCGCCCTCGCCTCGAGTACGCTCGAAAGGTCTTGAGCGGCATCGCCGCTCTGAACACGGACCTGCCGCTCTCGGTGTCCCACAGGCTCTCGCAGGCCTCTCCCCGGGACCTGTACACGCCGGCGAGCACGAGCAGCCCCACGTAGGCTCGGAACTCGACGCGGCCCATGGGCTTCCATCCGTCGATGGCGGGCCTGCGCCTGTCCGCTTCCAGGTTGGTCATGGCGATCACCGAGTCCTCTATCTCCGGTGGGAAGTAGGCCATGAACGAGGAGGCCTCGTCTCGCGCCGCCGCCACGGCCTCTTCGGTGGGGCCTTCGTCGTCGTCGTCTTCTTCTTCTTCTTCTTCTCCATAGTCTTTGTCTTCATAGTGTTCATCGTCTTCTTCATGGTCTTCGTCGTCTTCTTCGTCGTCTTCGTCGTCTTCTTCATAGTCTTCTTCTTCTTCTTCGTCATAATCATCGGCTACATCTGCATCGCGAGTTTCGCCGACAGCGCCGTGGCTGCGATTGCGCCCAAGATCATGAACGCCACCTGCAGCACGGCTGGCGTCGTCTTGCCAACGCTCCGAAACACCCTGCCCCGGTTCAGTGCCTGCTTCTTTGTCCTCCTCTCGGCCTTTGCCGTCCTGGCAAAGTTGCAACGGCATTTCGTAACCGTGATCCTCTGTGGCCACGTACCCTTGGTCCGCCACCTCATCGTTTTCGTCCTCCCGATCCACCGAGTAGCGCTCCTCGTCTGCGAGCGTTTGGGCTGTTGAGTCGTCGTCCCCCTCGGCCTCTTGCTCCTCTTCCTCGGTCTCTTCCTCCCGATCCTCCGAGTAGCGCTCCTCGTCTGCGAGCGTTCGGGCTGTCGAGTCGTCGTCCCCCTCGGCCTCTTGCTCCTCTTCCTCCTGCTCCTCCTCCGAGTTCTCCTCTTGCTGCTGCTGCTGCTGCTGCTCTTGGTCTTCCTTGACCCCTAGCCCTCGATAATGAAACGTGGAGCAACAACGGAGCGACCGTAGCCCACCCCGCGTACACCAAACGCGCTGGTGATGGTGATGGCGACGGTGATGGTGAGTGGGAGGAGGAGGAGGAGGAGGACGACGCCGATGACACCACCAGCGAAAGCGGTCCACCTCTACCGACCTTTGTGCTCTTTGGCTCCCACGGTCTAGTGCGTGACATTGTCTTCTTCTTCTTCTTCTTTCACGTTGGCACCTTGGTGCCAGAGTTGTTGTTGTTGTTGTTGTTGTTGTACAGCACGCGCCCGGATGCCGCCTCCGTAACCAAACCCCGACACACTTAGTACCCGCCATCCACGCTCTTATCATCTCACCACACGACACGCTGTGCTTTCGCCGGGGTGTTTCTCGACCACCAATCTCTCTCTCTCTCTCCAAATCCCCCCCCCCCCCCCCATCCACTCGGGGGATCTCGCGACCCCAACCTCCTCATTCCCTCCCTCCCTCCGCGGGGAAGCCGCATCCCCCGACCCCGCCGCTCTCCCCCTGGCGGGTGCATCAGGGTTAAGTAGATTTTAGGTGACATGTCCATGGTAATTTTGGGTAATTTGTGATAAATAAAAAGCAAGATTTTGGGAAACATTTGATTGATAAAATTTGCTAGGGTGCATTTTAAGTTGATGTGATACGTGTTTAAGTTGATGTGTTATGTTTATTGAGTGTGACGTCAGCTAAAAAAAGAGATATTAGGTTAGGATATTTGGTTAAGGGATTTATACCTGTATTGAGTAGCGGAGTTGGACTCGGGCACCAGGTAATTTAACTGTGGAATCCCCACAGTGGTGCTTTTAAATGTATTTAATATTTTAGGATGAAAGTTGGACTTTTAGGGGTGCAAAATGTTCTGAGTGTTATGACTCCATCTTGCGGCGGACGCGCAGCAATTTCCTCTGGCGAGAGGCTTAATTTGGGTGATACCCGCGACAGGTAGGGACAGTTGTTAATAATCAGTGGTCAAGTACCACTTTTCTTGCACCATTTGACCGACAGAGTTGGACTCGGGTGGTCCTGTTTGAACGTGATTGACAGGTAAACCTTAAGTAAAGCTTCAGGCGCAGACGGGATTCGGAAGCGCCTAGGAGTTGGGTTTCCGGTCAACCCATGGGGACCACTTATAAATTAATTAGGGCCTAGAAATTTGACCGCTATCGGTGAGGGCGTTCCCGAAGCGGGTTGACTGACCAGCAAGGTTAGACCTCGGCTTAGAGGCTTTTAAATTAGTCGAAAAGTTAGGTGTACCGGTACTAAGGTTTTGAAGATGAAGAGAAGATGTGATATGGTAATGGAAATAATTTGTCTTGGCAGTCAGTGGCAGTCTTTTGTTATATACAGTGGGGCAAAAAAGTATTTAGTCAGCCACCGATTGTGCAAGTTCCCCCACTTAAAATGATGACAGAGGTCAGTAATTTGCACCAGAGGTACACTTCAACTGTGAGAGACAGAATGTGAAAAAAAAATCCATGAATTCACATGGTAGGATTTGTAAAGAATTTATTCGTAAATCAGGGTGGAAAATAAGTATTTGGTCACCTCAAACAAGGAAAATCCCTGGCTCTCACAGACCTGTAACGTCTTCTGTAAGAAGCTTTTCTGTCCCCCACTTGTTACCTGTATGAATGGCACCTGTTTGACCTCATCATCTGTATAAAAGACACCTGTCCACAGCCTCAACCAGTCAGACTCCAAACTCCGCCATGGCCAAGACCAAAGAGCTTTCGAAGGACACCAGGAAAAGAATTGTAGACCTGCACCAGACTGGGAAGAGTGAATCTACAATAGGCAAGCAGCTTGGTGTGAAAAAATCAACTGTGGGAGCAATCATCAGAAAATGGAAGACATACAAGACCACTGATAATCTCCCTCGATCTGGGGCTCCACGCAAGATCTCATCCCGTGGGGTCAAAATGATCATGAGAACGGTGAGCAAAGATCCCAGAACCACACGGGGGGACCTGGTGAATGACCTGCAGAGAGCTGGGACCAAAGTAACAAAGGTCACCATCAGTAACACACTACAACGGCAGGGAATCAAATCCCGCAGTGCCAGACGTGTTCCGCTGCTGAAGCCAGTGCATGTCCAGGCCCGTCTGAAGTTTGCCAGAGAGCACATGGATGATACAGCAGAGGATTGGGAGAATGTCATGTGGTCAGATGAAACCAAAGTAGAACTTTTTGGTATAAACTCAACTCGTCGTGTTTGGAGGAAGAAGAATACTGAGTTGCATCCCAAGAACACCATACCTACTGTGAAGCATGGGGGTGGAAACATCATGCTATGGGGCTGTTTTTCTGCCAAGGGGACAGGACGACTGATCCGTGTTAAGGACAGAATGAATGGGGCCAAGTATCGTGAGATTTTGAGCCAAAACCTCCTTCCATCAGTGAGAACTTTGAAGATGAAACGAGGCTGGGTCTTCCAACATGACAATGATCCAAAACACACCGCCCGGGCAACAAAGGAGTTGCTCCGTAAGAAGCATTTGAAAGTCCTGGAGTGGCCTAGCCAGTCTCCAGACCTCAACCCCATAGAAAATCTGTGGCGGGAGTTGAAAGTCCGTGTTGCTCGGCGACAGCCCCAAAACATCACTGCTCTTGAGAAGATCTGCATGGAGGAATGGGCCAAAATACCAGCTACTGTGTGTGCAAACCTGGTAAAGACCTATAGTAAACGTTTGACCTCTGTTATTGCCAACAAAGGTTATGTTACAAAGTATTGAGTTGTATTTTTGTTATTGACCAAATACTTATTTTCCACCCTGATTTACGAATAAATTCTTTACAAATCCTACCATGTGAATTCATGGATTTTTTTTTCACATTCTGTCTCTCACAGTTGAAGTGTACCTCTGGTGCAAATTACTGACCTCTGTCATCATTTTAAGTGGGGGAACTTGCACAATCGGTGGCTGACTAAATACTTTTTTGCCCCACTGTATATAAATGTATGAATGTATAAATGAAGTGTAAAATTGTTATTTGGATGAATGATTAAAGGTGTTTTGAGAGGAAAGGGTGTGTGTGTGTGTGTGTGAGACGACAAAGTTCAGGGAAGTGTGCAAAATGCTGATGAAAGTATTGTGTGAATGATGCTACAAAACTGAGCTGAAAGAATGGTGATGTGTGTGGGAAAAACTGTTAATTGTGCTGAAGATTGGTGCCAAAAGAGTTTTGATAAGCATGCTGAAGATTTTGATGTGAATGCTTGCAGATGCAAAGATATGGAAGAAATATAGTATCATCAGAATTCAAGTATTTTTAGACATTGAATTTATAACACTGAATTTTTATCCTCCAAATTTCCCTGCAAAAATTCACCTGCAAAAAATTCACCTGCAAAAAATTCACCTGCAAAAATTCAACTGCAAAAGTGATGAACTTTTGACCCAAGCCAGAGCAATCAGCACCAGAGCGAGTCGAGCGGCTCTCAGCCAATTAAATTACGCTGCTTGATCACATGACACCGTTAGCCAGCCGTTAGCCAGTGTCTCCTAAAAGAGAGCTGTTTAAAGGTGAGTGATTAAGATTTTCTCCTAAATAGAGATCATTACAGAACGCCTAGTCCTACTTAAAATCCCATTTATTTTCATTTTATTTTATCATCTACTCGAACTAAGGAAAACGTTTGACTAACTCAAAGACAATTTCCACGCCTCCCCTGCCTGTCTGCAGAGGCAGTTTTGAATTTAGGAGCGCTAAGATGGCAGCGGCAAACCCTGGCGGTTCTCCGGTAAGTATATTGTTTTTTATCTTCAAGTTTGTCTTTTGAAACGTTAATTTTATTTAAATCCGTTGCTCACGTATAAAGTACACAGACGGGGTCTTTGCTCAACTGGTCTGAGGCGTGTCTAGGATTGCCAACTCCCTGAGAAATAAATAAGGGACACCTCGTGGCCAGGGCCGGGCGACCCAGTTGTCTTCACCCTTCCCAGTGTGGTGAATTTTTTAGCTCTTTTTTTGTGTGTGAAATTATTTTTTTAACCATTTGACTTGAATTTGATTTAAGTAGATGCGTATTCTTTGTGATATCAACACATGGGAAACAAAAATCATTTAGCCATTTATTTTTAGCTCAAAATGACAACATTAACACAATAAAACACGTCTCTTTCTTAAACGGAAGATTGTCATGCTTAACTTTTGAGAATAAAAGTAAATCTTTCTTTAAAAGAACTCTGTCCTGCTTAACTTAAAATTATATAAATTAATAGAAAACAATAGAAAGAAAAATATTCGTGTAACAGTGCACATTTAGTGCATTTAGTGCAATTGGCTTCAGTAGAGGCATTATTTCAGCTTTTGCTCCCGTTTGTAAACCCACTTGTTCCCATGATTACGCATCATAACTCATCATCATTATTCATCTATGTATTACTTTTATGTATTACTCATCTATTTGTTGTAATCATCTATCCTTGCAGTTGTTTATTACACAAAATAAATTATATTATCACACTTCTGGACACATAGCGCTGATATTCACTGCACATGCCCATTTTAACCTTAACCAGAGGGTTTAAAAACAAACAAACCAGTGTTTACATACCATATCTGCTTCTGCCGTGGCCTGGTGGACAAAAAATTGGTTAAGGGTTCCCCGAGCTTTCACGCCCCTCATGTTCTTCCTTTTCCCATTCTTCCCTGTTCTTTTGCAGCCTTTTTTCTTTCTCTGAGAGGAACAAACATTGCTGGTCTAATGCTGGGCTTACACTGTGCGATTTTTGGCCCATTTTGAGACGATTTTTGAGTCGTGCGACCAATTTGGTGATCGGCCCGATTTTGGCCTTCATCGTGCATCGTGTAGTATACGTGGGGTAACAAGAAGCGATTAACACCTCACGACCAGCTCCCGATCATCAATCGCTCGTGAGGGTGTCACCGCAGCTGCTCACACTGCTCACGCGCAAACACGTAAATGTCGGTGAAAAAGACGGAGCAGCACGGCTGTGCAGCGTGTGATCTGGACACAAGCGATGGAGGCACAACTTGTAGAACTTTGGAAAGCTCATCCAAGCCTTTTCGATGTGGCATCACCAAATTATCACGACCACAACAACCGTGAAAATAGTTGGATTTACATTGCTGCTCAATCACAGCTGCCTGATCAGTGTTTTTCATTAGCAATTTAGCAAAGTTGATGGTGGTGTGTGTCTGTGTGAGCGAAAGACAGAGAGGGAGAGCGAGCGACAGATTTTCTGTTATAACCTTCATTTTATGGAGGCACGGTGTGAGCACTCAGGTCGCATCAGAGCATCGGGCGGTATAGTGTGAGACCCTGCATCGTGACCTACGAACTTATAACCCCTGCGAGCCAATCGCACAGTGTTTGCCCAGCTTCAGGTGTACTGTCGTCTGAGACTTGCACCGCAGTGTCGGCGTTTGTTTCCCCGTTGGCCATGCTTTTTGTTGTGGTCATCTGTTGTCTACCGGTATTTTCTCCGCAAGCGACCTTTCCTCAACCAATGAGATGAGCGGTAATCTGAATTGTCATACTCGAATTGTCATAAGTGTGCTGTCAGCTCATTGGTCACAAAGCAGGAGCGGGGCTGGGAATTATGTTTTCAAACAAAGCGTTAATTACATTAAAACTTATAGACTACTTTTGATTCTCACTGTATTACAGGACAAAGTGCGTCCCTTTTCAGCTCAATACGGGACGTGTACTTTTGTTTCTAAATACGGGACGATTCCGTTTTTTAAGGGACGGTTGGCAACCCTAGGCGTGTCTCACTAAGCGCTACATGCTAGCATCTTGCTAACCGAGCTACCCTTTACATGCTGTGCTTTAGAAAATAGGATACTCGTTAAAAAAAAAAAATACTCCGCAGATATTGATAGATAGACGAAGACTGCAAATATAATGTTGGAAACGAGAACGGCAGTTGGTGAAGGGGTAAAATACACCATGAATAAAGCCATAGAGTGAATGGCTGTCATGGTTGCAGAATGGCCTGATTTAATGACAAGAAAGGGGAAGAGTGAGGTGAAGTGAACCAAAGCCACAAAACACGGTCAGACAAGGCGGCAAAAGGGCAGTGACCTGTCCGTCAGTATGAAGTTGGTGTGTGCTTTGGTGAACAAAAACTCGAGACCGGTAGCAGGAAGATGGGAGACTCGTGTTTCACTGGAATAGTCGTGAATTAAAACATCCTTTGTTGGGGAAATTTAGGTGTAAATGCATCCATACAGGTGAGACAGAGGCAGACCAGACAGTGAAGAAAACAATGCAAACATTAGAAATATTAAAACGGAAATATAGGATTAATATAACATACAATTAGGGAAAATGTAAGGAACACAATGTAAATTATATTGTAAAGTCATTAAAACAGCATACTCTGATTAAAAGAAACATGTAATTGGGTAGGATGATAATAATAATAATAATAATAATATTTAAAAAAACATGTACAAGATGGGTATGTATACTTGTACCCAGAGTCAAAGGAGCTTGCAAAGAAAAGCGTCTGGACTTCTTTAAGTTACTTGAAGACGTTTCACCTCTCATCCGAGAAGCTTCTTCAGTTCTAAGGTCAAATGGTGGAGAGTCCCAGATATAAACCTGGTGGGAGTGTCCCCCCACAGAGGGACAAAAGGACCCCCTGATGATCCTCTAATCGCCTGAGCCAAGGTGTGGAACTGGGTGTGGGTCCCAATCAGCCAGAGATTCGGGTGAGTTCATTGTGAAACCTGGCCCCACCTTATCATGCGAATTCCTGAGGTCAGATGGCCCAGGGTGTGAGTGGGCGTTAAGGCGTCTGGGAAGGGATCTCAAAACTGGATTATAGATGGCAGAGAGTTGGTGTCGTAAACCACCGCCTCTGTTCAAAGATGGTCGCTCTCAGTGAACATAGATGGCTTCTTTCACTCCTCTTTCAAACCATCTGTCCTCTCTGTCCAAAATGTGAACATTGGCATCCTCGAAAGAGTGTCCTTTATCCTTAAGATGCAGATGGACAGCTGAGTCTTGTCCTGTGGAGGTGGCTCTTCTGTGTTGTGCCATGCGCTTGTGAAGTGGCTGTTTGGTCTCTCCAATGTAGAGGTCTGGGCATTCCTCGCTGCACTGTACAGCATACACCACATTGTTAAGTCTGTGTTTTCCCGTTTTGTCTTCTGTCTGAGTGTGTTGCTGGGTCTGAAGTACACCGGGATGTCATGCTTGGAGAAAACCCTCCTGAGTTTCTCTGATACACCGGCTACATAGGGGATGACAATGTTGTTGCGTCTGTCCTTCTTATCCTCCCTCGCTGGTGTCTGATCTTCTTTTCTGTGCCTCTTTGCTGACTTTAAGAACGCCCATTTAGGATAGCCGCACGTTTTGAGTGCTTCCTTTACATGTGTGTGTTCCTTCTTTTTCCCTTCAGGCTTAGAGGGAAGATGTTCTGCCCGGTGGTGTAGGGTCCTAATTACTCCAAGTTTGTGTTCCAGAGGGTGATGGGAGTCAAACAGGAGGTACTGGTCCGTGTGTGTGGGCTTCCGGTAAACTTCGATGTTGAGGTTGCCATTCTCTTCAATGTGCACAGCGCAGTCCAGGAAAGGCAAACAGTCGTCCTTTGTGTCTTCCCTGGTGAACTTGATGTTTTTATCCACAGCGTTGATGTGCGCAGTGAAGGATTCCACTTCTTGTGTCTTGATTTTGACCCAGGTGTCGTCTACATATCTGTACCAGTGGCTGGGTACTCTTCCTTTGAAAGAGCCAAGAGCCTTCCTTTCCACTTCCTCCATGTAAAGGTTGGCTACAATAGGTGACACGGGGGAGCCCATGGCACAGCCATGTTTTTGTCTGTAATAGCCTTCGTTGTATTTGAAATATGTAGTGGTGAGGCAGAGGTCTAACAGTGTGCAAATCTGATCGGGTGTGAAGTTGGTCCTGTCCTCCAAGGAGTTGTCTTCTTGTAGTTGTTTTCTGACAGTCTCCACTGCCTCCGTGGTGGGTATGCACGTGAAGAGAGAGACTACATCAAAGGACACCATGGTTTCATCTGGATCCAGGGTAAGTTTCTGGACCTTGTCAGTGAAGTCGGTGGAGTTCTTGATGTGGTGTGGGGTGTTCCCCACGAGAGGAGCAAGGATGGTAGCAAGGTGTTTTGCAATGTTATAAGTGGCTGAGTTTATGCTACTGACTATGGGTCTGAGTGGGACAGCTTCCTTGTGGATTTTGGAAGTCCGTAAATGCAGGGTATGGCATCCCCTGGATAAAGGCGGTGATAAGTAAGGCGGTCAATGATTTTGTCCTTTTCCAAGTCTTGAAGGCAAGCTATAACTTTCTTTTTGTAGCTGCTTGTGGGGTCTCGCTTTAAGGCTTCGTAGGTATTGTTGTCACTGAGGAGAGTAGTGATCTTTGTATGGTAATCTGTAGTGTTTAGGACCACGGTGCATCTTCCCTTATCCGCTGGTAAAACAGTGATGTTGTGGTCTTTGCTCAGGGAAGCGACGGCCTTCTTTTCCTGTATTGTGAGGTTGGACGGAGGGACTTTGGCACTGGAGAGGGTGGCTGAGACTTTCATCCTGATTTGCTCTGCTTCTGTCTGTGATAATTTATTAATCCGTATGGCAGATTCTGTGGCTGTGATGAGGAACTCTCTGCCATCTATAATCCAGTTTTGAGATCCCTTCCCAGACGCCTTAACGCCCACTCACACCCTGGGCCATCTGACCTCAGGAATTCGCATGATAAGGTGGGGCCAGGTTTCACAATGAACTCACCCGAATCTCTGGCTGATTGGGACCCACACCCAGTTCCACACCTTGGCTCAGGCGATTAGAGGATCATCAGGGGGTCCTTTTGTCCCTCTGTGGGGGGACTCTCCCACTAGGTTTATATCTGGGACTTTCCACCATTTGACCTTAGAACTGAAGAAGCTTCTCGGATGAGAGGTGAAACGTCTTCAAGTAACTTAAAGAAGTCCAGACGCTTTTCTTTGCAAGCTCCTTTCTTTGCAAGACTACGATGACCTGGATGACTGAGAACCTTCACAGACACTTGTACCCAGAATTTAACACCTATAAAGTTGTAGCATGCCAGACCATCTTGATTGAATGCAACTTCGCTCCACACAAGTTTTATGGTAGACATATTCATATTGTTATCTAATAAATGATTAATTCTTAGATTTTATTGAACGTTAATTTATAAATTGTTTCTGTCTTTATGTGTTTGTTTCAGAATATGCAAGATGAAATTATACAGTCAGCAAGACACTTGCTGCAGTTACTGGCATCATCCAACCAAACTGCTGCTGTTGCTGCTGTGATGAATCAGAATACAAGGTACTTTAGCAAGACTTTTAAGTTGATGCTACATTTAACTAAATTGTTATATATATATATATATATATATATATATATATATATATATATATATATATATATATATATATATTAGGGGTGCAACGATACTCGTATCGATATTGAACCGTTCGATACAGTGCTTTCGGTTCGGTACGCATATGTATCGAACAATACAAAATTTTTAATTTATTTTATCAACTTTCCTTCTGACGGTGCTGTCTGTGTTGAGCGCTCAGTGGATCTGCGCTCGACAGTGCAGCCTAGGCGGAGTAGTCGAACGCAGATTCACTGAGCACAGCGCAAGCTAGCAGACAGAAGTTAAGCTCTCCTTGCAACATGGCAAATTGAACCTCCCCCACCCTCATTCAGATCTGGCGTTTGGAACTATTTTGGTTTTCATGTGAAGTATGACCCTGAAGGTAAGCGTGTCATGGACTAAAGTAAAACAGTATGTTGGATGTGCCAGCAATGCTCAATTACATGGGTGGGAACTAGTGTGTTAGCGCAGTTAGCTCGTTAACGTGTTGGCCGTCCAGCCCCACGCACGGGGCGATCCGCGGTAGCTCGTTAACGGAGATTTGCCGTGTTGTGGCGTTAACGTCATTTCAATGAGATTTACGCTGTCAGCACTAGTGGGAACACAACAAATATGACTGCACATTTATGCTGACATCATCCTAGTGCAAAGACAAGTGGAAGCAGAGAAAAACAACAAGCAGGCATGCTACAAACTTTACCCGAGTCATTTAGACAGCCGTTAGCACATGATTCTCCTTATGGGGACCTGATATGTTTAATATGCTGCTGAGAATATAGCCCAGAAGAAGCGTATAGTATAGCTTTTATTTTGGAAAGAGCCATTTCTCTGTAATAAACTCTCTTTTCCAAAGATGAGTGATTCCTCAACCAGATACAGGGCTCGCAAAATCGCTAGTGATTTTTCCAGTCGGGCTACCAAAATCTCTCTGCCCTGCCCGTCGGCCTATCGTAGGAAGGAAAAATCTATGTCAATGCTTTTGCATTCTTTCAGAAATGTAGCTGGGTAATTATGTCATTGGCATCGGTGAGCCACTGTCAATGTGACATATTGAAATCGCGTTTGAATTTGCGCTTGTTCTTTGCTTTCACTTTGCAATCGCGTGAACTGTGTATAGAGAGCGACAGTACTGATCGGTGAGTGATGATAATTTGTGCACCAATTCCTCTGACATCGTCTTATCAATCATTAGCTTACTATGCAAACATGACAAGTGAAATCTCCCACAGCAAGCTTAAACATGTGAGAGGTTGATCGCGCAGAGAATCGCTGAGCGTTATGTGAGTGCCTGTGTAAAAGCAGCAGGATATATATTTTAGTTCTGCTGAGCCAAATAAGACAGGTCAGGGTGAAGAAGTGACCGCCAAAGAAAAGCTTACCACAAAACGGAAAAGTTATGACAAATCAGACTATAAGGCAAAAAGAAAGAGCAGCTTTATGGTTTCATGGACAAAAGAATTTCTGTGGCTCAATATGACGAGCTAAATAACCAGGGGTGCACATAAGTGGTCCGCAGGTGCGCATTCGCTGTCAAAATAAAAAACGTGCACAAGATAAGAAGTTGCAATGCGTGTTTGCGTACATAAGATTTTCTGGAGGAGGACAGACATTTGTTTAGAAGTCTTAAAGATATCGAAGAAGCTCCTTTAAGCAATTACTGTGATGTACCTCCGCCTCCAAAGAAATGTCAGAAGGAGTCCGAACCACAAAAGAGGCGCGTATTCTCAGAAAAGTGGTTGCAGGAGGTGAGCTGGCTTCAAACAAATGATGACCGCACAGAGATATGGTGCAGAATGTGCCGTGAAAATTTAATAAATGACAAATTAAAAAGGCATGAACTTTTTTTTTTGTATCGAAAAAATATCGAACCGTGACACCAAAGTATCGAACTGAACCGAACCGTGAATTTTCACACGTATGTGTATATATAGGTATATGTATATATATATGTATGTGTGTGTGTGTGTATATGTATATGAAAGAATATGATTTTGTTTCTTGCAACTTCTTGCAGAGAACAGAGTCAAGGTGGCCAGGGTACCAGCTTGGTCAACCCTGAAAGACCATCCCTTCAGTAAGAAATGACCAGGTGAAAAAGTCATAAACTAAACACTCTGCATGAGCATGGAATTTAGGATGCAACTTTATATCTTACCTGCTCTACACTCAGGGCTTGAATTACAACAACAGTCAATCACATAAAAAAATACTTTTGGTAGTTCTGAGTCTGTCAAGGATCTGGCTCGGTTCGACCCAGTATTTTGAGTTCTGATGTTTTGGTTTATTTTTGAATGTTTGTGTTTTTCGGGTGCTATTATTATTGTTATTATTATTATTATTATTATATTTCCATGTTTCTGTGTTTACTGCAGTGTTAGTGCTGTGTTGACTTTGTATAAACAAACTAAAAAAGCAATTCATAATAGTCGCTTTTAAATAATTTTGTTAAAATCTTTGTGACAGGTCTTTTCCTGGTATTTTCTCAAGAGGAAAGGGAAAAAGGCGATTCCCTGCTACATCTCTGGTGCCTGCTAAGAAGCCTAAACCTCTTGAAGTGGTATTTTATTTGCTCCCAAAACAAATGGAGAAGACCCCAACAGAACATGAAAAATATATCCACACACAGGCAGGGATGGGTCAAAGAACAGCACATCTTGATGAGAGCACAACACATGAAGAGGTATAAACTTATTCTTTTTATTCACTGATCAAAACTGAGAAGTTTTTGCTTAATAAAAGTGTTATTGAAGGTGACCATCACTGCAAGTCACAGGTGGCATTTACAAAAAATAATATGAATATTGGATATTCATCATTAATCATGAAAATGGAACTGTAAAGTTTGGATTGAAAAAGATTTTTTTTATTATATCCAGTTTGCACTGTAAATGCATGGTTCTTTTACCGTTTCTTAGTTTATACAGGGGTATAATTAATGTTAAATATGTAATTTCTTTAGACTCAGAGATTGTATTTGTATTATTGCTTTCAGTTAAGGGATGCCCTGAATGATTTGTTTCCCAAACTGAAGGAGGTAACAGGTGGCTGGCTGCTGTTCAAACCTGGGGGTGTGTATGAATTCTGCACTATGTAATTAAACTAGAAACTGATGCTGCTGTTTAATCAGTACTTTTAGGACTGTTTCACCGCATGTTGTGAATTCCTAATTCTGAGTAGTTTTGAAGATACTTTTTTTTTTTTACTTTTCTTGAGGCATTGGATATATTTCATGATCAGAATAATCTGCTGCAATTTGCTTTTATACAGGTGGTTGGGGAAGCCGAAAACTCTCTCTGGTTCCTCCAGCTGATATTGGCTATACAGGGACAATCCTAAAGGTTGCCAGTCGTGGGGGTAAAAACGTATATATTGCTCCTATTCAAGAGGAACTTAGCAATGACCCTGTACCACTAAGCGATGAGTCCTTCAGATGCATGCCAAAAGCAAAATGCCAGAAGTGTGGCATAGGTGTTCCACTGCAACTTCTGTAAGAACACCTAAAATCCTGTCCTCCTTTGGAAACCCCCAGTGAAAGTACTGTGGTGAATTTAGATGGTGATGAACCTACAGAAAAGAAATGTAGGTTTTTTGACAATTTCATACTAACATATTACCCAAAAGCATAAAGTGTTAAGAGCTAGCTAGAAGGAAAAATTAAATGTTATAAAAATAAACTTTGTCCTTTCAAATTTATTGCACAACAGCACCACTGCAGCAGTGTCCTGTCTGCACAGATATGTTTCCCTCTGACTTCATTGAGCTGCATGCTTCTTCATGTGGAGAAAGGTATTTAGCAAGAAAAATTTCAATTTTTATTGTCATTGGATTTAAGCCTTGACTGAAATTTAACAACATATTTTGATAGTAGCTCACGAAATGAAAAGGGGCATGAAGATACAGTAATTGAGGAAGGGCTAGCAGATATGCCAGGACCATCTGGAACTACTTGTGAAATCAGGGATGGTAGGTCAATCATTTAGTCACAGGTTATTTAAGGAAGGTGTTGATTAGTAACAATCAACAGCTAATGTGAACAAATCCCAGAAATCAAACCATTAGTTTGTATCCATTCAAATGGATCCATTCTTATTTTTGATAGCCTCATATTCAAACTACTTTAGACAATCCTTCAAAGGATAAAACATAATCTTTTTATAATAGTATCTAGATAGAAGTTGATATACAGACTATATCGAATTCTAATCCAATTCTAACCACTTCTATTTTCTTTTAGGCTGGTTAACTGTTTTGGACTCTTCAAAGGCCATATATGAATGTGCAAAGAATGCTTTGGACATGCATGAAATGGAGAGCCCATTACGTCTCACAATGGACATCAGACAAACTGTAGCTGATCAGGACATGGCCCTCATCTCATTCTACAAGAGACCCAAAATTGAATGGGCACGTTCTTTGGAGTGCAGGCTTGAGGGTAAATTTGCTGAAAATGATACATAAATATATCTTGAAATAAATATTTGTATTCATTATTTTATTTTGGTGATCTAACAGGGGATACAGCTATCGGACAAGGAGTAATACGTTTTTTCTTATCAACATGCATGGAGAAGCTGATGTCTGGTTTTTGCATCAATTTTGGTTAGTTTGTTTTTGGTTGACCATACCTATGTTTGATGATCATTATATTGTATAACTTTTCATAACTTAATTGTCTGTTTATTTTGTGAAAACCTCTGTATTGTGTGGAATTTAATTTTTTTTCCCTTTCTTTTCATTTATCTCATAGCAAACGCTAATGTTACTCCACTTACATACCATCAGCATCTCACTTTCTTGTGGAGAGTGATATGTTCCTTATGGCAGGGAGGATGGTAGGACACTCCTTTCTTCATGGAGGCCCATGCCTATCTGGACTTACAGTGGGGCAAAAAAGTATTTAGTCAGCCACCGATTGTGCAAGTTCCCCCACTTAAAATGATGACAGAGGTCAGTAATTTGCACCAGAGGTACACTTCAACTGTGAGAGACAGAATGTGAAAAAAAAATCCATGAATTCACATGGTAGGATTTGTAAAGAATTTATTCGTAAATCAGGGTGGAAAATAAGTATTTGGTCACCTCAACAAGGAAAATCCCTGGCTCTCACAGACCTGTAACGTCTTCTGTAAGAAGCTTTTCTGTCCCCCACTCGTTACCTGTATGAATGGCACCTGTTTGACCTCATCATCTGTATAAAAGACACCTGTCCACAGCCTCAACCAGTCAGACTCCAAACTCCGCCATGGCCAAGACCAAAGAGCTTTCGAAGGACACCAGGAAAAGAATTGTAGACCTGCACCAGACTGGGAAGAGTGAATCTACAATAGGCAAGCAGCTTGGTGTGAAAAAATCAACTGTGGGAGCAATCATCAGAAAATGGAAGACATACAAGACCACTGATAATCTCCCTCGATCTGGGACTCCACGCAAGATCTCATCCCGTGGGGTCAAAATGATCATGAGAACGGTGAGCAAAGATCCCAGAACCACACGGGGGGACCTGGTGAATGACCTGCAGAGAGCTGGGACCAAAGTAACAAAGGTCACCATCAGTAACACACTACAACGGCAGGGAATCAAATCCCGCAGTGCCAGACGTGTTCCGCTGCTGAAGCCAGTGCATGTCCAGGCCCATCTGAAGTTTGCCAGAGAGCACATGGATGATACAGCAGAGGATTGGGAGAATGTCATGTGGTCAGATGAAACCAAAGTAGAACTTTTTGGTATAAACTCAACTCGTCGTGTTTGGAGGAAGAAGAATACTGAGTTGCATCCCAAGAACACCATACCTACTGTGAAGCATGAGGGTGGAAACATCATGCTATGGGGCTGTTTTTTCTGCCAAGGGGACAGGACGACTGATCCGTGTTAAGGACAGAATGAATGGGGCCAAGTATCGTGAGATTTTGAGCCAAAACCTCCTTCCATCAGTGAGAACTTTGAAGATGAAACGAGGCTGGGTCTTCCAACATGACAATGATCCAAAACACACCGCCCGGGCAACAAAGGAGTTGCTCCGTAAGAAGCATTTGAAAGTCCTGGAGTGGCCTAGCCAGTCTCCAGACCTCAACCCCATAGAAAATCTGTGGCGGGAGTTGAAAGTCCGTGTTGCTCGGCGACAGCCCCAAAACATCACTGCTCTTGAGAAGATCTGCATGGAGGAATGGGCCAAAATACCAGCTACTGTGTGTGCAAACCTGGTAAAGACCTATAGTAAACGTTTGACCTCTGTTATTGCCAACAAAGGTTATGTTACAAAGTATTGAGGTGTATTTTTGTTATTGACCAAATACTTATTTTCCACCCTGATTTACGAATAAATTCTTTACAAATCCTACCATGTGAATTCATGGATTTTTTTTTCACATTCTGTCTCTCACAGTTGAAGTGTACCTCTGGTGCAAATTACTGACCTCTGTCATCATTTTAAGTGGGGGAACTTGCACAATCGGTGGCTGACTAAATACTTTTTTGCCCCACTGTAGCCCAGCCGTTGTGCATGTCCTACTTGGTGGTAGTCCTGAAACTGCCACAGTTACACCCGAGGACTGTCCAGATCTAGACCTGAGAGGGACAATTCAGCTTGTAGGTTTTTATGTTTAAATGAGGGAACGTTTATACATTGCCCCTTGTGAGTGACATGTCTAACCTAGACTAATCCTTTAAAATTGTTCTAGATCAAAAACTCTGCCATTGAGACATGGTCTGAGACTTTAAACTTGTCTTTTGTTAAAAAAAATTTATGTATGAGGAATTAGGAATTTATAGTTCTTGTTTCTGTCTGAATTACTGTCTTATGGGTTACAGCTTGAAGGGCAATCCAAGCTGTCGGATGAAGAGAGAAAACGTGTTCAGGATCTGGCATATGCATGGGACCTCCCCCCCTTGACAGAGAACAACAGGAGATGGCTGTTTGAGAAATTATTACTCCATTCTGTGAGTGAATTGAAAAGTAAGTAAAATATTTCCGTGTTACTGTTTAGTTAACTTTTTTCCTTAGGTCATTGGAAAAGTGACGAGGTCAATAAAACAGCTGAGAAGGGGACTTAAAGAAACCCCTATGTGGACCCTGCTGACCCAGCGACCTGACACGGTGCCCTTACTCTTTCCACAAGAGTTGGCTGCTGTGAATCCTGAGGTGCTCCTTTTGTGCTCCTAAAATACTGTATTCATTAATAACATTTTACTGTGTTGTAGAAAATGTAGTCCAAAGCAAACTATGAAGACTTGAGTCATTCTACAAAGTGAAAAAATTGAAATTTTAATTTGGCACTTACCAAGAATTATGTATCAAATAATAAACTTACCATAAAAAAAACCTGTATTCATTTTTACAAATAAAATGCACAAATACTAAAAATGAGCATATTCTTGTGGACACAACTTGTGGACCATACATCTTTACTGCAGTTTTTCTTTATAGTCTTGTAAAAATAAAACCGCTCGAAAAGCCTGATTTACATATAGGAAACGATTTTGTAGATCTGAAGAGAGATGTAGATATAATAAACAGACATAATGACTAAAATACATTAGTAATTCTTTGGTAATACACATTTTCTAATTATAGATTTAGCCATTAATGTTGTTCTATTTTCATTTTTTGTTTGAGACAGTTTCTTCTTTTAAAATACAGTCAAAACTATGTAGAGGTTTGGGGATCCAAGTGAACACAAAAAGCACAAAACATGGATTATTATAGAAATTTATTCAAGGAATCAAGTCATGGACCATAAGGCTAAGTGGGTGATAGTGAGCTAAGAACAGGTGTGACTAATTAGATAAAATACAGCTATAGGGAAGGGAACTACCCAAAACAAGAAGAGACAAAATCCATGGAAATCTGAAGAATTCAGAACTATAAACATGACCTGAACCCAATAGTACCTGGAATTAAAACCAAAAACATGCTAAAATAAAATCGGGTATTAGGGGCACAGTGGGCTAAGAACTAAGAGTCGCCAAGTAAAAATGAATTACAAATAATTAAACTGAGAGACAACTGTTACTACTTTATTTCAGTTACGTTATGTTGAGCAAGACATTATTTTGTTTCACAATGTGCAGCAGTATTTTTGAAGGGTATACTTTATGTTCTGTTACAGGTCCTTCTTCAGCGGATTGTGTGGCCTGAAGATGAAGATGACTGTCCTCTTCCAACTAAATGCAGAATCACAGGCTACATGAGGCATTTTATTCTAAATGGTAGGTTTGCCATTTTGCAGGAGGGGAATACCAATATTATTGCAATGTTAAAAATATATTTTGTTTGGATTTCTTCTAGGTTGTTAAACCTCATATTTATTTCAAAGCTCAATGCTTAACTATACACTTTCTTTTTCTTCACAGCAACACCAAGTGAGCTGACAAATCTCCTAAAATTCTGGACTGGATGGGAGATTGTGCCAAAAAGTCTCACGGTGGAGCTAGTAGATGGCAGACATCCAACTGCTGCCACCTGCTATGAGACCTTGCACATTCCATACCACTACAAGGACTATTTAACTTTTAAGGAAGACCTGATTGCCTGCTCTGAAACCTGCCACTCAGGGTTTGGACTCATTTAAGTGAATCATTGCCATAATGCAAGGTAGTGGTGTACAAGTCTCTGTTTAAGATTTGGAATATAAATGTTCACATCTACTGGGCCTCTCTGATGCCATTTACTCTGTGCAGGCAACATTGGTTCTTCTTCAGTTCTCAGTTGAAAATCCCTTTAAGTAGTTTTTAAAACTGTCTTGAAAGTTTACCTTGTCACTGACATCTTACATGCATCTTGATCAAAATAAAAGGACAAGATTGACTTACTGTGCTGTTTTAATTTTGAAACATTCCTATCATCAGCCTTCAGTCAAATATTGCTTTACAACATAACATTCAAACTGACAAGCAGTTTCCATTTAGTTTTCTGAGTGAATCAATATTTTTCCCTCTAATAGTTCCCTCTCTCCTAATTCTTCAGTATTTACATTACGAAGCTTTACTAAAAATTGTTACTTATAGCGAAGTTTATAGTTTGAAACAGTTGGTGAACCCTGTGGAATCTCATAGATTTCAGCACAATTTGAAGATCAGATCCCATTTCATGACCAAAGTCACAACAATAATCAGAACTGCTTATACACAATTATGTTAATGAAAACACCATGAAAATTCTTTGAGTTGGTTTAGTTTAAGCAGACTGATTGTACAGATGTCCGTGATGAAGATCAGATTACATTTCATGACCAAATTGTGCAGAAATCCATGAAATTCAACAAGATTCACAAACTTGACAAAACTGAACAGCCATAATGTAGATGTCCGCACCAAAGTACTGGGATGCCGCTCTTGGATTAACAACGCCCTGTAAAGTTGTCATTTGTTCTTCTGTCAATGGACAGTCAGTGTTCGGAACAACAATGCTTGAATGGTTATGGCAAGATAGGCCACTGTCCTCCCAGTCAATGTCTGGAATCTGGAAGCCCTGCAACGAACAAGCAAAATTAGGAAAGAATAATTGTATATAGGAATCAATGAGTACTAAAAATGTGCACCTTTACCGGTGTGTTTTCTGGAACAGGAACAGGGTGATATCTGTGACCCAACTGCCACAGCTGGTTGGGACTCATGTTGTTTTCTGTTCGCAGTGGATGGTTGTCCCATCCACTGCAAAATGTATTCAAATCATCCTCCAGTCGAGGAAGAAAGACGTAATGGCAGCAAAAGAGGTGTGCAGCATTTGAAATGTCAAGAAGGCCCTCTTCCTCAAGGTTGTGAAGAACATCGTAGTAAATGCATGTAACGGCCACCCAGAGGTCTCTCCACAGTCGCTCTATTCTGAAATAATATATAAAAAATATTTAATTAGGTATGGCTTTTCTTGGTGTGTATGAGAAATTCCCTGCTTGTTTCTAACCCTACATGAAATGTGTGCATGACAACAGTAATAATACATTATCAGGGCATGTAGGAAGGACCCAGGCATATCACTTAAAAGGTGCCAAAAGGGTTCTGATGATCAGTGGCAACATGAGATGACAACCAGACCATTAACACAGAATGAACATTCATGGAAGGAAGGAACAGACTGGAAAAGGTGCGTGAATAACTAAAAAATAGGGCACATTCCTGAAGGCTCTTTGGGGTTTGTAGGACCTGTCCAACATTTTCTTCCTTGATGGGTAAATAATGGAAATTGAAAGAAAAAACAACAACAAAAATCGCCAAAAAAAAAGAAGCAACACCTGACACATATCAGACAGTATATCCTGCTGGATAGGGCACTGTTCTCTAAAGACATTTTACTATAAAACTTTTTTATAAAACTATACCCTTTAAATGTATTTTTAAATAATGGAAATAAAGCTGCAACACCTTCCATCTTATGTCAGAAACATTTGAGGTTCACAGTATTTTATGAGAACAAACCTTTGATTGTGCACACTCTTTCCTGAAATGAAACTGCCTCTTCCTGTGCCACGAACAGTAAACATCAGCTGTGCAACCTCCACATTTTCCCCTCCGTGGTCTCCACGAACCCTGAAAACAAAGAAAAGTACCCCAAAACATTCAAAGCTTTAAACAAACTTAGATCTGATAATAAAGAACAGCATATGCCTTAAGCAAAGTTTAAAAAAAAAAAATGTAAAAGAATCCTTAAAATCTTTCATTGCTACTGCTCTGGAATGCATCAAAAAAATTGTCTCATGAATGCACTTTCCAGCATGTGTCAGTATGAAGTTTAATTTAACACAGCTGTTAAAACATTTTTCAGGATTTAACAGGGTAGCAATAATTACTTAGATTTATTGAATTTGTTGGAAATTACGCAAGTGCCATCTTGTATCATTATGATCTGTGTAAAGAGACAATTTTAAGAATATTTTTGCAAAAATATTTACATCAAATTAAACAAATAAGTAGTTTATGGCATTTAAAAGTGGTTACCTACAATTCTAAAATGATAATACTAATTCTTATTGATGATGATGATATTGAATTTGAAATCATGGTGTAACACTGAACCCGACATCATAAAATGATTACCCTTGTAATGTCAGGGAGTTACAACCAAGGAGGGAAAATATTACTATCTCACCCCTTGTATCCAATTACATAAGTGCACTGCTTGGTAAAGGTGTTGAATTAATTTTTTTATTCTTAAATATCCCCAAGTCACCATAACAAACATTTGAAATTAGAGATATATATATATTGAGGAAAGTTAGAATCATCTTAAACAACTTTTAATGAAATATCCAAAGGTAGTCTTACAAAAGGTATGTAAGAAAATACCTAACCCTGAATAAAATGCATCACTTATTACCTGAGAGGAAAACCAAACTTCTCGACTGATTTTTGGAAGAATGCCAGTGTTGTTGATGCCAGATTGTTGGAAGCAGCACCGAGATGCATAATCTTTAGAGGAAAAAGAACAATGAGCAACTTCCATGTAAATATTGCATTTGATTTACTTACTAAACTAAACTTACCTAACGAGAAAAGCCATCAATACCTCCAAAGATCACAATGTTATAGCTGAATGGGGAAAACAAAATATTTTTTATCTATTTTTGAATTATCACTTTGAAGTGTTTAAATGTAAGCAATGCAAGATGTAATTTATGTCTGTCCAGATGCAAGTATAGTAACGAGTAAGATAACAAAATACAGTTCTGAACATTTGCAGCTGAAAAAATTCTCAGGAATATCTTTCACTTCAAAAGATCAAATAATTTACCGTATCAGTTTGTGATTTGTGTCAATATGCATTAGAGACTGTGGTCCTGGGACGGAATAAGCACGTCGAGCAATGCATCCCAAGGAAACCATCCTTGACACAACACCAGCTGTGTCAACACGGTGCATAGAACTTCGAACCCTTTGGTACTGGACTCTGTGTCCTCTGGCCTGAAGAAGTGCTTTCACCATCCGGTATCCAGCGTGAGGCTGCCTGGATTTTATGTCTGTAATGCATTGGTCCAACTCTTCATCTGACAGGCTGCTATAGAGTGCTTTGACTGAAAGATTAAACTCATTCATGCGTCGGAATATTGTGCTTCTAGACATTCCCAAAATTTTAGCAATGGCTGGGATGGACAAGTTCAGTTCCAGAAGGCTGTTAAGATGATAGGGGGAAAGAGCCATTCTTAGCCAGTAGGTCCCCACTCAAACTGAATGACAGCACTATGTAGATTCATTTTATCCTTTTCTCTGTTTATCAGAGTATGTAAACTACATAATGCATCTAAGAGGACAGGGCAAACCTCAACTTGACTGGACAAAGCTTGTAGAAAAACTAGTTCCTGGGTGCAAATGAAATCTAAAAAGTCCAGATCCAGGGGAAGATGTTCAAGACAATGTTCTAAACGTGAACGCAGTCTCCGAAGAATATGATGTAGGAGAAGATCCTAACAGAGAGGAAAAAGTAGAATTATTTTTGTAATTTTTAAATCAACAACAAAAAGTGAGTTAAAAACACAATGTTAGTTACGTTAAATGAATATTCTTAGGCTATAAGATTCCAATGTTTATTTTATCATATTTCCTTATGGTTCTTTCAAAAAAGTTTATTTTGTAATTTATACCATTTGTTGCAGTATTTTGATTTTCTGGTTTTCTTACATCTTTTGTTTTAATAGCACAGTATATTTAAAAATTGAGCTCGCAAGAGAAAAAGCTTTATTTTTTATTTTATCTTTTTTATTTAAATGTTTTTGAGAACAAAGCCAAACCAAAACTTACTGAAGAAAGCTGGAACTGATTCTTGAGTTCAGTGTTCCCAAGGAATGCTCTGAATGGATGAAAAAAAAATGAAAACAGATTGCCTGGCAGTGTGTTTCATTTATGAAAAGGTCAGAAAATTAAATTTGATATTGTCAAGTTTTAATATTTCTAATGTTTGCATTGTTTTCTTCACTGTCTGGTCTGCCTCTGTCTCACCTGTATGGATGCATTTACACCTAAATTTCCCCAACAAAGGATGTTTTAATTCACGACTATTCCAGTGAAACACGAGTCTCCCATCTTCCTGCTACCGGTCTCGAGTTTTTGTTCACCAAAGCACACACCAACTTCATACTGACGGACAGGTCACTGCCCTTTTGCCGCCTTGTCTGACCGTGTTTTGTGGCTTTGGTTCACTTCACCTCACTCTTCCCCTTTCTTGTCATTAAATCAGGCCATTCTGCAACCATGACAGCCATTCACTCTATGGCTTTATTCATGGTGTATTTTACCCCTTCACCAACTGCCGTTCTCGTTTCCAACATTATATTTGCAGTCTTCGTCTATCTATCAATATCTGCGGAGTATTTTTTTTTTTTAACGAGTATCCTATTTTCTAAAGCACAGCATGTAAAGGGTAGCTCGGTTAGCAAGATGCTAGCATGTAGCGCTTAGTGAGACATGCCTCAGACGAGTTGAGCAAAGACCCCGTCTGTGTACTTCCTACGTGAGCAACAGATTTAAATAAAATCAACGTTTCAAAAGACAAACTTGAAGATAAAAAACAATATACTTACCGGAGAACCGCCAGGGTTTGCCGCTGCCATCTTAGCTCTCCTAAATTCAAAACTGCCTCTGCAGACAGGCAGGGGAGGCGTGGAAATTGTCTTTGAGTTAGTCAAACGTTTTCCTTAGTTCGAGTAGATGATAAAATAAAATGAAAATAAATGGGATTTTAAGTAGGCCTAGGCATTCTGTAATGATCTCTATTTAGGAGAAAAACTTAATCACTCACCTTTAAACAGCTCTCTTTTAGGAGACACTGGCTAACGGCTGGCTAACGGTGTCATGTGATCAAGCAGCGTAATTTAATTGGCTGAGAGCCGCTCGACTCGCTCTGGTGCTGATTGCTCTGGCTTGGGTCAAAAGTTCATCACTTTTGCAGTTGAATTTTTGCAGGGAAATTTGGAGGATAAAAATTCAGTGTTATAGATTCAATGTCTAAAAATACTTGAATTCTGATGATACTATATTTCTTCCATACAAAGAGCTTAGTATATTTGTGTGTGTGTGTCTGGCAGGAAGTGAACAAGCTTGCATGCCCATAAAAGGAAACTGGCTGATGTGTGGAGTGTGCAACTAGAGAGAGAGAGAGAGACGTGTTAAAAAATCTAGGTAGAGGAAGAGGATGAATTTGTTAAGAAATTGTAATGAAAATGATATTAATTAAATGTTTTAGTGTGTTAACACAGGTGGACTCTTCTCAACTTGAAAACATGAGTACAACGGCAAAATGATAGATTAACAGAATTGGGATGGAAAACAGGCCAGGCTTTGGCTTAAAATTTGACAGCTTCACCTCTCATTCTGTCCTTATCCCGAGAAGAAGCTTAAAGGACAGTCAATCTCCTGATGAAGACAGAAGACAGACAGAACACCGTGGACTTGAAGAATTAACAGCAGGCAAAAGACAGTGCAACCGAACTATAACACTGAAGACTCCAGCAGCAGCATGTAAGAAAACACTTGATGGAACATGCACCCTGAATTACAAGCTGGGAAGTTGAACAGGGAGATGACGATGTGAAAGCACTGGACAGCACTGGACACTGAGTTTCATATTTGCCATGCTGGGTGTAATCCTCGAAGAAAAGACTGAAACAATCAAGAGAGAAGGAATGACATACTTAAAGCTTGAAGTTGAGGAATAACTCAGGGAGTTCCATGACAATAGAGTGATTTTTGTGAAAAGGAAAAAGGACCACATTTTTTAATAATGTGGTAATGTTTTAAATATGCATTTCTCTTGTCAAGGCAACTTATTCTGAGGGGAGAGAGTATGCAAATTAGTTGAATGTGTGGCAACAAAAAATAAGAACTGAAGCTTCCTGTCTGGCTGTGAATGAAAATTTAGAATTTAGTGATGATAGATTGTTATAAACTGTGTAGAAAGGGCTTAATGGGAATATTAATGTTGTGCAAACTGTGTGGCTTTTAACAAGATTTTCTGTGTATTTAGCAGGTGAAATTATGTCAGTTGACCTCAGAGTCTCAGGACGCTGAAGAACCTGAGGCCACTGAGATATGATGTGGGGAAAATGAACAGAGGGAGTGATTTTAAGTCTGATTTCAGAGTATGTAAGTATTAATTAAGCCAAGAGTAGGACAAAACTTTTGTGGCCCTGAAGTTCTAATCCCCACAACATACTGATAGATTAATAAGCAAAACATTTCTGTGATTAAGATTTTTGGGGTTGCTGTTTTAGTGATGGGTTGATTCTGTCCGTTTCAATTGACCCTGTGCACGAGAAAATGCTAACTTCCTGGTTTGAGACCGGATGTGGGGTTGTACATTTCCGGTAGCTTTACTTTGCGGTCAATCGCTACTGCGAAGATATACTCCAAAATCATGTCCAAAACTCGAAAACGGAAAGATCGCGTTAAGTTACAAAGAGCAGAAGGTGGGAACACTCACCACTCTTGTGTCATAAAAAATCTAATGATCAATTTTGACGTTTAAAGAGTTTAGATCGATCTGTTGTTTACATCACTCAACACAAGCAGAACTGCATCACTGCAGCAGAAGACACATCGTCCACATTCAGAAGCACATCTCTGTATAGTGACTGGTCTTATGATTTAAACAGGCAAATGTTCAGCATTCAAACTACAGGTGAAGAATAGTCAAACCAGATGTTTCCCCCGTTATGTCGATATCAGTTAGTCAAGTACACACCTACACAGCATGTTAACAAACCGTGAAAAAAGCCACACAAAAAATGAATGATTGCTGGTAAGGGTTTCTATACATTAGTATTTACGAAGGGTATGTTGTGACTTACCTTCAAAATTACAGTGGTCCCTCGCTAATAACGCGGTTCACCTTTCACCTCGCTGTTTCGCAGATTTTTCAGTGCAAGTTTGCATGCTTTTTTTTACATCACATTGTGTCCTGATCGCTGCAGACGATCTCCTCCGTGACATCTCTCCTGTACAGTACAGAATCACTGCATCGATCGCTAGCAGTGTGACTCTGAAGAGCAGTACTGTATGTCCACGGTGTCCACGAAACGTTTTGCACCGTCAAAAAATAAAATTGGCAACTTGATTTCACCTATTGCTGGTTATTTTTAGAACATAACACCCGCATAAACGAGGGACAGCTGAGAAATATAACATTTGAATCCCTTTTCTATTTTGCTCTGAGGCGCGGGGGTAAAATATCGACAAGTTGATGAACATCGTTTACAGATATATTGGGTAAATGCCCGAGACATCTATAGAAATGTAAATCGCAGCTTGATTCATTCATTTGCTTAACTTGTTTTGGACCGTAAACAAGGCGCGACTAGGACACCGGAAACAAAGCTCCCCACAGGAGTTTCCGCACCGGAAGTAGCATATGCTAACGTGCACATAGTCAATACTGACAGGTCACCAGTCTATCACAGAGAGCCAGACAACCATTTGCCCTCATGTTCACAGATATTTTAGAAACACCAATTAACTTAACCCTAATTACTGCATGACTTTAACTGTGGCAGGAAACCAGAGTACCCAGAGAGAACCCACTGCAAACTTGGCCAGATTGCAGATTTGAACCCAAGACCTTCTTGCTGCGAGGCAACAGTGCTAACCACTGTGCCACCGAGCTGTCAGTCTAGACTTCAAAAAAATGGGGAAACTATGATTACAAGGTTTTATATAGAATTTTAAAAACCACAATAAATAGCTGAGGCATATACGTAGTGTATGTATGGTTGTCTGTCTCTTCTAACCCCAGTGATTTTCCTGTGGTTTGAACTCTTGTGTGATCTTGTGAATTTTGTGAATCCAGGCAACTAACCACTCTTACTAGATTGTATCATGTCATCTCAACAAGAATAAATTAAGTTGCTGGATTTCATGCAGATCCTACATGATTTAATTATGTTCACCACAGAAACATGAAATTATTTTGTTCACATTACAAGTTTGAATTTTGTAAATTTAACAACCACCCAATTTCATTTTTTTGAGTGCAGGGATAGACCCAAGTGTGCTTCAGCTTGAGGTCACAAACAGATGGCCCAGCATGTTTTATTACAGATTACCCTGATTTAATTTTTTAATACAAACTCACACAAGTGACACAAAAAGAGGAAAGAAAAAAATTAATTCGAACAAATTAAACTCTCTGGTCTTTCTTAAATGGTCGAACATTCTCCTTCAGAATGTTTTGGAAGGCAGCAGAATTCATGGTTCCACTTACCACAGCAGCTAGGTCCTGAGACAGCAAAGCAGCCCCAGACCATCACTCTACTACCACCATATTTCACTGTTGGTGTGATCTGCCTTTTCTGGAATGCATAAAACATGCGTTAGTTTTATGGCACATGTAACGAGATTCAAACTTTCCACAAAGTTCAACTTCTGTCTCACGAGTCCACAGAGTATATTCACAGGTGTTTTGGGAGACGAGTCTTTAGCCCCTTTTCCATTAGTACCCACTCGGATCGAGTCGCCACATATTGACATGATTCAACTCGGATTGACAGGTATTCCGTTACAATCCAGTACTATCTAACGTGCGTGGTTGTCATCATAGCAATGCATCTTAGTGTCCTGCGATGTAATTAATATGCGACACATATCCGCACGCCCTTGTGCTTTACGCTGGGCAGAGGGGGGAGGGGCGGTAGTTACACTCAGTAGCACAGGAACAGAGCCAGAGGGAGAGAGAGAGAGAAAGAGAGCCAGGGACAACAACGTCACATTAGAAAGGTATAGTAATCATCCACAACTATTTTCGGTTGCAGATGATAAAGGATTCAGAAAGTTTATTCATGCGGGCCCATATGACAGAGAATATGCATCTTCTTTTTGTTTTCATATTTTAATTTATATTTAATTGTGTTGTGGTTTGCAGTGTTTTGTGTTGTTTCACTTTAAATTTGTAAAAGGAAAAAGCTGAAAATTTAAATAGTTAAAATATGAAATGTGAATAGTTGATTTTTGTATTATATGATTTATTTATTACATCTTATGTGGAGTGAATAAATAAAAGTATATTTACGGTGGCCCCTAGAGACAAAGCACATACAAACTTCAAATCACGTACAAACACGTACAAACTCCGAAGCACGTAAAAACTCAGAAGCACGTAAAAACTCAAAACACGTACAAAAGACAACAGAAGTGCTCCAGGATACTGGGCGCAGTGTTGAGCTTTTGTTACCTAGTGGCTACACAAGCCAGCAAGTACCACCGACCGGATTTGGTGTGTGGTAGTAACAGGTAAATGAACTTTTTTTTAAAATTATTTGAATATATATGATTGCCTGTGTATAAATACACAAACAATACACACATGCTTTCAATTGTGTAATTTAAGTGATCTAGTAGCTCTGCTTTGGAAGTTCAGTTCATGCTAGAAATGTGTTTTGGAGTTTGTATGTGTTTTGTCTCTAGGGGCCACCGCATATATTTATATATAAACATATATAAACAAAACCACTTTTTTTACGTTAGTAATTCCTTTTGTGCATAATTTTATATTATTGTTAATAATAAATTAATTAAAGCAACAAAACAACCTGAAGAGCCGGTTCGGAGCCGAAAGAGCCGGCTCTTTTTAGTGAGCCGAACCGAAAGAGCCGGATCTCTAAAAAGAGCCGGAAATCCCATCACTAGTGGCTCTGGGGTCTTCTGTGACCTCTTGGATGAGTCATTGATGCGCTCTTTGAGTAATTTTGGTGGGCCAATCACTCCTGGGAAGCTTCACGACTGTTCCAGGTGTTTGCCATTTGTATATAATGGCTCTGACTGTGGCTCACTGCAGTCCCAAAGCCTTAGAAATGACTTTGTAACCCTGTCCAGACTGATAGACATTAGCGATTTTGTTTCTCAGGTTTTTCTTTAGATCGTGGCATGATGTGTTGCTTTTTAAGCTCTTTTTTTTTTTTTAGCCTGCTTCACTTTGTGAGACAGGTTCTATTTAACTGTTTGATTCAACAGGTCTGCCAGTAATCAGGCCTGAGTGTGTTTAGTAAAACTGAACTCAGCCTTCCAAAAAATTGGCCAATCATAGGTAATTCACGATTTAACAAGAGGGGCAATTTTTTTCACACAGGACCAGGTAGGTAGGTTTGGATAACCTGTCTCCCTTAATCAATGAAATCATCAATTAAAAACTGAATTTTGTATTTTCTTGGGTTGTCTTTGTCTAATGTTAAAATTAGTTTGACGATATGAACAATTTAAGTGTGACAAATTAAAAAAAAACACTAGGAAATTATGAAGGGGACAAACACTTTCACACTACTTTAACATGAAGATAGTTTTTTAACCAAGTAACTACTTAAAGGTACAGTCAGTTAATTATATCTTACAACAAACTGATGTCTTCACCTTCCACTCCTGTGTATTAAAAACTCACAGGAGCGGGCACTGGTTATTGGAAGCTGCTATGTTGCCCCGCCATCTTGAATAAAGTGGCCAAAATGGACATGGCTGTTCTGCTTAATCATGTTTTATGTATGTGGCTGGCGACCACCCACGTATGTTGTAGACTAAAGGCGAAAGAAAAAAGAACTTGTAGGAGTTCACATGCTGTGGAGGCAAATTTTAATTTGTGTCTGCACCTTCAGACTGAAGACACGGAGGATCATACCTATGACTTATCATCTGAGAAGAAGTCCTCTTGAGCAAAAACATGCTTATTTATTCCCAATATTGTTGCAATTATTTATTACACATGGAACCCTCCCGTGTCCGGGTAGGTGACCATAGCTGGATAAACAACAATGGCTGCTAGGATTGTTTGTAATACAGCGGCCCCTGTAATTAGGATTATGTATTTGAATCGGGAAGGGTAAGTAAACAAATCTGAGTTGACTGCAGGCTGCGATAAAAGACATCAAGAGTTTGTACACAGTGTAACTTTAAGAAAAAAAGCCTGACCATCAAATTGGCTGATGATGTTTCATAGTTTTCATGTTTTATGACAGCTGGGATAGGCTCCAGCGCCCCCCGCGACCCTGAAAAGGATAAGCGGAAGCGAATGGATGGATGTTTCATAGGCTTGCTGACTCATACATTTGTATCAGGTGTCAATAAACTGATGATATGGGGCATGTATCTACACTCGGCTTGTGGATTCTGAAGTTACAAGTTACTTTGTATATTCATAAATATGATATCAGCTAACAGGGAATGTGACATTTTGATGGATTTTAACGAACTAATTAAAAGTTTGAGATATATTTTCATTCTTTATTTTCTTACTTAGATTTTTTTTTAACATTTACTGTGTGTGTGTGTGTGTGTGTGTGTGTGAGTGAGAGAGAGAGAGAGAGAGAGAGAGAAGTAAAAAGCATTTATAGAATACAGTACAGTATAAATCTGTGTGTTTATGTGTTTGACATAAAAAAGTTTTTGGAGTGGCCTAGTCAAAGTTCAGACTGATTCGATTGACATGTTTTGGCATGACTGTAAAAATAAAACAATTCTGCAAAGACACGTGGGCCAAAATCCAATCAGAGAGATGTGAAAGACTCATTCACAGTTATTACTTGCAGATTGAAGTTCTTGCTGCTAAGGGTGGCACAACCAGTTATTAGATTTAGAAACCAACAAACAATGCATTCATTTTTATCAGCTCACAAAGTTCTAGTTTTTACTTATTTATTATCATTATTCTCTACCTATTTATTTTGATGACTTCCTAAATAGTTCTGGTCAATAATAGCGACAATAATATATATTCATTCATTGTGATCTCGTTACCTCTCTTAGTTATAAACAGATAACATATACTGAATATGATTATTACACATCACTCTTGATGTTATAACTATTTACTGTCATTGTATTGTAATTGTCATATATGTATCCTGAGGCTGCTGGCATCTCGTGAAATAAACAACTTGAGCTATTTCTTTCACTGCTAACTTTCAGTAATACCTTCTTAAGTTGTCTGCTTGTTTGTGAACTTTTATTCTTTTGTTTTTGACAGCAGGTTGAGAGTTGACAGTCCCATGAGCTCTGTCTCAAACACTACATTTGCAATTACCTACCAAGCAAAAAAAATCAAGTCCTTTAACATTATAAAGTATACTCAACATAAACATATATAATTATAATAATTTTTTTCATATGTAGATATTCATATACTTGTCTCACAAATTGTCATAGACAAACACTTGGTAGCTTTTGAAAAAGACAGAATGGGATTAAAAAAGAGAAGACAGATTGCTAAGCCTGCTGTTTTTTCTTTTTCTGAAGAGAGAATCTGTCAGAAAAAAGAAATGCTGATTCTTTCAGTCTGGGATCAAAGACAAGACAAGGATCTCTCCAACTACTATTATTATTTTCACTTCATAACAGTTCCAGCTGGATTGCGGGCTTCATTCATTTTATTGTTGGTTTGGAAGTACACACTTCTCTACACACAGGAAAGCAGTAAAGATGAATATGATATCTAGGTTCTTCATGAAGATACATACCCTAATACATATATTTGATAGAGAGGAAGACAGACTTACTTAAGACAGAAAACTTGAAAAGGTCAGTCTACAGGATAGCACAGAGACTTTGATCTGACTTTAATGCTGACAGTAAAACATTTTGTCACAGTATTGCTGTAAGCATACAAAGCACACTGAGAAACTGTTTCCACTGCAAATACAGCTTGTATGAGGAAAGTAACATGAACACAACCACATGATTATGGAAGACAGAAGGTTTCTATGGCAACAGGGAGCTCTCCATTGTAGAATCAGATCAGCAGAAGAATTGAAGGAACAGGAGCTGAATAAAGAAAATCAGCTGATGGCTAATTGGTTAATTTCAGGACATTGTCATTCTTGGTGAGCTTTAGACCCATCTAGCAAAGTCTTTCAGCAGATATTTTGAAAGTCTGGCAACAGATTCAGAACACACTGAAGTTTCTGCAGTACTTATTTCGTCTGAGTTTCTGCACAACATTTGTACATAAGCTGCAGTCAGGTTATGAAACAATGGACTATTGCTTATTGGCATTCCAACCCTTCAACAAGGGAGGAAGACAGGAATCGAAAGAGAAAGTGTTCTTAGTTATTTCACAGCTGAAGAAAACACTCAGGATCTCAGAAGAGAAAAATGACTTCATGACCTTTATGCTTGTCTTTTGTTGTGGATTTCTTTCCCACTTGTGATTTTAATGTTTGATATGGTGTTCTTCATATCCCTTTGTAGTTATCTTGAATCATTGTAGTCATTGCCTCCTTTTATTCTAGTCTTTTGTGCTTTTGTGCAGTTGCTCTGTCTCTGTAGCACTTCTTCATCTCTTTGTAGCTGTCACTATCTATGTACTTTTCTTTCCTTTCCTTTTTCCAGTCATATCAATACTTTTACCCCAAAAATAAAAAAAGAATCCTAAATTTCAGCCCCTTTGCATTTCACAAACAAGAAAGCACTAAACACCTGACATCCCAATGGGTTTAAATTGTTCTGATTGCTGTGCTTGGTTTATTTCATTTGCTTGTTTCTTACGCTTCCACGTTACTCTTTATTTTACTTCTATCCTTCACTCCATTTTCTGCAAGTTTTGTGTACCACCTCGCCAATCACACAGTTAACAGTTCCCGCTATCCCATACACAGTTTCAGAACTATGTGGTAAAATGCCAATGTTAATTAGTGCTAGGCTTTCTTTACATAAGCCAGTTTGAGAAGACTTAAAATCCCAGTCGAAGAAATCATGATTTTGGTTATTAACCTTCTTCTTTAATTCTCTGACATATAATTTGATTGTTCGCCTAAACCAGTCAGGATGCTGATGCTGCTAACAAGACAAGACAAGAGTGCTGACAAAAAAACAAACAAAAACCCTCAAACACCTCCCCCAAAATGCAAACCACAAAAAAACTGATTGACCGAGTTTGCAAATATATTTTATGGCACTCTCTAGTGCTGTTTATGTTTCATGGGATAGCGGGACATTAAAACTCAGTTCAGTTCAATTCAGTTTATTTATACAGTGCCAAATCACAACAACAGTCGCCTTTATATTGTAAGGCAGACCCTGTAATAATACAGACAGTGTTCTGTAATAATACTCTTAAATATGGACATCATACATGTGCATCCAAGTTTGACAGCGTCCTCTAAAGAAATCATGAAAAAGGTTTGACCAAATATAAGTGAAATAAATGTAGATTTTATATTACATGTTTTCTGCTTTATTGGCAGCATTGTGAAGACAGACTTGACAGTAAATCAGGACAACACAAAAATCTATTCTATGCAGTTGTATTCTTGTATTCTTACAGTCATACATTGTTTTTCTTAGAAAATATAACGTTTTAACCCTTGCATGCTGTTCAGGTGACATTTGATCTGTTGATATTTTTTGACAGCAGTAAATATCATTCTTTTAGCATGAAAACTTTTTCAAAAGTATGTCAAAATATCTAAATATTTTTAAATTCATTTTAAAATTTAAACCACTGTACAGGAGCTACAAATGCTTTTACCCTGAGGCTGTGCGGATCAGATTTGACCCCCATCTATTGAAATACATTTAGATCCACAAGTGTGGTTAAAATCAAGTGAAATGATGGTTTATGTTTGCTTTATGGGACTGTGAGAGTTCAAGGGAGATCTTGACACAGTCTTGAGAACTGCCCAACCACATTTGCCTAAGTTCCTACACAGACAGAACATTGTTGGTCTTTGAAACATCACGGGGCAATCTCAAAACAGGGAAATAATAAAACAGCATAAAGAGCCCTTCACTTACACGGCCTCAATGGCAACATAGCATTCTGAAAGCCAATATTTCCTGTTGCTTGCATCACACACGAATAGGGATGGGTATCGTTTAGGTTTTATCCGATACCGGTGCCAAACCGGTACTTTTGAAACGGTGCTGGTGCTTAAACGGTGCTCAAACCGGTGCTTAAAGAATGGAGAACACAAAATTGGTCCAAAAACCTCTCATGTTCAGCTGTTTTTTTTGTAAAAAGATAACAATGTTAGCCTTTTCTGCAGCTATGGGGCATATATGGTATCATTTTTGGCTGGAAGCAGTGCTTAAACAAAGGAAAAAACATATACTTTATCCAAAAACCTCTCATGTTTAACTGTTTTCCACTTTTTCTTTGGTCATTTTAGCCTTATTGGCCAGGGAGAAGGGAGCATCTGCCATCAAACAAGAAGACAGCCGCATGTAGCTATGATGATGTTTGCTAGTTCACCTTACATGCATTAATGTAATAACGTGGTTAGCCTACTCAACGTAAATTACACACAAACAACATTAAGCTACTCACACAGAGAAGAACGGCTGCTGCTGCCATCATCATCCGTCATAATTTCTGCTACACTGGCAGGGCTAGGGGCCAGGACTCTACTCTTTGGGTTCTTGGGGGATGTTGCAAACTCCGGGTCCGATAACAGGCACCACACCCGCAGTAGATGTGTGAGGTCTCGCAGCAAGCTAACAAATACGGCGCATTTCTCGGCTTTTAAAAAAACGCTATGCGTCGCCAAGTGTTTCATCGGATTTGAGGTGTTACCTCCTTTGCACAGTATCACAGTATCAGCTTAAAGCACTTGTTGCAGGCTGCTGAGTTTGCATATTTTGCTGTGAAGTACAGCCAGACTTTTGACCGCTTTGCCTTGGGCATTTTTAATCTGTAGCTCTGCTCTAAAAGAACGTACGTACCTGGGCCTGCCTACTATCCTCGGAAACGTAAAATGATTGGCTAGAATCTAAAGTGTATCACGGCTCAAGAAAAAAAACCCACCGAAATAAAGCACCGAAATGTGCGCTGCTTTTCGGTCTGGTTACTACCGTTTATGACAGAGATACCGGTACCCATCCCTACACACAAACAGTGTTGCCAACTCCTCAGTAAGGAAAATCGCTATTGGTTGTCCTAAAAGTCGCTAGAAGTCGCTAAATGACGTCATCACCTAATTTGCATAATTGGTCATGCTAATGTAATTGTAACCTATGCTGCTGGAGAGAGAAATAACATTGTGGACGAGACATAAAGTGAGCAAAAAACGTCTTAAATGCATTTAGAATTTATTTAGAACTACAAATTAAATTTCTTTTAGCAATTATTGTTTTTTGTAATGTCTTTCACATCTTTTTTTAGCGACTTTTTTTAGAAAAAAAAGTCGCTAGGGGGTCTGAAAACTCGCTAAATATAGCGACAAAGTCGCTAAGTTGGCAACACTGCACACAAATGGTTTGCTGCTCCATCGAGCAAAGCACGGTGACAGAGCTCTGTCTGCGGAGCATCTGAATGCTGTGACATACATTCGCGCAGTAGAATCAATTTATTCTAAGCTAACTGAGAGTTAAAACAGAGTCGTTGGAGTTTCGTAAGACTGAACTTCCAGTGAGCATGGGAAACGGGGAAAGTCTCACACAGGCAAGGTTTCCTACCACTGCTGTGAATGCACAGACTAGTTTACAATAAGCAGTTTTTTGTTCTAAGTGTTTATTAACAGTGAATTATTATTGATAATTTTAAAAGGTAGTAATAAGGATTTTTTTTATGATATAGCCATAATAAATTCTTGTGAAGATTATTATTTGTCATTTATGGCCTGTAAATCTCATTAATCTGAGCTTATTTGTCTTGATGTCGAGCTCTAGAAAATAATTAATGAATTTTTTTGATTATAAAAAATAAACAGATTAAATATAAAATACTGTTTATTACAGACTACTATGGGTCAAAATTACCACGAGCATTTGTTTTGAAACAATTAAAAAAATTTCTATCACTTAAAGTAACACCTTTGTTCTCCCTAAGGGACTCTAAAAGTAACAGAATATTTTTCTGGTATTATGTTGTGTACAAGTGAAATTATTCCCAAATTACACTTGCTTCATCTCCAGAACCACAAACCTTCCTTTGTTCTTATCAGGAACACTATCTGCATGTTTTCCAAACCTGCATTTTCCAGCTTTAACTTGTCCTGGCACTTGCCATATGCCATATTTAGACTGCTTGCTTGGTTTATTCTGTTTGAAAAGCAACCAGATGCTCATCCGCTGTGACTTTTGGACTTGGGATATAGATGAGTGGCTTGTTTTTAGTCCTTTATTTATCGAGATTAAAAATCTCATTTCCAAGAGAGACCTGTTCCAAATCACTCTGAACATTGCCAATTTCTCTTGTTGTTGATGGCCTTGTCTTGTATCACAGTTGTTAAAGTGAATCACCCCTAACAACATGTAAAATTTATTGACTCTCTAGACTCTGCATCCCATGAATTGCTGGTAGAATCATTTCTGTATCTGTACACACCACTCAAAATCAGTCTTTCTGGGATACCTCCTTCCAGTTTTCTTTGTAAACCTGTTTACCCTCTAAGGTGGTCACCAACCACTATGGTTTGGTGAACTTTGTCAGGATACGGCATATTTTCTAGGTCCTGATGACATTTTCAGCTTAAAGCCTAACTTTATTCTCAGGTGGGGATAAATTCCAATTCTTTAATTTAATTGTAACAACAGTCTTGCTATCATCCTTATCACAGAATTGCTCCTCATTGGTCGTTTATTGGTCTGTGCCATCCACAGCTTGCTTCCTTCTCTAACCTCCAAAAGTTGATTCTGTTCATCTGGACGTAGCGTTTTGTGAGAGAAATGTTTCGTCACTCATCCAAGTGACTTCATAAGTCTCAGCTGACTGCAGGTTTCCCCTGCAGATTAGATAGATTGTGGAAACCTGCAGTCAGCTGAGACTGAAGAAGTTACTGCTTTTTCAGGTAGTAGTCAGGGTGATTATTAAGACTTTAGCTTCCTCAGTTAGCTCTGTAATAACAAATCATCAGTGTATTCTCTATTGTCTATTTTTCAAAAATCCAGGGTTCTGCTCAGGGGACGCTACAGCATAACTCAAGAGGTTGGCTAGAAAAAGTGAGCTTTCAAGTTCATGAAAATTATGTAGATAAGGAACAGGCTGAGGCAAAAGGCAGAGTAAATTCAAGACCAAAGAAGCAGAAACCAAGCATATGGAACGCCAGGACTGCCATAATGAATTAATTAAATACACCATTAAATAATTAATTAAATGTGGCAATAATTAATTAAAATGGGAAATAATTAATTAATTAAATAGTTATGACACATGTAATTAATTAATTATTGGCACATTTAATTAATTATTTATGTATTTCACATTTTAATTAATTATTGACACATTTAATTAATTATTGACACATTTAATTAATTATTTATTGACACATTTAATTAATTATTTATGTATTTCACATTTTAATTAATTATTGACACATTTAATTAATTATTTAATGATATATTTATTTATTTCATTTTGGCAGTCCTGGCGCCTGGCTCTCATCATGAAATAATTTTATCTGTCAACCTCACCCATCAAACTCAGGGGGCGGGGTTAACGCTGCCCATGCTGCTTCTCTAACATTTGATTGGTTGCCGTGCAAAGTAAGTCAAAACAGGTCGATCCTAGATAATCGATTGCTTGTGTAGACTTGGGGCAGCCAGGTATCCCAGAATACATTTCAAATCACAGGCAGCAATGTTGGTGGTGTAGTTTTAAAATACCCCGTTTTTCTGTCATCAACTACACTTTTAACAGTGTTTTAGCCGCGAATGTCGCGCTGTAATCTTCACATGTCGGGTCAGGTTGTCAACATAGAACATGTTTGCAAAGGTGCTCAGATGTTTTCAGAGATTTCAGTAGCTCTGCTAACAGTCAGCATGCAGAGTGCACCGAGGGGGTTACGTTAACCGGTTTGTTTACATATTCCACTCTCCGTGTTCCACGTGTTGCATTCGCAAATTCTCATTTTCACCGAACGATCGTCTCTTTCCACCTGGTCTTGTGTCTCTGTGCTTCTGTAACATAAAGAACGAGCTGACAATTTTCTCACGAAACCAGCGATCAGCTCAACAGGCCCTCAGTTTACCTGCATGCATCCTCCTCCTCACCTGTCAGCTGTTTAACACCTGCTGCTAATTCAAGAAACACGCCCGCGTTACTTGGTGATAGTCACAGTTTAACTGGGCAGCCGGTGCTCGATATTACGCAACGTCAGCACATTTTTCTGCACAAGATAAGTAAATATAGTTTTTCCCGAGCGCAGAGCTGCTGGAGCTTGTTTCCCAACAGAGCACTTTATCAGCGGCTGATGTCCAATCACCGGCACACAGCTTTGAAACCTCACCTGAGTTTTAGCTCTCAGTGGTTAAACGCTGGACTTAATTCACTCAGGTTTTGTCTGTCGGGTCACGTTTACTTCGCTGTTTTATTTACAACTGAGCAAATCTAAAAAATAAATTCTTTATCTGGTGTGTTTTGGATTTAACAGTAAATTTTGAGATTAAACTGACTTTTAAAATGTTTTTATACAAAGAGGAAGGAGAAGGCGCATTTCCACCGAGAGGAGCAGAGTTTCCAACTACATGTTCATAATGCAGACTGCAACCTGGACAGAAATATTATATCATCTGTTTTTTAATAGGTTTTCTAAGCACAGGTTCACCTGTTCAACCAATCGCTTTCATTCCGCTTTGACAAACTGATGGTTCATCTCTGTTACAGTGTTGCGTTAGACTGCTATATTTTTGTGTTCTTTATGCTGTAGATTTTCACGTCTCTGGAATAGTCAGTATTAAGGATGCTTTTCTGTAAAATCATATTGATATGACCCGTGAATTATTCGTAGATGACAGTTAGATTAGTCAGCTGGGAAACGCTGTGTTACCTCAGAGAGCTGAAGATATCGTGGACATGCTGATCTTGCTCCGTGGTGTGCAGGTCCGTTTACCCTCATGATTAATATTCACAATAAAAATATTAGCCGAACATCATGACGTCTGTATGTGTGTCATAGTTTCGAACAACCTTTGTACAGTTAAAGCCAGCAGTTACTACATGACGGAAACACCAACGTTATCTCTTTTATGCGTTTATACACAGGTCACGCTGATGACTGAACAAAAACCCAAAGATCAGCTGTTAATCAAGTTTATTTGCTCTCTCTCCTCCTTAAACATGTTTTTAATGTTAGTTATAATTCAGAATTGGCGACTGAAACACGTAGGACACATAAGAACATCAGGAAATAAAACCCTGATAAATATAACCTCAGTAAAAGAAGTCCGTGTCAGCGGGGATTATTAGCTGTGTACCGGGGCCTGCACTTTGTCGGTGGTAATAACAGCTCGATTGCTTGCGAGGCGAGCGGGTCTATCCACGCTTTGCCGTGAGACTGGGCAGACATCTCCGAAATCATCGAAGCACTTTTGCAAAGAGGCTGTATCTTGAGAAACCGACCAGACACATGAAGATTAAACCACTACATTCTCGGCTAAAAAAATATTAAAACTGTATTTGGTGACACACACAAACAGGGTTTTTCAAAGTTCAGTTCTGTTAGTTTCCACATGCTGGTTGTTGTGTGCTAAAAACAATGGCCACCAGGCCAAAGCAATGGTTTTGAGTCGATCAGCGTTAACCCCGCCCCCTGAGTTTGATGGGTGAGGTTGACAGATAAAATTATTTCATGATGAGAGCCAGGCGCCAGGACTGCCAAAATGAAATAAATAAATATATCATTAAATAATTAATTAAATGTGTCAATAATTAATTAAAATGTGAAATACATAAATAATTAATTAAATGTGTCAATAAATAATTAATTAAATGTGTCAATAATTAATTAAATGTGTCAATAATTAATTAAAATGTGAAATACATAAATAATTAATTAAATGTGTCAATAATTAATTAATTACATGTGTCATAACTATTTATTTAATTAATTATTTCCCATTTTAATTAATTATTGCCACATTTAATTAATTATTTAATGGTGTATTTAATTAATTCATTATGGCAGTCCTGGCGTTCCATACAAGCAAGCAGTGACATCTGGTAAGTATATAATGAGCTGAGGGGAAATACACTCAGGGGGTTGATTACGAGAGTAGATGCAGGTGAGCAGAGGAGAAGGTGATGCAGCAGATGGGAGAAGATGACAGGTGGGAGTAGCTGGTCTAAAGAGGTAGGGAATAGTTCATTACAGTAACAACAGCAGCACAGGTTAGCTGACCAACTAGACAACTAAAATCAAGCTGATATTATTGTGAGCAATAATTTAATTAATAACTAATACTAGCAGTGTGCAATATACTAATATAGCATGAGGTCAAGTTAGCTTGGCACAATAATAGCTGGTAGAAATGCCCTTCAAAGCTTTCTTATTTTGAATAAGATTTTTCTCAGTATAGAAAACTTTCTTGACTTACAGAGTAAATGAACAGAATACTTTTTTCAACTTTTACTTGAATTTCTTTTTACAACGTATCTCATCTTAAGTAAAGATGTCTGTCTTGCTACCTCTGGTACACGGTAAACATACACAATCAGACTGAGGAGATACTTAAAATAGTTTGTTTTCAGATGTTGGTTTATACCGCTTTATACCACACACAGCCATAAAGTGAAAAATATAGTAGGAATTTTAAAATAACAATGTGACAACCAAACATCCAATTTTCGATCACTCATCCTTGTTTAGGTAGCAGGTGACGCTGTCTAAGCAGAGAAGCCCAGACTTCCTTCCCTCTGGCTCTCTTCCAGCTCATCTGGAGGGACACAGAGTTGTTTCTAAGTCAGCCAAGACATCTCTCCAAAAAGTGCCTGGAACATACCTGGATCACCTCAATTGGCTCCTTGTGATGTGGAGGAACAGAAGCTCTATTCCAAGATCTTCTTAAATGGCATAGCTCCTCATCCTATCTCTAAGAGAGAGCCCAGCCACCCTTTTACGGAAACTCTTTTTCCCTGCTTAGTAGTGATGGGATTTCCGGCTCTTTTTAGAGATCCGGCTCTTTCGGTTCGGCTCACTAAAAAGAGCCGGCTCCTTCGGCTCCAAACCGGCTCTTCAGGTTGTTTTGTTGCTTTAATTAATTTATTATTAACAATAATATAAAATTATGCACAAAAGGAATTACTAACGTAAAAAAAGGTGTTTTATTTATATATGTTTATATATAAATATATGCGGTGGCCCCTAGAGACAAAACACGTACAAACTCCAAAACACATTTCTAGCATGAACTGAACTTCCAAAGCAGAGCTACTAGATCACTTAAATTACACAATTGAAAGCATGTGTGTATTGTTTGTGTATTTATACACAGGCACTCATATATATTCAAATAATTAAAAAAAAAAAGTTCATTTACCTGTTACTACCACACACCAAATCCGGTCGTTGGTACTTGCTGGCTTGTGTAGCCACTAGGTAACAAAAGCTCAACACTGCGCCCAGCATCCTGGAGCAGTTCTGTTGTCTTTTGTACGTGTTTTGAGTTTTTACGTGCTTCGGAGTTTTTACGTGCTTCGGAGTTTGTACGTGTTTGTACGTGATTTGAAGTTTGTATGTGCTTTGTCTCTAGGGGCCACCGTAAATATACTTTTATTTATTCACTCCACATAAAATGTAATAAATAAATCATATAATACAAAAATCAACTATTCACATTTCAAATTTTAACTATTTAAATTTTCAGGTTTTTCCTTTTACAAATTTAAAGTGAAACAACACAAAACACTGCAAACCACAACACAATTAAATATAAATTAAAATATGAAAACAAAAAGAAGATGCATATTCTCTGTCATATGGGCCCGCATGAATAAACTTTCTGAATCCTTTATCATCTGCAACCGAAAATAGTTGTGGATGATTACTATACCTTTCTAATGTGACGTTGTTGTCTCTGGCTCTCTTTCTCTCTCTCTCCCTCTGGCTCTGTTCCTGTGCTACTGAGTGTAACTACCGCCCCTCCCCCCTCTGCCCAGCGTAAAGCACAAGGCTCGCGTGTGAAGTGAAGCGGAAAAAAGTGCGAGAGAGAGGGTGAGAGAAAGAAAAAAAAAAACCCACGTGACGGCTCGCAATAAGGAGCCGGCTTGCGTCGTTCACGTCAAAGACCCGGCTCTAAGAGCCATTTCGTTCGCGAACTCATCACTACTGCTTAGTATCTGCAATCTCATTCTTTCAGGCACTACCCATTCTGTCCATTGTGGACACTCCCATTGAAAGTCTTGGCATCTTCAGGAACTGGAAGTAAAACTGGCCGCATTGTCTGTGCTTAAATCACACTGACTGAAACAAAATATTTCAAAAGAAACTTCAAATACATTATTTTAGACTTTAACGCACAAGAAGGTAAACTTTAACTGGCTCCGACTGACACTTGCAGATTTGCATGACAAAAACGGTCATCACACCTTGTATCCTGTGTACAAACAAAATGTTTACAGAGAGGCTGACCCACCAAAATTACAAGCTTGCCGCCTGACAATAGCAGCAGATTGCTCTGGAGCAATAGTGTAAGGCTGTGGCAGATTGGCTTGCTGATCAGGTGACTCTTCCAGGGTCGGCACTGGCCACTTTTACCAGGCGGCTGACAGTTGCAGCATCGGCAAATCTTGATACCAACGGCCAATTTTGGATCTCAGCGCTGAATAAACTGTTATTCATATTAGATAATGGAATAAACTAACAAATGGTTTGGACTGCAAAGAAAAAGGAAGGGTATCCAAAGTGGGCTCAGATAGACATGGAGACAATATGCAAGCCCTATGCAGAGAGACCACAGCTGGGGTTTGAACCTTGGAACTTCTTGCTGCAAAAGTGATAACCACTGTACCACTGCATTGCCCTGCTAGTGCTATTATTACTTCAGCTGAAAATAATTTTCCAAATATGTGATAAATAAGTATTTATTATCTTGCATTACCTTAATTTGACAGCTTTGACCTGATTTTCTGACAATAATCTTCTTGTAAAAAATACATTTCAACTTTTAACATACACAGTAGTATAAGTAGCTTTACTTAGTCTGTTAATATGCTTTTAATTAATAACCGTATGGCATAATAGTTGTAATAAAATTTGCACATAAACATGTTGCTAATATAACCACGTTATACTATTATAATAATTTATTATTATGACTAAGTAGTTAATCAGGCAGCAGCGCCTGAGAGCTGCACCTGACTATTGGCCTCTTTAGAATCTGGGCACCTCTGTGTGCCTCAGACTGTGGCTTAGTTGTGTCTGTGAAAACCAAAACCAAAAATTGTAACGACTGTGTCACAGTCATGCATTCCAGCTTTTTGAGCATTTAACAAAAGCCTTTGTTTTATGGAAGCATGTTTTTGCACATAATGCAGGTGATGGCTTACATTATTGTCACTCCCTCTGAATGGGGAGCTTTATCAGGTGTTGGTTTTTTGGTTAAGCCGATTAAATACTAGCTTTTGAGATGAGCAGTATTTCCAGACTATTTCACATAAAACTTCTTGCAAATTTGGATGTGTTATATCTCTGCCTTTGTGTCATTCTTTTTAACAAAGTTGAAATAAAGCTATAAGTTTCATTTAAATTTAAGCATAATTTTTCTGATGCCACAATCTTTGTATTACAAGCCCCCAACTACCACCACCAAAAAAAGCTGAGTCCTTTAAAATTATTGAAGCAGCAGGATTTGCTGATAAAAATGATTAAATTGTTTCCATGACTGGCACACTATGGATGATGGCCAGATAGCGAGAACAGCGTGAGTGTGTGAGAGTGAGAATGTATGCAGAGACTGACATTTCGACTTTCTCTTTCATTGTGTCTGATGGTCTTTGCTGGACGAACATGATTATAACAGCTACTGTTCCTGCTAAAATGACTTCAGATTAATTAAATGTTGCAGAATAGATTCGGATTCAGGAAATCAGAACTTGCTCCAACAATGAATGTTACATTTCCTAGGAAAAAAGAAAAGTTATACCTCATTTGAGTTCTGGGAATTTATCCAGGCTGAGAGCCAAAAAATTGCTAGTTCAATGGAAACACTGTTTTTTCTTTCACTCACAAAGGACTTAAAGACTCTAGACATCCATTAACTGTAGGGATTAGTTCACTTCTTATTCTGTATGCTGTGTTTTTCTTTCAATATTTCCTAATTTACTCAGACATATGGTTTAAGATTAGATGGGAAGAAATGTGAATGGGATTAGAGTCCAGACAGTACTAGAACATTTATTAAGTGTGACCCACTTGCAATGAAAATCACATGTTATTTTATGTGAGTCCTTGTGTAACCCCAGACTCCTGGATAGGACAGGACTGCAGGACAGAGCTGGATCTCTTCACCAGTCTATTAAGTCGTTTCCTATCCCTCTCTGTGTAGCAGATTGAGCTGACTTTGGCCCTTTTTCTACAGAGCATGAATGTTTTCTGACCAGTCCAGTCTACTGTTTACATGACCATTTTTTTAATAGTTGTCGGAGAAGAACTAACAACCCTCAAAAGTTGTTTTTGTTCATCTGGACCTCGCGTTTTCAGTGAGAGAAAGGTTTCGTCACTCATCCAAGTGACTTCTTCAGTCTCAGCTGACTGCAGGTTCCCACAGTCTTATAAACAGTACATTTGCATAAGGACTGAAGCTAGCACCACTAACAATGGCCATGAGGTCAGTTTCATGATCATATGTCATATGTAGGGATGGGTATTGTTTAGGTTTTATCCGATACCGGTGCCAAACCGGTACTTTTGAAACGGTGCCGGTGCTTAAACGGTGCTCAAACCGGTGCTTAAACATGAGAGGTTTTTGGACAAAGTTTGTGTTTTTTCCATTGTTTAAGCACTGCTTCCAGCCAAGAGTGATACCATATATGCCCTATAGCTGCAGAAAAGGCTAACATTGTTATCTTTTTACAAAAAAAAACAGCTGAACATGAGAGGTTTTTGGACCAATTTTGTGTTCTCCATTCTTTAACACTGGAAGTCCCAGGCTTTTCTAACCCAACCCTGTTTTCTACCTTTTCTTTGGTCATTTTAGCCTTTTTGGCCAGGGTGAAGGGAGTATCTGCCATCAAACAAGAAGACAGCCGCATGTAGCTATGATGTTTGCTAGTTCACCTTACATGCATTAATGTAATAACGTGGTTAGCCTACTCAACGTAAATTACACACGAACAACAATAAGCTGCTCACGCAGAGAAGAACGGCTGCTGCTGCCATCATCATCCGTCATCATTTCTGCTACACTGGCAGGGCTAGGGGCCAGGACTCTACTCTTCGGGTTTTTGGGGGATGTTGCTAACTCTGGGTCTGATAACAGGCACCACACCCGCAGTAGATGCACTTGGTGTGAGGTTTCGCCAGGTGTTTCATCGGATTCGAGGTGTTACCTCCTTTGACAGTATCACAGTATCACCTTAAAGCACTTGTTGCAGGCTGCTGAGTTTGCATATTTTGCTGTGAAGTACAGCCAGATTTTTGACCACTTCGCCTTGGGCGTTTTTAATCTGTAGTTCTGCTCTAAAAGAACGTTCGTACCTGGACCCACCTACTATCCTCGGAAACGTAAAATAGAATCTAAAGTATATCACAGCTCAGGAAAAAAAGCACCGAAATAAAGCACCGAAATAAAGCACCGAAATGTGCGCTGCTTTTCGGTCTGGTTACTACCGTTTATGTCAGAACCGACCGGTACCCATCCCTAGTCATACGTCATGACTCTTCTGTGTTGTGCCATCCTCTTTGCCAGGGGTGTTTGGTTTCCCCGATGTATAAATCATGGCAATCCTCCTGGCAACTCACAGCGTACACTACATTACTCTGTTTGTGCTGTGGGACCGGATCCTTGGGGTGGAACAATTTTTGGTGCAGTATGTTTTGGGGTTTGAAACCCACAGAGACACGGTGTTTAAAGAAAATGCAGCTCAGCTCCCGTACTTCTGATGAGGGATCACTAAAGATTTTCGTGTAGGTAGCAGTTGTCCTTGTCTCCTGGATCGTCTGGAGCATTTTTTTAGGTGGCTTCTTTATTAAGGATGTTTTGATGTGATGTTCTTCTGCTTTCCTGGCCGCCGTATCTGTGGGGATAGTGTTTGCTCTGCATTGTAGATGATGGTGATGATACCCAGTTTGTGCTCCAGTGGATGACGAAAGTCAAACCTTAAATACCGATAGATAAAATGTTGTTAAACAACACATTAGTGTTTTTTCTTACAGTCACGCAGACTCTGGATTCACTGATGCCAGCCAAAATTATGATGAATTAAAGCAAAAAAAGTGTCATTTCATGGGAAATGGATTGGCTATCACAAAGCACAATTTGTATTCGTTCTGTACAATGACATTTTAAATCTTTGAGCAACTATAATTATTTGAGTCCTTTCACAGGAGGATACTAATGGGCCTAAAATTACAAATTTGTGCAGAACATTCACATAATTACAGAATCAAGCTTGAAAATGTTTTCTGGTGATCTCTTTGCACCTTTCATTCCAATAAATGCTGCATCTTGCTATGTGTTGACTTGTCTGTTTACAAGGGTATCTGTTAATCTGTTAATACAGCTATACTATTGCCAGCGCTGAGAGTTCAGATATAGGATTCAAAACAAGGTACAACTTATATAACCTTTAATTTTCTACCACACAGTTGTTGACTGGAAGACAACTGACAGAGTCCTTGGCTTTCTGTGAAGATTTCTTATCTGAGAAAATTCTGATTGGCTTTTTAGGTCTCCAATCAGTTCGCTGGCTACTAGCTAAATCCAGTCGAGTGCTTTGGTTTAAACTAGATTAAAACCAACAATGGTCTAAAAAATTATATATTTTGAAATAAAATAATTAAACATACTAGCTGAAAATGGTTTTTAATTTAGTTTAAACCAAAGCACTCCACTGAATTAGGTAGTAGGCAGCGAGCTGATTGGAGACCAAAACAGCCATTTCGAATTTTAGCATCCAAGTCCAAGTCCTCCAACTACACAATAGTTTAGTTGGAAGAGAGTTTTGTTATTGCTGTGATTCTTCTGGGTCAGGTTTTTTGGGTGTACAGTTCATTGATGACCCAGTTCAAACAGCGAGCCAACCCTCCAGGATTCTTTGAGATGACTCATCTGAGAAGAATCTGAAATTCTTTGGGCGAGCTTTGAACTTTACAAATTCTACTTAACTGGTAGGAAAGAGTTGCACTTCACTGCTCCTTTGCACATTCTGCAAAGAGAGACTGTACTGCTGGACTCACACAACTTAAAGGTGTGGGCTGACACTCGAGAGTCAAATCCCAAGTCAAGTCAAATCCCACATGCGTGTATTTTGTTTATTATTTTCCATGATTCGGGCCCATTTTTCCTTTCATGTAATGCTGTTGTCTTTTTCTGTAAATGATTATTCATGTTCAAATTGACAAAAAAAAATTACAAGTGAATAGAATTCATCAAACCAAGTTCTCTGTTTCATTAGTCAACCACTTTGCTCTAACAGTTGAACCTTAGCAGTTGGTTCAGTACCCATGTAAATATTATAATCTGTATCCTAACTATTGAATGGGGTGTTACATGTGTTTTCTACTTTACAACAAATTAGAGCAAAGCATAGCAACTTCATTGCATTTTTTGGTAAGTTCCTTTTACAAAATATTATGCTGATCATGGCTACGCTCCTTTATATTTTCAGACCTGTTCAGTGGAGTGCTGCAGAGACACAGAGGTATGCATGACAGAGATTTTTAATTACCCTGTTGGGTCTCAAAATGGATTCACTGTAGCCCCTGACATAACCAAGGCCAGGATAAAAGCGACATTTGACATGCTGAACGCTTGCTTTAGTTCCCTACGTTGTCTTAGAGAATCTCCAGAACAGGCCTGCTGGGTGACTTCTGTGTGTGTCGTGCTCCACAATAGCAAATGAACAAGCCCCCCTGTCTCCCAACAGCTCCAACATGTTATTAACCCCACAACCCTGCAACAGTTCACCAGCAGAGCCACAAGAGAAGCCATCAAACTGTAATGTTTTTCTTAATCAAAGAAAAAGGGCTTGTTCTGAAAACTTGAGAAATATTTGTTTTACATTTAAGTATATAATGGCATTGAACTAGATTTCAAGCTCAAGATTCTCCAAATCAAGTTTAATTTGTTATTATTATTTATCTCTTTATTTTTTTTAATTTATTTAATTTTGTACTGAGGTTATGGTTCCCACTATGTAGTTCCCACAGTGGCCTTGAATAAATCATTCATAATGTCTGCTTTAAACTGAAAGATGCACAGCACAGTTGTTTGACTATTTACTAAGTAATGTGATTTTTTTTTTTTTTTTTCTGTGTAGGCATGGTGATGACACTGACTCCTCCTCCAAAATTACCATGCCGGTAGGAGGAATTGAGCCCTTGAAACAGTTGCAGAACACAACCATAACAACTTCAAATTGCAGCCAAGTATCCACACTTTGACAACTTAAGTAGGGCAAACTCAAAATTAATTAAAATTGTTATGTATATATAGCAGATAAGATGCTGTCTCATCATCAAGGGCCTGCTCCTGAGAAAGAAAAAGTGTAAATGGGTGTGTTTCTTCCATGATAAGCTGCTACATATGACATACGTAAGTAGCCCAGAGAGAGCTTTACCTCTCAGTGGGACAATGGATGTGAAATCAAAATAAACTGCAAAGTAAACTGCATAGTATTGACTGTCTAAATGAGAATTCTGTGTAAGCTAATGTTGTTCTGTTAGCAACATATCAGCTTGACACATACTCTGTATACATAACCTGTTTTATGAGCTGCCAACTGGGCCTGACAATACATCCTCTTAACCCCCTTCGTCAAGTGATGACCTTTAACTGTACACCAGTGCAGCTCATCAGTGCGGCTGCACTTATTCCCTGTTGGCTGTGAGTAATTTCAGTACCACTTATAATTTGTCTTTTAGAATTATTTAACCAAAAACCCAGACTGATAGCATTAAAACCCTGTATTCCTAAGCTAAATCAGCTTACCACTTCTGTTTTTATTTGCTCCCAGGTTAGTTAAATTCCCCAAGCTCTGTAGCTGAAATGAAAGCCTGTTATGCCTCTCTTGTTATGAGAACACATAAGAAAATATTACTTTCATTTCATTCTTCTAATATAAAAGTTTGTTCTTTGTTCGTGAAGTATGTTTCAATCCTGCTAGCAGATACGTCCATGTTTTTAACAGGTTTCAGGCTGCAAACACCAAGTCACATGAATGTGCTTTTAGCTAGATTGGGAATACGCCCGGTTGACTTATTGAGTTGGAAATTACCTTCACATTCATTGTTTAATCAAATTGCTAATGTACGGCTAAGAAAACCCAGATAAAGAAAACATATCCTGGGTATGTTTAACTTTAGAGTACAGACCTCAGGCGTGGCGTTTTCTTCTAATAGACACCACTCTATTACGCAAGGTTAAACGTGTATTTTGTTAAATGGTCATACCAAGTTGGCCATGAATGCAAAGCTGATCAAGTGTTTAAAAAATATTGCGTAAACCGCTGAACAGTACAGTTATACAGTCAACTTTATCGTTAAATGTAGCTTGTAGTCCAAGTTGCTTTGAGAAAGCCGTTAGAATAGAAAATCAGAGCATATATGAATTCGACTCCGTGTTGGTGTAATTCAGTTCTTACACCAACACGCAATTTAAACACGCCATTTAACCTGGCAAGGATGTGTTTGAATGGTGGACCACATCTACTACGTTGCTTTCATATGCCTCAGCTCATTTTCTTTTACAAAAATCTCAAGTGAAGCTTTTAAGAAAAATCTAAACATGTACCACAAATTATCTTTTTTTATCCAGTTTAAGTTTGACAATTTACCTGCCACACGAGGCATTATTGCTGTATCCAAAGTCTTACAAACTGAATCCTGTGGTTTTTTCTCTTATTCATGAGTGTCCTCACCTTCCATTTGTTGCATGTTAATATCCAAGCTGGTGGCAGTCATCTGTCAGTGCAAATGGAAAGCAATCCATTGACCCTTTCAGCCCATGTCTATTTCAGCAAAGAATTAAAATAGCTCTTTGTGTAGAATGCATGTACGTTTTTATTAAGGATAAGAGCTTGGCTGTCCTATGAAGAGTGGAAAAAAGACAGTAGCAATTTCTCCTTTTATTAAAGCCAAATAAATCATTTTTTCAGCAGGCCTTTTGGAGGATCGGACCAGTTTATGACTGACTGATAACTTATTTTTTCCCTTTCAGCTTAGAGGCTTCTCAATTCCACATTTCTGGCAGAAGATCTATCTTCTTAGAAACGTAGTTTTAAGACTATAGACCAGGGGTCTGCAACCTTTTACACCCAAAGAGCCATTTGGACTCGGTTTCCACGCAAAAGAAAACACTGGGAGCCGCAAATACTTTTTGACATCTAAAATGAAGATAACACTGTATATATTGTTTTTTACCTTTATGCTTTGTGTGAACAACTAAGGTGTGTTGCTTATGAAATCCATGAAGTGCTACAGAGAAAATTACATTTTATTTCATTTTATATTTATAATCAACACATTTTGAACTCTTAAAGAAATATAACAAAAGGAAAGACACCCAGCTGAACTAAAATGATCCATGTAGAAAACAAAAACTGTTGTCAGCCACCACCCTTATATCGCCTCTGGGCTGTTGGAGCCTTGACCTGACTTTTAAAAAATAATTGGTAAAAAAGCACTATGCTGCTGAAAAATTAAAAATAGATATTTGCAAAATTCTGCCTAAATATGTATTTTACCAGGTTAATGCGTGCGGCGGGGCGTGGTCTGCAGCGCCGCTGCAGGGGAGGCGGACGCACCTGAGCGACACCCGCAATCATGCCTCGCTGCCTTTACGTCTGCGCTATCTGTGCTGTTGTGTTGTTGGTAGTGTATGTCGGGCTGTGAGGTGAAAAGCTACAGCCGGCTGTATGCGTACAGCAACCGTGTGTGAAAAGTGGTCAATAAAGAGATGCTGAAAAGCGTGTTCATGCAAACTTCGTCGGTCTGCCGTGATATGTTTACAATGGGACTTCTGCTCCTGAACCTCTGCGCACAGCGTCTGCTAATCGGGGCTGTACGAAGTCAGTTTACGCAGGACTGTAAGCTGTCATCTGTCAGGCGTGAGCGGTGTTTGTCTTTAACATAGTTCACGGTGGAGAATAGCTGCTGACATAATGTGGATCCGAAGATCTATAATTGGCCTACCTGGGGTTGAAAGTCTCGATAAATGCACGGCGTTTCGGCGGGTACACCGGCTTCCGCGACCGCGAGTGTGACTCTTATTTTGAGCGATGAAAAAATAATAGAATATAATTTTATTTTTATATTTCAATATCACAATAATCTTCCAATTTAGAACTACAAGTTAAAAAGAACTAACATAAATAAAATACACTTCAGCTAAATACTTATAATTTATTTTCCCAAACCACGCGGAGCCGCAGTATAAGGACTAAAGAGCCACATGCGGCTCTGGAGCCGCAGGTTGCCGACCCCTGCTATAGACTAAAAGTAAAACCCAAAAGCTTTCAAACACATCACTTTTTGTTTTGCCCTTGGCTGTAGAAATGAGTTTGGGGATATAGTGTCCACGTTCAGTCTCTGTCTGATGAAGAAAAATCCGAGTCTCTGACTCTAGCTTGTCAGTCTAGTACCCACCGGTGCACCTGACTCAAACAGGCTCTTCTCTACACATTCCTCAATCATAAAGTCCTAACCAACAAGAGACAAAGGAAAAGTTGACACACACACACACACACACATGATGTGATTCATGATATGAATGACAGTCTGTACTGGCACAAAATGGCGCTAAACATGTTCTTAAAAACTTTGAATTTAAACACCTATTTCTCAAATCCAGGCTGCCCCTCCCTGAGCCTGGTTGTGCCAGAGGTTTCTTCCACTTGAAGGGAGTTTTTCCTTCCCACTGTCGGCAAAGTGCTTGCTCATAGGGGGTCACATGATTGTTGGGCTTTTCTCTCTATGTATTATTGTAGGATCTACCTTATAATATAAAGCACCTTGAGGTGATTGTTGTTGTGATTTGGCACTATATAAAGAAAATTGAATTGAATTGATTATCCACTTTAATTGTTGTTTGTTACTTCATTATTTTTGTCACCATGTCTCCTCACATTCAGTGCAGCATCATCACAATACAGCATGGCTAATAAAACCCATTTGACTTTGAAATTTTATTTTACTGTTATGAATAAAAGGATAAGGAAAAAAAATCATGCAAATTGCTTCGTAGATCCCAGGCCATGATGCCAGTCATGGGCCAGCTTTTGTATAATGCACATTATATGCACATTAAGCTATCAAATGATTTTTGTAATGTTGATTTTTGTTACATCCAGGGCTCTATTTACTAGGAGGGAGTTTTTTATTTTCTTCTCTTGTTTGTTTGCAGGCCTGCTGTCACACCTTAATGCACAGCTTAAGTCACTTCTTCCTCATTAGTGGACTAAAAGCCTGAATAAAAAAAGCCATACTAATTCACTGCCGTGGGTGGGGCATCTGGGAGGTGGTGATTCTGCTGCTGTGAACTGTCATCCTGTGTAGCCAGCACTTCTGTGGTTAGATCTCTTTGTTTTGATGAACTGGGTTAAGATATTTTGTTTTTCAAACTAGTTTTTTTCTGTTTTCTGGCCAGCCAGGGAGTCCAGGCATTGCACTCTTGTTTTGTTAGTTGGGAATTGTTTTTTTTTTTTTTCAGTCAGAGACACTTTTTTGTTTGTTGTTTTGACCTTGGAGAACCCGAGGTCTATAGCTTGCTCTTCTTTTTAAGTCCCGTGTGGGGCCTGTAATAAATTACTTTAATACTGAGACAGGTTTGTTCTTTGGTTTTAACAAAGCAAAGGACCCAAAACAATAAAATTTTGTTTTTAATAAAAAAGTTGTCAAACTGTCAAAACCATGATGACTATGATGCCAAGCTTAATTTTTAAATTAATAAAATGATCTTGTTGCTAATGATTTTATTATGAAATGTTGGACTCAGAATTGATTTTAAAGTTGATTATTTTAACATGACAGGCTGCTGAAAATGAATACATTTCAGAGCCAAACTCATGGCTATTAGAGGGGATGCAGTTGCAGCTACACTGGCTTCATTCCTCAGTCCCAGAGGTTTCTCCTTGTTAAGAGCTTATGGTCAGACCCCCTGATTATGATGTTGGTGTCAGAGAGGAAAATAGAGTTAGACAACAAACTAGCAAGACAACAGCAAGGGTATAAACAATGCAAGATTCAAAGAGCAGTAACTTTATATGTTTTTTTTCTGATGGCTTAATTTTATGAAAAAAAAGGCCATTAACATGAACAGAAATGCCTGCATGCCAGCCACCTGAACATAATTAAGAGTGATACTGTAATAACATCTACAAGTTGAAAGGAAAAACACGTTTCCTTGCCTGTGCTCCTTGTCAGGGTCACGCTTGCCTGATAATCTGGTTAGGGTTGAACAGTTTCCAGTAAATCCCACGAATTAAGCCAAATCTAGAAACCCTCACTATTCAGTGGCCCAAAACTATCTTTCATCATAACTTTGGATTAAGGTTACTGAGCGTGCCCAAGCTTTGAATGTAGGGGTTAAATAAAGGTAATCTGAAGCACACTCATAAAGTATATACAATTTGGTGATAATGTCAGTACGAATAATGTACTGCAAGTAAACAGTTTGAATTTATATATCTTTTTAAATGCCCGTGAATGGCAGGTCATCTCAGGAGGAAAAGGACATTTCCCCGAACAACTCCAAATTAGGTGAGGTGCAGAGGTCAAATCAATATTGAATTCCCAGAGACAGAATGAGGCTTAATCACCCCCATTCTCTGCTGGCCATCAGGGCGGGGGGGCTGGGAGGAGGTGTTGGCCGTCCAATTGGGATCTGGGATGCGGTTGGGGTGAGAGAAGGAAAACTAAGGAAAATGAATAACAGATATGATTCAATGCAGAGAGATCTATTAATACATACTGAGTGAGAAAGGTAACTGGAAAGGAAAAACTCAATGCATCATGGGAATCCTCGGCAGCCTACGTCTATTGTAGCTAGGGTTGCAAAATTCCCGGAATTTTCAAAGATGGAAGCTTTCCATGGGAATAAACGGGAATTAACGGGAATTTATGGGAATAAACTGGGAATTTTCAAAATTGAAGGTTGGCTCTTGTTAGGGAACTTAAATATAGTTGAGCAAAGTATATTTTAGCATAATATTAACAAAAACAAACAAATGCAATTCAAATACACTTGAATATCCATGCCATTCCTTAATCACATGTACAGAGCACATTCTTGCTGCATGGCTATTGAGACCACCTACTGGCACTGTGCATGCCTCCATCACATGTACTCATGGACCACACTTTTGAGCCTGAAAGACAAAGAGTATTGAAGGCACACATTTGAGCCTGTCTACTTAACAAGTGAGGTACGTTTTGATAATATTATGGGAAAATATATTCATTAAATGTTTAAATTGTGAATATCACATAAAATGTATTAATCTGGTAGATAGCAATCTGATAAGATGCTAAATAAAATGCTAGCATCTGTTAGATGCTAAATAAGCCATAGCTAGTATAACATAAAGAAGATGCTAGCTTCCTCATTTGGCTGTTTTGTTTTGAAGATCATTCCAGTTGTTTAGCTAGCCTTACTATTTATATCTGTTTATTATCATATTGCAATTGTATTATTACGATCTCTTGCATTGCATTAGCATTTTTACAAGCTCTTGTTTTATTTTACAGAAAAATGCCACGTGCGCTATCTGATGTGTGGAGACATTTTACACTAGCTAATGTACAAGGGAAATCTGTATATATGTGTAAGTATTGTGATAAGACGTACGTGAAGAATGCCACAAAAATCCAGCAGCACATTGCAAAGTGCAAAAAAATTCCTCAAGGCCCAACACATGCAGCAGCCAGAAGTTCCACTCAAGGGGAAAATGAATCTGTTTCAGCTGTATCAGAGTCAGATACCCACTCATCAGCTCCTGGTCCCTCTGGCATCAGAGGATTCTTTGATTTTATGGATGACACTAGCCAGAAAAACGCAGATGAGTGTTTCGCTCGTGCAATCTATGCAACTGGCTCACCCCTGATGCTGACATCCAATGTGTACTGGAAGAGATTTTTGAATGTTCTCCGACCAGCATACATTCCCCCAAACAGACATGCATTGTCTACTCATCTACTGGATGAAGAGTTCAGTCGAGTTCAAGCAAAGGTGAAACAGACCATTGACCAAGCTGACTGTATTTCAGTCATCTCTGATGGATTAGCAGAGCAGAGGAAACGGCTGTGGTCAAGTCATTGGAACACCGGATGGAGTTCTGCATGAAGCCAGTGCATGCAGCAGCATACATGCTGGACCCCAAATATAAGGGCATACTTTCTGGGGAAGAGATCAACGGTGCCTATGCGGTCATTACAGCCATGTCTGACCACCTGGGTCTCGATAAAGGCAAAGTTCTAGGCAGTTTGGCAAAGTATCGAACAAAGCAAGGCCTTTGGAAAGGGGATGGAATATGGCAGTCATGCCAGCACATATATGCAGCCACCTGGTGGAAGGGACTATGTGAATCTGAGGCCCTTGCACCTGTAGCCTCCATCCTCCTCCAAATCCCACTATCATCAGCCGCCTCCAAGCGCAACTGGTCACTGTTTGGGAACACCCACACAAAGGTTCGCAACAGGCTCACAAATGTGAGAGTGGAAAAGCTGGTCGGCATTCGGGCAAGCCTACGGCTCTTTGAGCCTGACACAGAGCCATCCTCAACAAGGCTGGAAAGTGACACTGAAGAGGAAGACTCAGAGTTGGATGCTGAGGAAGTGGACATGTTGTTGGATGATGATGAGGTCCAGGAAGAGTCTATTGACTGAGCAAAAATGAGAAAAGAGGATTGCTTGAAGGAAGATTTGCATGTTTAATGGGATGTTTTGGAGGATACGTGGCATTTTTCATTTAACCTTTTGAATGGGACTTTGTGGAGATTTTTGGACAGGGGGCATTTTTGAATGAGCGGGGTTAAGGGATGGTAATATTGAACTCAACATTTCTGTTTTTATTCATCCATGAAACAAGTTATTGAAATGTGTTCTATTCTGCTGTACTTACAAATAAATCTGTTGAAATATCTGTTGAAAACATTTTGCATGGAGATTTTCTTATGATTTCTGTTTATATTTATGCTTGGAAATAATATATTTCCAGTTAGTTCCCATTAATTTCCATAATTCCCATTATTTCCATGGAAAGTTTCCAATATGGAATATTTCCAAAATTCCCAAGCTTAACTTACCTTGGAAATTTACTGGAAACTTTTCGGAAATTTACTGGAAATTTTCCGCCCCTTTCCAACCCTAATTGTAGCATAACTAAGGGAGGATTCAGGGTCACCTGGTCCAGTCCTAACTATATGCTTTAGCAAAAAGGAAAGTTTTAAGCCTAATCTTGAAAGTAGAGATAGTATTTGTCTCCCGAAGCCAAACTGGAAGCTGGTTCCACAGAAGAGCGGCCTGAAAACTGAAGGCTCTCCGGCCCATTCTACTTTTAAATACTCTAGGAACAACAAGTAGGCCTGCAGTGTGAGAGCAAAGTGCTCTAATAGGGTGATATGGTACTACAAGGTCATTAAGATAAGATGGGGCCTGATTATTTAAGACCATGTATGTGAGGAGCAGGAGTTTGAATTCAATTCTGGATTTAACAGGAAGCCAATGAAGGGAAGCCCAAACTCTCTCTTTCTAGTCCCTGTCAGTACTCTTGCTGCAGCATTTTGGATTAGCGTCACTCTGAGACAGGATATTTCTAATTTTAGAGATGTTGCGCAAATGGAAGAAAGCAGTCTTACATATTTGTTTAATATGTGCGTTGAAGGACATATCCTGGTCAAAAATGACTCCAAGGTTCCTCACAGCATTACTGGAGGCCAAGGTAATGCCATCCAGAGTAAGAATCTGGTTAGATACCATATTTCTAAGATTTTCAGGGCCGAGTACAGTAACCTCAGTTTTATCTGAATTATGAAGCACAAAGTTAGCGGCCATCCAGGTCTTTATGTCTTTAAGACATTCCTGCACTTTAACTGGGTGGGTGTTATCTGGCTTCATAAATAGATAGAGCTGGGTGTCATCTGCATAGCAGTGAAAATGTATGCTATGTCTTCTAATGATGCTGCCTAGGGGAAGCATGTATAATGTAAATGTGGCCAGATGGGCTACTCGCCTTTCTTTTTCCCCCTCGCACGCTCTCTCCTGCGCTCGCTCTCTTCGCCGCGCAACTAGGTTAATTGGGAACCCACCTGCATATTGATTGCAGGGTGGCGTTAGCCCGTATAAAGCAAGCCGGTGTTTTTGTTAGGATCATTCCTCCCGTGCATTCGGTGCAAAGCAGCAGTAAATGCTGGCCCACTGTGACGGACTGATCAGCAAGAGTCGATCATATGACAGCTACAGGTATGCTCTCGCTTAACCTCAGATTCCCTCCGAGCACTGGAATTTGTGTTAATATAGTTTTTGCGGCCTGTTGTAGCGCGGCAGTTTGTTTTATTCCGGCGTTGCGGAGAGAGGTGCTCGTGTTATCCCCACCAGTGAGAGTATAGCGCCTCCGTTCCTGGGGTAAGCTGTTAAAACGACTTTTATTAGCATTCATAGCTATAAGAGTCTAAGGTTATATTTATCTGTTTTAGGGTTTGACTGCTGTATTCGCCTCTCCGTGGCAAATCGCCCAACCTAAACCGGAAGAGTGAAACGCCTTCCCAGCCGCTGTTGTGAGGACTCCTCCTCGGTGGAGCCTGCTGTCTTGTGTTACGAAATCAGTTTTACCCCTGTTCTTTTATTCGTCGAAACTTCCAGAGACGGCACCGGATAGAGGTGCGCGGGGAAGCAATTAGATGGGAAAGAGAAGGGTTTTCAGGCGGTGTTTGCGACCGTGGCTATTCCCACCCATCAGCGTATGGTTTCCAGTGTGGGGTGCACACTAGCCCTAGGTTCGCTCCTGTTGGTACACCCGAGTCCGAGTGGCGTGAGCTAAAGGAACTCCTAAAGCACCAACAAGAGCAGTTAAATCAGCTCACTGAGACAGTGGTTTCTTTACAGAACCCCCGAAGAGGTGTTCGGCCTTCACGGGCTGGCTCGGTGATTTGTCGCCGGTGTCAGCAGCCAGGACACTTTGCTAGGGAGTGCACTGGGGAGCGGGCTTCACGCCGCCCCAGAGCAGGTCCTGATTCAGGCCCTCCTTATACCGCAGTTGGCAATCGTCTTCCCGCTACCCAGTCGGAAAACTAAAGCCCTCTGAGCTGCAGAGTCACAGTTCAGGTGGGGAGTTCACTGGCTCACAGAAAGATAGGATTGGCAGGCTAATTTCATCGTGTCCAAAGATAGATGTGCTGATTAGTGGGGTGACTGTCCCTTGTTTGGTGGATACTGGGTCCATGGTTTCCACCATCACAGAAAGTTTCTTTTTGGCACATTTTGCCCCTTGGGGACAAGAACGCCTTCAGTCATGCCATTGGTTACAGCTTCGGGCTGCCAATGGGCTTGCCATCCCTTACATTGGCTATTTGGAGCTCAGTGTACTCCTGTGTGGCAAGGAAATGCCCTCTTGTGGGATCCTTATAGTGAAGGACCCTCCTGGTGCCACGCCCTCTGTTCCTGGTATTTTAGGAATGAATGTAATCCACCGCTGTTATCAAGAGCTGTTTGGGGCTTTCGGTGGCTCCTTGTTTAATTCTCCTTCTGTGTCACAGGCACCGAGACCAGTTTTGGAGGCCTTACATCAGTGTCACCGGTCTGCAGCCCAAGCCCCAGAGGACCCTGTCGGTACCGTTAAGGTACAGGGCCCGCGGGCTGTGCGGATACCTGGTGGCGTCATGCAGCTGGTGGCTACCACCTGTTTTCAGCAGTTGTTAGGTCAGGCTGTGCTTTTTGAGCCTTCTGAGTCCGGGTTGCCAGTTGGGTTGCTGGCCTCTTCATGTTTGGTCCAGGTGGATAAGGGCGTTGCCTACATCCCAGTCACCAATGTGGGGACAGCTGAAGCTGTTCTCCACCCACGGACCCGTTTAGGAGTGATAAGCAAAGCTACTGTTGTTAGCCTCCCTGCTGGTGTTAGCGAGGAACACTCTTTTCCCGTTACCGTTTCCTCCCATACCACCAGCAGCCCTGCTCAAGAGATGGTAGATGCAATTGACCTGTCTGCTCTCGCTGAGTCAGAGCAACATGAGGTACGGTTACTTTTGCAGAAGTACCGCTCTGTTTTCTCCACTTATGAGGGAGACTTGGGCTGCACAAACCTCATTTCACACAACATACCTCTGATTGATGACGCACCCGTCCGGCAGAGGTACAGGCGAATTCCTCCTTCTGATTATGAGGCTGTCAGGGCCCATATCAACCAGCTACTGGAGGCCCAGGTAATTCGGGAGAGTAGCAGTCCTTATGCCTCTCCCATTGTGTTGGTCCGCAAGAAGGATGGAAGTCTCCGTCTGTGCGTTGACTACCATTTGCTGAATAGCAAAACAAGGAAGGACGCCTTCCCCTTACCTCGCATCTAGGAAAGTCTGGATGCCCTTGCTGGCGCACGCTGGTTTTCTACCATCGACCTGGCCAGCGGGTACAACCAGGTGCCAGTTTCTGAGCAGGATAAGCCCAAGACCGCTTTTTGCACGCTGTTTGGCCTGTTCGAGTGGAATCGTATGCCGTTCGGGCTGTGCAATGCTCCTGGTACCTTCCAGCGCCTAATGCAGAGGATGTTTGGGGATCAGCAGTGCCAATCATTACTGCTGTACCTAGATGACATCATTGTGTTCTCCTCGTCTGTTTCTCAGCACCTGCAACGGCTGGAGATGGTGATGGCAAGGCTGCAGCAAGAGGGGCTCAAGGCTAAGCTAGAAAAGTGTGCCTTTTTCCAGCAGAAGGTTAACTACTTGGGCCATGTAATCTCTTGCGAGGGTGTCTCCACCGATCCAGCCAAGGTTGACGCAGCAGCCAAGTGGCAGTGTCCTCGTTCCGTGTCAGAGTTGAGATCCTTTTTGGGTTTCGCCAGCTATTACCGGTGCTTTGTGGAGGGGTTTGCCACATTGGCGGCTCCCCTGCATCAAGTGGTGGCTAAATTGGCTGGCACAAGACAAAGAAGGGCTCGGGACAGAGTTTGAGTACTATTTGGACACCTCAGTGTGAGGAGAGTTTTGAGGCCCTGAAAGCAAAGCTTGTGTCTGCCCCTGTGCTGGCGTATGCTGACTTTGCATGCCCATTTATCTTGGAGATTGACGCCAGCCATAGTGGTTTGGGTGCAGTTCTCTCCCAAGACGTAGAAGGTGTTGTTAGGCCAGTGGGTTATGCCAGTCGAGGTCTTCGGCCCCATGAGCGCAATATGGACAATTACAGCTCCATGAAGTTGGAGTTTCTTGCGCTCAAATGGGCCATGGCAGAGAAGTTCCGTGAGTACCTGCTGGGGCAGAAGTGTGTGGTTTACACTGATAACAATCCACTCAGTTACCTCTCTTCAGCTAAGCTGGGTGCCACCGAGCAGCGGTGGGCCTCCCAGCTGGCGGCGTTCGATTTTGAGATTAAGTATCGCTCAGGCCGCAGTAATAGGAACGCTGATGCTCTCTCTCGACAGTATGAGACGAGCTCCAGCTTGGCCGAGGGTGTGTTGCCTGGGACTTCTGTCCCAACTTCACTTCAGCAGGCTCAGTGTCCAGCAGTTTTGCCCTCCGTTACTCAGTTGGAGATTGGGGCCTTTCCATCTCACTCTCTGGGGGATATTCGTGCTTTGCAGGAGGCTGACCCCCTCCTCAAGGATTTCTTGGTATACTGGAGGAGGCACACCCTGCCCTCTTCGGAGGAAAGGAGTCAGGTCCCCAAACCAGTCATGGTTCTGATGCGTCAGTGGGATCGTCTGGTGGAGAAGGATGGCATCCTTTATCGGCGTATTTTGCGTCCGGGTGGAGGTGAGGAAGCCCTCCAACTTGTTCTTCCAGAGGCTCTGAAGCCTGAGACCTTGAGGCAGCTGCACCAGGACCATGGGCACCAAGGTATTGAGCGTACCACTGAACTGGTCAGGCAGCGTTGCTATTGGCCCGGGATGTCCTCTGACATCAAGCAATGGGTTCAGCGTTGTGAACGCTGTCAGGTCGCAAAGGACTCAGAGTTGGGGTCTCATAGTTATATGGGTCACCTGTTGGCGTCTACACTGTAAAAACGATAACTAGTAATTGTTGATTTGATTAAAGTTTTCAAATTAAACTGACTTAGAAATAAAACTTTCCATTTACAACCTACAAAAGCTTGTCTGCCCAACAAATTTCTTCCATTGTTGTCCTAACTAAGATTTTCTAGAGAGCATAACAAAGATTATCAACTTTTGAGTAGATTTTTTGAGTCAAGTTGGGAACCTGTGGGAAACCCCGTAGATGACTGGCACACGTGGTCTGTGCCAAGTTTGAACTGGACCAAACGAGCCTGAGCAGACTGAGCTGTGTGATAGTGGTTTGTCAATGTGTTCTGGACTGAAAACCTGCTAAGAAAATTTGAAGAAACGTGGCCAAAGTTGGATGGAAATTACCATTTTTCGACCATTACGGATTTTACCTGGTCTGAAGTTGGACTGTATTTTTTGACCATTTTTCGGACAGGACAAGCTGCCGACTATTTGCCCTAGCAGGTAAGCTAACCAGATCTATTATTAGGATTTTCTAAAAGTGCCTAGGCTGCATCCTCCTCAGGACCCAGGAGGGTGGAATGAGTAAAACACTGAAAAAAAAGGCAAACAATAACATATTTCAGTTATCTAAGTGACTTATATATCATGTTTAAGCTAGCGAAGGACCGGGGGGGGGGGGGGGGGGGGGGGGGGGTGGGGGTTGGGGGTGAAAATGATATGCCAGCCAGCTAGCTATCAAAGCCGGTGGTAACAGACGTGTCCGAAAACATAGAAGCATTTTTGCAAATATGTGTTGTCTTATTAAACTGAGCAGATATTTGAAATTTACACAGCTACATTCTCGCCTGAAAAGATCTTAAAAGTTTACTTTGTGAGCCGAAAAGGGTAATAAGAGTAATATTAAAACTACGTGGCTGCCGCCATTGTTGGAAACTAGAATCGGCTGGGCCGCGCTATGAATTCTGGCATAGGGTGGGCCACAAAGGATACACCTGACCCATCCTTCAAAGCTGTGGAAAGTATTGTATTGTTTTGAGAGCCTTTTTGTTGGTGGAGTATTGATTTTATGTACAATTCCACGGGTAGACGCGATCTGTATGGTCCGACTTTGCACATGCGCAGTAAGGATCAGGGAGTCCGATCCGTAACTCTTTTTTTTCTACATTATATTGAAATGTTTCATTATTGCAAGCATTTTCTCTCAGGCGGAGAGAGGTCGTGGAGTGTCAGCCTATGGTGTCCAGTGTGTGTGTCCAGGAGAGATGACCTGCGCTGTTTTACTCTGTGGAGGTAAGACCTCCTAAGTCCTAATTTATTTATAATTTAATTATTATTCAAATTGGGCATGATTTATACTAGATTGACTATATTGAAGTAGTACAGTATTTGCTAGGGCAATGCATTGGCCAACTTTATTATATTGTGCTACTATTCCAGTCAAGACCCTTGCCAGTGTTACATTGAAATCCTTACCCTGAACTTTTCTTTACACAGAAAATGTGTAAAGAAATTTCTTTCAAGAAAAGAGTCCCCATGCTAAATCGAAATTGTGAAACAGAAAGGCAATCTCATAATTTTGACTTAGCATGTTTTTTTTTGTTTTTCTTTTAGTGCTAGAAATAGGACTTCTATAGACTGAGATGGTTAGGGAAAGAATACTAAGGCAGGTCACAGAATCTGATTGGTCACAGATTTTGGTGCAACTTAGAACATAATATGTATTTGCATATTGATACTGGGTTTTGTGGAGGGTATTTCTATTCCTGTGCAAAATACGTATTCATGAGAGATTTTTGAAGTAGGTTTTGCTGTTGATAACACAGTCAGGCATATAACATGGTGCAGGCTGTCCAAGACAGCTACCCAGGAATTTTCTGTGCTGAATAAATGACAATATTTTGGTGAATGTCTTGTTTAGATATCTAAAAAATTTCATCGGATCACAAGCAAAGACCTCCTGGGGACCTTCAATGCATCCCTTGACAAATTTGTGCCTGGCTTGCTGAAACTGTACCGGCCTAAGAAAGGAGCTCTTTGTGAGGAGATGGAAGACCTCCTGGATAAACTTGATGAACAGGTGAGTGAAGTGCTTCTTTATCTTGACATTTTTAGAAGAGAGAATACTTTTCTCTTAACAGAAACTGAAAAAGATGTTGGCTTCAAACAAAACACATCAGTGGACATGTCAGTAAAAATTAATGTCATCCGTCATTGCTTTGTTCTTATTTGGCAGTATTTCTATTTAATTTGTAAATAGAAAGTAAAAATGTTAACATGATGTTGTTGTTGGGGTTTTTTTGTAAGTTTTGCGTGTTGCTGGGTCTGACCTGTGCTTTATTTTCATTACTATGAGAGTTCTGATTTTGCATTGTGTATAGTACACCATGTTACTACACTAATTGAAATTCTTGTTTTCCACTGAATACTCTTTAGACATCCGACATTGTGTCCAAAGGGCACCGAGAGGCTAGCCCATTTTCCTCAGAGAGGATGCAACAGAGGTTTTCCTGAAGTGCTTAGTAAGTACAAAAAAGTAATGCAAGTAAAAATAATTGCTATGAGATGTTTTTAAAGATGAGTTAATCCAAAATGGAAATGTACACTTCCTCAGTGCAGTCCAGATAATTTTATAGTGGGGATTGCAGTTGTCATAACTCTCACTCCTTTTTTTTCTGCTGAGCAGCAGCTGGGCATTGTTAGTGGGTGTTCCATAGCAGAAAATATTTTTGTACAAAACTCACAAGGTGGCATTAATTAAAGGAAAATAAGCTTTTTGTTCTTAAAACCTCTATAAGTCAAATGACCAGCATGGTATAGAGGTTAAAGTTAAAATCTTTACAAATTTGTTTTGTCTTTAGTTTTTCTTAGCTTTCAATAATTCATATTTTACTTTTCTTCAGGACACTGACATTTTGTAACCAGTGTTGAACGGTGCATCAGTTGCCATCCTCACCATCCTACAAGATGACAATGCCGATACGTCTGTGCGAGAACATGGAGTTGTGTTGGAAGGGGACATCGTGCTACATAACATTCCAGATCTCTCTACTGCCTTGGCATACCTCTTTGGCCTTCTGTATGCCCTCAACATTGATTATCCAAAGCAGATGAGTTACACCTTTAAAGCAATTGAGGCCATCTTATTTTGACCTGGTCGGACAATATGAAGGTGAAGTGGATAAATCATTATTCGAAATGTAAATTTTAGTCAGATGAATCTGTATTGTTGAGAATATATGGTGAAAATTTGTCTTGTAGTATTTTAAAAGACTTGTTATAGTGTTTTCCATATGAAGCATAGAACTGGTGTTTTACCTGTTAGTTTCCTCTTCATTGATGGTAACGTTTCTAATAACTTTTAACTTCCATAGTTCATCATAGTAAGCCCATGTAAAATGTCAATATCTGGGTACATAGGCAATCGTTTGTGGAATTACCCTATTTAAGGTGCAATCGTTATGTTCAGCTTTTACAAGACGGTCAGGGTGTGTGTGCGTGAATTATTAAGTTGCTGGACACTTTTCTTTTTTGGTTCTGGACTGGAATTTTAACGTCTCTGCTGGGGTGCTCAAAGCACCCAAAAGAAACTGGCAACACGTTTTTGTTTGTTTGTTATTTCTTTTTCTTTCTTTCTTTTTTTTTTTTTTAACAGAAATTGACCCTACTGCCCATGACATTCTGAAATGTACTGAAAGCACTGTTGAACAAAATAAATAAGCTTTTAGATAAAATTGAATTGTGCTTTGTTTTATTCTATATCTATTTATTGAGTGTTCTTTCAAGTATAATCACAGCATACATTTTCCTTTGTTTATATAGGTACATTTTCAACTCACTGGAGTAAGAATTGTATGATTACTCAACAAGAATATCCTTGTTTGGTGAAGGCAGAAAAACATGGCATTGAAACCAGAATTTCTTCGTTAGACTTCCAGGATTATCCTAATTAGGTGAACAAGAAGAACCAAGTTGGCAGAACTTGTAAATCTTAGTTAAGTCAACAACAGTTGCAAAAGTTGAGAAAACTCAAAAATCTCTTGCATCATGTTGCCTTGAAATTTTAAGTTTTCTTAACTTTTTCTTTTTTACAGTGTAGGCCAAATGAAATCCTGGCCATAGACTTCACGGTGTTGGAGCCTTCCCGTAGTGGAGTTGAAAACGTCTTGGTTATGACGGACGTTTTGAGCAAATACACTGTTGCAGTCTCTACCCGGGACCAGCGGGCCTCTACTGTGGCCCAGGCCCTGTTAACAGAGTGGTTTTTTAAGTTTGGTGTTCCTAGCCGCCTCCACTCTGACCAGGGTAGAAACTTTGAGAGTTTGGTGATGCAACAGCTATGCGAGTTGTATCGGGTAGCTAAGTCCTGTACAACCCCTTACCACCCAGCGGGTAATGGGCAGTGTGAACAGTTTAACCGAACCCTCCATAACCTCCTCCGGACCCTGCCATCATCTCGGAAACGCGACTGGGCTGCATGCTTACCCCATGTGCTCTTTTGCTATAATAGCACGCCGCATCAGGGCACTGGAGAGTCGCCATTTTTCCTGATGTTTGGCAGGGATCCTAGGCTGCCTATTGATTTCCTTCTAGGCCGCATTCAGGACCCAGTGCCTGGAGAGGTACAGGACTGGGTGGCCGAGCACCAAGCCAGGTTAATGGTGGCGTTCGAGGAAGCTCGGGCACGGTTGTCGCTGACCGTCGCAAGGAGCGGCATGACCAGAGAGTCCACCCTGTTCCTTTAAAGGTCGGTCAGCAGGTGTATCTTCGAGATCACAGCGCCCGGGGCCGGCACAAGATCCAGGACCTGTGGAGCTCTGTGGTCTATCAGGTGTTGAGGGCACCCCAAGAGAATGGGGCTGTTTATACCATTGCCCCCGTGGGAGACTTGGAGAATGTCCATCGCTACATGTTGAAGGCACAGGTCAGCCTAGGGCCTCCTACACCTGGTCCACAGGTCCCACCCCCACCTGTGCCTGCTGACTCAGAGCAGACCTCTCTGAGTGACGATGAGTTGTGGCTCCTTGTCCCTGAGGTACCCTCACACCCTGTAGCACCTGTGGCGTCACTTTTCGATGCCTCTAGAGTTCCATCGGTGGAGCTCAGGTCTACTCCCAGTGTGATTGTAGCACCCCCGACCTCTGCTCCCCTAGGTTCTTCCTCAGGCTTTGTTGAACCGCCTGAGGTGAGTGGGCCACACTTGCGGAGAACAGCACGTTCGACAGCTGGTCAGCACTCAAATGTTCATCACTTGCCACGTCCTGTTGAATCTGCACCAGTCGCTAATGCTCAGCTTGCCGTATTCAGGCCATGGTGTTAGGTTCCTTGAGTTATTGTCGGGGCGCCAATACAAAAAGGGGGGGTAGATGTGGCCAGATGGGCTACTCGCCTTTCTTTTCCCCCCTCGCTCGCTCTCTCCTGCGCTCGCTCTCTTCGCCGCGCAACTAGGTTAATTGGGAACCCACCTGCATATTGATTGCAGGGTGGCATTAGCCCGTATAAAGCAAGCCGGTGTTTTTGTTAGGATCATTCCTCCCGTGCATTCGGTGCAAAGCAGCAGTAAATGCTGGCCCACTGTGACGGACTGATCAGCAAGAGTCGATCATATGACAGCTACAGGTATGCTCTCGCTTAACCTCAGATTCCCTCCGAGCACTGGAATTTGTGTTAATATAGTTTTTGCGGCCTGTTGTAGCGCGGCAGTTTGTTTTATTCCGGCGTTGCGGAGAGAGGTGCTCGTGTTATCCCCACCAGTGAGAGTATAGCGCCTCCGTTCCTGGGGTAAGCTGTTAAAACGACTTTTATTAGCATTCATAGCTATAAGAGTCTAAGGTTATATTTATCTGTTTTAGGGTTTGACTGCTGTATTCGCCTCTCCGTGGCAAATCGCCCAACCTAAACCGGAAGAGTGAAACGCCTTCCCAGCCGCTGTTGTGAGGACTCCTCCTCGGTGGAGCCTGCTGTCTTGTCTGTTTGACCCGTGGGGTATAAGCCTTCCTGCGTGTGTGTGTGTGTGTGTTTCCTTTTATTAAAGTTATTAAAGTGTGTTTTAGTTTTTTTATGATCTGTAGCGAGCCTGACGCTCAGTGTCCTTTTATTCTTTTAACATATTTTTCTGTGTTTTATTTCAGTGAACGGAGGACGTGCCAGTGGCCCTGGGACCTCAGGTGGTGGGTCGTTTTCACACTTTCTTTTGTACAGCACCGGGTGGGTTGCAGTGATTTTCTTTTTTGTGTGATTTTCTTTTGGGTCCACGGCTGCTGGTAAGTCCAAGTTCCCTGATTGTTTTATTTTCACTTTAGGACACTGTCAACAATGGCGCTACATCTTGGGTTTTAATATTTTATTTATTTTTACTATAAATAAAACTGTTTTAATATTGGAGCCAACCTGCCTCAGTGTGCATCCTTGAATCTGTGCGGCCTCCTTTTATTCTTTTTATCTATTTTTCTTAAATATATTTCCTGGGGGTGAAATTCCCCTAGGTGGCATTGTCATTTTATTACTTTTTATCTAACCCCGCCGACCAATTTCTCACATAAACAGAATTGGTCCTAGCACCGAACCCTTTGGAACTCCATAATTAACCTCAGTGTGTGAAGAGGACTCTCCATTTAAATGTACAAATTGGAGTCTATTAGATAGATATGATACAAACCACTGCAGTGCAGTACCTGTAATACCTACAGCATGTTCTAATCGCTCTAATAGGATATTATGGTCAACAGTATCGAACGCTGCACTGAGGTCTAGCAGGACAAGCACAGAGATGAGTCCACTGTCAGAGGCCATAAGAAGATCATTTGTAACCTTCACTAAAGCTGTTTCTGTGCTGTGATGAGCTCTGAAACCTGACTGAAACTCTTCAAATAAGCCATTCCTCTGCAGATGATCTGTTAGCTGTTTGACAACTACTCTTTCAAGGATTTTTGATATGAAAGGAAGGTTGGAGATTGGCCTATAGAGATTGACAGACCACGTGACTTTCGCGCATTGCATGCCGGTAACTCGTGGCAAAACAATCAAAGTACCGCATCAAATGCAAGCATTTGCAGCACCGCAAAACGTTCATTCTCTGGTTCCAGTACCTTCTTGCTTTTTCTTTGCCCCCCAAAAAAGTTATGTACAAAACGAAGGAGAACAATGCCGGACCGTACAAAGACAGACTTGATGAAAAGGCAAAGAAAAGATACGAGGAAAAAATCAAAGGAGTGAAAGGGTTAGACCCTTACGAGCACACAGAGGGACAAAAGACGTGCTGCCCAACTTTCACCACGCTCATATTTATAATTATACGGTTCTTGGAGTGAGTGCATACACTCATGAAGTTTAGTAACTTCAGGTCACTGCAACAAGCCCAGGTACAGTTTACCGACGGATGGGTACAGGACCATGAAATGCATCGTGTAGAACGAAAGACCATCTTATGTATCATAAGTTTACCAGTCTCACAAATCGTCTTCATAAATACACATTCGTTAACCGTTTACTAATAGGACCTTTGAGCTCAACGGTAATTAATTAGTAGTGGAATTAATTTCTGGTTCGCATTACAGAAATGTAGCAGTGACAATAATATTGTATGCTGTAATCGTACTGGGCAATTAGTGATAGCATAGCGCCACAATTTCTGTTCAGCGCCAGACTTGCTTGTAACCTATATCACCAATTATGTTATGAAAAATGACGTATTAACTAATACAAAACACTGACCTTTGTGGAAATGCTTGGAGTAGACTCACCTGTGAGCTGGAGTGTTCTGGGACGTTATATTTGGTCTTTGAATGGCTGCAATCCAGGCCATCCGTCGCCTCTTTTTACTTCAGAAACATGGCTCGAACAATTTCTCTTCAACGACGTAATCCGATAAAAAAAAACGATCTCTTTACCCGTCGGCTTCCCGTGGCTGTCATGCGACCGGCTATTGCAGTTAATAATACAACAGCTTCTTGACAGTTTTTTGTTTCTTTTTATCGCTGTGTAACTGATTTCAATTGAAAGCCTGCGTGCGCTAGTACCTCTTGCCACGAGTTCCCAGAATTCTTTGCGGTTTTACCCTCGAATGACGTCACATTTTCAATCTCTATAATTAACTAAGACTGCTGGGTCTAGAGATGGCTTTGTGAGTAAAGGTTTAACTACAGCCAGCTTCAAGGCCCGTGGTACATAGCCGATTATTAGAGATAGGTTGATCATATTTAAGATCGAAGAATTAATTAATGGCAGGACTTCTTTGAGCAGTTTTGTAGGAATTGGGTCTAAAAGACACGTTGATGGTTTGGAGGAAGTAATTATTGAAGTTAACTCAGAAAGATCAATTGGAGAAAAAGAGTCTAACTTAACATCAATGCTACTAAGAGTAGCTGTAGATAATATTACATCTGTGGGATGATTATTGGTAATTTTTTTCTCTAATGATTAAAATTTTATTTGTGAAGAAGTTCATGAAGTCATTACTAGTTAACGTTAAAGGGATGGTTGGCTCAAAAGAGCTCTGACTTTTTGTCAGCCTGGCTACAGTGCTGAAGAGAAACCTGGGGTTGTTCTTATTTTCTTCAATCAGTGATGAATAGTAAGATGTTCTGGCTTTGCGGAGGGCTTTCTTACAAAGCAACAAACTATTTCTCCAGGCTAAATGATGATCCTCTAAATTTGTGACACGCCATTTCCTCTCCAGCTTACAAGTCATCTGCTTTAGGCTACGTGTTTGAGAATTATACCACGGGGTCAGGTACTTCTGATTTGAGACCTTAGTTTTCACAGGAGCTACAGTATCCAGAGTCATATGTAGTGAGGAGGTGAAATTATTAACAAGATAATCGACCTCTGTTGGGGTAGCGTTCAGATAGCTGCTCTACTCTGTGTTGGTACAGGTCGTTGAAGATGATAACAGTGGGTGGATTATATTCTTAAACTTAGTTACAGCGCTTTCAGAAAGACATCTACTGTGATAAAGTCTACTCTCCACTGCTGCGTAATCAATTATTGTAAATGTAAATGTTATCAGGAAATGATCAGACAGGAGAGGGCTTTCAGGAAACACTGTTAAATGTTCAGTTTCTATGCCATATGTTAAAACAAGATCTAGAGTGTGATTAAAGTGGTGGGTGGGTTCTTTCACATTTTGAGAGAAACCTATTGAGTCTAATAACAGATTAAATGCCATGTTGAGGCTGTCATTTTTAGCATCTACATGGATGTTAAAATCACCCACAATAATTATTTCTGTCTCAGCTGAGCACTAAATCAGATAAAAAAAGTCTGAGAAATCAGAGAGAAACTCTGTGTAAGGTCCAGGTGGACGATATATGATAATAAGTAAGACTGGTTTCTGAGTGTTACAGCTGGGGTGGACAAGGCTAAGCATCAGGCTTTCAAATGAATTAAAAGTCTGTCTTGGTCTTCCGTTAATTAATAGGCTGGTGTGAAAAATTGCTGCCACACCGCCCCCTCGGCCTGTGCTTCGAGATTTCTGGTAGTTAGAATGACTCGGGGGTGTTGATTCATTTAAACTAACATAATCATCCTGCTGCAACCAGGTTTCTGTAAGGCAGAGTAAATCAATTTGTTGATCAATTATTAAGTCATGTACTAACAGAGACTTGGAGGAGAGAGACCTAATATTTAATAATCGACATTTCACTGTTTTACTCTTTGGTTCAGATGTGGATACTGTATTGTTCTTTCTTTGTAATTGTTTATGTTTAAGTTGTTTGTTGCTGGTTTTTAGTTTGTTTTTTGTCTGTTTGGGAGCTGACACAGTCTCTATGGAGATGGGTTTTTGGGGGGGTAGCAGGAGGAGAGAAGCTGCAGAGAGGCGTGTAAGACTGCAACTCTGCTTCCTGGTCCCAACTCTGGAAAGTCATATTTTGGGGGGTTTAATAAATTTGTCCATATTTCTAGAAATGAGAGCTGCTCCATCCAAAGTGGGATGGATGCCGTCTCTCCTAACAAGACCAGGTTTCCTCCAGAAGGTTTGCCAATTATCTATGAAGTCCACATCGTTTCTGGGACACCACTCAGACAGCCAGCAATTTAAGAAGACCATGCGGCTAAACATGTCACTCCTGGTCTGATTGGGGAGGGGACCAGAGAAAACTACAGAGTCCGACATTGTTTTGGCAAAGTTGCACACCAATTTAATATTGATTTTAGTGACCTCCGATTGGCGTAACCGGGTGTCATTACTGCCGATGTGAATTATGATTTTACTGAATTTACGTTTACCCTTAGCCAGCAGTTTTAAATTTCCTTCAATGTCGCCTGCTCTGGCCCCTGGAAGACAATTGACTATGGTTGCCGGTGTCTCTAGCTTCACATGTCTGAGAACAGAATCACCAATTACCAGAGTTTGACCCCCGGCGGGTGTGTCGCCGAGTGGGGAAAAACGGTTAGACACATGAACAGGTTGGTGGTGTACCTAAAACTATGCTTCCTCCTCACCGTCACCCAACTGCCCTCTTTCCCCAGCTGCTTGGGGTCTGCCGGGGAACAGCTAGCGGGGCCTACGCTATCTTCGGCTGCACCAGCTACAGGGGCCTGGCTAGCTATGGGTGAATGAAGGGTGCGAAGCCAAGTCTCCAATTCAGTAATCCTGGCCTCCAGAGCTGCAAATATGCTACATTTGTTACAGGTATCATTACTGCTAAAGGAGGTCGAGGAGTAGCTAAACATCTGACACAATGAGCAGGAAAGTGCAGGAGGGACAGGTGAAGTAGCCATGGTGCTAACGAGTCGGCTACGAGCTAAGCTAAGCTAGCGAAACAGTACAGAGCAGGAACAGGAAGCGATACTATACCACAGAGCGAGTGAACACCAAGTGATATATGTGTGCATGAGGGTGGGAATGCATGTTTGTGTCTGTGTGTGCCTGTTTTCTGTGGCTATATGTCAGGTCGGGTCTTACGGTGTGTTCACACCGAACGCGATGGACGCGAACAAAAACGCCCCAAACGCCCCTAATTTGACGCGTGCACATTCGCGCCTCAACGCGTGTCCAAGAAAAATCCATCGCGCGTCAAAATATGATATTTTGACGCGCGTGAACCGGAAATGTGGGAGGGATGTGGGAGGAAGTTGTGCCAGACCGGTATCTTTGCAAGATGGCAGCTGTCGAGTTAGCGCTTGAAGAGAGAGTCTCCCTTCTCTATGTACTGTGGAGAGCAGAGCAGCGGCGTAAAAGATGCCCTCGCCCTACCTGGGTCCATCAGGTCCTCCAGAGGCATGAGCAGTTTGGTGAGTTTCACCATTTGCTCCAGGAGCTGCGCCTGGATGACGGCCGATTCCAGCGACATCACCGTCTTTCACTCGGCCAGTTTGAGGACCTGCTTCCCCGGGTCGGTCCCAGAATCGCCCGCCTAGACACCAATTACAGGCGCTCAATCCCACCTGCAGAGCGCCTGTCCATCTGCCTGAGGTTAGTAAAAGTATTTAATACGGTAGTCCTTTATTGATACCTGTGCTAATACATGCTAAACCATCCATTTATACACTGCTAACATGGATGTGCTATGCTAACAGTGAATGCTCTCGGTGTTTACTGATAGCAAACTGTGGTACGGAGACGACTGTTTATAATATTTCTAGTGATACTCAGAAGGTCTCATCAAGTCCCGATTTAATTCGATTTATGCTGTTATCAGTGTTTGAATGATAGCATGGCTGTGGTGTCATATCAATGTATGCGCTCGGTGTTTGCTGATATCAAACTGTAGCATTAGGACCACTGAGTTAACCTTTGTAGTGATACTCACTCCTTTTTATTTAGACCTGGTTTAATTCTGGGATAGTTGAATATTTGTATATAATCACCGCAGACTGTTTTAGATTATATCTAATATATATCATGTAATTATCCTTATAATTACAAAATGTTTTATGTAAGATTTATGTTTTGCAATTTGTAATTTTGGAATTTCAATAATGTATTTTGTAACTGCAGTACACATAATACTCATTTTAAACAATTTTGTCCAGGTTCCTTGCCAGCAAACAACTCCTCCAGAGAGGCTGTCCTGGTGAGGGAGAAATTCATGGCTCACTTCTCGGTGGAGGGAGCTGTGTCTTGGCAACCAAAGGAGTAGCCTGTTTGAAGTCCGAGTGACTTCCCCACAACGGCTCTTTTAAGAGCCACCCACAAACCTCTAAAGAGTGTTCCTGTCTTTTTAAATTTTTCTTAATAAATGGAGCTCTACTCCAAAATAAACTAACCTCTTTTTACTCTCTTAAATAACTTGTCTTCACTATGTTCCTATATACAGTGTGGTGCAAAAGTTTGGGCAACCTTATTAATAGTCATTATTTTCCTGTATGAATCACTGTTACAATGAAAAATGTCACTTACATATATCATATAGGAGACACACACATTGATATACACTAAATATTTATTTCATTTCTCTTTTTTTGTGTCGCGAATTTATGCACCTGCTTGATTTAAACAGTTATTGCACACTTTCTGTAAACTGATTTCACTTCTCAAATATCACTGTGTGTGTCTCCTATATGATATATTTGACTATTTTTATTGTGACAACCAATGATTTGTACAAGAAAATAATTACTTTTCACAATGTTGCCCAAACTTTTGCATCCCACTGTATTAGTATGTTTTGTCATTAGTATAATATGAAATAAATTCTACTTGTGTCAAGTCGGGTGCCAATATTTGCTGTGTAGTAGAACAGAGACATTTTGTCATTATAAATGTTTATTTGAAAAAATATAAATTCATTAACAAAAACATTTATCATAAATATATGAAATTTAACTATTTACAGAGAGACAGGAATAAAAAGGACCCAGCTTGGAGTGGAAGAGCCTCAGGGAGAAGGAGAAGAAAAATAAGAACATTGTTTCTGCCCTGGAGAGCTGCTGCCTCATCAGAAAACTACTGATCATTAGGGTCCAATGTTTCCAAATTTAACACAGCTGTGCTGTTTTCAAAAGCTAATTTATAAATTTGAAATTTCACGAATTCTCGTGTCTGAGGCGGCATGCTCTCCAGAACAGGAACAAGGCCGAGGAGGAAATGTTCAGTTGGAGACGGGCGTGGCCTCTTTAGGGACTCCAGGATGGCCAGCTCCACCGCCGATGGACCGTCCTGGGACCCGTCCCTCGCCCGCCTTCGAGCTGTCCTTCTCTGTGGGCCTGTAAAACACAGCACAAAACAACACAAAGTAATGAGAAGGCTGCTACTAGATTTTCATTTTCAAAATTGAAAAAAACATGATATAAACAGATTGGTTGTAGATATTTAGTAAAGGTGATCACAAGGGAATCCAAGCGAGTAAAAAGCTGTCAGTGCTTGATGTTCATACCTGTGGGTGCAGCAGCAGGAGCTGAGGGACCAGGGACTGGGGAGCCAGGAGAAGAGACAGCTGAGGACTCTGCTGCATGATTACTTGACTCTATGAAGACAATATTAAATGTTAACAGGTTGAAGACAATAGTCATAGAGAATATTATATTATTATATACTTATATACTTATTATTATATACAGTGGTCTCTCATTTATTGCAGCACATGAACAGTAGTCACAGTTCTCACAAGTTGATTCTCAAAGTGAAAACCTTTGTCGATTTTAAAACGTAAAAGTATTATGCCGCGCTTTTTCTCCGTCTGCGGCGCCACTTTTGTGCGCCTTTTTTGCTCCCGGTGCAGGTGTGTATTTCCGAATGAGGGTCATAGTTATGAGTGTTTTTGTGCTGTTTTTTTCTATTGGACGTGATGGTTATCAAAACCAAACATGATAAGTTTGGCAAGCGCAGGAGACACGACACGGAGGAGATTTGTCATTTGGGCTGCAGAATGCAATGCGCATTGTTGAAAGCTGTACGGTGCAATAAAAAAAATCAGCGAAAAGGCGAGGCAGTGACGGATGAACAGCGGGACTACTGTATACTGTTTATTAATAAACAAAATATGTTCCTGTAGGACAACACGCATAAATTAACTGCCTACATTAACTCTATGTAAACATACCTTCTGACTGACACTCCCCTGCTGCCTCTTCGGGCTGTCCCTGGTCCTCGGGGGAGAAGTTCTCCACGGTCCGCACCATATTACCGCTAGTCTCCCGCGGGGTGAGGAAGGGGTCCAGAAACCCCATGACCGCGAAGAACTTCCATTTTCTCCCCGATCCTGCTGCAGACCCACTCCTCTTCTCCTTCTCTGTCTTCTTCTCCTTATTATAAGTGTCCCTGAGGCTCTTCCACTTTCTCCTGCAGATGTCCTCTGAATAAACGCATTATCTTGTTAGCGGAAAGGTATTTGTACATCAGTGGGAAAATAGCGGGACAGTAGGCGGGCTTGCTAGCTTTTGCGCGGGTTAATCGGGTCAGTCTGAAAATTAAAAAGAAGAAGGAATGAACTTACCAGGTTGCCCGATCTCCTCACTTATGTGTCTCCAAGCTAGGTCCTTTTTATTCCTGTCTCGGTAGAAGTAGTAGCTAGCATCATATAGCTCCGGGTGATTAGCCACGGCACTGATTAGCTTTTCCTCCATACTGAATGAAGAATGAAGGGCTTTGGCTGGATCTGCCCCTTTGACCTAGGTCAGAGCCACGTCACCAGGCTCCTGATTGGTTGTCGCCGCGCGATTTGACGCTGGAGTTCAGATTTTTCCAACTCGAGCGGTAGACGCAAAACGCGCGTATGCACAAAATGCAACACAAAAACTCACGTGCGTGGTTTTATTCGCGAGTCAAACGCGCCAGACGCGCTACACTGACGCGCGTTTCACGCGTTTTGGCGTTTTCGCGACGCAAATCTGCTTCCGAATTTTCGCGGGACCCGCAATCGCGCGTCTTCGCGCTTTTCCATTGACTTTACATGTAAACCTGACGCTCTATTCGCGTCCATCGCGTTCGGTGTGAACACACCGTTAGACTCCACCTCTCTGGGAACTCCCAGGCCCTCCAAAGTATGGAGGCCTATCTCCCCTCACCACACTCCCTGCCGGTCGCTGATGCCCTCAGGGGTCGGTGCGTTGGTGGTTCTTGGTGTCCGGGGCTGGGCTCAGGTATGTACCAGCTCACTCCCAGTGGCTACTTGGCAGGGCCTGGCGCCTGTTACTCGGTCAGGCCACTTCCGGGGCGTAGGGGGGCCTCAGGCCTCTCGGCCTCTGGGCCTGCGGCTCGGTTCACTCTGGCACAGCTGGCTGCCCCCCACTGGCTTCTGCTCCGTGGTTGCTGGGTGACCCCTCGTCTGGGGCTCTCCTCAGCTCTTCCCAGGAGGGTGGCACGGATGCCCCTCCCGTGGTCCTCCTTGGGCTTTCGCACTCTGGGGCCTCTGGATGTCTGGGGCCTGAATCTCCTCCATGCCTGCTTCATGGCTCAGGGGGGTTGCGAAGCGTATCTGTAACCGGAAGGTCGCCGGTTCGATCCCCAGGCTCTCTGTCCTGGTCGTTGTGTCCCTGGGCAAGACACTTACCACCTACTGGTGTTGGCCAGAGGGGGCCAGAGGGGCCGATGGCGCGATATGGCAGCCTCGCTTCTGTCAGTCTGCCCCAGGGCAGCTGTAGCTACAATCGTAGCTTGCCTCCACCAGTGTGTGAATGTGAGAGTGAATGAATAGTGGCATTGTAAAGCGCTTTGGGTGCCTTGAAAAGCGCTATATAAATCCAATCCATTATTATTATTATTAAGTTGCTTGAAGACGTTTCACCTCTCATCCGAGAAGCTTCTTCAGTTCTAAGGTCAAATGGTGGGGAGTCCCAGATTTAAACCTAGTGGGAGTATCCCCCCACAGAGGGACAAAAGGACCCCCTGATGATCCTCTAATCGCCTGAGCCAAGGTGTGAAACTGGGTGTGGGTCCCAATCAGCCAGGGTTTCACTGTCCATAGACATAAACTACACCTTTCTTGGCTGCTACCTCAAAGCACATTGTGCGCTGTCGGTCCTGCGTGCATTTACTGCTGTTTACACTTAGCTAGATTAACGCGATGGTGTTGTGTTTATTATGTTGCTCTCTTTTTTTGCTTGTTTTCTCTTCTTTTTCTCTCAACAGGTGATCCTGGAGGTTTTTTTCTTTTTTCTCTCTCTTTCTCATTTTAAGTGCCCTTTCTCACGGTCCCTCTTCCCCTGTTTTTCTTTTCCTTCATCTTTCTTTCTCCCTTTCCTATCCCCTAGTCATGGCTTCCTGGTGAAGCTGAAAACTTCGTTAAGGTATTCTCTTAAGCCCTTATCCAGAAAACAAGGAGCAGTGCCAAACTTCTGTTTCTCTCGGCGATCGTTGGAACCTGTCTGTGCCTGGCTGGTACCTGTCATCGGCCTGGATGGGATGTTCCAGTCCCGAAAACCCTGCTCTCCTCGCCCCCATTGGCGTGGTGTGAATCTGCGGAACCTGCGGCCTCTGTGTCGGGCTTCTAGGACGGCTAGCGACGGGGATCCGCCGCTTACCGCCAGGATTGGCCTGGTAAATGCTAGGTCCCTAGCGAACAAAACTTTTATCCTGAAGGATTTTTTCACATCCCAAGGACTGGATTTTCTCTGTTTGTGCGAGACGTGGCTGAGCGCCGGTGAGTGCAGCATCTTCTCAGATCTTCTACCTGGCGATTGCTGCTATTTTAATTCCCCACGTATGTTGGGCCGAGGAGGAGGAATAGCTACGATCTTTAAAAGTCATTTTAAATGTAAGCAGCTATCAACCCAGTCGTTCACCAGCTTTGAACTGTCTGTGTTTGAGCTGGGCTGCTCTCACACAGTGTTGTGTGTGGTGGTTTATCGGCCTCCAAAGTACAATAAGGACTTTGTGAGTGACTTTGCTGACTTCTTGGCTGAATTCATGCCAAAATATGATCGTGTTCTTATTGTTGGGGATTTTAATATTCACGTGTGTTGTCCTGATATGCCCATGGCGAAGGGCTTTTTAAACCTTATTGATTCGTTTAATCTGGTGCAATGTGTGACAGGTCCCACACATGAATGTGGACACACACTTGATCTTGTTTTATCTCATGGTTTTTCTGTTTTTAACATAGATATTTGTGATGCTGTGTTTTCTGACCACAGTCCTGTGATGTTTGAAGTTCCTCTTGCCTGTGCCTCAGTTAAACCTCGCGCTGCTGCTCAACGCCGTCGTGTTTTTAACTCCTCCACTGCTGAACACTTTTCAACAGTCTTTGACCAGATCTGTAAGATCCCGGATTTTTTATGCAGCCAGACTGAGGAACTGAGCTCATGGTTTTATTCTACCTGTCGGACTGCTTTGGACACTGTGGCTCCATTAAAAACTAGACGGCCTAAAACTAAATCTGAGCCCTGGCTGAACGACATGACCCGAGCTGTCAGGCGCGACTGCCGTCGAGCTGAGCGCAAGTGGAAAAAGGACAAACTACAAGTGTCATTCCAGATGCTGAAGGACTGTTGGCGCCAATATCAAAGAACTGTAAAAGATGCCAAAAGAAAACACTTATCTGACATTGTTTTGTCAAACTGTCACAACCCGCGTGTTTTATTTAAAACTATTGACTCTGTTCTTAATGCACCTTATACTGACTGTATCGAGCCCTCATCAGATGCCTGTGAAATTTTTTTACACTTTTTTATTGAGAAGGTCTCCTCCACAAGGGCTCAAATCTCTCCTTGTGCTTATGACCTCTCAGTCTCTGTTTCCTGCTCTGCTGTCTTTGACAGGTTTGAGCCTGTGACTCTGTCCTTTTTAAAGGAGACTGTTGGTCATCTTAAGCCTGCAGGGTCTCCAAATGATGCTGTCCCTCCTCAACTTTTAAAACAGGTGTTACCTACAGTTGGTCCTTTGGTTCTTGAGCTGGTAAACCATAGTCTGATGTCAGGTGTTGTCCCTAAAGATTTTAAACAAGCAGTAGTCAAACCCCTGATTAAAAAACCTGCTCTTGATCCTACGGTTCTTGCAAACTACAGGCCTATCTCCAAACTACCTTTTCTTTCCAAAATTCTGGAAAAGGTAGTTTACAGCCAAATAATGGCCTTCCTGGAAAAGCAAAATGTTTTAGAGGTTTTCCAATCTGGTTTTAAACCCTTTCATAACACTGAATCAGCCCTTTTAAAAGTTTTTAATGACATATTTCTAGCGACTGATGCTGGGGACTGTGTTGTTCTTGTGCTTTTAGATTTGACAGCTGCGTTTGATACAGTGGATTATGCCATTTTATTCTCTCGTTTGGAGCACTGGGTGGGCATTAGGGGCACAGCACTGGAGTGGCTCAGATCCTACTTGGCGGGGCGAACTTTTTGTATCAGCCTTGGTGACTATGTGTCGTCCTCCGCTCCCCTCTTGTGTGGTGTCCCACAGGGCTCAGTTCTAGGCCCCCTCCTCTTCTCTTTATATCTGCTTCCTCTTGGTTCTGTACTGAGAAAGCACGGCATTCCTTTCCACTTTTATGCTGATGACTGTCAGATCTATGTCCCTCTAAAGAAAAAAGGCAGATACCTTACACAGCCATTATTTCAGTGTCTCGATGACATTAAGGCTTGGATGTCTGTTAACTTTTTAAAATTCAATGATAAAAAGACAGAGGTGATGGTTTTTGGTAGCCCCACTGAGACCCCCAATGTGTATGTAGATTCCCTGGCACAGTATGTTAAGCCAACTGTCACAAACCTGGGGGTCAAAGTGGACTGTGATCTGAAGTTTGATAATCAGATAAAAGCAGTGGTAAAATCAAGCTTCTTTCACCTCAGGCAGCTGGCAAAAATAAAGCCAATTCTTTCACGGCAGCACTTTGAGACAGTGATCCACGCCTTTGTTAGCACTCGGCTGGATTACTGTAATGCACTTTATATTGGGGTCAGCACATTATATATTAGTCATCTACAGAGGGTGCAAAATGCCGCAGCTCGTCTTTTAACTGGCACTCGAAAGTTTGAGCACATTTCCCCTGTTTTAGCTTCACTTCACTGGCTGCCCATTTCTTTTAGGATTCATTTTAAAATTCTTTTATTTACTTTTAAAGCTCTCCATGGCCTAGCCCCATCTTATCTCTCTGAGCTGCTACAGCCTTATACACCCACCTGCTCTCTCAGGTCAGCTGATCAGCTGCTCCTGCATGTACCCAGGACTGGGCGTAAACTTAGAGGAGATCGTGCTTTTGCTGTAGCAGCTCCAAAACTGTGGAACGAGCTTCCTTTAGAGATTAGACAGGCCAGTTCTTTATCTGTTTTTAAGTCCCTCTTGAAAACCCACCTTTTTACCCTGGCCTTTGACACCACGTGAGATGTTGGTTTTTTTATTTTTTTATTTTTAGTTGTTTTTAGGTGATTCAATGCTGTTGTATATTGTTTTTGTTTCAATATAGGGCTGTTTTAATTTTATGTTTTATGTGTTTTACTTATTTATTTTGCTGTTTTCTGTTATTCTATTGTTTTAACTTATTTTCTGTACAGCACTTTGTTCCTGTGCTGGGTATTTTAAAGTGCTCTATAAATAAAATTGGATTGGATTGGATTGGTCTGTCCGGTCTGCAACAATTGAAAATAAAATAAAATAAATAATAACAACATAGGTCGATCAAATGGACCAATACGGCAAGGCCGTGATGATCCACTTGGTAAAGTAAATCCATTGGGTATCCTTGTTGGCCTTCAGACAACAATTCTGACAGCTAAAGAACCAAATGGGACAGGCAAAAAAAAAAAAAAAAGGAGGCACAAATCTTTTAGTTTTCTTCACTGATATGTTGAATGGGATGATTCTCCTCCACTGTCTGAGAAATGTATTTATGCCATGCTACGGATGAATGGCTGTCTTACCTGTGACTAAGACAGCTGTGCCAATAAGGTGATGTCTTCACTCACACATCCTCCTCCCAAGTCAACAGAAATGATGCTCCACTCTCAGCCTTTCTCATATGTAAGGCACTACAATTCATGTTTTTAATTAGCTAACAAACTATGTACTGTTCCACAAAGGGGCTGGCACAAAAGCAATATTAAAACTCATCACTTCGCTAGAAAATTGTGTATATAATATCAAAAGTAAAAATAATCAATCTGAAGAAAAACATTCCTCCACAGCAGGGGGTGGGAGAGTTAAGCTTTAGCTTTCAGCTATTGTTAAAACTCTGATCAATTTTATTCAACTCATATCCCGGTCAGTTTAGTGGTTTGAGTAAATTTGAAAATGTCATAATTAAATTGAGATACTTGAATCTCAATTTAATTATGACATGTTCAAATTTACTTAAACCACTAAACTGACCGGGATATGCAGTAACATCATGATAAATTACAAAGCAGCACTAACAAAAAGGATGGGATGAGAATACTGAAAATAAACAGTTGTTGATTTGCCGTCCTTAAAGTTCTCTCCACATGTAACAGTAACAGAAATTATGCATTTACAGGTAAGAATGCAGCTAGGAAAGATTAGATGGTAATCTGTAGGATGATTTTGAAAAAGGAAGCACATGAAGGTAGATTCAATGATTAAATGGTGGGAAATGAAGAAGGAAGAATGTTGCACAGAGTACAGGGAGGAGTTGAAACACGCTCTGGGTTGTATGAAAAAGTTATCAGATAACTGGGAGAGCACAAATGAAGTGCTGAGGGAAACAGCCAAGGAGGAAAGAGGACAAGGAGATTTGGTGGTGCAATAAGGAACTACAGGAGAGTATTCAAATGAAGGTTAGCAAAGAAAAAAGTGGAATAATCACTAGATGAAGAAAGTCGACAGGAGTACTGGGTGGCTTGTCCTTGTCCTTGAAAACACAACAAGTTTCGATCACGAAAGTTAATGAATTTCCAGCGCAGTACAATGCTCCCTCTCTCTCTTTCTTTCTTTTGCTTGTTTTGTAATACTAGCTGAGTTCTTTTATAAGGGCAGACTCAACGTTGGCACCTTAATCTGAGTGCAACTGTTCTGGACATCCAGTTGGCTGAATAATTTGTTTCAACAACATCTTAGCTTTAGTTGAAGCAGTCTGATCCCTGATATTGCCCAAGCATTTTTAGTAAACATATCAGTATCAACCAAAATATACTGATATGAGTCTACAGGTCTACTTAATATAAGGAAGTCTTATAGGTCTTCCTTATAGGTCTACTTAATATAAGGTCTACTTAATATAAGGAAATATAAGGAAGTGGGCAGGGATAGCTCAGTAGGTAAAGTGTAGAAAAAGGAGAAAAAAAGAAAAAGAAGAGAATAAAAGAAAAAAGAAAGAAAAAGAAAAAAGAAAGAAAAAGAAAAAAGAGGGGAAAAAAGAAGAAAAGAAAAGAATGAGGCTTAATGGAACACATGAGATCAAACAGCAGCCAGTGTTGCTGTTGCTAAATGGCAAAAGCTAGAGCCTTTAAGGACAATAATGTCTGTCTTTAATTTATTGAGTATTAATGGCATTATTTAAATAGAAGCTTCACCTGTAGTTGTTGATCACAGCATTTGCGGAGGTAGCATCTCTGTGGGCACAGCGGCATATCTATTCACTTGCTTTTTTGGTTGAATTTAAGTTTCTTGATTTCTTTTCAACACAATACATTTCCTTTTTTTGATATGAAGACATAACAATTTCTATTACACATTCTGTTGGTGGCTGATTGGTTGATTTTGTTTTTTTATAATTCTGATCTGGTATGGCTCCCCTACAGGCTAACTGATTTGAGGTGAGAAGGTGGACCAAGAATGACACTGCAGGAATACAGAAGTTAAACCTTACGCGATGATGCAAGGCTGAGTAAAACAGAGAAACTAGTGGAAGATTTCATGAGAGCTCGTTGACAAGAGATGGGAACTGGCAACACCCGACCCTCTTGAAGTGTGTTTTTTAATGTCTTGAATTCAGAATCACACACACACACCCATGTCTACTGAGCAAAAAGCATGAAGGAGACAGAGGAAGCAGTTTTTTCTCTAAAATCTTCCCTAACTTTGCATCTGCAAACCCACTATGATTACCCTGTCAGTTAAACATGTAAATATAATACAACAATAATTATTATTTCAACTTATAAACACCCCTAAAAATCAGAACATTTATATTCTTCAACGTAAACGTTGGTTATATTTTATTTTACAAAGTGAGGGAATGTGTTCAAGCGGAGTTTGATATTTCCGTATAAGGAAACATCAAACTCCGCTTGAGCACATTCCCTCACTTTAAGGAAGTGACTGGAACTCATTCTTTCATGTGAAAGAATGAGTTCCAGTCACTTCCTTAAAGTAAGGAATACAGATTATTAATTTAACACTGGTATAAGATTGGTAGTCAGTATTGGCAGAAACCCACAGCCAAGGTATCTGAAAAACTGGAAATACTAGTTGAACCATTGTCATCCACAGATAGTTCTTCCTTCCTACCATCCCCAAGCGCATCCTCCTTCCCCGGTGATATTCAGTGTTGTAGTTCTCGCTCTCATATATATCAGAATCAGAATACTTTATTGATCCCTGGGGGAAATTTTTATTTGTTACAGTGCTCCATTATAAACAAACATTAACAAGGCCGACAATACGCTAACTAAGAATAGTACAATATATACATACATAAAGTCACTTATTTATAAATAGCTGAAAAAGAAACATGTGTAGTTGTAGCGGTAGACGGTGTGTTAAGTGGATGCATTGTACAGGGAGATGGCCACAGGCAGGAAAGATTTCCTGTGTCGTTCAGTGGTGCTTTTCGGTACTCTCAGTCTCTCACTGAACGTGCTCCTGTGACTGACCAGCATGTCATGGAGTGGGTGGGAGGTGTTATCCAACATTGTCTTTATTTTGGACAACATCCGCCTCTCCGACACCACCTTGAGGGACTCCAGCTCCATCCCCACAACATTACTGGCCTTACGGATTAGTTTATTGAGTCTGTTGGCATCTGCTACCCTCAACCTGCTCCCCCAGCATGCAATAGCATAGAGGATCGCACTGGCCACAACAGACTCGTAGAAAATCCTGAGCATTTTCTGGCAGATGTTGAAGGACCTCAGTCGCCTCAAAAAATAGAGACGACTCTGGCCCTTCCTGTAAAGTGCTGTGGTGTTTTTAGCCCAGTCCAGTTTATTGTCAATGTGTACTCCAAGGTATTTATAGTCCTCCACAATGTCAACACTGACCTCCTGGATTGAAACAGAGGTCAAGTGTTTCCTGGTCTTCCTGAAGTCCACTATCAATTCCTTGGTCTTTGCCACGTTGAGCTGCAGATGATTCTGCTCACACCACGTGACAAAGGAGTCGACCACAGCCCGGTACTATGGTATATTTGCCCGGTATATATGTTGCATCCTTACACTACAATGTCATTAAAAATGTCTGTAACAAATACACACAGCAGCAAGAACAAACCAAGCTGCTGCAACAGACAATCAAAAAGCCAGATGAGAAAAATGTGAAATGTTTTTCCTGCCAATTTGAACTTCATTTTGTGTCTCTCTGTTGGCAAACTCAAGCAAAATTGCCTCAGCATCAATTCCAATATCAGGATAGTTGTTCATCATTCCAATTCCACTCAGTGCTTTTGTGAGTCATCATATTTCTGAGATATGTATTACAAATATCATAAAACAGCTGAGCATTGCTTGAATGCCAGATGTCACTAATGCCACTCTGCATTGTTCAAGCTCCATATATAATGTTAGCAGCATTAATGTTTGCAGACTCTGAATCTTCACTTCCCAGAACAGTTTGTGTCTCATCTTCTGTTTTCAAAAGCTTTAAATTTTTGTTATTTACTTATTTCTGTCCTGCTCCTTTGCTAGATAGGTGAGCGAAATCCAACAATGCTAAAGTGGTAATTCATCCCAGAAACATTGACTGTGTAATGATACAGTGAAATAGTCTTTGTGTGTGTTCCTGAACACAAACTGGTTCATAAACTATAAAATGGCTTTATAAGTGTATTCTTCACCCCTCCATTTGGCATCTGTCTGTTTTTCTTTTTTTTTCTATCAACATCTTCAATTTATGTTATGTCGTTTAGTGTCTCATGTAAAGTGAGAAAATGCAAGCACAGATTTGATATTGACTGGTTGTTAGATTACCAAAAGATATGGTGACAGCTTTGATTTCTACTGTGTTAAAAACAAAATTCAATCCCACTGACTGATTGGACTGTAAATAATTAGCCCTACTTGTGCTAATGGATTGGACCTGCCTTGTGGCAGCCTCAGATCTGGTCTCCTACACTTCCCTTTCTCTTTTTATTATTAAACTTGATTAATTTAGACGGTGGATTTCAGAAGATGCTTTGTTAATTAAGAGTTTTATGACAAGCAGTCAGTGATGTCCAAATGTCCTGTTGGGAATATTTTTTTATTAGTTAGTTCTTACTAATTGTGTAATCACTTTACAGCCCACACTCTGTTCCTTTCTGCCTCTCTTTCTCTCAGACTCTTTAGTTGTTTTGGTACCCATTTGATTTGAAGTAGTGTTTTGGTGTGCAAGCTGCACTCCAGAGAAAAATAACATCTGTTTTTTGTTAATGATTCCTTCAGCCTAAATAACAAGAGCACTGCTAAAATAGATAATAATAATACATAGTACAAATATTATGACACATAGCATGATAATATAATGCCAAAATGCCAGAAAAAAGATGAGAAACAAATTCACTGACATAATCAGTCTGAAAAGGATTGCAAATCCTTTTTTTGGGATCATAATAAGAAATAGATGCACTCAAAAAAGTAAAATTTGGTGTTTATTGCATTTACATGACTCTAACATGTAATTTGAACACAATGAATTTATGTTTCTAAGGTGAACGTAATAAAATCATATAAGATCTACATGAAATTTACCAACTTAGCACCTCTTAAATTTATTCTTGTTGATATGACATGATAAAATCTAACAAGAGTGGTTAGCTGCCTTAAAGACTCGCGATATCACAAGATCACGTGAGATTTTAAACAACAGGAGGCAGGAAAGCACATGGTTTGCTTCGAGGTCATCTTGGAAAGGTAAGAGTGAATCTGTCTTCATCCATCAAGATGAAAATACTTTTTGAACAAAGATATCATTAGTTTGTTTATTCTTTTCAGTGATATTTATTCACATTTGGGTTTGTTTGTTGTTGTTGTTGTTTTTTTTTAAATCTGTCTGTTTATGCCATTTTCGCTAGCTAACACGTTAGTACAACAATATAGCACAATGTCAAGCTAGCACAAGTATAAAAGCCTAATATGAAAGACATAGCTACTTCAAATGTAGATATTGTTTATAACTTAACCTTTGCAAATAAGCTAGTTGGGCTCTACCACAGAAACTGTTGTGATAAATACAAATTTTATGTGTGGGTTGATTAAATGTGTAAGTTTGTAAGTTGCAATTGTTGCACAGTAGTTTACTTAACAATTAATGTATGTTTTTAGTACACTGAGGAGGAAAGACCAAGCATGAACTGATATTTTTTCTGTTTTTAAATTTTTTTTAAATAAAATATTTGTCTACTTAATAAACTTAGAGACTTGCAGTGCCCTTCTGTTAAGATAACACATGTTTAATTGTGAAATGGTATTTTAGGTAAGGTGATCATTTTTAATTTGAAATTTGTGGGACTGGTTTATCTAATCTGTTTCAGGACGCAGCTGCCATCCAACCCCATAAGTGACCGTTGACGAAAGGGATCATTGGCCATCATCAAGTTTGTGATTTGAATGTAGTTGGGCTAAAATCATTGAAAGGGTCTTAGTGATTGATTGAGTCCAGTCATTAATTACTTAGGGTTCACTTAAATTAAGATTAGCCTGTTGTTTATTTATTTAACCTTTGAGTGAAGAATGTGGCATTGTAAGGTGTGTAGTGGATCTCTATCTAGTAGATATGAGCTACTAAAACATTTTAGACTTCAGCACCGGCACATGCCACGTTACCCATGTCCACACATAAACTGCCCATGTACTTTTAAGACATTTAATGCTTTGTACATTCATTTAAGTAGAGTCCATGCTCAACAGAACACCCAGAGGTTGCAGCAATTATTAACATACAGTTGTCATTTGTGCACCTGTAGCTTCCAACAGAGAAGTCTTATTTTTTACACATTGGCACTCATCTGAAAAGTAGTGAAACCGTTACTTGTATGTTTGAAAGTTGTACTTTTCACACAAATATATATGGAACATTTCATTCTCACAAGAACAGGAAACACACCCCACATACATTCAAAGATTTCAAGCCCGGTGTAGTTAAAATCACACAAGTTTCACAAGGATCCTCTTATAATCCTGAGGAAGATTCAGGTAATCAAGTTAACTCTGCAGTTTCAGCAGACAGTGCATGTTCAAGTAGCAATTCAGATGTAGCTAAGAACTTGTCTGAAGTAATTGAGAAAAATTTTGCCGCAGTGTTGCTCAAGTTGGAGCATTTTGCACATGTGCCAGGCACAAAAATTGATGAGTTCTTAGAAGAACTGCACTACTTAAGTTCAGCAACACTGCCCCTCTCTATTGAAATTCTAGAAAGGGTGTTTCAGAAACACAGTGTCACAACTGAAAGGTCCATGTTAGAAGAGGTAGCCACTGCTATCTGCGCATCTAACCCGTTGCTCAAAGCGATCGAGAAGGGGGGACCCCTGAGCTCAACTTACATCCGCAACCAGTATTATAAAGAAAGCTTTAACATTGTTGAACCCATTGAGTACATTCTTGATGCCAAGGAAAAAAGGAGTTTTCAGTACGTGCCTGTACTTAAGTCTTTGCAGCAGCTCTTTGTCAGGAAAGGTGTTGTGGACAGGCTAGTTCAAAATCACAAGGCCCAGAATAGGGGGACTAGCGAACACCATACTTACAACTCTTCTCAGGATGGTTCATACTTCAAGCAAAACAGTTTTTTGTCAGGGGATGAGATGAGAATTTTATTGTGTTTATACATAGATGATTTTGAGATTTGCAATCCTTTGGGTACCTCTCGCAGGAAACATAAGCTTTGTGGCATCTACTGGACTGTGAGTAATTTGCCTATAGGCTCACATTCATCACTATCATCAATTTACTTGGCAGTCTTGTGTAAAACTGATGATGTGAAGAAATTTGGTTATTACCGTGTCATGCAACCTCTTCTTCAAGATGTGAAGACTCTGGAGCAAGAGGGAATTTTCATTCCATTACTAGGCAGATGTCTTAAAGGCACAATTCAGGTTGTTGTAGCAGATAATCTGGGGGCTCACAGTATCGCTGGTTTTACTGAGAGCTTTTCTAGTGGGTACATTTGCCGATTTTGCACAGGAACCAGAACAGAAATCCAAACAAAAGAGGTAAAATCAGGTGCATTTACACTCAGGACTAAAGAACTCCATGACTCTCATGTAAAATTAGCTCATGAGACTGGTACGAGCTGTTTTGGAGTGAAAAAGCCTTGTGTTATCAGTGAAAATATTGCCCACTTCAATGTTTACACAGGTTATCCTCCAGATATTATGCATGATCTTTTTGAGGGCATAGTGCCGGTGGAGCTTGGACACTGTTTGGCATAGCTGATATCCAATAAATATTTTAATCTTGAAACCCTCAACAAATCCATCCTGCATTTTCCGTACAAATGGGCTGACAAGACAAATAGGCCACATGTGATCCCACACACATTTTCAACTAAGCCGACAATAGGTGGGAATGCCCATGAAAACTGGGCTCTGTTAAGACTGCTCCCATTCATAATTGGGCATCTGGTTCCAGAGGGTGAAATGGCATGGCAAATACTGATGGACTTGAAAGACATTGTCGAGCTTGTGGTTGCTCCAACACACACAGATGAGTCCATTGCTTATCTTCAGGCAAAAATTTCAGCTCACAGACAAAAGCAAGAACTCTTCCCTGGTGTGCATCTGCTCCCAAAACATCATTACTTAGAGCACTATCCTCATCTGATAAGAATGTTTGGGCCTCTTGTAGGATTCTGGACAATACGTTTTGAAGCCAAGCACAGTTATTTTAAGCAGGTTGTGCGCCACACCAATTGCTTTAAAAATGTGCCCCTTTCGCTAGCCACTAAGCATCAGCTCATGATTTCATATCACTTGACGTCATCTAGTATTGAAAAAAATCCTCTACAGGTCACAAATGTCTCAACAGTTCCTGTTGATGTTTTGAAAGAAGAAATGGCTCAGACTATTGCACAGAAATTCCCTGGTACATCTGAAGTCCACCTTGCAAAGTGTGTGTCAAGCAAAGGTGTAACTTTTAGAAATGGGATGATAGTTGCTCATGGGTCTACAGGTGGACTGCCTGATTTTGGAGAGATTGTTCAGATTTGTATTGTTCAGGAGAACTTGTGTTTCATAGTGAGAAGGCTTTCTGGCTGGTACAGGGAACATTTCAGAGCCTTTGAGCTGACTGCATGTCCAAGCAGAGAGACTGTGTTGATTGAACTTGGTGAACTTGCCGATGAATACCCTTTGGCAGACTACTTTGTTGGGCCTCTAAGACTGGTGACATTAAAAAGACACATAGATGTAATATAAGGTTTGTTATCCTTTGCATTTATAATAATGTATATATCAGTTTAGTCACTATTAGTTTGTCATAATATCTTCTCTTTCTCTCTGTCTTTGTGTGTGTCTCTCTCTCTCTCACACACACATAACATAGTTATTAAATCATCGGCCAATATTCGGTGTAGGCCATAGCTGTATAATCTGTATAAGCTCTATAATCTAAATATTTTTATTGCTATAGTACAATTAATGTTGTTATGCATTTAATTTTCAATATATTATCTTACAGAACTAGAAATAAATGGTAAAGCAAATTATTATTAAGATGCCAAGTTACAATTATTTATTTTAATTTCTGAAGAGAATGTTATGCTTTATTAATTTTACTCCTGAGAGAATTCCAGTTTAAATTTGATTATAAAAATGTGAATAATTCATTTTGAAATTCTTCATCCCTGTTCAACATGGTAAACTGTTGAACTCACTCAAAAGGAAAGAGTCCAAATTACAGGAATTAACTCATTTTTATGACAGGCAGTCTAATAAATCTAAAATGCATTGAAAATTAATGTGGCATTATTTTATTTACATCAGTTGTAATGGACATAGCCTGCCACACCTTTATCGAATCGTTTTCTTGAAATCAGATTTACCCTTGTTGAAACGGTTAATGTTGTCTTAATTTCCTCTTTTAGGCTGTTGTGAAATGGCTGCAATGGTGAAACTCAATCATTTTCTCTGAAAATGATTCCCGGAGATTGATCCTTCCAAATGGGATGCCAGAGTCCGTCAGTGAGCTAGTTCAGCAGATAAAGGGACAGTGTGGAGTTAATGGGGACTTCAGGCTTCAGTTCATGGATGCAGAATTTGGGAATGAATTCACCAACTTGGAGTCAATGTCGGACATCCAGGACAAAAGTACCATCAAGATCATCTTTAGCTCAGTTGCACCTGTCGAGCCTGGTGAGCCACTGCTCCCTCTTTACTCATCTGCTGCCACTTCCCGCACTCTAGATGACTCCTCATCCCTTTCATCTCCTGGGAACTCATTTGATACAGACATATTGTCTTCTCCTGAATCTACGTCCTCAAGAGCCACTGCATGGCCCGATGTCTTCCCCATTCCCCGGTTCTCTTATGATACTCAACTACAGCTGGACAGGGCCAATGCTACTTTCAAAGAAACTGGAGCTTTGTTGAATCCTGATCATAAAATTAAGTCTGCCATTCTTCAGTACAAGGTCTACCTCTCTGACAGGGAGTTTGATGAGGTCGCAGAAGCTCTTGTAACAACCCATCCATGTTTGAAAGAGCCTGGTTCAGTCACTGGATATGGCGGATGGAAAACAAGCTTGAAGTATAAACTTGCTAACTACCGAACTAAGCTTAGACGGCTTGGATGCCCTGAAGTTACTGTGAATTCCTTAAAACATAAACCTGATGGAAAATGTACTCCTGCATATGGCGTGAAGAAGCCAAAAAAAGCTGAAGTGAATTACTGCCCCACTTATCCAGCTGGTGAAACTGCAGAGACACTAGAAGAAATCAGAGTGGACCTCCTGTCAGAAGTTAAGAAAAAAAACAATGACCACAGGGTGGCTGCAATGATGGAGAAGACCTTTGCTCTCAGAAGGCAAGAGGTAGTACGTGAAGCACCGATGATTGCTGATTTCAAAATGAGGTGGCCAGCTCTCTTCCATGTGTGTGAGGTAATTGAATGGGTTTAAAACAACAGCAATATTTTGCTTCCATTGGATTATTATATAAAAGTAACTTGTGACCACATGGGATTTACTGAAGGTCAGCTAAAGCAGCCTGTGTTAGCACAGCTACAAATATGAATGCAGGAACCTAATATACAAGAAATTAATGGATTATGCATTCATATATATTGAACAGACTTGACTCACTTTTAAGTGGACTGAATAATGACAACACAATCCTCTGTTAATTATTTGTGGTTGTATTTTCCTTTGTTAAGTATCCTGGTTTTTTTTTTTAAAGGTGCTGTGTAAATCTCAGTTATAAATGTATTCTTATTATTAGTCAAACTGAGTTTTGTCTGTTGGATTATTATTCTGCCTTTTGCAGGTGAGTGCAGAATTCAAGAGGATTACAACAATCCATTTGCAGTCCAAGTTCTTCTCCCAGCTGGATAGTTATTCGGCAAACTTTATAAAGATATATGCCAAGAAGGGTGGAGTGCAAGGGAGAAAAATTAAGACCATCATGGCACCTGCAACCCAGGTATGACAAGATATATTTATACAAGCCCAATTGAAGAAAGTTTGATATTGTGTAAAGTGTAACTAAAACCAAAATGCAGTGATTTGCATTTCAAAACCATCTTTTACTTACAAATAAACATAGAAATCTGGTGAGTTAGAAACATTTGTAAATGTTTTTGTACTTGATTCTAATCTGCTGCTGAATCATTTTTATTCTCCTTAAACTGCAGCTGAACTAACCAGTTAAATTTGTAATTCACCTAAAATATCTGTTCAGTGACATTGATTTCACTTTGATATGGAGACAAGCTAATGTGATTTCCATGTTTCCTTTATCAGGCTGCGTGATGGTAACCTTTAGTGTTCAAGTGAGCCCAGTTTAAATTGTCAGACTCTAATGTGCTGATATCACCTTACAAATAAACAACAGCACTTTAAGCAAATAATTTACTGGAACTACAATGTTTATTTTACTGCTCTGTTTATTAAAACATCAGATTCAACATTTGCTGCACCATTCATCACTAGTCCCTAAACAGCATGGGTGTTTTTTACTGTTATATTTTAGTCTTCTTTATAGATTGTTAATCCCTATCTGATAACGTCCCTAGAGTACACTTATAGGAATTATTTCATGGAAGAAGAGTCATATGACCCGTGAAACGCTCCTTTAGATTGGTTAGGATATTGCTAACACCACCCTTTTTATGGAAACAAGCCAGGGAAATCCCAGGTTAAGTTAATGAGTTCATAACCAACTTCGTGTGAGTGCATATCCTGATCACCAGTGTTAATCCAGATAAGGGAAAGATACCCTGGGTATGTTGAACTCGCTTCATAGTATAGGCCTCTGTTGCTCGACTTTTGGGAGAAGAATGTCGTCTCATTCTTCTCTGATACACGATTCTAGCTGCTCTACAGAGGCTTATACTAGGAAATGGGTTCAACAGCAAGTTTGAGAGTAAATACAGCAGAAAAAGAAGGCAAACATAGGCTTAAACTACATATAAATTTGATATGAGGACAGCATGTACAGCATATATATATATATATATATATATACACATATATACACACACACATATATATATATATATACACATATACATATATATATATATATATATATATATATATATATACATATATATATAAATATATATTTATATATACACATATACACACATATACATATATATACATATATATATATATACATATACATACATATACATATAAATATATATTTATATATACACATATACACACATATACATATATATATACATATATATATATATATATATATATATATATATATATATACATACATATATATATATATATATATATATATACACACACACACGCATATACGTATGTGTGTATATATATATATATATATACATATATATATATATATACAGTGGGGCAAAAAAGTATTTAGTCAGCCACCGATTGTGCAAGTTCCCCCACTTAAAATGATGACAGAGGTCAGTAATTTGCACCAGAGGTACACTTCAACTGTGAGAGACAGAATGTGAAAAAAAAATCCATGAATTCACATGGTAGGATTTGTAAAGAATTTATTCGTAAATCAGGGTGGAAAATAAGTATTTGGTCACCTCAAACAAGGAAAATCCCTGGCTCTCACAGACCTGTAACGTCTTCTGTAAGAAGCTTTTCTGTCCCCCACTCGTTACCTGTATGAATGGCACCTGTTTGACCTCATCATCTGTATAAAAGACACCTGTCCACAGCCTCAACCAGTCAGACTCCAAACTCCGCCATGGCCAAGACCAAAGAGCTTTCGAAGGACACCAGGAAAAGAATTGTAGACCTGCACCAGACTGGGAAGAGTGAATCTACAATAGGCAAGCAGCTTGGTGTGAAAAAATCAACTGTGGGAGCAATCATCAGAAAATGGAAGACATACAAGACCACTGATAATCTCCCTCGATCTGGGGCTCCACGCAAGATCTCATCCCGTGGGGTCAAAATGATCATGAGAACGGTGAGCAAAGATCCCAGAACCACACGGGGGGACCTGGTGAATGACCTGCAGAGAGCTGGGACCAAAGTAACAAAGGTCACCATCAGTAACACACTACAACGGCAGGGAATCAAATCCCGCAGTGCCAGACGTGTTCCGCTGCTGAAGCCAGTGCATGTCCAGGCCCGTCTGAAGTTTGCCAGAGAGCACATGGATGATACAGCAGAGGATTGGGAGAATGTCATGTGGTCAGATGAAACCAAAGTAGAACTTTTTGGTATAAACTCAACTCGTCGTGTTTGGAGGAAGAAGAATACTGAGTTGCATCCCAAGAACACCATACCTACTGTGAAGCATGGGGGTGGAAACATCATGCTATGGGGCTGTTTTTCTGCCAAGGGGACAGGACGACTGATCCGTGTTAAGGACAGAATGAATGGGGCCAAGTATCGTGAGATTTTGAGCCAAAACCTCCTTCCATCAGTGAGAACTTTGAAGATGAAACGAGGCTGGGTCTTCCAACATGACAATGATCCAAAACACACCGCCCGGGCAACAAAGGAGTGGCTCCGTAAGAAGCATTTGAAAGTCCTGGAGTGGCCTAGCCAGTCTCCAGACCTCAACCCCATAGAAAATCTGTGGCGGGAGTTGAAAGTCCGTGTTGCTCGGCGACAGCCCCAAAACATCACTGCTCTTGAGAAGATCTGCATGGAGGAATGGGCCAAAATACCAGCTACTGTGTGTGCAAACCTGGTAAAGACCTATAGTAAACGTTTGACCTCTGTTATTGCCAACAAAGGTTATGTTACAAAGTATTGAGTTGTATTTTTGTTATTGACCAAATACTTATTTTCCACCCTGATTTACGAATAAATTCTTTACAAATCCTACCATGTGAATTCATGGATTTTTTTTTCACATTCTGTCTCTCACAGTTGAAGTGTACCTCTGGTGCAAATTACTGACCTCTGTCATCATTTTAAGTGGGGGAACTTGCACAATCGGTGGCTGACTAAATACTTTTTTGCCCCACTGTATATATGTATATGTGTATATATGTGTATATATATATGTATATATATGTATGTATGTATATGTATATGTGTGTGCGTGTGTGTATATATGTATGTATATATGTATGTGTGGAGAGTGAGATAGAGTATATTTGTGTAATTTATGTATTTTTCCTCTGTGTATTAAGACTGCTGCTGTTGAAGTCAGAAGAGAATGCATCCTCAAAGGTCTTTGCGTGTACCTGAATGAAGATCCAGAGAAGCTGGTGAAGGATTACCTGGTATGTTAATTTGCAGTTATCCTTATCTAAGGAGATGATCAAAGATAGGCTCAAACTACATATAAAAAGATACATGCAAGAAGTTTGTGGCTTTAAAAATTACCTTTTAAAAATAGGAAAAGTAAGGGCTTTATTTTTCTCACTAGATACTGCACGCACCATTCTTGAGTGTTTTATACAAACTTCATAAAATAATATCATCACAGAACTAATATCATATAATGATTCACCCATTCACACACACATTCATACAAATATTTCTATGTAGCATTCACACTTTGATGAATGTATCAGGAGCAACTGGGGGTTCAGTAACTTACCCATGGTTAGTTCTGGTATTCAGACTGGAGAACCCAAGGATTAATCCAGTACACAACTTGCTCTACCTCCTAAGCCACAGCCACCCCTAACTCAATATTTTAAAAGACAGGACTTTGTTGAGGTATTAAATTAGATTGTCTTGAGTCAGAAAAAATATCAGGCAGTCATTTTTGATTACATTTACATTATTATAACGTTTGAATGAATAAAGCTTTTAGGTATTTTACATGAATTATCTCTCTCTCTCTCTCTCTCTTTTAATTGTCACAGGACGTTGATAAAAGCATCGCCACTGCCATAGCAGAGACAGTCTTTGGAATCTGTGTCATTCGATCAGAGGGTGCGGAGCCTGGCGATGACCCTCAGGATGTTATGATTGTTCTAGAGGGGGTGGAAGTGATGGGTGAGTTGGGGAGTGTAGCTTTTGCAGTGGCAATGTTGCTTGGTCTGGTCTACTCACTAAACCTGAACTACCCTCCGGAACTCAGGTACACCTTTGAGGTTCTGCAGAAGATTCTTATGGAGTTGGATGCACACAAACTATCCAACAAAGTACAGGTTCTCAAAACTCTTCTTTCTCGTTGAGAAATGTTGCCAATACAACAGCTACACCGTGTATCTGGAACATGAACCAGAAAGAACTGCAGACAAATGATACAATGCATTTTTTATTCATTTTGAGATACACAAAATTGGTGATATTTGTTTTTTTGAAAGTGCATCTCTTTGACCTTCAATATCACTTGATTTTATTTCATTTCAGTTCATTGTGGTTAAAAAATGGTTTGAACAGGTTAAGTTTCCACCATCTCCACTACTTTTTTTTTCTGTGATATAACTTGCATTAGATGTATTCTTCACACGTTATGTGAAATTTGCTATAAATACAATAAATTCGAGAAAACAAAAAGATCTGTATGACAATTTTTTTTATTTAAGTTTTAGATATTGTAATAGTGCAATGCATGTTATCCAGACTCTACAATTTGTTAAATACTCCAAAAAAATTACTCTTTAGATGAACTTAAAATAATCATGGAAAGAATTTCCACATTATTAAATGGCTTTCTATTAGCATTAAACACTTGTGTTGGACTAACATAATTTGTATGAGTTGGTTCAACTCAATTAACTTAAGTTGGAACCAAATTTAGTAAATTAGTTGGAGAAAACCTACTGAATTGAGTTGGAACAAAACCCTTAAAGTTGGATCAACACTATTATCTTATATTGGATTCAAATGCAGTAAATACGTTGATTCATCAATCATTAATTAAGTTGGTCCAACTTGAGTACATTAAGTTGGAATTACAGAATTGCATAATGCTAAAATAAAGCAATTTAATCACGTGGAAATTCTTTCCGTGATTTTTTTATGTTCACTTAAAGAGTTATTTTTTGAGTGTGGGGCAAAAATGGCATCCAAGGAAGAGTTCCAAGGTGATGAGACAAAAATTTGAAGGGTTTGTGTGCCCTGAAGCTCAAGCACATTCGGGTTATGTAGCAGGACAATGATTTGAACCCCACCCACAAACACACAAACAAATAAACAAACAAATGAAGGTTTGGGAGTGGCCTCGTCCAGACTTAAATCAGACTGAGTTGCTTTGTGTGTATTAGATGCCATTCCTTCAAAACTGCTTTAACAAGTCCTACCATTAATTAATGCTTCAATCTTAAATATGGTCAGTATATCTCTATTAATGGGCTACGTACCACAGTTCTTTAAGTGGGCAGTAATTAAACTATTACTTAAAAAGCCATCACTTGTCTTAGCTCATTATAGGCCAGTATGAAACCTTCACTGTATCGCAAAAATTCTTGAACGAATAGATGTAAAACAGTTAACTGATCATCTGCAGGTGGACCAATTCTTTTTACATTGTATGTTCTTCCCTGAGGCAGTATCATTCAAAATATCATATGGGTATTATATGATACCCAGCTCAATCTGTCAATGTCACACACACCAGGGCTATCTTAAAGGTAAAGACCTGGATGACCTCTGTCCTACTTCTAAATTTAGATCAAACTGAGGTTGGTTTAAAAGTCTTAGAAACTGGTGTCTAACCAGATACTTACACCGGACAGCATTACTTTGGCCTCCGCTGAGAGGAATCTTTGAGTTGTTTGACCAGGATATGTCAACAAACATGTAGGACTGCTTCCTTGCATTAAACTCTAAAATGATGCTGAGTTTAAAATGATGCTGAAAAATGAGTTGATGGATTTAATACTTCTAGGCTCAACTATGGTAATTTATGATTATCTGGCTGTCCTAAAGTTGATAAGTGAGGGTACTGACAGGGACTAGAAAGAGAGCATATTTGTCTGATATTGGCATCCTTTAATTGGCTCCCTGTTAAATCCAGAATAGAATTTAAAACCCTTCTTCTCACATACAAGTTCTTGAATAATCAGGCTCCATCTTATCTGAAAGAACTCATAGTACCATATAAATATAGCACTTAACTGCTGGTTCCCAGTTCCTAGGATATTTAAAAGTTGACAGCTTTCAGGGCTCTTTTCTGTGGAAACAACTCCCAGTTTGGATGTGGGAGTCAAATTTGTATATACACACACACACCACTCTGCGTTTAAGCATTAGTTATTATTAAATGTGTGTTTTATCTTGTCGTCTTCTTATAAACATCAACCAGAGGACAGATGGCCGCCCTTCCCTTAGCTGGGTTCTGCTGGAGGTTTCTTCCTGTTAAAAAGGAGGTTTTTTTCCTTCCAATTGTAGCCAAATGTTTGCTCAAAGGGGGTTATTTTGTAACACACACACAAAAAGATTCTAGGTCTGACTAACTGTCTCAGCTGTGGGCAAAAAGATGACAATCAATAAAATTCTAAAAGGTAATTTATTAACACAATAATCAAAAGGTAAAAAGCTAAAACAGTCCAGTGTCCCATTTGTGGATTAAGTAAAAACACACAGTCCAAGGCCAGAGCCAGCTTTGCCACAACGCCAGTTGCACTCCACACGTTGACTTCAGCAGGGTTAGCGGTTGTCCCTCTGAGACCCACCACCCTGTCACTAGATAGCCAGTGGTCACTCTGTGGCCAGTGGCCCTGGCCTGCACAGAGAGACAAAATAACACCCTCACTATACAATTTACAGCGCACAACCCAGCCATCCCAAACATATCAGGTTTCATCACATTACATACCTGTACAGAGAGACAAAATAACATAGCAGTGTTTGTAGTGTGGGCTATAAGTAGACTAGCGTTTCACTGCAATCAATTACACCTGCCTCTAATTAGCCCAACCCCATTACAGCCAATGGCTCACCAGAAATGGGACACACACACACACACGACCACTCCCAACCCAGTGCAACTTCGCACAATAATATGGCGATGAACTAATACAGGCAATTTGATTGTTCAAGACTTCACTCTATTATTGCAAGTATCTTTAATGTACAATACAAATGACCTTGAGGTGACTGTTGTTGTGATTTTGTGCTATATAAATAAAACTGAACTGAATTGAATTGAATCTGTTTATGTTCAACCCCCACCCTCTAAATAGCATTCATAAAAAGAAATTCAGTTTGCCACTGTGCTATTGTCTTTAGGCGATATTGATGAAAAAATGACGTAAGATTCTGAACAGTAAACCTAAACACAATCTCCCCTGAATTGCCCTCTGCAACATTTTCAATTCAATTCAATTCAATTCAATTTTATTTATATAGCGCCAAATCACAACAAATGTCGCCTCAAGGCGCTTCATAGATACAGAGAAAAACCCAACAATCATATGACCCCCTATGAGCAAGCACTTTGGCGACAGTGGGAAGGAAAAACTCCCTTTTAACAGGAAGAAACCTCCGGCAGAACCAGGCTCAGGGAGGGGCGGCCATCTGCTGCGACCGGTTGGGGTGAGAGAAGGAAGACAGGATAAAAGACATGCTGTGGAAGAGAGACAGAGATTAATAACAGATACGATTCAATACAGAGAGGTCTGTTAACACATAGTGAGTGAGAAAGGTGACTGGAAAGGAAAAACTCAATGCATCATGGGAATCCCCTGGCAGCCTACATCTATTGCAGCATAACTAAGGGAGGATTCAGGGTCACCTGGTCCAGCCCTAACTATATGCTTTAGCAAAAAGGAAAGTTTTAAGCCTAATCTTAAAAGTAGAGATAGTGTCTGTCTCCCGAATCCAAACTGGAAGCTGGTTCCACAGAAGAGGGGCCTGAAAACTGAAGGCTCTCCCTCCCATTCTACTTTTAAATACTCTAGGAACAACAAGTAGGCCTGCAGAGCGAGAGCGGTGCTCTAATAGGGTGATATGGTACTACAAGGTCATTAAGATGGGGCCTGATTATTTAAGACCTTGTATGTGAGGAGCAGGATTTTGAATTCAATTCTGGATTTAACAGGAAGCCAATGAAGGGAAGCCAAAACAGGAGAAATATGCTCTCTCTTTCTAGTCCCTGTCAGTACTCTTGCTGCAGCATTTTGGATTAACTGAAGGCTTTTCAGGGAGTTTTTTGGACATCCTGATAATAATGAATTGCAGTAGTCCAGCCTGGAAGTAATAAATGCATGAACTAGTTTTTCAGCGTCACTCTGAGACAGGATATTTCTAATTTTAGAGATGTTGCGCAAATGGAAGAACGCAGTCTTACATATTTGTTTAATATGTGCGTTGAAGGACATATCCTGGTCAAAAATGACTCCAAGGTTCCTCACAGTGTTACTGGAGGCCAAGGTAATGCCATCCAGAGTAAGAATCTGGTTAGATACCATATTTCTAAGCTTTTCAGCGCCGAGTACAATGACCTCAGTTTTATCTGAGTTAAGAAGCAGAAAGTTAGTGGCCATCCAAGTCTTTATGTCTTTAAGACATTCCTGCAGTTTAACTAATTGGTGTGTGTTATCTGGCTTCATGGACAGATAGAGCTGGGTGTCATCTGCATAGCAGTGAAAATGTATGCTATGTCTTCTAATGATGCTGCCTAGGGGAAGCATGTATAATGTAAACAGAATTGGTCCTAGCACTGAACCCTGTGGAACTCCATAATTAACCTCAGTGTGTGAAGAGGACTCTCCATTTACATGCACAAATTGGAGTCTATTAGATAGATATGATACAAACCACTGCAGTGCAATACCTGTAATACCTACAGCATGTTCTAATCGCTCTAATAGGATATTATGGTCAACAGTATCGAATGCTGCACTAAGGTCAAGAAGGACAAGCACAGAGATGAGTCCACTGTCAGAGGCCATAAGAAGATCATTTGTAACCTTCACTAAAGCTGTTTCTGTGCTGTGATGAACTCTGAAACCTGACTGAAACTCTTCAAATAAACCATTCCTCTGCAGATGATCTGTTAGCTGTTTGACAACTACTCTTTCAAGGATTTTTGATATGAAAGGAAGGTTGGAGATTGGCCTATAATTAGCTAAGACTGCTGGGTCTAGAGATGGCTTTTTGAGTAAAGGTTTAACTGCAGCCACCTTGAAGGCCTGTGGTACATAGCCGATTATTAGAGATAGGTTGATCATATATAAGATCGAAGAATTAATCAATGGCAGGACTTCTTTGAGCAGTTTTGTAGGAATGGGGTCTAAAAGACACGTTGATGGTTTGGAGGAAGTAATTATTGAAGTTAACTCAGAAAGATCGATTGGAGAAAAAGAGTCTAACTTAACATCAATGGAACTAAGAGTAGCTGTAGATAATATTACATCTGTGGGATGATTATTGGTAATTTTTTTTCTAATGATAAAAATTTTATTTGTGAAGAAGTTCATGAAGTCATCACTAGTTAACGTTAAAGGGATGGTTGGCTCAAAAGAGCTCTGACTTTTTGTCAGCCTGGCTACAGTGCTGAAGAGAAACCTGGGGTTGTTCTTATTTTCTTCAATCAGTGATGAGTAGTAAGCTGTTCTGGCTTTGCGGAGGGCTTTCTTATAAAGCAACAAACTATTTCTCCAGGCTAAATGATGATCCTCTAAATTTGTGACACGCCATTTCCTCTCCAGATTACGAGTCATCTGCTTTAGGGTACGTGTTTGAGAATTATACCACGGGGTCAGGTACTTCTGATTAGAGACCTTAGTTTTCACTGGAGCTACAGTATCCAGAGTCGTACGTAGTGAGGAGGTGAAATTATTAACAAGATAATCGACCTCTGTTGGGGTAGCGTTCAGATAGCTGCTCTGCTCTGTGTTTGTACAGGGCATTGACGATGATAACAGTGGCTGGATTATATTCTTAAACTTAGTTACAGCGCTTTCAGAAAGACATCTACTTTGATAAAGTCCACTCTCCACTGCTGCGTAATCAATTATTGTAAATGTAAATGTTATCAAGAAATGATCAGACAGGAGAGGGTTTTCAGGAAACACTGTTAAATGTTCAGTTTCTATGCCATATGTTAAAACAAGATCTAGAGTGTGATTAAAGTGGTGGGTGGGTTCTTTTACATTTTGAGAGAAACCAATTGAGTCTAACAACAGATTAAATGCCATGTTGAGGCTGTCATTTTTAGCATCAACATGGATGTTAAAATCACCCACAATAATTATTTTATCTGAGCTCAGAACTAAATTAGATATAAAGTCTGAGAAATCAGACAGAAACTCTGTGTAAGGCCCAGGTGGACGATAGATGATAACAAGTAAGACTGGTTTCTGAGTTTCACAGCTGGGGTGGACAATGCTAAGCATCAGGCTTTCAAATGAATTAACAGTCTGTCTTGATCTTTCATTAATTAATAGACTGGTGTGAAAAATTGCTGCCACACCGCCCCCTCGACCTGTGCTTCGAGATTTCTGGTAGTTAGAATGACTCGGGGGTGTTGATTCATTTAAACTAACATAATCATCCTGCTGCAACCAGGTTTCTGTAAGGCAGAGTAAATCAATTTGTTGATCAATTATTAAGTCATGTACTAACAGAGACTTGGAGGAGAGAGACCTAATATTTAATAATCCACATTTCACTGTTTTACTCTTTGGTTCAGATGTGGATAATGTATTGTTCTTTCTTTGTAAATGTTTAAGTTGTTTGTTGCTGGTTTTTAGTTTGTTTTTTGTCTTTTTGGAAGCAGACACAGTCTCTATGGAGATGGGTTTTTGGGGGGGTAGCAGGAGGAGAGAAGCTGCAGAGAGGCGTGTAAGACTGCAACTCTGCTTCCTGGTCCCAACTCTGGATAGTCATGTTTTGAGGGGTTTAATAAATTTGTCGATATTTCTAGAAATGAGAGCTGCTCCATCCAAAGTGGGATGGATGCCATCTCTCCTAACAAGACCAGGTTTCCTCCAGAAGGTTTGCCAATTATCTATGAAGCCCACATCGTTTCTGGGACACCACTCAGACAGCCAGCAATTTAAGGAGAACATGCGGCTAAACATGTCACTCCTGGTCTGATTGGGGAGGGGACCAGAGAAAACTACAGAGTCCGACATTGTTTTGGCAAAGTAGCACACCGATTCAATATTGATTTTAGTGACCTCCGATTGGCATAACCGGGTGTCATTACTGCCGACGTGAATTATGATTTTATTGAATTTACGTTTACCCTTAGCCAGCAGTTTTAAATTTCCTTCAATGTCGCCTGCTCTGGCCCCTGGAAGACAATTGACTATGGTTGCCGGTGTCTCTAGCTTCACATGTCTGAGAACAGAATCACCAATTACCAGAGTTTGACCCCCAGCGGGTGTGTCACCGAGTGGGGAAAAACGGTTAGACACATGAACGGGTTGGTGGTGTACCTGGGGCTTCTGTTTAGGACTACGCTTCCTCCTCACCGTTACCCAGCCGTCTTTCCCCAGCTGCTTGGGATCTGCCGGGGAACAGCTAGCGGGGCCTACGCTATCTTCGGCTGCACCAGCTACAGGGGCCTGGCTAGCTAAGGGTGAGAGCAGGGTGCAAAGCCGAGTCTCCAGTTCAGTAATCCTGGCCTCCAGAGCTGCAAATATGCTACATTTGTTACAGATATCATTACTGCTAAAGGAGGAGGAGGAGTAACTAAAACATCTGACACAATGAGCAAGAAAAGTGCAGAAGGGACAGGTGAAGTAGCCATGGTGCTAACGGGTCGGCTACGAGCTAAGCTAGCGAAACAGTACAGAGACAGTGAGTGAATACTTTGGCTATAAATTAGGTAGTGAGTACACAGAAAGTGTGCTTCGGATGAAGCACGTGAAGATTATACTGTGAAAAAAGAATGTATTTAAAAGTTGTTAATTAAACTGCTAAGCAAATAAGCTACTCAGAAACACCACTGTGTTTGAGCAGGAACAGGACGCGATACTATACCACAGAGCGAGCGAACACCAAGTGACAGCGCCACCGATCAGCAAGATTTGGTAGAGGGGTGTCATTAGACACACTACACTGAGCTACTGCACAATTACAGGAATGCTTGTGCTTTTACAGTGGAGGAAGCCTCCATTTTAATATTTGTTTGTGTGTGTGTTATATCAAGTTCTTACTGAGCAGTGTGAGCAGTGTTTAACATGTGTAGCAGAAATATCAAGGAAAAAACACCACCATTAGTCCTCACTGATGAGCTTCCTGTATCTTGGATTGTTGCACCTTGATTTCCTGAAGCCTCCAGGCAATGTAATGGCCTCTTGCTAAGACTCTCTCATTAGTGACATTCATTTACACTACACATGTTAATATTGTAGGTCCTTTACCCTACGATATACGGTGACTCTTGTTGTAAATTGGCACTATACAAATAAAACTAAATTGAACTGAACTGCTAATACTATTCTGTTATAACTACAGAGAAATGACATTTCAGCATCCTGTTGGTTTATGTTCACTGATGTATTGTTTGTCCTAAACTAAATGTCCTGTGCCAAATGGTTCGAAAGTAATACATATAGCATTATAACTCAGCCTAAGGCAAATATGCTGTGGGGCCTTTGTTGGTTCATTGCGTTCCAATAAAACAACTCTTGCCTGCTGAGATTTGGACTCTGCGGGACCTCTCAAGGTGTATTGTTGTATTTGTCACTAATACATTTTTTCCCCCAGCACATCCTCTACATCTGCTTCATGGTTTGTTGTTTCCTGGGTTTATGTCACAGTTGTCCAAAAGGTCTTAACACCTTCAACTTCTCCAGGTTTCAGGAAAACAAGAACTGAATGTGCACTCTTTTTATAAAAGCGTCTCTATTTCAGCTGGTGTGACTGGAGAAACACCACTGTAAAAGAGTAAACGAATGTCTCACTTTCTGGTTCAGAGAAAGTCCCATTTTATGAACTGCTGTAGTTCACCAAGGTTATTCCCTACTCTTCTCAGCTGACTGTCTCCAGCTAACTCTTTGACGATAAACTTCATCTGTCAGCTTATAGTGTAAAGACCATGCTACATCCGCACTGTATCCATACTATCAAAAAATGTTTTATGCTGTAGTAATATTTCTAGGTTTCATTTCAGTTTTATATATTTTGGAGAATGTTTTGCTTTTTGTCTTTAGAAAGATACTTTTAAATTTGGAATTGGTGCAAAAGGAGCATATTTATATTGCTTTCTAGGGATTAAACTTTGCTCTTGGCTGCACTTATCAACATCTTCCTATAAGAATGTGCACTATATTGCCAAAAGCATTCCTTGCCTGCCTTCACAAGCATATGGACTTTAGTGGCATCCCACTAAACTCTTCTGGCAAGGCTTTGTACAGAGTTTAGGAGTGTGTTTATGGGAATGTTTGACCATTCTTCCAGAAGTGCATTTGTGAGGTCAGACAATGATGCCTGGCAGTATCTACTCTAATTCCACATCAAACACACTCATCCATGTTTATCCACTTAATATCCACTGTATATATCCATTTAATGTATATAATGTTCTCTCTTTTTGCACAGTCCGGGAGCGTGTCAGGATACATTTCACTGTGTGTTCTACTCATATAACTATTCATGTGTATCTTGAATCTTGTGTGATGTAGTCACCCCAGTGGTTTGTGGTATACTGTCCTGTTCAATGACAGGACCGAATGACTATTGGCCTGTAGCCCTCACCCTGATAGTTATGAAGTGCTTTCTAAGGCTGGTTATGGCCCACATAAAGGACTCTACTGATGTCACTGTGGACTTACCCTAGTACGTCTACCAATAAAACTGCTCCACAGATGACGCCTTCTCAGTAGTTCATAGGGTCTACTACACACACACACTTGTAGAGTATAGAATTGTTCATACAGTGGCTATTCCTGGACTTCACTTCCACCTTCAATACAATCATTCTACAGAATCTGGTGCAAAAACTCTCAGCACTCAGCACTGCAATTTAGGCCTGAACCTACAATCTCTGCAGCCCTGCCAAGTAAACAAAGGAGATGATCGTGGATTTCAGGTAGAACAGAAACTCTCCTACACCCCTAACAACAAGGGAGCTGTCGAAGTGGTCTCCAGATTTAAGTAGCTTGGTGTACATCTCACTTGGAATCTTATCTTGCCACAACACTGGTCAAGTAAATTAGTAAAGTTAATTTATAGAGCACTTTTCACAGGCATAAAGCCACAAAGCACTTTAAAGCAAGTAAGTAAAAAAGCATGTGTGTGTTTTATGTATATGGATTTTTTTAAATTATTACTCATGATATAACATTGTCCAGACATGCCTGGTAAGGACATGAGGAGGAAACAGTAGGAGCTGTGTGAGGCTACTAAAGGCAGTGCTATAACATTTTTCTGTCGTCATTTTATTATAGATTAAGTGCAAGAGTTGTTAGGTGTTGATAATTAAATTTATTGCAATAGCAAGTTGTGCCTTGTTTTCAGATAGACAGCAAGTGGAGAGTGATATATGAAATGATGGGATGGAAGGAAGAAGAGAAGCAAAGAGTGATTCACAGGCAGAGCCTAAATTATTTCTCAGTTTTTTGTTGCCTTATGGTTCCAAGCGCTGTCACCAATCTTTGCATTTTGTTATTATCTCATGACACTTGTTTAATCAGCTACCATCTCTCCTATGGACTTTTTAATGTCTACATTCTCAGATCAACACAGCCCTGCCCTCCAGCACTATCAGCAGCAGGAGCAGCAGCAACCCCTCAACAGCAACGTTGTACCCATCAGGTAAAACATAGGCTACGTTTGCTTTGCCTTGTTGCCCATATTAGATTCTTGATGAACGTGTATTGTTGTTATTCAGCCTGGTTCAATGTGCCCCTTTTTAACTTTGAGCACCCGCCCCTTTAAACGTCTCTGCACGGCCCTGCATAGGACTATGTAAATTAGTAACGTTCATTTATGGAGCACTATAAATGCAGGACGAAAAAGTCCTCCTGCACCTTAAAAGACCCTATTCACCCAACATCCATGCATTTTCTTCTGCTAATCCAGTTTAGAGTTACAGGGGGGCTGGAGCCTATGTTTGTGTAAATATGTATGTTTTCTGCTTTTGTATATATCACTCTTGATGTTTGTTATTCTTGTTGACTTTAGCCAGGGCCTGGGTGCATGTATTCATGTGTACTCATGTGCTGGAATCACAATAAAAACTTGAAACTTGAATCCCTTATATCAATGACAAAATTAATGTAATTTATTGTATGTATTGAAGAAGACTTCAGACATTTAGACCATAAACTACATGAATCAAGTGTGATGTAAAATCATTTCTGAACAGACATATTTGTTGTTTAATTGAGTTGTGCCCCTGCTGGTTATTAGTCATGAAATATATTTTTTTAATTTTCAAAATCAAAGGAAAGATTGTGTTTTCAGGCTCTCTAAGGAATTTGTTGCAACCATTATCATTGTGATAACAGACTATTGCATGCCATATTAAACATATTAAATTATCCTGATATTGCCACTGTTTGATTTCATGGTATTTCTTTGTGGTCTGTTACCTGTTTGTGTCCCTGATATTGCCACATAAATTGTGGCAATATCATAAAAATGACATTCATTCAGCAGATTCAATTACCTTGCAGCAGCAGGATGTATATATGTATAAGATGTGCTGTACCAATGATGTTCTATTTCAGGGCTGTTATTGAGTCTGTGAATCACCCTGTCACACAGGTTGAGGGATTGGAAATATCATTCAAGCAGGAAATTTTATAGATTGTTTCATGAATATAAGTGACTGCATATAGGGTATAATGTAATATGCTGCATGCACAAATTACGAATATGTCATACAAGAATTGCAGAAACAAGATGTAGGGGAGAGTTTTATGTGTGTGTGTGTGTGTGTGTGTGTGTGTGTGTGAGAGAGAGAGAGAGACAGAGGTCACTTTGGTGGATTTATTAAAGTGTAAAAAGAAAAAAAGACTGAATCACAAAAAAAAGTAAAAAATCAAACTTAACTATGACGATAGTACTGATTAATTGTACCTTCCAGTAATGTAATTTTCTTTGCACTTTTATGTTTGACATTCTTAACTTTAACAAGGCATTAGGCAGGGACTGAGTGGTTTGCTTGTAATGAAACCATGATCCAAGTGAGGATGTTGCAGTGTGGTGTTTTTGTCATAGTCTCAGTAGAATTTAGGCTCTTTAAAGAGTGACTTGACCAAGAGGGCTACAGCAACCTGTGCCAATCCAACACAGAAGTACTCCAGGCTACAGATCTTCAAAGAAGTTGCTTCCAGAGCAGACTCCCAGGTTAAAATCAAAAAAGAAAATGTTTGCAAGTAAGTTTAATACCTAGTTTAAGTTGTCACATGTTGCTCAGTCAGTAATACCAATAAACACGGGGTATGTGACAGTTAGATTTAGACGCAGTAATATTGTTTTTGCTGCTCTCATAGCCTTTTGACAATATAACAAGGAATCTCATAGTATGTCAGAAGAAAACTAAAGTTTATCCTTTTTCGATAGTCTTTCAGCTCACCTACAGACCTGAGTGCCTGGGTAGCATTGCTTAGCCAAGGCTAGATCCAAGAATACTTGAACAGTTGGAATTGAACAGAGAGACTAAGGTTACGTTCACACTGTAGGCGAAAGCGTATCAAATCAGACGTTTTTGACCCTATGCGACCCATATCTGATAGTAGACTCTCTTTTTCAATTCAATTCAATTCAATTCAATTCAATTCAATTTTATTTATATAGCGCCAAATCACAACAAAAGTCGCCTCAAGGCGCTTCATAGATACAGAGAAAAACCCAACAATCATATGACCCCCTATAAGCAAGCACTTTGGCAACAGTGGGAAGGAAAAACTCCCTTTTAACAGGAAAAAACCTCCGGCAGAACCAGGCTCAGGGAGGGGCGGCCATAACTAAGGGAGGATTCAGGGTCACCTGGTCCAGCCCTGACTATATGCTTTAGCAAAAAGGAAAGTTTAAGCCTAATCTTAAAAGTAGAGATAGTGTCTGTCTCCCGAATCCAAACTGGAAGCTGGTTCCACAGAAGAGGGGCCTGAAAACTGAAGGCTCTCCCTCCCATTCTACTTTTAAATACTCTAGGAACAACAAGTAGGCCTGCAGAGCGAGAGCGAAGGGCTGTAATAGGGTGATATGGTACTACAAGGTCATTAAGATAAGATGGGGCCTGATTATTTAAGACTAGGGATGGGTATTGTTTAGGTTTTATCCGATACCGGTGCCAAACTGGTACTTTTGAAATGGTGCCGGTGCTTAAACGGTGCTCAAACCGGTGCTTAAAGAATGGAGAGCACAAAATTGGTCCAAAAAACTCTCATGTTCAGCTGGGTTTTTTTGTAAAAAGATAACAATGATACTCCTCCGTGAATCGCAACCTTATCGTGGTGGAGGGGTTTGTGTGTCCCAGGGATCCCAGGGGCTATGTTGTCTGGGGGCTTTTGCCCCCTGGTAGGGTCTCCCATGGCAAATTGGTCCTGGGTGAGGGACCAGACAAAGAGCGATTCAGAAGACCCCTATGAAAAAAACACAGAGGGAACAGTTTACCCTGCCCGGGATAGGGTTACCGGGGCCCCGCCCTGGAGCCAGGCCCGGGGAGGGTGCCCGAGGGCGAGCGTCTGGTGGCCGGGCCTTAGTCCATGGGGCCCGGCCGGGCACAGCCCGAAGAGGAGACATGGGCCCATCCTCCCGCAGGCCCACCACCCGCAGGAGACGCCATAGGGGTCGGGTGCATTGTGTGCCGGGTGGCGGCCAGGAGCGGAGGCCCTGGCGGACTGACCCCCGGCTGCCAAGACTGGCAATAGGGACATGGAATGTCACCTCTCTGGTGGGGAAGGAGCCTGAGTTAGTGCGTGAGGTTGAGAGGTACCGGCTAGATATAGTCGGGCTCACCTCTACGCACGGCTTGGGCTCTGGAACCAGTCTCCTGGAGAGGGGCTGGACTCTGTCTCAGTCTGGAGTTGCCCCTGGTGAGAGGCGGCGGGCTGGGGTGGGTATTCTAATATCCCCTCGGCTTGCTGCCGGTACGTTGGGGTTTTTCCCGGTGGACGAGAGGGTTTGTTCCCTGCGCCTTAGGGTCGGGGAATGGGTCCTGACTGTCATCTGCGCTTATGCGCCGAGTGGCAGTTCGGAGTACCCAGCCTTCTTAGAGTCCCTGGGGGGGGGGGGGGGGGGGGGGGTGCTGGAAGGTGCTCCACCTAGAGACTCTGTTGTCCTGCTGGGAGACTTCAATGCTCACGTGGGTAACGACAGCGAGACCTGGAGGGGCGTGATTGGGAGGAACGGCCTCCCTGATCTGAACCCGAGTGGTGCTTTGTTATTGGACTTCTGTGCTAATCACAGTTTGGCCATAACGAACACCTTGTTCGAACATAAGAGTGTCCATAAGTGCACGTGGCACCAGGACGCTCTAGGCCGTAGGTCGATGATCGATTTTGTAATCGTAACACCAGACCTGCGACCATATGTTCTGGACACTCGGGTAAAGAGAGGGGCTGAGCTGTCAACTGATCACCACCTGGTGGTGAGTTGGATCAGGTGGCGGGGGAGGACGCTGGACAGACCTGGTGCACCTAAACGCGTAGTGAGGGTGTGCTGGGAACGACTAGCAGAGGCCCCAGTCCGCGAGATCTTCAACGCACACCTCCGGCAGAGCTTCAACAGCATTCCGAGGGAGGCGGGGGACATCGAGTCCGAATGGACCATGTTCAGCGCCTCCATTGCCGAAGCTGCTGCATTGAGCTGCGGCCGCAAGGTGGTTGGTGCCTGCCGTGGTGGTAATCCCAGAACCAAATGGTGGACACCAGAGGTGAAGGGAGCCACCAGGCTGAAGAAGGAGTCCTATCGGGCTTGGTTAGCCTGTGGGACTCCGGAGGCAGCCGACAGGTATCGACAGGCCAAGCGGAATGCGGCTCGGGCAGTGGCTGAAGCAAAAACTCGGGTGTGGGAGGAGTTCGGAGAGGCCATGGAAAAAGACTTTCGGACTGCCTCGAAGAAGTTCTGGCAAACCGTCAGGCGTCTCAGGAGGGGAAAGTGGTGCTCTACCTGCACTGTGTATAGTGCTGGCGGAGCGCTGGTGACGTCGACTGAGAAAATTGTCAGGCGGTGGAAGGAATACTTCGAGGACCTCCTTAATCCCACTGACACGTCTTCCGAGGAGGAAGCAGAGTCTGGGGATGAGGGGAATGACCCGCCAATTTCTGGGGGCGAGGTCACTGAGGCAGTTAAACAACTCCTTGGTGGCAGAGCCCCTGGTGTTGATGAGGTCCACCCCGAGTTCCTGAAGGCTCTGGACGTTGTAGGGCTGTCCTGGTTGACACGCCTCTGCAATGTTGCGTGGAGATCAGGGGCAGTACCCGTGGATTGGCAGACCGGGGTGGTGGTCCCCATCTTTAAGAAGGGGGACCGGAGGGTGTGTTCCAACTACAGGGGGATCACACTCCTCAGCCTCCCCGGGAAAGTCTATGCTAGGGTGCTGGAAAGGAGAGTTCGTCCACTAGTCGAACCTCTGATGCAGGAGGAACAATGCGGTTTTCGTCCTGGTCGCGGAACACTGGACCAGCTCTTTATCCTCTCGAGGATACTTGAGGGTGCATGGGAGTTTGCCCAACCAGTCTACATGTGTTTTGTGGACTTGGAGAAGGCATTCGACCGTGTCCCTCGGGGTGTCCTGTGGGAGGTGTTGTGGGAGTATGGGGTGTCTGGCCCATTGCTACGGGCCATTCGATCCCTATACAACCGTTGCAAGAGCTTGGTTCGCATTGCCGGCAATAAGTCGGACTCGTTCCCGGTGGGTGATGGGCTCCGCCAGGGCTGCCCTTTGTCACCGGTTCTGTTCATAATTTTTATGGACAGGATTTCTAGGCGCAGCCAAGTGGCGGAGGGCTTTCGCTTTGGTGGCCTCAGGATCTCATCTCTGATCTTTGCGGATGATGTGGTTCTGTTGGCTTCATCGGGTGAAGGCCTCCAGCTCGCACTGGAGCGGTTCGCAGCCGAGTGTGAAGCAGCGGGAATGAGGATCAGCACCTCCAAATCTGAGGCCATGGTTCTCAGCCGGAAAAGGGTGGAGTGCCCACTCCGGGTCGGGGATGAGGTCCTGCCCCAAGTGGAGGAGTTCAAGTATCTCGGGGTCTTGTTCGCGAGTGATGGGAGAAGGGAGCCGGAGATCGACAGACGGATTGGGGCTGCAGCTGCAGTAATGCAGACGCTGCACCGGTCCGTCGTGGTGAAGAGGGAGCTGAGTGTAAAAGCGAAGCTCTCAATTTACCGGTCGATCTACGTCCCTACCCTCACCTATGGCCACGAGTTGTGGGTAGTGACCGAAAGGACGAGATCGCGGATACAAGCGGCGGAAATGAGCTTCCTCCGAAGGGTGGCTGGCATCTCCCTTAGAGATAGGGTGAGAAGTTCGGCCATCCGGGAGGGGCTCAGAGTAGAGCCGCTGCTGCTCCACATCGAAAGGAGCCAGCTGAGGTGGTTTGGGCATCTGATAAGGATGCCCCCTGGGCGCCTCCTGGGTGAGGTGTTCCAGGCATGTCCCACCGGGAGGAGGCCCCGGGGCAGACCCAGGACACGCTGGAGAGATTATATCTCTCGGCTGGCCTGGGAACGCCTTGGTGTTCCCCCGGATGAGCTGGAGGAGGTGGCTGGGGAGAGGGAGGTCTGGGCCTCTTTGCTTAGGCTGCTGCCCCCGCGACCCGGCCCCGGAAAAAGCGGATGAAGATGGATGGATGGATGGATAACAATGTTAACCTTTTCTGCATCTATAGGGCATATATGATATCACTCTTGGCTGGAAGCAGTGCTTAAACAATGGAAAAAACAAACTTTGTCCAAAAACCTCTCATGTTTAACTGTTTTCCACTTTTTCTTTGGTCATTTTAGCCTTTTTGGCCAGGGTGAAGGGAGTATCTGCCATCAAACAAGAGGACAGCCGCATGTAACTACGACAGTGTTTGCTAGTTCACCTTACATGCATTAATGTAATAGCGTGGTTAGCCTACTCAACGTAAATTATACACGAACAACATGAAGCTACTCACGCAGAGAAGAACGGCTGCTGCTGCCATCATCATCCGTCACCACCACACCCGCAGTAGATGCGCTCGGTGTGAGGTTTTGCAGCAAGCTATCAAATACGGCGCATTTTTCTGCTTTAAAAAAAAAACCGCTATGCGTTGCCAGGTGTTTCATCGGATTTGAGGTGTTACCTCCTTTGCACAGTATCAGCTTAAAGCACTTGTTGCAGGCTGCTGAGTTTGCATCTTTTGCTGTGAAGTACAGCCAGACTTTTGACCGCTTCGTCTTGGGCATTTTTAATCTGTAGCTCTGCTCTAAAAGAACGTACGTACCTGGGGGCCCGCCTACTATCCTTGGAAACGTAAAATGATTGGCTAGAATTCAAAGTGTATGACATGTCAGGAAAAAAAAGCACCGAAATAAAGCACCGAAATGTGCGCTGCTTTTCGGTCTGGTTACTACCGTTTATGTCAGAACCGGTGCCATGATACCGGTACCCATCCCTATTTAAGACCTTGTATGTGAGGAGCAGGATTTTGAATTCAATTCTGGATTTAACAGGAAGCCAATGAAGGGAAGCCAAAACAGGAGAAATATGCTCTCTCTTTCTAGTCCCTGTCAGGACTCTTGCTGCAGCATTTTGGATTAGCTGAAGGCTTTTCAGTGAGTTTTTTGGACATCCTGATAATAATGAATTGCAGTAGTCCTCAGTGTCCTTCTTTCTCTAATTAATTTGTCAAAATTCTGTTGGTTACGACTGTGCAGACTGCTGCAACAACACCTACTAGCTCTGTAGCCACCATTTTTACTTCCGTAAACAGAGCGCGTTGTGTGTGACATCTTCCTTTATGCATGCGGGCCGCTTTGAGGCCCGTGAACAGTTCACACTAGAGCGCGTTTGCTGTCACATTTTATTTGTAGTGTGAATAACCAGACAAACAAAAAATTGGATTTGATCAAAAATCGGAATTGAGCATTAAGACCTGCAGTGTGGACGTAGTCTTAGTGGTCAGCAGTCAAATGAGGAGAAGACCTGTGAAAAATGAGGGCATGATTACTATTTTGATAAGAAAAACATCCAGCTGTACTCAAGATAATCATGCACAATTGATTTGCAGGCAAATGAGGTTTGACAGGCTGACATGAAAGAGATTTTGCAAATATCACAGTGTTGTGACTGAAAATTTGCCATCACAAATTTAAGTTTCAGACAGAGACAGGCCACTGGACAACAGTAGGTCCACATCTAGGTTCATGTAAGTACACACAGCACAAGAGTAGACAAGTTGATTTAAAACACTTGCAGTTGAAAGCTGACGGAAACATCAGATGTTAGCTGCTGGCAGTTGAAACTGTCTTTAAAGACTAACCCTCTGCCTAAGCTGGTGTTCTGTAACAATAATTACAGTCTGAAGGGGGAAGTTCAGAAAAAGGGGTCAACTTATCCATGTTTAGCCAAGTTTCTGTCAAAGGAAGCCAATCCAGCATTAACAGGCCCCAAATCTGATTAAAAGCAAGTTGCTGATTGACCGGGATGCATGACCCAGTTGGTGAAGTAAAACTCTTCCACCTCTGCGAAGAGGAGGCAAGTGATGCATTGGAAGCTAAACAGGGAGATGTGGAGCCACATGTAGGATCTACTGATAAGAAGGTAATGTTGACAGATACACTTTTTCTATGCTCCTTAAGTAAGATGGATGTGAAACAGTCCAGGTATTGTGTTTTATACAATACACAATTTTTACAATGCACAATTTCACAGGTAGTACTGTATAGGGTTGCAAAGGGGCGGACAATTTCCAGTAAATTTCCGAAAAGTTTCCAGTAAATTTCCATGGTAAGTTAAGCTTGGGAATTTTGGAAATATTCCATATTGGAAACTTTCCATGGAAATAATGGGAATTATGGAAATTAATGGGAACTAACTGGAAATATATTATTTCCAAGCATAAATATAAACAGAAATCATAAGAAAATCTCCATGCAAAATGTTTTCAACAGATATTTCAACAGATTTATTTGTAAGTACAGCAGAATAGAACACGTTTCAATAACTTGTTTCATGGATGAATAAAAACAGAAATGTTGAGTTCAATATTACCATCCCTTAACCCCGCTCATTCAAAAATGCCCCCTGTCCAAAAATCTCCACAAAGTCCCATTCAAAACGTTAAATGAAAAATGCCACGTATCCTCCAAAACATCCCATTAAACATGCAAATCTTCCTTCAAGCAATCCTCTTTTCTCATTTTTGCTCAGTCAATAGACTCTTCCTGGACCTCATCATCATCCAACAACATGTCCACTTCCTCAGCATCCAACTCTGAGTCTTCCTCTTCAGTGTCACTTTCCAGCCTTGTTGAGGATGGCTCTGTGTCAGGCTCAAAGAGCCGTAGGCTTGCCCGAATGCCGACCAGCTTTTCCACTCTCACATTTGTGAGCCTGTTGCGAACCTTTGTGTGGGTGTTCCCAAACAGTGACCAGTTGCGCTTGGAGGCGGCTGATGATAGTGGGATTTGGAGGAGGATGGAGGCTACAGGTGCAAGGGCCTCAGATTCACATAGTCCCTTCCACCAGGTGGCTGCATATATGTGCTGGCATGACTGCCATATTCCATCCCCTTTCCAAAGGCCTTGCTTTGTTCGATACTTTGCCAAACTGCCTAGAACTTTGCCTTTATCGAGACCCAGGTGGTCAGACATGGCTGTAATGACTGCATAGGCACCGTTGATCTCTTCCCCAGAAAGTATGCCCTTATATTTGGGGTCCAGCATGTATGCTGCTGCATGCACTGGCTTCATGCAGAACTCCCTCCGCTGTTCCAATGACTTGACCACAGCCGTTTCCTCTGCTCTGCTAATCCATCAGAGATGACTGAAATACAGTCAGCTTGGTCAATGGTCTGTTTCACCTTTGCTTGAACTCGACTGAACTCTTCATCCAGTAGATGAGTAGACAATGCATGTCTGTTTGGGGGAATGTATGCTGGTCGGAGAACATTCAAAAATCTCTTCCGGTACACATTGGATGTCAGCATCAGGGGTGAGCCAGTTGCATAGATTGCACGAGCGAAACACTCATCTGCGTTTTTCTGGCTAGTGTCATCCATAAAATCAAAGAATCCTCTGATGCCAGAGGGACCAGGAGCTGATGAGTGGGTATCTGACTCTGATACAGCTGAAACAGATTCATTTTCCCCTTGAGTGGAACTTCTGGCTGCTGCATGTGTTGGGCCTTGAGGAATTTTTTTGCACTTTGCAATGTGCTGCTGGATTTTTGTGGCATTCTTCACGTACGTCTTATCACAATACTTACACATATATACAGATTTCACTTGTACATTAGCTGGTGTAAAATGTCTCCACACATCAGATAGCGCACGTGGCATTTTTCTGTAAAATAAAACAAGAGCTTGTAAAAATGCTAATGCAATGCAAGAGATCGTAATAATACAATTGCAATATGATAATAAACAGATATAAATAGTAAGGCTAGCTAAACAACTGGAATGATCTTCAAAACAAAACAGCCAAATGAGGAAGCTAGCATCTTCTTTATGTTATACTAGCTATGGCTTATTTAGCATCTAACAGATGCTAGCATTTTATTTAGCATCTTATCAGATTGCTATCTACCAGATACATTTTATGTGATATTCACAATTTAAACATTTAATGAATATATTTTCCCATAATATCATCAAAACTTACCTCACTTGTTAAGTAGACAGGCTCAAATGTGTGCCTTCAATACTCTTTGTCTTTCAGGCTCAAAAGTGTGGTCCATGAGTACATGTGATGGAGGCATGCACAGTGCCAGTAGGTGGTCTCAATAGCCATGCAGCAAGCATGTGCTCTGTACATGTGATTAAGGAATGGCATGGATATTCAAGTGTATTTGAATTGCATTTGTTTGTTTTTTGTTAATATTATGCTAAAATATACTTTGCTCAACTATATTTAAGTTCCCTAACAAGAGCCAACCTTCAATTTTGAAAATTCCCAGTTTATTCCCATAAATTCCCGTTAATTCCCATTTATTCCCATGGAAAGTTTCCATCTTTGAAAATTCCGGGAATTTTGCAACCCTAGTACTGTATGGCAGCGGTCCCCAACCTTTTTTGCGCCACGGACCGGTTTATGCCAGACAATATTTTCATGGACCGGCCTTTAAGGTGTCGCGGATAAATACAACAAAATAAAACTAGTACCAGTACCGAAAAAAGAAGATTTATTCATAACACATGTGAAAAGACCCAGGACAACCAAGTTAACGATAAAAACGATAACAAAATAATGTTGAAAACCGATAAAAACCCTGAAAACCATACATTTCACACCTGAGCCTCAACTCTCGTGGCCCGGTACCAAACGACTCACGGACCGGTACCGGTCCAAGTCCCGGGGGTTGGGGACCGCTGCTGTATGGCATATACTTAACTTTTGTTTTGTACCTTTTGATTTGACTGCATTATCCTTTCTTTACAAATTTTTTAACAATAAAATTGCTAAATACAGTGTTCATTAAGCATTAGTGAGTTTAGACCTTTTTCGGGGGTGCTCAGGCCCCCCTAAATTTTATCAGAGCCCACTCTAAACATTGGACATTGGACAGATGTGCTGACGATGTCTTGGGTTCTTCGATCAATGACCAATTCTGGACGTCCAAAACTGGTCCACAATTGACCTATGACCTAACCTGGACATCAATCCAGTTCAACATTTGAACTTTGGACTGCCTAATTTTATGGACATCATATGAACATCTATGACAGGTGCAGGACATTTATATGATTAATACATGTAATATTTTTATTTATTTATTCACTGTTCTATTGTGAAGAGCTTTGTAAGAGGAAGTGAATGGTGTTGTGATCGGTAGCCTGCCATGGAAAGTAGGAGAAGTGTGGATGTATGAACCCAACTATCGACTCGACAGTCTTTGTCTGTACGCACATTTTGGCCTGTGAGAAGATGACATTTCTGCTCCAAATCCACCACACAGCTCCTCCTTTTTGTCTTAGCTCAAGAGTCTCCGCCATCTAGCAGATGTCTGCTAATCACTATGCATTCCTTCACACATAACTGTTTCTGGAAATATGAGCCTATACATGTAGAAGCATTATAAAAATGACGCCTAAAATAAGTTTGACATTGAAAAGATGTCAACCATATTTGAACAGCCCTTATATGGTGGTCCTACGGACAATAACACTAGAAGTTTAATAGACGTCAAAAAGAAGATGTCGCCTGAAGTTACAAAACAACCCCCTCAGTGGACCAAAATTGTATATCCAAAAATGACTTATAAAACACGTCACTCCGAAATCAATTTGCACAGTGGGCCCCTAAAAATAACTAATAGCATATTTTAGTATTATTTTCTGGAATTTGTCGTTGCTGCTTGTCATGGATTGTCATCAGTAGTAAGACTTTCATTGCTGCGGGAGAAAGACGACAAAGAGGGAATTTCATGACACACATCAGTGATCCAGATTTAAAACACACTTTAACTGAAATACAGCAAAAGTTTAAACTGCTTTGATTGTACGGGGACGTTACTGTGACTTCTAAAGTATCTGCTTATTTTTGTTTGTTCTCTAAATAGTGTCCAAAGCGTTAGCTAATGTAGTTTGAACCTTCTGATTCACTAGTCTGCTGGTATGCCAAAGAGTCAATGTGCATTATTATTTTAGTTAAATTGTTTTTATTGCTGTTCTGACTGAATTGAGCTTCACTCTTTGTTTACAGTAAAGCTCTAGATCCAGGTGACAAAACATCAGAATGATGTTACCTGTCTTTGTCCCGCAGCAGTTTGTATTCAGTGTAATATTGCAATAAGCTGATATGGATCCGTTTGTTTTTTTATTCACTGTAACACTTAAATTTAACAAAAATTATAAAGCTGTAGTTTCTGCTTTACCCACATTCATTGATAATGATTTTACATAGCTAAACAGTCTGTTGTACTATTGTTGATTGTGGATCCCCAACTTACTCTTATAATAATTATAAGATTATATTTCTGTCATTTTCCAGTTTCTAGTTGAGTGAGGAGGGTGGAAACAGAGTGAGAGGACAGAGAGATTGTACAATAACAGGGAGAACAAGGGAGCAAATAATGAAGTTAGTTGGAAAAACAGAAGTAATTTTCCATGTAGTTGATGGATGATTTGAGTGCTTTCCAGTGCGACACTTAAACATGTCTGTGGACATTCTAAAGAGAACATTTTGATGTGAAGTGTGACAATTTGCAGGATCCATACCACTCTAAACATGGCTCGAACAGGATGGTTGCCACTATATTGATGTTCTTTAACTTTGCCTCATTTTTGATAACTGAAGACACTACTGTAAAAATGGTGGATTAGATTAAAATCTCTGATTATTGACTCTAAATTATTGTTAGAAATTACAATAGTTCCATCCAATTAATTAGGTTGCTTTTGGAGGTAATATTTGCAATGTCTAACCAATTGAATTGAGATTTGCAAATGTAAAAAGGGTTGATTACATTTGGAAACAGCATATTCCATCAAAAGTAATTAGAAGACACCGCATGCATGACATTATGATTGGGAGCTAAATTCCTCAAACTAAGTATAGTTGTAAATTACTTTTCAGCTTTTAGTTTTGGCATCATTGTACCAACATAAAGTGAAGTAAAAGAAAGGGAGAACAGTGAGGAATGTTGTCTGTGACCCGGCCATTTCTAAGTGACTGGTCTCCCTTCTCTGTCAGACTGCAGCTAATGAGAGTGACGTCTCCCTCATAAAAACCTGTGGGAAAGCCATCTCTAAGCTCCTGTGTTGGCTCTGAAAACTATTTGCTGTGCAAATTCCCAGAGATTGGATTTGAGTACCTCCTGTGTTGGTTTACCTACCTCCAATGAGCAGTAACATGCTGTTCATACGCTTGACCAAACCTCTCTCCCTGTCTGTCCTTTTGGTTGTCTTGCTTAATTTATACATCCAGGTTTCTCTTTGTCCATATAATTTTCTGTTTCTCTCTCTCTCTTCTTTCTCTCAACTTTCAATTATTTTTCCAGAGTCTTCCTTTGACATTTTTCTCTGTACATCTGCCTCCATCTGCATTAGCGTAATGTAGGAGAATGAACAGGAAAAAGATGGGAGTCGTGGTTCATTCAGCAAGTGATGTAAATAAAAAAGAAACCATGTGACATGTAGCTGTTTATTTTCACAGACTCTTCAACCCCATTTGAAGTTGGATCAATAATTAGATGGCTTTTAGTGATCTGGACACTAAACACGGCATTAATTAATGAAATTAATTTGTGAAGCGTGCTTGAAGAAAGTTAGAAACCCAAACAGCTCTGTTAAAAAAAAAAGAAAGCAGTTCACTGGAGCCCATTTAAAGGGGCCCAACCATAAACCCAACTGAACACCTCTGGAGAGATCTAAAAATGACTCTCCACTGACATTCCCTCCCTGGATCCTCACCCTCCATCTCACCTGATGGTCATTCTGGCTGATTGCCCCTGACGCCATTTAAGGCCTCTTTGGAGTGTTGGTCCTCGCTTGTACTATTCTCAGTTAGTGTTGCCCGGCTATCAGTTGTCTTCCTCGTGCTTCCTAGTTCTCTGGTTAATTGTTGTTCTCCGTCTCCCCTGCACAGGCCTCCCTGGACCCCAGCCAGTTTTCCCTGGTATCTACTTGATGGAGAGTGTGAGGCGCAGCGGGGATTTCTGGACTGACTGTTTCCTTTCTCAAACGGAGCGAGAAAGCAGAACTAGAGGAAATACCCTCGGAACCCCTGGACCCCTCACTGTACGGTAGATTTTTATTGTTAAGATATTATTCAGTGGCAGCATCAGTTGGGTTAATCTTTGATGAGTATAAAGTTTCTTCTTTAAAAGATTTTTTAAATTTTTTTATTTTGAGCATAAATAATTTCATGAAACCACTCTTTCATTGGCTAATGACTTGTCAATCACAAGTCACTTATTATTCTAAATATTCTGACCATACACAGAATAGTTCTCCTTTTTTTGAAGCATTATGAGGAAGATTTACTAAACAGACTAAACTTTTATACATTATAACCCAAAATGAGTGACCTCCTCATCACCTCACTCAGCATTCCACTAGCATTTCTCTCCCTCTCTTTCAGCGACCTCTGTCCACAACCCACAATTGCTTCTGACTTACGTTTAGATGCTCGTCCCATGTTTTCTGAACTTAAGTATTTAACTTGTGTTTCTGTAAATAAAGTCTCACTGAAAATCCAGCAGTTTTGCTTCTGCCTAAATCTGCATTTGGGTCCTTTTTCATGCACTGGCCCTTGCTGGCATAACAGTAACCCCGGAACCAGATGGTGGACATTGAAGATGAGGGGAACCATCGCCCTGAAGGAGTCCTGTTGGACTTGGTTAGTCTGTGGGAATTCGGAGGCAGCCGATAAGTACCAACAGTCCAAGCTGAATCGGTTCTGGCAGTAATAATAACAACAATAATAATAATAATGATGATAATTATGGATTGGATTTATATAGCGCTTTTCAAGGCACCCAAAGCGCTTTACAATGCCACTATTCATTCACTCTCACATTCACACACTGGTGGAGGCAAGCTACAGTGACTAAAGCAAATATTTGGGTGTGGGAGGAATTTAGAGAGGCCATGGAAAAAGCCTTTTAGACTGCCTCGAAGAGATTCTGGAGAACCATCAGGCGATGCAGAAGGGCAAAGCAGTGCTCTACCTGCACTGTGTAGAGAGCTCGCTGTAAAGACTCACCTTTCAGCACACTCACTTCACCAGATGCTGCAACTTCTTCTTCTTCTACATTTTTATTGGCAGTTAGCAAACAACTGAAAGGTGCATTACCGCCACCAACTGATCTGGAGTGTGGTCTGGAACGTCGCTCAAAAAAAAAAGTTTTTAAAACAGTTTCCCCTCTTTTTTAAAAAAAGTAATTAATTACTTAGTTACTTAGTTACTTTTTAAAAACACGATTTACAAACTGAATAGGTGATAAAGCGATAGATCTTTCAGCCCAATTCTACTTTTTCTGCATAATCCATCATACAAAATGCAATCAAATGGAAAAGTCTCTTTTTTTAAAACTTGTTTTATCAGTTTTAATCTTTTAACTTTATGCATCAAGCAAAAATGTAATTATATGCACCATTCTCTGACTTGAAAAAAGTAGTTTAACATTTAAACCTATTTTCTGCACATTCCAGCACATAAAATAAAATATTTTTTGTGTTTACACTCAGTCTTTCAAATAGATGCAAGTAAAACACAGCAGAAAATATATAAAATCAAAGACTAGCGATCCTGTTGCTCTACCATAGGCCTGAAAACTGAAGGCTCTCCCTCCCATTCTACTTTTAAATACTCTAGGAACAACAAGTAAGCCTGCAGTGCGAGAGCGAAGTGCTCTAATAGGGTGATATGGTACTACAAGGTCATTAAGATAAGATGGGGCCTGATTATTTAAGACCTTGTATGTGAGGAGCAGGATTTTGAATTCAATTCTGGATTTAACAGGAAGCCAATGAAGGGAAGCCAGTAGAGGAGAAATGTGCTCTCTCTTTCTAGTCCCTGTCAGTACTCTTGCTGCTGCAGGCTTTTCAGGGAGTTTTTTGGACTTCCTGATAATAATGAATTACAGTAGTCCAGCCTGGAAGTAATAAATGCATGAACTAGTTTTTCAGCATCACTCTGAGACAGGACATTTCTAATTTTAGAGATGTTGCGCAAATGGAAGAAAGCAGTCTTACATATTTGTTTAATATGTGCATTGAAGGACATGTCTTGGTCAAACATGACTCCACAGTGTTACTGGAGGCCAAGGTAATGCCATCAAGAGTAAGAATCTGGTTAGATACCATATTTCTAAGATTTTCAGGGCCAAGTAAAATAACCTCAGTTTTATCTGAATTAAGGAGCAGAAAGTTAGTGGCCATCCAGGTCTTTATGTCTTTAAGACATTCCTGCAGTTTAACTAGTTGGTGTGTGTTATCTGGCTTCATGGACAGATAGAGCTGGGTGCCATCAGCATAGCAGTGAAAATGTATACTATGTCTTCTAATGATAATGCCTAAGGGAAGCATGTATAATGTAAACAGAATTGGTCCTAGCACTGAACCCTGTGGAACACCATAGTTGACCTTAGTGTGTGAAGAGGACTCTCCATTTACATGTACAAATTGGAGTCTATTAGATAGATATGATACAAACCACTGCAGTGCAATACCTGTAATACCTACAGCATGTTCTAATCGCTCTAATAGGATATTATGGTCAAGGAGGACAAGCACAGAGATGAGTCCACTGTCAGAGGCCATAAGAAGATCATTTGTAACCTTCACTAAAGCTGTTACTGTGCTGTGATGAGCTGTGAAACATGACTGAAACTCTTCAAATAAGCCATTCATCTGCAGATGATCTGTTAGCTGTTTGACAACTACTCTTTCAAGGATTTCTGATATGAAAGGAAGATTGGAGATTAGCTAAGACAGCTGGGACACCTGAGATGGCTTTTTAAGTAATGGTTTAACTACTGCCAGCTTGAAGGCCTGTGGTACATAGCCGATTATTAGAGATAGGTTCATCACATTTAAGATTCATCTGAAACTAAGGTTTCATTTACTTATAGTGATGGTTTAACTGCTTTAATCTTTTGCTCCTCAAATGATGCATATCAAATTGTTTCCATGGATCATCTGAACTGAGTGCCTTTCTCTTCTACAGTTGGTCTCCAAAGCAAGAATTTTCCCACTAAGCTGTGGTAAGGACTGACTGGTTGCTTTCTGCTGTATGTTAAAATTGCCTTTAGAAATGTTTGATGATGACAAGTACCAATTTTCTAGTCACAGAAGTGTTTAATGCCTGCTCCTTTGGAACCTTGAATAGTGGAAATAGGGAGCTGGGACAATTTGCTTCATAGTCCACCACTGCCATTGAGTTACATTTGACACAGAGCCATGGTGACCCCAGAGGTGCAGTGCTTTAACCCATGTTAGCTTGGTGCCACCCGCAGTTCTCTCTAGCAAATGGATTACCCAGACTGGCAACTTCTGGCTCAAGCCTCAGTCGAGCAGTAAATCTTCTAGACTGGTATAATGAGGAGCACGTTGTCCTCAGAGGTGGTCTGCTTCCAGAATCAAGAGCTCCAGAGGCCAGTGTGCATCTTAGACCACACTGGAAATTACTGATCATTAGCAATGTCAACAAATGACATTGCCAAAGAATAGTATAAAAAACTTAACAAGTTTTTGCATCTGTTCTGTTCTCTCAAGAAATCTGTGAGGTCTGAATGTAGCTGTTTTAGTGGGAGAAACATTTTGTCACTCATCCACGTGACTTCTTCAGTCTCAGCTGCATGCAAGTTTCTCTAACCTTATAAACTGTACATTTGCATAATGACTGATCCTAGCACCACTGACTAACAATTGGTCGTGAGGTCTCCAGCGCTGTGTTTGACATTAACAAATGGATAACTGAAAACTTCATTAAAGCTTGATGAAGGCAAAATGCAATTTTTTCTAACTGTCCATAAAACCAAATATGATCTGCTTATTCATGAGTTCGGAACATTGGTTCAAAGATTAAAACTAGAAATTAAAACTCTTCAGATAACATCATTAAATAGACAGACGTCTTCCATCTTATGAATATAAGCAATATATGTGAAGCAACAGTGCTAACCAAAACAGCACCTTCTGCTCTGTATATTTTTCATTTATTTTTTATATGTTGGTTATCTACATATACATATATTTTATACATTGAAACTGTAAAATATATACAAAATATATGAAAAAAATTGTGAATAAAATGAAATGAAATAATGAAAATATTTTCATCAAACTCTGTAGATAAACTCTTAACAACAATAAATATAAAATTGAAGTTAGAGATAAAATTTAGAGATAAAAAAGAGATTTAGAGATAAAGTAGATTTGTTCTAAGGAATCTATGAAATTTGTTAGCAAAATTATCTGTTAGATAATACAAATTTAGCTCCCTTAACTAGAACTAAAAATCATACAACTAAATTAGGATTTAAATGTACAACTTCCATCTATTTCAACAGAAATAGTTTTTTATTCTATTTAAAATCTGTGGGTCAGAAAAAAATAATGTAACTCTTCAATCTTCCTTATATTTTTATATCCTCCTGAGAGCAGAGGAAAAATAAATCTTCCCGTTGAACTTTTTTTTTGTAATTTCCTTCCTCTTTGGAGCTAAAAGAGGCCACCCAAATGCATGAGGTATTAATGGTATGCCAGGACTTATTAGGATAGCTCAAATAAGTCAAAAGAAAAAAGAGCAAAACACAAATGTCCATTACAGAGGACATAAATAAACAGTGTGGTTCTCAGGAGAATATTACCAGGCTGTACAGCTGCTGGTAAAGTGAAACTTTCTTTATCTGTTGGTTGTTGATTTCTGCAGCAATAACAGGGTAAAATCTCACTTGTTTCTTGTCAGACCAGCATTATCTTCATTACCCTGACATTTGCTGGAGAGGATGTGCTCTGTAGTGAGTGTTCAGAACAGCTGAACCTCTGCTAACCATGTGTAATGATTAATTAGAGAAATAAAAGCTTAACTTTAAACAAGGGTAAACAGAGTGTGGTACTTTACTCGAATGAGGATCCAACTTTAAGACAAAGGACGAGTGTCGACCAAAGAGCTTTAAGCTGATTACAATGAAGAAGTTAACTAAGAAGTCAGACTAGGAAAACTGGTGAGTTTAAAAATGATATAGTTTACAAAAGTATGTATTGTAATTACAAGTTTCTTCATGGTTGAACTCTGTATCTTATTCTGTTCTGGAAAATTAGTAAAGGTGTTCACTTTAGATAGTGGGGGAGCTGCAGTGTTGAGGTTCTGAAAACTGAATCAAACAGGAGGCTCAGACCAGAGGCTTCTGTAGAGTTTCATTACCTGCTTCACAGATAAACAGGTGCTAATACCTCATGTTATCCCAGAAAATCCCAGACAGTGTGACAGGAATAAGACAGACACAAACTGTAATCTGCATCTCTCCATTCTTTATTATTCCTTTTTATATAGAAACAAAAGCACATTCTGAGAGAAATGTTATACACATCTGCAGAACAGAATCATATAGTAAAAAAAAAAAAAAAAACATTGTTAATTTTAACAGCAAGTTGAAAATGTACATCAAAAAAACAAAAAAAACAAAACAAACAAAAACAGCCACAACATATCATATGTATAAACTTAGTGTTGTTTATCATTTATATTTATTTATTTAAGTACTATATGCTCATTTTTAATTTGATGGATCTACATGTTTTTGTTGTTTCTTTTAAACTGAGACTTGGGCAATAAAAGACTGGAATTTTTAACTGTTAAAAATATAAGTGGTGGCTAGCTGCCCCTAGCTAAATTAGCAAGAGCCAAAACATTGGGTGTAAGTCCCCCTAATGTAAAGATGGGAAGATCTACTCTGTGACAGAAATAGTTGTAATTGTTTTTCAGTGTAAAATGACAGAGAATAGGTTTAGTCCCTCATTTGCTGTAAGTTATATAACTAAAAGATTAAGGAAATTGTGGAATTGGTTCATAATTCCAATAATAATTCTCAAAAGTGTTTTAAGCTCCACCATGCGCTCTTCCAGCTAATGAATAGGGAGCCCATTTAGCTTTTAAATTTTTATTAGTGCACATAAGTAATTTGCACATATATGTTGCATGCGGAAGAATGTCCAATTCAGTTCAATTCATTTTCATTTATATAGAGCTAATTCATAAAAACAGTGCTCTCAGGGCATTTCATATTGTAAGATAACAATATTAGAAAGAAATCCCAACCACACAACCCCCTATGAGCAAGCACTTGACGACAGTGGGAAGGACAAACTCCCTCTGGCAGAAGAAACCTCCAGCAGAACCAAGCTCACATCTGTCCACCATGACTGGGGGGTAAAAGGAGAGAGCAAAAAGAGATAGGACAAAAGGCAAACTTTAGGAGAGAGAGAGAGAGAGAGAGAAGGAACGGCCATTTTTTTTATTCAGCAAGACAATGTCAAAATATTCTGTGCATATTTCATCAGCATGGAAGCACAGTAAAAGAGTCTAGGTACTAAACTGACCTGCCTGCTCTCCACACCTGTCACCCACTGGAAGCAGTTGGCACATCAGGAAAGGACAATACAAAAAATGCCATGTTTAGTCTTTTCTGATACACGTAGCTGGAATCAAATTCAAAATGAGCATGTTTTTTTGCTTTAAATAAAGCAGCCACAGTTTTAACATTTGATATCATCTAAAAAAAATCTCACCTTCACCATGTCACAAGATAATTGTCTGATTGGGTTTCATTATAGCTACTTGCTAAATAGACACATTCTCATAAGCTGTGTGTTTGCCAACTCTTATTCGAATGTTCACAAAAAGCAAAAAATATTCTACAAAAACATAAGTAATTAAGGTTTATTGATATTGTGTTTTTTTTAGAACAAAATTCACAAAGTGCTTTACAATACAGAATAAGATACAACAATTAAAACTGTATAAATAGATCAAACTAAATAGAAGCAAAAAGCCTGAACAGGTGAGTCTTAAGTTTCTTTTTAAGGGTATCAACAGTGTCCACTGATCTTTGGTCTAATGGAAGTGAGCTCCACAACTTCCACTGGATATAAGATCTACATAGCTCAAATATGTAAGTCTCTAATACACACTGGCTGCCAATCACTTGTTGGATGGGCATTTCACGCAGTGTCCCACTTAATTCGCTGTAGCAGAGGTATTACAATTATTTCTGGACTAGGAAAAATAACAATTAGAAAACATCTATGTAAAGGTTCTTACCGTATAGTTTACAAAACAACAAGTACATGTGCATTGTATTAATTTGTAAATTTTTTGTGTATTTTTGATTTAGGGTCAATTGATTTAGGGTCAATTTCTGTTTTAGGAAATCTGTTGTCTGGCTGAAGTTCCAATGAGGCACATGCAAAAGAATATACAAACACAAACACATAGGAACACATTTCAAGTCGTATTACAACAAACAGCATATAACTGTCACCAATAATAATAAAAAAGGGTCAGTTTTTTAAAAGGAACAAACAAGACACAGAGGTTAAACCTTTTTGAAAACACTGACAACCTTTTTCTATTTATGAAACAACACCATGTAGTTCACAAAGTTGTTGTTATGTGGAGAAAAAAAGGACTAGCAACTATGAAATTGATATCCCAGAATATTCTGTGCATATTTTGCATATTTCGGCCCCAAAGTGTAGCCTTGATTTGTTTTTTGTTTTTTTTGCGGGGCGGTGATGTGAGCTATTTTTGTTTATTTTTTCCCTCTGGGAAAAACTGCAATCATCTGGGGTTTATCATTTTATTTTTCCATCATAAGGTCAAGGTATTAGTTTGCTCAGTGCTTTGATTTATACCTAAATGTTCTGAAAACCCATGACACACCCATCAGCCACAGCTGCAGTTTCTATTTAGCCAGTGCTTGCATGCTACAGGATCCTTTGATGTATGCTGGCAAACATAAAAGCAGGCTGCAAAAGTAAAACTCAAAAGTAAGACTTTTGCAATGAGTGATTCTACCTCTGTGATCTTCACACTTTACCATTACTGCATTTTTCTATTATGAATATCATTGATATCTTAGGTTACATCAGTGCATAGAAGGTTCTGTTATAAATGAATTAAAAGCATGGGCTCTCTTGGTAGCTGCTGAAAATAACATCTTGTGCATCACATGGTTAACTGCTGCTAATTCACTGACACCACCATATATTTAATTAGAATAGGTGGTGTTGTATAAATTAGCGCTATAAGTTGTAAATCACTTGCACTACATGCACAACGTATTAACTAAGAGCCGGTGATTAAAGTGTTTCTCTGACTTTACAACATACAACAAACAAGTTTAACATAGTAGGGCTTTTTCATTCAGCAGATTGCAAGTATAACACTTATTCCATATCAGCAATGAGTCTGCATATCACCAGGAAAAGAATGAAAATTGAATCAAAACTCTGAACATAACCTACTCCCTGATTAAAACTGGTGACCGGATGATGGCTAAAGAATCACAGACAACCAGATGTCGATGTTATTCCTACACAGAAGATAGGTGTGATCAGACTGTCTCTTATGAAGTGAAAAAGGGTAGGGTGTTTAGTTATCTGACACAATAACCCCAAGTTAAATCACAATGTTTGTAATTCCCAACATCATGTTGTTAATCCTTTCTAGCAGCTTGTGTGTTTTAACCATTCAGATTGTTTCTACATCGTTGTGTTGGTCCTGAAGAAAATCTCTGTGCTTCTGCAGCACTGTATCGGTTACTACTCTTTTCTCCATGTGAGGATATTTGCATCCATGCATCCATTGCAATTTCCTCCAAATGGCCTCTACTGGTTCTTGAAATACTTTAAATAATCAATTACATCCACTTCTGTTCTGGCCACAGTAATTTCACAGTTTCTAAAAACTGCCAATAGTATTGATTAGTATGTAAAATTGCTAAATGAATATCAGCGTTGAAGCAATGAGGACTCTCTATTATGTAGACTAGCCTCATTTTCACCAATAATTTAGCTGAAAAGCTTGTTCTGCAAAAGCCAAATCACACAAGAGAAGTAAATTTTAATGATGCAAGAGATTCTTCCTATACAGCTGTCAATACAACTTAGATTTTAGAGAAATACATGTTCCTTGCACTGTTTTTTCTAACATCAAAGCTAGGTTTCTCCTCAGATGAATCCATCCAAAAGGAAGGTTCCATCATAGCTGTTGTTGTGGTCAAAGTATTTCTACAAGGCGTTGTTTTTGAGAAAATACTTTTAGGAGTTACATAAGCTAAATGTTTAGGAAAACTGAACCAGTGAGGTACACCACCCATTAAATTCATTTCAGTGATTGGTGAAATAAAAACATATATGTACAAACATACAGTATAAATAATTTACATCAGTATCTTTTGTAAAGTCTTGCCTCCCCCCCTCTTCTTCCATCCATCGTATTTTCTTTTTTGATTTAACAATCTCATGTTAAAGGTATGAAACACAATAACCCATGAGAAAATGTGTCTGAAATTAAATCAGAGCATTTAATGAGTGAGAATTTAACCTCACATGACGATGATGGTGACCACATTCTCCAACTCAATGCCAGAATTTCCTCTGGGAAAATGTAATCAAGATGTGGCAATGTATGAATTTATGACAAAGTGAAAGAAAGTGTGTTTATCTGCAGCTTAATCAGTATGCCGTCTCTTTAATGATGTTAGTGGAAAGGGTGTGGCTACTGGAGATGCTAATGGAGTGGCGGTTGAGGGGGTATGGTTGATTCCTGTTTGTGTGACGGCAGGGCATGCAGAAGTACCGCAACGTGGAGAAGAAGATCTGACGGTAGGTAGCTGATACCAGGTTGTACAGGACAGGGTTTATGGCCGAGCTGACGTAGAACAGGACATTGGTCAGCATGTAGAAATAGTGGTAGAAGTCATATAACTCTCTGGAAGAAAACACAAGGGAGAAGTATAAGGAAATAGTTATATGTCCAATGTTTAAGGCTAAACATAAATATATTACTTTTAATGCTTTGTATAAAAAAGATACACAGGTGCACTGTGACTTGATTAGTGCATTTGAACAGCCTCCGGAGCACCACATGGTGTCGAGACTCATCCAAAACTGGAAAAAAAAAAAAATCTCAACTACATGTGGTACTTGTACTGCCGAAAAACAATAAAATCAATTAAAAAAAACATGGCTGTTTCAAAATACTAACTTTAATAACTGACATTCAAAATGCAATATTGACATCAAGATAGACTAGTAATGTTGCAGTCTTCATTTATTTATTTTTTGCCTGTCCCGTTTGGTTCTTTAGCCTTCAGAATTGATGTCTTAAGGCCAACAAAGATACCAAACGGATTTACTTTATCAAGTGGATCATCAGGGCCTTGCCTTGATTGACCTTTGTTGTTATTATTTATTTTATTTTATTTTCAGTTGTTACAGACGGGACAGACATGGCTAGGGGATAGGACAACTATGGGGGGCTCCCCTGTGTGGGTGGGTGTGGTGGAGCGGGAAGAGAAGAGGAAGGCAGTCGGGGATGGCAGTTGGGGATGGGGAGGAAAGGAAGGGAAGGGCAAGCAGCCCCTCCCTGGGGCAAGCTCCCCCACTGACCCCAATAGGCACCCCCGCCATCTGGAACCCACCAAGGCCATCCAGACCGGGGCCCACGGCAGCAGCACCGCCAAGCTCCACAGACCCGGAACAGCCCACCCGACCCCACCGCAGAAGAAACTGTATCCACCCCATCCCACGTAGCAAGGAGGTCTGGCCCAGATCTGGTATCAAGCCAACACTGCTGGCTGACTTCTGGCATGATAAGACGTATGTTATCCAGATATGGGCCAGGCCTGGCATAGATGGCACTGTCTATGTGATGGCATGCCATATCTGGCTCTATTGTGTTTTGGTTTATGTGGCCCAGGCCCATAGAAAACAGATCTGGCCCAGATCTGGCATAAAGCTGGCACGTCTGACTGATCCTTTGTCATAGCAGAGTGTATGTCAACCAGATGTGTGCCAGGTCTGGCAATGACACCACCGTTTATGCTATGGCATGCCATATCTGGCCTGATTGTGGTTTAGTGCATGTGGCCCAGGCTCATAGAAAACAGGTCTGGCCCAGATCTGGCATCAAGCCGGCACTTCTGACTGACTGGTGTCATGGCAGGGTGTATGTCAACCAGATATGAGCCAGGTCTGGCATTGACGGTACTATTTATGTTCTTATTTTCCTATTTGAGTTAGAATATCCAAATGCCATGTTCCAATACTATACTGTTATGGTAGCCAACGTTTCAAATGCAGGTTTGACAGGTTTGTGAGTGTACACTTTATCCAAAACCTAGTGATGGTTTACTCATGCCCAGCCAGCGGGTGGCTGTAGCTCAGGAGCTAAAGCACGTCACCTACTGATCGGAAAGTTAGTGGTTTGATCCCTGGCTCCTCCAGTCTGCATGTCAAGAGTCTGAATGTGTAACAATGTAGTTAGGAAGCACTCGTGCACCCACCCGCCCACAACCTCAGCGACACACCAAGGAGGATCAAAGCCCTCAAGGCCCAGCTAGAGCCCCAGCACGGAGGCGGAGCACCCTGAGAACCCCAAGCCCCCACCCTACACCAGCCCTGCTGCATGCAGCCATGAGGAAAACACCATCTAAGAGCCTCCAGAGCCCAGTCGCAGCAGATGGCCGCCCCTCCCTGAGCCTGGAGGAGGTTTTTTCCTGTTAAAAGGGAGTTTTTCCTTCCCACTGTCGCCAAAGTACTTGCTCATAGGGGGTCATATGATTGTTGGGTTTTTCTCTGAATCTATTATCGTACGATCTACTGTACAATATAAAGCGCCTTGAGGTGACTGTTTGGCGCTATATAAATAAAATTGAATTGAATTGAATTGAATTGAATTGAGTAGAGCCCCTACCTAAGTCATGGCCACAACCTCCAGGGATAACGTCCCTAGGAACTCTCCAAATGCCCTAAACCCGTCTCTACCTCCACATCAACCACAATAGCAAAGGTGGGACCAAACTATGACCCCCACCCCAGCTAGGTGATGGAGCTGATCAAAGGAGCCCAAAGGGATATATCAACTAATGTTATATATTAGATGGTTTCTATATTGGTTAGAATTAAGATTGTTTTTATTTTTCCAGTTCATGAGGACAATTTTCCTGGCAATATATAGGGCAGTAAAAACCATGGGGTTTATATTTATTAGGTATGTGTGTTGTTGAATGAATGCCAAATGCTTTCATTTTTCTGTTGAGTAAATTTACCTTACCTATAGGTATAAAGAAAGTTGCCTTACCTCACCTTACCTTACCATGTGGACTGTATTCATTTCTTTAGTGACATATTTCAATTTGCCCAGCAAGCACACTAACGGGGAGGTTGGAATTTTACATTTCAGACACTTTGATAAGTCTTCACATATCCCGCGCCAAAACTTCTGAACTGGTGGAAAGAGCATGGATGTAATTGTCCGTGGATGTGTATTGCCTTGACAATGTTGCAGTCTTAAATACAATCTTTAGAACCTGATTACCCGCTGATTTACTTTAAGTTTTTAAGTTTTTGGTCTCTTACTCTTAATATCTTTAACTTGCAGACTTCAATTCATTAATTGTACTTACAGTGAAATTGTGATTTAAACAAATGACATAACAGAAAATGAGTAGTTTTGCAGTAAACAGTGCTAACTACTTTTCCTGAAAGTAGACTTAAATAAAAACAGCTGCAGGGTGATGAACATTTATTTTAAACGTTATATCACAACATTACAAAGATAATCATGACCATTAATATTTTATAATGAAATGCTGTATTTTAAAGTTAACTAAGCTTTTTTAAATACAAAAATTACATAAAATGGTGACATAGTAACCCAGGTTCTCTGAGTGGCGGTACTATATCTCCGCGCTACATATTTCATATGTACGTGTGGACTGATCTCGAACAGTATAACTCACATGGATAGTGAGTTATACTCACCTGTGGTGGCAGTGCAGTAATAGACGCTTCTTTGGTAGACCTTAATAGGAATGTCTTTCTAAGCGACTTGTAGCTGGAGTACATATTTCCTATGTAAGGGGACTTGTAGGAGCATAGAATGGCAGTTGAATTTAAAAGACACCTATTTCAGAATCAGAATTAGCATACTTTATTAATCCCTAAGGAAATTATGTTGGTTACAGTTGCTCCAGTACAGTAACAGAAACTAGACTAGACTATTTAACAATACAATATGTTACAGATTTACAGATTAAAGAAATAGCACAATATATACAAATCACTCAATAATAAATATCAAGGATTGACAGAGGTGAGTATAAATAAATATCAAGAACACTGACAGCAACATTACCTAGTAAGAAAAGAGTATGTGCAAAATGGATGTAACTATTGCAGTGTTTACAGTGTATGGAGGAGTTGTACGGGGAGATGGCGACAGGCAGGAATGATTTCCTGTGCCGTTCAGTGGTGCTTTTTGGTAATCACAGTCTCTCACTGAATGTGCTATCCAGTGGCTAGCCAGCACATCATGGAGTGGGTAGGAGGTACTATCCTACATTGTCTTTATCTTGGACAACATCCACCTCTCCAGGAAGGAGTCCACCACGATCCCCACAACATTACTGGCCTCGGTTGGCATCTGTGACCCTCAACCTGCTGCTCCAACATGCAACAGCATACAGGATAGCACTGGCCACAACAGAATAATAGAAAATCCAGAGCATTGTCCAGATGTTGAAGGACCTCAGCCGCCTCAGAAAATGGAGAGGACTCTGGCCTTTCCTGTAAAGTGCAGTTGTGTTTTTAACCCAGTCCAGTTTACTGTCTATGTATACTCCAAAGAATTTATAGGTATTTATAGTTTGAGAGTCGCACACAGGCTACAGCAACTCCAAAACAACAACTGAAGGAATAGAAGAGGTTACACACTCGTACTGCTTATATACCCATGGCAGCAATTAGTGTGTGTGTGTGTGTATAGACACTTTTTCCTCTTAATAAATAATAATTTAAAAGCTACATTTTGTATTTTTCTCTGTGTAACATAAAAAAGAGTAAGGGGCCAAATACTTTTCACAACACTGTGTTACACTGAACCTATAATGCTGATTTTAATCCTTGTTGGTCCACTACTAGAAACCCTTCCAACGTCATTATCAGATCAACTTTTGAGGAAGTGTTTCCAAATTTGTAATCTAGGCTGCCCGCCAGTCTCCAGATTTATTAATGATGTCAAAGCCCCTGTATGAAAAAGGGAAGAAAAACAATTTCCTACAAACGCTAGAATGAGATCGGCTTTTCAAGTCCAAGTGGTACAAACCTAATCTTCAGTTGGCTGGAAAAACCACAGTATTTCTGATTCCTGTCTGCATGGATAACCACAGAGAGAGTGCTACTGCAAGTGGAAATGAATCCTAAATAAAAGGAGCATCTACATTTCATATGAAAAGCTGAATATCACACTCCTTTCACAAATATTTGCACTACTGTGGTGCAACAAAAAATACATAAATTCAGACATAATTACATATTTCAGAAAAAAAATATCAATTCAGAAAAAAAGTTTTTAATTTACAAGAACATTTTTTTTGCGAGGGACAACAGGGACAGCATTGAACACGACCATTTTGTTAAATATGCACTCAGGTAATTCTGTATACGTTTATTTAAGGAAGGTTGACATGGACTATAAGTGAGTCTCTGACAGAATTTTGAATCCCTCAGATTTACTTTACACTAGTTTTCTAAGTTTTTAAACAAAACCAAACATACTTACCAGCTTACTCGAAAAATGCTTCCCTCTGCCTTCACTCACTTCTTCTTGTTGATTTACAGTCATTTACAGACAATCTGATGTTGGCTCTCTTACCTTGAATGGCTTTGATGCATGCTCTTTAATAGTGTAGCCTTTAAGTGTTTGAAAAAAATGTTTAACTTGAGTTTATATTTCAAATACCAAAAATATTTTAGGTTTAGGTTTCTACAAAAACCATCCCTGTTTATCATTTTCAAGTGTCTTAACTTTTAATGACGTATACATATATTGTATATAGTATATGCTTTAAATGCAAACATTATAACAACTTTGTTCATTCTAGAGGAGTTTAACATCACTATATACAAAAGAACCCTGCGGTGAAGGACTTTGTTAATATAAGGCAGAATGTTGACCTGCACTTTAAGTCCATAAAATTGTGTATGAAAGCAAATTGTTTCAGATTCCATTAGCAATGTTGACAAATTAAATAACACAACCCTCTGACAGACAAGTTGCAACCATAGGACAAAAGAAATGGAAAAGTCTTAATTTCTCCCCTTCTATAACTAGTATCCTTATGGTGATGGTTTCACTAATTTTGAAAAAGCATAGAAAACATTATGGAAACAAATATGATGCTCAACCAATACATAAAATTTTTTCATTATCATTGTGCAAAAGGTTATTTTGCTAAAAAGCTGTATGCTTTTATGATTGCCTGTTCAAAGAGGCCAAGATGATATTCAAAGCTCGTTACCCAGCGTGTAAGGCTGACATCCAGCTGTGTCTTCTGTATATTCTAGTATTTCAAGTAAACACATTTTGACAGTAGATTCACTAGCTTTTGAAGACGAGCTTTCCCAGTGATACGCAACTGCAAACTGTTTCTGATACTGTCAAGCTCTTAAAATTCTTCACACAGTCTCTGAAAAATGGATGTTTTGCTTCATATCTCATTGTCCAAATATGAATGAGTGGTCCAATTTTTAGAATTCACCTAGATTAGTGGACCATGAAATGATGTTTCAGATAAAGTTTTTTGATGGGTAGAGTTCTTTGAGGCTTCGGTCGTGTTGCATAATAATGGGCTTTAAATACTCTGTCATTGGTGACTGAGTATGAGAACACAATGTTTATAAAGTTCAAGAGCAACAAAATCAAGCTCCAGAGCAAATCCTCTGGTACAAGTCACCAAATATTAAAGGTATGTTTGTGTTGACATCAGATCTATCCCATGTCCTCCACACACTTTTCTTGTCCAGGAAAAATATATAAAAATATAAAAAAATATAAAAAATAAAAATAAAAAATAAAAATTAAAAATATATTCTATTTAAAAATCTTTCTTTAGAGACAAATTTTTTAATAAAATAGTCAAATAATACCCCTTCCAAAATATTCTGTATGATGTAAATGCATGGAAATGTTTCATTTTGTAGAACATTATGCTGGTACACTCCTTCTCTTTATGCTAAGTGAAGAAATTAATGCTGCTTTAACCCTCATCAACCAAAAGAAGCATAATGCTGATCAGTTGAGAACTGGTGATCTTAATGTCAAACATGGGTCATCTCAATTTACTGAATGGAAGATTTCAAAATAAAAATTGACAAAAAAAATTTCTCTAAATGACTCCTGAGTGGGTTATGCATTCTCAGGTTGTCACCAGTAATTTGAGCAAGACTGCCATGTGCAGAAACATCAGCCACTCAAAGACTCTCTTGTGCATGAAACAATGATACCTAATGAATGTTAGGGTGTGGTAGGGTAGAATTCAGGCTGGAGGGCTGTAAGAGGCTATAAGATTTGTAAAGAAGATGCACTAGGATGATGTCGGCGTAAATGTGCAGTCATATTCATTGTGTTCCCACTAGTGCTGTCAGCGTTAATCTGAAATGACGTTAACGCCACAACACGGCAAATCTCCGTTAATGAGCTACCGCGGATCGCCCCGTGCGTGGGGCTGGACGGCGTCAACACCTTAACGAGCAAACTGCGCTAACGCAGTAGTTCCCACCCATGTAATTGAGCATTGCGTGGCACATCCGACATACTGTTTTACTTTTGTCCATGACACGCTTACCTTCAGGGTCATACTTCACATGAAGACCAAAATAGTTCCAAAGGCCAGATTTGAATGAGGGTGGGTGAGGTTCAATTTGCCATGTTGCAACGAGCTTAGCTTCTGTCTTGCTAGCTTGTGCTGCGCTCAGTGGATCTGCGCTCGACAGTGCAGCCTAGGTGGAGTAGTCGAACGCAGATCCACTGAGCTCTCAACACGGACAGCATCGTCAGAAGAGAAGTTGATAAAATAAATTAAAAATTTTGTATTGTTCGATACATATGCGTACCGAACCGAAAGCACTGTATCGAATGGTTCAGTATTGATACGAGTATCGTTGCACCCCTAATATATATATATATATATATATATATATATATATATATATATACACACAAACAATAGACATATGCTTTCAACTGTGTAATTTAAGTGATCTAGGTAGCTCTGTTTTGGAAGTTCAGTTAATGCTAGCAATTTTTTTGGGAGTTTGTACGTGCTTTGTGTCTGGGGCCCCCGTATATATTTTTATATAAACGTATATAAATAAAACCTTTTTTTTTTTTACATTAGTAATTCCTTTTGTGCATAATTTTATATTGTTTTTGATAATAAATTAATTAAAGCAACAAAACAACCTGAAGAGCCGGTTGGGAGCCAAAAGAGCCGGCTCTTTTTAATGAGCCGAGCCAGCTCTTTTTAGAGAACCGGCTGTTTCAGATCGGCTCACTAAAAAGAGCCGGAATTCCCATCACTACTCTCAATAATACCTCCCCTGGAGGCATAGCGCAGGCACACCAAACCATCACACCACTCTAGTGTTGACGCTTATTTTAACCTTCATTTTGTGTTCATTTCATGTTAAACAATTTTGTGTTCTCAGTCAAAAATGGCCATTACATTAAGACTCATGATACAAACTATAAATATATATTATCATTAGTTGTTGTGTTAGATTTTTTTCTTCAACCTAAAGTCTTCTTCTTATTCTATTTGTGGCCTGTAAGTTTCATTGATCTGAGGTTATATGCCTTGAATTAGAATTCTAAAAAACATATCTGGAATATTTTGTCTCTAGGAAATAATCAGATGAAACATAATAAAAAGTTACCAAGAACATTTGATTTCAATCCATTTAAAAATGTTTATACAGTCAAATAAAGTAACACCTGTTGTCTTCCCCGTCAAAAATGACTGGGAACATTAATGAAAAAAAGAAATTATCACAAAATTACATTTGTGTCAGAGACAGCTCACGTTATCTTATGCTTGGCTCTTTTCAGGAACACCATCTGCAGGTTTATCGGTATAAACCTGCGTGTTCCAGGCATAACATTCTGGTATCATGGTTGCCCATATCTTTATGTCATATTTAAACTGGTTGCTTGGCATATACTATTTGAAAGGAGAGTGCTCCCTAAAAACAGCGAATCGATTCTGGATCTGTGCACACCACTCCAAATCAAAAGACTCATGTATGCTTTCACATTTCTGGATGTTATTTCCTTTCAAATGTCTTTGTAAGTTTGTTTTTTCCCTTCCAGGTTGGTCACGTTTACCACTGTGGTTTTGATGGACTGTCATAAACAACTCAAAGCAGGATTTGTCATCAGTCCAGGATACAGCATATTTTCTAGGTCCTGAGACATTTTCAGCTGACAGCCCAACTTGATTCTCAGGTGGGAATCATTTCCAATTCTTTGATTTAATTGTGACAATTATCACTGAATTCCTCCTCATCAGTCATTTCTTGGTCTGTGCCATCTTCCGCTCCTGACACTTCCTCCTCTAATGCATCCTCACTGTCAGTTTCCTGGTCTCTGTCTTCCTCATTAGTGTGTCGATCAAATATGTAATCAAGAGCCTCACTTAGGGTCTATTGACATGCCACGATGCCATCACACAGTTAACTGTGAGCGAGGCATCAAAAAAGCATTAAACACTACAGCTAGGAAAAAAAGTTCAACGCTACTGAAACAATGTAGCCATTAAATCGGCCAAATTTGACCAAAACACAATATAACATTTAAAGATTACATTTTGATTTTAAAGTATGAGTAAAAAGTTCATTTCACTTTTTTAAACATGCATTACATGACTTACCATTTGAATTAATTTCTTACAAAACGAAATACAGTGAACAATATTGATATATATATTTTTTGATGTCATGACCACAATGTTCAGTAACAAAGACAACTGAATATGACTGGAAACCTGGAAATGAAACAGAAAGGCAAGCCATATGTTTTGATTGCATGTTGGGGGGAGGGCATGGATGTGGCCAGGGGGTTATTCCCTGCAATATTCTGAGCAGACAGACACTTAATTTCCTGCAGTCTGGTGATTATTTTATACACCAGTGCACATTCATTTCTTGGCGTAGTTTTATTTATTTATGCAAAGGAAAATACAAAATTAAGCAATAATGCAATTATCTTAAATCAGTCAAGCAATAATCGTAAAGCTCTTAGGCTATATGTGTTGTTTTCAGAGGTTCATTGTCCCTTAGAGCTTCCTGCTGAATCAACACATAAGCATGATTTACTATACTCTTCTCTTTTTTTTCTTTTTGTTGCCTGAAGGATCTAGGTTTCCTTGTGGAACTTGCATGTGCTGTCACGGCCTGGAGGTTCAGCTGGTCGCTGATCAGCTGTCTCTCCCTCTTTTTCTCTAGTCCTCTCTCTCTCTCTCTCCCTCTCTCTCGCCAGGGCTGAACTCATTATGGGTTCACGCCCTTGGCCCACGCCCTCGGAGGAAGAAACACCTGTGCCGCATCAGTGTGGATGGTATTTAAGACAGGAAGCAACGGCTGTTCTTCGCTGGATCGTTGTGAGAATTGCGTCAGTGAAAGTTGAGCGTCCCAGCAAGTATTTTCCCGTGCAGTGTGTGTTTAGAATCTAACAAGTGTTTCTTTGTGTACAGATTCCCTGGACTGTTTCCCTGGTGTGCGAGTGGATTCGTGTTTGGATTGTGTTGAGAGAGACGAGCGTGTTCCCCTGGATTTTCCCCGGAGCCCTGCGCCCCCTCACCATTTGTACATAGCACTGCCCCGCACCCTTGTAAATAGCACTGCCCCGCATCTGTGTATATACACTCATTGGACATTGTTCTTTAATAAATTCTCTTGTGTGCATCATCCCCGGAGTCCAGCGCGTGAGTCCACCTTGTACTTCGTGACATGTGCTCCCTGTCCAATCCAAAGTCATGCATATTATATTGATTAGTGATTCAAAATTGTCTACAGATGTATGTCTATAGATAGATGGATGTAGATGTAGTTGCTTTTTAGCTCAAAGTGGACCATGAGTGAAAAACTGCCAATTTTTGGGTTAGGGAACTGGGAAGATCTACAGGTTAATATAGACAGGGATACAGTGTGGTCTAATCTGAGTTTGACTTCTAGGAACCTGGCGCATCAACTAATACATTTCAAAATCATACACAGAAAATATATTACACCCTTTAAGAGATTCCAGATGAAACTACAGGCTACATACCACTGTCACATATGCAAGGATTCGTCACCAGGCACGTTCTTACACATTTTTTGGGACGGTCCAGTTATATCCGACTTTTGGGTCTTGGTAAACTCTGTGCTATCTGAGGTGCTGGAAGTTTTTTATATCCCCAATCCTGGTCTTTGTCTCCTTAATGATACCTCTGAAATCTCCTAAAAACAAATACAACATCAACATCGAAGTTTACCGGAAGCCCCCACACACGGACCAGTACCTCCTCTTTGACTCCCATCACCCTCTGGAACACAAACTTGGAGTAATTAGGACCCTACACCACCGGGCAGAACATGTTCCCTCTAAGCCTGAAGGAAAAAGGAAGGAACACACGCATGTAAAGGAAGCACTTAAAACATGCGGTTATCCTAAATGGGCGTTCTTAAAGTCAGCAAAGAGGCACAGAAAAGAAGATCAGACACCAGCGAGGGAGGATAAGAAGGACAGACGTAACAACATTGTCATCCCCTATGTAGCCGGTGTATCAGAAAAACATCAGGAGAGTTTTCTCCAAGCAAGACATCCCAGTGCATTTCAGACCCAGCAACATGCTCAGACAAAAACTGGTTCACCCGAAAGACAAGAGAGGACAGATGGTTTGAAAGAGGAGTGAAAGAAGCCATCTATGTCCACTGTGAGCGACCATCTTTGAACAGAGGCGGTGGTTTACGACACCAACTCTCTGCCATCTATAATCCAGTTTTGAGTTCCCTCCTCAGACGCCTTAACGCCCACTCACACCCTGGGCCATCTGACCTCAGGAATTCGCATGATAAGGTGGGGCCAGGTTTCACAATGAGCTCACCCGAACCCCTGGCTGATTGGGACCCACACCCAGTTTCACACCTTGGCTCAGGCGATTAGAGGATCATCAGGGGGTCCTTTTGTCCCTCTGTGGGGGGATACTCCCACCAGGTTTATATCTGGGACTCTCCACCATTTGACCTTAGAACTGAAGAAGCTTCTCGAATGAGAGGTGAAACGTCTTCAAGCAATTTAAAGAAGTCCAGACGATTTTCTTTGCAAGCTCCTTTGACTACGATGACCTGGATGACTGAGAACCTTCACAGACATACCACAGCAAAATTAAATATTTCAGACATATTTGGTAGAAAAGAAAAATCTATTTTGCTGTCCTGAAAATAAAGCCAACATAGTAGTGCTTTAAACCCGCATCTTTTAACAGTCGCCTGGGGCAACCTTCTGCCCTGACCTCTGTAAAAAATCTCCTGAGACTCAATCACTCATTTCGAGTTATATTGAATAAAACATTTTTGTAAATTCCCAGTCCATTTTGTAAATGTTTTTTCTGAGTGTCAGAAAGAAAGATAATATCCCTCACTTGACATATCCAGTTTTAAAATACCAAGATGATGATAGCAAAAACACTTGGGTATCAACAGTGGCTTTTATACTGTACAATTTCAGACACTAATAAAAGGAAACCGAGGTACTAACCTGCACTAGTTCTGTCACAATATCAGAATTTTACTTTACCGGTAATCTATATATAATTGTGGTCAAAACTATTCACCACTGTGCAATTTGTATTTAAAATATAATTAAGCTGAAATAGGGCCCCAAACTGCAATGCAGTAACACTTGTGAGTAAAGGAGCTAGGTGAAGTAGAACAGTCAAACCAACAAAAAGTATTAATTACTCATTAGTCACCATGAAGTGATCGAGTGAGTAAGTGAGTGTGAAGTGATCGAAATTTCGAGTCTTCCTTTCCTCTATAAACTGCAATATGAGTCATGAGTATGACTATAACTGTGGTGTCACTAAACTGATTATGATTTTATTATATTTAGGGGATAAAGTAGGCTGGAAGGATGTGGAACAGCATTTCAGGACCTTCATGACTAGATAGGCTTGTAGCTATCAGCCCTGCTGCTGGGTTAATGCCCTTCCGATCCAGCTCTTCCCATGTAATGACCTGTCTTGTGGCACCTCATCAGCATTCTTGAGACTCTTCTTGGGGGAGACCGCAAACGTGTTTGCGACTGCACATATGGATGTGCTGGATGTGAAAGAGCTGTAGGTACCATCACATGCTAGTGATGGTACCTACAAAAATTGAGAAAAAAAATCAGTTAAGAGGAATAATCTGTGGCCACAGCCTGAGTAATGTTATACAAATTCATGTAAATAAATTGTTATTTAGCATATAATTCCTCTACTGTTATGTTCAGTGCCACATGAGATCACAGTGCAGAACAACTACCTAAACTTTATTCCTAGTGTCAAATCTTCACTGCCTATGACCCTGACTCCTCTGCAAAAGAAAGACCCAAATCAGTCAAAGTTCTTATCTCCCTGGTATGACTGACAAACATGCACCCTAAAGCAGATAATCTGTAAGCTGGACACGGAATGGTGTCTCACTAATTTAGAGGATCTTCATTTTGCCTGGAGAAAGGCAAAAAGATGTTACTCTGTAAAAAAAAAACAAAACAAAACAAAAAATAATAATAATGGATTGGATTTATATAGCGCTTTTCAAGGCACCCAAAGCGCTTTACAATGCCACTATTCATTCACTCTTGCATTCATATACTGGTGGAGGCATGCTACGGTTGTAGCCACAGCTGTCCTGGGGCAGACTGACAGAAGCGAGGCTGCCATATCGCGCCATCGGCCCCTCTGGCCAACACCAGTAGGCGGTAGGTGAAGTGTCTTGCCCAAGGACACAACGACCAGGACAGAGAGCCCAGGGATCGAACTGGCGACCTTCCGGATACGCTTCCCAAGCGTCTTCCCCCGTGGCTCGGGGGGGGGCACAGTCGCCCTTTTTTGTCATAAAAAAGAAAAAAAGCCCTACAAAAATTCATCACAGAACCGAAACAACATTGGTGAAAGTTACAGATGATCTTCTCTCTGACAGTGGACTCTTCTTCATGTTTCTCCTGCTAGACCTCAGTGCAGCTTTTGATACTGTTGACACAGTGTTTACACCATTAATGAGATAAGAACATGCTGTTGATAAAAAAGGTACTGCACAAAACTTACATAAAACTGAGGTTGTTGTACTCAGCCCTTAAAAATCTTAGAAACTGTCAATTCAATTCTGTTTTATTTATATAGTGCTAAATCACAACAGCAGTCACCTCAAGGTGCTTTATACTGTAAGGTGGAGACCCTACAATAATTCAAACATAATGTTGAACCAGATACTCTGGATGGCGTTAAGAGGGTAACACTTATAGTACTGCTTTTTTGCATTTGTGCAATGTCTCTAAAATCAGACAGATTGAGTCTCAGAGTGATGTTGAAAAAATAATTCAAGCATTTTTTACTTTTAGTAACAAAGTCAGTAAGAAGGGAAACTCAAGTTCAATTATATACACATTCAATTTTGTGTTTACTGGATTATTTTTAATTAGAGATACTTGTACTTATTAGAACAGTTTATTTTTTTTAATTTAGTTTAGTTAATTATTTTTACTGTCTTGGAGCTACTGTGACCACATCCTTTTCTCTTGGATTAATAAATTATTCTGAATGTGAAGGGGTCGACTATTGTATGTCATTATATATCAGGTCATTCTAAAAACTCCCTGAAAAGCCTTCAGTTGATCCAAAATCCAGCAGCGAGAGTACTGACAGGGACTAGAGAGAGCGCATATTTCTCCGATGTTAGCTTTTCTTCATTGGCTACTTGTTAAATCCATAATTGAATTTTAAAATTCTTCTCATTACACACAAGGCCCTGAATAATCAGGCATCATCATATCTTGAAGAGTTCATAGTAGCATAGCACACAAATAGAGCACTTCTCTCTCTTACTGCAGGCTTACTTGTGGTTCCTAGAGCCCCTCTTCTATGTAATCAACTCCCTGTCTGGATTCAGGAACAAACAGCATCTTGACTTTAAATATTAGTCTTAAAACTTTCCTTTTTGATAATTTAAAGTAAGGGCTTGATCAAGTGACTCTGAACCCTTAACTTACTTATCATGTAAGAGGCCAAGCCCTCTGGATGCTTCCCATGATGTATGGAACTCCATCACTCCCCTCTTTTCACTCTCTCTGTGTTCATATGATATTTTGCATTTAATCATTAGTTATTATTAATAAGTAATGATTAGGAAGGGGTATTGAAAACCGGTTCTTGTTGTTCACAGTGTTTCAATTCCTTGGAATTGTTTACCATTTTTGCAAACGGTTCCCTTATCGATTCCAGTCGCCCCGAATGACGTCACCACGTTGCGGAGCGTCATTTACCTGGCAGGAAACACGGCGCCTAAGCGGCTCAAACGCTCAAAAGTTTGATTATACGTTACGAGAACGGATGACAACAGGGCAACTTGCAATACTTGAAAAGTAGATATTTCATTTAAGGGAGGAAACACTACGAATATGCAAAAGCATTTGCTCACAAAACACGCGATGACCTTAAATGAATGTTGTGTTTTTAATTCCGCTCCGGACTCGTGAATCTCAACCCAGCAGCAGCGGTAACGTTTGCACGTCCTCTCCCGTTAATGCGGCAGGTAAATAATCAACTAACAGTGCATATTATGTTAGCGCGATCTGCCTTATTACAAAACCTGCCATACTGTGCGCTCCATTTAGGTGACCATGATGAGAGAGACAGACAGAGTCTGGCTGGCGCTCGCTGGCAGTTGTCGCTGCAGTCTACTGGTAGCGTCTCCTTTCAGGCCAGGATAGACGAATGTCACCGAGCAGTGACTTAAGTTTGTGGTAAAAGGCTTGCACCCATTTGCCACAGCAGATGCCCCCGATTTTCGGTAAGTGAATGTGTTTAATTGTAGGCAGGGATATTCTTGTGTAATTGCTACTGAATAATTTATGTTATACTTTGTTATTGCTACAGAAGAATATTTATTTTATTATTTTACATTTACAATTTTTTTTCCTGGGGACCCTGTGACACCCCATTGAAGAGCCATAGGCTGTGGATCTCTCAAGATCTCACTGTTGGGTTTGTAAGGCCATGTTACTCCTAAATTTCTATCTTGTTCAAAGAGAAGATATAAAACAATGTTCTAAGCTAATCGAACTTAGTGTTCTCCTTTTTTAAAAAGAATCGATAAGAGAATCGATAAAGAATCGAATCGTTAAACAGAATCGAAAATGGAATCGGAGTCGTGACAATCTTATCAATACCCATCCCTACTAATGATTATGATAAAGAGCCTGGGACGGTGGTATACTGCCAATCTCAATGATACCTGGCAACTTGAACAACTACAGCAGAACATGGCTAATGACCTCAGGTGGATTAACAACACTGCACTCCCAGGGAAACTGAAGCTCTGTTGCTTCCAGTTTGGGTTGTTACCCAGACTACCGTGGCCGTTGACAAAGGTCTCACTCAATCATGGCAATCGACTGGAGAGGCTAGTGAGCTCCTACGTTAAGAAGTGGTTCGGACTTCCCAAATGCCTCAGCAGCGTTGGGATACTGTCATTGCCTATCCCTAGCCTGGTAGAGGAGTTTAAATGTGCAAAAGTGAGGCTTGAGATGTCACTCACGGACTCCCGGGATTCACCTGTTTCAGAGAACTTTGTGCATATTTTGTTAGTTTCAACTGAAGGGTAAGACCTCTGCTGTAGAAACTTTGCTGCATGCCAATGTTATAGATTTTTTTCCCCCATTTGCATGCAGATATTGAAGCTAATGTCTACATGGAAATGAAATGTCAGACATCAAATGAGACAGAAATCAGCTATGACATGAAGTGGCAGACTCGACTCAGAAAAATACATGAATGATATATTTTATTTGGAAAGTCTTCTGAACAGTTCAAGTCATATTAAAGAACCCTGTAACATAGTCAGTTTTGCATCTCTAATGAATAACTAAATGTTAAACTATCTGCTTGATGTTAACTCATAATGAGTAATTGCATTTCAGAATAAATGTAACACTGAGCCCCGCATGAATGCGTCAGAAAGAGTTCGATCACATCATTATATTCTTTATTTACATATTCATGTGGTTGTTCATTCTGACAAATATGTGGTGGTATATTTGTGGTATACAGTTTGACAGTTCAATATACTACAGAATACTACAAACGTATTTGTTAAAGTAAAGCTTTCTCACAGTTTCCCTGACAGGATGACAGTTATGCTACATGATCAAGATAGCTGCCAATACATTCTTTTAGACTTCATTCATATTTTTATCATCATAAAATATGTGTTACTGTATCCAAAGAGATTAATTAAGAATTTCTTTCAGCTACAAGCAAATCAGGTTCACAGCTTAATATTTTGCCCTGTTGTATAAGGGCCATTCTGTCATGGTCCTGGGTCTATAACCCAGTGTTTTGTGTTTTTGAATTATTTATAGTTATTTATAGTTTCTAGTCTCTTGGGTTCCATCTCTGTGTCTCCCCTGTGTTCCTTGTGTCATGTCTAGTCAACTTAAGTTTTCATGTCCGTTCTTCCCTGATTCTCATTCTGTGTCTCATGTTTCCTGTTCTATTTTGACAGTTCCTTGTCTGGTGTGTGCAGCGTGTTCAGTTTTGCTTCTCCCCAGTCTCGTTGTGTGTGATTATTCCCAGCTGTGCTCTCCTCCTGTGTCTCATTCCCCCGTTATCTCGCTGTGTATTTAAGCCCTGTGTTTCCCTCTGCCTGTTGTCACGTCGTCCCTCATGTTGCTGTGTATCTCTCCCATGTTCCTTGTTTCCCCGAGTGGTTACTAGTTAGCTCCTGGCTCCTAGTTTTTCTGTTTATTGTTTTCCTAGCTCCCTAGTTTAGTTTCCTGTTTAGTTTATGTTTTGTGTTTTCTATGCTCGGATGTTCACATCCATGTCCAATCCTGCCAGCCACACAACGCAATCTTGACTGAACAATGCGACCACACCATGGACCCAGCAGATTCTGCTCACCTCGAGAGGGAAAGGGATCTCACTCGCTGTGAGCCCAGGAGCTGGCCAAACTCATCAGTCTATAACCCAGTGTTTTTCTTTGAAGCTTGAAAACTTTGATTTTGTTTCTAAATCTGAAGAAGCAGAAGTTTCTGTTTCTGTTTGTGTTGAACACAAACTGGGCCCCAAATAAACTGGACTGTGTGTTTCCCAGCTCTCAGAAGCTGTGTTTTCTTTTCCTAGGGTCACCCATTCAAAAACTGTGTATAGTGTTTTGTGCCACTCGGTCGGTACTCTGAGACTGTCCCCACTCTTAGCTGTCCCCAACTGTTCCTTGGGTGGGAACAGCTGGTGTCCAACCGTTACCTGTTTCCCAGGTGAAGGCAGCCGTGACTCAGTCTTCCTCTGCACCAGTATATGTCCCTCGGGTAGAGGCAACTTGGCCTGTTCATGAGTCTGTACTCATTCCTAGTGTAAGGGCAGCTAGGACCCCGCCTGTCCTTGCACCCATCCATGCTCCTTGGGTGGGGAGGGCTGGTAATTGGAAGGAAGGAAACAGGTTCTGGCTGTTGTGAGGCCAGCCCCTCACAACAACTCCAGCTGCTGCCGTTAGAGCATCCTGATCAGGCTTTGTAATTTGCTCCAACCCAGCTTCCTTTCCGTCAGCTGGTGGCTCAGGTGAGCTGTCTCAGTTTTCTGTATCACCAACTGCGAACTCAGATGAGTCCACCCAGCCTTCACCTGTTTCAGCTGGGAGCTCAGGCAAGCTTATCCAGCCAACTAGAGACTCCACGTTGCTGTTGATGTCAGTGGAGCCATTTGAACAGACTGCGTACACTGCACAGCCCCAGCCATAGCATCCTGGGCTGGCTGTGTGTCCTGCACAGCTCCACCTCACTCTGTCTCTGCCAGAGGTTTCTACACCATCTGGTTCAGGTCCTGTTTCTGATCTGCTAGAGGTTTCCACGCCGTCTGGTCCTGTCCCTGTGTAAGGGGCTGCTAGCCCCGTTATGTAGGGGTATAGAAGTGCCAATGCTGCCTTGAACGACTAGGGGGTAGTGGGATCTGGGTCCATGACCTCCCCTAGTACAGTTGAACTGGATACTTACTACTGTAAGAATGGTTTTAGCTGTCTAGCTGTTGCTAGCGCAGAAGGGGGGGCTCCAGGGCTCAAACCTGCGAACAACGGCTGCCCGGAGTGCACTACGCTGTCGAGCATTAACTCAGCCTAGCCCCACATACCTGTACCCAACCAGATAACCCAGATGCCCCTATTCCAAGGCAACCTGGTTTGACAGAAACATACTACAGTCACTTTTAAATCACGTGTAACCCTTTTATTTGTTCAACTGGCCCACCAATGTTAACGGGGCAGTACTTTTTAAATTCATTATTTATCTGAGAACATTAGTTACTTTTATGTCAATAATATAAATTGAAGATTATACAGAAGCAGAACAGAAGACCTTGGTTAATTCACCAAACATATATTATAAACTATTTTGATAATTATTCATTATTCATAATTATTATGCACATATTAAGCAACAAGCAAACATGCTCTGCAACTTGTGTTGCTCTAATGGGGCGCCAGCCACAGAAGCCGTGTGGTTACTGTGTTTCATTGAATAGGAAGTGTATTTAATTACTCAGGATGTATGATTTTTCAGCTGCCACATTTACAAGCTGCTTATCCATTATTGATATGGAACAGAAGAAAGAGACTTTTCGAGTAGGACCATTCAGCTGCTGAAATGTTGTTTGTTTGATTTGATTAATGAAACAATGCAAAGGTTAATTGTGGGGGGGCAAGAACAAGAGGTTGAGATTTTTAAATGAAGTCAGTCCAATTTGGATTATATATATATATATATATATATATATATATATATATATATATATATACATTAGGGGTGCAACGATACACAAAATTCACGGTTCGGTTCGGTTCGGTTCGATACTTTGGTGTCACGGTTTGATATTTTTTCGATACAAAATAATGTTCATGCTTTTTTAATTTGTCATTTATTAAAATTATAAATATATATTTTAACTCAAACGTACAGTTTTTAAATGTAATGTTGCTGAAACAAAAAAGGGATAAAATAATAAATCTATCTGATCGAGAAATCACTCATCTTTGGAAAAGAGAGTTTATTACAGAGAAATGGCTCTTTCCAAAATAAAAGCTATACTATACGCTTCTTCTGGGCTATATTCTCAGCAGCATATTAAACATATCAGGTCCCCATAAGGAGAATCATGTGCTAACGGCTGTCTAAATGACTCGGGTAAAGTTTGTAGCATGCGTGCTTGTTGTTTTTGTCTGCTTCCACTTGTCTTTGCACTAGGATGATGTCGGCGTAAATGTGCAGTCATATTCGTTGTGTTCCCACTAGTGCTGTCAGTGTTAATCTCGTTGAAATGACATTAACGCCACAACACGGCAAATCTCCGTTAACGAGCTACCGCGGATCGCCCCGTGCGTGGGGCTGGATGGCCAACATGTTAACGAGCTAACTGCACTAACGCACTAGTTCCCACCAATGTAATTAAGCGTTGCGTGGCACACCCGACATACTGTTTTACCAATGTCCATGATGTGCTTACCTTCAGGGTCATACGTCACATGAAAACCAAAATAGTTCCAAACGCCACATCTGAATGAGGGTGGGGGAGGTTCAATTTGTCATGTTGCAACGAGCTTAACTTCTGTCTCGCTAGCTTGCCCTGCGCTCAGTGAATTTGCGTTCGACTACTCCGCCTAGGCTGCACGGTCGAGCGCAGATTCACTGAGCGCTCAACACAGACAGCATCGTCAGAAGGAAAGTTGATAAAATAAATTAAAAATTTTGTATTGTTCGATACATATGCGTACCGAACCGAAAGCACTGTATCGAACGGTTCAATATCGATACGACCATTGTTGCACCCCCAATAAATAAATAAATAAATAAATATATATATGTATATATATATATATATATATATATATATATATATATATATTTATTTATTGGGGGTGCAACAATGCTCGTATCGACTTTCGACCCCAGGTAGGCCAATTATGGATCTTCGGATCCACATTATGTCAGCAGCTGTTCTCCACCGTAAACTATGTTAAAAACAAACACCGCTCACGCCTCACAGATGACAGCTTACAGTCCTGCATAAAGATGAAAGTGACTTCGTACCATGGCAGACCCGCTGCTTTTCAGCATCTCTTTATTGACCACTTTTCACACACGGTTGCCGTACGCACACAGCCGGCTGTAGCTTTTCAGCTCACAGCCCGACAACACAACAGCAAAGAGAGCACAGACTTTAAGGCGGCGAGGCGTGATTGCGGGTGCAGCTCAGGTGTGTCCGACTCCCATGCAGCGGCACTGCAGACCACGCTCCGCCACACACATTAACCAGGTAAAATACATATATAGGCAGAATTTTGCAAATATCTATTTTTCATTTTTTAGCAGCATAGTGCTTTTTTTCCAATTACTTTTTAAAAGTCAGGTCAAGGCTCCAAAAGCCCAAAGGCGATATAAGGTTGGCGGCTCACAACAGTTTTTGTTTGCTGGATCATTTTAGTTCAGCTGGGTGTCTTTCCTTTTGTTATATTTCTTTAAGAGTTCGAAATGTGTTAATTACATAAATTAAATGTAATTTTCTCTGTAGCACTTCATGGATTTCATAAGCAACACACCTTAGTTGCTCTGTGGATTCTTTTAAAAAGCAGTTAAAAACTTTTCTGTTCAAACAAGCCTTTTGTTGATCTACATATTTTACATTCTTTACATTATTTACATTTGATCTTTTACATTGTGTATAATTTCTATTGATTGTATTGTTTATTTTAATATTTGTGTACAGCGCTTTGTGACTGTCTGTCTGTGAAAAGCGCTTAATAAATAAACTTTACTTACTTAAGTTGTTCACACAAAGCATAAAGGTAAAAAAACAACAACAATATATACAGTGTTATCTTCATTTTAGATTTCAAAAAGTATTTGCGGCTCCCAGTGTTTTCTTTTGTGTGGAAACCGGGTCCAAGTGGCTCTTTGGGTGTTAAAGGTTGCTGACCCCTGGACTAAACCAAGAAGTGAATGTTCCCTTGCATGAAAGACTGAGAGGAATCGTTACTCACTCTGACCACTCAGTCACGTAGCAAAACATGAGACGGCGAGCGTGATAGGGCAGCCAGCAGACCACAAAGGCTATGACCACAGCTCCTGAACACAAGGAAGAGGGGAAGCGTTAGAAACCAGTAACTAGGCAAACAGACACAGAAAAACAGAAAATTGATTTGTTAATAGAAAATACTCATGTGCACACTGTGCAGGATGTTGACACAAGTAATTAGGAATAAAGCTTAAACAAATGCTTTGATTGTTGATTTATATCAAGGACATCAGAACAAAGAAACCAGTGAACAGAACAGTATTGTGACAATGTGTATAAATTTCCTGTACACATCACTGAAATTATTTTTCAGTTGAATTTTTGAAATCAAAAACCACATGGATTGAATCCAGTATCTCCTGCCATAATTTGTTAACAACCAGATGATTTATTTTGTAATAAAAGAGATACCTTTTTATGGATACTGGAAATTCCCTGCACTGATTATTTATCATGTTCATGATGACACACTATGTCAATCAGCTGGCAAATATTTCAGTTTCATTTAAAACTCAGAGTAGATAATGCTGTTGGAGTCTTTCTGATCCAAAAGGGACTCATACACTGTCAAAAATATTCAGGTAGAATTAGGGTTGCAAAATTCCCGGAATTTTCAAAGATGGAAACTTTCCATGGGAATAAACGGGAATTAACGGGAATTTATGGGAATAAACTGGGAATTTTCAAAATTGAAGGTTGGCTCTTGTTAGGGAACTTAAATATAGTTGAGCAAAGTATATTTTAGCATAATATTAACAAAAACAAACAAATGCAATTCAAATACACTTGAATATCCATGCCATTCCTTAATCACATGTACAGAGCACATGCTTGCTGCATGGCTATTGAGACCACCTACTGGCACTGTGCATGCCTCCATCACATGTACTCATGGACCACACTTTTGAGCCTGAAAGACAAAGAGTATTGAAGGCACGCATTTGAGCCTGTCTACTTAACAAGTGAGGTAAGTTTTGATGATATTATGGGAAAATATATTCATTAAATGTTTAAATTGTGAATATCACATAAAATGTATCTGGTAGATAGCAATCTGATAAGATGCTAAATAAAATGCTAGCATCTGTTAGATGCTAAATAAGCCATAGCTAGTATAACATAAAGAAGATGCTAGCTTCCTCATTTGGCTGTTTTGTTTTGAAGATCATTCCAGTTGTTTAGCTAGCCTTACTATTTATATCTGTTTATTATCATATTGCAATTGTATTATTACGATCTCTTGCATTGCATTAGCATTTTTACAAGCTCTTGTTTTATTTTACAGAAAAATGCCACGTGCGCTATCTGATGTGTGGAGACATTTTACACCAGCTAATGTACAAGGGAAATCTGTATATATGTGTAAGTATTGTGATAAGACGTACGTGAAGAATGCCACAAAAATCCAGCAGCACATTGCAAAGTGCAAAAAAATTCCTCAAGGCCCAACACATGCAGCAGCCAGAAGTTCCACTCAAGGGGAAAATGAATCTGTTTCAGCTGTATCAGAGTCAGATACCCACTCATCAGCTCCTGGTCCCTCTGGCATCAGAGGATTCTTTGATTTTATGGATGACACTAGCCAGAAAAACGCAGATGAGTGTTTCGCTCGTGCAATCTATGCAACTGGCTCACCCCTGATGCTGACATCCAATGTGTACTGGAAGAGATTTTTGAATGTTCTCCGACCAGCATACATTCCCCCAAACAGACATGCATTGTCTACTCATCTACTGGATGAAGAGTTCAGTCGAGTTCAAGCAAAGGTGAAACAGACCATTGACCAAGCTGACTGTATTTCAGTCATCTCTGATGGATTAGCAGAGCAGAGGAAACGGCTGTGGTCAAGTCATTGGAACAGCGGAGGGAGTTCTGCATGAAGCCAGTGCATGCAGCAGCATACATGCTGGACCCCAAATATAAGGGCATACTTTCTGGGGAAGAGATCAACGGTGCCTATGCGGTCATTACAGCCATGTCTGACCACCTGGGTCTCGATAAAGGCAAAGTTCTAGGCAGTTTGGCAAAGTATCGAACAAAGCAAGGCCTTTGGAAAGGGGATGGAATATGGCAGTCATGCCAGCACATATATGCAGCCACCTGGTGGAAGGGACTATGTGAATCTGAGGCCCTTGCACCTGTAGCCTCCATCCTCCTCCAAATCCCACTATCATCAGCCGCCTCCAAGCGCAACTGGTCACTGTTTGGGAACACCCACACAAAGGTTCGCAACAGGCTCACAAATGTGAGAGTGGAAAAGCTGGTCGGCATTCGGGCAAGCCTACGGCTCTTTGAGCCTGACACAGAGCCATCCTCAACAAGGCTGGAAAGTGACACCGAAGAGGAAGACTCAGAGTTGGATGCTGAGGAAGTGGACATGTTGTTGGATGATGATGAGGTCCAGGAAGAGTCTATTGACTGAGCAAAAATGAGAAAAGAGGATTGCTTGAAGGAAGATTTGCATGTTTAATGGGATGTTTTGGAGTATACGTGGCATTTTTCATTTAACCTTTTGAATGGGACTTTGTGGAGATTTTTGGACAGGGGGCATTTTTGAATGAGCGGGGTTAAGGGATGGTAATATTGAACTCAACATTTCTGTTTTTATTCATCCATGAAACAAGTTATTGAAACGTGTTCTATTCTGCTGTACTTACAAATAAATCTGTTGAAATATCTGTTGAAAACATTTTGCATGGAGATTTTCTTATGATTTCTGTTTATATTTATGCTTGGAAATAATATATTTCCAGTTAGTTCCCATTAATTTCCATAATTCCCATTATTTCCATGGAAAGTTTCCAATATGGAATATTTCCAAAATTCCCAAGCTTAACTTACCATGGAAATTTACTGGAAACTTTTCAGAAATTTACTGGAAATTTTCTGCCCCTTTGCAACCCTAGGTAGAATATTCATTTTTAATAACTGGACAGGATCATAAATGTTCTGCTCAAACCAATACAGAGAGACTGAGACAATAAACACTATTATCAGCACTATGTGCTTAATTTATTTGATTAATTTACCCCTTTTTCCTGCAGATCTTTGCAGCTCGACCAGTCTGTATCTGTTTTTATGGAACCTCCATAATTGCTATAGTAATTACTATACTACTGAAGTATAGTATTTGAGTGGCCCTTAGCTCATGCAAATGTTTACCTTATGTGGACCTTGTGGTTAAGTTTGTATAATTCAATACTTGAAAAATTTATGTAAAAGTCAGACAGAACAAAAGAACCATTAATATTAGCTATATTTAAATTAGTTGTACATCATCAGTTGCATTATATATGACTGAAATCCTTGTAAGAAAATGGATGAAATAAACTCATTAAATAGCCTTCAGAGACTGAGAGAATGATACAAAGTTTATTGATAAAAGTTGAGCAAGGGAATTTACATATAGAAGAAAAAGTGCAATGAACCCAGAGTTTACTACTTTGCTGGATTCCATCCAACAGAGTACATAAATACCTTCAGAACTCATCACCGCACAAGGGTATTTGATTTGGAGTAACACAGGAGGGAAGAAAGACTCCTAGTTCAGTATTCTTTGGTCACTGGATACAGCATACTGGGGACCACTGTATTTGACCATATGGAAAAACTGCTTTGACGACCTCTTAAATCTTGCAAAATGCTGTCAGTGTCAGTGTCACATAAACTCCTTTTTCCCAAAAGAGTAGAGTACCTAGAGTAGTAGTAAAGAGTTGGCAGTTTGTCTTGTAATCGGAAGGTTGCCGGTTCGAGCCCCGGCTCGGACAGTCTCGGTCGTTGTGTCCTTGGGCAAGACACTTCACCTACCGCCTACTGGTGATGGCCAATGGCGCGATATGGCAGCCTCGCTTCTGTCTGTCTGTCCCAGAGCAGCTGTGGCTACAACTGTAGCTTGCCTCCACCAGTGTGTGAATGTGAGAGTGAATGAATAGTGGAATTGTACAACGCTTTGAGGGCCCGAAAAGCGCTATATAAATGCAATCCATTATTACCTAGATATGGTTGACAATTAAAGTTGAAAGAATAAATGTGAAACTTGCATTGGATCTCAGCTATAGCTATCCCCAAATATCAGATTACTGTATACCTGACATGTAAGTTCACATCTCAGACAACCTCACCTGGACCACCAACACCACCTCCACCACCAAAAAGGCCCAGCAGCGCCTCCACTTCCTGAGACGTCTGAAGCAGGCCAACCTCTCTCCTCCCACCCTCACTACGTTCTACAGGGGGACCATAGAGAGTGTTCTGACCAGCTGCATCTCCGTGTGGTTTGGAAACTGCAATGTTGATGATCTTAGGAAACTACAACGGATTGTTAAAGCAGCTACCAAGATCATTGGAACATTCCTCTGCTACAGGTCATCTTTCAAATCGCTGCATCAGTAAGGCCTCAGGCATCGTGCTCGACCCGTCACACCCTCACATGGACTGTTTTCTCTCCTCCCATCAGGCAGACACTACCACAGCATCGGGGCCAGATCCATCAGACTCCTGAACTCACTACCAGCCCTCCCCCCCCCCCCCCCCCCCCACCACCACACACACCCACACAATCTGTTAACTGACTTTTTTTGCACTTTGCACACCACTACCTCTGTAAGACACGCTACTCTATGGACAATTTATGCTGCCCTATGAACAATCTTCTTCACTCTGGGTTTACAAGCTGCTACACTGGTCACTTTAAACCACACCAACTGTAAATTGTAAATTGTAAATTCTAATTGTAACTCTCAAGCGGATATTTATTTATTTTCTTCTAATTTTTATATCTATTTATTAGCTTGCTTTGCACTGATGAAACCAGAGCCTCATCGTCTCATCTCTCTGTATGCTGCACTGGATATAGCAGAGATGACAATAAAGTTTACTTTAACTTTGACTTTGACTTAATTATTGAATGAATGAATGATTGTTTTTACTTTTGCTGTAAAGATCAGTGAAAGTGTAAGTTTCTTGAAAAGTATAGACATGTGTGTACTTAGTGATGAAACATAAGTGTAACATTAAATGTGTGAAGATTGTTATTTTGGTCTTTGGGTCGGGCCATTTTGAAGTTGTAGAGCTTGTTAGCGTTGTGTTATGGTAAGCTGTCAACAGGTTTTGGACCCATTATGCAGGACTCAGGAAATGGGCAAACTGAAAACACCTGTGGCATCTGCTGGGAACTCAGGCAAGCTTATCCAGCCAGATATGACCTCCACATCTCCACATCACCATCTGGTTCTGCTCCAACAGAGCTCTCCGCACCGTCTGGTTCTCATCCTGTTCCACTAGAGGTTTCTGTGCCTTCTGGTCCAGCCATGTTTCCACCAGAGGTCGTTGCGCTGTCTGGTCTGCACGCCTGCCAGATCACATCCTGCGCGGCATGCATGTCCACATCCTGCTCAGCCACAGCCTGCACGTACTCCTTCTCCTCCTCGGCCATCAACCAACCACACCATCACAGGCCACCTTCCAGACCACCTGAAGTTTTATTTGGCGCCGCCATCGTCCTCCAGATCTGTGGGCTAAGGAGCCTCACCATCAAGGACAAACCCCAGACCTGCCCTGGAGTTGCCGCCGCTTCCCATGTGATCGGCCTCCTGAATCATCTCATCGCTGCTGCTTCTCATAAGGCTTTTGTATTTTTAACATGTTTTAATGCTTTGTATCTATTTAATCTCAACAAGCCCCTAAAACAGTCTGTGATCACTGTCGGCCTCTCTCAGTTTTTATTACCGCTAATCATCAATCAATCAAGTTTAGTTTTTAAAACCTTAAGATGTAACTACAGCCCAGCCCGTGCAGCAGTATATTAATGATTAACCTCGTTTTGTGGATGGATTATCTCAGTTGTTCTCCTGGCTGAAGTTTCATCCATTTACAGAATTCTGCCATGCGATTGCATTTGTCCCTGACCATCGGGAACCCTTAACGTTAACTTTTATCGAGTGGAAAAAAGTTAGCGTTCATCCTCCAGCTTCACTGTTTATATTATGCTAACATAGCTATGTCGCTAGTGATTAGGGATGGGTATCAAAAACCAGTTCCCAGTGTTTCAATTCCTTGGAATTGTTTGCCATTTTTGCAAACAATTCCCTTATCGATTCCAGTCGCCCCGAATGACGTCACCACGTTGCGGAGCGTCATTTACCTGGCAGGAAACACGGCGCCTAAGCGGCTCAAACGTTTGGTTTTGCTTTACGAGAATGGATGACAACAGGGCAACTTGCAATACTTGAAAAGTAGATATTTCATTTAAGGGAGGAAACACTACAAATATACAAAAGCATTTGCTCACAAAACACGCGATGACCTTAAATGAATGTCGTGTTTTTAATTCCGCTCCGGACTCGTGAATCTCAACCCAGCAGCAGCGGTAACGTTTGCACGTCCTCTCCCGTTAATGCGGCAGGTAAATAATCAACTAACAGTGCATATTATGTTAGCGCGATCTGCCTTACTACAAAACCTGCCATACTGTGCATTTAGATGACCATGACGAGAGAGACAGACAGAGTCTGGCTCAGATGCTGGCAGTTCTCACTGCAGTCTACCGTTAGCGTCTCCTTTCAGGCCAGGATAGACGAATGTCACCGAGCAGTGACTAAGTTTGTGGTCAAAGGTTTGCACCCATTTGCCACAGCAGATGATTTTCGGTAAGTGAATGTGTTTAATTGTAGGCAGGGACATTACTGGATATTCTTGTGTAATTGCTACAGAATAATTGATGTTATACTTTGTTATTGCTACAGAAGAATATTTATTTTATTATTTTACATTTACAATTTTTTTTCCTGGGGACCCTGTGACACCCCATTGAAGAGCCATAGGCTGTGGATCTCTTAAGATCTCACTGTTGGGTTTGTAAGGCCATGTTACTCCTAAATTTCTATCTTGTTCAAAGAGAAGATATAAAACAAAGTTCTAAGCTATTAGACCTTAGTGTTCTCCTTTTTAAAAAAGAATCGATAAGAGAATCGATAACTCCCTGCTAACTTCCAACTCCATTAAATTTAATAAAATCTGTTTTCATGGATGCCTGGATGTTAAACTTAATTATTACACACTGATCAGAGAGCAGCCACACTGATCATTTTATTACAGATGAAAGAATTTAGACAGTTTTTCAACTCTCAGTGATGCTGCAGTGATTGTTTTACTTGGGGACCTGCAGCAGAGTTTGGGCCCAGACACAGCTAATGACGTCAGACTTAAAGACCTGATAGTTATAACTTGGTATTTTAAAGATTGGTGGTTCAATTCCTGGCTCCTCCAGTCCGCATGCCAAGCATGCAAGACACTGAACCCCAAGTTACTTTCTGATACATTCATCAGAGTGTTACTGTTAGAAGGAAGGCACTTACGTATAGAAAAAGTGCTTGTGTGAATAAAGCACTTTGAGTGCTCAAGTAGACTAAAGTGCTTTATAAGAACCAGTCCATTTACTTGTGTGACACAGACTTGACATCAGGCTGAACTCATTGATTTCACCACAAAACATTTTTATTCAGATTTCATTGTTTTGGAGTGACCTGTAAGAATGAATAGTTAGTGATACAACAAAGTTTGTGATCTCCCTAGGTTAATTATCTATTACCTCAAAATCCCAGTGTGGCTGAATAATTGGTGGCAGTTGCTGCTGATAATGCCTACTGTTGTCATTTATGTCTGCTGGTTTCCTAGCAGCTTCTTAAAGATCCCCGCTGTCATATCCAGAATGCAACATAACGCATGTAGTTAAAGAAACTTCTCTAAACTGTGTTTATTGTTCTCTGTTATTTCCTATCACTGCATGATAGGCAGGCAGCAGAACACAGACCCCAAAGATATTCAAGTGCTGATTTTTATGTCTGTGAGTAGAGATTATTACTGGGTCAAACATACATTTACTCTTTTATATCTCTGGGTATGAGATTCTGTCTACAGCAGGTGATTGATAGTCCTTTGTTTTCCATCTTTTTGTGCCCTGTTAAGAAATACTTGTCTCACAATATCCCACAAAGTTGGCAACACTTAACATTGATATTTTTGTTGTTGATTCCTCAGTGGGTGTAATAACATCCGCTGTTTGTTGAGACAAGCCTCAACAGGACAATTTCCTGTCTTTCTATAACCTTAAGTACATAAACAAACTGAAGAAGTAAAAACAGTGTGCATTTGTGTGTGCAAGAGTTGGGGTAAGGTATTGTTCATGTTGTGGGGACAACATTAGTTATGGTTATGTTCTAAATTAGTCTCCAGAAAATGAATTTAAATTAATGTAATGTCCTGCCATCATACATACACGAACATGTTTATTTATGCGTGTTTGCATTACACCCAAATAGTCAATCAATAAGTCAGAGGCAGATCTCTTCTCTCTGTAGTCTCCAGCACAATGACAACGTGTCCTCAGCATTCTGCTTATTACTATTTGTCACTGTCAATACGTCTGTTCAGCAATTCTGAAACCATGGTACCTTCCTCGGTCATGGCTTTTTTATGCATATTGCTAAGTAGAACTAAACCATAGCACTATGGTGAAGAGTAAGCTTAAATATTTGGAACCGTACTTGTCTAATAAGGTCCAATACATCCACAATCCAGCGCATATCATAGGGATGCAGAAGGTTACCTTTCGCGTTCCTGTGGGACGCCTCGGGATGTGACAAATCGTTGGTATGTTACACGTCGGATTGAGAATGGTCTGGGTTTTATTTTATTTTATTTTATTTTTGTTTTACATTTTATTCTTTGTTTATGTGAATAGGTCTCTTTATTTTATTCCATCTATGCCTTTAAAATGAAGTGAGAGCTACAGCCTTCCTCATAGTGCTCTGACCCAGCCCATTAGATTTGCAGATGTTTAGATTTGGTTCTTGTTTTCTGACAAATGATCAATTTCTGGAAAACCTCGATTGTAGGCTGGTGAATTGTTATTAACTTGAGTGAGCCATGTTTTGTTCTGCTACTGTGCTAAGTACACACACACACACACACACACACACACACACACACGCACACAGGCATAGAGTGATTAACATATGAGAGAAGACAGTATGACCATAAAGAACTGAAAATTGCAGTAGAGTGTCACTCTATACTGAAATAGAATGAGTTGGGGGAGTATTTGCTCTGTATGGCTGTTTATCCTGCATTAAAATTAGAATAACACTATATATATGTATATATATATATATATGTGTGTGTATATATTTCAAAAAGCATTGTAAATTGTAGGTTGTTAGATGTTAGATACATAAATGTGAGCATTAAAAAAAGTAAATTACAGCTAAACCAAACTTATTTGAAGAAAAATAAGATCAAAAATTGAAATTCAAGTACTGAACAAGTCTCTGACCACCAATATTAATAATGACCCTATTCAAAGTTCTACCAAAAGCACAGATAATGTACTGGCAATGCTGGGAAGGCAACTGAAATCTTCTGGGTGATGGGTGATAAAGGCAGAAACATCAGTGACAAAACCCTGTGGGCAGATTTCATGAATCTTTACTAGATTTGTGGTTTTTGTAATAAACGCTTTTTTTGAATTGCCAATGATGAAACAAAGACAGGTTATGTTTTGACTGGGTTCAGAATTTAGACCTATTCAACTGTAATTATCGCACACACATATGAAGAATAGTTCTAATTAAGTAAAGGACATGGAGTGGGAGTAAAAGGAAGGAAGGGACTGGTCTGTTCTCATAACCCAAGACCACATTATATGTGAGACATATTACAACTAAGATTTGCCTGTCTCTGTATGATAATGATAGCACTCTCAGTCAGAACAGTACGAGAAATCATTACAAAATGTATTTTTTGCTGTATTTAATTTGCCTGACATTATCCAGCTAATTGGATTGTCACTAAAGTGCGACATTACTTTGAGTACAGCAGGACAGATCACAGCAACTACTGCTATAATTGGGAATATTAGAAAAAATGGAACCCATTTGAATACAACGTTCCAGTTAAGCTTGAAAGTCATTCTGTGATTTGACAAAGTGGGCCCGAAGAATGAAAATTGAATTATTATAGAAAGACATTATATGTTTTATTACACAGTGAATTTTTCATGAAATGCCAGAGATCAGGTATCATGTGTCATTTCATCAAACTGCACCCTTCCTGAGCTACGGGTAGAGGAGGTAGAGCAGGTCATCTGCTAATTGCAAAGTTGGTCGTTTGATCCCTAGCTACTTGAGTCTGCATGCCAAATATCCTTATGCAAGATACTAACCCCACGTTGCTCTCTGATGCATTCATCAGAGTATAAATATGGGTGAATGATAGAAAGTAATGACATAGAAAAAAAAGCATAGAAAAAAGTGCTTGTATGACTGAGGCAAGTTGTGTAAACTGCTCTGAGTGCTAAGACAGAGTAGAAAACTGCCATGTAAGAACCAGTTCTTTTAGAAAATGTGTGTATGAAGTAGCTGGCTGTGCTGGTTGAATATGACTCCTATCAGGAAAAATGCTTCTGGAAATTCTGCTGTTTTTTTCAATGGGTGAAATCAAAATATCCTTTTTTTTTTTTAACAATTTCTCTGAGCAGTGTATGGTCTGACCTTGGGGTGAATTTCTTGGGGCTTCCACTCCTGGGAAGATTAGCAACTTCCATTTGTGAATAATCTTTCTCATTGTAGAATGAGAGACTTTAAATTATTTGGAAAGAAGCTTCTAACCATTCCCAGATTGATGGGTGGCAAAGACCTGAATGCTTCAGAACAGCAAACTGCAATTTATTTTTACTGATGATCAGTTAATCAAGTGCACCTGATTAGCAGTACCTGGTTGCTAGTTACCCTTGTAATTTCTATGGAAGCAATAAAGTCTACTTAGTTTTTCACACAGTGCTTCTTTGCTTCGGCTTGTGAGTGCCCAATTGCTGAGGATTTTATTTTTAATTATGTCCTGATGTGTAAAGCCTTAATAAAGAAAGAAGGTGTACTTTTTTTTTCATACAGCTGCATTTTATTGACCACAACTATTGAAAACATGGTAAATAATTGTCAGAAGAACAATTGTTACCACACAGAAATTACATTTTTGTACTAGAGCCGTAAAGGCTGGATTATCTCAAAATATTACAGATAGGTCACTTCAGAATCTGGACTCTACTAAAATTTTTTAACAGTTTTTCATTTTGCCTCTGTCCATTTTAAGTAGGCCAGGAGAAGACAGCAACATTTCTGGAAGATGCTTTTTTTTTAAATCAGAGCTTAAACCTGCATTTGTGGATGGCACAGAGAGCTGTGTTCATAAACAGTGTTTTCTAGAAGTGTTTCTGACCCCATGTAATGATTTACGTGCCAGAATCGTGCTGCATGAGGGCCCAACTATAACAGGCATCCAGTATTTATTTTCAGACTTGTCCCTTGCACGTAGAGATGTGACATTCATAGTCTTCTTGATGAACATTATTCTGAAATGGATTCACAATCTGTAGGTGCGTTTTTTTTGTAGATTGGTGAACGGCTGCCTATTTTTCTTGGAGAAACTCTGAGATGTTCTTTTTATACCTGATCATGTTGCCAATTAACCTAATTAGGAGCAAAATCTGATTCCAGTGGTTTTTTATCAAACTCAACATATGCCAACAGTTTTTATGATTATGCTCAAACATTTGGGGTTTTTTTTGTTGTATTTTGAATAGAATATGGGTTTAAGATTTGCTAACCACTGCATCCTCTTTTTATTTACATTTGACAGTGTCCCAACTTTTTCATAAGTAGACTATGGATAGTGACAAACGTTTTGTCATTGTGGGAAAAAAAGTTAAATGTAGTAATGCTGCATTGAATCAGTGAAGGCTTCTCTCAGCTGTGAATCTCAAAAGCTTTGTACACATCAGTGGAATTGCTTGTACCAAAAGTAAAACGACTGCAGACAACAATACAAATAACCATTAGTTTAAAATATAGATATAAATTAAACTTGACTAAATCACAGAGTGTGATAGATGTGGATTAGGTTATTTGACAGGCTAGTGGTGGGTAGGTGATGCACTCTAACTACTTTAACTAATCATTTTTAAATATATTTGGTTGTTCTAAGATAGTATTAAATGGAAATAATCCATTCTCTGTTTTACTTTATGATGGGGAAAGAAAAGGGGCAGCTAAGGGGAACTGAAGGCTAATGAAAATACGTTAACAAACATTTGTAGCTTTTGTCTTACACAAAAGTTGCTCATGCTTAGGACCAGTCTCGTGTACAGCCAAGATCACCCTGAAATAACATCATTAGATTGCATGTAGTTTGTTGTGAGACTGTCACTGTTGAAGTTTAGCATTTTGTAATGATGAAAATCAAGGAAATTTTAACAGCAGGAATCCACTGGGAAATTTTAGGTGTAGGTGTAGTCATAAAAAGATGTTGGAAGACATGATTAAAAGCGTTGTTCCTTTGGGTCTCCGATGATGACTATTTGCAGCTCATAATTTATCCACATTTGATTAAAAGGATACGTCTAAGGATAAGCCTCCTTTGAATCATTTGCAGGGCTGGAGTGATGGGTGTGTGGATCACTGACAGACTGATGAAGCTGCTGAGTTAATGCAGGTGGATATCGATAAAGTGCACATGCTTGCGTGCATGGAAGCTTAGTGAGTTTTATGCCTCTCATAGTGGGTGATGGAGTGTACCCAAGCACAAAAGGTTGAGGACAGCTTAACAGGCTATTAATATCCTCCAAAGCTTGAAGTCTGTTAACACCAGTATCTAAAATCCAAGGCTATATCATAACATTTTGCGAACATTTCTCATTTATTTAAAAAATGTTGGTCTTCATAGTGATAACCTTGTCATATAAGTAAATCTGTATCATTTAATTTTCAAGCTGAACATTGGCTATGAAAAAAGAACACCAGTACACTAAAACCTCTGCAAATGGTGTCAAATAAATCCTGGTAATTTGTAATTCAATCTTTTTTTCTTTCTTTTTTTTTTTTTATCAGGGAGTGAACCATGACTGGTAATTGCTTAAAGCTTTTTAAAAATTTGATTTATGAAAATGTATTTTTGCTCATTTAAATAAACTATAATAAATAAATGATATGTATTTTCAAAATGTCAGAATTTACAGAATTCTAGTGTTTTACAGAAACATCAATAACTCTCAAGAAATGAATAAAAGAGGATATAAAACATGTTTTTACCTTTTGTATTACCTAATAGATCCCTAGGATCTGCTATAAAAGTTTGTCTCTATACACTGAACACACTTTGTACAAATTTGATATAATTATAAGATATCACTATTTTTGCTCTCACATTTACATGCTATGCTATGAATAGAGCTATGTTCAGTTGCATGTTCAATGACAGCAGAAAATGTCTTGATGCCTCAAGTCAAAGGAGAATGACCAAACTGCTTTGAGCCGTTAGCAAAGCAACAGAAAACTAATGCACAACCTGCTAACCCTTGAACAGCAGCAGAAGAACACACCAGATCCCATTCCTGTCAGAAAAGTGTTGGAGTGTTTACTTACGGAGAACAAGAACTCCATGGCGTAGCGACTGAGCACGGTTGGACTCCACAGTGAAATTTAGCATGGTGGGATTTGCACCAATCATGCAGACACGGTTGTCTTGCTCAGCCTCACGGAACATCCGCAACAGCTGATTGGCTATGACCCCATTCAGAACAGATATGGCCACCATCGGTATGACAAAGGACAGGAATGCATTTACCTGTTCAAAAAGAGAGAAGGCTGTAAACACTGGAGATTAGTGCTGACAGAAAAACTATGTATCTGGTTCACTAAGATAAAATGTATATATGTTATTTAAAAAGCAAACAAACAGAACAAAAACCCCCAAAACAAAACAAAAACCCAGTGTCCCTCGAGGCTGATGATTGGCCCTCCGCCATAATAGGTTGCAGATTAAAGATGGCTCCCGTGTTTCTTCTGTTTGCATCTATATCTATATAGTATATCTTTGGCCCATCTTTCAGTTTACTTCTTGTTTTATGTCAAGATTACCCGTATGGAAAATATATATATAAATCTTATAAAGTTTAAATCTGTCTTTTGTGAAACTAAATGTGTAGCTAAATGCTATACAGAGACACATGGAATATGCAAATTGCAGTACAGGCTTGAGGGCTTTAAATGCAACATGTTTTTCTGCCACTGGACAAAAATCCATGATAACCTTTCGGCATGTTGTAATTGAAGCGATCTGAGGGAGAATGGAACTCTTATTCCTCATGGGCTCTGTTTTTCAGGCTTTAGACAGGAGGTCATTCTCAGTTTTTCTTTCTTTTTTTTTCAGAGCACACCAGTTAATAGCATAAAAACTATATTAGAAGTAAATTGTGCTGGTTCGATGGATTTAGAATGGACCACAATGAGGCATCTTTAATAGAACAGAATGGAATTGATCTTTATTGTCATTGTTACAAAAACAATTAAATGCAGTTTGGCATCTCTCCATGTGTGAAGTAGTGTAAGTATTTACACAGACAACAACACAGACAAATTTACATTTACAAAAGAAAGATATGTCCAATTTCTACATTTCTACATTTTGTCACATTACAGCCACAAACATGAATCAATTTTATTGCAATGCCACGTGAAAGACCAATACAAAGTGGTGTACACGTGAGAAGTGGAACGGAAATCATACATGATTCCAAACATTTTTCACAAATAAATAACTGCAAAGTGGGGTGTGCGTAATTATTCAGCCCCCTTTGGTCTGAGTGCAGTCAGTTGTCCATAGACATTGCCTGATGAGTGCTAATGACTAAATGTCAGTACAAATACAGCTGCTCTGTGACGGCCTCAGAGGTTGTCTAAGCAAATATTGGGAGCAACAACACCATGAAGTCCAAAGAACACACCAGACAGGTCAGGGATAAAGTTATTGAGAGTTATTTGAGTTATTGAGAGATAAAGTTATTTTAAAGCAGGCTTAGGCAACAAAAAGATTTCCCAAGCCTTGAACATCCCACGGAGCACTGTTCAAGCCATCATTCAGAAATGGAAGGAGTATGGCACAACTGTAAACCTACCAAGACAAGGCTGTCCACCTAAACTCACAGGCTGAACAAGGAGAGCACTGATCAGAAATGCAGCCAAGAGGCCCATGGCGACTCTGGACGAGCTGCAGAGATCTACAGCTCAGGTGGGGGAATCTGTCCATAGGACAACTGTTAGTCGTGCACTGCACAAAGTTGGCCTTTATGGAAGAGTGGCAAGAAGAAAGCCATTGTTAACAGAAAACCATAAGAAGTCCCGTTTGCAGTTTGCCACAAGCCATGTGGGGGACACAGCAAACATGTGGAAGAAGGCTCTGGTCAGATGAGACCAAAATGGAACTTTTTGGCCAAAATGCAAAACACTATGTGTGTGAAAACTAACACTGCACATCACTCTGAACAAACCATCCCCACTGTCAAATATGGTGGTGGCAGCATCATGTTCTGGGGGTGCTTCTCTTCAGCAGGGACAGGGAAGCTGGTCAGAGTTGATGGGAAGATGGATGGAGCCAAATACAGGGCAATCTTGGAAGAAAACGTCTTGGAGTTTGCAAAAGATTTGAGACTGGGGCAGAGGTTCAACTTCCAGCAGGACAACGACCCTAAACTTAAAGCCAGGGCAACAATGGAGTGGTTTAAAACAAAACATATCCATGTGTTAGAATGGCCCAGTCAAAGTCCAGATCTAAATCCAATCGAGAATCTGTGGCAAGATCTGAAAACTGCTGTTCACAAACGCTGTCCATCTAATCTGACTGAGCTGGAGCTGTTTTGCAAAGAAGAATGGGCAAAGATTTCAGTCTGTAGATGTGCAAAGCTGGTAGAGACCCTAAAAGACTGGCAGCTGTAATTGCAGCAAAGGTGGTTTTACAAAGTATTGACTCAGGGGGCTGAATAATTACGCACACCCCACTTTGCAGTTATCTATTTGAAAAAAGTGTTTCAAATCATGTCTGATTTTCGTTCCACTTCTCATGTGTGCACCACTTTGTATTGGTCTTTCATGTGGAATTCCAATAAAATTGATTGGGGAGGGAGTGTCCAGGGTGTGAGGGGTCTTTGATGATGATGCTGGCTTTCTGCTGAAGTCTGCCAGTATAAATGTCTCTGAGGGGGGTTAGTGAGGTGCCAATTGCCCGCTCTGCTGCCTTCACCACCTGCTGCAGTTTCCTCTTGTCCTCCGCGGTGCAGCAGTTGAACCAGAGTGTGCAGCAGTAAGTCAGAAGGCTCTGGTAGTGGAACGGAAGCAGTTTCTTGCCTCAGGCCCAGTACAGTCTTTGATGTGCTTTCCCTACCTGGTGGGAAATGTTTGTTGACCAGGTAAGGTTGGCCGAGATGTGGACTCTCGGCCGCTTTCTACCCTTTCTACCTCCTTAAAGCTTTCTACCCTTTTGTACATCCTCCCCATCAATGTAGAGGGTGGAGTGCTTAGATCGCTTTGTTCTCTATAGTATATTATACGTATATTACACTTGTGTTGTGTGTATTTCTTTATTCATTAATATTTCAGTTTTCTTGCTCTAGACCACTGCAACATGTGAAATGGTGGAGCCAGTCCTTAGCTTTGGTAGACTACATTTGAAGATGAACAGGTGCTATGAAAAAAAGCTTGGATGAGATATTTGAGACACATTATTCATATTTTTGAGATGGCTCTGTGACACAGAGTGGGCTCTATATACCCTGATGGCTGACGACTGAAGTGAAGTTGCTGGAAATTTTGCACAAATCAAGCCGAACAGGCTTTCCTTAAAAAAAAAACTTTTATCAGATTCATTTTCAGCTGGCCTTAAGCAGATTCCAGTGGTGTGATTTCATTACAGATAAAAACCCTCACTTCACAGATTAGAAAATCTTTAGGGGTGAGGAGAAAGATTCAGAATTCTATCACATTAGGTTATGTATTTTCTGCTGCAAGCACTAGTATATGCTGAACTGGAAACTACAACACAGATTATATGTGAATCACTGGATAAGACTAGGTTGAAACTCATCCACTGGAGTTAGCGGAGTTACTCAGTGAGTCAGCTGTCGCCAGCAGGTAACTGCTATTCTTCATCCAGTAACTGGAGTTACTGAACTTGGTCTTTTGACTGTGTTTGTGCTCTTTTGTGGCTTTTGGAACATTTTTATTACACTAGCAAAGTACATGGCCCACTGTTGTGCCACAGACAGAAATTTAGTGCTTGGGCTAGAGTTAATAACATCATATTATAGTATTAGTATGATACCTACTGCTTTGTTACTTTGTTGCCCTGCACATACATGCTTTGTTACTAGCAGGTATTTGTAGGGCATACTTTGGTCTTTACTTACGGTGTTACCCCAGACCATTTGTACTTAAATTAAATTGCGTTCATGATGAATGATTTTTTTTTACTTGTTTTTATTATTGATTCTGTTCTTTCTTCTGTCTTTCAATTTTCATCTTTCTCTAATGATAACATTTATAAATTCTTTATTTTTGCTCATTCTTTATTAATTCTTTTAGTGCACATTATCTTGTAATTATAGACCAGGTCTCTCCTTACAAAACCACTTATCACTATTTTGTTTCTAGCTCACTCTGACGCTCCCGTCAAAAAGCATTATGGACAACCACTGGTTTGATTGTCCATAGAGAATATTTTAAAGAATCTTTCCATTCTCATAATGAGGCAGTGAAAGAATCCAGATCTTCTTATTTCACTAATCTCATAAATTGTAACAGGACAAAACTAGGCTATTATTTGAGCCTATTAGTATTTAATTTATTTATTTAGGACAGTGCATGTTAATGAACATAAATGTAAAAAAAAATTACATGAATGTAAACATGCCAGATTATAGCCAAAGGCTAATTTCCATCTGTTGTCCTTAAACATAAAAAAATAGACAATAATTCATAAAAAATCATCATTCATTCATAATAAAAACTCCATCACCAAACTTACACATACACACCATTCTGTTCCCAAATAAAACATTAAAACTATACAACTCATACATGATCACACACTTGATTTGTCCATAGCCAGTTTTTAACCTTTGCTTTAAACAAATTGAATGTCGAGCATTCTCTAATGGGTTGAGGAAGACTGTTCCACAGATGGCCACCCTTAACAGAGAGGACGTTCTGCCCAAATGCTGTCCGTCTGTGGGGTATAAACAAGTCTCCTCGGATTGTAGCTCGAGTGGTCCTGTCTGAGCTTTCTTTATGCCTAATAAACTGCTTTAGTGGTGGTGGAGCAAGGGAGTGTAAGACTTTATATATTAAACACACTCTTTTAAGTTTCACTAAGTTATTGAAGTTCAGTAATTTATGTTTTTTTAACACATGACAGTGGTGGTGGGAAGTCGGTTTTTTGTCAAGTAGTTTTAAACTTCTTTTATAAATGTTTTCAATAGTTTTAAGTGTTGTTGGACAAGCAAGTGACCAGGACATCAAACAATAGTCCATATGAGAGATGATCATTGAGTAAAAATACGTTTTTGCAACATTCATATTTAAATTATTACGTATATGATTAAAATTTCGATTATTAAATTTAAGTACCTGGGACACTTTATTTATGTGACTCTTGAAGGATAATGTTGGGTCTAGAATGACCCCAAGATATTTAAATTCTGGAGCTAATTCAAGCTCTACTCCATCCATATTAACAGCATTGTTTTGTCCCCACCTGAGCAGGCTGTCATACTCTGTGATGATGGCTGTAATACATTCCTTAATCAGTTCGTTAATAAGGTGATGGACTTGAGATCTAAAAGTTCCTCCCCTTATGAAGAGGGCCCTCAGCATCCTGAGTCAATTACCTTATTAGCTTAAAATTAAGCTAATAAGCCTTCATCTTTCTCATTAGAGAACAATTTGGAAGTCTTATAGTACAAGCATTTGGCCTTCATTGCTAACAATTATTAACAGTTCAGCTGTGTTCCTTTCGTACTGTACACATGCTGAGGTAACTCCTATACTTAAAAAAAACTTCATGCCATCTTTTTTGGTAATTATTGGTCTTTAAATTAAATTGCCATTTATCAGCAAATTATTAGAAACAGTTGTGGAAAGATCCTTATTATTTTGATTACAGATCTCTGAATGTATTTCTGCTGCAGAGGCAAACTGCACAGAAAGAGTCTGTTTGGCAATATCTGTTAAGCTGTTTGCAAAAAAATGCATCTACTTGTTTAAGACACATTCACCATTGGAAAGGGATGTAAAAAAGGTTTAGGTGGTTCATGGGATGTTCAGTACTAAGCAAATATTTTTTTGCCATTAGCTGGAATAAACCGCAGCACATTTTTTAATCTGTTAATTTAAGATTTAAATACTGATTTGCTGAAAGTGCTGAATGGTGTTCCAAGTTGTTCCTGCCTACATTGAACCTTGGCTTTAAGTGTGTATTTTCTTTTTGCATTGTTACTAGACCACGATAATTAAATGTTTGACATTTTCAAGTTTAAAATAAATAAATAAATAAATTGATAAATGAAATCTGTTTCTTGCTTGTTGAACCCAACAATTTTAAATTTTAGGAAGCCAATTTTGGACTTGGTTTTTACATGCTGCATCACAGTAGACATGAGGTCCCAAATTAAATGATATTACATGACCTCCTCCTTAGCAGTTGCCAGACACTTATCATGACTGCAGCAGACAATAGTACAAATACTTCCACAGTGTAACAGGGGTCTTTCTCTGCCATCAGGCTTGTGGTTACAACAATAGGACCGACTGAGTGCCACAGAGTCAGGAACAGATAGAAACACAAAAAATATATCAGATATTTTTGTTAATTTTTTAACAAAACAGGGAAAATTGCTTATTGCTACTAAACACACACTATATGCTAGTCTTGTGTTTGACAATAGAACTGAAACAAAGAGATGAAAAATTGACATACGCTCTGATTCAAAGGTATTTCAGCATCTTTTGTGATTTGCCATTCAATGAAACTTGAAATAAAGCCAAACATCACCCTGTATGGCATCACTCTCACTGGAACCTTTTCTGTTTTGTCTGAACATTTTGATGAAGTCAGTGAAAATATATATTGCCATCTCAATGCAAACTTATATTTCTATGGAACTATCTCGGATTATTCTTCTAAAGCAACCACTGAGTTGACTGGTGGAAAAGCAATAAGATTGGAAGCCTATTAATAGAGATAATGTGAGAGATAGTGATGAAACAAAGTATCTAAAAAGAATGCTGAAAACACAAGGTATTAAAAGCACATTCAGAGAAAAATTAGAGAGATGGAGCACAACAAAAGTCAGTGGGTGATATTTGGTGCTGTTGAAAACCTTTTTGCAACAAATGCGATGTTGTGCATATTTTATTTATTCAATTTGGCAAATGCATGAAGCAGTAGTTTGAAGTTACCGAGGAATGATGAAAACATCAACAGTTCCACTGAGAAATAATTCAAAAAAATCCTCAATAAAATTACATTTTAGTGCCAACTTTGATTTTTGGCCTAATAATTTTCATCCAACTGTGCTACCTTTGCTGTACACAAAATGGAGAATAAAGTCAGTATTAAAGATTAATGAGGGAAAATAATGAAAGGGTAAAAAAGAAGAAAGGGAGAGGAGGTGCTGCTTGACATCTTGCTGCAGCTGCTGTGGAGCTGCCTGTATGGTGAAAACATGTGCTGATGTCTGACTTGTTAATTTGTATGGATATTCGCTTAATCAATGTATGTGTAACAGCTTTGGCATCACTCCTTCCCAAAGGCATTCACTCTCCACCCACCACATACTCGCACAGAGGCACACAGCGATGCAGTTCTGTTGTTTTTCAAAGGGATAATCATGAATGAAAAATGTTAATGGTTTTAATGAACAGGCTGGCTGACTTCTGAGGTTCCCCCTGCCTCCTAGACAAGAATGACAGATTAAAGCTGATAAGGGGAACAGCAGAAGCGGTGCAGCAAATCAAACCCTTAGCTTTAGAGTGAGACCAAACTCCAGCTTTAGTGCGAAATTCTGGAAAGCCAAAAAATGGGGGCGAGCTAATGTGGATAATTGGGAGTAAAGTGCAAGAAAACTGAAATATTAGACATTTAATTATGATGAAACCTTGTTCTGACATTTGACACATGCAGAAGAAATATCAAACCTATCTGTCTACATACACTTTTTTTTTCAATTGTATTTCTTTCTCGTACTTTCTAATATGTTTTTATTTGTCTTCCTGTTTCAGTGCTGTTCACCGCGCCAAACCTAGTCTTACAAGATGAACTTTTACACATTTTCCATTTTGGCATACACATAAAAATAAAATCTATGACAAGGAGGGGCAGGTTGTAATCCAAGTCAAACTGTGGAAGTCACTATAGTCATGCTTCACTAAAATATAAGGAGGACCAATCAGCATCTGCCAAAAGCATACACATAAAAATAAGTTTTGCAGAAATTTCTTAAAAAGATTACAAAAGCGGGCTCAAAGAATGAAGAGAGGCAAATGAAACTCTGTAAATCAGTTCCACATTTGGAATCTTGTGGTCAAATTTGTATAAGTGGTTCTGCTTTCTGTTAGATGACATAACTGTCTTGATTATCATGAGTAGCTCTCTTTATGACCATGGAAGGATTATTTTAGTGTCAAATGCTGCATCAGGAGCAGATGTCCATGCTCCTATATTTCTTCAGGGTTCTTTAGCAAATTGTCATTATATCTTCTATTGCCTTTACAAATCATTCCGTTCATGATATTTAATTTATTTCCTGGTGTTCATCGCGCTTCCTTTTCTTTAACCCAGTAACGCCAAGTGTATCATATTTGATGAGCTTTTGTGATTTTTTTATATCCTGAAAAACCTGAATAAATTACAAAATAAATATTTAAGCACTTAACTGCACAAAAATGTTGGATGTAGCAAAACTGAACTATTTGATTTCTTCTTCTTTTTTTTTTTTTACTTGTCAGAGGGTTCAATAAAAACTCCAGTTTAAAAAAAAACAGAACTGAAATTTGTGGCAATTATTTCATGTTTACAGTTAAAAAATAGGTTTTTGTCTTGAATCAGTTTTACACATACCAAGAAAATAACCATTTGTTTACAGTTTTGTATTTCTGCAATTTCATTGTCCCAGAAACCCAGAATCAGCTTTGTAGATTTGATATCACGTCATCTCAAACACTAGCTAAGGCTCCTTACAGAGAATTCACGTCACACAAAAATGAGTCTGCATCACCACTGGTGAACATGTTCAGGTTTCTGTATTCACCTGCTATCCAGCTCACACAACAGTCGATTCTAGTGCATATGTCTATTTGTGGTGGGTCAACAAAGCAGGAGCTGCATGTCATTTTTTTGGACTATGGCTGGATGAGTCTCAGTGGTTAAGGCTCATAAGATGCTCAATGCAGTGCTTCACTCACATGTCTGGCTTCATGTTTGGACCATGGTTTTCCTTTCCCAGTCAAGGTAGTGACCTCCTACTGAACCATTTCACAAAGCTTTTTTCAAAACATGGATTTTTGCTATAGGAAATTGTAGCAAAAACTTAGTCAGCTGAGGCTCAATCAAGAATACAAGAAGTTCTCTCCTTAAAAAGTCAGTATTTTCAAGACATCTTGCTGTTACTCAAAGGGACAAAGTGAAGTGCCAAAATACATCAGATGTAGCATTTTTCCCTTCTGCTTGATAAGTGAGCTGGTCTGCTTCCTCCAATAGCTTTCAGCAGTTTTCTCTGTTCATTAGCCACCTCATGTGACAATAAATTACATCCGTGGTTAGAGATTATTTTGGCTTTGAGGTTTTACGTTTCAAAAGTGTCAGTGTTCAAAAGTTTAAAGATGCAAAACATCTTTTTCTCTTACAAATTCATCCCTATGAGCAAATCCATTCCAATTAAGATATTGCTGCGAATTTTAAATGCTTGTGCGACACAAAAATAATGTGTTATCACCAGAGCAGCAGATATATTGTAGTGTGCTTAGCTCAGATTTAAATGTGTGGGTGTAAACCCATAGTGTCTGCAAATGGAAACGTGATCTGACTGCTGAACGAGTGTGAAGGGGTTCCAGCTCGCGACAAACAAGAGGACTAATGCTTTTTTAATTCACATGTAGAACAGCCAGCGTTGTATGCCTCATGGAGAAAATTTTCACCTGGAATATCCATTAATATTCCATTAAAGCAGGAAATTGAAAATCAAAGGAACCTCTGCTAGATTTCTCATAATAACTGCAAAGTGAGCCAGAAATGGAAACAATGGAAGCATCAGCTATTATTCTCATTTTTTTGTCTCTCGACGCCATCACCTTAGTCACAAGACCCTTTACACTACTAGGCAAATACACTGACAGGCATGTATGTTGCTGAGAGCTGCATGGCTGCAAAGCTCGGGGAATTTTGCCTTAATAATGAATGATGGCCAGTGGGACAGAGAACACTCAGCCTCATTAGTTCTTAGTTCTGTTCTTAGACACGGACTAATAGTGAAGCCCTGACTTTAGCATTTTAACTATCAGCATTCACCTTTAATGGAATTACCCAAGAAGGCACCAACTGCAGACCATTAGAAAGAAGAAAAAGTTGATGTACTGCTACAGTGGCTTCAGATTTCTTGGGGAAAATGAGAATCAGAGTGAGCAGCAACATTTAGCAACGTTTGAAATTAAATTCAAGTATGTCCAGAAGATGAAAAATCACTGTGGTTTGTTGCCTGGACTTTTGTAGGCTTTCTTCTTCCTGAGTCTAACTCACTCGTGGTGATGATGATCCAGTTTGTGCAATCTTAGTTGCCATAATTTCTCACAAAATTGAACATTTTTAGAAACTAAGTATAATCTTTGAAATCTGTCACATGTATTTTAGCTTTTACCTTGTCTGCAGCATATTTCTATTTCTTGTCATCATCTGGTCCTTTTGCACATTGCCACAGATCAGCAGCTTATTGTATAATACTACAGCATTTTAGCTCCTTAATACTATTATACAAATATATTCAGGTTTATACGTTATATTCTGTTGAATTTAGATTGCATTTAGATGTTTATGTAACAGTTTTATATTACTGAGCTATGTTTAATGTTTTGGTTTCTTTAACAAAGAAATTTCTCAAGTTTTTGGCATAAATGATCCTATCTTATTAAAATAAACACAGACACCTTGGTACAAACATCACGCAGCCAAAGCCACACAGCTGCCCCTTGATACAGCTGAGTTTTGATCACTGTTCTTAACAGCCTCTTTAGATGTTGGCCCTGTGCAGCTCAGCTTTCAGCTTGGATCAGCTAGACAAAGCTCATGAGAGATGGCAGATGCTCGATTGGTGTTAACAGACTTGCTTTCATGTCTGTGAGCTGCCCCTATGGACAAAGCCGCGTTAATATTTATCTCTCTGGTGAGGTTTCGCATTTGTGCTACAGCTTGATTTATCCAGCACAAATATGGTGGTCACTAAAGTCATATACCAAAAACTAATTGATATCTATTATCACACCACCATTTTAAAAAAACTTTTAGTATTCTTTCTGGAACGTGTCATTTACTACATGGTCATAACAAATTTATGCAGAATGCAATCATGGTATGATTAGTGGATAAAAAACAGGCTGAACAAAATGTCCAGTCTATCCCAGGTAGTAGGTAAATAAGCTGGCAATGTCTTCAGTCATTTGATAAATAACTACAACTTAAAAGACAGTTTTATCAGTATGTTAGTAGCACAGGCTCAACAAAAACTGGTTTAGGAACCTCCATTTCTGCTGCGGCTGCAGATTGTGCTTCAGCACCAGTAGCACATATCATGAACACAGCTTACTTTAAGTGACTTTATTAATAATGAAATATTTATAGGTTGCAGTAGATCCAGAACTTCCCTAATATGGAAAGGCTTTAGCGAAGCTACACTGAAGTGCCAGACAACCTGATAAACCAAACACACTGTAGAAAAGATGGAAAGCGCAACCGTAATGTCACCCACTGTTTTCTGGTACCTGTTTGAAGAGTACATAACTAACCTGTTACTGCGCAAATGTACATTTTATTAGGAAATAACAAAACAATTAGAGAAAAGGGATTTACAGATCAGTTCCAGAAACATAAAAGTAATGACAATAGAGATGACAGTTTCACTGTCCTCAGTTATAATTAGATACTTGCTGTGTTTTCAACTGAACTGATAAACAAGGGATGCACTTCCAGCTAGGACTGAGAAAAAGTTGCCAATACATTTTAATGCTCCCACAAACTGTTATTGTCAACGACTGTTATATTTTGTGAAATGGTAGAAATTGTATTTTTTTTCTCTACCTCTCAGGGTCTCACATGATGAATGCTGTTTACCAGAACCAAATGCTATATGCTGTGTGCTCAGTAAACAGGCACTTTATCATTCTGGTTTCTGGACCCAGTGCATTCACACAGTAATATACTGCAAGCAGTGTTGGGGAGTAACGGAATACATGTACCGCCGTTACGTATTTATAATACAAAATATGAGTAACTGTATTCCGTTACAGTTACCGTTTAAAAAGGTGGTATTTAAAATACAGTTACTTTGTTGAAATAAATGGATTACACGGCGGTACTTCCGTGTTTCATATTGTGGCGGGTCAGGACTGTTTGGCTTTTGTTTGACAGCTACGTTCTGTTGTTCCAGGCGGCAGCATTATGGTTGCCATGGTTACAGGGTGACGCTCTCTCTCTGCGTGTTTCCTGGGTGAGAGAGGCCTTTTTGTTGTTGTTGTGCTAAGCTAATAGGCAGAATGCTACAGGTATAACTCTAAAGAATGTAGCATCATAGGCAGTGTAGTCCGTGCTGCAGGGAGAATGGACTGCCATACACGTTATGTGTCTGTGAGCGAGGGAGGGAGAAAAAGGAAAAGTACGAGCTGTCATCAAGCAAAAACGGGAGCTGGAAGCATGTAAATATAATAATAACCACTGCAGCCAAGAAGAGAGCCTGACGAGCCCAGTTGTAAGTAAGCTATTAAGACTCGACTGTACACCGTGTTCGTGTTTTCCTCCAAAAACAATAAGTTCCGTTGGAGCAGCCTTTCAACGCCTTTCTCTGTCTCTTGCAAGCAAACTTGACCCACACAACAAAGTAAAGCTAGTTTTCGGCTACGAGCCGACACAGAACCCACCGTATTAGCCAGAGGTCCCTTTACTACGGTTCGGAGCCGCGGACCTTCAGTAACAGTAATAAATCACAGCAATAGTACATTCATGTAGTTGTAAACAGCATGATAATATATTAAGTAATCCAAAGTATTCAGAATACGTTACTCTCATTGAGTAACGTAACGGAATACGTTACAGAATACATTTTGGGGCATGTATTCTGTATTCTGTAATGGAATACATTTTAAAAGTAACCTTCCCAACACTGACTGCAAGTGATAGCAGTCATTTGACCAAAAGGACACACAGCGTGGTCAGTAATCGTTTATAACACACAATGGTAAATATACAATATCTCAATCTCGACCTCATTTCTTTCTTTTTTTTAGTCTTTAGTTGGAATGGGCACGCTGCATCATGGAACCAGCTGTACGTCTTACCTTTCTATCACACAAAGCTAGTTTATCCCCACAGGGTTGTGTAACAGCATAATTCAAAACCTTTCTTGCTTTCTCAATGGAAGCATGTACAGGACTGCAGTGCTGTTGAAGAACAGAAGTTAATACAACTTTCATGTCTTCAGAACTACTGCATCCATTGTGTTATGCATCTGTCATTTTCTAAGGAAACACAATCCATATTTAAAAGTGTTATCAGTCACACTATGCTAGGTTTTTACAAAGAGAATAAAGTAATCATGGAGACAATAATTATCTCTGAGCTTTTCAGTCTGTCACCCTTACAAAGACTGTTTATTGTTTACCAAAGAGTCTCTAATCGTACAAATAGAATATTTTTCTGTAGTCAGTTAGTGGGCAGTGAGATATGGCAAGAACACATAATGCATGGCAGTTTTGTTTGGTTCAACGACATCAAGGATGTGGGGATTTATTTACTTAAGCTAAGAGCATTCTCGGGCTCTTATTACAGACAAAAGCAAAACACAGAAGTGTCACAGAGAAGATGGTCAGTTTTCAAAATAAAACACCCCAAGCAGATTAAATGCCCTGAAATGTTCCCAGTGTGATTAAAAGCTACAACCAGTCCATTTCCAGGGAAACTAGATTGGATGTTTCTATAGTCAATCACATACCTTGATACTGGGAACATGCAGACATATAATATTAATATCTTTAATAGGATAACCATTCATTTTGTTCTGTTTTAAGTACATATAAACTTCCCTAGCAATAGGAAGTAGCAAGTAACAATTAGCAACTGGTGTAAGCTAGTTAGCAACTTAGCAACTGGTTGACTTAAAAGCCAAATAGTAGGCTTTTTAATAAAATTTTCAAATGCTTTTTCCTTTTTTTCAGGAAGATAAGATGATGATGAATTTCCCGAATGCTTTTGGAGTTGAATAAAAAGTGGACATTAGATTCAAATTAAGTTACATTTTTGTGGATCTCAGTTTTGATGAACTGCAAAATTTGGCACTTGTCTTGGTGGATGATATGTTTGCTGAGTGACCTTCTGATTAGCGATGGTAATCAACAAACAAAATGCTTCAAAATGGGTTTACTTATACTTTTAGTTTATTATTTTTGCTCTAAAACCAGTGAAATTAGATAATTTGCAAGGTGTTGGAAAATAGCTCCTGCTGATATCTATAACCCAGATGTGGTGAGTAAAGAAATCAATCTAGTTTTGAGGAGCTCAGTAACAACATTTTGAATTTATGTGGATTTCTATCAACTTCTGCCAGTCAGTAAATCTTTGGTGAGTCAAATGAGAGTTAATCAGGCTAATTCTCAACATGGAGGCCATTAAACCAAATGAAGTCTCTCTTCCACAGCATGTCTTTATCCTGTTTTTCTTCTCTCACCCCAACCGGTCGCAGCAGATGGCCCCGCCCCTCCCTTATATTAAAAGGGAGTTTTTCCTTCCCACTGTCGCCAAAGTGCTTGCTCATAGGGGGTCATATGATTGCTGGGTTTTTCTCTGTAAAATCAAAAAATCAAATCACTTTTATTGTCACATCACATGTGCAGGTACACTGGTACAGTACATGCGAGTGAAATTCTTGTGTGCGAGCTTCACAAGCAGCAGAGATGTGCAAAAATACAATAACATAAAACAAGCAAAATATAAGAATGGCTAAATCTGAGACTAATAAATATATGTACAATATATAATAGTATATGCATCACTGGATGTGTATACTAAATATGTTTTCTACGTGTGTGTGTGTATACATATTTTACAAATTAAATAGAGTAAGCAATAAAATAAAATATATAAAAATATACAGAGGTTGGCAGTTGGACATGTGCAAAACAGTGGCATTAATGTACAGTCTGGAGTGCATAACTTTGAAGTTCCAGTAGTGGAGGTGAGGTGTCTATGAAGTGTTCAGCAGTCTGATGGCCTGGTGGAAAAAGCTGTCTCTCAGTCTGCTGGTACGGGACCGGATGCTGCAGAACCTCCTTCCTGATGGAAGTAGTCTGAACAGTTTATCGCTGGGGTGACTGGAGTCCTTGATGATCCTCCCTGCTTTCCTCAGGCACCGCCTCCTGTAGATGTCCTGGAGGGAGGGAAGCTCACCTCCAATTATCCGTTCAGAACACCGCACTACTCTCTGGAGAGCTTTGCAGTTGTAAGCGGTGCTGTTGCCATACCAGGTGGTGATGCATCCAGTGAGGATGCTCTCAATGGCACAGCGATAGAAGGTCCTGAGGGTGCGGGGGCTCATGCCGAATCTTTTCAGTCTCCTGAGAAAGCGCTGCTGTGCCTTCTTCACTGTTTTGTTTGTGTGTACTGACCACGTAAGACCCTCAGCCATATTTACACCAAGGAAGCGGAAGCTGCTCACTCTCTCCACAGCAGCGCCGTTGATGGTGATGGGGGTGTGTACTTCTCTGCACCTCCGGAAGTCCACTATCAACTCCTTTGTCTTTGCGACGTTGAGGGTGAGATGGTTGTCTTGACACCAGTGGGTCAGGGCGCTGACCTCCTCCCTGTAAGCCGTCTCATCACCGTTGGTGATAAGACCCACCACTGTAGTGTCATCCGCAAACTTCACAATGATGTTGGAGTTGTTAGTGGCCGTGCAGTCATGGGTGTAGAGTGAGTACAGGAGAGGGCTCAGTACACACCCCTGTGGTGCACCAGTGTTCAGTGTGATGGGGGATGAGGTGATGCTGCCTAGTCTGACCACTTGGAGTCTGTCAGACAGGAAGTTAAGGATCCAGCTTCGAGGGAACGATGGTATTGAATGCTGAGCTGTAGTCTACAAACAGCATTCTCACATACGTGTCTCTCTTCTCCAGGTGTGACAGGGCAGTATGTAATGTCAGGGCTATGGCATCATCGGTGGACCTGTTGTGGCGGTATGCAAATTGTAGAGGGTCCAGTGAGTCGGGTAGTGCAGAGCAGATGAAGTCCCTGACCAGCTTCTCGAAGCATTTGCTTACGATGGGGGTCAGGGCTACAGGTCGTCAGTCGTTTAATGAGGAGATGGTGGAGGATTTGGGTACAGGATCTATTATTGTATCTATTATTGTATGATCTACTGTACAATATAAAGCACCTTGAGGTGCCTGTTGTTGTGATTTGGCGCTATATAAATAAAATTTAATTGAATAGATCAGCCTGACTTAGATTCGGTCAGGGGTGTCCAACTCCAGTCCTCAGGGGTGTCCTGTCCTGCAGGTTTTAGATGTGTCCTTGATCCAACACAGCTGATTTAAAGACTAAATGACCTCCTCAACATGTCTTGAAGTTCTCCAGAGGCCTGGTAATGAACTAATCATTTCATTCAGGTGTGTTGACCTAGGGTGATATCTAGAACCTGCAGAACACCAGCCCTCGAGGGCTGGAGTTGGACACCCCTGGATTAGGTGCTAAGAACATCTTAATTTGAAACGACTGCTTCACTTTTGAATCTATAATGTACACTCGCCTTAAAAGAACTGATCTGAAGATGATGGTTATTTTGAGAATTTCTCATTTCACAAAATGTTTTGGGTTTTTTACCCCCGTTGGTAAGCTCTTCTTTACATCTGTCTCCTTTTCCTTTCTCATATCTAAAACTGGGAGCAATTGGAGTAAAGAATATGAGAGGAATACAAAATGATAAACGAAGAGGGAAACAACATGTGACAAGAAGAAAACACAAGTAATGCAAAGTCTGCTAACTACAGCTGTTTCTTTCACTTTTGCCTATCTCCTACTGAGAAGCCAAAAAGACACAAAGAAAACGTCATCATTGGAGGCCAGCTCATGCTCTGCTTTGCACATATATTGTAAATTTTTATGAAATTTACAAAATTAAGTTTTAAAGTTTAAATTTAAGAAACTGTATGTATCACTTGACTGGGCCATCTGTTCTGTACCAATTTTATATCTGCAACTCTTTCATGGTTGATCTGAGTTATGACCTTCTTCAATTCTTTTCAGTTTACTTAATCCCCTGGCATTCAAACTTGCAGTTTTTTATATTCTCTCACCCCCAGCAAAAACTCTACTCTACCATGCTGGGGGAGTGTGAGGACATTGAGTCCAAAGGGACCATACTACTGAGGCTGCTCCAAGGAGCTGTGGCTGCAAGATGGTTGGTGCCTGTTGTGATGGTAATGCCCAAAATCAGATGATGGACACCAGAATGAACGGAGCCATCAAGCTGAAGAAGGAGTAATATTAGGCTAGGAAGCAGCTGATGAGCACATTTTACATTTTGTTTGGAAGCCTTTTTTTATCAAAAGTTCTGTTAATGGTATGGTATCCAAGTTCAACAAGCCAGTACTATTTTTTATATGAATTCCTTCAGTATTTACCAGCTAACATACATTTCTTCTTTGGCTTAGATTTGTTTAATTGCTGAGGCCATGGTCCTCAGCCGGAATAAGGTGGAGTGCCCACTCCGGGTCAGGGATGAGTTCCTGCCCCAAGTGGAGGAGTTTAAGTATCTTGGGGTCTTGTTCATAAGTGATGGGAGAAGGGAACGGGAGATTGACAGACAGATTGGTGCTGCAGCCACAGTGATGCGAATGCTGTACTGGTCCATCGTGGTGAAGAGAGAGCTGAGTGTAAAAGCAAAGCTCTTGATTTACTGGTTGATCTACGTCCCTACCCTCACCTATGATCACGAGCTGTGGGTAGTGACCTAAAGAAGAAGATTGCGGATAAAATATGAGCTTCCTCCAAAGAGTGGCTGGCCTCTCCCTAAGAGATAGGGTGAGAGGTTCAGCCATCCAGGAGGGGCTCAGAGTAGAGCTGCTGCTCCTCCACATAGAAAGGAGGCAGTTGAGGTGGCTCGGGCATCTGACAAGGATGCCTCCTGGGCGCCTCCTGGGTGAGGTGTTCCGTCATGTCCCACCGAGAGGAGGCCCGGGGGCAGACCCAGGACATGCTGGAGAGATTATATCTCTCAGCTGGCCTGGGAACGCCTTGGTGTTCCCCCGGATAAGCTGGAGGAGGTGGCTGGGGAGAGGGAGGTCTGGGCTTCTCTGCTTAGGCTGCTGCCCCCGCGACCCGGCCCCAGATAAGCGGAAGAAGATGGATGGATGGATTTAATTGCTTTGGTTAATTCGGGACTATACTAAATACTATAAAATGTTACTGAATTTTCAGCCACTGTTTTCTAAGTGGTATGGCAATCAACTTTTTGTTTCATCTTTGTCATGTTACTGGCAATGGTTGTGACAGCATTGCAATTCCTAACTAAGTGGTCATCGATACTGTCAAGTTTAGATCAAAGCTCTAAATGAAGTGTCTTTAGTTCCATTAGCACCGCTTTCAGATCTGCCATGTTACTCAGAGCTTCCTTGTAATGTTCTGGCAGAGAAGTGTTGGTTTTTGAATTTTTTGAGTTGCAGGTGAAAATATCATAGTTTTTGATTACATGGCTTGTAGTCCAAAGCCCTTTGAATGGTCAACAACACTAGAACAGCATTACAAAAATATGAGCACATTGTATAATTCAACTGGCAATAGCTTAAAATGAGGTAGAAGGGAAGCCTTTTTTAAAAACCTAAAGAAAAAAACTTGTCATCTTTTTGTCCATCCATCCATCCATTCGCTTCCGCTTATCCTTCTCAGGGTCACAGGGGGCGCTGGACCCGATCCCAGCTCTCATAGGGCGAGAGGCGGGGTCATCTTTTTGTTAGATATAAAAATCAAACTTAGATATAGAATAGGACATTTTTCAGGGGAAAGATTAGCCAACCATGGATATCTGGATCTGGTGTTGAGACAACAAGTTTTTGAGCATAACAGTATCGTCTACTATAGCAGTGAGGCTTTAAACCAGTGCAATCACAATCCATTACCTATATAACTCAGTTTACAAAACGTCACACTCTGCTGCACTGTTTGTATATTTCTCTTGACAATTTGTGAAATTATAATAGGGCTAGGATGTCTGATACAACCAGCTTTGATCAAATATCTTATATAACTGTGATAGAGTTCAAACTATGGTTGCTTATAATCAAGTAAGTATTGAGGTTCAATAGCAGGTCCACTATTTTTCACTTTGTATATAAATTATGCTTTACTGTTGTACAGATCTTTCTGAGTAGGGCTTGATAATATCCAGACTAGAAAGGCTGCAATGAAACCGAATGTTCATTGTTCATTGAATGTTCATTAATAGAAAACCTAAATATTGATCTTTGAACACTATTATCAGTTTGCTCACATAATAGTATTCAAACTTTTGGATGGTTTTCCTTCTTTTAGAATGTAGAAGGGTTTTTATTGGCAAAAAACCTTAGAACAGGGATATTGTTTATATCTATGTTGCCTCCTCTTCGGTTCACTGTCAACTGTGTATCATAGCTTTTTCTTTTCATATTAAATGCACAATCTCACTTCTCCCCAAAAATCAGTAAAAATCTCATAAACACATATTTTATCCACAATAAAAGAGAGTGCCTATTACATGTTTAAATTTAGACATTTTGCGGAAAAAATATTGGGACATATTGGGACAGGATTTGATGGCAGCAACATGTCTCAGAAAAGTTTGGAAGAGGACAACAAAGGCCTAGAAAAGTAAGTGATACTAAAAAAACACTCACATAAAAAGCTTGCATCTCTGGTGGTATGGGGGTGTATCAGTGCCTATGGAATTGTCATTTTACAGATCTGGAAGGGCACCATCATTGCCAAACGTTATAATGGTTGCCTGGATGGGAGGAACATATGCTTTACCACCGTCACACTTGCATCATAGGATGCAAGTGTGTCCTTTGTGTCTTTTTACTCCTTCTAAATCCAGTATTCAAGTATTGTTACTATGTTTTAGTTATTTAAGACTGTCAATATAACTGGCCTTCATGTATGAATATGTACTATATTGCCAAAAGTATTTGCTCTTGTCTGCTTTTACATGCATATGAACTTGAGTGACAGTCCATTCTTAATCCATAGTGTTTAATAAGATGTCGGCCAACCCTTTCCCAGCTATAACAGCTTTCCACAGGTTTTTTGTCCAAAATGTCTTGGTATGCTGAAGCATCAAGAGACCTTTTACTGGAACTGAGGGCCAAGCCCCAAACCCCGAAAAACAACCACTCACTATATACCCCATCCATCAAGCTTTACACTTGGCACAGTGCAGTCAGACATGTACCATTCTCATGGCAGCCACCAAACCCAGACTTGTCTATCAGCTTGCCAGACGGAGAATCATGATTCGTTGCTCCAGAAAACACGTCATCACTGTATTTGACACTTAGCATTGTGCTTGGTGATGTAAGGCTTGGATGCAGCAGCGATGGAAACCCATTCCATGAAACTCTCTACACACACTGTTCTTGAGCTAATCTGAAAGCCACATGAAGTTTAGAGGTCTATAGCGATTGACTCTTCAGAAAGTTGGTGACCTCTGTACAGTATGTGCCTAAGCATCCACTGACCCCACTCTGTGATTTTACTTGGCCTACCGCTTCGTGGCTGAGTTGCTGTCATTCCCAATAGCTCCCACTCTGTTATTATACTATATTATAATATAATATAAGCTAACTGTGGAATATTTAGTAGTGAGGAAATTCACATCTGGATGTGTTGCACAGGTGGCATCCAATCACATAACCATCCTGGAAATCACTGAGCTCCTGAGAGCGACCCCTTCTTTCACAAATGTGTATAAAAGCATAGGATGCATAGGTGCCTGATTTTATACACCTGTGGCCATGGAAGTAATTATAACACTTGAATTCAATGATTTGAATGTGTAAGTGAATACTTTTGTCAATACAGTGTGTTAAAATTTGTATCTATTTTATCTATTTTGTGAATTTTATGAAGAGAAGCAGTAAACACTGCTTCTCTTCATAAAAGATCTTCTTTTATGAATCTTCTTCTTTTATCTTCTACTAGATTCTGATCACAATAGATCAGAATCTAGTAGACCACAATAGAAAACGGGCAGTGGCGGTGGTGGCATGCTGTTTACAACCAATTGAGAGGCCGTTTATCTGTTCTACGAGCACAGTGGTCCCATAATGGCCAGTTTGAGGCCATTATGGGAACACTGTGCTCGTAAAAATAGGAGCTTGTAATAGTTCTCTCTCACTCTCAGCAGGGAATAATCCAAATATTTGTATCAATGTTGACATAGTTTAAACAAAACACTCTGCAGAGGCTACATGCCACATGTCATGTGCTGTTTTATAATTGTATGCAGACCCAATCCCTGACGTAAACAAATCTGTTTTTTGTCTGGTGTTATGTCTAACATCCTTAAAGCAGAACCCAGAGAAATACAAATATGCTTTTACACTATTTCAAGTATTATAAAATTTACAACGCAAATTGAGAGATTTGCTCTCTCTTTTTTTTCACAATAAATGTTCAGTACCAAATAACTTGTCATAAGTTTTAATTCTTATGGGGAGGTATCAGAGAAAACAAAACAAAAACAAAAGCCCTGAGCTCCATTAGAAGAATATATTTTTTAAGTCACTGCACAATATGAGAAGGTATGGCTGACTTTTTAAACTGTAGACCAAATCAAAGTACCTGGTCTTCAGAACTTGGTGGCACACAAATGTATATAATGTATATAATATAATGTCACCAAAACATTTTTCTGTGAAGCGGTCTTTGGTCTCAGTACTTTCTGTCAGCTCTGTGGTTAAAGACATAGTCAGTGACACTATAATAATTATGAGAGCTTATGCTTATAATTTATAAGTGGTTCGAAATTACACATTTTAAACTTAACTATATATTAATGAACTCCTCCAAAATAAAACCAGTATCAGTTTTTCACATGAAGACACATGAAGAAATCAGTCGTCAACATTTTCACCTAAAAAAGTTTAATCAATAAAAGTTCCTGCATCAATGCGACCTAGCTAACTTTGAAGTTGGCAATGGGAAACAAAGTTTATCTGCCTTAATAAGATATTATCTTTTTTGATGACATAGGTGTGTCTGTTTCTCTATTGCAATGATTTTACTTCAAGACTCTGCTGCAGTTCTTTATTCTCCATCATGCACATGGCGTGGAGCAGATACATGCAGAGAGACGGAGAGGTGACGTAATATGAAGAGCACAACTGTTCCCTCTAAATTATTTTTTGTTAAGGAGAGAAAAGAAGAAAGGCAGATGGTGGTGGATTTTTACAATGACGGAGGATGGAAATGGCTGTCGTGAACATGTAATTTAAGAAAAGGAAGAAAGAGTAACAAAAGAGTAGAGGAAGGTGCAAACAGGTGGACTTCATCTTATGCAGATCTGCAAGAGACAGAAGAAAGTGGACAAGGAGAATTGATGGTGGAATGAGGAAGTACAAGAAAGCACTCAAAGAAAGAGGTTAGCAAAGAAAAAGTGGGATAGTCAGGGAGATGAAAAAGGAAGAGAAGATTACTGTGAGGCAAGTTGTACGGCAAAGACAGAGGATACGCAGCAGATTAGGACGCATGCTGTTCCAGGATTTTCCAGTTCATTGCAGACTTGAGCCTTGATGCTTATTATTTTGCTCTTCAACAACCTAACCAATTTCCTCTCATTTGAGGGTGATCTTAGGTCATCTTCCGGACACTGACAAAGTGGTGACACATTTTAATAACTTGTTCTTATGCAGATGTCTAGAAATGACCCATTAGGCCTCTGGAATGACCTTCTGAAAGCCCTGATATCAACCTTACTGAAATTTTGTGGCCTCTACTACCAGGAAATTAACTAATTTAATTCTACCAATTATGTCCAAGAAAAGGATTCTAATATTCAGCCAGAGTTATGTCAGAAGCTTGTTTATGTTCATACCAAAATTGCCTAATTGAGTTGCAAATTGCTAATGGACATTTAACCAAATATTAGTGGGAGTGTTTGTGTACTATGACCCTGTGTGGATTCCAACTTGTGCACCCAAATCTTGTTTTTTTTTCCAAGTTATTAAATATGTATGCTGTGCAATTCATCAATCATTTAAAATGTAAAATAACACAACATTCATGCCTATGATGAGTGTGTGCAAACCTTTGACCACTACTGCATATCTTCTGTAGTGATTTAATACTAGCCACAAATAGGATTTGAAGTGACTTTGATTATGTGAACATTTTACGAATAGAAATCAGTTAAATATTTCTCACATGCAGTACAGACAACGCAAGACATTGGTGATGAATCTCCATCTGATCCTTAAAATTCCTATTGTGGGAGGAAGGAATTACCAGGAAAATAATCGTCAACCCTACACAGCTTGCTTCTTCCAAGCAGTGTTGGTCAAGTTACTTGAAAAAAACACCTGGTGCAGGTGTGCCGCTGCGGTCAGTGGAAGAATCCGCGAGTTTCTCTGTGAGTTTCCCATTACGTCGTAGCGCACTCGGTGCTTGCTTGGAAATTTAGGGGTTTTTTTCGCTGTAAAAAGAAGTTTTCTTCCCACGCACAACGGACACTAATGTTTTTGTCACTTTTTATGGAATCAAACTAAAAGTAACTCATGCTCACATTCTCTTCCGCACTCTGTATATTGTCCGTTGTTGATCTGCACACAGCTGTTGTCACGAACGTGGCACTTGCTTACGTCACTGTCATGAGACATTCTCGCAAAAAATCACGGTTTTAGTAACGCAGTAACGCAGCGTTCCTACGGGAAAGTAACGGTAATCTAATTACCGTTTTTGCAATAGTAATTGTAACCAACTTTAAGGTATAAAGGTGAATTACAGCGCAATAATTACTTGGGCTCGTAATAAGACCCTGGCCAGAATCAGAAGACACCAAATTCGTATGGAGCCAAAGTATTGAGCAGCAATAATGACCTGGACACAATGTTAACTTTTGAGTAGCCACTCTTGTATTGTTACAAGGTATAACAGATATTTGTCCAATTTGTACTGCTCTTGCTCCTGATACAATACAGCACCGAGCCCAGTGGTACTGGCATCAGTGTGCAGTATATAGGGTTTCTGGGGGTCAGCGAAGGCAAGTACAGGGGCAGTGGTGAGACTTTGGATGACTGACTCAAAGGCTTGCTGGCAAGCTGGTGTCCAGCGACCTCCGAAAGGGTCTTTTGGGTCATGGTACTGATGTGCATTTTGTCTTGTGTTTTTATTTTTGATTTCTTGTGGCTAGGTGGGTACCCTGAAGTTAAGTTGTGGAGAGGTTTCATGCTGGAATACCCCTTAACGAACCTTCTATAGTACCCAGCAAAACCAAGAAACGACTTTAACTCTCGCAGAGTCTGTGGGACAGGCCATGTTTTAAGAGCCGAAATCTTCTCAGGGTCAGTCTGGACACCATTTCTGGAGACCACATGTCCCAGATAACGGACAGAAGTCTGGAAGAAGACGCATTTCTCTGGTGACAGCTTTAACCCAAACTCTTTTAGATGAGTGAGCACTTTCATGAGTCTTTCTTCATGTTCCTCAAGGGTTCGGGAGAATACTATCACGTCATCAAGAAAGACCAATGCATCCTTCAAATGCATATCCCCCATGCACCGCTCCATTAACCTCTGGAACGTGCTGGGGGCGTTCGTTACACCCTGAGGCATTCTGTTGAACTCCCAGAAGCCGAGAGGGAACACGAAGGCCGTCTTCGGTTTGTCTGCTTCTTCGACCTCGATCTGGTAATACCCTGATTTTAGATCAAGAACAGAGAACCACTGTGAACCATTGAGGGCTGAGAACGTGTCCTCTAGCTTCGGAAGGCTGTACGCATCTTTTATAGTCTGGAGGTTTAGACGCCTATAATCAATGCACAACCGGACTTGGCCGTTCTTTTTCCGGACTACCACTATGGGTGACGCAAATGGGGACTCTGACTCTCTAATAACTCCTGCATCAAGGAGTTCCTGAATGTGCTTCCGGACAGCCTCAATGTCCCGTGGGTGGATTGGCCGGGCACGTAGTTTGAAAGGCGTGTCATCTGAAAGTTTTATATGATGTCGCACCTGGTCCGTCCGGCCAAAATCCAGGTCATGCTGTGCAAACACCTCAGGCATGCCGCTGAGCTGCTGAGTAATGCGCTGTTTCCATTCCAGTGGAACTGGGGAGTCACCAAAATTGAAAGTTATGGTGGGCTCTTGGAAAGACGGAGTCTCTGGAGTTCTCTGGGGTGGTTCTGACTGTTTGGTCTTGTTGTGTTCCTTTAATAGGATGGTCTGATAAGCACTAACCTCTGCAATAGTACACTTGGCAGGGATGACAATGTCGTGGTCAGACTCGTTGCTTATAACAACTGGCAACTTGTGGGGCCGCCGATGGGGAAAGTCAACCAGACCGGCTTTAAGTAGCAGGCCACCGGGCAAGGGGGACAATGACGGGTACTCAATGACAACTGATTTTTCATCCTGAAGGCCCTTGCCAAGGGTGACTCCCTCCACCACTACAGTTGAACCAGCTGGAATGACTTGAGGCATCTTGCCTAGTAGCTTCACTACTCCCTGATGGTTGTCACTTGTCTGCTTCCGTCTCAACTCAATGATTTTGAAAACTACTTTGTAGCCATGTGGGAGGGGTTGACGATCGGCTAAGTCAGTCTTTGAGTAGATGTCGAACAGTACATCTAGGGTGTTTGTGCCTATAAGCATGAGGGATTGTGAAGTGTCAGGGACGATTAAAGCAAGTGTGTTTACATCTACTGGAACACCTATAAAGTCCTTTGGAAAAGTTATGGTCATTTCTATATAGCCAAAGTAAGGCACTAGCTGTCCATTAGCACCTTCCACTTCTAAGAGGTCATGTAGTGGCTTGATCTTTTGCTCCGAAAGGTGCTGCTGGTAGAATGACTCAGGAACAGTGGTAACTTGGGAGCCTGAGTCAAGAAGACAGTTGACTTCTTCACCTCTCACAGTCACTTGAGCTGTACGTCTGGCACCAATCAACTGTTTAGGGAGTTGGAAAGATTGTTTCTGCTCTGAATGGTTTAAGCCAGAACATGGTTGTGCTTTGACAATCTTTGCTGGGGTACTTACTTTGTTAACCTCAGCTGTGATTTTGTCGCCATTGTTTACGTCTGAGGGACGTTGTTGACTCTCCTCACCTCCTGTTTGTCCCACAACAGGAACTGTTAGATGTTTAAAGGTGAAACTGTACAATCTCGCACTTCCCACTGGCGTTGTTTCTCTTCCAACCGCTTCTTTTTTTCTGCTACTAGGTTGGGGTTAGCAGGGTCAACACAGCATGGAGCGATATGTCCATCTTCACCACAGTTGAAACAATACCAGGGCTTGGGTCTGCCTGTTTGCCTCTTTGAAGTCTGTCTTTGCATACGTCCATCTACATCATGTGGCTTTGACATCTTACTCTGCGGCTTCCCTGCAGATCCCTTACTGTTTGCAAACTTTGTCTTTTTCTGTGACATGAATGTAGTTAGTTGACTTTGCAGACTCGCCACCTGCTTTCGCAGATCCTCAATAGCAGCAATGCCACTCTCATGTTTCTCCTCTGGTTCACAAACATGTACACCCTGGAACTGTAACTGAGTTCTCTGCTTTGTGGTGCCAATGTGTTTTCTCATACGACTAGTTTTTGCTTGCTGTCGATCTTCCTCAGAGCGAATCATTAACAACAGGTCTGAGAATTGGGGTGGGCTGCTCTTCTTTTGTTCAAGTTGCAGGGCGCTGAGTAGGTCGTTGTCCCAACATCCCCTGCAGAACTGTTTAAGTAGGTGTTTGTCCACTTCTTCACATGCAACTCCCCCCCTCTTCGTGGCTCTGTTTAATGCTAGCTGTAGCCGGTGAAGGTAAGTGGATGATTTCTCACCTGGATCTTGAAGGGTGTTCAGGAATTGAGCGAAAAGCTCCTCCCCATCTTCTACAGTGCCAAAGGCAGAATCTAGAAGCTGCAAATAAGTTGCAGGTGGTGACTCGGGCCGTAAACTCTTAACTATATCAGCTGCTGGTGGGAGCAGGCTCTCATGGATCTTTCTGGATATTTGCAGGGGGGACATGCTGGGATCATTTTGGAGCAGTTCAATTTGTGTGCGCCATGTGTCATAATCAGTTTCGTTGTTAGGTCTGGGAACCTTACCGGAGAAGGAACGGAGTCTCACCTGAGACTGGATGTGTGGGAACACATCTTGCCTTCGTACGATATGCTCTACCACGACCTTCTGAATGTCAGGTGGGTTCAAGTCAGTTACTGAAAGGGACGCTGCTCTCCTTCCATTAGTGAGAGGAACATGATCGGTGGCACCAATATCACTTGGTGTAACATCTGAATGTGAGGTGTGACACTGTCGCTCTTTAGGAGCGGGTGGAGATACAACAGTGGTCTCGACATACGTGGGAGAAGGTTCTTCAGAGGTAGGTCGCATGGCTTCAACATCCTCCCCAATCTGACACATCATCTCCTTCAGCACCTCACTGTAGTCTTTGCCACTCAGCTTGGCTAGTTCCTTGAGTTCAGCCAAGTAGGTCTTTGTAACATTACTCCCAACCTTGGTAGTGTACATGCTACTGAGTGTTTTAATTTCATAGACAACGCTGGGATCAACTTGTGCTGTGTACGTGTATGGCAAACGAGGTTCTAAACCTTCTAAGGCTGAACTGCTAGAGTATTCAACGATCAGGTTTTGGTAGAAGTCGGACAGTGAATCATCAACAAAAAGGACTCTTGCGATTTTACCATACTGTTTCAAAAAGTCAATGACGTGTTCATCTTTCTCAGATACCTGTGTTATCCCAGCGACAACAACCGCATTAGGTATTTTGACACCAGACTTTTGTATGAAATCCATGCTGGTCATTGCCTCAATATTGATGCTCAAATCAAATGGCTCCTGGCTGGCTCGCCACTTCTGTAACCAGCTTTAAGGTATAAAGGTGAATTACAGCGCAATAATTACTTGGGCTCGTAATAAGACCCTGGCCAGAATCAGAAGACACCAAATTCGCATGGAGCCAAAGTATTGAGCAGCAATAATGACCTGGACACAATGTTAACTTTTGAGTAGCCACTCTTGTATTGTTACAAGGTATAACAGATATTTGTCCAATTTGTACAGATAAAGTAAAAAAATAAAATAAAATAAAATAAATAGTGTGCACACTCAAACAAAATAAAAGTACTCGTTGGGGCCCTTTAAGAATTTAGAGTTAAGCTGGCGATAGCCAACTTCAAAGGTCCTTGTGAGTGTAATTGGAATGTATGAGTGTGTGGTGTGTATCTTCTTTTGGGTAGATCGTCCTCAAAGTGGTTGGCTCGCCATCTATCACAACCGGGATATCGTCCTGGTCCTTGGACTTTTCTGTCCTCTCCAAAAAACCTGACCTATAATCCAGGTCATAAAATGTACATTCTAATCAGTCTGTTTCAGATGCACTGTTTTTAAGGTTAAAATGTAAAATCAAAATATTGCATCAACCTCATATTCATTGCATCAACATCTTAAATCTTATCAAATCTCACAGTTCTGTTGTACAACATTCAATTTTCAAGTATATCAAATATGAGAACTAAACATCTAAGTTGCTCAAATATGTCTCTATTCATGTAAACATTAATTAAACAATACTTATGGTAAGTAACCATTGACATTCAAAATACAATACACCATAACAAATTCAGAACTATGTGCAAATAAGCAACAAAATATACATGTGAGTTCAGTTCAGAGGTATTAAAGCAGTGTGCTTAATTTCTCCACACTATAGGCCTATTCGTGAGAGAAAAATGCACTAAAAATTACCCTCTAGGTTACTTTAAACTCACAGTGAACTGCCAAAAATTAGCTTTAGAGCAGCTAAGAACATGTTGCTCACCGTTGCTCTGTTTCACAAAAGCTCAACATACACTGGTGTCGGAATTGCAGCAGCTCTCCGGATGAAAGGTGAGTGGTTAGCCTGTGAGACACCGAGCTAGCATTAGCGTGATCACGACGGTAAGTCTCTACAAGTTTTTTTCTTCGGAATAACACTTGTCTTACCGACATTGCTTCTCTCCTTCATCCAGCCACTCGACTCCGGATTTCCAGCAGGTGAGTATGCTGGCTTCCTTTCCTCTCAATTCTGAGTTTATTCCCTCTCTTTTGTCCGTGGATTTCTCGGTTTGAGTATCAGATGCCTCCACTCCTCTTGCTGAGATGAGAAAAAAAAACCCGGGAACTCCATGCACCTTCACCTCACTTCCTGGCTGACAGGGTCAATACGGCCTGGGTAGGCTTTGATTGGTTGCTGAGCTAGTTGCCCTCACGTGGGGTGAACTGAGAGGTGCATTCAATGGTCATAGGAAATATGACACTTTGTTGGTGTGGACAGTTAAAATAAAGAGAATAAATACTCTTTCTTCTCTATCATTGGTGTAAATGTGTTGTTTTTTTTCCATCTGGGCTACATAATCCCTTACTTTACTTGTTACTTGAAAAAGTAATCGGATTAGAGTAACGCGTTACTTGTAACGCGTTACTCGTAACGCGTTACTGCCCATCTCTGCTTCCAAGCCAAAAATAACTATAACAAGTGAGAAGCAACAAGATATTACACACACTAGTAAAACAGATCTAAAGGATCTGTCGAGAGTTGTCATATAGTAGCCTTTGTATGGGGCTAGAAAATCAAATGTCAAATACCAGCAGGGGCTTCAAAGCAGCACAGCACTTGAGTGAATACACTCTGTTGCTTTCAATGAGGCTGGCAGAGAGGCCAAATTTTATTATGTCATTTAGATTTCAACTACCACTGCTATGAGAATGTAAACATAACCAAGGCTCTGTTTTTCTTGCAGTCCATTAAGGTCTTGACCAATTCCTGTGAAGAGGAAGACCAGGCACGAGAGGCGGGATATACTATAGCCGGAGAAGAGATGTTTAAAAAACGGGTTCTTACTTCATGAAGACGCATAGGACAATAGTGAGATTGTAGTTACACCAATTCTATGCATTATTCAGAGTTCATTCTACAGTACAAAGGCCATTCCATCAACCAGCTGACTCTTGGGTGTTCAGCTGATCAACCATACTTTTGGTCACAAAGCAGATGCTATGTAACTTTGTAAAATCATTTTTGAGACTATGTTGTAGCCTTGCAGTTATTGTAAGCAACATCTGCTTCTTTTTCAAATTAATTGTGCAAAATGTGGCAGCAGATGGGACTTTCTGGAAAATATGGCTCATGTCAGCAAAGACAGATTGGTTTTTGACACAAAGCATAATGAATGCAATACTCCTGCACTTAAATTTCAGCTGAAGGTTCTAGAATTTGCAGTCATGGGTAGGTGGGAAAAACACATTCTCTACAGCATACACAATAGGAGATGGGAGCAAGAAATACAGGGGTGTTATAAAAAGTGCTAACTTTATTTGGACAAGTGATACATTTTCTGATTTATCTCAGTCTAAAATTCCCCAGGACCTCACTGTCACCAGGAAAGACAGGTTTTATTCTACTTTCATCTCATTTCAGTTCAATTCAATTTTGGTTATATAGCACCAAATCACAACCTTATGGCGCTTTCTATTGCAAGGTAAAGATGCTACAATCATAGAACGAAATCCACAACAATCAGACTTTGAGAAGGAAAAACTCCCTTTTGATAGGAAGAAACCTCTTGCACAAACAGAGGAAGGAATGACAGCCATTTGCTGTGACTGGTTGGCAGTGAGGGGAGCAAGACAGAGCAAAAGAAACACGGTGGAAGAAGGCCAGAAATTAATAATAACTAATGATTAAATGCATAGTGGTGTATAAACACATAAGCCAATGAAGACGAAGCACTCAGTGCATCTTGGGAAGGCCCAGCAGCCTAGGACTATTGCAGCATAACTAATGGAGGGTTCAGGGTCACGTGATCCAAGCCAAACTATAAAATTTATCAAAAGGAAAGTTTTAAGCCTAATCTTAAAAGAAGAGAGGGTTTCTGTCTCTCGGAGCCAAAATGGGAGCTGGTAAAAGGCAATTTGGATTTGTAAAAATAAAGTGATTAGTGACAAAATACATGTGGATACTGTTCTAAACAGAATATGTAGAATAGTCTGCATGAAGAAAATATTATACATGTAGTCCAGAGAAGGTCAATCAAAAAGTGGAGTCTGACAATATATCACAAGGGATCATACTAAAGGTTTTTCACATAGGCACTTCAGTTCTAAACTTTTCTAGACATTGCTCATTGTACCTAAGAATGCAAAGTGTAAAAAGGACAGATCAGATACTAAATGGCATTGTGGAATGTTTTTTTCAACCATATCCGCTCAGTCATCCAAATTTTCCTTAATAGGTAAAGCTGGAAGCATACCACACTTCACATTTAATTTTTACATCAAACTATTCATCTGTAACCTGACAGGGACACAAAGCAGATGAACACACACATTTAGACCTGGTAAGATGTACACAATTTTCAGTGGAAATAATGTTGCAATTCAGATATTAAATTTTCAAACCTTTCAAATTGTTACTCAACAGCATTTAATGATCACATTTCAAAGTGTGAACATATTTCATCATAGAATGCAGGATCAGATTCTGCAACCTGCTTTTTAAACTACATACAGTGGGGCAAAAAAGTATTTAGTCAGCCACCGATTCTGCAAGTTCCCCCACTTAAAATGATGACAGAGGTCAGTAATTTGCACCAGAGGTACACTTCAACTGTGAGAGACAGAATGTGAAAAAAAAATCCATGAATTCACATGGTAGGATTTGTAAAGAATTTATTCGTAAATCAGGGTGGAAAATAAGTATTTGGTCACCTCAAACAAGGAAAATCCCTGGCTCTCACAGACCTGTAACGTCTTCTGTAAGAAGCTTTTCTGTCCCCCACTCGTTACCTGTATGAATGGCACCTGTTTGACCTCATCATCTGTATAAAAGACACCTGTCCACAGCCTCAACCAGTCAGACTCCAAACTCCGCCATGGCCAAGACCAAAGAGCTTTCGAAGGACACCAGGAAAAGAATTGTAGACCTGCACCAGACTGGGAAGAGTGAATCTACAATAGGCAAGCAGCTTGGTGTGAAAAAATCAACTGTGGGAGCAATCATCAGAAAATGGAAGACATACAAGACCACTGATAATCTCCCTCGATCTGGGACTCCACGCAAGATCTCATCCCGTGGGGTCAAAATGATCATGAGAACGGTGAGCAAAGATCCCAGAACCACACGGGGGGACCTGGTGAATGACCTGCAGAGAGCTGGGACCAAAGTAACAAAGGTCACCATCAGTAACACACTACAACGGCAGGGAATCAAATCCCGCAGTTCCAGACGTGTTCCGCTGCTGAAGCCAGTGCATGTCCAGGCCCGTCTGAAGTTTGCCAGAGAGCACATGGATGATACAGCAGAGGATTGGGAGAATGTCATGTGGTCAGATGAAACCAAAGTAGAACTTTTTGGTATAAACTCAACTCGTTGTGTTTGGAGGAAGAAGAATACTGAGTTGCATCCCAAGAACACCATACCTACTGTGAAGCATGGGGGTGGAAACATCATGCTATGGGGCTGTTTTTCTGCCAAGGGGACAGGACGACTGATCCGTGTTAAGGACAGAATGAATGGGGCCAAGTATCGTGAGATTTTGAGCCAAAACCTCCTTCCATCAGTGAGAACTTTGAAGATGAAACGAGGCTGGGTCTTCCAACATGACAATGATCCAAAACACACCGCCTGGGCAACAAAGGAGTTGCTCCGTAAGAAGCATTTGAAAGTCCTGGAGTGGCCTAGCCAGTCTCCAGACCTCAACCCCATAGAAAATCTGTGGCGGGAGTTGAAAGTCCGTGTTGCTCGGCGACAGCCCCAAAACATCACTGCTCTTGAGAAGATCTGCATGGAGGAATGGGCCAAAATACCAGCTACTGTGTGTGCAAACCTGGTAAAGACCTATAGTAAACGTTTGACCTCTGTTATTGCCAACAAAGGTTATGTTACAAAGTATTGAGTTGTATTTTTGTTATTGACCAAATACTTATTTTCCACCCTGATTTACGAATAAATTCTTTACAAATCCTACCATGTGAATTCATGGATTTTTTTTTCACATTCTGTCTCTCACAGTTGAAGTGTACCTCTGGTGCAAATTACTGACCTCTGTCATCATTTTAAGTGGGGGAACTTGCACAATCGGTGGCTGACTAAATACTTTTTTGCCCCACTGTATAGTGACTGAAAGTCATTTCAGTCACATCTTCAAGATTCCAGCTGTGACAGGAATTTTTCCTTCATTGTGACTGATTACGCACCAAAAAATGATTCATGGCTAATTAGTGTGTTGTGTATTTGAACTCTATACAGATTAATTTTATGTAAGCAGCAACACAGAGTAAATGGTTCAGCAGCAGGGAACTTGTCCACAAGTCACAAAGTTTTAGAAATGTAGATAGTGTATTTGATTCTTAGCTGAAAATAAATCGGCATTGTCCAGCGACCATTCATGACTGTTTATTTATAAATACTCTCATGTGAAATATAACACCAAACAAATACCTAACTGTGACTTTGTGTAAGAGAAAACCTGGAGTTTTTTAGGCTTGACATAGTAATCTTTTCATGTTTTTCTAAATCTGCTTTCTGAAATAGGGTAACGTATAGAATTAAATGTTCTTTTTGTAACTAAAAAGACTAAAACCTTCAATTTGAAAGATCGTGAAGTGTTAAACATTTTGTTCTTGTTTTCTTGCATTTTTTATGCATTTGAAAGTGTTATTTCACACTCAAGATCTATTTAAAGAAACAGCATGTGTACTGAACTTTGAAAGCCCATAAAAATGTGTACAGTGGCCAGACATTACTAATGCAAGTAATATTGCGAGCCACAGTTATTGGAAAGGAAAAATAAAACTACACCCCGATTAACAATGCAGGAAAAAACACACAGTGAAAGGAACATTTCAGTCAAGCAGAAAAAAGAATGTAAACATCCTTCTCCCTCCATGAATTGGTCAGGTTAAATTCAATCTCCTGCACTAACAATGAGACCCTGAGTAACCCACTCCCTCACAGCTTGAGACCACTCAGTGCAATAGCAGTAAACATGCTCACAGGTATACCAGCCCAGGAGCAGTTCACACAGCAGCACTGCACTACAATACTGCATATAGATGAATCCCTGCTACACTAGAATGTCTTCTTTACTTTCAGGCTCCTCACGCTCTGCAACAATTAAGAAATAAAAAAAACAAAAACAAATTCACATCCTTGCACATTTAGATTTCTCTCCCCATCTTACATTTACCTTGCATATTTTACACACATACACACACATTTTACAGTTCTTTTTCCTCTATGATGGAAGAAAACCAACTAAACATCAAGAACATTCTGGAAATCATTTGTGTTTTCTTACTATATTAATTAATTAATAAATTAATTACTTATATTAATGGTCCAAATATGTCCAAATATTGTGGCTGTTATCTTTTTAAAATCCACTTTGTTCAGGTACAGGAAGTTTAATTATACATGCTGCCATGGTGCTTTTTCACATATGAAATCTGCCAGTTCTACAGGGGGCAATAATTCTCTTGTCATCTGTATGTAACTTTGATCTAGCAGAGTACTATTAGTTTACCCAGCTAATATTTGTTTCTCGGGTAGCTTTTTCAAGTAATTGATAAAAGGTCAAAATGACTGATTGATAAAATATAACTACTCTATTGGATTCTAGCCTTGCACACCTGTTGCTTTTTTTAGTTGGCAGTCAAGGTACAGGGTAGGGGCCCTTACATACTAGGAACCAGTACTACAAAGAACGTTCAGTATAGCCAAAACTTTGGATCCTCCCACTGTCCGTGCACACAGATCCGAAATTCTTCCAAGAATGGTGACTTTGTTTTCTGGAGAGTTGACTGGTCAGTATGCACTGATATTATACCAGTTCATGTCTTATCCGCTCTGGAACAGGTCAGTTCCTTCAGTATAAGTTAGACCTGAACTGCCTTTGTAGTACTAAAAAGTCAGGGTTAACACCAAACGTAGCTAGATAAGCCCACATCCCATTTTGAAGTAAACGCCTCAAGTGTCCTTTGCTTTAGTCCATCTCCACAACACCTTACATACCCAAACTACAGCCTCACTAGATCAGGACTGGTGCTTCCCCCATTGCATTCCCTTTTTTATTTTTATTTTCTTAATTTTTAAATTGTAGAAATGATACAGCGCCTCTGTTGTTTTAAATGCTTTCATAACCAACCCAAAGTTCTTTTAGAATTAAACTTTGCTACATGGCAGAAATTGCTGTGTTTATTTTGACATGGCAAGATCAAGACTGAGATGAGACAATAAATTATTTTAAACAGTCACCAGAACAGAATAGAATAGAATCTTCAGCCATTTCTGTTATAAAAAAGACAAAAAAAGCATTTTAAATGGCACTGAGAGGAAGTCCTCATGTTAGAGATGTGAAAAGGCCGCATAAGGACGTTGCAATGGTGGCTGTGGAATAAAGTAAAATAATAAAGTCTCCTTCTCATGTGTTTTGCACTTGATTTTACTGTCTTTTTCACTCTTACTCGCTGCTTAGGTTTAGGAACTAAGAACTACTTGGTGAGGAAGTTCAGTATAAATACATACACCTTCGCAGCAGCTACCCTTTGCACTAAAAAAAATAAGGAGTTGGAAGAGAGCACTTTCTCACTAATGCACTGCTGCTAAAGGACACCTGGTGTGTCTAGAACATACCAGCATTTACTAAATGATATGTTTTTAATGCTTTGTTGAAATTGATCCTTTAACAGTGTAAGCCATGTGAGAAAGCCATGAAGGAAAATCATTTTCCCAGTCCTGATCCAACTTGATCGGTCAGTTGGAATGACATTAATGTTGTAGGAACAACACCATATCCAACACATTTGTAAGCTGTTGTTAGCTCTAGTGAGAGAACAATGCCAACAAGGACTAACATCTTAGTTAAATATTAGTACAAGTATAGAAAATATTTAACATTTTTGAGAGATTTTGTTTGACAGTTTTAAGAAGCAGATCCAGGAGTCCTGCATTATTTGTATTTGCCATTTAAAGTACAGTTTAACTCACTGTGCTGCAGTTTTAAGAGGACTGAACTCCTAACCCAAGCAGAGTTAGAGCCATGCTCCTCTTATTAATCACCCTTCTGGCTTCCTCCTCACTCTCTGACCACTTCATCATTCTCCTTCTCTTCAATTTTCTCATGCAACCGCGCACGCACACACACACACACACACACACACACACCCTTTCTTTCCCCTCAGAGTATTGCACTGTTGTCCAAACAGACCGAGCGTGCGGTGACCCTCTACTGCAGCAGTGTATCATAGATGGACAAAAGAGAATATGTACACAAACACTCAAAATGTTATTGTAGCAATTCGACTGTGTGATACCATTTGCTGCCAGACCCCACCACCCCAACTTATATTTCTACAGAGAACTGTGTGGAAAATGTGGACTTTTTAATGCAGCGTAGCTCACTTATAGCCTGAATGAAAGCAATACAAGATAACAATTTCTATCCTTGGCACAGCTTCAGTTAGTCATGCAGGAGTGATGAAAACAGAAAAAACAAAAAATGAGACATTGAAGGACATCAAAAGAGCAGAAAAACAGATATGGAAAAATATATTCAGCATGATGCAGAGAAGCAGGGGGCACTAACCATGATGATCGCTAATGATTACACTGGAACCAAAATCGCTTTTCTCCACAACCTCAACAAGTTTTCAGTCAATGTGAAGTATGTGGACTGTCAAGCGAAGGGAGACTGGCCTAATCACTTACACAACCTCTAAGCTTGTTGCTCTGTGGGAAGGCCTGGAGACAGTTTTGAGAAATATCTTTTCATTAGATGTGGGTGCTGCGCTCTCAGTAAAAGCTCATTGTCTTGACTTCTATCAGTCACCTACACATCCAGAGCTCAAAGGACAACTGCCATAAGGCACTTGTAGATTATTCCTAGGGTAACTACTGTCAGACACAGATCAGCCTACAATGCACATAGTCCATGGACTGAGGCACTTAAGGCATTTTCTCTTCTCTGGCATTTCAAACATTTGCTCAAGAAAACAGAACCATGATATTTAGCCCTAATTTGTGTCCCTGTCCATTACCATTAATTTCACAGAGTTTAAAGCTATGATTCTCAAAGTTTTGGTGGTTGAGAGCCAATTTAATGGGGACACATTGGATTGAGGGCTGCATGGGTTAAATGCGACACAGTGGTGGTAATGTCATGGTTTGAGGCCAGACAGCTGGCCATCATTGATAAGTTTCACATTATGCATGTCAAATTTCACATTTGACATTGTGACATTTCACATGTAATAAGGGTCAAAACCATTAATTCAATGTTATGATTGAATTGAATTATTGAGACTGACATATAGAGCTGCAGAGGGACTCTGCAAACATGCTTACACATCATTAGAATCTAGCTGATATTTTTCCGGGCCAAGGGAGTCCGAACAGAATGTCTTAGATAATACGTAGAATCAGTAGGCTGAGAATTGTTAGATAATATTAATGCAGTAAGGTTAGGTTAGGGAGGTGTTTTCCTTTCTCTATCTTTTTCCAGAAAAGGAGCAGATGGTAGATGAGGTCAGACGTGGACGGAGTGGAGGAGAAGATCCGCAGGGGAGAAGACAGTTTCCCAGAAGAAGATAGTCGTAATAATACTTGTTTTTGTTGTGGTATAAAACTGTAATGCCCGCTTACAGGCCCAATCTTTTTGTGAAACAGACCACCGATTCACATTGAGGTCCCGCATGCTGTAACTTATAATTTCAACTGCTGTACTTCCTTAAAGAAAGAAAAACGAACAGCAACACCCTTTTTGAATTATATTTGTAACTGGTATGGTCAGGGGGTTGTGTATAGGATTGTGCTTTATGTTGTTTTATGCTGTCATTTTGCTCTATTTTATAGTTCTCTAGCAATTTGGGAAGTGGCTATTTCTTTTCTTATTCCTTGGCAGTACCTGTACTTCGTGGTGTTATTTAGTCTGCTGTGATGATGAGTTGAATTTCAAAAAGAATACTCCCTTAGTGTCCTCCTGTGCTTTTATATCATATTGTATAGCAGTAGCTATAAACCTATGTGCGGTACATCAGTCTCATGTCTTGCACTTGAACTATGTTTAACTGCACTGTCCCTTTTAAATAAATAAATTCAAATTCAAATTATAACATGGACTGTATGAATGAAGGTAAAGTGACATATTCTTCTCTTGTCACCATCACAGAGTGCATAATGTATTACTAAGACGGCTAGTTCCCAACATGAAAGCAACCTACAGCAGTTCTGTGGGTGCTTCCACCCTTAAAATATTCAGTTTGCCAATATTCAGTGTCAAGGTCTGATATTATTTCTACAAGAAGCATTTCAAGAAATAGAATATCTTTGGAACATGATCATTTTTATTTATGTATTGTTCATTTTCACAGCTTGCATAAACTGTAATGGTCAAATCTCTGGTGCTCTGTATGAAAAAAATATAGCTATAATCTGACTTTCAAGTGTGTTTATGAATGAATCTCTAATCATTCGAACTCTACCAGCTTAAAAACAAAGAAGAAAGTGAGCCAACACAGACAATGACATCTGTAGCGGCATACATGCTGTGCTTTCTTCACATGTGAAGATGATTTGGGCTTTAGTGAATTTGTTCACCAAATGTTTATTTTCAACAGATATATATAAATATAAAAAAACTGAGGACGCGATAGTTTAAATAATTTGACTAAAAGAATTATTTGCTGATTTGCAGATCATTTGCTTGCAGTAGGAAAACACTGTTTTTGACAGACTTCATTGACCCTACACGGTTTAATAACTAAAATGTTTTCATGAGCAGGCCACCATTTAGTTTTTTTTCTCGACGAAACAACAACAACATATATAAGTGGGCATAGACGATAATGGTAAAGGCGAAGTTGCGCGTAAAGCCCTGTTCTTTAAAGCGCTACAGCACACACTCCCACATGTTTAGAAGGATCCCTCGCAGCCGTCTCACCTACTACTTGTGGCTCAAGTACTACTTGTACTGTAGATTTTTACTTTGTCTCGATGCCTAAAGAAACCACAGTGGGGACCGATAATTGCGATAATAAAAGCTTTCCACGACACCCACCTGCAGCACGGTCTTCACCGTGACCGGAGAGACCACAGTGGTGCATATCTTCTCGCCGTTACGCATCCCTTGGCCCATGATGAAGGGCATCGGTGTCGCGAGAGCGAAGGAAGCGAGCCACATGGTGCTGATGAGTTTCTTGGTGCGGCTGCGGGACATGATGCTCTTGGCTTTGAACGGGTGGCAGATGGCCATGTAGCGCTCCACGCTCAGGCTGGCGATGTTAAGCGCGGTGGCATAAGAGCAACTGTCCCGGAGGAAGTAGTAACCCCTGCACACGGCGTCCCCGAACACCCATGGGTAATGGAACCAGATAAAGTTGTAGAGCTCAATGGGCATGGAGAGGATCAGAATGAGCAGGTCGGACACGGCGAGACTGGCCAGGTGATAGTGTACGGTGCTCTGGAGGTTCTGCAGCGTCTTTCTGGTAATCAGGGTATAAATGGTGATGGAGTTGCCCAGGGAGCCTATGGCGAACAGAGCCAAGTAAATGATAGTGACAATGACTTTTGCGTACACATTCGTATTAACTTCCAGGTCCTCCTCATTACTTGTGGGACCGACGGTGCTGTTATCAAATGGAGGCAGTGAGTTATTCGCAAAAAGTTTCTGCGCCAACGAGCCAAAGCCGATCAAGTCGCTCCCCGAGAGCGTGAAGTTTAAATCCATTCTGCTTTTCTTCATGAAGGTATGGAACGAAAAGGTACAACTGAGCAAGCCGAGTGGATATGAGCCGTCGCGACTCGCTCTGGTTTAAGTCAGAGGAGACCACCCTTTATAATTTGGCACGACAGAAGGCGTGCTCGCTTATTGGTGCTGCTGCGATGACGCACGGCCATTCACTTTGTCCGTTAGTTCCATCTTGTCCGTTTATGGTTCACCTTGGAAACAAACAGTGCGATGCAATAACGCATCACGAATTAAAGGAATTTAATTTCAAATATGGTTTCTAATATAATTTTTTCTTCTTCGCTGTTTTTCTCTGTTATTTTATTTTGAACCCTTAACTTTCTCTCCAAGAAGCTTTTGTCCTCTTTCTTCTCTCAGTCAGCCTTACAAACAGAAAGAAATGATGTTATGTGTAAGTCGGAGACTCCACAACAGGGTACCAGACTTTACTCTGGGCCCCAGATAATGATTATGCTCATGATCCACTCCCAGTGTGAACTCCTTTGGACAAGAAGGAGAAAATGATTCTAATGGTTATTTCACAGCAGTAGGCTCACCTCTTTTTTCATTTTTCCCACATTGTTTATCACAAAGTTGTACATCTAAAGATTTTAATGTTCTTTTATGCATATCATTTCAGTTTTCCCTCACACCTGGGTGCTCATGTGTTGCTCATACATTATATAAGGCTTTAAAGCATTGTTTATGTGTTGCAAGATAATTTCTGTTGTGTGACTCTGCTGAGCATCAACAACCTGTCCATGACACCCTCCAAACTCTGATGAAACAGAACATAGCTTTCTGGTTGCTGCCCTGGGTCCCCTACAAATCAATACAAATGTATAGAATAGAAATAGAACCAGTGAATTATTTAACCTCTTAAGCCCCAACGCCCCCTGATACGGGGGCAAAAGGCAGGAGATCAGTTAGGCTTGGGGCTTAAGAGGTTAACAGTGGCTATTGTTTTAGTTATATGATTAAGATTTGTGGGATTCATAAAATAATATTTCTCTAAAAATATAATTTCATAGTCATTTGTCTAAAAAAGGGGGAAAGGAAAAATCCCAACATGCAACATTCAGCATGGTGCAAGTAATGAGGAGGACCTGGAAGTTAATACTGTATATTTTGATAGGAAAACAATTATATATTTTTACAGTTGCAACAGGCTTGAAAGTTAACATTTGGCATGATCACCTTTGTGCTTCAACACTCTCTTAGGCAGCTTTCCTGTAATTTCTTTAAGGAGGCTTCAGGAATAGTTCTTGAGGCTCATGGAAATGTTGGCTGCCTTTTGTTCTGCTCTCTGTCAGGATGATCCTACATTGCTTCAATAATGTTATGTTGGTCTAGGATCTGGGAGGCCAGCTCATGATTGATGTATGCTTTTGTATCCAGACCTGCTTTTTCCGCACTGACAATTTGTTTTAGGTCACCATTGTACTGACAATTGAAACTGTTGCCAATCAGATGCTTTCCAGATGAAATTGCATAGTCAATCAAAATCTGATGTTACGCACTATAGAAACACACTGTGATACCATTCTCCTCCCCTCATCCTTAATGATAATTTGAACCAAAAATTTCAAATTTTGTTTAATCACTTCATAAGACATGTTGCTTCTGACTTGCTACTGGCTTCTTAACAGCCATGTTTCTACTGAGACCATTTTTGATAAGGCTTCAGCAAACAGTAGGTGGATCAAATGAGGGGCTAGGGTTAGATGCATGTCTCCAGTGCTGTGTCAGGTCTTTTGCACCTTATTTCATACTGCTTAATAACACGACTTTCAGATAATGTTCACCGCTTATCCTTTTGACCTCCACTTGTCCAGTTTCCTCAAATTTATATGGACATACTGCACAGCATGCTTTCAGACAAATTTTCAGGTATTAGCTCTTTGGGAATCACCTTGCTGATACTAAGGTGCCTAATGATGCAATTTAAAGTGGACATGAAAAACATGAAACATGTATAAAGGCTAATTTACACCGTGGGGGAGAGCAAAATATAGACATGAGGGGTGGTTCAAGACTTTTTCACATTTCTGTATGTGTTTTTTTTCCAAATTCACCAAATTAAAGAATAATATTGATTGATTGAATATTGAACTGTTTGTGGAAAAAATATATTTTTCTTCTTCTCCTATTTTTGTAAAACACATTTTACTGGTGTGATATAAGATAACAATCCAATAGTAATAACAGGCAAAAATACTAATAGTGCTAATTCCTTTTTATAATGTTTAGTAAACAGATTTGAATCATGTACAATTTCTAGGCAGTCACTTACCCTAGGTTTGTTTTAAAGGAAAAACAGTGTGTCAACATTAAATTGTAAGGAGAAGCTTCTTAGTTTTAATAATAATAAAAAAAAAAAGTTTTAGCAGTGCCCCTGTGACTTATATTGTAAGTATCTTATGTTGCTGTCTCTCAGTAAAATTTGGGCACAATAAAACTGGTGTGAAAGCCACCCCAATTTTTTGTCAGACATATGTATATTTTATCCACAGCTACAGTTAAAAAAATGAAGCAAATATGTTCTGCTAGAGAGTATTGCAGGGAAACGTTTTAAAATCTGACAGTCTTCCATGGCATCCCTACTCTTAGTTCACAGGCAGAAAGGAATGAAAAAGAAAATAGAACCTTAGAGAAAACAAATGTGAAGGTGCCATAATGGTAGCGATGTGTCGTTTGTGAATGAGCTGGTTCTAAGAGTCGATTCTTTCTAGCGAATGACAAGAGCTGACTCCAGCCAGGGAGAGCCACATCTTTAGCCTACCCTACTGAGAACTCATGCATGTAGGGATGGGATATTGTTTTGATTGCCATACCATGTGGCCAATCACATGCAAAGACAGACCATTATGTGAAAGAAGGAAGGTGGGCAGCAATTTCAGAGACAGCATGTTGGGAAAATAACAATATTTTCTTTTTTTTAAAACTTTTTATTTGTTCTTTTTCCAAATTTATAGTACATGCAAACAAAAATATGAAAAAGGAACACAAAAGAAACAAACTAAAAGGAATAAAGGACACCTAATCTGTGGAAGAGAAAAAAAAAACAAGGAGGAGAGGTCCCTGTCTTATGGGGCTGAGTGAGTCTTATAGGCTATCCATTTTGTCCACTGTTTTCAGTGTTTGTCAGATTTCAGTCTCAAAGTGTAGGTCATTTTCTCCATTATATATATGTCCTCGATTACATCAGTCCATTCTTCCAATTTTAAAGGGTCACTTTTCAGCCAGTTTTTTGTTATTACCGTTTTGCTTGACAACAACATAATTTTAAACAAGTAATGCTCCTCCTTTGTTACATTTTCCCATATTCCAAAATACATTACTCGTGCCTCACATGGCACGTCATACCCACGGCACTTTCTTCATTGTTACTGTAATGCTTTCCCAGTAAGGTCTGATATTTTTACACTTCCAAAACACATGAGAATGATTGGCGTCCAAGTCTCCACATAATCTCCAGCATCGTTGGGGTGTTTTCAGCTGCTTGCTTTTGATATAAGGAGTAATAAAGAACCTAATCACATTTTTCCAGCCATATTCTCTCCATCGTCTAGAGCTGGTGGAATTATGCTGTGTGAGACATACGGATCGCCAGTCATCCTCTGACAACTCAAGATGTAATTCAGATTCCCACTTTTGTTTGATATATAATGTTTCATTCCTATTCAAATTTTGCAGACCATTATATAATTTCGATAAAATTCTTGATGGAGGATTTTTATATGCACCTGTTATTATTTCTATTATATGGCTTCCTTCTCTCAAGAACTTCTTCCTAATTTCTGTATTGTAAAAATGTCTTAATTGAAAATACCTAAATAAATCTGATTTATCCAGTCCAAATTGTCTCTGTAGATTCTCGAAGGATTTGAATGTTTTCCTGTCTATTAATGTGCACATTGGTGTAATTCCTTTATTGACCCATCTTAAAAATTTCAGAGACAGCATGTTGGGAAAATAACAATATTTTCAACATTACTTTCACTAAAAAGTGATGAAATGAGTGAAACATGAAAAGAAGCATCTGACTGCATTTCACTGGTATTGGAAAATGCAAAGATAAAATTACATTTATTTTTTCAACCATTTGCCGTTATGGAGGACAATAGATTTAAAACTTTTTTTCCAGGCCTTAAAATCCATGTATTTTCTACCTGGCAGTTGCATATGCATAAAATTTTAGTTTTTATGAAAACACTGAAGAAAAAATTTCTTCACAAAACACAAACCATTCATAATTGTAAAATTAGATTAAATAGAAGGCTCTGACGTGGGAAAAAAGCCAAAAGACCAGAATCTTTGAAAAGAGCCAGATCTTACCACTACATCATAGATACAGCATATTCTTACAAAAGCTACAGAAAGCTGCAAGCAAACCTAAATTTGCACATCATCTTTCAGGAGTTCCCTTTAGGGGTGACTACAGCAGAACATCTGCCTCCACCTCACTGTATCCATACCATCCTATTCTGTCAAACCAACCAGCCATCCCTCTTTATCTTTATGTCTGACAGCTCCATATTCAACATCCTTTGCCCATTATATCCACTCTCTGTCTTCTTTATCCTTCTCAGCTTTGTCTCTTTAACTTTGTCTTATCCTCTGTTACCTTAAGCTGTGCGTCTTGTCTTTTTGTCAGTGTCACTGTTTCCAAACCATACATCATGGTAGGTCTCACTACTATCTTGCTGGTATTCCTGTGTCATAAATCACCCCTGGCACTCTCAACTTGCTGGATCATTTCTGCAACTTCATTAGGCGATGGGAATAGGTAATTTAGCTATTCCGATTCCATTATAGATATTAATTATCGATTCGATTCCTCATTAATTCTCTTATTGATTGTGATTGGGTTCCTAGTGGCTCTGTTTTCTGAGTAACTGCCATTGCTAAGCAGCAATAAAGAAATTACATTCATGCAAATTAATTGCATGCTGTGGATCAAATGTTTCTGCATGTTTATTGAGGTATTTCCCCTATTTGTTGTGATCAATGTAGGAGTCATTACTTTAAAAAGTAATTATTACACATATTATGCAGAACATGTTTCTTAACAGTAATCCAGTACCCTACTTAACTACCACAGGAAAATTTATTATATTACTCATTACATTACTTTCATGTTACTCTGTAAAATAGCTGAAACACACTGTCTCATAATAACCATTCAACAAACATAAATCTGTAGATACAACCCCGCAAACCGACACAAATCCTTAATAAGGACAAACATCTTTAATATCTTTCTTTTAGTAGAATACAAAGCTGACTGCACAAAGCAAAGATGAAAACCAGCACACACACACACAAAAAACGATTGCCACAGAGATTCTGATTTAGAAACATGAACAGGTAGAAAGGGAGGCTTCAGCCTGACTGTTCATCTCTTTGTTACTTGTTGAAGTAAAGGGTCCAGCTGCTAGGGTTGGCATTCACCCAGCTTTCACTCTGGGTTCTTGGCTAGCTTAGTATTAGGCGAGTTGCTTTCTTAGTCCCCCACTGTTCTTGGAGTTTTATTGCCCACTGAAGATAACATCATATAAATATTTGTAGTGTCTCGGTGACTGTTCTGGGGGTAGTCTTCAGAACAGTGAGAAGGGCTCCTAAAGAGATCAGTGGCTTCCTAACTTAGCTGCTAGCATAAACCAAACATTTAGCTATCACAGAAAATGTAGTAGTTATTTAATGTTAAAGTTGTTATGGCTTCAGCTGAACTAAGGATATCAATAGTTGTCTTACTTGGAAAACCAAAATCAAACCTGGCCTATTTTAGAGAAGTGCTGGATCAAAACTACAGGCTGTAAAACCCTGTTAGGTCGAACATACAAGGTAGATGCAAGGTGTATTTTAGTGGAGCTTAATCCAAAGACAAATTTTGCAGGTAGATCCAGATGCTGCCACAGTATTCTACCTTGACAATACCACTAAGACCTAGCAACTTGGCTATGACATAGAGGCTATTTTACACAGAATAAAATAGAACAGAACAAAATAGCCCTTAATTGTGGCTGCTCCCCACCAAATGTGCATGGTATAAAAACATACAGGTGTGTCTTAAAATATTTCCTATCACCTCTGTGTGTCTTGGACACAAAATGCTTGAAAACTACTGCTTGTTAGCCTGATAGTAAATGAGTTAGAAATTGTCTTAGCCTGAAACAAAGTGTGTGATCATTAAATACCAAGGTGTCTGTGAAGGTTCTCAGTCATCCAGGTCATTGTAGTCAAAGGAGCTTGCAAAGAAAAGCGTCTGGACTTCTTTAAGTTGCTTGAAGACGTTTCACCTCTCATCCGAGAAGCTTCTTCAGTTCTGATAACCCCCTGATAATCAGGGGGTCCTTTTGTCCCTCTGTGGGGGGATACTCCCACTAGGTTTATATCTGGGACTCTCTACCATTTGACCTTAGAACTGAAGAAGCTTCTCGGATGAGAGGTGAAACGTCTTCAAGCAACTTAAAGAAGTCCAGACGCTTTTCTTTGCAAGCTCCTTGACGTTAAATACCAAGCATATATGCTTCACTTAATTTTGTCAATACATGAATAAGTGTCATGGTAGCATCTACATAGAGCCATGCAAAGATTATCTGTCACACTGTTGTCAAGAGGACCAGTAAAACTCTCAGTGTCACTCAAATTGATCCATACAGAGCCTTCATTCTGTGTTGGTCATTAATAGATACAACCACAGAGCAATAATGTGACTTTTTTGAAAAAATGACTTTTTGTGAAGCAGCGATATCTTCTTCACCAGTTTCTGGGCAAACTATTCCTCACCTTATTAAAATTTACTGACCACTGACCACTTACTAGATTGTATTACTGTGACTTTGGGACCTGAAACCCAGTTTGGACCCGGAAACAGCTAATGACGTCAGACTTACACTTTTATTATTAAAATAGGTTACTTTTAATTTTATTAATTTGCACAAAAAAAACTCGTATCGATATTGAACCGTTCGATACAGCGCTTTCGGTTCGTTGCACATATGTATTGAACAATACAATTTTTTTTTATTTATTTTATCAACTTTTCTTCTGACAATGCTGTCTGTTTGAGAGCTTAGTGGATCTGCGTTCGACTACTCCGCCTAGGCTGCACTGTCGAGCGCAGATCCACTGAGCGCAGCGCAAGCTAGCAAGACAGAAGCTAAGCTCGTTGCAACATGGCAACTGCCTCAACGCTACCCGAAATTGAACTTCCCCCACCCTCATTCAGATCTGGCGTTTGGAACTATCTTGGTTTTCATGTGAAACATGACCCTGATGGTAAGCACGTCATGGACAAAAGTAAAACAGTATGTCGGATGTGTCACGCAATGCTCAATAGTTAGCGCAGTTAGCTTGCTTGTTAACGCCGTCCAGCCCCACGCACGGGGCAATCCGCGGTAACTCATTAACGGAGATTTGCCGCGTTATGGCGTTAATGTCATTTTAACGAGATTAACGCTGACAGCACTAGTGGGAACACAACGAATATGAGTGCACATTTACGCCGACATCATCCTAGTGCAAAGACAAGTGGAAGCAGACAAAAACAACAAGCAGGCATGCTACAAACTTTACCAGAGTCATTTAGACAGTCTTTAGCACATGATTCTCATTATGGGGACCTGATATGTTTAATATGCTGCTGAGAGTGTACCCCAGAAGAAGCGTATAGTATAGCTTTTATTTTGGAAAGAGCCATTTCTCTGTAATAAACTCTTTTTTCCAAAGATGAGTGATTTCTCGATGAGATAGATTTTTTTATTATTATTATTTTGTTGTTTCAGCAACATTACATTTAAAAACTGTACCTTTGAGTTAAAATATATATTTATAATTTTAATAAATGACAAATGAAAAAGGCATTTTTTTGTATCGAAAAAATATCGAACCGTGACACCAAAGTATCGAACCGAACCCTGAATTTTGTGTATCGTTGCACCCCTACTTAATAGTATTTCTGTTTTAATGTAAGCTTCCCCTCACTTATTGGTCACAAAATTAAGTAAATGATTAACAAAGAATTTGATTTATTTTCATTCTAGAATTCAATGAAAGCAACAAAAAGATAGTATTAATGCAATGAAAATGCAAAGTTAACATATTAAATCATGAATATCCTACTGTGGAGTCATACGTGGTAAAAGATTATGACTTGCAATGGGGCATAACACAAGAATTCCTTAAGCATGTTGTTGTTTGATAGTAAAAGTTGCCATCCCCTGCCCCAGTTGAATGATTATGATTTATTTGCCCCACTTGCTGCACTGCAAAGCTGCATGTGGGCAAAAAGACTGATGAATGACAAGAAGAAGCTGCTGAAAGTAAACTATTTATGGTGGTGTCCAGTCTTGTGGTGAGCTCAAATAAGCAACAGGTTTCTCCAGAATTTAAAAAATAGCTTTTAAAGTTGAGCTGTAATAATTCTAAATCTTTCCTTTCATTGAGGGTTTTTTTTTTTAACCAGGAGGAATGGACTGCATTTAGAAAGGATGGCAGGGCTGCAGCTAATCTGTAGCTAATGAGCTTTTCTTGGTAGGTAGGTTTCACTTGAAATACAGATATATTTTTGCATACCTTAATGTGGAGGCAGTGTGGTCTGTATGCCTGCAATGTGGTGGCAGAAAAACCCCCATTTGATTTAATGTAGGATAAAAAAAAACTCTGCGATTGTGTCATCAAAACTAAGATTTTCACACAAGCTGACAAATACACCTGACTCCTTTAAAGGTTGTCAAACTTTTCCTCTAAACCATAAGATAAATTTACTAATTAACAGTTAAGAGTTATTTTATCAAGTTCAAGTATCTTATTCATGTGCAGCATTTAGTGCAGGAGAGCCAGAATCTTGCCAAAAATGAATTTCATTAAAGTATTATTGTTCAATTTGCTACTGTTTGCATACAAACATCGAGCTATTTTATCATTGGAGATTATATCTGTGATTATTCATTATGTATGCAACAGATGCACAAAATGAGCAGGTCAGGAGCTGTGAAAAACCTCAAACTGCCTGGCTGGTGACCTCCAGATCTCACAGAAATGCCAGAAAGATGATATGTATGATATGTAATATGTGTAATAATAACCTTTTCATTGCAGTGTTAATGTCCATAGAGATGATGTGACACTACCACTGTCGTCATTCCCATGGTCTGCCAGCAAGCATTAATTACCAGGTAGGGGTGAAGGGTAAATACAATGTATAGAAGATTAGAGGGAATTTACAACAACATCACACTGAAGTGATTATGATCATTACTATCATAGCCATTTTTAATATAGAAACAAAAGTGTAAAAGAGACATATGGGAAATACAAATGGTTTCTCTTAAAAACAAAAATATTCCTGATAGAATGAATTATTTAGAGCACTCTTTAAATTCCACTCTTTGCCCAAATATAGACAGTTTTGTGTATTTCATATTTAGCATGTCCAATAGAGCTGGAAGATGGTTAGTTGGTTAGTGGGTGAATAAAAACAAGCATCCCTTTTAAGAGGCTGGTAATGTCATGAAGTCAAAGAAATTGAGGTGGGGCATCCATTTGGAGCATCACTTGTGCATAACACCGGAAACTGCAAGGACTATGAATGGAAATTAGCAGCTAGATCTAATACAATCCATTGATTCTCTTAATAACATTAATGTTTTTCTACATTGTCACTGACAAATAAATACAACCTCAAATCTAAAAAAGTTGGGAGGCTGTGTAAACTGCAGTTAACAGAAGGCAATGATTTGCAAATCCCACAAACACATTTTAGTTACAGTAAAATGTAGCAACCATATCAAATGTTTTGACTGAGAAATAAAATTATAAAATTACTAGCCCAACAAGTGCATCCCAACCGGTAAAGTAATAATCTGAATTGTTTTATCCTAATAAGACAATGGGGCAAATTATACTGACAAACTTGTCAGTATTACTGCACACAAGGATCATTTAGAGTTGCCAAATCTACACAATCTCATTTTTAATTCTAATGCTAAGGTTAAATGGAAACCTGGCGAGATCAAACAAGCTGCTAAACTCTTAATAGACCACTGTGTACTTCATAGTTCACTGTCTATGATAAAGTTAACTTTGAAATGTCTTTTAGAGTAAAATTCCTGTAGGAATCATATTCATTTTCTATGTGGTAAAAGCTCCCAGTCCTAGAGGAGTGGGGCATCTGCTAGTTACGCTGCAGGTGTGGTAGAGCTAGTGGAGATGTGATTTAGTTTCTAACTGCTCAGTTGATTTGTATTTTGTTTTTGCAAACACTTATAAAGTTTGCAGTCAAAGAAACCTGATGGAGTTTGTATCTACAGCTACTGTCACGGGAGTGGAACGGACTCAGGCGCAGACGGAGGTAGCACGGTTCAACGACACTTTATTAATCACACTGGTGCGCTATATACACATGAAGGGGTGGGGGAAAACACCAGGGTCCCGGGGATCAACAGGCTGGGGAGACACACTTCTTCACACTCGCTCTGCTCCTCGTCCAAACAGTCTCCACACAAGCAGCTCACTCTCACTCACGGGGTCCAGGGGTCACAGAAGGGCTGATCCAGGTAACGAGAGTTACTCAATATTCCAGCGAGTTAGTCCATATCTGAGTTGTTCGCTTATGCCTGAAGTTTGCAAGTGCTAAAAGATGGATCTTTGAGACCACAGTATTTTTCCCCACAGTTATAGCAATAATAATATAGCAATAATTAATAACAGGGCTGGGAGATGAATTTAATTGTGAAGTCATAATTCTGTCTTTTAACACTTAATTACACAAGATTCACTGATTCATCATCTTGCATTCTTTTAGCTTTGAAGCTTTACTGTAACCCAGACAGTCTCTGTCAGTCGCGACACTGACTCCTCACAGTTGGTGAGGAACAGTCATCCGTTGGATTCAGTGAACGCGATTGTGCACATATCAATAAAAATGTTTAGTCTCATTGTGGATGTATCCAAGAACTATGTTACTGTCGCAAAAAAAACCAAAACAAAAAACCTTCATAGCATCAGGTTTAAGGGCAAGCTCCTCGAGGATTAGTTCTGCCATTTCGACAGCCAGCGCTGCCCCACAGAGTTCAATGTGAAGGATAATTGGCTTAGGAGAAAAGGTTTAGGAGCTAGCTTTGCTCTTCTGAGTACAAAACCATCTTGACGCTGTCATCTGTAGTGATGACTTTCAGATAAGCTACTGCTCCTATGGCCCAGTTTGAGGTGTTAGAAAATACACAGAGCTCAGTATATGTAACGGTGGACAAGGGCTGCTGTATGTTCTCTGGGAGAGAGGGTTCCTTCTGCTCTTTCATTTCAGGATTTTTGCCCAGTGTGCAATACAAGGAGTAGCGATGAGAGAGAGCTTGACCACAGTTGTTTGGTAGGCATGGTATGGGTGATGTGAACAGCTCTTTTGCTCATTCTGGCAGAACTCCTGCACGACATTCAGAAAGCGCTCGTCTTCAATGGACAAAACAGGCTTTTTATCCTTTGTGTGTCTTGTAAATACACTTATCCCAAGTTCTTTTTCAACAGGCACATTATTGGACCCATAGCTGTATGGGCAACGGTAGATACCAGATCTGTGCTCCCTGCCATAGCCCAGCTTATCTTTCACATGGCAGCATGAAAGAGGGGTGTCCATTCTGCAGGATGTTAGTCTTGTAGACAGCTACAGTGGGTTTGTGAGTACTGCCAATGCAAACTTCCCCAACTATGACCCATCCCAAAATCTAAGCGCTGTCCAAAAGACCATTGTGGGGTCTGTTAATTTGTTGCTTTGCTTTGCGAACCCTTATGAGAACTCTTCCAAATAAGATCAAAATCTGTGCTTTAGAGTCTATCTCAGGAATATAAGGTGCCATGGTACCAAGTGGGCATGTGAAAGCGCAACCTCTGGTGTGGGGATTTTTCACCTGTTGCGTGGAGGTAGGTCAAAGCACACTTCACGATTTAAAGCCTCAATTTGGAATCCAACTGCTTTCCTCCCTGTCATCTCATTGTTACCAGCACACGTCTTTAGCAAATAAGGTGAAAAGTCACTAAAGATGTCAAAGAGCTGGAAAAATGCTGGCTTGGTCAATAAGCGATTGCTCTGGTCGTCAAAAATAACGTACACCTTGATTAAGCCTTCTCGCTGTCCCTGTGAAAAAAACTCGCATTGAACATATCCTACCAGATGATGAAACCACCTCCACAGACTTTAGTGCACTTTGAGGTAATCTCTGGTGTGGAGTTGTTTTGCTGGCCTGTATCTGGCCCTGATGCAGGATGCAACACTTCTGGCGATATAGTCTCTAAGAGTCTCTAAGAAGAGCAGTGCAATTCTTCTTCACTTCTGCACTCGTTGGATTGTAGATGCACCTGAGAGTTTCTGGCAATATTAGTTACTGAGCAACATCTAAAGCACTGTATGTGGTCTTTTAATAGCTTCTTGCATTCTGTGAAGCAGGTAGGAAGGAGGATGGGATCAACAGCGAAGTGGACCGTATTTAGCAGGATCACTAGCACCTTTCCTACCTGCTTTTTCTCTACATCCAAAGATTGAATCAACTACTGCAGACACATTTGTCTTTACAGCTTTGGCCGTTCTCCCACCATCATGCTTTATCATCAGTTTTTCATTCCGATCATAAAAACGACTGCTATTCTTCAAATGGGAGAAAGCATACCATGTACTGCTCTTTGTACTGTGAACCAGCAGAGAGTCATTTCTCTTGTAAGTTTACCGGCAGTCTTACAACAATAGGATTAATGCTCCGCTGAGTATCCAAATAACTAAAACCTGGTAAATACCCATCCTTCTTGGCTGCCAACAACTCCATTAATAGGTGATTCAATTCCCTTAGCCCTCAGGCTTCATTGAAATTGTAGTTAGATCAAATCTGTAGTTACTAATTTCCTGCATGCTTACGTGGAGATGGAGTCTGAGAATGTTGCTATATATCCTATATATTTGGGCAGTATCTGAATACATCATGGACTCTGTTGTGAAGAAGCCTTAAAAGTATGGTGAGCATGTGATGTGGTGTACTGAAGAAAGAATGGGTGTTGTCCTGTAGCTGGTTGATATTCAATTAGCAGTGAGTACCCTGGTTTTGAAAGGTGATGCATGATATTCTGTATTAGATTCTGGGAGCTCTGTTGACAGTAATGGCTTCCTAACACAGATGGGACTTGGGGTGCCTGGAGAATCTATGATGGATTTGAAACTGACATGCACATGATTTTCAATTGATTGATTGTTTTGGATTGCCTCAAAAGTGCAGGCATGCTTTTTCCACTGTTCTCTACACTTCCTGTTTCCAATAAATTAAAATTTCAAAATACTTCAAGATGGAAGCCTGTTTTTCTGAGCTTATTAAGAGCTGATTGTTTAGACATACTTACAGGACGTTGAGTACAAGATTTTTTATTTTAGAAAGTGATGCACACAGAATCATCAATTTAAAATAAGCTAAACCTTAAACATCTGATGGGGGAAATTTTAGAAAAACAACACCTTTTGATAATTGATGCAATTTGCCAATGTAGTGAAACTTTTTCATAGTGTTGTATTGCTATTCTTAGAAAATGAATGGTTCTAAAACATCCTCCAGCACTTGTCATTGACAGTTAATGGTAAATGTTTCAATGAAAACTATCAAAGTAATACATTAATTGTAGAAAGGTGAAGATGTCCAGAAGAGTACAGCCAGCCGCAAGAGGCTGTCAACATGATCATAATACAGAATAAATGAGAGGCATTAGAACATGGTATGTTTCAAGCTTGTCCAGTTTAAATTTGTCTTGTTAAAATTTCTTTGAGAAGATTTCTCCAATCCAGCAATAATGATTTTTTCCACATGGGAATCTGCTGAATTCTTGTGATGGTTCTTACTTGAAAGAGGTAGGACTAAACTGATTTTTGGCTCAAAAGAAGCAAACAATCATCATTTATTAGTGGGTATACTGCATATTTTATATGTATAAAGAAATACTTCAAAGTAAATCAAAGTATAAATATAAATTAAACACATTTTTAGAATCTATTCAAGAAATTCTTTTTCTCTTTCAAGAATAGCCTGAATTCACATGAATCCATAAATCACTATACTGCCTTTACATAGTGGTGCTTTTATTGGGTTTGAGTTGCCAACATGCCAAATGAGAGAAGGCAACCAGCTGCTCCTTCGTTGTCTTGGTTACCAGGGTGATACCAAGGTTGCCCAAGATAGTGGGGATGACATCGTTATTAAGACCTTGTACTCAAATGGTCTTACAGAAAAGAATGCACTTACTCCTGGCAAAGCTTTGTGTTAGTGTAGATGTATGTGTGGTAAATTTGTAGGAGAATGGTGTTGTTCTCAGGTCATTTGCTTATGTGGTTTTTTATTTTTTCCAGGTCAGACGTTGTTACTTAAATTTCAACTGTTATTGCTTCAAATGCTTTTTTCAGTACTACAAAACAAATGTGATTTTGTTTTGTAGTACTGTGTTTTCCACCGAAACACTACCACACTTTAATTTGCCTCATTCTAACAGAACTTGAACAAGTTTCATTTCCAATAAGCAACTCTAGTGTCTTCAGTAAATCCTCTTTTATCTTCATGCTGAAACTACATGCTACATTTAACAGTGATGGGTATGATTCCCTCCCAGCTCAGCCTAATAAACCTCATACTTTGTGGAATAAATAACCTAGCTATAGTAGAACTTAACCTCTACTATAGCTTTTCCTTCTAATAATATAGCACTCTAATTTCTGCATTGCTTTGTTACACTAGAACTATCTGATTGATACCTTTATTTTTCGTTTAGTGAAAATGTTGCTCAGCCTATTAATACACAAGAAAAGGATGTTAGAGAATATGCTGCGCAAACCTCAAGAAGTTGCAATGTAATTGTTAATTTCTCCCTTATAAATGAAGTCATCATGAAATAATTTTATTGGTATATGTGCTCATATTTCTGTCATTCTGCTGATCTACTGGTGTGCTGGCTATGTTTAAATATTGTAAATATTCAAGAACTGTATGTATTAATTTTTTCCCCCTGTTTTTCTGCAACATGGTGTGACTGTTTCCAATCTGGAAAAGCCTAAATGTCACAAAAACAATAACTATATGACCTGTTCATCCCTATTGCAAACAAGAAGCGTTTCAGAGACGATCCCTGATGTAACCTACTGTCCTACCCTAACTCTAAACTGATCTGTCACTCCTATCACACACCTCACCAAAGTTTTGCTGTCCTCATACATGTTCTGAATTCTCAGATAATTCTCTGGCACTCTTGATGTCCTCATTCAGTACTACTGTTTCTCTTTTGGCACCGAAAAGATTGAAAAGTTCTTTGAACAAATTAATGCAAATAAAGCTCTTGGACCTTCTCAATACTCTCAAAGTAAACGCTACATCTGCGGTGCTGTTTCTCAGCATGAAGCTATACTGCTGCTCACTGATTGTCATCTCTTTCCTTAACATAACATTAACAACTCCTTCCCATAGCTTCATGGCATTGCTGTTTAACTTTATCCCTCTGTAGTTACTGCAGCTCTGCACATCACCTTTTTCCCATTCCTCAGACATCCTCTCACTCTCCAAGATTGTGTTACACAATCTGGTCCACTGCCCTCTCTTTTATGGGTATGTCATCTGGACGAACTGTCTTTCCACTCTTCATCCTCTTTATCCGGTCGTTAAGTGATGACGTGACGAATCCTACTTCTGGGTCTAAAGTAGTCTGCGTTTAATATGGCTTTTGTGTTGTTAACATGTTTAATGTTTTGTATTTTCTTCTATTTAATCTCAAAAAGCTCCTAAAACAGTCAGTGATCACTGTTGACCTCCCTCTGCTTTTATTACCGCTAATCATTTATTTAAAGTTTAGTTTTTAAAACCTTAGGATGTAACTACAGCCCAGCCCATGCAGCAGTATATGAATGACTAACCTCGTATTGTGGATGGATTATCTCAGTTGTTCTCCTGGCTGAAGTTTGGTCCTTTTACAGCATCCTGCCATGCGATTACATTTGTTCCTGACCACCGAGAACACTCACGTTAACTTTTATTGAGTGGAAAAAAAGTTAGCTTGTTTATATTATGCTAACATACAGTAGCTGTGTCGCTAGCGGTCACGTAGCACATCATTATATACCAGCTAGCCAAACTTCAGTAACCCTACAAATGTCACTGCTGTTTAGTTTTCTGTCTTCATTTATGTTGGAAGCAATAACAGAGCTTTACGTTTGAATTTGTTTCCAAAACCCCACAGTCAGGACATGCTATATTGTATTTAGATAGAAGAGCTAACTTCCTGCTAACTTCTAACTCCGTTAAATGTCATAAATTCCGTTTTCATGGATGCCTGGATGTTAAACTCAATTGTTACACCTGGTAAAGCAGAACGCTGATCATTTTATTAAAGATGAAAGACTTTAGACAGTTTTTCAACTCTCAGTAATGCCATAGTGATCGTTTGATATATGGACCTGCAGCGGAGTTTAGGCCCAGACATGGCTAGTGACGTCAGACTAAACGACCGGATAGCTGCCCTCACTTCCTCCCTACTAATCCTCTGCACTTCCTGACTCTCTATGTGTCCTCCATCTGTCCTCCTCACTGTCTCATTTTCATCATTCATCAGCTTCTCAGAGTACTCTAAAAATGTTAGCAGTGCTTATGTCTTTAAAGTATTTTGTAATTGCCCCCCTAAATCAAATAGCTCTTTCTCGGCACACTCTTATAATTTGATTTTACCTTTACATCTCTATCCTTAATAACCCTAACCTGTTGCGCATTGGGTCATCACCTGTACTTGCACAGTTGTCCATCTCAACTCGTTTCTCAACTCTGTGTAACAGTCATCCTTCTTCAGCTTCTACTATTTAATCCCAGCTCTACCTTTACTCACTTCCTCTTCTTGGTTTCCAAACTCATCCAATGCTACCAAGCTACATTCTCCTCTGCCCCTTTGCACTCCCTCACGGTTACCCAGTTCTTGTCTGTCGGCATTGCGTCTGTCAACTTTGCCAGTTTTGTCTTGGTTGACGCTAGCCCTCTTCTTTTTTATAGTGTCTCATAATGTCCTAGGACTACGTGTGTATAATTGCCAGTTGCTTTTAGAAATCAAAGCATCTTAAAATCTAATTCTCAAACAAACTGCGACAGGACAAGGTTATGGACTTCCTCCAACTGCTTTTGAATCGCCTGTTCGAGTTTACCTGTGCTGCCACCCTTATGCCACACCCTGGAAGAAGCCTCCAAGGAAGGAAAGTGAGCTGGTACACTCGTCAGAGTCAGGGTTTTCCACCATGCCTCTCGTGGAACTACAGGACCAGGGGAGTACACGTTTAGATGGACCCTGTCCGTTGTCACCCGGAGCTCCCACAACATTGGATCCGCTGCTCCGAGTACTCTATTTTCCTAAGTGGGCTTGGACCTCTGGATGCGGTGTGGATCACAGAAACCTGTGGATCACAGAAACCCCTTGCCCATACCGGGTTAAATGCATAAAAGCTAACTTTTATGCATTTAATTTTACCTTCGTGGGGAAACCTCCATGAGACTTCTGGTGTTTATTGGGATGATAATTATACCTAACAAAATGCCTGATAATGAGTTGTTTTCTCCAGTCTGAATGTTGAAAATATTATAATTAAAGCAGAAAATTCGATATAAAAGGGCAACTGAACCAAACCATAATCCTACCTCTAACCCTCATGTAATCATACGCCAGCAAGTGTACAGCCTTACAGTATTTAAACTGATTGATCCTTTTTGTATTTAAATACTTGGTTGCCAAACCTGGAATGAGATAAGACTAATGCAGATCCAAATGCATGATGCAGTAGCCAATAAAACCAATTAGCAAACCTCTAAAAGGGTGCTTCAATGATATCATTTTACTTTCATTAGCTCAAAAGGTCTTTGCATTTCAAAAACATTGTGCTACTCGTCCTAATAAGAGTCAATACAATTTGAATATTATTTCCTCACATTTGATTTTGAACATGTGTTCAAACATATTCAGATTCTAAACAAAAACTGGCTAGTATGAACAGGAACAGCCTGTGCAGGGTTAATATGCATTTACATTTACTATGATAAAGAAATCCAGATGCCACATCTGTCATCTTCTGCTTTTTATCACTGTACACAAAAATTAAATGTTTTGCATTCTTGCAGCATTACACATTATAACACATTACACAAGTGTTATAAATGTTCCATACAAAGCTAAGTGTGACTGTAGTAGTCAATCATACTGAAGAATACAGCTGGTAAACAAAGATGTCCTTGCATATTTTCAGTTTTTTCATTCCTCATTGGTTTCTGTATTTCCACACAGATATGCATAAAACAGTTTCCTCTATTTTATAGTTATTTTTGAATTTTTTAAGGTATTAAGATTTTGATTTATTGTTATGCTGGGGTTTGCAATCTGTCAAGCAAACTCTGATTTAGTGCTTTTGCTGGCGGCATTTGCTTGGTTACTGGTGGCATGAGCAACCACTTATCAATACTGGCTGTTCTAGTTGTTTGCCAACAGACCCCCATTGAAGGGTGGAAGCTTACCCTGCTTAGTTGCAGCTTTCTGGCATATATTGTTTTCCCACACACACCATCATTCCTCCTTCAAAGAAAAAGTACTCGGTTATTAAATAATTTTTTGTATTTTATTGGAATGTATTTATCACTTTATTGTAATTATTGTTTATTACTTAAAAAAAAGCTATTACTGTGAAAATTTGCTTTTTAAACTACTAATGGATAGATAATCTCATCCACAATTTCGTCGTACATGTACAATGACAATAAAGAGCTATTCTATTCTATTCTAGTTCCATTTGCTAGCATGCTAAATTTTGATAATATCCACAAAGCTGAGGGTATTTAATCGGAAACCACAGTAAAAGACAGATTGAATATATCAATCCAATTCCCTCCAAGCTCAACACCACTTTATTTAACTCTAATGTTTCATATGTTTTACTATTATATATTGTTTATGATTGTAGTATGGCAGCAGAGGAACATGTAGGAGTGATTGCTGTACTGCTGATGCAGCTTACAGATAAGCAAAGAACACAAGTGTGAAGATATACTACAGCATCTTCAGAACGCTGAGAAACTTTCAGCTGTAGTACAGCAGCTGCCAGAGTTACGTCACTGCCTTTGAAACTGAGCTAGATAGCATCGCAAAGATGAACCAATCAGGACGAAGTCCCAACAACAACATGATATGCATGTTTGCTTTGCTTTGCTTTGGTTCATACGGTAGTGACAGCCAACATGAGGCTACAGTAGCTACAATACCCCACCTCCTCACCCAAAGGCATAATTTAGCATGGACTTCTTCTGCGTGACAGAAAACCTATTTCTCCTACTTTGAAGTTTTCCCTATCTTTGAAGTTTAGACTTTCATTTTGAGTCTTTACTTGCTGAGTCCATGTAAAGTATTCTGCTGTGCTATTCCCTAAAGCATGTGTGCTGTCTTTGTTCTCTGGCAGATCTTCTAAGGATGACAAAAGCTCGTTGTCTTTTTTGCAGCTCTTGAACCTGTGTGATGTTGAGCAAGCTCTGTATATTAGTCACACCACACATTACTGAGAGATCTCAAATACACACTAAGAAGAGGTGTTATTACTGCACCTTTGTATTGTGATATTTTCATCATTTCATATTAGCTTTTTCATTTTGTTCTTGATACATAGCAGTAAATCAGTCCACCAGCACTCACTTTAGTCAAGCTGTGTTGAGAAATCAACCTTTAATTAAAACCCTTATGCTATAATAAACACCTAGTTTTAAATGGCACACTGTATACAAGACATGCTAACTAGATATGTCAGATGGTGTCAGCTGATCCTTTAGTTGATGTGGGCTCAGCTAATCTGCCAGGTTTGCAGCTAAAATTAACTTTGTGGCCTGCCTGCCATAATAACACAGTGCCTGACTAACTGTTTTTGTATTATTTGAAAGTATAGCAGTTGCAGCAACTTCAGATATGCAATGGGTAAATTAATTTAAAGGAAGTGTTTTCACTAATCTTGAAATGGTCTGCAAAAAATCCCAACAACAAATACAGATCTATTCATAAAATATGCATAAAATAAATAATATATAGTGAAGAGGATCTTTAGTTTGCTACAGTAGCATTTATTAAAAGGTGTGTTAAATATGCTGGTTAAATTGCTGGTGATAGGTACTGGGTCAAATTTGATCCAGTGTCTTGTGGGTATTAAATACTTAGGTTAGTAGATACTAAAACGATAAATGGGTTATGGACACCCATGGACCATAAAAAGAAGCTTGCAGTACTCAAAATGTTAAAGCTGACTTTGATAGACAAGTGTCAGGACAAAGTGCATCCCAGCTTGCTGTGCATGGCTCTGTGTACCTCCAGACCATATGCCCACACTCAGCCTTGATCTTTTTCCTGTTTTTTGGAAATATTTCAGATTTATGTGGTACACATTTTTCTTTCTTTATTGTCCATTGGTGAGAAATACTAAGATGTTCTTATCCTGGTTCATACTGTGTTACCATTTTGTTAGAATCAGCCCGCATCTCCCTATTTAGACAACATGTCACAAGTATCTAACCACTGCAACTAACACATTTCAAAGGGTGCAACCTTTAATATGAAGTTACATGTTCTCAGCTCAGAGAGTGAAGAAAGTGTTTCGAGAGGAGCTGATGTTTCGCATGTAAACTATGGGCAACTTTAACAATCATGTGTAGTTCTGGTTGAGGAACACACAATTTTCCCTAGCGAGCAGAAGTTGCTACGGTGTGCACTGACTGACTAAATGGCTGGTCTGTATAAATTTGTAACTAAGACCTAAAAGAGCTACTCTTTTTTGCCTTATTTTCACTTTAATTAAAAAAAAATTATTGTATTTTTTGTTTTAGATGTAAGTCAATGATTAGGTTTACTCACTGAAAACGTCTTGGTTAGGATTATGAATGACAGATATGTTGGGTCAAGTAATACACAAGGATACCTTGTGTTTAAGCGAGTCAGTGGCTCTGACAAAATGATATACACACACACTTTTAAAATGGATTATGAGGAACTAATAATATTTATATAATATTTGTTGTCCCTTGCATTGCCTTTCCCACGTCAATAAAATCCATTTAACTACTACATGAAAACAGGGAGAGCAAGTGAGATAGATTCTTCACCTTAAGTACAAAATTAATTGGCAATGGATTATAACTGCACATTAAGACATCGTATGTTTCAGATGCCGGCAGCTTTCCCAAGGTCTCACACATACTGTGGTGCATTTATTCTTTTTAACAAATTACCATTTTCCATTAATGGTTCAGAATTAAAAGGACACTCTTTAAAAGCCTTGATAAACCATAAACTCCTACATTGTCAAAGCTTATATGCATGGCTTTTCTAGGAAAACCACTCAGGTGCTAAGCTACCCTCTACCGTAGAGGGTACCCTCACCCCTAAAAGAAAACAACAATGAAGAAAAAACTAAACAAAAATACAACTTGACATTGTGTTCTTTTTCTTTAAACTCTGCCTATGTTATGTCATTTACATTCCTACCTGCATTAGCCCATCTATTTTCATCATATTATTCCTGTCCTTTGTCGTTTCCCCTTTCCCAATTCCATTTTTGGACAAGTCATCAGCAAAGTCTTTTACTTTTCTGCCACTTTTAGCTGGTAGTGTGGGCAGAATATCAAGCTCTAAAAGGTAAAATTACTTCAACCACTAGCAAGTTGATTGCTCGTGGTTGAGGATGTTAAAAGGCACAAGGTGAATACTGAGAGCCTTAGGGACTGATGTGAAAATGTGAAAAAAGTCCCTTTAAAAAAGTGCACATTAAGACATAAGCTATATATGTATATCTATCTATTTCTATCTATTGTCACGGTCCAGCAGATCTGCCTGAGAAATTCTGCTTTGTTTTCTCTTCTTCCTCTCTTCCTCTCTCTCCCTCTCTCCCTCTGTCGCCTGGGCAGAGTTCATTGTGGGCTCCCACCTTTGGCCTACATACCTGGGAGATGATCAACACCTGCGTCTCATTCACTGGCCTCTACTAAAGGGAAGAAGCGAGACTGATCTTCGCTGGATCTTTGCTTGACCTGTGTCAGTGAAATCCTGGCTAGGACATTGCAGTCTAGTTCCCGTGGTTTTGCTTCTTGCGTTAACACATTGTTTCCCTGTATACAGACACCCTGGACCTGCCCTTGTTCCCTACAGAGATCCTGCTGCGAGAGAGGAGGGAGAGACTGGTGAGATACCAAGAGAGACTGAAGAGGATTGAGTGTTCCCCTGCTTTTCCCTGTGGATTCCCTGGAGCCCTGATCCCCGCACCCTGGTATTTAGCATTTTGTCACTGTCACACATTTCACCTGGTGTTTGTGAATAAACCCTCTGTTCTTCCTTTGAGCAAAGGAGTCCTGCGTTTGAGTCCCTCCAGTTACTGTAACATCTAAACACTGTGAAGAAGGATCTTAGAGAAGCAAGTATTGCTGCCCACTGTACTGAAGATCTATAAGCAAAATATGTAAAAGACATGCTGGTGTGTCCATTTCATGCTTTACCTATCCAAAATGTGAAATGTACACACATGCTGAAGTTGCAGAGAGCTGCAGTAACAGCAGAGAAAGATATTTTATTTCAAGCCAACATGAAAATAATCACTGGAAAGAATTTAAACAGATATAATTAGCACATTTATTTGTAAATACATATTAGCTGCCTAGCTTAATCATTCACAGCGATTAAGGACCACGGAATGTACTTCATACATTTTTTGCTCATTACAGACTTTGTGGATTTTAACTATACTATCTCCCCATGCTGGTAATGCAAATTCTGCATGCAGTTAAGCAACTTCTTCATACACTGAAAAAAGTCTAACATGCAGTCATTCATTCAATCTAATAAGTGCCATTCAAAACAGAATAAAATCATTGATTTGATTGTGAAACCCTTTCTTTTTGCATTTTAAAATACCACTTTTGATTTGGATGAAACTAAATATCTGCACAAAGGACACAACGCAAAGTTTCTGATTTCTCTCAAAACATATATTTCTTTTCATGTTGAACAGATAATATCTTTAATTTGAGTCAAAGTGATTTGCACTTGAACACGCCCACCAGAAATAGACCGGGACCCATTTTTATTCTGCATGGCTGCTGGAAACATCGTGTCACATCTTTGATTAATTTCATCTGAAAATAAACGTAAGTAAAGCCAAGTGTGTTACAAAAGCTTTTATAATTTGTATTGCCAAAATTGCAGAAAATAACCCCATTTAAGCTGGGTCGACAGCCACCCCCAATTTTTGCATGATTGTAGCTGCTAGCTACAAGCTAGCTAGCTATCCGGCGCGACGTTAGAACTGGTTACCAGCAACCGACCATCACAGTTGGGAATGCAAGTTTGGCAAAAAGCCGTTTTTTTTTTACCAGTATACTAACTAGCTAGCGTTACCACGATGCATCGGTGGTGGATACAGCTAGCTAGCATAAGTTCATAGTTCATAACATTCATAGTATAACTCCGTGCTCCGCTTCGTTTGAATTTTTCTGGTGAGCTCGCGGTTTCTAGACACAAGCTTGTGTTTGTGAGCGCACGTTTGTCTCTGTCTCTCTTCATATAAATATCTGTGTGTTATGTGTGTGTACACCGAGCGCAAAAGATAATTATTAATGTGCATGATTTAGAGACAGAAATAACAAGCCAGCATATAAGATCAATGACATCCCAGATAGCAAGCAGACATTGAACAGATGTTGATTTTCCATCTGAACCATCAGAATCGTCATGCTTGAAATGTCAACACAAAACCAATGTTGAAACAACATTGAAATACTGATGAAACCTGACACTGACATTGAAATAACATTGATTCACTGTTGTTCTGTCATCGTTGATTGTTGATCTATTTATAGTTGACAAGGTGACAACAATCACGTTGAAAAACCATTGATTTATGGTTTCGCGGGAAATTAAAGCTGCTATCACTTGGACTATTCCATAGCCCCCCCTCTCACAGTGGTACATCCCTTCAGGTAACCATTGTCTTGTACAGTAGAGCGGGACATTAGATTTACTCTCAGCGGAATTGACCGGAGAAGGCATCAGTTCATGCACTACACTGGCCTGCACCACGATTAATATAAGGTAAGAATGAATGACTTTTGTTCTATTCGTTATTTCCACGGTTGCATTTGAATAACAGTAAAAAACAAACAAACTTGTTAATGTAAAGTTTCGGACAAAATGTGGGAGCCCGAAATTGTGTCTACTTTCATCTTACAATCCGGCAACAAATAAATTGCACTGCGAACAAAGTCAACAAAGAAAACATTTTCGTTTCATACTTTTCCGTTATATTCCCTTACAAAGCTAGCTAGCTAGCTTTAACGCTTCGAGGGTTCCTTTGTTCTTGCCGTCGCCTCGGCGCTTGACCCAGACTTTCGCTCTGCAGTTGCTTTTTAGCATAGTACTACAAAAAATTGTAAATCTGTGATATATGATTGATAAACGTAAAGGTAACTGTATAAATGTGTTCAATGACTTTGTTACTTTTAATGATTGGAGAGCACCCGCTTCGATTCGCACTCAATTCAAACTTTACGTTGCACGCTCACCTAACTTTACGTTGCACGCTCACCTAACTTTACGATGCACGCTCACCTACCTTGCGTTTGCACCTTTTGTCCACACGTAAACTGCGTTTTATTATTTATTTATTAGTTTTTCGCCTCTCACTGCTTAAGCCATTAATCTTTCTGGAATTGTTTTTTTAAACAGATGCGACCTCACAAAAGATATTAGCTATGCTGTCAGACCTGACGACAGCTGTTAACGAACTCCGTGAGGAGGTCAGAGCCATCCGCCATCCCTGCTGAAATGAATCGGTAGATGCTGGGGTACTGCCTCTGGATTTGCCCTTGCACAACATTGAGGAGCTAAACAATGCAGAGGCAGCTCTTCAATCATAAGAGGCAAATAAGGCAATGGTAAGTATATAAAGGTTATGTACACTTTGTAACTATAAAGTGTAATAGCTGTCAGATGTGATTTAAATACATAACAACGGCCTGTTGATTAAACACACAAGCACTTGCATACACATTTAAGACATGAGACACGCTAATTCCATCTCTTAAAATGTGTCTATAGGTGAGACGCTTTGCCTTGATTGGAGGGACCACACTGGAGGTGCGAGTCCGCCGTGTAATGGCTTATGCCATTACAAACGAGCTGGCCTCGGTACTCAACTGGGCAGGGAAAAAAACCAAGGACCAGACAAAGCAAAAAATGGCATTTAAAGATACAGCGCTCTGCAAATGCATATATGGTGGTAAGTTTTACAGTTTTTTTGCTATATTACTTTGTCTTTCTTAATAACAAGACTTTCATGTCCGGTTAATCTGGAGATGGAGTCTTTGGTCTTTGGCTTGTTTAGTCCTCGGGTTGTAGTTGTACAGCCCGAGGACCCCATGTTTATTTTGTTTTAAAGGCTACACGGCACACCATGCTAAGACTTATCACTTTTTCCGCTCATAGCTCTTTGGGAATCAAATGCGGCAGTTTGCAGATTTACGCCTGGTGACTTTCATGTTTATCAGCCTAGGAGTTTACATACTTTCTCCCCGCTGAAGACAGTTAACAAGAGCTTATTCATGTGCTCTAATTCACTTTTTGTGTTTGTGTGTGTGTATTTTTTTCCTAGATGGCCTGACGCAGCAGTTAGGGGCAAACTCTATGTCCGAGTTTGTCTTTGCACAAGCAGTGCAGAAATGGCTCCGATACGCCCCAGATCGTATGGGTATGGGTGGTGCAGGACGCACATCATGCATCCCCATCCCAGAGTAAAAAATTACAAACTTCTGTGAAACATATAAATGTAAATAGGAAACTGTCTTTTAATAAAGTATTTAGCAAACGAAACATGCCTATTGACCTTTTTTTTGTTTATTTTTTTTCTCTGTTACATCACATGCAATGCTTTCTTATTTTAGGATATTAATATTGACATGATACATTGTGAGACATTTGTTGTTGTTTTTTTTAATAAAGGGTGTCCAATTTGAGGAATAAGTACAATTATGTGTTTAGGTGGTTTAAGTATTGATGGAAACATGCAGTAGTTTAGTAATGGTTAAAATACTTATAAAGAAAGGTAGATTTCCAGTCATGATTTAACTGTTGTTTTAATAAAAAGCAACTGTGCGAAAGAGGTGGAAAATCAACACCATAGCTCAACAGTGTTTCAATATCAGAATCTGACATTGTTTCAATGTCAGGTTTCAACATTGATTCAACATCAAAACCTGACGTTGTTTCAACATTAAAAAAGGGTGCAAGAGTGACGTTAGGTCAACGTCACACTTCAACGTTGGTTCAATGACATCGCCTGATATTGACTCAACGTTGTTTCAATGTTTCCTTGCTATCTGGGATAAGACTAATTCCTTCAATTGACTTTCAGGCGTGGCTCGGAAAAATGTGCATTTTCTGAAGAAATTTTAATTTTAACAGCAAAAAATTGACCCTATGCCAAACTTAGTCGCTAATGGCTGGTCTGTAGACTGTTTGGTAAACCTAAATCAAATTATAGTACTAGCTTTTTATAAGGATGTGTATGTCATGTTACGTATTTCTTGGTTTTTCTATGTTATGTGTTTTATAGAGAAGTAACATTATTCTTTTTTTTCTGTATGCTTTCAGAACCACAGATCGCTCCATCCATTCCATGGCTGAAGCATACATTTTCATTTAATCTGAACAGGTATCATTTTGCATTTACACTGCACATCCTTTTTAAACATTTCATAATAATCTAGACCCTCCCTCATTATCCTCTCATTCACCTTGCTGATGTGTTGGCACTATTGTGTGCAATAATTGCTCTCTCGGCTTCACCCAGGTGTGTGCTCAGTGCTGGTTGTGTAGGGAGATGTGCCCCATTTCCCCTTTTCTAGTCTTCGTAATTGAAAAACACTCTGAAAATCACTTTTGTAGTAGTAAGTAATATCGCTATTGCATTAGTTACATCCGTTGTGTGAGTTAGTAAGAGATCCTTGTCCACTAATTTCCTCTGTCCAGTTCTAAATTTAGCAACATTTTCTATGGAGGGCAAAGGGAACATTTCATTTTGGTTGTGTCCTGTTATTTTGGAGTGTAACTACTTAAAGAGTAACTGAAGCCTAACAACTTGTTTTGCTTAGAAACTGTTATAATGGGTTTTTACAATGCAATCTTTCAGTTTTGGGCAGTTTTTGACATTTCTGTGTAAACTTGTTAAATTCTACCCTTTTTGGTCTAACTCTTACACATGGTTTACATTGGCCACAGGAACACTTCGAAGTGGTGCGCTTAGGAAAATCATACACTGTCAGCTGCTCCGCTGTTCACACCAGATGCATATTTCTCCACAACGGTCCAAAAGCGCTTCTGTTCATCTGTTTATTCAGAGCTAAAACCCCCCCCCCACACATTTACTATTATTACTCAAAGCCAGTAACTGGCTTTGAGTAATAAAATACCTGTTTGAGACCAACCACTTGTCATTCATTCGGAAGCTACATTCATTTATATTTTTCCAAAATGATTTGGCGACCCCAAGAATTATCTCGTGACCCCAATTGGGGTTGGGACCCCAAGGTTGCGAATGTGTCTTAGAGACGATGCTGGTGACTGGCATGTACCGCTGACGTAGGCATGAACTGCTTTCAGCCAATCACAAAATTCAAATGCAATAGCCACCTTTCAACCCTAAGAGGGCAGCACTAAGACATTTTTAGACCAAAAAGTGTAGAATTTAACAAGTTTACATGAAATTGTAAAAGAAATGCCCAGTAACTGAAAGGTTGCATAGGTAAAGACTCACTAATACAGTTTATAAGCAGAAAAAAGGTGTTTTGAGGGTAAATTGCTGTTTAAGTAGTGCGACGTGTCAATCACAGCTCAGCCTGCCACCCACATGAATGCTGGTCCATCAGGCACCGCCCCCTTCTGAGGCATTTCTTCAAACAGAGTTTGACTAGGGATGTAATCTTGGGGGGGAATTACTCTCAACACAAAAAGGAAAAGCCCTCCATTATTTTCTCATTCTCATACTGATGGAAGGGGGTGGTCAAATAAATTGTCATTGCAGCAGATGGACAAATTCATTTTTGGAATTCTATATATCGAACCAATACAAACATTACCTGTTTGGGAATTTAATATATTCCCTTTGTTTCCTCAGTTATCGGATGTGGAAATGCAAGGATTGCAGCCTGTCATTTTCAGGAAAATCTGAGCTACTACAACATTATCGACTTGATCATCGGTTTCGTGGCAGGCACCGTCCTTACCCATGCATCCATGAAAATTGCCCCTGTTCATCCAGGACATGGAACGGTCTACAAAAACATCCAGCTAGGAACCATCTTTCTCAGGAGTCCACACAAAAAGCCTCTTCATTCAAGTGCTACATTTGTGACCACAATCAGCTTTCCACAGAGTATGATTTTTTTCAACATATCAATCAACATTTTAAAAAAAATGAACTTGTCTCTTGTATGTTTAATGGTTGCTCATACAAAAGCAATATTTATGGCAGTTTCAAGACCCATAAATGGAGAAAACATAATTCATGCACTGTTAAAGACTTTAAAAGTGGAATATTTGTCACATCATCTATCAGCTGCTATCCTACAGACTCATTGAACTCTGAATTGGATGAGCCAACCATCACAGACTCAAGAGATTTTGAAAAGGAAGTTGAACTGAAATTAGCTTTAAGATTCGCAAACTTAATTGTGAACTTAACACTGCACAGTAGTGTGTTTGCATGCATGTGTGCATGTGTATGTGCACATGCATGTGCATGTGTGCTTGGTTATTTTGCTTGGTTGGCCTGCAGTGGTATTCTACATTCAAAAATTATAAGAACACCCATTTGAAAGGGAGATTTAAGTTGATTTCATTGATACATGTGTAGATTTTTTTTTACATTGTACAGGCACAGTGCACATCTAAACGTTTTTGAGTACTTGCAAATTGGTTTAAAAAGAGTTTTTATAATGGTTTTATGCCAGTTTTAGACACTGTTGCAGGTTTTATACTGGTTTTCAAAAGATTGCAGGTTTTATACTGGTTTTCAAAAGATTGCAGGTTTTATAAAACAAACATTTCTCTAATCATTTCTGCCGTAGCACTAAATCTGTATATTACTAATCCTCTCTATTGATTATAGTTAAAATGGTTTGGAACAATAAATAATTTTGAAATAATTGGTTGGCCATCTGTCTTGTTTTTTATAGGAAATGCAGAGCATTTTTGAACTGAAATAAAATGAAATGTAAAAAATATAGTTTGAATATATGTAAATCAATTACCTGGCTTCAACACAAACATATTAGTTCATGTTAATTTGGTTCGATGTGAATACATTAGGTTGGTTAAATTTCAATATATTAGCTTGGTTCAATTAAATTAAATTAAATTAAAATATGGTTCTATGTAAAAAAATCAATTTGGATCAATGCAAAATTTAAAGTTTCAGTCAAGTCTAGTAATATTGTTTATATCAACATAAAAGTATCAGGTCATATCAAGTGACTCAATTTGGATTCTATGAAGTCAAATATTTTGGATGTGACAATTGGACATCATTTTTTTTAATTTGAGTAGGGTTATTCTTTTTACAGTGTATGTGTCCATTCCATGTTTTGGAGAGGCAAAGTGTGAAATGGACACGGTGGACATGCGTGTCTATTACACATTTTGTCATGATACTGGGTTGCTATAAGGCCATTTCCAGACAATTTGAAATCCATCATTCTACAGTGTGAAAGGCTATTCACAAGTGGAAAACATTCAACACAGTTGCGATTCTTATCAGGAGAGGATTGTATAAGTATAGGATATTTGGAAGAGTTGCCAGGAAAATATTTTTTCCTCTGAAAAGGAAAAGGGCTTAGGTTTATATCTGAACAAACCACTCGCAGAATGGTGTATTTGAACAGGACCAGAGGGGGAATGTTTGGCCATAATGCACAGTGTCCTTTTTAGCAAGAATGAAAGACAGAATATCAGCACATTGCATCCACAGGAACTGGGAAGCTTGCAGTCATTAAGTTGGCCACATATTTCTCTGCATACCAAAGTATTCTCAAACCATTTATAAGGCCAACTGTCCAGGAGCTAAGCCTTGGTCCAAACTGAGTTCTGATCCAAAGCACACCAGCAACTCTACAACTGAACTGCTTAAGAAAGAAAAGAGTAAAGGTGTTTCAAAGTCCAGACCTCAACCCAATTGACATGATGTGTCAGGACCTTAAAAGATAAGATAAGATAAGATAAGATAAGATAAAACTTTATTAATCCCTCGGGTGGGTTCCTCTGGGAAATTTGTTTTCCAAAAAGCACAGCACCGACAGAAGTTACAGAGTTAAGAATATTATATATATATATATATATATATATATATATATATATATATATATATATATATATATATATATATACACATACATACATACATATATACACACATATATAAATACAAAGACATATATAGATAAAATATACAAAGGGGATAAATAGAATAAATAGGAATAAAATAAAAATAAAAATACAAGTGAATTGCACATTTCAAGTATGGAGTCTATTGCACCGCTGATTATTAACAAAAAGTATTGCACAAAAGGTAATTGCACAGTGAAGTGGAGAGGCACTACAGCTTATTTGTTCCCCCCTCCTTTGTCCTCCTGTTTCCCCTCCCTCTCCCCTCCAGAGAGGAGTTAAACAGTTTGATGGCGTGTGGGACAAAGAAGTTTTTAAGTCTGTTGGTTCTTGTCTTTGGGAGAAGCAACCTGTCACTGAACAGACTCTTCTGGTTGTTTATGGCCGTGTGCAGAGGATGCCCAGCATTGTCCATAATGTCCAGCAGTTTCTTTAGTGTCCTTTTCTCTGCCACTGACACCAGAGTGTCCAGCTTCATGCCGACCACAGAGCCAGCCTTCCTGATCAGTTTTTCCAGCCTGGATGAGTCCTTCTTTGCTGTGCTGCTCCCCCAGCACACCACAGCATAGAACAGTACTCCAGCAACCACCGACTGGTAAAACATCCTCAGGAGCTTCCTGCAGATGTTAAAAGACCTCAGCCTCCTGAGGAAGTACAGTCGGCTTTGGGCTTTTTTGTACAGGTGCTCTGTGTTGCATGACCAGTCCAGTTTATTGTCCACCCACAGCCCGAGGTACTTGTACTTGTTGACCACCTCCACCTCCTCCCCCTCTATCTGAACCGGCAGTGGACCTGCTCTGGACCTCCCAAAGTCCACAACCAGTTCCTTAGTCTTTGAGGTGTTGAGTTGCAGGTGGTTTGTGTGACTCCATGCGACAAAGTTCCTCACCAGACTTCTGTACTCCTCTTCCTGATCATCCCAGATACACCCCATGATGGCTGTGTCGTCTGCAAACTTCTGAATATGGCATAATTCAGAGTTGCAGCAGAAGTCAGAGGTGTACAGGGTGAAGAGAAGAGGGGACAGCACAGTTCCCTGTGGTGCTCCTGTGCTGCTGACCACAGTGTCAGACGTGATGTCCTTCAGCCTGACGTACTGTGGCCTGTCGGTGAGGTAGTCGGAGATCCAAGCCACCAGGCAGGGGTCCACCTCCATCCTGTTCAGTTTCTCCTGGAGCAGACAGGGCCGGATGGTATTAAAGGCACTGGAAAAGTCAAGAAACAGGATCCTGACCGTGCCTTTTCCCCCATCGAGGTGTGAGTGGGCTCTATGCAGGAGGTACAGGATGGCATCCTCCACTCCGACACCCGCCTTGTAGGCGAACTGTAGTGGGTCCTGGGCATGTTGTACCTGTGGTCGGAGGAGGTTGAGGAAGAGCCGCTCTAGAGTCTTCATAAGATGTGATGTCAGTGCCACCGGTCGGAAGTCATTCAGCTCATTGGGCCGGTTCCTTTTGGGGACCGGGACGATGCAGGATGTCTTCCATAGGGCGGGCACTCTCCCCAGTCGCAGACTGAGATTGAAGACTCGTTGTAGCGGCTCCCCAAGTTCAGCAGCACACGCCTTTAGCATCCTCGGACACACCTTGTCCGGACCTGCTGCCTTTCTGGGGCGAAGCTTCCTCAGTTGTCTCCTGACCTGATCCACTGTGACACTGGGAGATGATTGGAAGGAGGGGGGGGGGAAGATGTCCTGCTGCTGAGAGAGGGATTGGAGGAGGGGGGTGTCATCATAGTGTCAGGAAGGGGGGGAAGCAAGGGAGGTAGGAGAGTGGGGAGAGGGCTCTGTAGTAAAGGTGAGGGTGAGGGTGGGGGGGTTGTGGGCTGGTCAAACCTGTTGAAGAAGTTGTTGAGTTCGTTAGCCTTCTCCACAGTCCCCCCCACTGTGCTTTTCTTGGTGTTTTGGCCTGTGATGGTTTTCACACCATTCCAGACCTCCCTCATATTGTTCCTCTCCAACTTCTGCTCCACCTTCCTCCTGTAGGTGTCCTTTGCTTCCCTCAGGCAGCGTTTCACCTCCCGCTGTGCTGCTTTCATCTCCTCCTTCACTTTGCTCCTGAAAGCCTTCTTCTTCATGTTGAGGACAGCTTTGACTTCCTGTGTTATGTTGAGAATAGACTCCTTGATATAGATCAGAGTTAAAGAGAATATAGTTTGTGATTGCTCGCAACATTATAATATTGCGGTTAATGAGTGTAAGAATACAAAATAGAAAATAGGCCTGGGATGGGAACAAAGAACTGAGGTGCAAGGACAATCAACCCCCACCCCCAGGGCATGAAACAAAGAACTGAGGGTGAGGGGCAGACAAAGGGCAAATGGGCACTACCATAAAAGGAGATGGGGGTCAGGGTGTCAGCACCCTTGGCCACTGTAATAGTGTATTTCCATTGTGGGGGTGTTTACTGTAGGGGGGAGGAGACCAGAGGTTATAACTGTAACTGTTGTGTGGAGTTCTTTAGATCAGCCTTTAGCATAGGACTGCATAGGAATGCAGTGTGCTGATCTCCAGATGCATCTGTAAGAATAATGGGTAATAAAAGGATTGTGTAAAACATGGAAACATCTCAGAGTGATCTCTACCAGGACCAAAAGAATCGCAGAGACCGGCGTTGTCTCAACAGTTACCCACGGTTTGTTATTAGGGTAACACCGTACCGTCTTAGCAGGGGCGTCCGTGTCCACACAAAAGTTGAGGTAGTCAGTGTGTCGCCCCCTCTATGTCCTCACCATGTGGGCTCAGAAGCACGTCCCAGTCTGTGGTGTCATAACAGTCTCTCAGAGCATCCTCCTTTTCTGGGGTCCATCTCCTGATGGAGCGTGTTGTGACAGGCTGCCTTTGGACGAGGGGTGTGTATTGTGGCTGTAGGTAAACCAGGTTGTGGTCTGACTTCCCTAGTGGGGGGAGGGGGGTGGCTCTGTATGCATCTCTCACATTAGCATACAGTAGGTCAATTGTCCTGTTGCTCCTTGTGGGACAATTCACAAACTGGTGAAAAGCAGCCAGAGTAGAATCCAGTGTGGCATGATTAAAGTCTCCAGATATAATAATGAAAGCCTCGGGGTTTTGTGTCTGAAGTCTTGCTGTGACTGTGTGTATTTTCTCACAGACAGCTGTTGCGTCGGCCTTCGGAGGGATGTAAACACACACACAGATCACATGACTAAACTCCCGAGGTAGATAATATGGCCGCAAGCTAACAGCTAGCAGCTCCAGGTCCGGACGGCATACCGAAACTTTAACGGAGACGTGTCCGGGGTTGCAGTATCTGTTGTTAACGTAGACAATGAGTCCCCCACCTCTGCTTTTTCCGCTGGCCTGCGTGTCCCTATCGGCTCTCACGGATGTGAAACCGCATAGGTCTACGTTAGCCTGTGGCGTTAGCTCGGTTAGCCACGTCTCCGTGAAGATAAACAAACTGCACTCACGGTATAGTCGGTGGTTGTTCAGAGCACACAGTTCGTCCATTTTATTCGGTAGCGAGTTCACGTTGCCCATTATCACTGTCGGGATTGATGGTTTGAATCGCCTCCGGTGATCCGCTTTCCTCGCTCCGGCCTTGCAGCCTCTGTAGCTCCTCTTTATCTCAGCCGGGATGTTGTGTCGCATGCCGGTCTGTCCCTTTGTTCTTAGAGCCAGCAGCTCCGCTCTCGAGTAGATGAAGGAGCTGGTTCCAGAAGTTTTAAAAAGTGCATTATCCATCTTGTATCGCTATATCTAAGAGGTAGAAGTACAGTAACTAGAGGAAGGTGAAATAAAGTTTGAAAGCCTAGTCTAAAAAAAGTTAAGAAAAAGTGCGGTGTTGCAGAGCTACTTGGAAAGGCTGCCGTCACTCCAGCGCCATCTTGGAGCCAGAGCTCTGGTGAAAGAGCTCTGCAAAGAAGAGTAGGCAGAATTCCTCCACTGTGACGTGAGAGACTAATAAAGTTATACAGAACATGATTGCTTCAAGTTATTGTTGCTAAAGGTTGTTCAACATGCATCAGACACTGCTTCTGTATTTTGGCATAGATTTTGTATTTCAATTTTTTTCTTAGATTTTTTTTATTATCAATATTTAGTATAAAACTCATTTACTTAAATCTTTTTAAGTAAATAAATAAGTAAGTAAATTTATTTTAAATTAATTTAATTTCAAAGACTTAGCTTAACACTTACAAAAGGTATATTACATATTTTAATAACACAGGTTATGGTTTAGTGTTTTCATCAAAATTTTCCATCCCCTCAATGCCAAATACCTTGTACCATATACCTTGGAAATAAGTAGTAGTGGCATGAAGGATATCTGACATTTACATGAAAAGTAGGATGCTTAGTAAATTAAACAGCAAGCAGTCTGATACTGTGATGATAGACAAGGAGGAAACTTTAGCTTTTCTTTCATCGTTTCCTGGGTGTTCGAAGTCGTGTCTTTTCATCAACTATCAATAATCCAAGACCTAAAGGCCTTAATTCTAGTGTTCCTTAATGTGTAATGGCAATGCACAGACACTGAAGAAAACAATAAACATGATAAGGGATGTGTGATGAAATGTGGATGGCTCATAGAAAATTATTATTAGTCTATAACATAGGTGTCAAACTCTGGCCCGCGGGCCAAATTTGGCCCGCAGCCTAATTACATTTGGCCCACAAAGCCATACCAAATTACTATTAGAGCTGGCCTACTGGTATTATGCAGCTAATATATATATTGTTTAGTATTAAGCTTTGCTTGTTCCATATTCACTTTTTCAGCAAAACGTGTTTGAGTCCATAAGAAAAGATTCATTCTTATATCTGGAGGAATAAATATATTTCAATAAATATTAACGTTAGCCCACGACTTTGTTCCAGTTTTGAATTTTGGCCCACTGTGTATTTGAGTTTGACACCCCTGGTCTATAATGTTAAAGTGGATTATGAACAGTCATATTCCTCATGCAGAACATGTTTGATGACCTGCATAAAGTCTGCCCCATTAACATTTTTTAGATTAAGATGGAAGCCTGTTTTTATGGACAATAAATACATTGCTGAGAATAAAAAATTCAGTCATAAATTCATCATAACAGTGGCTTTCCTGGAATAATTTCAACACTGCATGATTACGGATCAATGTGATTCTAGTATTTATGGTGTATTTATTTATTTAGAAACATACACCCCAATGAAGACTTTCTTTCGTATGGAGTCCCGCAGGAGACATGGGGACAAAAAGGACAAAACTTTTTGTCCTTCTCGCAAAACAAACTCGGGATCTCACAAAACAAACTCGGGGTCTCACAAAACAAACTCGGGATCTCACAAAACAAACTCGGGATCTCGCAAAACTTTTGTGAAATCTCGCAAAAGTTTTAGCCGCATTCTTCCCGTTAGCTTCGAGCTAACGGTCGAGACCTACTACAGCCGGGAGGAACACCGCTTTCCCGGCACATCGTGCCTTGACCTCCCGGTCGGCTTCGAGCCGGCGTCCGAAGAACGCGGCTAAAACGTTTGCGAGATCTCGTAAAAGTTTTGCGAGATCCCGAGTTAGTTTTGCGAGATCTTGCAAAAGTCCGTCTTAATTTTTTTTTCTCCCATGTCCCCTGCGGGGCTCCGTACTTTCGTGTACTAGTATAATTAGATATTAAATAGAAAGAGGGTGAGAGATTAAAACAGTTTACTAGAGCGTAACATAATGTAATACAGAAAGAAGAAGAAAACAGCTACATTGCAGCAATACTAATCATTGAAACTGTAATTTTATTCATCCATCCTGCAGACACAGCTGTGCCTAGCTTATATTTTATGTTTACATCTTTTTGTTTTTGGATTTAACCATAATTAAATAATTCATTTTTGCTGTTTGCTTTGTGCAGTCTTTTTCCAGTCGATAAAATGAAATAAAATTGAATTTAACTGAATTGGAAATTAGAGCAGTCCTTAAACATTCCTTTCCTGACTTTGTGAAATGAAGTGCAACAAATGATTATTTTGTATTGTGAATTACTGAATTGATATTAACTAAAATCGTAAATGGTAAATAAATAATGAAAAAATAATTTCAACAGGAATATTCTCTTATCTAAAATCAACATTTAAGTTTAAATGTACTATATTAAAATATAACACACGCAGAACACACAGTACTTTTCTTCATTTTTCTTATTTTTGGTTGAGAGAGACGACGCTTGTTGGCATGGAGGATGCCAGTGTTTTTTTCCTGAGAAATGTTTACACATTTTTCTGAGTCATCAAAAACAATCTGACTTTCATTAGTAACTTTAATGCTGTTCTATAGGCTGAAGCACCTATTTTTAGTTTTTAACAACAGGGTTTAGGATCACAATCTTTGTGTTTAATTAAAAGAGAGTCCCACTGTGTTTTGATTAGTGGTACTATGGCTCACTCTATTCCTGCTAATTACTAGTGCAATTGTGTTTCCATTGATAGCCAGTTGGTCATCAATCTTCCTGTATCCTTTTTTTAAACTTTAAGAAGTCACATGATCACCTGAGATTTCAGCAATATTAACAAGCAAACGACTCATCAAACATTTCACAGCTTAGCAGTCATTATTTGTAATGTTGACACATTTTCATGTAACTGGTAACCCAAAAGGGACAATACATCATCGTAGAATTTCTTTTCTGTTTAGTCATTGTGGATCAGCAACAGGGCCTTTAAAAATATGTCTATATGTCTGTGCATCGCATTCTGAACTTATTTATTTATGCCTCTGGGCATTCACAACCTGCTGGTTAATCAGTAACACCTGACAGCAAAAAAGTTCTGGTTGCCTGAAAAGCTGGTGGAGATTTGAAGAAGAGTAGAGCACCTCTCACCAAAATTAGATGTAAATATATGACTTTTTTATCTAGATGTCATGTTAGTGACAATATTCAGTTTATTTTTAAAAAGATAAGACAAGATAACTTTTTCATGACCTAAATGTGTTTGAAAACGTTAGTTGTTTACATTTGCATTGGTAACCAGAAAACTACCCGTATTTTAGTACATTAATCAGTAACATCTTAGTGTTTTAAAGAGTAGACAGTTCATGAATACTGAATACATGAATTAAGAGCCTCTTTAGACAAGGAAAGAAAATCACCAGTTTGATGAAAATTGTTTTCGTAAAGACAGTCCCAGGAAAAAAGAAGCAAGAGTACTCTCTCCTGCAGACTTCATTAGCATGAACAGTCTCAGAAAATCAATAGTCAACAGCAGTGTTGATTAGAACCAAGCGCAATGCCTCCGGGCACTGATGTAGGTTCCATTAATGTTAATGTGTGCCCAGAATCAGCTGTTGGGTGCAGACTCTGTGAATCAGAACATAGGAGCAAACTGCTTTGGCTTAGAAATATAAGAGAGGGACAACATCTCTGTTTAAAAGAAATTCATTAGGACAGCAGTTACTTGCATGGTACTCACAACATTACACTCCAGCAGAACACACGTTAAGGTTCTTTAGGAGTGTTTGACTTTGAAGAAGCTGTATCACAATCAGAACTAGAATCAGAATCATCTTTATTTTTGCAAAACTCTTACTAATCATTTCACTTTACATCCCATCTGCAAGTGTCAGAACAGGAATTCGACTGCAGTTCAATTTCGTCTTGTGCATGCAATGCATTATTTTAAAAATAGGCAGTATGTGCAATATACATCAGTCATTGTCATGGCAGCGCCTTATATATCACTTGAGCAGCAAATCACACCTTGACTCATGTGATGAGGCACATGAACGACTCTCTTAAGGGACAACTCCCAGTAGAGCTTAAATACCTGGGAATCTGAAGAACTGACGAAGCTTATCCAATGAGAGGTGAAACGTCTTGAAGAAACTTAAAGAAGTCCAACCACTTTTCTTTTCAAGCTCCTTAAATTAAAAGGTTTGCAGTTTATAAGAAAAGACTCCAGGTGAGAACTACATGACCTTCCTAACACAGTCACATCAGTACACCAGCCTTTATTGATTTAGAAGCAGATTTCGCGTACTCTTGTTTTTGCCGAGAGTGCTGCCCTGTAATCTGCTCAAAAAACAAAACAAAAAACAACCTGCTGGTCTCAATAACTATAACCCTAGTGAGATGGTTTGGAATGCATTTGACTGCAAAGTAAGTAAAACCAGCAACTAGTGTATAAAATGGCTACATATAGTAACTACAGTATATATATATATATATATATATATATATATATATATATATATACATATACACACATATACATATACATATATATGTATATATATATATGTGTATGTGTATAAAACAACGCCCAGCACGCCCCTGCGGGCGGTTTATCCTTCAAGCTCGGGTCCTCTACCAGAGGCCTGGGAGCTTGAGGGTCCTGCGCAGTATCTTAGCTGTTCCCAGGACTGCGCTCTTCTGGACAGAAATCTCCAATGTTATTCCCGGGATCTGCTGGAGCCACTCGCCTAGCTTGGGAGTCACCGCACCTAGTGCTCCGATTACCACGGGGACCACCGTTACCTTCACCCTCCACATCCTCTCGAGCTCTTCTCTGAGCCCTTGGTATTTCTCCAGCTTCTCGTGTTCCTTCTTCCTGATATTGCTGTCATTCGGAACCGCTACATCGATCACTACGGCCGCCTTCTTCTGTTTGTCTACCATCACTATGTCCGGTTGGTTAGCCACCACCATTTTGTTCGTCTGTATCTGGAAGTCTCACAGGATCTTAGCTTGGTCATTCTCCACCATCCTTGGGGGCATTTCCCCCACAGTCCCCCATAGTATACAGGAACATCTGCATAGTATACAGATGTTCCTGTATACTATGCCGGCCACTTGGTTATGGCGTTCCATGTATGCCTTTCCTGCTAGCATCTTGCACCCTGCTGTTATGTGCTGTATTGTCTCTGGGGCATCTTTACACAGCCTGCACCTGGGGTCTTGCCTGGTGTGATAGACCCCAGCCTCTATGGATCTTGTGTTCAGCGCTTGTTCTTGTGCTGCCATGATTAGTGCCTCTGTGCTGTCTTTCAGTCCAGCTTTGTCCAGCCACTGGTAGGATTTTTGGATATCAGCCACCTCCTCTATCCGCCGGTGGTACATACCATGCAGGGACCTGTCCTTCCATGTTGGTTCCTCGTCTCCCTCCTCTTTCTTGGGTTTCTGCTGCCTGAGGTATTCACTGAGCACTCGGTCAGTTGGGGCCATCTTCGTGATGTATTCTTGGATGTTCGTTGTCTCATCCTGATATATATATGTGTGTGTGTGTGTATATATATATATATATATATATATATATATCTATATATATATATATATACATATATACATATATGTATATATATATATATATATATATATATATATATATATTAGGGGTGCAACGATACTCGTATCGATATTGAACCGTTCGATACAGTGCTTTCGGTACGCATATGTATCGAACAATACAAAATTTTTTATTTATTTTATCAACTTTCCTTCTGACGGTGCTGTCTGTGTTGAGCGCTCAGTGGATCTGTGCTCGACAGTGCAGCCTAGGCGGAGTAGTCGAACGCAGATTCACTGAGCACAGGGCAAGCTAGCAGACAGAAGTTAAGCTCTCCTTGCAACATGGCAAATTGAACCTCCCCCACCCTCATTCAGATCTGGCGTTTGGAACTATTTTGGTTTTCATGTGAAGTATGACCCTGAAGGTAAGCGTGTCATGGACTAAAGTAAAACAGTATGTTGGATGTGCCAGCAATGCTCAATTACATGGGTGGGAACTAGTGTGTTAGCGCAGTTAGCTGTTAATGTGTTGGCCGTCCAGCCCCACGCACGGGGCGATCCGCGGTAGCTCGTTAACGGAGATTTGCCGTGTTGTGGCGTTAACGTCATTTCAATGAGATTTACGCTGACAGCACTAGTGGGAACACAACGAATATAACTGCACATTTATGCTGACATCATCCTAGTGCAAAGACAAGTGGAAGCAGAGAAAAACAACAAGCAGGCATGCTACAAACTTTACCCGAGTCATTTAGACAGCCGTTAGCACATGATTCTCCTTATGGGGACCTGATATGTTTAATATGCTGCTGAGAATATAGCCCAGAAGAAGCGTATAGTATAGCTTTTATTTTGGAAAGAGCCATTTCTCTGTAATAAACTCTCTTTTCCAAAGATGAGTGATTCCTCAATCAGATACAGGGCTCGCAAAATCGCTAGCGATTTTTCCAGTCGGGCTACCAAAATCTCTCTGCCCTGCCCGTCGGCCTATCGTAGGAAGGAAAAATCTATGTCAATGCTTTTGCATTCTTTCAGAAATGTAGCTGGGTAATTATGTCATTGGCATCGGTGAGCCACTGTCAATATGTGACATATTGAAATCGCGTTTGAATTTGCGCTTGTTTTTTGCTTTCACTTTGCAATCGCGTGAACTGTGTATAGAGAGCGACAGCACTGATTGGTGAGTGATGATAATTTGCGCACCAATTCCTCTGACATCGTCTTATCAATCATTAGCTTACTATGCAAACATGACAGGTGAAATCTCCCGCAGCAAGCTTAAACATGTGAGAGGTTGATCGCGCAGAGAATCGCTGAGCGTTATGTGAGTGCGTGTGTAAAAGCAGCAGGATATATATTTTAGTTCTGCTGAGCCAAATAAGACAGGTCAGGGTGAAGAAGTGACAGCCAAAGAAAAGCTTACCACAAAACGGAAAAGTTATGACAAATCAGACTATAAGGCAAAAAGAAAGTGCAGCTTTATGGTTTCATGGACAAAAGAATTTCTGTGGCTGCAATATGACGAGCTAAATAACCAGGGCTGCACATAAGTGGTCCGCAGGTGCGCATTCGCTGTCAAAATAAAAAACGTGCACAAGATAAGAAGTTGCAACGCGCGTTTGCGTCCATATAAAAGGCAGTGTTTTTGTCCGCTAGAGTGGGATTTTCACGGCACATTCTGCACCACATCTCTGTGCGTTCATCATTTGTTTGAAGCCAGCTCCCCTCCTGCAACCACTTTTCCGAGAATACGCGCTTCTTTTGTGGTTCGGACTCCTTCTGACATTTCTTTGGAGGTGGAGGAACACCAAAGTAATTGCTTAAAGGAGCTTCTTCGACATCTTTAAGAGTTCTAAACAAATGTCTGTCCTCCTCCTGAAAATCTTATGTACGCAAACACGCGTTGCAACTTCTTATCTTGTGCGCTCTTTTTATTTTGACAGCAAATGCACACCTGCGGACGACTTCTGTGCAGCCCTGGTTATTTAGCTCGTCATATTGCAGCCACAGAAATTCTTTTGTCCATAAAACCATAAAGCTGCACTTTCTTTTTGCCTTATAGTCTGATTTGTCATAACTTTTCCGTTTTGTGGTAAGCTTTTCTTTGGCTGTCACTTCTTCACCCTGACCTGTCTTATTTGGCTCAGCAGAACTAAAATATATATCCTGCTGCTTTTACACACGCACTCACATAACGCTCAGCAATTCTCTGCGCGATCAACCTCTCACATGTTTAAGCTTGCTGCGGGAGATTTCACTTGTCATGTTTGCATAGTAAGCTAACGACTGATAAGACGATGTCAGAGGAATTGGTGCGCAAATTATCGTCACTCACCAATCAGTACTGTCGCTCTCTATACACAGTTTGTGCGATTGCAAAGTGAAAGCAAAAAACAAGCGCAAATTCAAACGTGATTTCAATATGTCACATATTGACAGTGGCTCACCGATGCCAATTACATAATTACACAGCTACATTTCAGAAAGAATGCAAAAGCATTGACATATATTTTTCCTTCCTATGATAGCCCGACGGGCAGGGCAGAGATATATTTTGGTAGCCCGACTGGAAAAATGGCTAGCCCCGGGACGTCGGGCTAGCGATTTTGCGAGCCCTGTGGTGAGTTCAGAAATTGTATTTTATTTCATGCAAGAAATGTTTTGTTGTATTATATTGCTCATTTCATGCAAACGGAGAGCCAAGGTAGTAGATTTATGTTGTTTTATGTTAAAAACGGGAAATCGGGAAATGCCGAGCTAGAATCGGAGTTTGATCCGCTGAGCGAGAAACAAGATGGCGAGCCACCCACGGACCCATTGAACTGTACCGAGCAGGAAAAGGGAAAATGCCCCCTGCTGGACGTTGAGCTCTTTCGCAAAAAAAACCTGGTAGGATTAATCCATACACCTCTGCAAAAGAACAGCGGACTTTCAAAGCACTGGATAATCATTTGGAGTAATTCCAGGATTAATAGTTAAAGGACACAGAGACAACTTTCTTTTGTTTATTTGTTTGTTTAAGGGATTTATTCAGCCTTTTGCTGAATTGTTTTGAGTTTTACATTTATTTATTTATTTTTGTAAATTATTTTGGTCAACCTTACATTTTAATGCTGTAATGGTGTTAATGGAAATGTAAATAAGTTTGTTGGGTTAAAACAAAATAAGAACTGGTTGAAATTGAAAGGTGAACCTAGACCAAGATTAAATTAAATCTTGGGCCTAAAGAACTGAACTTGATTTAAAATAACACAGTGTTAATGCAAATAGATCAAAGGATAAACTTGAACTTAGAACTTGAAATAAATAAGACAATAACCTAGGTTGAAAATAACATCCTTCTAAAGCCAAATAAAAGGTTTTGAGATAAATAGGATAAACTAACAGAACATACTGAACAAAAAGGGGAAAGAAAATATTTTGTTTTCCTTAAATGTGTGATGTTGAATGTTTTATGTAATGTGTGTCAACTGTCTATTCTCTGTCTTCACAAAATAACAAGCCAGCAATTTAAGCGTATTTCCTGGTCTGTGGTCTTTATTACACGCTACACTCATTACTACTCTAGTAGTCGAACCTAACTGGTCCTAGTATACTGTAACGACTCCAGAAGTGTTACAGGTGCACCACCACATAATGGGTGCCAGGTCCGAGCATTCCTAGATGAACAGTTTCCTGGAAAGTGGATTGGTCGTCGTGGGCCAGTTCAATGGCCCCCAAGGTCTCCCGATCTGACCCCCTTAGACTTTTATCTTTGGGGTCATCTTAAGGCAATTGTCTATGATGTGAAGATATGACATGTGCAACACCTGAAACTATGGATACTGGATGCATGTGCTGGCATTTCTCCTGTGGTGTTGCTATCAGTGTGTGAAGAGTGGGGGAAGAGGGTTGCATTGACAATCCAACACAATGGGCAGTACATTGAACACATTTTATAAGTGGTCAGAAACTTGTAAATAACTCATGAAAGAATAAAGTTACGTTGAAACCAAGCACGCCACTGTTTTTCTTGTGACATTACCAATAAGTTTGATGTGTCACATGGCCCTCTTCCCATTGAAAAAACAAAAGTTGTATCCAAGATGGCCGACTTCTAAATGGCCACCATGGTCACCACCCATCTTGAGGAGTTTGCCCCCTCACATATACTAATGTGCCACAAACATGATTTTAATATCACCAACCATCCCCATGTTATTACAGTGTATCCATATAAATGGCCCACCCTGTATATTAAATATGAGCAGAATTTCATATTTTTGTCAGTTTACAAAAACACCAACTAATAAAGCAAATGCTCTATTCAATGAAAACCTCTCTATCAAGATAAACTGCTGGAATAATAATTAGCCCTACAAAAATGGTCAAATTAAAGAGCCCACAGGGGTAATTATTATGGGCGTTTAGCTGCTAATCAGTGATGCAATGGTAGATGAAGATGAAGAGAATGAATGGCAAGTACAATAATTAATTACACTAACGAAGCATATCCAAGCGTGTTAAAGAATGTGACAATGTCAGGGATGATGTTTGTCATTCTCACAGTTAGCTGCTAATTAAGAATGTGTCATGGGCCGGGTGAGTCTCGCCATGTTTGGCCATGGCACCGCCAATGGGCGGATTCTTCATCAGCTCACCTGGCATCTGCATCTGTTTGCCATCTGAAGCAATCAGCCAGTGGTATTTAAGGTCAGCGTTGTCAACTGTTCTTCGCCAGTTCGTCTGCTAACCTCTGTTAGTACAGGCATCTCAGTTGTCTATGCTGTTTTCATGCACTGCTTGTATTGCTCAAATAGAAGTGAAGGAGACTGTCAGGTGATTTTTTTTTTTTTTGCTGTAGATGCTGATAGATAGGATTTCTGTTAATGCCTTGGTAAGAATCTTGGTTGTGGTATGATGCTTATGTAGCAACCTATTATGTTTAAAACTAGTTGGGGAAAAAGTAAGACTTTATCCCGTTGGGACTAAAAATAACTGGAGTTAAACCACATCTTAAATTTGCATAAAATAATGCCACTTGCTCTGTACAGGTGACCTGATGAAGAAAAATCACAAATGGCATCAAGTTCAACTTGTCGCTGTGATGAGCAAATGTTGCACCTGATCCTCTCCTCCACACAGTCCTCATTAAACTAAACTAAGCATTGCAACTAGCCGGTGGATTCTTCAATTTTACACACACAAAGTGTCACAAAATGACCCCTTTTGAACTGCTTTTATGTTAATCATATTTTCTTCCATTGAGTTACTGGTCCTGTCACTAGTTAGTAGGGGTGCAACGATACACAAAATTCACGGTTCGGTTCGGTTCGATACTTTGGTGTCACGGTTCGATATTTTTTCGATACAAAAAAATGTTCATGCCTTTTTAATTTGTCATTTATTAAATTTTCACGGCACATTCTGCACCACATCTCTGTGCGGTCATCATTTGTTTGAAGCCAGCTCACCTCCTGCAACCACTTTTCCAAGAATACGCGCTTCTTTTGTGGTTCGGACTCCTGACATTTCTTTGGAGGTGGAGGAACATCATAGTAATTGCTTAAAGGAGCTTGCTTCTTCAACATCTTTAAGAGTTCTAAACAAATGTCTGTCCTCCTCCTGAAAATCTTATGTACGCAAACACGCGTTGCAACTTCTTATCTTGTGCACGTTTTTTATTTTGACAGCGAATGCGCACCTGCGGACCACTTATGTGCACCCCTGGTTATTTAGCTCGTCATATTGCAGCCACAGAAATTCTTTTGTCCATGAAACCATAAAGCTGCACTTTCTTTTTGCCTTATAGTCTGATTTGTCATAACTTTTCCGTTTTGTGGTAAGCTTTTCTTTGGCTGTCACTTCTTCACCCTGACTTGTCTTATTTGGCTCAGCAGAACTAAAATATATATCCTGCTGCTTTTACACGCGCACTCACATAACGCTCAGCGATTCTCTGCGCGATCAACCTCTCACATGTTTAAGCTTGCTGCGGGAGATTTCACTTGTCATGTTTGCATAGTAAGCTAACGATTGATAAGACGATGTCAGAGGAATTGGTGCGCAAATTATCATCACTCACCAATCAGCAGTGTTGGGACTAACGCGTTATTAAGTAACGCGTTACAGTAACTACGTTATTATTGTGGTAACGAGCACGGTAACTAGTTATTATGCCAAAATCAGGAACGCGTTAGTCGTTACTGGGATTTAGATAGGGTCGTTACTCGTTACTTCGTGTGGTGGCTATCGCGGAGCTTCCACAGATTCAATAACATTAGCAAGTGTTGGAGGCCAGCAGGTGGAAGAGAAGGAAAAGAGACCCAAGGCGGCCGCCGGTCCAAGTGTGAACTGAACTTCAGGTAAGAAGTTATGACCTGCAGTCTATCTGGGTCAGATATAAACCAAGTTTAGGTGGAGTTTATTTTCGTTATTCTGACTTTTTCCGTACTGCGTACTAGCTAGCATGACGGAGTTTCTATACAGCTGGGTGGGTGCTATAAAGTTAATGATGTTGAACTTTATTTTGTTCATAAGTTATTAGAGTTGCCAACCGTCCCGTCTGGTATTCAGAGAAAATATTACGCATTTCTTATTGAGGTGAAAAGGAACAATTTGTCCCGTAATTCGGCTACATTGAAAAAGGCACAAAGCTGGAGTTATTCTGTGTCTTTGCTGCACAGCTGCCTCTTCTTCTTTCATTCTCCCCCCTCCCTCTCCCGTTTCTACTTCAATCATGAAAACTGATCAATGATCAGCTGATCGGCTCTCTTGTTTGTTTATCGCCCACTTTGCGCCAGAAACAGGAAACCAGCCGATGTCGCGTTAAACAACAGCAGCACGTTTAAGCTTGATCAGCTGTTGTTAGAATTTATTTAATATTAATTCCTAGTATCAGCTGATGTTTGCTGGAGCCACAGCTGCAAAAAAGCTGCTGGTCATGATGTCGGTTTGTTTATCTGGTGAGAGGGAAACATGAAACCAGGAGATGTCCTTACTGAATCATCAAAGCTGAACAGGTGATGGAGATACAGGTTTACCTTTTAGGTGACATAAATGAGTTGAAGGGAAGTTATGAACTGTTTCTGAGAGACAGATAACCCCAGGATCCTTTTTAGGTAGCTGACAGCTGGTAACTGTGCAGGAGCAGAGCTAGCAAAGTTTTGCCAGAGGTGCCAGGTGGGGCATTAACAGGGAGAGGTGGGCACAAAGAAATACTTTTGTTTCTTATTCTCATTCAAAATGTCTAGCTTTTAAAAAATAATTATCTGAATCTTACAACAAACGATTGATGCATATATACCATCAAAACAGTGAACATTACTGTCACAACAGCGTTTGTTTTCATTCAAAGGCTTTATGATTTTTCCTATAATGGTGGGCTGGTCTCTAGTCAAAATGCCTGGGCCGATTTTTTGTCCCCGCCCAGCCCTGTATGCAGCTCATCTGCAGTCTGGTGTTACCTACATCTTCCTATTCAGAAGGCAGAATTTCTGAGTTCTGAGTACAATCAAAGCACCACGACTGCAGTTTTTTGTGTTGGATGTAAAAGGCGCACATGACGCTGTGACGTAGGCTAGAATCATGGCAGCAGTCAATGACGGTCCAGGCGTGGGATTTCTCTCGTGGAAATATGTAATATCTTTTCCTTTCTATTGGTAGGTGGCACAGTGCACTTGTGGCAAGTAAGCAAGCTAAAAGACTGGCAAAGTTATGGAAGCAACACATTAACAAGAGAATTCTGAGTAAAACCAAAGTTACTTTCCCTAGTAACTAGTTACTTTGGAAGTAACGAGTAACTTGAAGTAACTGAGTTACTTTTGATAGAAGTAACTAGTAATGTAACTAAGTTACTATTTTAAAGTAACTTACCCAACACTGCCAATCAGTGCTGTCGCTCTCTATACACAGTTCGCACGATTGCAAAGTGAAAGCAAAAAACAAGCGCAAATTCAAACGTGATTTCAATATGTCACATATTGACAGTGGCTCACAGATGCCAATGACATAATTACCCAGCTACATTTCCGAAAGAATGCAAAAGCATTGACATATATTTTTCCTTCCTACGATAGGCCGACGGGTAGGGCAGAGATAGATTTTGGTAGCCCGACTGGAAAAATCGCCATCCCCGGGACGTCGGGCTAGCATTTTTGCGAGCCCTGTATCTGATTGAGGAATCACTCATCTTTGGAAAAGAGAGTTTATTACAGAGAAATGGCTCTTTCCAAAATAAAAGCTATACTATACGCTTCTTCTGGGCTATATTCTCGGCAGCATATTAAACATATCAGGTCCCCATAAGGAGAATCATGTGCTAACGGCTGTCTAAATGACTCGGGTAAAGATTGTAGCATGCGTGCTTGTTGTTTTTGTCTGCTTCCACTTGTCTTTGCACTAGGATGATGTCAGCGTAAACGTGCAGTCATATTCGTTGTGTTCCCACTAGTGCTGTCAGCGTAAATCTCGTTGAAATGACGTTAACGCCACAACACGGCAAATCTCCGTTAACGAGCTACCGCGGATCGCCCCGTGTGTGGGGCTGGACGGCCAACACATTAACGAGCTAACTGCACTAACACACTAGTTCCCACCCATGTAATTGAGCATTGCTGGCACATCTAACATACTGTTTTACTTTAGTCCATGACACGCTTACCTTCAGGGTCATACGTCACATGAAAACCAAAATAGTTCCAAACGCCAGATCTGAATAAGGGTGGGGGAGGTTCAATTTGCCATGTTGCAAGGAGAACTTAACTTCTGTCTCGCTAGCTTGCCCTGTGCTCAGTGAATCTGCGTTTGACTACTCCGCCTAGGCTGCACTGTCGAGCACAGATCCACTGAGCGCTCAACACAGACAGCACCGTCAGAAGGAAAGTTGATCAAATTAATTAAAAATTTTGTATTGTTCGATACATATGCGTACCGAACTGAAAGCACTGTATCGAACGGTTCAATATCGATACGAGTATCGTTGCACCCCTACTAGTTAGCTAACATTAACTAATATAGGGCTGATATATAGGTGGCAACTAATAATATTATATTCTGTACTTTTACAAGATGGTGCAACACATGGTGTAAATTATACCTAATATATGTAAGGCTTCATGTCCACTTTAAAACCAAGCGCTAATACAAATAGTGTGAAGACACTGCATGGAGAGGCACAATTCCACCAAATCTTTTTAACAGCAATTGTAGGTCAAGAAAAAATTAGAAAGGTGTTTTGTTTACATTCAAGGCTTTACCTTTCTATCTGAAATTTTTCTCATTTTGATGTTCTCTTTAACATATTTGCACTGATGACCTCTCTAAGCTTTACTGCTCCCACTGGTTTTATTGGTTCACAGAACAGAAGGAAAATGGTTCTGTGTGAAAAGGTTTGCAAGTTTAAACATTTAATTAATCTCAAACGCAAATGGCAAATAGATGGAAAAACAGAAATAATAATAACATAAATGACAATGATGCTCTTTAAAAGCAACAAAAAATCAGTTTGTCCTTCAGAGTCTGGCTGATTAAACACTTAGAGCAGAGCTCAAAATCGTCATCTACATGTTTGCTTAATCAATGTGTTTCTGTGTGTTTCAGGGAACATGGAGAAATTTAAGACAGAGGTGGGAAAAAAAAACTGTAACAGTGTGAAATGCTGAACCTTTTGATAGGTCTGTAACACACATTCCTTTGCAGGGGATTTGTAGGTGTTTAATGTTGCAGAAATCCAGCTATTAAGGTCTGACAGTCAGAGAGTGGTCCAACGACAGAGAAGAAGTGGAGGCAGGAAGCTTCGGTTTTCTCTGATTGAAATAAAACAGGAGTCAATGCATTTCATTTGTTGACACTGTGCACAGATGCTTTTTCATTAACAATGCTTGGAGAGGCATGCCAGCAAACAAAAGGAAAAAAAACTGGGATATTCATATGCCAGGCCTTTTTCAGTGATGGCTATTTACCTTAATTGAAAGAGGTGAGATTTTCAATTACAAAACATAAGTAGGTGCCAAAGGAGATGATCCTTTTGAGATATTAACTGTTGTTCAAGAATACTTAATGATTTTTGTGTTTTTTTTAACAGAAGACTGTTGCAAACAAATACTTCCAGAAATACTAGAGAGCTGAATGGCTCCATGAAAAACAGTTTGCAGACTTTAGTGTTTGCAGTGATCATTTTAATATGGGCCAGTTTCAAAATGGATCCCATTTACTAAAATGCGTATTGAAATGCACATTCAAAATTACCATTGGATTCATGAAACATGCACACTGGCAATTTTTTTCTCGTCTGGGACAGGGAATGCAAATCATTCTACATCAATGGGCTAATGCGTGTTACCTGCAATCTACAGTCTGTGTATTGCCAGACTATCTTTTCTTTTTCATAAGGAGGTGAGATTAACGTTGATATAAAAAAAACCTATTCAGACCATATGAAAAAGAAAAAAAGAAAAAACAGGTGAAAGCAGGTGACCTGATTTGTCAGCCTGAGATGAAAAATTTCCCTTAAGCACTTTCTTCAACATCTATAGGATTTTGCTAAGAAATCACATTTTTCTTTTCTTGTTGCACAACTTTAGATGTTGTCTTGATGCATGCTCATTCATCCAGGTAAGTAAATCCCAAAAGGTTGATTCTGTTCATCTGGATGTAGCATTTTCAGTGAGAGAAATGTTTCGTCACTCATCCAAACAACTTCTTCAGTCTCAGCTGACTGGTTTGAGTGAGGAGTCAAGGAGGCCATTTATGTGAAAAGACCATCTCTGAATCTTTTGCCATCTTACAATGCTGTGATTGCAGCCATTCCCCGATTCTCTGTAAATGGTACTCATGGCCAGTGATCAACACACTTTGATCAATGAGCTTTGATCACTGGTTGTTGATCAATGGTCATGACAATTTGCATATTAATGATCAGCTGAGACTGAAGAAGTCACTTGGATGAGTGACGAAACGTTTCTCCCATTGAAAACGCTACATCCAGATGAACAGAATCAACCTTTTGGAACTTTAGATGATCTATACATAGATAAATAGGCAGACTTTGCAGGCTCTTAATCCATTAGAGCATAGTTTGTTGTCTATGGTGGTCCTCATGGCTTTATGGTCCCAGCTGCCTTCAGATCATCAACCATGATGATACATCCTGCCATGTAGTTTTGAGCTGATCCACCATCTTCCTCATGATTATCCACAGCCCTTAAGGCAAGATCTTGCATGACCTTGAGGCGGAGGGTGATAGATGGTCATTTAACATTTCTTCCATCTGCAATGAATCGCACCAACAGCTGCCCTTTCTCACCAAACTTCTTGCTGATGGTCTTGTAGCCCATTCCATGCTTTTGCAGGTCTACAGTCCTGTCCCCGATGCCTCTGGCATCTCTTTGGTCTTGCCTATGGTAGTGGAGAGGTTGAAATGGCAGAAACTGAATATGTGGATAGGTATGCTTTTGTACACATGAGTTGAGATAATGAGTATCATTGATTGATTGATTATAATCTGATTGCCATACAGACACACAAAGTATACACAACTTTGATTGTAATATATTTTTCTGGATTTCTGGTTGATATTTTTTTCTCTAATTTGCAGTGAGATAGTGCTAATAATAACAACGTTAATTTGTGAGCAAATTTACAAATTCACCAGCGGGAATTTGTTCATTTTGAATTTGTTCATTTTAACATTTTGACTCTAATGGGGATGACAATTTATTCAATGAACATCATGTTTTAATCATTATGATTTGGAACTAGTAAGTAAGACCAGATATCTTTTCGAAACCAGAATGTTATAGGCTTGTGGCACTTCTTTGTGACCTGGAAGCTATTTGTATTTTTAAAGGAAAAAAAAAAAAAAAAAAAAAAAAAAAATATATATATATATATATATATATATATATATATATATATATATATATATATATATATATATATATATATCTACTATAAAACACAAGACTTTAAACTCTTATTGTGATATAGATACAGTTAAGGCTGGATCAGCTAACTTTGAACCATCCCTTAGTTATGCTGCTATAAGCTCTGGCTTCAGACTTCTCATGGTAGACACAGCACCCAATATAAAAAACACCACATACATTCCAGATGTTGTACATCAATTTAGAAATTCATATTAGGAAAAGGCTTTAGATTATGCAAAATAAAAGAAATAGGGGTTGACTCATAGTCAGATTATGCGCTATAGTGCAGACAACCAGTAAAACCCCCCACGAAGACTGAAAAGAAAGTGTGAAAGAGTGTTATGCCACAAAGAAGACGGTCTTTCAGAAGTTAATTAACAGGTTCAGCATGCTTCTACTTTTTTTCTCCATTTTAACAATTCAATAGGTTTTCTACATGAATGGAAACGAGCTCATTAACATTTTCTATAGTTCCTGCTCCACTGTGAAAGAATAACTTCTGTTCTTCTGATGGAAAAATGGAAATCACTGCCTTCAGTTGTTTCCTGTGGCTTGTAATTCATGCTACACTCTTTTGTTATTTCTGTGTGTCATGCTCTGAGTGGCAGATACAGTACCACACTGGTCACAATGTATACATATATAGAATAAATTGGCTGACTTTTTGAATGTCAAAAAAAAGGATCAGTTTTCTGGAAGCTGTGCTATTTTCTTCACTTTTTTAAAGGACATTTAGCATGCAGACTGTAGGAGCTAAGGATTGAACCAGCAACCTTCCAATTAGTAAATGATCTGCTCTACCTCCTGAGCCAGATGGACCCAAACCTCTTGTATTATTTGACTTGTATTTGGCTAGCAACTGTTAAGGTTCAATATTGCTGCTTGTGTATGTGATTTTGCATATGTTGCTTTTTGCAGTGTTTCCGACTCCTTCACAATTCTCCACTTAAGCAGTCAGTTTTCTCTTTCCCCAATTTGCTAACCCAAATTTTGATTTCCCACCTGAAATAACAGCATTCCTTGTCCTCAGCCCTAGGTCAGGGCTTGCTTGTGAGGTTCAGGGACACAGGTGCCGTGAACAATTCAACCAGAAACTTGCCTTAACATGTCCAGTGATGTCAACCTAGAACTTTCTTCCGACCGCTGCATGTGGAAAATTGATCCAGGTCTGCTTTGCCCCTGAAAATAACACAACTGAGACATTTTCATTATTATCATGAGTGCTTAAACTACCCGTTTCTCTCTCTCTGGTCAGAAATACCAACTTATGTCATGTATGTAAGCATGTTCTTCATTGCATTTTATGTATTCATGTTCAGTGAGTGTAAGCTGTTTCTTCATTGCATTTCATGTTATATGATCATGTTAATGAAGTGTAAGCTGCTTCTTCATTGCATATCGTCAGGTTTAATTCATGCATCTTTTCACTGAGTTCTGCATTCGAACTATCTCACTTCTGATTCTTTCCAAAAATAATTTCACATGTAACAATTTGTGTATGTGTGTTTTCTATTTTCTGTTTACCTCTTTGTTGTGATCTAGGGGACATCTCTAAACCATCATGAGTTCAGGCTTCAATTTCAACCCAATTATATCCTGTATTCTCGCAGTCGAACTCGTCTGGGCTTCACCTCTCACTGGTCTCCGTCCTTCTCTTCACAATGTCCTGTGTTGTCTTGAAATCTCCAGCCACTTTAGTCCCAAGTCAACTGTTTGCTGCTTCTCTGTTTCTTCTCCGTTGATCAGTCTGCAGTTCACCATGCATGTTTTCATCACGTGGTTTCTTCTTCTCTGTTGATCCTCTCAGTCATCTCTTTCAAGATTGCTCCAAGCATGGCAAACCTGAAAATCAGTGTCCAGTGCTTTCCCACAGTTCTTTATCCCACTGTTCAACTGCCCAGCCTGTAATTCATAGTACATGTTGCATCACGTGCTTTCTTACATGCTGCTGGTGTCATCAGTGTGGTTTCAGTGTTAATTGGTTCAGTTGCACTGTCTTTTGCCTGCTGTTAATTCTTCAAGTCCACGATGTTCTGTCGGTCTTCATCAGGAGATTAACTGTCCTTTGAGCTTCTTCTCAGGATGGGGACAAAGTGAGAGGTCAAGCTATAAAATTTAAAGCCAAAACCTGGCCTGTTTTCCTCCCAATTCTGTTAATCTATGGTTTGTACTCAAGATTCCAGGTTGAGAGAAGTCCACCTCTTTGTTGACACGCTAAAGCATACAATTAATATCCTTTTCATTTCTTTTCTTAAAACCTCCATTTGCTTATTCTTCCTAGAGTTTTTAACTCGTCTGTTTCTCTCTCTGGGTGCTCCCTTGTCACAGTCAGTTCCTTTTATGGGCATGCAGTTCCTGTCACACACACCATTTGCTATTTTCTGTTCCTCTTTCCTATTTTACAGCCTAATCAAACTCTTTGGTTCTACTAATTCTTGATCTAAAAACAATGCACCCTTATTTCACACACACACTTTTAACTATACTAAATTCTTTGCATTTGTCAGCATTCACATCAGTCTTCAGCGTGCTCAACAGAGCTCTTTCAGACATCAGGAATCGTCTCACACACACCGTCTTTTCTCTCACACTTCCACTTTTCACTCACTCTACTATCAACTTTCTTAAGTTTTTCTTACTTATTATTTTTGTACAAATCACACCCTATCACTCAAAACCTGCTTCTCACAGCATTCACACTCTTAAACTGTGACAGAAGTTGAGGAATATAACTCAAAATACGCTTTCCTAAGACTATTAGACATGCCTTTCATAATCAGAAAGAGCAAGTCAAAAAAAACAAACAAAAAAAACAATTGAAACCTCTATTAATTCTCACAGCACACACAAGAAATTAAAAAAAATAAAACACACCAGCAGTTATTGCTGGAGAAAGGTTACTACTGAACGTAATATGTTAGTCTTAAGCATATACAATGCACTCAATATATTTATATATATATATCCAAACTCAGTCACAGATCACACATTCACAGCAATCAATTCGAACTCTATTTATACTCTCGTAATGAGCAAAACCAGCATCTTAGTTACAGGCATTTAGCAATATTTGCAAACAATAGTTACAAAGCTCAATAACACTCTAAACCAAAAGCAACAATCTCCATGCGCGTCACCACTCCTCATTTGCATTCACACACACACCGTTTAAAAATAGCTCCAGCACTGACTCAGACTCCTTTCACACAGAGATCTCTTATTCTATATTACAAGCGACGCCTTATATTACAACTGCACAGATTTTTAGGCCTTTTAGCACCTACACAATTTCGGGAAATTTAACCTAACCGCCCAGCGGATAAACTCTATCAGTTTTTTGCGATCAATTCTCCAGTCTCAGACTCGAACTGTTTCTGGCCTAATCTCTAACATCCCTAACTCAATTTAAAAGCGTCAACCAACCCAAACTTTGCCTGAAGCTCTATTTTTGGCATTTCACAGCCAAGGCTTACCCCGAAGTTTTAAGTTAAAGTTACACGCCCGAAGTCCAACTTCTGCTGGCCAAAAAAGCGCAGATACCGTTCCAAACGGTAAAGTGGTGCAACCACTAGTTATTCTGGAGTGCCCCAAGCTCCACAGTGACCAACTGACTATCCCTCTAAGAGGACAAGGCCTAGGCGTCCCTGGCCTTGGCAAGCGTTACCTCTGAGCACTGCGCCTCCTAGTGGACTCGAACCACCGTCCTCAAGTAATTTATAATACTTTAAACAACAGTCCACACCCAAAACAAGTGTATGACTGAAGCAGGTCCAACCTGTCTGACCAATTTGGGACTTGAACCCATAAAATGACCAAATTCCCTAAATCCTACGTGAGACTCGAACTCACATTCACTGTTTTCCTTTTCCTTGGGACTTGAACCCACAAAATTCCTTAAATCCTAGTGAGACTCGAACTCACTTTCACTGTTTTCCTTTTCCTTGGGACTTGAACCCAGTACTTTTACTTATAGACCTTCACCAAAATCAAAACAGACATCCACCAGTAATTTCAGTGAGTAGACTTTATTTTTCCATGTCCAATTTGGCACGCTTTGGAAATCATTCAACAGGTAGTGCCTTACCTTTGGATAAGCCGGCTTATGCCCACTCACTTTGACCACTGATATTCGTGCCTGCCCGTCTGACCACCTCGGACCCCGGATTTCTCTGTCTACACCTCCAACTCACTCTCCCTCCTCAATAACCGGACGAGCCTCCCAAAATGTTAAGGTTCAATATTGAGGAGGGGTAGAGGAGGTAATAAACTTCCATAATAACAACACTGGTCCGGCCGGGTGGAGTCAAACGACGATTTTAATGACACGCGTGGGAAGATCGCCCGCTGTACGCAGACAGCGCCAATCCCCAACTTACAGAGCATAAGCAGGTGTTTTATACCTTCCAGGGCTTAAATTTACTACACCCCTAAACGTCACTCAGATACAGTTCATACATAGGTTTCAAAACCACAATGACTTAAGACAGTTTAAAAATAACATTGTCTCCATCTCCACAGCAGATGCTTCCTGTCATCTGACTTTCACTTCCCGTCTGGAAAACCAAACTGTTCCTCTTTTGCAGAGACAGCTAGAAACTATTTTCTTTTACAGAGACAATTTTAGAGTTACAAGCAAACATGATTAACCTCTCACCTATAAATGAGATAAAGTCTACTGTGTGTTTGTGTCATCATGAACTGCACTCAGTTTCACCTTGTAACCTTTTCCACCAGACAGAAGGCCAGCACATACACATTTCAGATTATAACAAGCATTCAAAAGCATTTAGATTATAGATTCAACTGAACAGTTTAGAGTGGTTATAACTGCACCTGTAATAAAGGCTAATTGGGTACCAATATGTTTAAACATTTGAATGCAATATCAATACTGCAGATTGTATTATTAATGCAATGGTAATGATGATGATTATTAACAATAGCAGTAAAATATATTTCTAATCCCTCTCACAACACAAACCGAGCTCTGACTACAGTTGTACAGGGATCAGAAATAACTAAAAGCAGGTAAAGCTTCCCAGACGCATAAGGCAGTTAGTTATAGCATGCAGTATGCCTCACGCTGGCATGTGACAGCAGGAGCTAACAGTTTCTACTTTCCTGTCTGTGCAGAAAAATAACAGCTCCATTGAGTAGTTCAAGCCGTTACTGGAAAGTTTTCCTCTCTCCTATTTGGGTTGTTGGCCACTCAGACTGATTGACAAAGTCATAAAAAATGGATTGACTGGTGGTAGCTGGACTACTTCTTCTATAACACTTTTCTACTCTACCTGAGCACTTAAAGATATTTAAAAAAACCAAAAAAACCAAAAAAACCCAACTGTAACAAATAATGAAAAATATACCCACGACATTAAATATACTTAAGTACTGATACTGATAAGTAGGATGAGAATTAACCACATTTAATGGTGGCTAGTAATCCCTCTTCACAGGAAGCAGTTATTGGTACAAATCATCTGGACAGCTGGGGAGAGCGTCAAATCTTGGATGACCTATTAGTACATGTTATATCTAAAATCATTCAGCTAAAAATTCTGAAAAAAGCACTAACAAGAACGATGCAGGTAAGAGATTCAGTAACTCTGCTTAGCAAAGGTGAAGACTATGATTGACATGTACTCCAAGACACGCAGCCACACCCAGTGGCTGCCTGTCTTGAAGTACATGTCAATCATAGGGCCACGTAATAACGTTAAAATGGGTTATAAAGTTATAAAGTTATAAACAAAAAACACATCCCCAGTATGGTGTTATGAAAGTTTCCCATAGAGACCCAAACTTTATTTGTGCTGTAAAATATTACATTGTAAAATAGAATTCTATAGGGATTGACTTGACTTTGGAGCAATCCTAAACTGGCCACTGGAGGCCAAATGCATTGACATATTCAGGCTTGGAGTTTGCCACTTTTTCTCAGTTAACAGATGTGAACAATATTGTTTAAGAATGTCAGAACAAATGCATTATTTGTAGAGATTTACAACTAAGTGTGAAAGGTTCAAGGCACATAAAATCTATGATTCTTAGAATACATAATGTTGAAAAATTACTGTTTTCCACCAGTTTTATCCAGAAGTTAGTCTCAACCAGAACAAAAACTTCTGTGGTCTATTTTCTGCAGTTAATTTCTTCACTTGTGGGATGATGGTCAAAGCCAGGAGACAGACCTTTTATTCCTTATAGTTTGGCCTTTAAGCTGCCACTCTCTTTGTGGAGTTCTGCCAACTGTATTGCAAGAAAATGATCTGCAGAGTTGGCAAGGAAAAAAAGGGAAATAAAGGCCAAGTTGTTCACAGTAATTTCACTTCCATCACTACATGAGCTTCCCAACATTGCCCAAGGCGTGTCATTGAAGTGCCAGGGAACCAGCACCATGCTGACAAAATGGTTTTGCTGTCTGTTGGCCAGTATCCAGGGTTGGACATGATACCAGTGGTCCCATCTTCTGGCTGCCCTTATACTCCCTCTTTGGCAATTACCTCTATGTGGATTGTCTCCATCCTTGAGTAAAATGGTAGCTGGCATTAGGGAATTGCAAAACTATTTAACTATACCTTTAAATGTTGCTGCCCTTGCTAGCCTGACTAGTATTTCTAGTAGGCAGAAATACAAATTAAATATATATATATATATACAAATGAATTATTCTTGTTATTGTATTTTCATTATTCTTAACTCTTTTATTAAGGATTCCCAATTCAGGACTGCATCCTTCAGCAGCAGCCACATTCAGAGGCCAGTTGCATCCCATTGAGGCAACGAAAGCTGTTCAAATTCAAAAGGTCCTCCAATTGTGATCCAAAAATGCATTTTTCTTTTCAAAGGATACACCCCACCCTATCCCAAGATTCATCACATGTCGATCAACAAGGTGCTTGATTAGCTGGAGGCTTACCCAAGTAGACCTGAAGCTGGAGTTTCAACCCAGTATCATGGCAAAACGTGTAACAGACAAACTCTATATTGTATCAAACCAGCACAACAAACTGTCTCTCTACCAGTGGGAAAATATCCAAAGGAAGGGAAATCTATCAGAAATCGAAATTACCCTAATGACCACAAGCAATATAAAAGTAAAATTTTAGTTTCTTTGGGAAACACAACACCCTCAATGTCCAATTTCTCACTAATGATACAATAGTGAAGAAAATGTATTCAGCAGTACTATAACTCTTACATGTAACACTCTCACATCAGGGTACATCAATATCTTTATGAGCAGTGAGGCAGCACACTCATTACATTCACTCCAGAAAAATAAAACTTACTCTGTGCCCATCAAAGCCTTTTCTGACAGATGAAACACCAGGTACTCTTTTGAAGACAGCACTCTTGTCGAGCTCATATTCGTTGGCTGTTATGATCAGTGTTGGTCAAGTTACTTGAAAAAAGTAACTTCCCGAAACAAGTAATCCTGCTACTTTACTGATTACTTATTTTCAAAAGTAATTAGTTACTTAGTTACTTACTTTTTAAAACATGATTTATCGCCTAAATAGGTAATAAAGCAATAGATCTTTCAGCCCAATTCTACTTTTTCTTTATAATCCATCATATAAAATGTAATCAAATGAAAAAGTCTATTTTTAAAACTTGTTTTATTAGTTTTAATATTTGAACTTTGTGCATCAAGCAAACATTAAATTATATGCAACATTCTCTGACTGGAAGAAATTAGTTTAACATTTAAACCTATTTTCTGCATATTCCAGCATATAAAATAAAATAGTTTTTTTGTTTACACTCAGTCGTTCAAATAGATACACGTAAAACACAGCAGAAAATAAATAAAATCAAAGACTCAGCGGTCCTGTTGCTCTATTTTCACCTGCAGGTGAAGGTGAATAGCAGGAGTGGGGCAGGTGAGGTTTGCCCTGGTGCAGGTGTGCCGCAGCGGTCAGTGGAAGGATCCGGCAGTTTCTCTGTGAATTTCACATTCCAGCAGCAGTGTATGTGGTGCTTGCTTGGACGTTTAGGGGTTTTTTCGCTATAAAAAGAAATTTTCTTCCCACGCAGTGAGCAGCGGATGCTAATGTTTTTGTCACTTTTTACAGAATCAAACTCAAAGTAAGGTCAGTACTTCCACGCTTTAAATGCTGCACGGTCATACTCTCTCCCGCACTCATTATATTATCCATTTTTGATCTGCACACAGCTGTTGCCAAAATGTAATCGGATTACAGTAACGCGTTACTGCCCATCTCTGGTTATGATATGGAATGTCCACAAAGTAATATGTGTTGCAATTTCCTGACTATTGCTAAACTGATAGATCCAGAGTGTCCAAATGCTCTTCCAATAATAATTTGTTTTAGAGACTTGGACAATTAAAAAACAAACAGCAGCACTCATTTTCCTCCAGTTTGATTCACCATCTGTACTATAGATGTAGTATGTAGTGGTTGGTTGTGGAGGATTAATTTTGCCTAATACTCCACACACCTGGAGTGTGTGGTACAACATTAGTTGTCCCTTCCCTGCACTGTGAATGAATGATGTAAGCTACAGTAACAGCAGACAGAGTTATTTTTATTTAAAGCTAACGTGAAAATAATTACAGGAAAGTGTTTAAACAGACATTATTAACACATTTATATATATTGACACAGTGGACCGGCATGACTATACAGGTTTTATCATGATACTCGGTTGGAACTCCAGCTTTAGGTCAACTTGTGTAAGTCTACTTTTGTAAGTCTCCTTGGGTTAATGGTATTCTTCCTGGCAGATCCTCAAACTCTGTCAGGTTGGATAGAAGCGATTCAACAACTGTCAAAAATTCATCCCAAGACCATTGTAGCATTTTTAGCTGCATTCTTTTGGTCATTGGGTGCTCTGTAAAGTGAACTGTCATCTGTAAGTCTCCTGTATGGAACTGATTTTCTCATGGACTTTTCTTGATTTTGCTTCATTCAGTCCCATTTCATATTGTCTCATAGACATACCTGCCACAGCATAAAATCAGTTTGCTTTAATAAATGACATCGTTTTCTGACCAAAGTCCAGAGTTTTTATTTCTGTCCAGAGATTAATTTGTGTCGCTCAGTTTGTCCAAATGGAAGTTCCTGCTATAATGCTGCTATAATGTTGCCTACTAGGAAAATATCCAATTTAGCAATTCTTCTGCATGAGATTGATTTAACTTCACTTCAAAAATCCTGAATTCTGGACAGCATGCTGAGAGGAACTGTGCAACTGACATCCTGCTGGTCACTGTGAAACTGAGTTTGGTACACTCTACTTTATGTTTGTTGGTCAACATTCAACCAAATGTGCATTTTCACATTTCATATTCATATTCAAGGGTGTATTTTATCTAATTACACAGCAAGAAATCATGGCTTGAAAGATTGTGTGCCTGTTATTATCAACTAGCAGGTACTGCCCCCTGGGTTTAGGTACTTCCTATCCATCTTTTTTCTGCAAAGATTAAATGTAAAACAACTGATATTCACAATTTTATAAGTCAGCAGGGAGTTAGCTAGCTACTTTTCATCTTCAGGATTCAGACTGAAGTATTTCTAAAGAAAAAGAAAAGAAACACACACACGAAACAAATAAACAAAAAATGCAGCTCTGTTATTACTTTGGACATAAAGATGGAAAACTAATTAGCAGCGTATTAGCATATTTTGAGGGTTAGTGAATTTGGACTAGCTGACATATAATGGTGTGCTACCTGGTGGCTGTCTACAGAGCTGTGGTTAAGCTAATATAAACACATTAGCAATGGGAAGATAGGGGACAAAACTTTAGCCTGGAAAGCATTTGAGAGTCATCTACAGCACGAGGTTAGTTGTTAATATGTTGCTGCACAACTCTCTATGACAAAGTCCTGGTGAACATGATGCCCGCACTGTGAGCCTGCACTGCAGTGTACACCATGAGCTTTTACTTAGCTTAAAGTTGTACTGTGATGAACAGTGCTGATAAGAAATCAGAGAGGCTAAGAATGACCACTTGCCTTTCATAGGTTTTTTTCTACTAAAAAAAAACAAGACACAAAGATTTACAACATGCTGGTATATCACCACTCAGTAAGCGGATTCATCATGCCCGTGTACCACTGTTTATTGAACATCCTACGTATTCCTTTGCCTTATAAGAAGAGGCAGAGAAAAGTCAAATCACTTCTCTTGCTTTACAGAAAATCTCACATGAAGCCACTCTGAGATCTGACTACATGCTGGGTTATAGCTTTATAGTCACTCATCTTTATCCTTGTCCATTTACAAGAAATAAGCAGGATATTCAGGATATTACCATGGTAACTGAGGCTATGCAAGTCCATGTTTACTGGTTTATCTTTCGAGAGTGAGGGTGAGTCATTTTAAAGGATGGATATATAAAGAATAATTGTTTGGATGCCATAGTCTCATCTAAAAGCCAATTTCCTGGATGCTAAGTATTTTTCCATTATTGCTATTTAATGTGGAAATAGTAAAAAGTAAAATCACATTGAACGTAAACCTGCATGTTACTGCTTGTGCATTCCATGTCCACACTGATAAGGATGGCTGCTGTATTATTGTGGCTTACCACCCCCTAGTGGGCATAACTGTGAAAACAACAGATACCAGCAAAACCTGTAAGAGACACTCCCCACATAGCAAAATTGGAATGGCCCGGATCTGGCCCACACAATGTGCTTACACATGGCCCACATACTGCAAAGAATGAGAGCCCTTTGGTGGCCCAGACCAGGTTTGCCAGATGTAATCCACATATGGGCCAGCACAAGGCCAGTTGCAGACATACTGGTGGTCCTGTGCTGGCCCAGAACAAGTTCAGCTCTGGCCCCAGATGTCAGCCTAATGTGTACCTTAATCAAGCCATGTAATAACAACATGTGCCGGAACATGATAGTGCAAAAGTGACATGACGAAACTCTGTTCAGACAGTGAATGGACTGATTCTTATATAGCACTTTTCTGCTCTCCTGGAATACTCAAAGTTCTCTATACAACATGCCACACACACACACTTTCTCTAAACTGAGTGCTTCTTAACTACATTCATACTCTTGACATGCAGACTGGAGGAGCCAGGGATCAAACCACTAACCTTCTGATCAGAAGGTGACCTGCTCTACCTCCTGAGCTACAGCCACCCATTAGTAAACCTGATTAAACCCTCACTAGGTTTTGGATAAAGTGTACAATCCCAAACCTGTCAAACCTGTATTTCAAACATTGGCTACCATAGCAGTATAGTATTGCAACATGGCATTTGGGTCTTCTAAGTAAAATACGAAAATAACTGTGTTCCAACTACAGGGGGATCACACTCCTCAGCCTCCCTAGGAAAGACTATGCCAGGGTGCTGGAAAGGAGAGTTCATCCGCTAGTTGAACCTCGGATACAGGAGGAACAATGCGGTTTTCGTCCTGGTCGTGGAACACTGGACCAGCTCTTTATCCTCTCAAGGATACTTGAGGGTGCATGGGAGTTTGCCCAACCAGTCTACATGTGTTTTGTGGACTTGGAGAAGGCATTCGACCGTGTCCCTCGGGGTGTCCTGTGGGAGGTGCTGCGGGAGTATGGGTGTCTGGCCCATTGCTACCTGCCATTTGATCCCTATACAACCGTTGCAAGAGCTTGGTTCGCATTGCCGGCAATAAGCCGGACTCGTTCCCGGTGGGTGATGGGCTCCGCCAGGGCTGCCCTTTGTCACAGATTCTGTTCATAATTTTTATGGACAGGATTTCTAGGTGCAGCCAAGTGGCGGAGGGCTTTCGCTTTGGTGGCCTCAGAATCTCATCTCTGCTTTTCGCGGATGATGTGGTTCTGTTGGCTTCATCGGGTGAGGGCCTCCAGCTCGCACTGGAATGGTTCGCAGCCGAGTGTGAAGCAGTGGGAATGAGGATTAGCACCTCCAAATCTGAGGCCATGGTTCTCAGCCAGAAAAGGGTGGAGTGCCCACACCGGGTCGGGGATGAGTTCCTGCCCCAAGTGGAGGAGTTCAAGTATCTCGGGGTCTTGTTCACGAGTGATGGGAGAAGGGAGCTGGAGATCGACAGACGGATTGGTGCGGTGGCTGCAGTGATGTGGACGCTGCACCGGTCCGTTGTGGTGAAGAGGGAGCTGAGTGTAAAAGCGAAGCTCTCAATTTACTGGTCGATCTACGTCCCTACCCTCACCTATGGCCACGAGCTGTGGCTAGTGACCGAAAGAACGAGATCGCGGATACAAGCGGCGGAAATTAGCTTCCTCCGAAGGGTGGCTGGCCTCTCCCTTAGACATAGGGTGAGGAGTTTGGCCATCCGGGAGGGGCTCAGAGTAGAGCCGCTGCTCCTCCACATCGAAAGGAGCCAGCTGAGGTGGTTCGGGCATCTGACAAGGAGGCCTCCTGGGCGCCTCCTGGGGTTGGTGTTCCGGGCATGTCCCACCGGGAGGAGGCCCCGGGGCAGACCCAGGACACGCTGGAGAGATTATATCTCTTGGCTGGCCTGGGAACGCCTTGGTGTTCCCCCGGATAAGCTGGAGGAGGTGGCTGGGGAGAGGGAGGTCTGGGCTTCTCTGCTTAGGCTGCTGCCCCCGCGACCCGGCCCCAGATAAAGCGGATGAAGATGGATGGATGGATGGAACATAAATAGTGCCATCATTGCCAGACTTGGCCCACATTTGGTTGACATACACCCTGCCATGACACCGGTCAGTCAGAAGTGCCAGCTTGATGCCAGATCTGGGCCAGACCTGTTTTTTATGAGCCTGGGCCACATAATCCAAACCACAATTGGGCCAGATATGGCATGCCATCACATAAACAGTGCCATCTACGCCAGGCATGGCCCATATCTGGATGACATACCACTTACCATGCCAGAAGTCAGCCAGCGGTGCCGGCTTAACACCAGATCCAAGACAGACCTGTCTGCTATGTGGGTCTATGAGCAGTGTTACTCAAACAGTATTTTAAAGCCATTTAATCACTGACATCAGTAATATGAGCATTTTATGTAGGAATTCTGAAATATATATTAATTTATTTGAGTGATCCACTAGCACAAAAGTCAGGATTTTCCTTTTATGCTTCTTTATGAATATAGAAAGTTATTTAATTTATTCCAAATAAATCTTGATAGGTATGGTGGTTAAACATAAACACATCTTAACATCCACCAGGTGCGTGGCCTAATGTGGGTTTTGTTAATGGTGACATATGCCAACCCAATCATTTCTCTGTTTTTGCAACAAACAAAACAGCACAAAACAATAGAAAACAACAAAAAAAAATACTGATATGAATAACTCTTTGGTAATAGCCAATGACACCAACAGCCAGAAACACCATACCAGCCAAGAATGTCTAAGCATTATATTGGTGCATTTTGGAAGGTTGGGATTTGTTTCATGTGAGCATCTTTTCTCTCCACATTTTACTTTGTATGTAATGTTAATGGAAACTACTTTTTCTTTCATAATTCCTCAGAACAGTGATTTTCACTGTGTTACCACAGTCACCTGGTGTGCTGTTAAGGCCCAGTGCTGGTAGGCAATGAATGCATTTAAAATAAATATTTCTTTCAGTTTTAGAAGTAAGCATGTAATCAGCATAAAATTGTGGTGACTGAATATTTCCATTCTTAAAAATTAATGAGCTAATAAAATATTGTAAATTGTTTTATATACCACATTTATATACCACATTTATATCCCACGTAAACTCTTTGCCACAGGTAGGCAAAGAGTTTACAGGTGGGAAAGGAAAGTTGTTATTGGTCATTTCCTCTTAACAAGCAACACAACTAAAATTAAAAGTGCTTAAACTGAGCCTTTTGTTGATCAGAGTTATTATTTAAAGGATTGGGTGGGTCACAGAAGATTTGCTGATGTCAAATAGAGCCACTGCTTTCTTTAATTTAGTTGAAATAAAACTTTCAATAGCTCTACTTACCAGAGTTTTGTGTGTGATGAGTCCTCTGAGGTTCTGTGCTTGATGTTCTCTGTACCATAAACGTTACTGTGCATGTTTTTCCTCATCATGCAAATGATTTTCCCACTCATCCACCACAAGACAGGCCCCTCTGCTTAGCAGCTTGTCTGCTGTTTCTCTAGTTTTCCCTTGAGCACCTGCTCTCTCATAATAAACCCAGCTGTTGATTTTGGCAAAGCTGCACTTGGTTTTTTGCCTTATTGTTATTCTCTTCATGGCCAGTACAAGTTTTAGTTGCTGATAGAATGTCATTTGTCTTATCTGACATTACTCATTAATGAGAAATAAGAAGCAAAACAATATGTCAATCAAGTTAAATAATCTATACTATATTGAGAATACCAGGCAAAGGGCAAAAGGTAGGAGCTAAAATAACTAAAATTGAAACTGCAACGTTGTGCAAATCAAATTTGCTGATTATTTTAAACAGCTTAAAACAACTGATGGGAGAAATGAAAAAATATCATTTTAGTAACTTAAATTGGGATCAATCTGAAATCACAGGAGGGCTTAAGTAGAAGAAAATGGTTAATATCTCATACTGTTTAATTGTCGCAGTTTTGTCTTGGAGAAACTGAATAGTTAAAGATTTTTCTCTGTGTGGTCGCCTATTTAATCTTCAGACTGTAAGATGGCCCCACTTCATTCCAAATGGTAATGCTCAGCTATCAGTTTATTAAGGAGACACCATTTGAAGAAACTCATCACATTTGAATGGTTTTGAGTAATAAAACACTGCAATTATGTAACATAACAGAGTCGAGTCTCAGGGTGGTGGTGGAAATGAAGAAGATGAGGACTTGTGGTTCTCTGAGTGACAAGAATGAACTGACTGGGAGCGAGACTGAAAGGCAGAATAACAGAACAGCGCTGAGATTTAAAGGACAAGGAATAGAGGCTGATTGGTTCACAGAAGGCAGGCAAAAGCACTGTACCAGAGTGACGATGGCAGAGTTTCACATTATGGGAAAGACCAGGTGACAGAAAAGAAAGGATTAGCAGTCCGAATCCCCAGGGATGCAAGCAAACGAGTGAAAAGACATATTCCTTATTTAACTTAACAAAAACTTTAATCCTGTAAGATGGGAGTATCCCTAACCGCAAGTTACTGCTCATCGTTAGCGGTGATTTAGACCCAGTGTCTGTCACTGTGTTCTTTTTGGGCAGTTAGCATAAATTAACTTTTATTTTAATAATTATTTTAATAATTATTATTTTGTCATTTTAATAGTGACAGGGATAAAAACTGCATGTGTGGAGTCAAACCAGGCAAATATTTTTAAAAAAAGCAAAGCAAAACCAAAATAATGCTTAAAAATGTTTTTATGATTTTGCCCCAAAATATGGCTTTTCTACTAGAAGCTACACTTCTAGCACCAGCTTTGATGTCACGTCTCCATTTCATTGTCTTTGCTTAGACCTCACATGGTCTAAGCAAAGTCAGGCTCTGAGCCACATCTCCAGGAGTGTGGCTCCAAGCCTGACTAGCTTCATTGCTAGTCAGTGGCTGAGTGTTTTTATACTCCTGCCAATAAGTATCTGTGGACTGTCCACGAGTACACATTACTCAGCTACCAAAATGACTTTCTCAAGCATTACATGCACTCTGAGTTCTAAGTGAACTGAATGAATAAAACATAGACCAAATTTCAGGTATTTAATATAGTCTGTTGCCAAAAAACAAAATATTTATTTTTTATATATGAAATCAACTGTGCTCTAAGAGCAGTCCCAGAGCAGAACAGATTTAGACTACTTAATTAGATTAGATTACAGTTCTATTTTGAATGTAGCGATTCTGACTGGCGTGGGTTGGTGTTCACAGGTGAGTCTTAAGACAAGGCAACCAGTTGTCTTATGGAAAAGTAGTATTTATCTAATTTTTTTTCCAATTTAGAAGTACAACTGCTGTGAAGAAAAGACTACTGAGACAGAAAAATAAGCAGGCAGACCATTGGAAATCCACACTTTGGTCTGCTCTGTCTTTGTGACACATGGAGTAAATGAGCAGATGGTTCTCTGTGTGTGTGGTTCTCACTGTAACGCACAGAGGAACCCTGTGATGGGGATACAGTTTATGATTTATACTGACTTTATTCAAGCTGGTTATCACAACATCCTGCATTGATATGTCATGCTACATAGATTTATGTAACTATTGTTTGTTTTTCTGCAGGCAAGTGAACCAAAACACACCTCTGGATGTTTTAGGACTCGAATGATAGAAAGCATCAGACCTTCCTTCCACAAACCTAAACTAAACTAACCTAAAAAGAACAAGCCAAATGTGTTTTTTAAGCAATCAAAACTTGTGCTGTGGCACCTTTTTTAATTCTATGAGTTATTTTTTATCAGTATTCTCTCTCCCCAAGCATTCGCAGCAGATGGCCGCCCCTCGCTGAGCCTGGTTCTGCCAGAGGTTTCTTCCTGTTAAAGGGGAGTTTTTCCTTCCCACTTTTGCCAAAGTGCTGGGTCACAGGGGATCATATGATTGTTGGGTTTTTCTCTGTATGTATTATTGTACAATCTACCTTACTATATAAAGCGCCTTGAGGCAACTGTTGTGATTTGACACTATATAAAGAAAATTTAATTGAATTAAAACTAGTGGTGATACTGTTTCCAAACCTTAGTTGATGTGTGTTATTGTAGAGTTTTTACCTCACAGTATAAAGATGATGTGACTGTTAATGTGATTTGGCACTAAATAAATAACATTTAATTGACCAACATTGAATCTCTCTCACACACACACAAAATACTTGAGACATAAAATTTTCAGCTGTTCAGCTTTTGTAATTAGAAGAAAAATGACATCTATGAATCAGTCCATAAAAAGATCATTATAAAAGAAAGAAAGAAAAAAAACAGTACCAAAAGAAAAAAAAGACAATATAAATTTATAAAGTTGTCAAAGCTTGAGAACTGATTAAAGAGCACAACAAGCAGGATTGCATATATACATTTACATCACAACCACACTCCTCAACATCAGCAGAGTACATAACAACAATGCTATCAGAGAAAAGACACAGAAAGGAGGAGAGTTTGTTTGTGTAGAAAGGGCAGCATTCTTGTTATTCATTGCAAAATTAATGCAAAAATAAAAACATGAGTGCTGACATATTATAAATAAATAATGAATTTAATGTCAGTGAATAAAAACTAAATACAAGAGTTTTTATGCAAAGCTGCTTTGGCACATTTACAGACAGTATTGTGATCATTAGATTCAAATCAGGGACAAAAATATTGCATGTTGTGCTAATTGAGCATCACCCTCAACATCCCAGTGTTCAACTTACCCTGTAAAAGGCTCTGTCACACCAGCATTTAAAACAGCCAAATGTGGGAGTAAAGAGTCTCCACAGAGCAAGGGTGGTTCTAGTTCCTCAACCAGTGAATTTCTACATCTACATAAAGGTACAGTGTGCAAAATATCACCACTAGATGTCAGTAGATTGCAGGAAATTGTAATCAAACTGCTGATCAGATGGAAAGTGTGATTTTTAAGACATTTGAGCCTTACATTAGCGAGCATAAGGTTAGCTTATAACCAGCTGCTATTGTTTAGCTCACTTGTTTTTACTTGATAAGTAATTTAAAGAATTAAAAAAAAATAGCATACTCAGTATCTAGTGTGTATATTTATTTCAGTGTTTATTTAAGAATTAATATTCTTTTTTTAATTAAATAACTTAAAAAGTTATGGTGCCAAAGTCACTTCAATCAGGTAAATCTGCAGAACTTTTGTAATGGAACATTTGGCTTTGAGTTTAGATTACTTTGATTTCTAAATGTCTATATGGTATTAGAAGTCAGTATTGTAAGCATAGTTTGATCCACAGACTATATATTAATGATTAATGTAGTTTACTGGTCAAAAAAGTACATCCAATGTGGATGTAGCTGCATTATTTCTAATTACCACCAGGGGGTGACTCATGTGGTTGCAAAAATAAGACTAGAACTCTGTGGGGAAAAGGGTTCTTTTCTGCCTTGATCTTGATATGATCATAATAATGACTTTTATGCTTTAAACATTAATTTAACTTAAATTTAACTTTAACTTTTAATTATTAGCAGGGATGTGCATTTACATCAAAAATAGAACTTCATATTTACTGGTCTCCTTTTAACGATTCGTTGACAACTGCCAACCCCAATCTTCTTTCACATGATTGTGCATAGTTGTAGTAGACATGCACCATGCTAACTTTACCTTGTGTTTGCCCTGGTCCACATTGATGTTTTAGAACATTTTGACAGAGTTTCTAAGTAGTGATGGGATTTCCAGCTCTTTTTAGAGCTCCGAACCGCGCCTAGCATCCTGGAGCACTTCTGTTGTGTTTTGTACGTGTTTTGGAGTTTTTACGTGTTTTGGAGTTTGTACATGCTTTGTCTATAGGTGCCACCGTAAATATACTTTTATTTATTCACTCCACATAAAATGTAACAAATAAATCATATAATACAAAAAACAACTATTCACATTTCAACTTTTAACTATTTAAATTTTCAACTTTATCCTTTTAAACAAATTTAAAGTGAAACAACACAAAACACTGCAAACCACAACACAATGAAATACAAATTAAAATATGAAAACAAAAAGAAGATGCACATTCTCTGTCATATGGGCCTGCATGAATAAACCTTCTGAATCCTTTATCATCTGCAACTGAAAATAGTTGTGGATGATTACTATACCTTTCTAATGTGATGTTGTCTCTTTCTCTGTCTCTCCCTCCTGCTCTGTTCCTGTGCGAGTGTAACTACCGCCCCTCCCCCCTCTTCCCAGCACAAAGCACAAGGCTGGCATGCGGAGTGAAGTGGGAACAAAGTGCGAGAGAGAGGGTGAGAGAAAGAAAAAAAACCTTATTGCTCGTGATAAGGAGCCGGGTCGTGTCGTTCATGTCAAAAACCCGGCTCTAAGAGCAGTTTCGTTCGCGACCGACACATCACTATTTCTAATCCACTAACGCCACCTTCTGGTTGTAGAGGTGCATTGCAAATTGAATGGTAAATGGACTGATTCTTATATTGCACTTTTCTACTCTCCCAGAGGACTCAACGAGCTTTATACAACATGCTACGTTTTAAGTGCTTTCTAGCTAACATTCAGCTCCCCATTCATACAATTTAGGATTTAGCATCTTGCCCAAGGATATTCGACATGCAGACTGGGGCAGCCAGGGAGTGAACCACCAACCCTCCAGTCAGTAGATAACCTGCTCTACCTCCTGAGCTACAGCGACCCCAAGTGCCGGTAAAAACAAAGGAGTTTAATAACTAATAAGTGCTTTTGATTTAGGTTTCTGGCTTTCATGTTTTACAGGGATGATCAATTGTGCTTTTTGTGCCTAGACAAGTCAACAGGTTTTTGTGAAAAAGGTCTGTTGGTCATGGCACAAATTCTTGTGGCAAAGTTCATCACGTCTGAATAGGTTACAGATTTTAAATGCTGCCGTTAACACACATTTTCATTTGTTTTAAATGGGCAGCCAAGCAATTTCAATGGGCAAGAAGCATTGAAGAAAATATTAATTAATTGTCAAACAGAGCAGTAATCTCTATACAGAACTCTCAATTTCATCTGAAATACATCATAGTTTTGTCTTTCTTGGTTTATTTCAAACTAATCTTTATTATAAGACCACAAGTGGTGCAACTCTTCTTTATGCATGTCCAAGTAACTATATAGATATGCATGTGCTTTTCTAATGGAAAATACATTTGTGCTGCTATACTGGTGTGGTTATATTAATATATATAATATCCTGATAGTATACTGCACCTTCAGCTTTTTAGACAATTTATTGTGTTTTGAAATAAATCTGAACATTTAAGTGGCATTAACCATCAGGTTACCCTCAGTAACCTACACAGACATAATGTTGTTTTAGAATTTACCACCAGTAATTAGAATATATCACTTAAAAAGGGCATTTGGGTTGTTGTGTGGGTTGTGTTGTGTGCCCTTCAAATTGTGATTATCTTGTTTCCTTTATTTGCTCTTAAGTTGTAGCTAAGAGTAAATAAAGTGCCTCCAGTCAGCCTGCAGTAAACTGATTTTGCCTGACAGATTTTAGAAAGAGAGAAAAAGAGCCCTGCGTCAGTATATGTAACTCTCTGGTGACAAGGGCATAAAACTATTTTTAGCACTCTGAACGTGAATGTGACCACAGTAGCCTTAATTCCTGTGAATAGAAACAAGTTTAAAACAACCAAAACTCAAACTGAGAAAGTAAACAGAAAGTACCTTGGACAGCAAGGTGACTATAATCACTGTAAGTGAGGATGGAGGATGATAAAGCATCTCTGAGGACACGCCCACTGAAGCAGCATTTTATTACTACCGTTTATTGTAGAGTAGCTAATGGAGTGAAGGGAAAAAAATCAAGTATAGAGTAATTTCAGCAAAGTCATGAAGCTAAGGTTAGTTACTGACATGGCAGACCACAATGCTGGAATCCCTTTAGGACAAGACCTGTGGATAACTGTTATGATAGCACTGCACAGATCTTTCTATCTGCTGTGACATATCTTAAAATGATTTACCAATAACTGTCCAAATCATAGTATCCAAAACGAGAAGAGATTTACCTAAGAAGACTGGAGGCTGTATTTAATCTTTAAGAAGTTCATTAAAGTACAGAATTAAGGTTCTAAATAGTCTTACATTTCAAAACATCAAAAACGTGTTGTGCATTTGTTAATGTGGGATTGATGGGAAGATTGATGAGAAAAATAAGGCAATATTTCCCTTTTGAATGTCTAAAAAGTGAGTGTAGGTATGAGCCTTTTACGACTTTTGGCTTTAAATGACTCAAGCAATATGAAGTTAATTTGGTTTTATTAATACTGGCTGTGGGATTTCGTAGAGTATAATGTGCCATTGCTTTGTCTGTAGGAAAAAAAAAAAAAAATGTAATTTAGTTCCAGTAATGTGGAAAATAACCGGTATAAATGCTTTTTTTTGTTCACACTGTAAACGCTTCGTATACCACAAAGGTCTGAGGTGTTTCATTGGTTCTTGAGGATTATTGAATTATGAAACACAAATGTCATGAACCTCACACTGTAAGGAGTCAATTGAACTGATTATAGAGATCTGTAGAATTTTAGTACATAAAAAAACTACATAAAAACCTGTGTGGCTTGGCCCTGCTACGAAACACTCACACCCACGCGTTCATAGCAGGGTTTTCTGTCAAGATAGCAGCATGTTAGACGTAAGTCATGGTGTTTTTTGTGTGTGCATGAAGGCATTCTGGGGGTGTTTGTCACATACACATACACAAGATGATCCCTGCCATCATAGCCTGGCATGCATGTTGACAATAACGCCGTCCTCAGGGAGATCTTTGACAGGAAGGTCGCTCAAGTGTTCCATGCTATGGTCCGTGTTCTCGCAGCTGCTTTGTGGTGACTCTGGGGGAGGCTGGTACAGGATACTGGCTACCAGGAAAAAGATGGTCCCCAAAACCTGAAACAGAGGAGGAATAAAGATGTGAAAAAGATCAAAATATGACAAATTTGCACAACTAATTCAAAGTTACTGACATACAGTCGGTCAGTGGAATGTCAAAAAATTAGCTATAGCATAGTAAAGCAATATCATTTTAATTGAAGACATTTAACAAAATATTACACTAATCACTAAAGAATTGTCTGCTATGCCTCCTCTGTGCCAATAAAATGAGTGGACAAAGCAAAAAAAATTAAGAATATTAATTAAACTAAAAAACAAACAAAACTGAGAACACTGAAATGCTAATGTTGGTATAGTCAGAGGTTTATATACACTCATGGCTATGAAAGTCACGGAAAATTTGGCCTTTTAATGATTTCTTTAAACTGTTCTTTTTCTTTATTTAAGAGTGCGATGATTCTGCAGCATACATATTTAAAGAGTTTAAAAAACAGGAATTGGGTGCAATACATATACATACATTCACTTAAATCACTCAGTAAGTGTTGCTTACAATGTATTTGAACTTGTCAAGGCCAATACCTATTAATATCCTGTTAGTGATTTTGATTGAAAAATAGAAACTGTTATGAATAGTATTGCATGCAAAGTATGTTTGTTTTAAACTTAGCTACTTGGTTATCTTGGAAAATATTTAGTAACCCTATCTGGTTTTATATTTCATTAAAAAAAACACTATAAAAACATAAATGTTAAAAGACATTTGGGAGTGAAAAAAATCCGTCAAACAACCTGTTAGCCTGTGAATCATTAATACCTTATAGAGGATTCCAGCTACTAGCGTGTACTGGCTCATGGCTGAATTGTGATAAAGGTAGCAGGATCCCTGCTCGCCACACTTATCCTGCCACATTAAGCAGGATAGGTCAATCACTGAGCCAAAGGCTATGGGTCCTGGAATACCACCTGTGAGAAAAAAAAAAGAGACAAAATGGCAGAACATAAAGCATTTTGATTTTGCATGGGCATCTGTGTAAAAGTTAATCTAAATAAAGAATGCACTTGGCCTACCAAGTGTGCGCACTACAATCCACTGGATACCAAGTCCGAAGGATCTCTGACTGTCAGGTACACACCTATGGAGGGCAGGGTTAGCCAGACATATTAGAATCAGAAACAGAATACTTTATTAATCGCTAAGGAAATTATGTGGTTAGAGTTGCTTAGAGACAATAATAACAGTAGCACGCTGAACTAAACAAATAATACAATAATTTATTAATTATCAATTTTATTTATAGTGTCTCAAGGTGCTTAAATGTATTATTAAAAATGTATTGTTTATTTTATTCACCGATTCAAATTATACTATAACTTTGTTAAAGATAGACAGTTTAAGAAATACTTTGAAGCTTAGAGCTCAAATGAATGACATTAATAAATGAAACAGAGTGTGATACATACATTCAGAGGTTTAACTGTGGCCACCTACCTGAGTGTGGCAGTGAGTGCTGGGATGCTACAAAGGAAGGTGAAGCTGATAATGATGAAAAGTAAGGAGAGGAAAGCTGGCATGTGATGGCAGGAGCTGCCACACTTCCCTGCCAGAGCGAAGCCTTCCTCACCCCATGACACATTACCCACCACACAGCTACATCCAGAGTACACCTAGAGGCGAAAACATAAGCCTGATATAAATGTATAATGTATAACTGCTGAAACACACTTCAGTCTCCACATACAGTAGGCTATATAGTTATTGAACACGTTGCCGGTTTTCTAAGTTAATTTCTAAACGTAGTATTGACATGAAATTCTCCCCAAATGTTGATAACAACCCAACCAAATTACACATGCAAGAAATCAAACCATATAGATGTCCATAAATTAATATATGTGTGTAATAATGAGAATGGACACAGTCCATGAAAATGCTTACTACTATGTATTTAATACTTCATACATAAGCCTTTGTAGGTGATGATGGCTTTAAGACACACCCTGTATGGAGAAACTGGTCACATGCATTGCTCAGGTGTGATTTTGTAATTTTCGTTAACTTTATCTGTATTGTTATTTTAAGGTTGGAACTGACTCTAAAAGAGCACATTGTAACATCGTTTCCCTTTGTGTGTCCCCTCTATGTTGTCTTGCAGGTCCCTGGTAGGAACTGGACAATCTTTGCTTCTATCAACAGCCGGCCCGTCTTCTCTTTCTTTTTGGGATATCTTCTGATGTATTACTTTAGGTAAACAAAACCTTATATTTACTCTATCATTCAAACATCTATTTGACTGCTGATAGCACACAAACCACATCTCTGGGACACCAGTGGATTTGACTAGACAGCAGAGAATTTCTATCATAAAAATCAGAATAATCATTTATAAATATATTATGAAGTATATACAATTTTGTATCTAACCATGTAATCAGTATGCAGTTATTCTCTTTTAAGTCTCTTCTAAGATATGATATAATCCTAAACATTGTACATAATTTCATATTTGCAATATTTTTTTTGCATCTCTGTCAATAAAATGCACTTTTTGCACTGCAGTATGTGGCTCTGCTGCAAAATTCAGCTTTTTTTTCTAAAATGTATCAATGAAAGTGAGCCACAGATGATTGTGCATTTTTCTGCTCCTGAGTTTGAAATAATTGTAAAATAACTCAATATTTCAAAACAGTCAGATTTCATCATTTCTGCAAAAGAAAAGATTTTAGCTTATCAGACACATATGTGTATCACAAAGCCATCCCCTGTAAAAGCTCAGGCTTTCTGCTATTTCCCAATCTGTCTAAAAATATGGTGTAATTTCCCCTGTGAGCAAAGTGTGAGCGATACCTGTTTGCCCGTTGAGAGTTGGGTGTGGTTAATGGAGGTGCAGCCAGCATGGCAAGGGGAGTAATACATCACACCGTCTGCCCCACACACTGGGTTGTAGAGCTCTCTGACACAACTACAGCCTGCATTACAGCCCACATCTAAGGAAGAGCTGCAGTTAGGAGGGAGAGAAAGAAGGACAGAAATGAGAGGGGAAAGCGTGATAGAAACAAATGAGGGGAAAGCGTGATAGAACTGATGAGGATACATCACTAGAGCTCAGTATTAGAATGAACCACTGATTACTATTCCAGTGATTGATGCTCACAATAAACAAAGCAAGTTAAATTACAAAGGTTTTCTTACACTGAGCCAAAAGAGCAAGTCTAAACGTTTTCTAAACTCTTTGTTTCAGATTGTTGTTCTACTTTTTGTTCTATGTAAGAGAATAAATGTCATATAAACAGCTCTGTCTGCAAGCACAGAAGACTTCCAATCTGCTGATCAAACATTCTGTCAAGGCCAGTGAGAAGAAAGCTTGCTTACATGTGCCCATTGATAAATGGGTGTGTGGAGATTAAGTAAAAAGAAACTGTTAACTACAACTAGTGTTTCTGCATGTACTGGAGCCGCACACATGCTCAGGGTACATTAGACTTGGCCTTGTGTCCATCTGCAGAGTACAATACATCCTAAGTGGTAAAGCACAAATCCCCAAACTAATTAACCCTATAAGTTCATCATCATTGGAGTTAACCTGAACCTAAGAACACTTTGCATTCAGAAAATGTAATTTTACTTTTGATTAAACTGTTCTCCTAAGTCTTGGCAATCAAGGGACATTCTAATGCATCTGCCTGACATTCCTCTCATTCAGATCATTGATTATAATGGTTGGACTTGGATTTTTTTAAAAGGCCTATCAGAATGTCTGTGGATAATATCCCAATGTATCTCATCCCAAGGTATCTTACTGTCCTGGAACTAAAGCAATACTTATATTCACTGGGTGAGTAGGCAGCAAGTGCAAGAACACCTGAAATAATCTCTGATATGGCTGGATGGTATGGCACTGAGAAACATTGTGGTAAAAGATATCCAAATGCAATATGATTGGATTTATATTTAATTCTATTTCAATTTAATATTATATTAAATGCTTTTGTTAATATTTAATAAGTTAATATTTAATAAAAGCAGTAATACTATATAACAGCCTTTTATTTTAAGGTAGCAATTTTTGTTTCCTTATTAAATCTAAAGGGTAGCTGGCTTATTCCACTGCACTGCAGCTCAAGTCCCTGTTTACATTTACACTGATATAAAACTTTTCTGCTCATTTGAAGCTATAACATGACAGTGAACACAATTTACCACAGTGCACCAATACCTCAAGTGTGACTTAAAGTCCAAAGTAATTTCTGGCCAGATATAATTAATTTGGTATGGGCTGGCTTGTGTTCACATGGCAGCAGTAAAGAGGAACCATGAGGGAGGAACCTCAGAGAAAACATTACCTAGCACAGAGACTGTGAGATGAATGTAAAACTTACCTGGTCAGATCTGACAGACAGGTACATTAACTTCTTGTAGATTAAAAACTAACAACAGTTCAGAACCAATTTAACTTAAAGAAATCATAACTAAAATAACGAGTTCTATACACAGCTTACCTGTTTCTGAGGTACAGTTTACTTGGGATGTCATACACATTTTTGTACAGGTCCAGTTGCTGTTTAGTCTTCAGACCAGACTGGTAAGGCACTGTGACACCAGCCATGGGCACGTTGGGGCAGTGGATGACAAAGATGAAGATGGCGAGCAGACTGACCATAGCACACATCATGCAGAAGCGGATGATACCTCGACACCGCAGGTTCAACTTCTTTACAATGTAGCCACCCAAGAAGGTGCCCCCACCTCCTGCTGGTACCACCATATATCCTGAGAGAAAAAGAATAAAAGCATAACGGATCAATGTTGTTGATATATGAAAGATTCCCATCTGTCCAACAGAGGAGCAAGACCTCCAGACTTAAAGAGGCATAAAATGATCCCAAACCATGAGCCATGTAATATTTATGTCATCTGTAGTTTTTTGGGGGTATCAGGGAGAAATGTGATCATGTTGTGCTGCTCGTTGTGGAGGAAGACTGATTGATGATAAGCATTCACCGCCCAGGATTAGTAAAGAGGAAGTGAGGGCAGCTATGAAGAGGATGAGGAGTGGAAAGGCAGTTTATACAGATGACATACCTGTGGAGGTATGCAGATACAGTGGGGCAAAAAAGTATTTAGTCAGCCACCGATTGTGCAAGTTCCCCCACTTAAAATGATGACAGAGGTCAGTAATTTGCACCAGAGGTACACTTCAACTGTGAGAGACAGAATGTGAAAAAAAAAAAATCCATGAATTCACATGGTAGGATTTGTAAAGAATTTATTCGTAAATCAGGGTGGAAAATAAGTATTTGGTCACCTCAAACAAGGAAAATCAAACAAGCTCTCACAGACCTGTAACGTCTTCTGTAAGAAGCTTTTCTGTCCCCCACTCGTTACCTGTATGAATGGCACCTGTTTGACCTCATCATCTGTATAAAAGACACCTGTCCACAGCCTCAACAGTCAGACTCCAAACTCCGCCATGGCCAAGACCAAAGAGCTTTCGAAGGACACCAGGAAAAGAATTGTAGACCTGCACCAGACTGGGAAGAGTGAATCTACAATAGGCAAGCAGCTTGGTGTGAAAAAAATCAACTGTGGGAGCAATCATCAGAAAAATGGAAGACATACAAGACCACTGATAATCTCCCTCGATCTGGGGCTCCACGCAAGATCTCATCCCGTGGGGTCAAAATGATCATGAGAACGGTGAGCAAAGATCCCAGAACCACACGGGGGGACCTGGTGAATGACCTGCAGAGAGCTGGGACCAAAGTAACAAAGGTCACCATCAGTAACACACTACAACGGCAGGGAATCAAATCCCGCAGTGCCAGACGTGTTCCGCTGCTGAAGCCAGTGCATGTCCAGGCCCGTCTGAAGTTTGCCAGAGAGCACATGGATGATACAGCAGAGGATTGGGAGAATGTCATGTGGTCAGATGAAACCAAAGTAGAACTTTTTGGTATAAACTCAACTCGTCGTGTTTGGAGGAAGAAGAATACTGAGTTGCATCCCAAGAACACCATACCTACTGTGAAGCATGGGGGTGGAAACATCATGCTATGGGGCTGTTTTTCTGCCAAGGGGACAGGACGACTGATCCGTGTTAAGGACAGAATGAATGGGGCCAAGTATCGTGAGATTTTGAGCCAAAACCTCCTTCCATCAGTGAGAACTTTGAAGATGAAACGAGGCTGGGTCTTCCAACATGACAATGATCCAAAACACACCGCCCGGGCAACAAAGGAGTGGCTCCGTAAGAAGCATTTGAAAGTCCTGGAGTGGCCTAGCCAGTCTCCAGACCTCAACCCCATAGAAAATCTGTGGCGGGAGTTGAAAGTCCGTGTTGCTCGGCGACAGCCCCAAAAACATCACTGCTCTTGAGAAGATCTGCATGGAGGAATGGGCCAAAATACCAGCTACTGTGTGTGCAAACCTGGTAAAGACCTATAGTAAACGTTTGACCTCTGTTATTGCCAACAAAGGTTATGTTACAAAGTATTGAGTTGTATTTTTGTTATTGACCAAATACTTATTTTCCACCCTGATTTACGAATAAATTCTTTACAAATCCTACCATGTGAATTCATGGATTTTTTTTTTCACATTCTGTCTCTCACAGTTGAAGTGTACCTCTGGTGCAAATTACTGACCTCTGTCATCATTTTAAGTGGAGGAACTTGCACAATCGGTGGCTGACTAAATACTTTTTTGCCCCACTGTATGAAGGAGAGAAAGCAGTGGACTTTTTAATTAGATTGTTTAACGCAACCTGGAGAGTGACAGGATGACAGAAGAAGAAGTGTGCGAGTACCAATTTTCAGGAACAATGTGCAGAGCAGCTGATGTGCAAAACTGTAGTAATGCTGATGATGATCAATGAATAGCAGTAAGCAGCAGTAAATAGATTAATTTAAATGTCTGTGGTCAACAACCCAAAGCAACGAGCAGTGGAAAAGAGAAGTGAAAAGGAAAGTGCAAGCAGCATGGATTTGTGACTGAAGGATAGCAACAATAGTGAAACGGTGGCACTGACAAAAGGGTGTGCAGACTGTGATCAGCTGACCTGTGCTGCAATTTCCATAGTCAGCGGTCTACCTGGATTTAGTCAACTGAATTCAACTAGATATAAATAGATGTTTCACTAGCTTTGTGGCCGATTTCCAGATATTACATAAAGGGAGAAACACCTTAAACAGAAATTGATGTCCCTTGATGTCAGCCAGCGACAGCACCCTAGATCAGGGATGTTGAACTCCAGGCCTCGAGGGCCGGTGTCCTGCAGGTTTTAGATCTCACCCTGGGTCAACACACCTGAATCACATGATTAGTTCATTACCAGGCTTCTGGAGAACTTCAACACATGTTGAGGAAGTAATTTAGCCATTTAAATCAGCTGTGTTGGATCAAGGACACATCTAAAACCTGCAGGACACCGGCCCTCGAGGCCTGGAGTTCGACACCTGTGCCCTAGATGCAACCAGTCCACCGCAGTGCATCACTGTAAACTTTGGCAGTAATTAGTTTGTCTGGTATTTTCATGCACCTTTGAATAACACTGTATAGTTGTTGTATCTTCTACCTGGGAGATACAACAACTATACAGTTAGCTCCAAGACACATTATGTGACAAACTACACAAAAACTATTGATGTGTTTGGTGACATTTGTTAGGCTGTTTGGATGCTGGAACGCCCTTCTGGATCATTCTGACCTACTTTAAACCCCGACAATACAGTTGACTTGAATGTTGGAAAGCTACCAATGCTGACACAGGTTTACTAGGTAATTAATAACTAGTTGGCTAACTGCCCTGTACTATAGACAGTAAGTGTTCTACATTTTGACCTGTGAATCATACACCGTGAGTATCATACCATTTTATATTACGTGATTAATATTCTGAATCACATTGTGCAGTAATTTAAAAGTAGAATGAAAAATATGCAGCTTTTATATTCAGATATGAGTTTGCCAAGAAAGATACTCAAAGTAATTACAAATGGCTTATTAAATTATGAGATTAACTCTAGAATTAATAGCTGACCTTGGATACTGGATATTCAGTATTTTACTTTGTGAGAAACTTGCAGTTATAGTTTCAGCAGAGGTAACATTTCCCAAAGGTAAGATTGGATTTGATCGCCAAAACCAAACGATCCCTCCATGATTTACATATTCTACAGCAGGTGACAGTAGTTTTCCCTTTATAGTCAAATTGCTCTTTAGCCTAGCATATTACATTCAGTAAAACAGTATTGTTCCTTGTTTCTCTTTAACATTGTTACTAGCAAAAACTACTATCTGACCTATATGATATTTTGGATTTTTTTTCATGTAGAGGTTGTGCTGCATTTGTTGACCTTCTAGACTATGATTATCTAGTATCTTCTCTTACTAGCAGTTTATGTATGGCACTGACAAAAGGGTCAGTGCCACCAGCATAAGAGGCACTAAGGGAAGGGTCTATGATTGAACAAAAGCACCTAAACCTTCAAATTTTCACAAAAAATAGATCCTCTCTTTTAGATCAGTGTTATTTCACAAGCTGTTGTGAAGATCTCATTTTCTAAGGTTCAATAAATAAAGTAATACAATGAGATAAATGCATAGTGAAAGTTGCCCATGTGATGGGCCTCTTTACTTTTCACTCACCAAACCATGTGGCAGCCTCTGATGCACTGAGACTGAACTGTGATTCCAAGAACTTTGGACCAAAAGTGGACATGCCAGCAATGAGGGTGGCCTCAGTAGCCCCAGCCAAACACAGGAACAGGAAGGTGGGGTTTTTTAGGAGAAGCAGCACAGATCTGGAAATACACAGTAAGAGAGAGAGGGTGAGTGTCAGGGGGCATCGATGTGTGCAGCCACTGTGACTGAACAAACCTGAGCTTCCTTTTTCATTAATGCACCCTGCTCTAATCTCAAGATGTTCTTAATATAGAGCAGATACACACTGCTGTAAATCCAAAGACATATAATCAGTTACTAACGTATCATGTAACTCTCTGTAATCTCCACAGAGACAGAGTAATAGATGTGATCACAGTAAGCTTATAGTATATATGGTTGTAAAATGGAAAGGAGCAATACTGTCACTCATTTGTGCTGTTCTGCATTCATAGCTGCCTGTCGTTGCTTTAGGATGACAGTAAACTTATTAACATTAAGGTTTTCTGTGACATTTTAGAGGTGAATTTGCATGGTGAGCTAATCCTTGCATAAGCCACACTGATAAACCTGAGCTACATAATGCCAATGAGAAACAGCAGTAAAACCAGTACCAGTGGTAAGAGAGCCCACATGTGGTTCAAGATGGCTGTCTCCCAGAACAGCAACATGGGGCTTAGGTTGAAAGAACTGCAGGCTTCATTAAAAGTAATAATTGCTACATGTAACGAACTAAAAACTAAAACTAATTAATCTGTATGGTTCTTTTGTTAAGCCAACTAGCCACTTTTCATGTAAAAAGACAAGGAGATGCAAACAATAGTTTGCATTGGAAAAAAGTGGAGGCTCTTTGCAGCGACAAAACAGATTTTACATTAATCCTTTTAACAGTCTAGTTATTAGTTTTTAGCCATTTATAACCACCATTCCCAAATGGGATTTGTTTGTTTATCAGGAAGATTAAGCTAGAGGTTATGGCTGCATTTGCAATATTCTTTTTTCTGTACCAGGGGTCGCTTAGAAATTATTAATCTTAGTGCTGATCAGTACATTCCTAAGTGAAAGTATTCCTAAGTGTTTTGAAAAATTAGACGCTGTCACAAACTAATCAAGATACAGATATCCTTCGGGATCCTGCTGCTTAATCACAGCACTGTGAGGACAGAGATTTTAGCCTTGGTAGAGGTTTGTAATAGTGAACAGTTTATTTATTTAAGTGGTTAGTATATTTGAGCATCATCAGTGTAAAAGTGGGAAGCTGTAATACAGAAGTGGACCCAGAGGTAAAGCATGTCACAGGTCAGTGAGGCAGTGTTGGAAGAATAGTTACCAATGGTGATGGAAACGTACCAGCTCAGGGTAGTACTAAAAATACCAATACATTACTCCAGATGATGAGGCAAGTGAGATCTTGTGGTTAAATGCATCAAATGCAGCAGTGAGATCCAGTAATATGCATACAGCAGATTCACCAGCATAAAAAATGGCAATGGCAATTATTCATACAGCATTTTTCATTACACATAAACTCAATGTGCTCAACATAAAAGATAAAAAACACAAAACAATGAAGCAAACTGTACAAAGTAATAAAATGCAATTTAAAATGGAAACTAGACGAGGTCGTAAAAGCATTTATTTCTTGAAGCTCTCTACCTTGGCATGTCTTTAACTGATTTGCCAAACTGAGGGTCTGAGGCAGTGGTGTGGCTTCCATCCTTAAGCTGGTGGGCCTCAGACACACGCATGGTCACATACTCCTGAGAGCCTGCAGGAAGACACAGAACAGTAAGAGTGAGGCTGTTTCGAAAATATATGGTATTTTACATACCAGACTACCACCTAATGTATTAGTCAGTGTTTTTTTTTAATGCCCTCTCTGTTATAAAGAAGACTGGCCATGGCCTTTGTTGGCACCTGGTAGTTGCCGTGGGTACCCCAGGATGGGAAATGCCACCAGTAGAGCGGCTGCTCCTCCTGCTAAAAACCCAATCCACCAAGCCCCGACCCAGTGAGGGTTCTCTGGCGTCATCTCAGGCCTGGAACATCACACACATATGATTAAACACATTTTTAGAATCAGAATCAGAATATTGTATTGATCCCTGATAAATTATGTGCTCACAGTTGCTCCAAGACAGTAAGAATAGTACCTGACTAAACTAAATTAAATAATACAATATATTACAAAGTTAGAAAATATAACTAAATAACTCTAATATATACAAACAGCTAAAATATAAATTTCCCAGTATATAACGCTAATTAAATATATATGGTTGAAACTGAGGTGCCTCTCTTATCAAACTGTAAAACGTTTCTTATTTTCTCTGTAGAGGATCTGCAATAAAGGTGTGCAACTGCTGCAGTGCGCACTTGTGCATTAGCTGGAGGATTTGTACGAGAGATAGGCACAGGCAGGAATGAACCACTTGACCTTTAAAGAGGCAGATCTCTAAAGCATCTTGTAATGAGACAGTTTTGTTCTATTGTGTATATTTTTATTCCACATTCTCCCATTGTCTATTTCATATCACAATATTTGACTCTATTCCACATTCTGCATGTCAGCTTTTGTTTATTCCCAGTTTAGTAATCTCTAATTGGTTTTAGTACATTGCATTCTAGTCAGTGGTTTTGTAAATTTTTTTTTTGTGGCCATTTTAGCCTTTATTTATGTATTGGAAATGACAGTAAGGTAACTAGGTGAGAGGATAAGGGGCACGCTCCCTAGTCTTGCCTTGCAGACTAGGACCCAGGCCCTTGCAGGCCTTGCCTATGTGAGGTAAGCCATAGCAGTGCCTCGACTCAGTTCTATTCTATTATACTGATCTCATTTCTTTTTGAGTCAGTTATCCTTGTCCATGGTACCAACCAAAGCAGACTCACGTTAGATGGATCTCAGTGTACATGTTGAGGAAGTAACCTCCCAGCAGGTAACCGGCTGCTGGACCCACAATGGCTGCTGTGTAGAAGATCCCTAAGGGGAGGGGGGAATACCATAGACACAGAGCAAGGGTGTGTCAGTACAATGACTCCAGCGTCTACCTCCTGTTTCCTACTTACCTCTTCCTGTCCTACAGGTTAAAAGGGCCATTGTTCTTTATATGGGCTCTGCATCTAGAAAATTTCCTGTTGTGTTTGTGTGTTTTCATAAAAGCAATGTGCTCTGCTGTTATTTGAAATAGAATGATAGCTAAATGCTGAAAAGGGGTCATGACAGGAGCCTAGAGGGTCAAATTTACAAGACTGGCAGTAGATGGCATCAGACAATGACAGTGCTCAATATGTACATTTGAAGCACATTAGCTGCTTTTACCAAACAAGCCCTTTTATCTATATCCAGTTCCTTCTTAATAGAGATTATACTGGATGGTTGCTGGTAATAAAATTATTCTATGGAAGAGGGACAGAGAGTGATAAAAGAAGGTAGACAGCTGGTGAAAGAAGTCGTGCTGTAACAGTCAGAGTGTATGTCTGTTCATGCACCTGCATTAGCATGTGATGTTCAAACAAAAGTCTACATTTACATTGAGCTAAACAACAGATATATTTGAGCCTGCACCTGCAAAAGAATTATTGCTAAAGGACACAGCTGGGATTGTGTTCAGTGCCTGCTGTTTGCATATGCATTCTCACTATTCTATGTAATCAAAGCTCTGTCAAAATAATTCATCTTCAAAGAGAGTTTTCACTGTCCAGCTGACAAAATGAGCCGAGCAGCACATGAATCAGCAAAACTATGGCCTGAAACCTTGTATCATTTAAAAAAAGATTCATCAGTTTAACAAAGATGATGGAAGATCAACATAGAGTTGCACAACTGATGGAACATATATCATTGTGATTTGATGCTAAATCAGTTGATTCATTAATGAACAAAAGCTAAACAACAACCAATCAGTTAATAAGCTAATAAATTATTCAAATAATTTTTCAGAAAGAGTAGTGGCTAGAATTTTTATAAATTCTCAAATTTTGATGGTTTCATATATCTATTAAATAATCAATTTATTATCACAATTTCAGTCCCATATTTCTAAAATGACCAGGTCTCTCTAGAAAAACGTCTGGGCACTCGTCTTGGCATGAACTCGCATGTTCCCCCCCCCCCCCCCCCCCCCCCCCACACACACACACAGATAGGAATAAGCACCTGTCTAAATGAATGAAGCTGGCCAAATATAAAATGTAGGTATGGTACATTTTAGTTTCTGGTAAGCTACTACTGCTACTACTACTTTACTATTGTAATTAATAGTTATCCCCACTACCTAACAGTTGAAGCTATTATTTAACTGATGACTGACTTTCTGGGGTAATCCCAGGAATGCTGCATATTTACTATTTGTTCAGGGATTATAGTGTCAAATGCTTGGCATGAGATGAGAGCGATGTTTTTTTTTTTTACATTTTTTGGCATAAATTATCATCAATCATAAATAAATGAACAGGGTTATAGTCAATAATCAACTGTTACTAGTGACTGTTACTAGTAGGACTCACCTATATAAACTGGTGCATAGTTGGAGTTGACATTATCATCCAGGTATGTGACCCCTAATGTGTAGAGAGGCGTAGCGCCCATACCATGCAAAAACTGGCCAAGCATGAACACAAAGCGATAGCTGGACAGTCCTCCTGCCTCTTTGTTCTGGCACGGCCTGGTACGGTTAGCAGAGCACATTCCTGTTTGCTCGGGTAAACTGACCTGGTAGGGAGGTGTAGTAAAGTGAGGCAAGGCAAACATCAGAGAACCCAGTGCCATGATAAGTACTCCCATCCCAGCCAACGGGGCTTGTGACCTGTACCGCCGAAGTAACTGACAAAGGCCAGGCAGACGCATGCAGCAATGTCATAGGAACTGGCGATGAGGCCAGCCTCGTAGCTGCGCAGATCAAAGCGTCGCTCGATTGAGGTGATCACTGTGTTAATGAAACCATTGATTATCATCCCCTGGAGGAAAGAAGCCACACAAAGGAAGAACAACACCCACCGAGGAGTGTTGAAAACTTGGATGCTTTTGGGGGTCAGAGCTCCCCAGCCACACAACTGATCTGTGTTAGTAGAGATTAACTTTATCCCAATCTCTGCATTAGGTCTTGTTTCCCCCCCATATATTGGCCCAGGGAGTGCAGATGCCCCGGTGAAAACGAGTGGCTCATTAGTAATGGGACTGTCAGGGTTTCTGAGACCAGAGCCTATGGGGCTGCCTGTTCTGGGAATCCACAGGACTAGGGGTGTCCAAGAGGGGCCCCTGCTGAGAGGACAATCCTGCAGGTCCAGGAGCTCCTGTTTGGAGCTAAAAGAGGCGTCGGCATTTAGCAAGATGGGCATCGCCCCTCTGAGGGGCACTGTGAGGATCCTGTGAAGTGGATTCTATGAACTGAGGCAATAAATCAATTACCTCAACAACAAAAAAGGAAATTTGAAGTAATAAAGGGTCAAGAAGATATTGTGGTAAGGACTCTGCCAGGTTCTTCTTGGAAATTATCTATTCTTGCTTTGTAGTTTGCACCTCATGTGTCCACGGCTCTTTGTGTGCTCCTTTTTATTTGCACAAGGTTGCATATGGTGTAAAGATGGCTTTGTTACTGTGATGAGTAATAGCATCCTGAGGAGAGAAAAGAAAAATTAGATAGATTAAATAAAGAAACAACCAACTTTTGTAAAGATTTAATGCATAAAGAAGTCATCATTAGAATTTATGTACAGGCCACAGATACTGTGACCTAGACTGATGCTTCATATTTTACCAAATGTATAAAAACACATACATACATATCTCTACATGGGCATTAAATGATTCCTGGCATTACCACCGCATTGTTTAAAGAACAGTTTTGCCTTTTAACATCATGCTGGTACAAAAACTGCTCTAACTGTGAGTCAATTGAAGCATTATTATCAAGCATTGCACCCAATCTCAGAGTCTTACACATACAGGGAACTCATAAAACCTCAAAGTGCACACTGCTAATGAACCATAAGCATTGTTACTTTGCTCTAGTAATCACAAATAGAGCTTTCATAATCACCATCATGAAAATACTGTGCCGGTCTATTTGTTGCATAACAACAACACAACAACACAAGTGTGTATTTGATCCATTATTGCAATCTCAAAGCTCATTTTAACTGATGTAATGTATTCATTTATATTACTTTCTTTCATTGTGAAGTACAATGTGGAACACTAGAAACTGAAAGTCAGTAAGGCTGTCACAACACGTCCACTTGTCACAACACAAAACAAGCAGCCTTACTGACCTTCAGGGGGTCATATTTGACAGTGACAGTGATAGAGCTTAATTGGATGCATTAACAAAACAGAATAGATTTACTGAGAAATAAGAAAAGGCGCAGCGCAATAAAACAGCCTGGTCGACATATTAAATACATGCAGTACAAGCAAAGTTCTTGTTAGTTTTCCCACTCGCTTTGAGTGGGAAAACTAACAAGAACTTTGCTTGGACTCCAAGATTTACCCATCATACGTTTTGGAGTGGCAGCTTAGAAACATCTGAATGCAGGAATAGCTTCTGAGCATGATCTGATGATGCTAACCTCTGAATGTTGGTTTAGTAGCACATCAACAAGTTTACTCCACCTTTCTCAGTTGTCATTATTGTGTCACTTTTATGTATCATCAGACTTAAGTGAAACAAGTGAAAGATGAAAAGCCATTTTGTTCAAGTTGTGAAAAGATTTATAGAAAGAGAACTCTTTAAATCGAAATTCGATTGAACAATAAAAACACACTCAATATCTTTGCCAACTCCTCAGATGATGACTGGTAAAACCAAAAGCCTCCTCGTTATGTAGTGACTGTACTTACCACTGTACCAGCGCTATGGAAAAGGAAAACGTGTGTTTCCCTGATCTCAACCAAGAATGAAGAATTGTGTTGCAATGTTCAAAAACACCTTGTTCATAAACTTCTACATACAATGATGTAACTGTGCTAAAAATGTAAAAGGGAGCACTTCCCTCTATGCCAATACTGTAAAAATCTCTAAAATACTCGCTAAAAATCTTTAAAAAAAAAATAAAAAATTCTATTGCCAACACCTTTTAATCACATTTTAATCTTTAAAATATTTACAACGTATCACATAAAAAGCAGTTAAAATATAAAATAAATTAAATTATAAATAGAATCAGTTTACCCTCCTACCTCTATTCCTTCATATAACAGCCAACAGGTCTGCTAACAGTTGTTAATCTGGAAAAATTGGGAAAACATTTGACAGAGATGGAATAAGAAGCGGCAAAAAAGATGAACAGTTACAGAGAGGTATATCCATGCTAGGTCCTAAGCCCATTTCTCAAGCCTCTTATAACTGAAGGACTACATCAGCAAATTCCCACACAACAACCCCCGCCCCAAATGATTGGAGGCAGCCTGCAGGGAGGAAAGGAGGGAAGTGTCACCAGCCCACATAGTCCACCTTTGAATTACTGCTCACCAATGAGCAGCAAAATTGTGAGCAAGGAGAAATATAGAATCAGTCATTTCAAATGTGGCTATAAATAATATTTGAATGTTGGTTAATAAGTTTTTGTGTTTTTTATATAGTTTTTCTTTATTTTAACAAGTGCACAAAGCTATTATTCACTTTATGTCTATGTAGGTTCTCAGTCATCCAGGTCATGGTAATCTAAGGAGCTTCCAAAGAAAAGTGACTGGACTTGTTTACGTTTCTTGAAGACAGTTCACCTTTCATCCGAGCTTCTTCAGTTCTAAGACTGAATGGTGGAGAGACCCAGGTTTTTAAGACCTATTGGAGCTTAAAGACGAATGCCTTATCTGAATCTGAGGCAGAGGTGCTGTGCTGCCTCAGCTGCTACCAGGCAATTTGTCTTATTTCAGCCACGAAACATTCTGATAAACTCCCCATCGCAGAATGGTTTACAGTTTTTTTTTCATCACAATACAACTTAGTTGATTATTTTTAAACCAACTGCTATTTTTTTAAACTTGCAAATTAAATCACTTTGATCACTTAAAATGTACTGGAGCCAATGTTTATGTGAATTTGCTAGCCCTGGGAAATGTTAGTTCATATTAAAAAATAAAAAAGTCTGATGCAAAACGTACAGCTTTTAACAAAACATGGACTTAGTTTGCGGAGAACAGGTTGATGTGTTTAAGGATTGCAATTTGAATTGCTATTACAAGATCAAACACACTCACTGTAAACCCGAATGTTCAAAGTAATTAAATAGATTAAGTGGTGTATACTCAAAGTCTTTAAAAAGTTCTGTTAACTTAAATATGTCAAGTTCGTGTAACATGTTCTTCTTTTTGAGTAAATGAAACTAATAATTTTTGATTGAATTGAACTATTTCTATATTAAGTAAGCATCACCTAAAATCATAACTTAAGCACAACGTAACACAGTTAAGTTAGGACATATAAGAATGGTAAAGTCCTGTTATTTTTGTTGTTTCAACTAGGTAGGATTTAATAATAAACTTAATTTATGTAGCACATGCTAAAATACAATAAAATCTCAAAGTGTTTCACCAAATAAGTAAAATCAAATTGTCTTAAATGCATTAGTGGAAGACAAAATGTATTTATTTTAATATTCATTGTCTTATCAATGTATCCTATATATATATTTTTTTTTAAATTTTTTCCGTAAGTGTTGAGCAGCTGCAGGAATCAATTTTTATTCCGAGTTAATCTCTGATTCACCCTCCGAAGCGGAAGGCGGCGCTAATGAGCATTATACACTGATCATTTACCACTATTTGGAAAAAATACGAAACACAGAAGAACTAAAGGTATATGGGCGGGAAACAGCACCAGAGGCCACATGGATGACTGGAGAAAGTTGGACCTAACGGCAGCAACTAGCATCACTGGACTTACAGTAAGTTTTCAATGTTGATATTAGTTTATTGTTAAAATACGAATATTTAGTTGTATTTTGGGTGCGTGTCGAAAAGAATAGCTGAAATGTCGCGTCCGTGTTTTTTATGTGCTTTGCTGCTCTCCCCGAAGGAAACTTTGCGCTTGCAGAGCTAGCATTAAGTTGTTGTAATGAGGGTCGCAGGCTGTTTAAAAAGTTAGATACTACTTGTTCTAGAGGTGGCGCCCGGTCGCCTAGTATGAAACAAAGTGTTTTAATCTCTCTAAATTTTGAAACCCCCTCTCATGACTCAGAATAGTTGGGTCCAAACAAGCCCGTTGTCCCTGCAGTTACACAGCGGAGATACCTGTCTGCAGTGAGAGTGCTTTCAAGCCGTTTTCTTGTTAGAAACGCTATATTTTAAACTATATGTGCGAATAAGTGGTGCAGGTGTATTAGGCGTTTGAGCGACGGTCTCGATAGGTGTTTTTTATCAGTCACTTTACGCCGTAGAATGATCGGGAAACTCATCCTTCTAATACACCTGCTCTGACAAGCCAAGTTGTTCACAAGCCAGAGTTAGAGGGCCAATGAAAGAGCACTGCGCACGCATAGTCTCCTCTCACTTTGCCTAATTAGTGGAATCACTTGTCAATCAACTTCTGCCAACCAATTGGCACTCTTGGATCACTAAGGTCCTAAAAAACAAACCTGTCAATCAAAACAACCAGAATCGTTTGGAGAGAGAAGCAGTGATGCCTGACATTTTTGACATTAACTGTGCATGCACATTAAATAATTTCAAATAACATATGTTTGGGGGAACCTCTCATCAGTAAGGCTTTAGTTTGTAGAAATGGCGTTGTTGTTGATTTAACCATGCCGTTAAAGTTCAAGTGCTGCTTGTCTTCAGTATTGTAATATTTGCTCGATGGCTTTAGTATCTTGACTAGAGATGCATTCACACTTTGGGGATTAAATGAAAAGATCATTAACAGGGAAAAATTATAAATGGAAGTATTTATAATTTGTCACCATTTGGATGCTTTTTAATTGTTCATCACTTTATGCCTTTGGATCTCTCTGTTCCAGCTTCAAGAATTAAGACAGAGTCAAGGAAGAGAACTGGGGATGTGATAAAGATACCAGGTAATTCATTTTGTTTGTGAATTCTTCTACCAATCACCTCTCTCGCTCTCTCTCGAGTTGTCTTAAAAATATGTTAAACTAACTACTAAACCAACTTTACTTATGCTATTTTCCACCTATAGATTCTTATTCTTATTTGTGGACATATGTTCTGATTTGACTGTTGTTGTTGTTGTTCAGTAAACTCACCAGTATATACAATTCTGTTTTTATCTGGCAATAGGAAATCCATGATATCCACACCAAGCACACTACCGTTCTCCACGCCCTTCCTGTCTATCTGCGTGAGGATGTCTCTGGATTTTTCAGAACCTGCACTGTGAGTGTCCTTAAGTCTTTAACAGATACTACTGTGTATATAAACAGTGCATCAAAGTACAAACATGTATTTTGATGCACTGTTTGGACTTACCTTTGTTTAGTCTACCCATACGGTTTCCATGTATGGTCGTTTCTGTCTCCTCACTACGAATGAACTGAATTGGTGTTTTGTTGAAAGTGATAAGATGTTTAGTAAAACATTTTCCTGTGTATTTCCTTTAGCTTAGTTTCAGTCTATCTCACACCACTTGATTCTCTGGTGAATTAGCTGATTTATGTGTGCAGAACATGGATCTTCTGTTTTTCACCTCTTACAGTGAGACCCAGGTCTCCCTTGTAAAAGAGGTATTGGATCTCAACGGGAGTTGGTAAAATGAGAAATTATGTCGTCTGTTGTATTTCTTGGGTTAGATTGTGATTAGTATCTCTTTTTCATTCATTCAGGACGAATCTGATGAGTTGGAGCTTGATGGTGTTGAAGTGGCCCTCTTCACTGTCATCAGTGACCATGACACGACAAGTCCAGTTCACTACCAACCTGTGAAAATCTCTGTCGTCATTGAAAGTGATGCCGTGGTCAGTCTCCCCAGATTTGGTGAAGCCTTCCTGGTAATGTTTGGACTGATCTATGCACTTCACCTCAGCTACCCCAAAGCCCTGACCAACACTTTAGAATTTACTCAAAAGATTTTACTTGGTCTAGAAAGTGGTAAACTGTCACCCAGGTTACAGACCCTCAAGAATCACTTGGTTATGTAGGAACTCATCTGAAAGAAGGATGCAGGGTGAAGCATTATAAAAGGCTAGTTCAAAGTTCTCTCCTTTTATCTAAATAATGCCTCAAAACGTTATTGCATTACTCTACAGGTGTTCAGCCAATAGGTCCAAACTATACAACGTGCCTTTGTTCTCATTAACATAATGCAAAGCAACACTAATGTTTTGTATGTTTTTCGTAATACTATTTCTAAAACATTGTGGGCTGCGCAAGGTGACCTAAATTTCACTGTTTGATACTGGTTAATGTAAAACAAATAGAATTGTAATTCACTCAAATTGCTGCCCTGTTGCCTTATTCAGATATTAGCCAGAGAGCCAAAAGCACATTTTGATATTATTTATTATTATTTGGCATTATTTTTTATTACTCTGACAGTTTTCCATTTTTTGCATTTTTGGTCTACTTATTTTAATTTATAAATGTTTTTGTTAATTATTTTTAATTTATTTAATTTAAAATTTTTTTTTTTATTTAATTTCAACATAATGTGCTAAAAGGGAGCAGGCAAGATACTGTTCAATGGCAGATGTTTATGACTTTTGCATATTAAGTTACCGATACTCAGTGTAATTGAGGCAATCAATTGCCTCAAAAATTTTAAGTTTTGGGTCACATGTTTTTAAGTATCAAGTAATCAACATATTTGACTAACGTGTACTTAAAATAATGACAACACAAACTACTAAACATTTGAGTTTTGTTAACATAAAAATGTTGTGGTTGTGTACTTATTTTTTATAAGTTCTGTGAACTTATTCCTTTGAATTTGTAAACTTGAAACTTTAAGTCATATTAACTGCAAATATTTGAGTTGACTGTTCTCAAAAGATACAAGTACCATGTAATCCAAACTTTTATGTTCTGGAAAAATTTGACTTTTGAGTTGATCAACTTTAAAAAATTGAGGCAATCGATTGCCTCAATTTTTTTGAGTTCTGGTAACTTATTCGGGTTTACAGTGCTGAGAAATCAAAAAACTTGACTAATGCAGAGTAGGAATGGATATCTGAACCTTTGTTAGCAAAATTTCAAATGCAAAAAGGACTTTTGATCAGTCTTTACACATCCAGCAATGGAGCAGTCAAGATCATTTTTGTTCTTTCTCACAAAAATGCAAAAAACTGTAATCTGGATTGAGGATACTGCAGCAAGTGGACAAATTTGACATTTTCTCTTTGTCTCTACACAAGAGCTGTCCTCAACACAGCTGAGTCAGAGTAGAACAATGCTAAATGAACAGCACTATGACAAGGAGTAGTATGTCCATGCAGTTAGTGCATGCCTGAAAAGGCTTGGACTGAAATGGGCTAAAATGACCGGAGCTAAAAATTAACCACGTTGTTGATGTTTTAAATAAAATAGTTAACTTAAGTAGGGCAAAAGCACTGAATAACGAACGGTTTGGTGCACATCGAGGATTATGAGACTGAACATATTGATGTAGGAAACAGGTCGCTTGGCCTTGGTCACAAATGGCTAGAAAGAGTATGGGGCCTCATACGCATACCATATAGCATATATGGATGCTAGCATCGGGCCAAACATCTTAACCTTTGGTAAAATGGTAAATGGACTGATTCTTATATAGCACTTTTCTACTCTCCCAGAACACTCAAAGTACTTTATACAATAAAAAGCGCACACAAGCATTTTCGTCTATGCTTTTCAGTGCTTCCTAGCTAACATCCACACACATTCATTCTCTGATAGATGGATCAGAGAGCAAATTGGGCTTAGTATCTTGCCCAAGGATACTTGGCATGCAGACTGGGGGAGCCAGGGATTAAACCACTAACCTTCCGATCAGTAGATGACCTGCTGTACCTCCTGAGCTACAGCCAATATCTTTGAGATCTGGTATTTCATTTCTGATGCCACAGGTTACAATAGCCTACTCAAATTCAGTGAGCCTTTTAAAATGTCCCTTCTCTAACAAATGTTTGTAAAGGCAGACATTGTTGATTTATTTTTTATAACAGTGGTAGCTGGACTGAAAATACCTGAATTCAACAACTGAGATCTGTTGTCTGATATTGTTTATAAAAGACAGAAAATAAGAAAAATGTAACCTCTTTAGGAGAGCACTGTCGAATTTCAGACAAAAACAAGTATACATGCACCAAGACATATATAGGCAGCACTATGGTTTAGAACATGCACATAAAATCCATAAATACTGTATAAATACTGTATTTATGTGTAGAAAGTAAAATACTGTTTCATTTTTGATTTAACAAATGACCACAACTTTTTTTATCACTAAAACTCAAATGCCTAAAACCTGCCCACTGCAGCTCATTACTCTGCATTAACATGCCTTAATGCAGAACATGAAAGGGCCCTGGCAAGCAAATCTGTTTGCTCAACAACACAAAATGAATGGGACCAACCACACTGCTGCGTTGCCTGTTCAGCTGATCGCCCATGAAAAGAACAAGTAATAAGGTTTTGGAGGGAAGCCAGAGCGTAAAACCTTATTATGCCCAAATGAAACTCGGGCTTATTTCCCCATTGAGGTGGGGCTGAATTCCTCATAAGCAGAAGAATTTGAGTTTTTAGACTGTGAGTTTTAACTTTAATGTCTAAATTATCATCAGTGTTGATCTGTGCTACCAGAATGCTGTGATGCTGTGTTTAAGTTTTTTGTTGCTAATTGTGTGTGTGTGTTTAGGCTTAGGGTTTTGATTGGGGATGTCACCAATTATGACTTAATTCCTCAGGATCAATATGCACCAGATTGCCAATACCTCTGTAAGACAGGGGTATAAACTTTCACGTGTTTATTTAGACTGTACATTTTTTTTTCATTTATTTATTTATTTACATTTTTTTTTTCCAGATTTTGAAAATGCTATAAAAATGGTGGCCATGCATTAATCTAACTTGGGGAGGGCAATACATTTTCCCAAAGGGGCCACATGAGGAACTAGGACTATTGAGGAGGGCTGCACCAATAAGCGTATAAACAGATAAAATTAATATTGAGCAAAACTGAGTTCAGCTTGTGGCCACTTAGGAAAATTAATTGCCCAGCCCTGATCTAATTCAAACCTTACACCTAACCCAACGCGTTATTCCCACGATCCAATGGTTGTTAAGATGTTAAAAGCTATCAGGAGAGCCAAGGAGGCGGGCCACTATCAGGTGATGATGAGACGACCAGAGGTGGGAGTGTTTTGAAAGTTGAACCAGGCCACACTGTTAACAATGCACTTACAGTGGGGTAACACTTTCCTGTCTCACTGTTTGTTTGTCTGAAGCCAGAAATGGAATAGTTCTCAATGGATATTTTTTTTCTCATCTAATTTCAATTCCAATTCTCCATCACGCGCCTTTTCATTTCTGTTTTCAAAGCAAGATCAGAGTGGGGAGCTGCAATATTAATAACCACAAGCTCTGCCTTACCTAATGGTCCTTTATTTCACAGTAGAAACTTATTTATTTTGGAATGGGTAAGACTTTCCTCCTCTGTGATACACAAAGGCTTTTGAAGTATCAAGAGGAAGTCTCTCATGTGTTAGTATAATAGACTTAGATGAAGCCTAAACTGTCAATCTCACACGGAAACACCACCGGTGTTTGTATGCACTGTTGTAATATCTCACTACAAAAGAACAATAGAACTTTAGCAGGTCGTTGGTCTGGTAAAACTGGAAGCAGAGAACAAACTGTGAGACTCACTGTGGTCAGCTTTGAGAATAAGGTAACCCAGTTGAACCCACTGACGATGTAATTCCAGGAACTGCTCTTTGAATCTTAAAGTGGAAAAGCATTCAGTTACAGCAAACTGAGGCTACAGCAGCACTGTGCGTTTGGCCTTGTTGAACTTTTGCATGTCAGGCTAATGTTACATACATCTTTTGTGGGCGATAACAACCCAAGAATTCTTGGTTTTGTTCTTCTATACATAGCAGAGACAAATAGTCAGGTTGAAATTCAATCAAGTCTGAACTTTAAACTTGAAATTGTGAGTCCTTTTGCAATTTTTCAGTTTTTTGGTTGTTGTTGTTGTTGTTTTTTAAGAAAAACAGAGGTATTGGAAGCTCTTGTTTTTTGCTTATTGCTTCTTTGATGTGAACTAGACATAAAGTGATACAACCATGAATGGCAACTTCAAGGTTTGAAAACATGAGGTAAATTTTTAAAAATTATTTTTAAGCCTTTTCCAGCTTAGCCAATATCGTATCTTGCAGGTCTGTTGCTCTTGCACTCAACACCTTCAACGCACCAGTTGAAGTGTCAGAGTGTGATGATGATGATGATGATATATGCCCCCTGACCTATGGTCCTGACTCCCCCTTGCTGTAGTGTTTCTGTTGTACCTCATGTACTACTGGCGGATAGAAGTGGCTGATATTGAGAAATCCTACCAATGGCTGCACAAAGTTACAGACGTACTGATCATGGCAGGACAGGAACAAGCTCTAAGCACAACATCAGTAGAGGCTGGGGTCTATCACACCAGGCAAGACCCCAGGTGTAGGCTGTGCAAAGACGCTCCTGAGACATCCAGCACATACAGCAGGCCAGGGCATACATGGAACACCATAACCAAGTGGGCTTTCAAAAATATACAGGAACATCTGTGCTGGTATAACCTGGAAAAGCTGAGGTCAAAATCAATCACCCGCTAGGGTGGTGGAGCTAACAAAGCTAAGATCCCATAGACTTCCAGATACAGATAACTAACTGGTGATAGTAGTGGTGGACAAGCAAAGGTGATAGCAACATAAAGAAGAAGGAACACGAGAAGCTGGACAATTATTAAGGGCTGAGAGAAGAACTCAAGGCAGGACCTTATCTATTGCTGCTCCTAATCTCTGGCCCCTTCAGTGTCCACTGGGGGTGGCTGTAGCTCAGGAGGTAGTGCAGGTCACCTGCTGATCGGAAGGTTAGTGGTTCGAACCTTGGCTCCTCCAGTCTGCATGTCAAGTATCCTTGGGCAAGATACTAACCCCAAGTTGCTCTCAGATGCGTCCATCGGAGTATGAATGTGTGTGAATGCAGTTAGATAGCACTAAGTATAGATAAAGTGCTTGTGTGAATGGGTGTGACTGGGTGAATGTGGCATGTTGTATACAGCGCTTTGAGTACTCCGAGAGAGTAGAAAAGCACTATATAAGAATCAGTCCATTTACCATTCACTTTTAAAACACGTCTTAAAACCCATTTTTACTCCCTGGCACATGACACAGTATGACCCTGATTTTATTGTTTTCATCTAAAATCAGGGTCATACTGATTTTAGAGTATCAACATGCTGATGGCATTGTCCAGCCATCAGCACATTAGCATCTAATGTGCTGATTTTATTGTTTTAAATGCCATTTTAAATCATCATCTTATTTTTATTTTTATTTTTATCTTTATTTAATTTAATTTAAATTAATTTTCTTTATTGTTTTTTTTTATTTTACTTATTCATGGTATTCATTTCTGGCATGTCAAGTGTACAGCACTTTGTGTTGCTGGAGTTGTTCTGAAAGTGATATATATAAATAAATTGCTTGCTTGCTATTAACGCAAAACATTTGCAGCGTGAAGTGACTGCATCTAGTCACTGAAAAATCATCTTACATTCACTAATTGAGACCAGGTCCCTTTAACTTTAGTTGACTCTGCAGCTGATTTCACAGGTTAGTTTCTTATGCTTATCTGACACGTGTAAGTCAGGAAGATGGACATAAACCAAGAATAGCCTTAAAAATGAGAATTAACAGTAGTTTATGTCTCAAACGTAACAAAGCAGAACACCCCACCTGATCATACAACATACCGTAGTGAGTAAGAGCTTTAAAATTTGTAATAAATCTCAGTGCTTCATGATAGACAGAATCCAGCATACATATGTAAGCATATTAATCACATCACCACAATTAAGCAAGTGGAAACAAAAAACTATTTCTTTCTTCAAGGTAAGACAGGACTTTATTCCTTAAAAGTAAGCATCCAGTTTTCAATTTAAAGTTTTCACCAGTTGCTAATGTGAGACATTAATTTTAATTTGTGAGTACAATTTTTCATCGTTGACTGTTCTACAGGGCTTTGGCAATCAGGAAACAGGAGAAATAGTCTTTGTGACTGAAAAGCATCAGAAAGCTGTTTTACAGGTCATGTATGTCTTTGCTTTTGTTGTATCTATTCTGTTGATATGTTAATCATTTCCTTGTACAATTTCAGTACTTACCAGCAGGGATTCGAACCTCTTCACGGCAGATATCTGGTTTTGGTACAGGCAGAATAGCAGAGGTGCACAAGTGTAACTGAGAACAGCGAAACTTACTGCATGCCATTCATGTTGATTCTGGGGCACTGGTAATTGGGACATGCTCGCTCATTGTCACTGCCACTCAGTTACATCAGTTACATATTAACACTGTTAAAAAGGCACACTCCACATATTTTTTTTTCTGCAAAACATATATAACTGAATGATTTGAAACTTGTATCATGAAAAGAGTAATTCTGATTACTTCAAACTGACATATTGAATATAGTGCTCCCCCCCATTCATGAGTTCCGTATATTTTTGGATATTTATCACACTAACATGTTTAAAATTGTCAAACTGATTTTGTTATTAGATAGAAAATTATTTGTTTATTTAGTTAAATTTAAAGTGTAGGTTAAAGTTTATTATTTATTAGATAGATTTAGGATATTATAAAGATAAAAGATAAAGTCATAGCTTTTAATTATGATTTCACGTATTAGCGAAAAAGAAAAATTATCAGACCCTGCCTGGCCTTAGCCCAGCCTTGGTGGAAAATCCCATTTGCTCCAGATCTCTGACCTCAGGTAAATGCTATTGCTGTCACTTCTTGGTAAGGGAAGGTTTGTTATAAAACTTTGGGCTGAAAGTTTTTAGACCGCTGTGTGTTGGTGTTTTCAAAGCAGACAGTACTACCAAAACTGAAGGTACTCATAAGCACACTCTAGACAATACTCCTTTTTGACTCTAATTGAAAAGATAAACTTCATGTTTTACTTAGTATGAGCATCTAAGACCTCATTGAGAGGTTACTGAGGTCGCAGAAAAAGGAAACCACGGTCCATTTTCTCATTTTCTATAACTGAAAATACAATTTTTGGTCTTAATATTTCCATTGAAAATGAAACAGACTGCAGAGTCTATCAAGTTAACTGAGATGTCTGCAATGAATGCATGTAGAAATTAGTGCATATATTAATAGCCCAGCAAACTCCTTTTCTTTTAGTCAGTAAGTGGTACATAGTTGCTCATTTTACAGTAGGCAGGGTGATCTACCTCTGTGGAATCCCACTGTCACTGTGGGGAATTAATGCAATGGGACAGCACTGACCTGATAATGCCCTTCTGCTTGGCTGCAACTTCGAAAGCAAAACACCAACAGTAGCATCATTACTGTCTGCTCTCCTGTTTGCCTTCTCTTCCTTGCCTTTTAACTCCATAGTCGTGACAATATGGGCTGATTATGGAGAACAAATATACGACTAGAAGTGCAGGTACACCAACTCTACCTCTACCTAAACTGAAGGTGGAAGAATATTTGCATGATATGCAAATTATCCTGTATTGATTTCCATCCATATACGCATGGTTTGAATAAACACATGCAAGGGGAAATTTAGAGGGAAGTAAGTCCATGCAGTACACCAGTACACAGTGTGCTTATGGTAACATTTCAGAGAAAATAGGAACCTGATGACATCCAGCAGAGCAGCAGTGGAGCCTTTTACTCCAAGTCACAGTTATCATAAAAGGAGGATATGTATATTTATATACTACACAACCATTCTTAAACCTATAAATATCCATTTTGTCCAGAACTCCGTCTTAGTGTTGTGTGACACAGTTGTGAATAAAGCAGTTTGTGTTTTCATTGATTCTGATTGGTTCTCTGTCAACTGACTTGTTGAAATGCATTCTCCTTTAACAGCTTCACTTCCCCTACCTGATAAAATCACCTCTATTTCAGTTCAGCTATTTAATTATTGTTAGAGATGGACCAATCTGATATTACGTATCAGTATCGGTCCGATACTGACGTAAATTACTGGATCGGATATCGGAGAGAAATAAAAAAATGTAATCCGATCCATTAAATATCAAAAAAACCACCTCACAAAACATAGACACGGCGTAACTCGGCTCATAACCGTAGCACGTTGGAGCAGTGTGCTCACGTGATAGAGCGGCTGTGTGTATTTGTAGCCTCGCTACCAAACCAGCATTTCATCTCCGAGGAAGTGATCCCAGAGAGAAGTAAAGCAAGTGTGGTAAGGTTCATCTCTGAATGTTTGTAAAGCATTCCTAGGTTAAGCTTAACAACCGATATATGGAGCAACTGCCTCTTCTCTCTCTCTCCCTCTCTTGCTGCTACTTCAATCGTGAAACTGATTAATGATCAGCTGATCGGCTTTTCTGTCGCGAGTCCGTCTCTTTGCTTTGTTTTTGGCCCACTTCACGCCAGAAAGAGGAAACCAGTGGCTAAACAACAGCAGCACGTTTAACCTTGATAAGCTGTTGTTAGAATTTATTTAATATTATTTTCTAGACCAGGATCCTTTTCGACGTAGCTGACAGCTGGTAACTGTGCAGGGGCAGGTCTAGCAAAGTTTAGCCAGGGGGGGGCGATAGGGCATGAACTGGGAAAAGGGGGCACAAAGAGATACTTTTCTTTCTTATTCTCATTTAAAATGTCTAGCTTTTAATAAATAATTATCTGAATCTTACACCCAAAGTTTTAATCTTATGTAAAATATATAGAAGTCCATTACTGTATATATTAACTATTAAGTCTAATATACCCTAGTAAGCTATACTACTTTTTCCTTTGGGAAGGTACCATCTGTGCAGTCTGCAATTCTGTTGAAGAAAGATGTTGAATCTATTTAATTATTCTTGAAAAGTAATTTAATTCTGTGCATTTTTTTCACACTGCATCAAATTAAAGTTAATTACGTCGATTAAGCATCATGAGGTGCTGGGAGTTTGCAACCCTATTAGTTGGGTTGCTTAATATTGCTGCTAAGTACTCTTTAAAATACCAGAATAGGGAGGATGGAGTAGGTTTAAGTTTATTAGATTGATCAGTTTTGCTGAACTATGAAATATTTTGGGTGCAGTGTAGTTTTTACATACAGGTATAACAGAATAGCTTTAGTGTTGTTGTTTATTTAAACTTGAGTATGAACTTATACAAAATGCAGCAATATATAAAAAAAACTGTTTTATTGATTAAAAAAACACACTATATCGGACTCATATCGGTATCGGCAGATATCCAAATTTATGATATCGGTATTGGTATCGGACATAAAAAAGTGGTATCGTGCCATCTCTAATTATTGTAAGGGGAATACAATAAGCAACATATTTACATTAATTGTAACCTAAATTTGATCCATTCAGTAATGCCACTGTGGCATGCTTGTTTGATGCAAAAAGTATCCGCCTGCAGACATAGACACACACAGTCATCATGTATGCGTCAACCTCCTGCCCCAGATCTCACAGTCATACTAGCATACGTGACCTTGCTGCCTCCTGTTGGTGAAAAAAGTGACCTAGAGAGTAAGTCAATACTGGGTATAAAAGGAAACTAAGAAGATGCCACCAAATCTGTTTGACTGTCTGCACTGCTTTGAAGTTCAACTTTTGACCTTAGCGAAACCTTTCAAGAAATGATGGAGGGTGCAGGAGGGAAAGTACCGCATTTGTACTGTGAACCACAAGAAAGGATGAACAGTCTCAGAAACAAACATGCCACACATAAACCTAATTACCAACTCTTAAGCCAGATAGAGAATAGAGATTAGAGAACTTCAATTATCCAAGCACTTGGCAATCATGGGACACAAGAACCTCCTTTTAAAAGAAAGACAGGCAGTCAACCACTAAAAATGACATAGGAGGTTAAAGGAAAATATCATACAGAAATAGACAATCAAAAACTCTGAAATGGTTTACCTGAAGGCCAAAAATATATATATTTTTTTTACTCCAAAATCATTCACCTACAGCTGGAAAAAATGAAGACAGCTCTAAATGCTTTAAATGTATTTAAAAGTAAACAGGCAAAGACACATGCTTAAATCTGTTGAAATGTCTAAAAAGACAAAGTTTCTGTTCTGTCTCTGTCGCTACTAAAAAACTCCTTCCTTTGACTCTACATTACTGACGTTCATCTGTTAATATGTATTTGGGGAAAATATCAGTAAATCAGGCATTTTCCAGGAATTTCTCTCTCACACCATTTCTCAGAACTAAACGACTGTTTACCACTGACTCATTATTTCCTGTTAAGAAATAATGTGGGTAACATTATGAAGTTGCCTGCTTCTCATTTCAAAGTTATATACTTTTTCATGGATTTTATTCTTTCTTTTCTTTTTTGTCTTTCTTACTTCTGCTTCGTGTGGATCCAGTAATGAACTACTAACTAGTACATGTGTTATATTCTGCATAGACAGATGTGTACATGCTAGCCCGTATTAGGATGTATCAGTTGAAAACTTCACTTTTGTGATACAATTAATTAAATTTGCTGTATTGTTTTGGACAAATACATTCATATACTATGCTACTAATACTAATATCTATGTTATAATTAGTTTTTTCAAAGAAACTACAAAGCAATTATGGTGAAGGGGGTGTGATAAAAATAAGACTACCGAGAGGCAAGAAGAGCCAGAAATAGAGATGGTAATTAATCCTCTGAGGTCTAAACTGTCATCTGTGATGACCCCAACCCAAGCTCTGAACACTTGCTCTGTCAATATGTGTGGAAGACAAGCAAAAAGTGCTTAAATACATTTGCAAAAAAATGTGTGTGTTAGTTACAATAATTACTTTTCTTGCCTCATAATAGCCAACACTTTGGAGAACAAAAATAACAAAAGTTTGATATTTTATCACGGGGTTAGGATTAAGGTCCTGATCTGGCCCCATCTGTTTCTGTGAACTGGGTCGGACAATCTTGTTAAATTAAGCTGCATTAGTTCTGCAACACGCTCATCAGCACAGAGGCTGAACTCCCTGTGAAACCACTGTGGTGTTATTAAGCAAAATGTCATGTTCCACATTTGGTACACTCTATGACTTTACATTGTACATCATTCAAACTGCACTGTAAAACAGCTGTGTTAACAGATTAAATAACTGACACGAGGCATCAGCAAACAGCTTGTTTCTGTTGTGCTAACGTGTAAGAAACACAGACGTGCAGAGAAGGTGCACGCTTTGATGAGAAGTGCTTATAGGTCTGTTGTGGTTTGGCAGAAACTAAGTCAGCAGTCAAAGCCTAGACACACACGAACATTATGACTTTACTTCTGATAAGCTCTGAACTAGAATGCAATGTTTTAAAAATGTACAGAACAGTGTCCACATGAAAATAATGACTACTGTGATACAAATCTGATCGGCTATCAAAGTGAAACTGAAAGGAGGAACATCTTAAAGCATGTGCCAAGGAATATTAACTTGACAACAAGTGATCTAATACTGGAGCTGTGTATAAAATCACATTCATAATTTCCTACACACAGTGCCAGTGACTTCATAACAGTCTTTCTGTCAGCTGGATCTTAACCAGGCAATATGAAGAACAGGGATTCCACATCAGAGCTATTCTGTCCTGTAATGAAGAGAAAAACCTTCTTGTTGCAGAATTAAGATACTTAAGTAAAAGACTTTTTTAGGGAATATGCTTTCCTAAATATCACTAAACATTATATTATGTGACCTAGTATGCTGATTTTCAGCTCCATGTTTTTATTCTAGGACTCTACTAGAAACCCAGAAACACATTATTTATAGTTCATTGTACTCCTTATTTATAGTATACTTCAGAAGTCTAAAAAAGATTTGTGATGGAGGCTGCTAAATGGGAATTTAACCAAGAAATTGTCTACAAAACCTTTCCAAAATTTGGAAAGTTAGACATCTTTAAAATATATCATTGGCTTTCTCAGTGGATGAACCTTTTGTCATCTGGATGACAAGCAGGCAGCACTTTAATTATCACAAAGTCAAGAGGGAATTTCTCACATTAAAACTTTGACAGTTCTACTAAGTTATTACTTTTGGCTCTTATCTATCTGCTGATTCCTAGAATCACCACATTATCAAGTCAAAATTAAAAAAAAAAGACTATGGGGACTGTACTAGGAACATGACAGATAACGTGCTACACACTTCTTGAGAGAGTGTGTCAGTAACAGTCTATTGAGCAACCAGACTGACAGCTTCCAAAAAGGTCTATGTGGTTAATTGTGGGGATCATTTAAAGGTCACAACCTACCACTGTATCGCTGCTGATCATATCAATCCCTTCCTGGCCACAGTGGACTCAGCAACACTAACAGACGGATGGATACTTTGAAGCAACATAATCCACAAGCAACATGCATATGTGTCACAGTGAGAGCAGGCAAAGGGCAAACACACTCTCACAGTCGAAACAAGACTTAAGCAGAGAAATTAGCTCACATTTTTAAATTTTTCATGTGATTTGTCTTCATCCCATCATTCATCATAAAAAGTTTCATTGTGCATTCCTTCATATCATTATAATTGTTATTATTACTCTTGTTGTTATTATTATTATTAAAAAGCTTCTTGGACTCAATAGGCAACGTAAAACGTAACAGCTTTTTTTGTAGATTTCCCTACACCTTAATAAAGATTGTATGCATTAAAACATGACCCAATACACCTACACCAATCTGTCTTTGATAAAATAATCAAATTGCCTCCCTACTGACTTCCCGTGTTGCATGTCTGCATCACACGGAAACGCACTCTTTCCGCCTGTACCGCAGGTGTGTGTGTGTGAGTTCGGATGTCTGGCTAAAGCAGATCTTGTAGCCTCACAGGAAACAAAGCGTAGGCGAATAGACATAGGACTATAAATGGTGATTCACACTGTCTACACATGCTTCTAAGAAGGCACTCAAGGCAAACAAACCCACCGGAAGATGCTTGTCTTGCAATAATTTATCATTGAATGAAAGGCACGTGGGAGAGACGTATATGTGAGGGGAATGATTTTTGATGTGTGACAATTCAAAAATGTATCCGCATTAATGATTTGCTGATTTATTTTGAATTATTGGCTCTGTGGACATTGAAAGCGCATCTATATATTACAGTAGGCTATTTGCTACAGTGCAGAATTCAGTGACAGAACATGTGAAGGATGAATGAGACCAAATGCGACTGATTAAAAAGCCATTTGTTCATTTTAGTCTATGGATTGCTCGAAAAACCCTAAAAAACAGACAATGTGTGAAATGTTCGCGTATTGTTATATGAACATGTTGTAGATTGCAAACTAAATGCATTTCTTGCCATCATTTTAGCTTCGGACATGTGGATACAGGGATATCACTGCTGCTGATGCTGAGCGGCAGTCCCCGCCATATAGTCGACACCGGTGTATGAAAATAGGCACGCTTACCTTGTAAATCAGGGCTTATTAGTTCACTTCTTCCCATATAATCTTCTATCTACAGTCTCGTGTAGCGAAAAACTAGCTGCAGATGTGGTGCACTGACTGCAATGCTGCTGCTTACCGATCCTCTTTTATGGAAGCAGCGGGATTTAATCGCGGTGTGGCCACTTTTAGTATGGAGGATCATTGGTGCCGCCATAAAAAATAAAACAAAATAAATTAATTTATAAATGAACAAATAAACACATATGAGCAAAAATAGAGTATATTACGATTACCCATGCATGTTTATTCATTTCTTGTCTTCTTCCTTTTAGTATTAAATTGTGTTAGTCTGAATAAAATATCACTGTAAGATACGTATGTAAAAATTACAGTAAATAACTGTAAAATGGCAACAGTAAATTAACATTAAATCAAAAAGAGTAAATGATTGTAATATGTATATTAAATTTCTGTAAATTGAGAAACAGTGATTTGCTTTTATTTTTACACTGCTAATTAGTTGAAAATATATTAATTTACAGTAATATGGCACATTGTCTTTGAAAACAACAGGAAAAATCTGTAACATTATCTACAATTAATCACCCTACAATTTACATAATAATTCTGTATGAATGACAATCTTTCTTAACAATTTACAAGTGTATATTAATTACTCAAAACGTACCGTACTTTTAATTTTAACAAAATGTCAAAACATTGTTAGAATTATTGTAAAAATTACAGTGATTTTTTTTTAATATTGACAAGCTCAGACTTTTTGATAAAATAGTATATCTTAACAGTAAATACGATGAATTACTAAAAAAAAAAGTATATTTCTTTAACTTCTACAGCCTCACCAAGTATACCACAGCTATTTACAATGAAAAAAAAAAGTTGCATAATTAATAGCAAAAAGCCATTTTAGTAAGTAAGTAAGTAAGTAAAATTTATTTATATAGCACATTTTCACAGATAAAAATCCTACAAAGTGCTTCACAATAAGATCAGACATACAAGTTAAAATTAATTAAAAGCCAGTTTGTATAAAAGCTTCAGCTGCTTTTTAAAGGAGTCAGTAGAGTCTAGACAGCGTAAAGACAACAGCAGAGAGTTCCACAGCCTAGGTGCCAGTGCCTGAAAAGCCCGATCCCCACGTGTTTTAAATCTAGTACATGGGACCACCAGTAGCCTCTGACCTGAAGACCTAAGTGCTCGGGATGAAGCATGAGGTTTCAACAGGTCAGAGATATACTGGGGAGCTTCACTGTGCAGAGCTCTAAAAGTTACAACTAAAATTTTAAAATGAACCCTAAAATTTACTGGCAACCAATGAAGAGAAGCCAAAACTGGAGTAATGTGTGACCTCTTGTTTGTACCAGTTAAAAGTCTTGCCGCTGCATTCTGTACAGACTGAAGGCGATCCAGAGCTGATTTGTTGAGACACGTAAAAAGACCGTTACAATAATCCAAACGAGAAGAGATAAAAGCATGAATAATCATCTCAAGTTCTGCCTTTGACACCAGTAGTCTGAGTTTAGAAATGTTTCTTAAATGATAAAAACAGTTCCGGATAAGTTGTTTAGAGTGTTTCTCAAGAGAAATTGAACTGTCAAATATAACACCCAAGTTTCTGAGACTCGACTGAAATGAAGGGTCTAAAAAACTGATATGCTGCCTAATTTCTGAGAGCATGTGATCAGGTGCAATAATCAAAGTTTCTGTTTTATCTGCATTTAACTGAAGGAAATTGTCATTTAACCATTGTTTGATTTCTGACAGACAATTATTTAAACAAGACAATTTATAAAACTCAGAAGCTTTGAAAGAACAGTATAACTGAATGTCATCAGCAAAGTAGTAAGTAGTAAGTAATCCCAAAGAAGTCCTTCAGCCTATTTATCATGATGCTGTGATCAACAGTATCAAAAGCAGAGCTGAGATCCAACATAACCAGAACGGTATACTCTCCAGTGTCTGCTGCCATCAGAATGCCACTAGACACTTTAAGCAAAGCGGTTTCAGTAGAGTGCAATTTGTGGAAACCAGACCGGAAAATGTCCAGAAAATTGTTCTTCTCCAAAAAGTTGTTAAGTTGTTCTGCAACTGTTTTTTCCAAGATCTTTGACACCAATGGCAATTTTGATATTGGCCTGTAACTGCTTGGAAGAGATGGGTCCAAATTTGGTTTCTTTAAAACTGGTTCAACAATAGCTTGTTTAAAATAGCTGGGAACTGAGCCAGTATAAAGAGAAGTATTAATTATTTCCAGAATACAGGGGCCAATAGAGTCAAACACACTAATGAAAAATGATGGAGGAAGTACATCAAGGTGGCTTGAAGTCAGTTTCATTCGACCAAGCAGAGCACTGATGTCCTGTAAGGTAACAGGAGTAAAAGAAGACCAGGTATCAGAGGTAAGCAACGTGTCAGTGTGATACTGAGAGGATGATGGAGAAATATTATAACCAACTACCCTGAAAATAACACCGTCTGTGTGCTTTTACAGTGTTTTTTAACCCTTTAATGCACATTATGAGTCACATGTGATTGTGTTTTAATCTTCCTTATCATTGCAAAAAAAAAACATTCAGATTTAGAATGTCAGGGATTCATCAGTTAACTTGGTTTGATCATTAAACATAATTTTTCTTATTAGTTAATTGCTTACTCCTCTCCTCGAATTTCTACCATTCATGTCCATCCGTTTATGACCACTGTGTACCCATCTTCTGTTGACTACTTCCAGCAGGATGATGCACCATATCACGAAATTGTGATCATGTCAAACTGGGTTCTTAAACATCACGATGACTTCACTGAAATTTATCAGCATCCATGTTCACGAGATCCCAAATCAAGGGCACCTTTGGGATGTGGTGGAACAGGAGATTTAAATCATGGATTTACCACTGTTCAGTCTGTTTGAGTGTGATACCACCTGCTGAAATTAAAATTTATTGATCAAAATGAAATACCAAAAAACAATGAAATAACGCTGATAAAAATAATTGGTGTCGTTTGCAAGGTCAAGAGCAGTCAAAGAATGTATTATAAAAGCTGTAACAATCAGTTTCTTTGAAAAGTTTCGTTTATATGCACGTTTTGGAGACAATGCATCACGTGTTTAAACCATTACCTCTATATAAAAAAAAAACAAGGGCACCAATACTCCTTGGAAGCCTGTATTTCGCCAAACCAACGAAGAAGAAGATAGCGCCACTTAGATCCATTCTGACTCAGCAAGTAGTGGTGTGCGATACTGCATATTTTGGTATCGATCCCATACCAAGTAAATACGGGCCAGTATCGCCGATACCGATACTTTTCAATAAATAAGGTGGATGCCTCATTGAATTGCTAAATCGCAATTAATTTTCATGACCTTAAGTGTTTTTTGTGATTTTTCCTTTTGTATTATTAATTACTTAAAACCCAGGACATAATTAGGAGAGCCGCTGCAGCCGTTGAATGTAGGCTACTGTTACAGCAACCGGGTGATCACTGTAAGGGTGGACAGCGCGCGGCTCGGGGGGAACCGGAGGCTGGCGCGCCAGCGGGACCTGCCAAGCTGGAGATGGAGGTCGAGGTGCCCGAGGTGCGCGGGGGTCCTGCCTGAGGGCGGCATGATGTCCGCTTCGGCACGCAGGCTGCATGGTCCTGCGTGCCGGCCGTCTGCCCAGCTGCCTCTGAGCCCCAGCTCACTTCCACTCCTGCTGCGCCGCCACTGCTTGCCATATGGGTGGCCATCAGGCCAGCTCCCGGGCTTCCACTGGAGGCGCGAGCGACCGCCAGAGTGGACACTTCCCCGTTGCTGGGCCGGGGCATGGGGCGCCGATGGTCCGGGCCGATTCCATCGCCTGCTCGCGGGGTGGGATGAAGCGGGCGATGGGGGTATGTGGCAGGGCGTGTTTTGCGATGCTGCTGCAGGTTTGGTGGTGGCAGTGGCGGTCCTAGCCTGTTTGGCGCCCTGGGCGAACACTCCCTCTGGCGCCCCCCCCCCCCCCCCCCACACACACACACAAACAAAACATATTAAGGATTGTACATTAACATAAAACTGTTGTATACACACACACACACATGAAGAGAAAGAGAGTATGCAAACGGCTACCAAACAGCCATCATAATTCGTCATATATTGAGAACAGGACAAATCAACAATTGACAGTGACTAATTAATATTAAAATCTGTAACATAATGTATTGTTTGGAGTTTAGTCTGTTACTGTTGCTATTTTTACCATTTCTTCTTGGAGCAGCTGTAATCCACATAATTTCCTTAGTGATTAATAAAGTATTCTGATTCTGATTGTTTCAGGATGATCTGCCATTATCCAATCACACATCTGCTTACCTGTATCTTTTGCTCGTTTCTCCTCCTCTTCTTTTCTCTTTTTTCTAAACTGAGGACCTGATGGCTTTGAACTTTTCTTGTCCATCTTCCATTGGTTTTAATTTTGCACTCCAGTATGAACACCCATCCCCCAACCCGAGGATCACCACAACATAATCTAACACACCTACACCTTAGTTCACAGATTCACTTTGTCTTGGGTGCATTTCTGAGGTTTCAAACAACCCAGGATTCAAATCATGATTACATAATGGACTTGGATTTACAACATTATAAATCAAATGTGCTCTATTTGGAAGTATTAAACCCCGATTCTTTTGTCCCCATGACAGAACAGAGAAAACCGACTCATAGTGTGTTAAAATATGGATATTTCTTTTATTCATTCATCTTCCGGAAGAGAGAGACCTCTGCACAGCTCAAACGCCAGTTGCAAGAGCTCTCTAACATTAGAATCATAAACTGTGGCTCATATAGGTGTTATTTTAGTACTTTACACGTCACACAGTCTCAAACATTGCTTATATGGCAAGTTCCTCATTTCAGTGTCTTATCTATTAATATGCCTGTGCACTAAAACTTCCTGTTTTTCAGTCTGGCTGAGCACTTAGTTTGTGAGTTAAAAGTGGCCTTGTTCTACAAGCCTTTATTAAAGTACATAAAACAATATAATGAGCAGACACACATTAAAAATATTTCTCTTATCCCTAACCAGTGTTGGGGAGTAACGGAATACATGTACCGCCGTTACGTATTTAAAATACAAAATATGAGTAACTGTATTCCGTTACAGTTACCGTTTAAAAAGGTGGTATTTAGAATACAGTTACTTTGTTGAAATAAATGGATTACACGGCGGTACTTCCCTGTTTCATATTGTGGCGGGTCAGGCCTGTTTGGGTTTTGTTTGACAGCTACGTTCTGTTGTTCCAGGCGGCAGCATTACGGTTGCCATGGTTACAGGGTGACGCTCTCTCTCTGCGTGTTTCCTGGGTGAGAGAGGCCTTTTTGTTGTTGTGCTAAGCTAATAGGCAGAATGCTACAGGTATAGCTCTAAAGAATGTAGCATCATAGGCAGTGTAGTCCGTGCTGCAGGGAGAATGGACTGCCATACTCGTTATGTGTCTGTGAGCGAGGGAGGGAGAAAAAGGAAAAATACGAGCTGTCATCGAGCAAAAACGGGAGCTGGAAGCATGTAAATATAATAATAACCACTGCAGCCAAGAAGAGTGCCTGACGAGCCCAGTTGTAAGTAAGCTATTAAGACTCGACTGTACACCGTGTTCGTGTTTTCCTCCAAAAACAATAAGTTCTGTTGGAGCAGCCTTTCAACGCCTCTCTCTGTCTCTCGCTAGCAAAGTTGACCCAGACAACAAAGTAAAGCTAGTTTTCGGCTACGAGCCCGACACAGAACCGTATTAGCCAGAGGTCCCTTTACTAAGGTTCGGAGCCGCGGACCTTCAGTAACAGTAATAAATCACAGCAATAGTACATTCATGTAGTTGTAAACAGCATGATAATATATTAAGTAATCCAAAGTATTCAGAATACGTTACTCTCATTGAGTAACGTAACGGAATACGTTACAGAATACATTTTAGGGCATGTATTCTGTAATCTGTAATGGAATACATTTTAAAAGTAACCTTCCCAACACTGTCCCTAACAGAAGCAACTGGACCCCCTCCCCTTTCGACGGCTTGTGTGTGAGACTTTAAATCATCAAACTGTAAATTTTAAATTGTTATTGATCCCTTTACCCCGAGTCCTAAAGTGTATATTTATTTTCTTACTCTTCTTATATTTATTGTTTGTTTACTTGCACTGTTGTAACTGGAGCCTCGTCGTCTCGTCTCTCTACTGGACTGTAGCGGAGATGACAATAAAGTTTACTTTGACTTCAGCAGCGAGCAGGCGCACCGAAGGCTCACTTTTCGTGTACAGAATTTCGAAAAAACATCGGTGCAAATTATAAGTCTGTATTATAATGTCTGGTGTTTTCGTGTTTGTTGGTTTGTTTTTATTTTGTTTAACTTTGCGAGTTGGTTATTAGATGCTGCTACAGCCGGTCAGAAAATCCCCGCCCTCTCCTCTCTGCGCCGCAAGCAGCAGGTGCACCTCGCAAACGAAGGGCGCCCTTGCTCCCAGCAAATGGGCGATAGAAAACCGATCGGTGCTTATGCCATTCCCAGTATGCGCTGGCATGACGTCGGGGCAGCACGAGTACGAGCATTTTTTTTTGCCGATGCCCGTGATGCCGCCCCCCACCACGATGCCGCCCTGGGCAACCGCCCGTGTCGCCCGTATCTAAAACCGCTACTGGGTGGTGGTGATGTGTATGGCTGCCAGTGGGAGAGCTGCAGCCATTGAATGTACTGTTACAGCAACCGTGTGATTATTGTAAGAATAAATGCCATCGGGTCAGCCGTGGTGGCGATCTTTTTTTTTTTTTTAATCTTAAGTGCATGCAAACCAGTAAACAAATTAAAACAAATACTGTTGATAAACTATAATACAAAAATTACAATTAAAATTCTCAACGACAAAAACAATTGGGAAAAATATAATTAATATGTAAACAACTTAATAACCCCCATGTGTCTAAGTCACGTGACGTGTCAGCGCAACACTGAAACATAAGGGGGGGTGGGGGGGAGCAAAGTGTGCCTGCTCTCCGCTGACACAGGAGCGGCGAGTCCAGCGACCTGGCTGTTTCGTTTTTGCCGAAAGCACAGCATTACAAACAAGCAGAACTCAAAGTAAAGAATCGATCTAACCAGGCTAGTATCGATCCGATACCGATCCCGACTTGGGATCGATACTATCGATATTTGGATCGATCCGCCCACCACTATCAGCAAGGGAGTGCCAGCAGCACCCTGCACTGAACCAACAACCTTCTAATTCAATCTAAGTATATCATTAGACGTGAAACGTATATCAGCTGTAACCATAGTTAGCTTGGTCAGTTTTCTTGTTGTGTTGAAAGCGTTCCTCTGTTACAGGCTTAGCCTTCAGTCCTGTTTTCTGGAAAGTTCACGCTAATGCAGCAAGTTGAAGATTTTAGCTAGCTTTACTGTGAAACAAACGCCAGTTTAATTTACCAGAAGCAACTAAAGACAATGTTCCTTTTTGATTTCTGTGGCAAGTCAGTGAAGTCACTGAGGGGTTATGTATTTCATTTAGGTCTGCCACGATTAGTCGACTAGTCACGATTACGTCGACTATCAAAATCGTCGACGGCTGATTTAATAGTCGACGCGTCGTTTGAAGCTTTGTAAGATCCCAAAAGACGCAGGAATAAGTAGTAGGATTTAAGAGTGTAATAACGGACTGAAACAGAAGATGGCAGCACTGCATGTACAAGGATGCCAGCTGCCGTTAAACCCCGAAGAAGAAGAAGCTGTGTCCCAGAATTCATAGCACAGCCCAGCTCAGTTTACAACAATGGTGGCAGCTAGTTAGTTTTAATATTACTCTTATTATTCTTTCTGGGTCACAAAATAAACGTTTAACATATTTTCAGGTGAGAATGTAGCTGTGTAAACCTCAAATATCTGCTCAGTTTATCAAGACACCACATATTTTCAAAAGCGCTCCGACGTTTTTGGAGACGTCTGTTACCGGGGGCAAGGCTCACTAGAGCCCGTGAAAGCACCGGACTCCCGTCAAATCGTTTTCAAACCCACCGCGGTCTTTCGCTACTCAGGTTAAACATATATACTGTAAGTCACTTAGATAACTTAAAAATTTTATTGTTTGACTTTTTTTTAGTATTTTATTTGTTCCTGAGTAAATCGGTTTGGCTGAGATTAAAGTTATAGTTTTTACAAAGCTGAATAAACCTCAAGAAGACAACTGATTATCAGAAGTGTGAGATGCTTGAGAATATACTCCGGTGTCCCGTTATATTTTAGATAGCAAGGAGTTTATTAAACTTCACCGAAACAATTTGCAAATTTCATTAAAATTTAATAAACTATCATCTTGTCTTTATTTTTAGTTAGCACATACCTTAAACACTTAAAGCTGTAAGCTAATGATAGTTACATAAGAGCAAATGCATGCTGGTGCAATAAGCTGTACGTTCTATGTCCTATGGATGCATGATCTGATTAGTCGACTAATCGCAAAATTAATCGGTGACTAGTCGACTTTCAAAATAATCGTTTGTGGCAGCCCTAATTTCATTGCGACCTGCTTCTGTCATCCTGACCATTGCAGAGGAAATTTAAAAAAATACAAGAGTTGTGTCAGTCATATACTCTTAATAAGCTCACGACACTCCTAAAAACTGAAAAAACAGTATCTGATGAGGGTATTGCCAAGCTTTGTGAGGCGGTCAAGGTATCCAGGCTGTTTTCTGTATGTCATAAAGGGCCAGTGAGGACAACATACCCCAGAACACAGACCTTCATACTAGAGATGGACCGATCCGATATTACATATCGGTATCGGTCCGATACTGACCTAAATTACTGGATCGGATATCGGAGAGAAATAAAAAATGTAATCCGATCCATTAAATATCAAAAAAGCACCTCACAAAACTTGCGACACGGCGTAACTCGGCTCATAACCGTAGCACGTAGGAGCAGTGTGGTCACGTGATAGAGCGGCTGTGCGTGTTTGTAGCCTGCTAGCAAACATTTCATCTCCGAGGAAGTTTTCTCAGAGAGAAGTAAAGCAAGTGTGTAAGTTCATCTCTGGATGTTTGTAAAGCATTCCCACGTTAAGATTAACAACCGATATATGGAGCGACTGCCTCTCTCTCTCTCTCTCTCTCCTGCTCCTACTTCAAACGTGAAACTGATCAATGATCAGCTGATCGGCTTTTCTGTCCCGAGTCCGTCTCTCTTCTTTGTTTTTGGTCCACTTTGCACCAGAAAGAGGAAACCAGCGGCTGAACAACAGCAGCACGTTTAAGCTTGATAAGCTGTTGTTGTAGCATCCCTGGCTGAATGATGGTCTCTTATACTGATGCTTCACAGAGGTTTTATTGGAAATGTTTTTATTGAAATATTCAGTGAAGACACCGTAAGAGCTAGGAGCAAAACAAAACCAGCAATATTAATACATTAATATTAATAACATCAAAGGAAACAAATTTCTCCTGCTCACATATAGCATATACATCAAATTTACATCACTCAATTCATTATATCACCTCACTAACTTACAACTACACATAAAGGTCAAGGTCAAGGTTAACAACATAAACTCTATTAAACAACATTTTGATTCCATGTAACTTATTCCGTTAAAAGAAACATTAACAAACCTTGTGCCACTGTCAGCCAGGTACTAATTGGCAAAGAAAACATACATATTTTACACTTTAAGGCACACTATTTATCATATCCTAAAAGAAACGTTACTAACAGCCCTTTAACGGTTTTGCGCCAGTTTCCTGTTCCAAAATAAAAGCATGGGTTTCAAAATAAAATCGAAGTAACTTTCAAACAAACGTAAAAATATTTACCAAATTTAAAGGTCATTTACACTCCCACCAAATCATGAGTGTTTTAACAAAAAGGGAGAACCATAACACAAATGATTTTTAAAAACAAATGACCTTAACCACAAGGCCTTTTACATAACGAAAACAAAGAATTATCCATGCAAGTGCCTGCAGGTAATGTCTACAAGTCTTCATACAATAAAGGATATAGTCATTGTCTTAGACAGCCTCTAAAAGCAAGATCAGTTTCTGAATGGGCCGTTCAACAATAGATGGCTTGCCAGAACATTGACCCTCCCTTTTCATTTTCTGGTCTCCAAGACGAATCTTAACTTTCCTCACAAGCCCATCTTTATCAGCGACTGTTTCTTCAACTCTGGCTAATCTCCATTCGTTCCGTGGCAGATCATCCATCCTTTCGATGACTATGTCACCAACTTTCAGATTCCTTCTAGAAATATGCCAACGTTGTCTAGTGGCAATATTAGAGAGATACTCTCTTCTCCAGCGGTTCCAGAATTGCTCTGCTAGATACTGGATATGACGCCATCTCTTACGAGCATACATGTCTTCTCTAATGAACGTCCCAGGAGGTGGTAGGGCTCCAGTCGGTTTCATGGTGAGTAGGTGATTAGGAGTCAGTGGTTCTGGACCATTTGGATCATTCAAGTTATCCACAGTGAGTGGACGGCTGTTCACAATAGACATTGCTTCGTAAAACAATGTCCTTAAACAGGCATCATCTAATCTTCCAGGTGAGAGTGAAAGAGTGGACCGAAGTACATTTCTTACTGTTCTGATCTGTCTCTCCCAGACACCTCCAACATGGCTTGAATGGGGAGCATTCATAATGAAGTCGCACTGCCTCTCAGCCAAGAATGCAGTCAGACGATTGACATCCATCTGTTTCATCGCATTACACATTTCATTCTTAGCTCCAACAAAATTGCTTCCTTGGTCACATCTTATTTGTCGTACTGCTCCTCTTACGCCCTTGCTTTGTAAAAAATGGCCCAAAGCAGTCCATTCCGCAATAAGTGAAAGGTGGAGATGGATCCACCCGCTCAGATGGCAGGTCTGCCATTCGCTGCTCCTCCACTGATCCCCTGAGTTTCCTGCATTTGACACACTGATGCACATAAGATGCAACAGCTCTGTTCATTCCTGGGATCCAGTATCCATTTGATCTAATCTCGTTGATGGTTATACCCCTTCCTTGGTGTTTAACCTGTTCATGATGATGAGCTATTATCATCCTCGTTATGTGGTGGTCCTTTGGAATGATCACTGGATGTTTCTGAGAGGCAGGGAGAGATGCATTTTTCAGTCTTCCTCCCACCTTGAGGATTCCATCTTTGTCAAGAAAGGCATCCAATCGAAATAGTTTACTCTGGCGTGGAAGTTGTAAGCCATTACTAAGTAGCTGGATCTCATCTGGATAGACTCGTCTCTGTAAATCTCTTATAATGATGCACTGTGCATCCTCTCGCTCCTGAACTGTGCTGTGACTTGTTGACTTGTCACTCTTGGCTCGGCGAAGAAGTCGCGCAACAGCTTGTTTGACCTTACTCCATGAAGAAAACTTTGACAAGCGGTCTGAAAGAGTCACTTGTTCTGCAGACTCCAAATTTAGTGCTTGAACTCTTTTAACTTCAGGGTCCCCAACTGGGATTTCTGGGATTACCTCTACCTCTGGTGATACCTCTTTCTCCCATAAGAACTTGGGTCCAGTAAACCAGTTCGATGTCAGAAGCTTGCTTGCACTAGAACCTCTCGATGCAAGGTCTGCAGGATTCTTGTCAGTAGAAACATATCGCCACTGCTGAGGAGTTGTACTGAGATGTATTTTCTGAATCCTATTTGATACAAATGTGTGGAAGCGACGTGCCTCGTTGTTAATGTACCCCAGTACAACCTTGGAGTCTGTCCAGAAGTATTCATCAATCCCTGAAATTCCCAGTTCTTCATTTAGAGTATTGCTTGCTGCAACTGATACAACAGCAGCAGTAAGTTCTAACCTGGGGATGGTCACAGCTTTGATTGGAGCAACTCTGGACTTTGCCATAATCAGAGCACAATGAACAGTTCCATTTTCATTCACATGTCTCAAATATGAGCACTGGCCATAACCATACGTGCTTGCATCAGAGAAGTGATGTAACTCTCTCTTTGTGACCTTTCCAAAGTCAGCTGGTACATAGCATCGGGGTATGGTGATTTTATCCAAATTTGCCAGATCACTCTTCCAGGATCTCCAGACTGGTTGCAGTTTACTGATGAGTGGGTCATCCCAACCTGTACCATGCCTACACATTTCTTGAAGAACCCTTTTCCCAGTTAGCAGGAAAGGAGCAATAAGCCCAAGTGGGTCATAAAGAGAGGCAACAGTGGATAGTATACCACGCCTGGTTTCTGGTTGGTCCTTCAAACGGGCATGGAACCTGAAACTGTCTGACTCAATGTGCCAGTGGATTCCTAAGGCTCTTTCCAGTGATGAATCACTAAAGGCAAGATCAAGAGCCTTTACTTCAGTGGCACGCTCAGATGGTGCTATACTCTCAAGCACCTTCGCATTGTTACACACAAATTTGTGTAGTCGCAGACCACCCATGGCACAGAGCCTTTGGGCTTCTTTTGCAAGCTGAATAGCCTCATCTACATCTGCTATGCTTGTGACACCATCATCCACATAGAAGTCCCTCATAATGAATTGGGAGCCCAGAGGAAACAGGCTCTCATTCTCCTTAGCGAGATGTTTCAACCCATAGTTGGCACATCCCGGTGAAGATGCAGCACCGAAAAGGTGAACTTTCATACGGAATTCCTGCGGCTCCACACTGAAGTTTCCATCCTTCCACCACAGGAAACGTAGGTAGTCTCTATCCGCTTCACGCACATGAAACTGATGAAACATCCTTTCGATGTCGCACATCAGAGCAACATGGTTCTGTCGAAATCTGATAAGAACACCAGTTAGGGTATTTGTCAAATCTGGGCCAGACAGGAGATGATCATTTAGGCAAGTTCCCTTGTACTTAGCCGAACAATCAAAAACCACTCTGAGCTTCTCTGGTTTTTTGGAATGATAAACTCCGTGGTGTGGAATATACCATGTTTCGCCTTCCTTCTCTTCACAGAGAACTTCTTCAGCATCATTGTTTTTAATTACCTCATTCAAAAACGTTACGTAGTGAGTCTTGTAGTTCTTGTTGTTCAGCAGCTTTCGTTTGAGATGGTTGAGCCGGATGATAGCTAACTGCTTGTTGTTTGGAAGGTAGGGTCTCTCTTTAAACGGAAGAGGCATCTCATAGTGACCATGGGCGTTCATGTGAATGCTTTCCTTTAGCATATTCAGGAAGAGGATGTCATCTTGAGACACTGTTCTGCTGTCCTTGCTGATGTCTTTAAAGTCAGACTCAAGTACTTTAATGGCATCGGATGGCGTCACTGGAGGAAGCTCTTTGACAGTTACTCTATGGCATATGTTGGTGACAGGAAGAGATTCAAGGTGAGGTGGTGAGCAGCCTATGATGCTCCATCCTAGGTCTGTGCGGACTGCATAAGGTTCATTATCTCTTCCTAGGATGACCTGTCTTGGTGCTAGTGCCTGTGAGCAGTTATAGCCTATTAGAAGACCAACTTCACAGTCTAAATGTGGCGGAATATCATCTGCTATTGCTTTGAGATGATTCCAATGCCTCGCCGTTTCACTGGTAGGAATGTGCCTTCGATTCACTGGTATGCAGTCTTTGGTATAGGCAGGAGGGAGATCAATGTGATTTGTGGAGGTATAGCCACGCACTCTGAGACCTGAGACTCTTTCACTGTGTGTTACTGTGTCCTTTCCGATCATAGTGGTTAGCTTTAGCCTTACAGGATAGGTCTTGGTTGTCAAGCTACGACTAACATCTTCATCAATAAACACAGTGTCACTCTGGGTGTCAAGAAGAGCATAGACAAGCCTTTCTATTCCTGGGTTGTTGGAAGAGGAAACCCAGACTGGCAAAATCATGGATGTAGTCATAGATGTGTGCTCAGTCTCTGTATTGAGAGACAATGTCGTAACTGCTTCGTCTGTATTCTGATTAGGGGTTAACACAGGATTTATGTTGGAATATCTGTCGTCATGAAGGCAAGTTGGGTGTCGTCCCTTACAGATATCACATAAGTGTCTGTGGCGGCAGTCTTTAACATTATGGCCTGGTTTCAGACAACCATAGCAGAGTTTGTTTTCCCTTACATACTTTCTTTTCTCTTCCAGAGGCGTTCCTTTAAACTCTGGACAACTATGTAGGTGGTGTTTGTTATCATGACAGAACGTACAAGGGGGCTTTAAGCTTGTCTTGGATGGTACATTCTTCTCATTCTCTGTAAGTGTCTGTGTATGGAGAACAGTAGATTTATTTTTCCTTTCTTTCAGATGATGTTTCTCTGCAGGTAAGTCTGATAAACGTAATGCATGGAGGGAAGTTACTGGGTTACAGGCAATCTCTGCTTCTAATGACATGAAGTTGACAAAGTCCTGAAAGGCTGGAAATTCCTGTCTGTCCTTCATAAACTGGGTCACCTTCCGGTTCCACCTTGAAGCTGCCCACTCAGGTAACTTTTGGACCAGCTTTTGGTTCTCTTCACAGTCATTCAGAATGTCCAGCCCTTTAATATGAGGCATGGCTTGCTGACATGCATGTAGGAAGTCGGCGAATGCTCTGAGTTGTTCTGCATCCTTTGAGTGGATCTTTGGCCAGCTAGCTAGTTTTTCTCTGAAAGCTCTCTGCAAGACGAATGGTTGACCATACCTGCTATTAAGGCGATCCCATGCATCCTTATACGCTTCATCATCCTCCCTGTAAAAGATACCATCAAGTGTCTTTCGTGCAGGACCTCCCACATATCTTCTCAAGTAATGCAGTTTGTCAGCTGAACATATGTTCCTTTTATCTATAAGGGATATGAATGAAGATTTCCATTCAATGAACTGAATTGGGTCGCCGGTGAATACAGGTGGCTCTGGCATTGGAAGTCTGTTCATGGCTATGCTGTCTTGTACTGCTTGAGCTAAGTGGGACACATCTGTCTGTGGAGGTGAAGCTGGAACTCTTATGAGATGCTGAACTGGAGCCAGAGACACAGCTTGATGTGGGTGCATATGTTCCTGGTTCCTTAGTTTGCTGTTAGCAGAGCATAAGCTGCCCTCCTGCATTACGTCTTGATTGTAAATTGACAATCTTGCTCGTGCTGCTCTTATATCCTTTTCAGCCCTTAGCCTTTCTAGTTCATGTTTTTGAGCTTCAAGATCCCTTTTCTGTTGTTCTACTAAGAGCTGGATCCTTTCTTTTTGTTTTCCTTCCGCCAATAACAACTCATATTCTGCTTCCTTTGCTGCTAATTCTGCTGCAGCATCTGCTCTTTTTACTGCGACAATGGAGTCTATAGTGTGTTGACTTGGAGGTGAAACTGTGGAACCATATATGGAATGAGCATAGTCTCTGTTAAGGAGCTCACGAAGGCGTTCTTTGACTGCTTCACTATCATAGTCTTCGTCTATGCCTGATAATCTTTCATATGCAATTTTAATAATGTCCTTTGTTACGGCCTCACATGCATCAACACGACGTCTCGTTTCACTGGATGGTGTGAGGTGATCTCTGATTTGTACATAAATGTCCGTAATATTATTCATGCATTTCTCTAAGATATCAATGAGAGCTGCGATTTCACTTTCTGGAATGTCTAGCTTTAGCTGATTTCTTGCCTTACGTGCCTGGATCTTCCATTGATCATAAAGGTGCATGAGCCGCTTCTCCCTTTTGTGTGCCTCCTCTCTCTGAAATGTAAGCATCTTCTCCGTGGGATTTCTTGGGCGATCAGATCTGCGAAGTTCCTCATCCTTGCTTGCTTGACAGATGTCTGTTATTTGATCTGAGCCTTCTGCTTCTGCAGTTAATATCTGAGATGCTTCCATTTTGAGCGAGTGTCACATTTAGACCATCACAATGAATCCCTCTTCTTTCATCATAGACTTTGGCAGTTAGGTGAAACTCGTGAGGCTGAAGCTCTTACTGTAGCATCCCTGGCTGAATGATGGTCTCTTATACTGATGCTTCACAGAGGTTTTATTGGAAATGTTTTTATTGAAATATTCAGTGAAGACACCGTAAGAGCTAGGAGCAAAACAAAACCAGCAATATTAATACATTAATATTAATAACATCAAAGGAAACAAATTTCTCCTGCTCACATATAGCATATACATCAAATTTACATCACTCAATTCATTATATCACCTCACTAACTTACAACTACACATAAAGGTCAAGGTCAAGGTTAACAACATAAACTCTATTAAACAACATTTTGATTCCATGTAACTTATTCCGTTAAAAGAAACATTAACAAACCTTGTGCCACTGTCAGCCAGGTACTAATTGGCAAAGAAAACATACATATTTTACACTTTAAGGCACACTATTTATCATATCCTAAAAGAAACGTTACTAACAGCCCTTTAACGGTTTTGCGCCAGTTTCCTGTTCCAAAATAAAAGCATGGGTTTCAAAATAAAATCGAAGTAACTTTCAAACAAACGTAAAAATATTTACCAAATTTAAAGGTCATTTACAGTTGTTAGAATTTATTTTATATTATTTCTACACCAGGATCTTTTTCTACAGCTGACGTAACTGTGCAGGGGCAGATCTAGCAAAGTTTAGCCAGGGGGGCCGTTAGGGCATGAACAGGGAAAAGGGGGCACAAAGACATACTTTTCTTTCTTATTCTCATTTAAAATATCTAGCTTTTAATTATTTAATAATTATCTGAATCTGACACCCAAAGTTTTAATCTTATGTAAAATATATAGAAGTCCATTACTGTATATAGTAACTGTTAAGTCTAATATACCCTAGTAAGCTATAGTACTTTTTCCTTTGGGAAGATACCATCTGTGCAGTCTGCAGTTCTGTTGAAGAAAGATGTTGAATCTATTTAATTATTCTTGAAAAATAATTTATTTCTGTGATTTTTTTTCACGCTGCATCAAATTAAAGTTGATTACATTGATTAAGCATCATGAGGAAGAGGGTGGTTCCCTATTGCAACCCTATTAGTTAGGTTGCTTAATATTTCTGCTAAGTACTCTTTAAAACACCAGAATAGGGAGGATGGAGCAGGTTTAAGTTTATTAGATTGATCAGTGTTGCTGATCTATGAAATATTTTGGGTGCAGTGTGTTTTTTTACACACAGGTATAACAGAATAGCTTTAGTGTTGTTGTTTTTTAACTTGAGTATGAACTTATACAAAAAGCAGCAAGATATTAAAAAAACAGTTTTATTGATTAAAAAACACACTATATCGGATTCATATCGGTATCGGCAGATATCCAAATTTATGATATCGGTATCGGTATCGGACACAAAAAAGTGGTATCGTGCCATCTCTACTTCATACACATGTTGAACTATGTGGAGCCCAAGAAATTTTTTTTAGGACAAAGTGAGAATAGAACAGATCAGTTTGCATACTATGTACCTCTAAGAGAGACGCTGAAATATTTGTTAGACTAATATTTTTTTTTTTTTTTACCAAAATCCATTATGTTTCAAACTACTGCTATACCAAGATGCCTTTGAATTGTTAATCCTTTAGGTTATGGAAATAAATAGATAAAACTGTAGTTAAAGGAACCTTGTTTTGCATGCTGGAGATAATTTGGGCTCACATAGAGCTCTGCTTTAGTCGTACTGTGGAGGTATGTAATAACGACAGGAGAGGTCTCAGTGTCTCAGTCACTCCAACTTTATTAACTGACTCTCAGAACATCACATATAGTTAGCGCCAAAATCTCCACCCCTGCACTTCCCTTCAACTTGGGTGTGAGTGGAGCCACCTGGTGGTCCGCCACACATACCCCCCCCCTGAACACACAATTAGGTCTCTATTCAGTCCAGGACCCTGGGTCTAAGCAAACGGCCCGAACGACTGAACCTGGGAGGGAGAGAACAGGCAGAGGAAGGTCCATCCTGTGAACGAGGCTGGTGAAGGCGAGCAGGAAAGGCAGAAGAAGGCTCAAACGCCGGTGCTCCGGGTGTAGTCCTGGGGGGAAAACCAGAGTCTGTCAACCCCATCGAAGGAGGGCGACCACGGCGAGGGGCCTGGGCCGGCACTACATTACTGTCCGGAAGAACATGTGCAGGTTTAAGTCTGTCAACACACACAGTCTCCCTTCGACCCCCAAAATCCAAAACAAAATGTTTCTGGCCCGGTTCGATAACCCTGAATGGGCCGTCATACAGCGGCCGCAGCGGTGTCCTGTGGGCATCGTGCCTGACAAAAACAAACTTGGCAGTCTCTAAAGTCTTTGGAACAAAAGTGTCAGGCACGCAATGGTGCACCGGACCAGGAACCCGAAGCGAGTGCAAAAGCGGGTTGAGAGATAGCACAGAAGGATCGAAGCAGGGGGGAGGGTTCTCGGGCAAGAATTCTCCAGGCACGCGGAGGGGCTGACCAAACACTAGCTCAGCTGGGGAAGCGCCGAGATCCTCCTTAACCGCAGAGCGCAGCCCAAGCAAAACCCACGGGAGGCGGTCAACCCAATTGCCATCCTTTAAGGAGGCGCGAAAAGCAGCTTTAAGCGACCGGTGGAACCGTTCACACATCCCATTAGCTTGCGGGTTGTATGCGGTTGTGCGGTGGACTTTAGCCCCCAGTCCATCAGCCATGGCCGACCAAAGCTCGGAAATGAACTGGGGGCCTCTGTCTGACGTAATGTCCGCGGGTGGGCCGAAACGCGAGACCCAGGTCGACAAAAACGCCTTGGCCACCACTGCTGCGGTAGTGGACGCCAGGGGGACCGCCTCCGGCCACCTGGTGGTGCGGTCAACAACAGTCAAAAGGTGCGTAAAACCTTGTGACTGCGGCAGAGGACCCACCAGATCGACATGCACATGATCGAAACGTTTGCTGGGTATGAAGAACTGCTCCAGGGGCGCCTTGGTGTGTTTATGAACCTTCGCACGGTGGCAGGGAATGCACGCCGACGCCCATTCCTTAACAGATTTGCGAAGGCCTGGCCAAACAAATTTAGAGCTGACCAGTTTAACAGAGGCCCGGACCCCCGCATGAGAGAGAGCATGTACCGAGTCAAAAACTCGACGACGCCAGGAAACGGGAACCACTGGGCGAGGGCGGCCGGTGGAAATGTCACAGACGAGCAGGGGACCACCATCCTGCACGGGTCTGTCCCCCGTCTGGGTGGATTTAAGCGCGAGGATGTCCGGGTCACTGCTCTGATCGGCAGCCATGGCAGAGTAGTCTATGCCGAGAAAGACGTGAGAAACCAGCGCACGGGACAAACAGTCAGCCACATGATTGGATTTACCAGCCACGTGCCGAATGTCCGTGGTAAACTCAGAAATTGCTGCCAACTGGCGCTGCTGGCGTGCACTCCATGGATCAGAAACCTTGGACATGGCAAACGTCAAGGGTTTGTGGTCCACGTATGTGGTAAAGTGACGACCCTCGAGAAAAAAACGGAAATGACGAGTCGCCAGGTGGAGCGCCAGTAGCTCCCTGTCAAAAACGCTGTAATTGCGTTCGCTGTCACGCAGCGTACGGCTGAAAAAGGCGAGCGGTTGCCAGACACCCGAGATTCGCTGTTCCAGCACCGCACCCACCGCTATGTCTGACGCATCGGTGGTCAACGCAATCGGCGCTGAGGGGGATGGGTGGGCCAGAAGGGCAGCATTAGCTAACGCTGACTTAGCATCAGAAAACGCTTGAATGCTTTCCGGAAACCAGTCAACGGAGTCATTAGCTTTCTTACCTTTTAACGCCCCATAAAGGGGCTTCAGCAGATGTGCCGCTCTGGGGAGAAAACGGTTGTAAAAATTCACCATCCCCAAAAATTCCTGCAGTGCTTTAACATTCGTGGGACGCGGAAATTACGAAACAGCTCGGACTTTGTCAGGCAACGGAACCGCGCCCTCGGCGGAAATGCGGTGCCCAAGGAAATCGAGAACCGGCAACCCAAACTGGCATTTAGACGGATTAATAATCAGTCCATGCTCCGCCAAACGCTGAAAAACCTGACGCAGATGGAACATGTGCTGCTCCTTCGAGCTGCTGGCCACCAGTATATCATCAAGATATACAAAAACAAAGGGCAGCCCGCGCAAGACCGAGTCCATCAACCGCTGGAAGGTTTGGGCGGCACCTTTCAGGCCAAACGGCATGCGCAGAAACTCGAAAAGCCCGAAAGGTGTAATTACGGTGGTTTTGGGGACATCCTCCTCGAAATTCCAAACTGCTGCCAAAATGGCCAAAGCAGCTTTTCTATCAAAAATTATCCTAGCCAATGGTCACAACCCCCGAACACTATTTAAAATTTTTAATTCTGTGGTCAATCCCTGCCCTGTTATGCCGCTGGCATGCTCTCCGGCTCTTTGCGAACAATTTTTAAATCACTTTTAGATAAAGTTTCATCTCTTAAGTCTTCACTTCCTTTAATGTCAAGCCCTGTTTTTACCCCTGACTGTTCGTCTACTTTCCATCAGTTTGAGCCCGTGTCACTTCTTACTCTCAAGTGTTTAGTTGAACAACTGAACAATACTAATCCTATACATGATACTTTCCCATCTCGCATAGTTAAGGACTGCTTCGATGTAATTGGACCCAGTATTTTATCGCTATTGAATTTTTCCTTACTCTCTGGCTGCGTCCCGTCAGCTTTTAAACATGCTATAGTTCAGCCTGTTCTTAAAAAAAGGAACCTTGATTATAATGATTATGTGAATTACAGGCAGATCTCTAAGCTCCCGTTCCTGTCCAAAATCCTTGAGAAGATAGTTCTTCTACAACTCCAGGCATACCTGGATGTGAACAACATTAATGATAAATTCCAGTCTGCCTTCAAACCACATCATAGCACCGAAACAGCGTTGCTTAGAGTCCTTAACGATCTTCTTCTAATTGCTGATAATGGACGCTCTGCAGTCCTAGTTTTATTGGATTTATCCTCTGCCTTCGATATGGTAGATCACAACATCTTATTAGCGAGGCTTGAGCATACTGTAGGCATTAAAGGTGCTGCCCTTGATTGGTTTAAATCATACCTCTCCAATAGGTTTATTCTCTGTCAACCTGGGCACTTGCTCTTCCTCCGCTGCACCTGTCTGCTGCAGCGTGCCTCAAGGATCTGTGTTAGGCCCTATTCTTTTCTCACTGTATATGCTCCCTCTAAGTGCAATCTTTGAGAAATACCGCACCGCTTTCCACTGCTATGCTGACGATATACAGATTTACTTTGAACTAAATGATGATCTTGCTTTGTCCTTGCACTGTTTCCAAGAGTGCATGCGCGAGGTCAAAGAATGGCTCCTAGCAAACTCTCTTATCCTAAATGATAAGAAAACTGAAATTGTGGTATTTGGCAGCAACGTTCCTCGTGGCCAACTTCGTGATGCCTTTGGTTCTCTTACCAGCTCCCTTTCTGACACTGTTAGCAATCTGGGCGTGTTGCTTGACAGCTCATTCAAACTCGATAAACAAGTGTCTGCTGTAGTTAGATCTAGTTTCTACCAACTCCGTCTCATCTCTAAGGCTAGGCAGTATGTTCCGCATAAGGACCTGGAAAGCTCATCCATGCCTTTGTGACCTCAAGGCTGGATTACTGCAACTCACTTTATTTTGGTCTTCATTCTGCCCTCCTTCATAGACTGCAGACAGTCCTATATGCTGCAGCACGCATTCTGAACAGAACTGGGAAGTTTGCCTGTATCACTCCTGTTCTAGCTGACCTGCATTGGCTACCCATAAAATACATGCATCCAATTTAAAATACTGCTGCTTACGTTTAAAATTACCAACAACACAGCACCGAGCTACCTTAAGGAACTCCTTAAATCGTATGTTCCTGCCAGAGCATTAAGATCATCTACTCAGTTACTCTTGGTGCAGCCTAGATCTCGGCTGAAGTCTAGAGGTGACCGGGCGTTTGCCCTGGCTGCACCAGAGTTGTGGAATAACCTTCCGATTGTGATCCGGGCATCTGATTCCATCCAATCTTTTAAATCACGGTTAAAAACCTATTTGTTTAATCTTGCCTTTCCTGCTTGTTAATGCTCGCACCTGACTTTTAGACATATTCTATTTTTTCTTATACATATTTTTATGGCTTGTGCTTTTATTATGTTTTTATTTTGATATGCATTTTATATTACCCCTGTGTATTAGTGGCATTATTGAATTGTTAAAATGTGCTCCACCTTGGACCAATTTCAACAGCATTTATTTATTCGAGATGATACTTATGTCATATTTTAAAGGTTACATTGAAAATCGAATTATTTACATTGAATAAAATAGCTTGACATCTTTGCCAGTGTTAGCAGTTTTTGCTAGATTGAAAAACTAAATAAACAAATCACTAAATCTAACCCTGAGTTTGTATTCAGTTTAGAGTTACACTTGGTGGACAGTATATATTATGGAAATCCTTTTAATACATGTATATATACACATATTTTTGATTCGAATGATAGCTGATACTCTACAATTTGCTTTTCCTTTCTTCTTGTGTTTGGCACTTATCACCTCCCATACATAAGATGTACTTTTGCTACAGAAAATTCTCTTGTCCAATGGTGTTCAAGGCTTGTGGTGCTATCAGGTCTTGACCAATCTTGTGCTGACTAGTCAGGCTGAACCAGCAGTCTTTAGACAATCTACCGATACGACTGATGAGTGGTCTGTGGGTTTACTATGACCTTAAAAAAGTTAATCATGTTTCAAAAATGTGTTACAGAAAGTGTAGCCTGTAGTGACAGTTGCATAGACTTCAGCTGCACAGGAAAGAAAAAAAAAAAAAAACTGGAACAATGAAAATTCTTTCAGAATTTGCGTAACATCTCATTTGAAGGGATGTGGAATAACAACACACCCGTCATAAGCATGTAGGAATATATTTCTGTCAGTAAATGTTTTGGAATTTTCATTTGGGTCAGTTAATCCATTATTCTTTTTTTAGTTAGTTTATAGTTTAATTTGTGTCAGAAATCAATTGCACAACACAAAATGACTGGAACTGTCACTATGGGGTACACTGGTGTATTAGTGGGATAGACCCAAAAGCAGAACACAGGAGCAGACGGTGCTGAACTTTAAACTAAGGGTGAGCCTTTATTAGGGCTGATAACAAGAATGCAGAAATAAAACAAGGTGAACATGAATGAGTAAACTAAAACTAAAACCTAATCTGGAAAAACTAACTATGATAACTGCAACGACTATGACTAATGTGACATGAACATAATCCTGACCAGGTACATGCAAGGAACTCTGAAGTGAAAACATGAACATGACCTGAGCAGAATCATGAAAATCCATAAATCTGACGTGACGTCCAGGAAATATACACAGACCACCTGACAGGATGAAAACAGACAGACTAAATACACACAGGAGGTGATCAGGGGAAGTGAAAACACATGAGGAAATAGCTGGCACAAATGAACATCATGACACCACAGGGAAATTAAAACAAAAACACATGGAACATGGAAACAAGACTTTCAAAATAAACAGTAAACATGACAAGACATAGCCATGACAACTAAAACAAAAGACAAGAACAGACTCACAGAAGGGGACATAGAACCTAAACTAGAATAAAACTCAACTAAATCCTAACTAATAATGGCAACACAAAAACTAAGCATTTAATCAATATAATATAAGAACTCCCAAAAAACCACACAATGAACTCAAAATTCAGGGTCACAGACCCAGCCCCTGACAGGAACGGTGGAAACAATTCCAACTAGGTGTGACTGTAAAACCATTTAGGCCATTTAAAACCATTGGTTAGTGTGAATTGTTGAAACAGCAAAGTAAGCTCTAATAGTTTGGAGTCAAATGAGCATAAAACAATAAATTAAAAAAAGCACACTATTTAAGATGTCGCTGCTTTATTTTAAAATAGAAAAAGGAAAAAAGAGAAAAAAGAGAACAGCACTCCTGCAGCTCTCTAATTATCTGCAATGAGATAAATACTGACTCTTTTATGTTCATTTAACCCTCTCCAGGCAGGTGTTGCAGATTTGCAACAGTTAAAAACTAACAACCTGACTCTACTTAGCACTTAGTTCCTCCTACGCCAGGCGGTGCATCGGGCAGCTAGTGATCTCCATCGATGTCGGTCAGCAGCGACTGCTTCAGCTTCGTCCCAGGCAATGTTGACAGTTCTCAGATCGTCCATGAATGTTCGACGCCATGTGGTCTTTGGTCGGCTTTGCTTTCGCTTGCCAGTGTGTGGACAACCTGATTACCCCACATACATATTTTATGAGGTTTTTTTACTCAGAAGTGCCACTGCAGGACTTGGTTGTGCATTAGCAACAAAAAGTTTAATTTGAGCCTGAGAGGGTTAAGACTTGTGCACACCTGTTCAAATAAATTGTTTTTAAATTAGCATAACAGTTTTTCTTGATTGCTTTGAGCTACTTAAAGAAACTGGAACCCACTTAGGTTTCATCATCACTATCTCAGCAGAGCAAAAGACACATCTTGGAAATGTGTTAACCCTTTCTCACTGGATTGACACATTTCCCCCACATTTTTGCAAGTCAGTTAACACAGATGTCATTCAAGCAGTCCAAACCCCACTGTTTTAGCTATGGTACCCAAACAGAAATCACTTATTTCTAACTATTAGAAACTACCTAGATCAGCGGTTTCCAACCTTTTTTGCACCACGGACCGGTTTATGTCCGACAATACTTCACGGGCCGGCCTTTAAGGTGCCACAGATAAATACAACAAAATAAAACCAGTGCCGGTACCAAAAAAAAAGAAAATTTATTCATAACACACGGGAAAAGACCCAGGGAAACTGAGTTAATGATGAAAACAATAAAAGGTAGCGATAAAAAATGATAAAACCCCTGAAAACTATAAAGCCTCAACTCTGGCAGCCTGGTACCAAATGACTCACGAACCGGTACCGGTCCGTGTCCAGGGGGTTAGGGACCGCTGACTTAGATCAGTATGTAAACAATGAGCACCTATTTGACACTCCTTCATACAAATCTTCACTTAGCAGTCGTCTGCAGGCCTTCAAAGATGCCACATCGTTGTAGTTTTTTACCAGCATGTATGGAGGTGTAAGGCAGATGAGAGTGAGTATCAAAAGTGGCAATTTTCTTATATTGTAATAGATTTTATTTTGGTTTACATGTATAATGTGTAATACAGTGGTATGCAAAAGTTTGGGCACCCTTGATAATTTTCATGATTTCTTTATAAATCATTGGTTATTTGGATCAGCAATTTCATTTAAATATATCATATACCAGATGAAAACAATGATATGCTGTGGACTGGTGAAACTAAAATTATCTGGTGGTATGCATAGTGGAAACTGAACACAGCAGTCCAAGAGAAAAACTTGCTACCCACAGTAAAATTTGGTGGCGGTTCCATCATGCTGTGGGGCTGTGTGTCCAGTGCAGGTACTGGGAATCTTGTTAAAGTTGAGGGTCACATGGTTTACAGTCAATATCAGCAGATTCTTGAGAACAATGTTCAAGAATCAGTCACAAAGTTGAAGTTGCGCTGGGGCTGGATATTTCAACAAAACAACACCCTAAACACTGCTCAAAATCTACTAAAGCATCTATGCAGAGGAACAACTACAGTGTTCTGGAATGGCCATCTCAGTGCCCAATTTAATTCAATTCAATTTTATTTATGTAGCGCCAAATAACAACAAAAGTCGCCTCAAGGCGCTTCATAGATACAGAGAAAAACCCAACAATCATATGACCCCCTATGAGCAAGCACTTTGGCAACAGTGGGAAGGAAAAACTCCCTTTTAACAAGAAGAAACCTCCAGCAGAACCAGGCTCAGGGAGGGGTGGCCATCTGCTGCGACCGGTTGGGGTGAGAGAAGGCCCAGACCTGAATATTATTGAAAATCTATGGTGTGTCTTAAAGCGGGCCGTCCATGCTCAGAAACCATCAAACCTGACTGATCTGGAGATGTTTCGTAAAGACGAATGGTCCAAAACACCTTCTACCAGAATCCAGACTCTCATTGGAAGCTATAGGAAGGCTTTAGAGCCTTGTAGATAACCTGCTGTTAGTTTGGTATTTTGTCCTAATCCGCTTGCCGTACCTCCGTGTAGGTCTCTGTATGTTTTGAGTGGTATAGGCGGCATTCCGTTATTGAATCCAAGCATGTAAGTTCTCTGCTGCTCTGCTGGTTAATAAAACCACGTTAACTGAGTTTACTGCTTCATCATTATCATACTGGTGAACATACAACAGAGCCTGTTATTTCTGCAAAAGGAGGATCTACTAAACATTGATGTGATGTTTCTGTTGGGTGCCCAGATTTATGCACCTCCCTAATTTATTTGAAGTAACTATTGCACACTTTCTGTAAATCCTATAAACTTTATTTCACTTCTCAAATAGCATTGTGTTTGTCTGCTATATGATATATTTAAATGACATTGCTGATCCAAACAGTACGGAAGAGGATTAGGGCCACCGGAAAATTAGACATGGGCACGTCTTTTTTTCTTCTTTTCCACAATTCTGAGATTAAAGTCAGAATTCTGACTTTTTTTTTTTCAGAATTCTGGAAATGAAGAAAAAAAACATGAGCCCACTCCCCCACTCTAATTTAAACTGAGCTAATATTATTCCTGAAGTAGTAAAATGCCCAAGTTTTAAAATTTGATATGTTATAACAAAATATGATAACTAACAAATAAAATGTTATTATCTAATATGGGTTTATAAGCTTTACAAATGACAACATTTTCTTTTGTCTGACCTTGGGTTTTCTTATCAATTGACTTTGTTTTAAAAACCCATACAAAATAACCCTCCCTTTTTCACAGTAATTATGTGATGGAATAAAGTGATCTTACCCAAAATATAAGTCACTTAAAATAACTGAGAGAATTTGATGAACCATCAGTTCAAATAGTTCACAGGAGTTTAATTAAATAGCTCTAAAAAAAAAGAAAAAGAAAAAGTTTCTCACCAATTTGCAATTCATCAGAAACTTATGTTGTGCCTTTGTGTACTTAACGTCTCCTAACAGATGTTTCAGCATGGCCACTGCGTACTCTGTGACCACTAGTGCATGCTATTACAGCTACTCACACTTCTGACTGGAGCTTAATGCTCATACATAAGCATTTTCTATTTAGGTAAGCCATTTGGAAAAACATCCTATTTTTCTACAGTCAGCAGATGTGATTTGTAAATGTTCTATTAATAATGATATTCCAATGAAAACTTGGACTCACCCCTGAATGAGTCATAAATGGGGAGTAGCCTTTTTATTTTTTTTTAAGATGACACATGACTTTACTGTCATTTTGATTCTCAAAAACATGTGCATCATAGTACCAGCTTTCTGCCTTGTTTTGGTTTGTCTGATGAAGTCACACTTCTCTGCCGACATTCTTTCTGATAGTGTATTACAGATGTTGTGAACACCCGACAAGTGTCCACAGTGTATTATGGCTGCTTTGAAAGAAATTAAATTTGATAGACCAGCCTTATTTTGAAAAGCCTCACTGTAAAGGCCAGAGAAGCACAGAAGATAAATAAAGAATGTTGGGATGAAAAGCAGAGGTTGTACACTCACCCATCCAAATCATTCAATTCAGGTATTCTGATCACTTCCATGGCCACAGGTATATAAAATCAAGTTCCCTACCACAGGGTTAGAGGCGGTGTACACCCTGAAGAGGTCACCAATCTGCATGCAGTGCTGCATTGACTGACTCTTTATGACCACTAGAGTGCGATGTTCTCCAGCATTTGGTATCTAACTGTACCTCTGTTATGTCAGGATGGTGTACAGTACATATACCCAAGGGACCAAATGAAAACCTGAATGAAAACCAGTGAGAATTCACTGATTGGAAACAGTTTTTCCCATCATCAACCTCATCTTCAGCCATTTCTTTGCGATTTCTTTGTGATTCTGCTCAGGTGTCTGGGCTCTTTTCTAACTGTTTTTGTTGCACTGCTACTGTAGTGTCTGTGCTTGTAGAAATGCATTTTTCTAAAGCCTATATATATATACAATCAACCGGATATAGAGGATATATATATGGAGAGACCGCCCCCATATAGACAGACAGACACACACACACACACACACACACACACACACACACACACTGTGTGTGTGTGTATATAATGTAACATGACAAGATCCAATAAAAATAGAAAAATCAGAAAGATAGATGCAGTAAAGAACTCGAGAAAAATAACATAATAAAAAAATAAAAGAGCTAGTAACCACAAGTTACAAGGTGGGTACAGGCTGATAAGTTTCTGTTTTGTGCAGAGACCATCAGACTCAGGCCAAAATGTAATTAAATCCAGCTCAAAAGCTCACCTTGTGCATTATCGAATGTCATTGCCATGTGAATACAAGTATGCAGAATGTTTGTGTGTGTGTGTGTGGGTGGGTGGGTGAGAGGGGGGGGGGCAGACTGGACAAATAAGTTACTTCATTTGTCCAGTAAGAAACTGCTGCCTGGTTAACCATGATTAATACCCACTGAACAGTTATCTGCGGTTTGGGCTGTGAGGCGCCAGGTCTAGTGTTGTGAACCAGCACGGTATCTTCATTAATCAAAGCTGGAGCTGCTGTCTAGTTAGCATTCATCATAAATTGTATGATGATATTCAGATGATTCAGTGTGTGTGTGTGTGTGTGTGTGTGTGTGTGTGTGTGGGTAGGTTGTTGGGTGTGGCGAATGTGTATACCAAGCTGGCCTGGATGGGGTGGGGGGTTGGAGGCTGAAAGGACCAGAAAAATCAATGCATGCGGAGAAAGGCTGTTCTCAGCAGTAAGGTGTCCGGAGCTCGGTAACCGAGTCTTTCTCTGCAGAATTAATGAGAGGGCTTTTCATGGCCATAGAGATCTGTCGACTTCCATCCCAGCAGTGGCCTAACAACGGAGGAGATGGTGATGTAGAGCCAGGGACTTGGACGACATTATAAAGGCCAAACAAAAGACAGAGTAGCAGGAGGCTGCTCAAACACAAATGAGGGACTTAAAAAAAAGCTCCCCCCTGCAAAAGAACATGTGCCAAACACTCAACCACATAACACAGATATAGACCTGATACAATTAAGCAACAACTGGCCAATAGAAATGTACATAAGAGGCACCATGCTCTTACTATATATTATAAAGACACAAGCATTTCTTTGGCTATATGTTTGGGAGTTAGACTAGTTAGACCAAGTTCGTCAGTAAAGTGGACAATGAGGTTTAAGCTCAACTGTGCAGAGATTGATTTTCTAGACTTCCCCATAGCTGAACTTTTTTGAATACACGAAAGGAACTTCTACACTGTCTTTTCTTTTCAGACTTGGAAGCCAATCTTTTATATGTCGTTTTTATTTTGTGATCATTTGATTAAATTTCTCTGTTGTCATAGGGTGCCATAGGGTGAGAGGCAGGGTACACCCCAGACCGATTACTGGCAAATTTAGAATTGCCTGTTATTCTAACTGTATGCATATGTTTCAAGGGGAAGCTGGAGTGCCGCAAGGGAGCCTGTGCAGACACAGGGAATACATGCAAACTCCACCAGGAAAGAAATTTGAACCCAGGAGTTTCCTACTATGAGGAAACTCCTGGGTTCAAATGAGGACACACCCACAGGGCCAGATACCACAGGACCTGTGGGTGTGTCCTGTGGTATCTGGCACCAGTATGTTGCTCATCATTGCTCATCATTGCTCATTGTTGCTAGCTCATCATTAGGCTGTTCAAACTTTTACAGCCACATGTCAGGTTCCTCAAGCTGTTATTGAGTATCTCTTGTGGTAAAAATGTCTCCATGGAGAGGAGTGCTTTGTCTGCACCAGTGCTAAGTTTAGTGATAAATGTTACAATAACCGGAGTGTGAATGCATGCCACTGTTGATAAGCTCCTGGTGGATGTGTACAGTTTCACTGTATCATCTTAAAAAGATGGTTATGTTGCCCTTAAGTGGTCCAAACAATACAGCATAAAAATACACATAAACATGATTACTTCATTTATGGTAATACTTATATTGGTGCTCAAGGGAAAAGAAAGTGTAGAGCTTTTCTCTTTTTCTTTTTGTTTTTTTCAAGGTCAGGATATGAATACATTTCTTCTTCTTTCCAGTCAACGGCATACACACACACACACACACACACACACACACACACACACACACACTGTAATCAGTAATAATCACTCGTCACATCTTGGTTTCAACACTAACTGAAGGCAGCTCTCTTTACAGCTTAGGCTTTATTGTAACAGTTGGAAGTCCATTCAGGTTATTGCGCTGTATAAAGAAAAGCAAGCTGGAGAAAACTTTACAATATTTCTTTATGAGGAGTAGGCACTCATGTGCATTACATGGCGTGGATAATGTGCCGTGTAAAAGTGAAGGATTACCTACAGTTGAGTGATGCAATGCTCCACAAATAATCCTGTTCAGTGTTGATGAATATCCAAGTCTCGATCAGTTCCGGGCATCCATCTGCTTTATTGGGCAGCTGTTGGTACAGCAGACCACCGTAATAATATATACAGTATTAAAAGTAAAGAGCAATTTTTTTTAGAGGCAAAGTAGTTGAAGTCATTTTTACAGGATGACTTGTCCTCTTGGTCCTGATTGCATTCGATGTGTGGGCATCGTTCACTTTGTTTAGTGGAGATATCACAGAAAGTTCAGGTTCAGGTACTTCTCCATGTTGAGCACTAGAGGGCCCACTCATCTCTCTCTGCTGTGTTCTCCTCAGTTTGAAACCACCGGTATGAAATATTAGTTGTCCCTCTGAAAATTGCCAACAATTTCTCCCTGTTCCTAGTAATTAAAAGCCTATTACTCAACCTGCAGTATGTATTTGTGCAGGCTGTTTATATCTTTGCTATATTTCTTGACTGTTAACTAGGTATTATTGCTTTTACATTGATCTTGGTGACAGATAACAGCAATAGAACTCTAAATGCAGAAGGGAGCTGAAGACAATTAGCCGAGCTTGTTGTGCCTTCAGACAGTACAAAGCATGGGGAGCCTTTGCTTGAAAAAAAGGGTTTTGTTTTTTATTGTTTGTTTTTATTCACCACCTTTCAAAATAAAAGTAGCATAAATGACAAAGAACGACAAAGCACAAAAGACCTATAAAATGAGAAGGGAAGTTCAAAGATAAAAATAATTTTTATTTACTTGCTGGTATTACATATCTGTTTTTATTTTCCCTGTTTATCAAATTACCAGAATTAAATAAATGCTTAAAGGTGTTGGATAAAACTACAGCAAATAATTACTACTATTTAAAAAATGTGCATTTTTGTGGACATCACAACATCACGATTGCTTTTGTCTTCAGCAAATTGGTACTGTGTCCTTTAGCTTGCATGCAAGAGACCAACTGGTTTTGCATCACAGTTGCAAACTGATGTGGAGAGAGTTTGCCTTCAGAGTAAAAGTTGTGCCTTACCCATTAATTCAAAAATTTCAAAAGCCACAACTTATACTTTGATGGTTAAGAGTCATATTTGGTAAATGGCCTTTATTTGTATAGCGCTTTTACTAGTCCCTAAGGAACCCAAAGCGCTTTACACGTCCAGTCATCCACCCATTCACACGCAGGTGATGGCAAGCTACATTGTAGCCACAGCCACCCTGGGGCGCACTGACAGAGGCGAGGCTGCCGGACACTGGCGCCACCGGGCCCTCTGACCACCACTAGTAGGCAATGGGTGAAGTGTCTTGCCCAAGGACACAAAGACCAAGACTGTCCAAGCCGGGGGGTTCGAACCGGCAACCTTCCGATTACAAGGCGAACTCCCAACTCTTGATCCACAATCGCCCGTGGCAATTTGTGTCATACTCATCACAGTTTCATCACTGCTCAGCAAGTAGTTGGAAAGTGTTTGCAAACAAGCCTGTCTCCATGCAATCTATGGGCATATGTTAGGGACAGAAGCAATCAGCACAGCGGTGTATGCCTCTTTATGACTTCTTCACCAAGGTACATTGGTGTACAGCAACCTTGTCTTCCCTGGCCAACTACTCACAATTGGCCAGGGAAGACACATCCTTCTCTAACCATTGTTTGCCAGGGGTCACGAACTACTGATTAGTAGGCCTGAATGTCTGGGGCCTAAGTCAAATTGTTGACTTTTTTTGGGATAGAGTAGGCTCAATGATGATTGTATTGGTGTGACCAAAACAATTCCATATTTTTAATCCCCTCGAAGTGGGTGTGTTTTTATGAGGGTGCAACAATTGCTATCATGCACAGAACAAAAGTCCAAAATAGATATTTGCAAGTAGCTTCAAAAACACATGTTTTTGTTCCCATTATTATGCTCTTGATTTCAAACACTCTTCTAATATGTTCATGGCTTCTCAAAAGTTATTAAAGCCTATTTAAGTTAGTTTATTTTATTGCAAAAAAAGAAAAAAAAGAATGACAAAAGTCCTGTCTTGCACACTTTAGCAATTTTGTGTGTGTTCCATATATTGAACCACACATAATTTACTTTATACTGCTGTGTTTTAGAGTTCAGAGTGCTAAAAACAGTGCAGAAAGGGTATGTTTCAAAATCTGTACAGCCAGGCACATTAACCAAGTCACTCTCCTTCATTCTTCCTTCACCTCCTTTCTGTTCGGTCCATTGTAGAGGTGAGACTCTCCTCGACCTCCGAGTCACACAGCACATGCTGCACAGGGTTAGTTGCGCTTGGCTGGAGCCGTGATTCTCACAGAGACCAGGTGAAAGAGAAAAGGTTGTAGGTTTGATCTTCACACAACCACATCAGGAGCAATTCTGAAGCACTCTTCATAAGTAAAACAATCTTTCCAATTGCAGATAAGAATATCTGCCAACTTTCTTAAATGTAAAACGTAAGCCAAGTATCAGACTGATGGATCAGAGGTTTAACAGGCTTTATTGGCAGAGCACTGCGAATGAGATCTGGCAACAGACTCCTAATGAAGACATCCTGGGATGAGCCCACTGAGACAGAGCTCATAGAGAGGACATTGATCAGAACCACCAGACTGAAGACAGACATTTACAGAGACTGGGAATGCAAAAGGAAAGAATGGAGGAATTCAGTCGGTTGATTCAGTCTGATGACTTCGTTCAGTTTGTACAATATCTGCGCGTAAGATCTGTCAACTCCCTGCTCGGTCTGGTCCTCTGTGTGTGTATGTGTGGTGGAAAGGAGGAGGTTATCCTTAAACTTATTAGAGCAGGTGCAGTCCATTGAAAATCCATTCAGTGTTGCTGTCACAGCGATTCTCTTCCATTGAATTAAGAGGGGTCAATCCCACAAATCAAGAGATTACCCTGCAGGGAGATAGAGGACTAAGTGCTCAGTGGTATACACACACCAATACACACATTCTCTGTGATGTAGGTCTGTGCATGCGTGTAGATTCTGAGTAATATTAGTATTCAGTTTTATGCTTAAATTAAGGTATTTAATTAAAAAAATCGACCAATGTGTTGAAAAGTAGAAAATATACTGCATGCATAAAAAGGTTCTCAGTAGGCTCATTTTGTTACAGCATCTCTCGAGCACTCTCTGACACACACACAAACACAGCAAACCCGGTCGTGTGTGACCATGCGGCGGTTGCTCTGTAGCGGTGCTGGCAGGAGGAGAAGTGGTTGTGGTTGTGCTGAGTAGAACGATCTTGAGTTTGGGGACCTTGGCATTCATCACACACTCACACACACATACGCTGCAGTAGCCCTGCGGCTCAGTCTGCTTTAATTATTACACGGCCAGCTAATCAATAACAAAGAGGCTAATCCTATTTCATCCCTTCATATTCATTTATGCCGGTGTCAGATTTAAACTACCAGTGCCGAGATTCTCATCAAACTGGGTGCGTCTGCATATTTTGTAGATGCTGCTGTACATGAAAGCTAAGGAAAGGTGTGTTTCTGTCCACTTGTTTCTTTAGTCTGCGCTTGAAAAACCCAGGTGTAAACATCAAAAAATGTCAGAAATTGCTGTATAAATATACAAAAATTTACAAAGGAAAAAGATAGAAATGTCCACTGATACGCTATAGCTATTTTCCCCATTAATTATTACTGTACAGAGGTAAACATTTAAATAACTGTCCAATCACCCAAACTGGTTTAAGTTGCCTTGTCCAGGTTGTTCCTGCTTTGAGTTGCAGGTGGGTGCTTCACACCGGCTTCATTATTCAAGCCCAGAGGGTGTTTTATTATTTGTTTTTAAATGTAATGATCAGCAAATAACTCCAACACAGCACAACCAGACTTGCCCATGTGTGCAGTCAGACATTAATGATTACATTTTCAATTTGTCAGCTTTCTAAGCTTACACATTCACAGGACATTGCACATTAAGTACCCTTCATAATGATAGTTTTAAATAATATTCTTATGTAAATGCAGAGGAAATATTTTCTTTAGCCCCTTTAGCCCGCGTCTATTTATTTAATTTCGCACTTGAAAGTAACAGTTTCACAACTTCAGGGCAAAGTAAAAAAAATGTTGGCTTACTGGAGCATACTAAATTACACTATATTTAGTATGAATTGTATATTTCGGTATTCTCCATATTGCATATGTTTTTTTTTATAAATTAATAAATACATATTTTATTTGTCACATACACAGTACAAGTGAAATGTTTGTGCCCAACCTGCGGACACTTTATAACTTTTTAACCCCCAATTAACAGCGAGGAGTGAAATTACACTTGTTTCTTCTCAGTATATTAATTTTAATGTGAGTTCCACGATTAGCGTGAAGACCCAATATAAAGTTAGGTGAGAATATCCTTTTTATTTTTTTTTATATTGTGACTTTGTGTCCTTGATATATTAATGAGTCTCTGGTTTATGCCTTTTTTAGTGATAGCTTTAGCTGTCTGTGTTTTCTGGTGTTTTGATTCATGTATTTGTAATTGACTGCATTGTCCTGCTGCTGTTTCATCTTCCTGTGTTTTCATCTGTATTTATTAATTCATTTATGTTAAAGTGTTTCCTTGTTTCAGTTATGCTTGTTCATTTCCTGTTACCTTGATACTTAGTTGTCTGTTTTGTCTTGTTTTGGTTTTCATGTCCTTCCATATGATCTTGATTGTCTTCACTTGTTTGTTATTACTCTTCTGCATCTAGTGCTCCATCGGTTCCCGTCTATAGTCCTGTCCCTCTCTTTCCCTCTTTGTGTCAGTGTTATTTCTTGCCTTGTTCCATTTTATGCTCCTTATTTTAAAGTCCTATTGTCCAAACCCAAAAAGTGTCCCCATTTATATATTATTCCTTATCAAACAATAAAACTATTATGAAATTGTTTTCATCCGACTGGAAAAAAATGTTTAGGAAAATTGCATCTAAAAATATGTCTTCCAATTGTTTCCATCGAAACAGGACAATATGTTTAATGTTATTAAAAAGGACGGTCTGAAACACTGTGCGTAAACAGGTCAGAGGGATCTTCAAGGAATAGTGACACTGTTTTTCAAGCTATAATGAATCTGAATCATCAATAAGGTGTGCATTCATACCTGCTGTTCTCTAATCTGGAATCTAACCTATTCCAAAGCAGGTTAGATTTACAGCATAAGTTACCATGGCAATGTACTCCGGTAAAAAGCTAATTACCAGAAAAGCCAGAGTTAATGCCAAAGCTAACTGGATAAGACAAAATCCTGCTTCATAGAGCAGGCCTCAGGATTGTAATATATTGACTCATATTATTTTTATGTTGATTTCTTATTTTAGACTTATTAGTTACTAAATGTTATTACTAATTTAAAAAAGTCCATCTGTATTATATTGACTCTAGATAAATGCTATGGTCTGTGTGGCAGTGCATGCCCAAATATACTGGATATACTGTATTGTATTGCATCTTCTCCTCCCACATACCCTCCTCAGTTCACTCTGTTATTGAACTCAATTACAGAAAGCAGCCACTGTTCCAGACTGTAGCATCTCAGAGGACTTCAATACCGTCTGTCTCAGCATCGCGTGCTTCCTAGAGTATTTCTAATGCTTCCTCTAATGCACTCAGGGTTTCAGTTTACTGTACAGTCCTGACCCGTCCACTATAATGAAATGCAGTTCTCAACTGTCAACACAGATATTTGAATTCTAAGGGAGCTTTCTTTGAGATTTTTAATCTTGACTTCAACTACAGAGAAAATAATGAACGGTTAAACCAATCGTCCCTCTGCTTTGTACTTTTCACTGATTATTGTCTGAATTCACCAATCAACATTTGGCAGATGCTTACATCATCCGCTTCCAGCAATAGGAAGTCAGAATCCTGGAGGAACCCGCCCCCACACATGTAAACTTGTACGCAGACGGGTTTGCAGGACCATAAAAAAACATCTTTACTCACTACCTTCAGCTCTTGGGTGTCTCATTTCTCAGTCTCACTTGCATACCATAAACTCTGACTTGTTCATTGTAGGCCAATATCTGTAAACAGACTTTTTGCATAATTGTGTAGAATCTGTTGGTTTGGCCATTTTTTTATATTTCTGAGTTTTTAAATAATTAGTTTACACTCTGGTGGGAAGCTTCCTACAAGAGTTCAAAAACACAAGTCAAGATTTCTTGCTAATATGGTCTGCTTGCCAAATTTCTCCTATATTGTGAAAATATCCCTGCAAAATATCCTTCTTAAATCACTTGAAGGTATTCGCTCACTTCTTATTTCTCTAAAAAGTTCCATTAACATCAAAAGGTATATTCCACCACTGAAAAGCAGGCACTCATGTTAAATTTTGCAATGAAGCAATTAATTTTCCTCGGGTCCACCCATCGTCCAATCACTGTGTTCATTTTTACTATAGGCAACACCTCTGCTGAGAGAGCCAATAGCTGATTCAGTGTCCATCAAATAAGCTTTAATTATTGTTTGTCTGACTACATAATTCCATTGCTTTCTAAAACAAATTTAAATTTAGCAAAACAATCATCTGTACGCAACAGTGGGTTAGCCAGCCAGCTGTATGTTTTGTGTAAGGTAGACTTACTTTCTTCAAGTATGGAACATTGTTTTGACCTAGAAACTGACTGAACCATGACAAAGAGGATGATAAAGAGGTTAAAAGAAAAGCTGTAAAGCCATCTTTCACAAATGCACAGAATCCAAATAGAGAAAGAAGAGAGGGACTGATGAGAGAGCCATGTGGACCCCAGCCAAATGGTCTGACTCTAAGTATTTCCAAGATTAGAAACCAGCTCCTGTTTTTTCCCCTCACACTGCTTTGTCTTTTCTGGTTCATTTCCCTGTCATCACACAGACCCACATATACACTCACACATGTGCTGGGCCTGTCTCTCCTCACTTTCTTGGCTGTGATTTGCACACATTCAACTGTGCACAAAAATGAAGTTAAGAGACAAGACATGCAGATGATTTTATTGTGATTGCTTTGCAGCATGCTTTGCTGCAAATCATGTGGAATGTTGCATTGTGATCTATGGTTCCAAACAGAGAGGCACAGTAAATAATGTTTCAGAAAGGCCTTGGAATGACTCATTTTGCCTTCCTTCATATTTTACAGCAATTCCCTATGCCAAAACACACTTGTTAAACACTTGAAGACAAAGGGCAGGGAACTATAGACACGCATCTGTGTTTTTTTAAAGACAGCAGTTTTCCTTTTCTTAGTGGTTTATTGTTCACTCTTAACATCCAATGAACGACCGGCCACTGAGGGTAAGGTTATGTTGGATCTTACCTTGCAAAACAAATATAGTTTCAGGAAGTATAATATGGCATATTTTAAATAAAGTCTTTTAAAAACAATTGGCCTCATGATGCTTTAAATAGGTAAAAATAGGGTATATTAAATAGATTCACATCTACTCCTTTATATGGAATTTACCTAACACTAGCCCCAAAAACATCATGAGTGACCTGGTGGAAGTTTAAAGGATAAGTGACTACAGAAGGTAAGATCAAAGTGAGGTACACAGACTTGCAGTCTGACAAACACTTAAAGACAGGAACACACAAAGTAATTCACCAACGCCATGTTCTTATATGGCTTCTTGACTCTGTCTTTGTCTATGTGACCTGAAGTCACCCAGTGGTGGCAAAGGAGATAACAGCCCAACTGGTAGTTGAGGAATTAAAGATAGTGTCCAACCCTGAGGACCTTTAAATAGACCATACTCATCACCGACAGTATCTCCACTGGCCTCTTTACACAGTGTGACCCTTAGTCTGTAAAATTCAACCCCATCCCCCTTTTTTGTCCACAAGGTGATAAGTGGAGACTGTGGGCTGTGAATATACCATTAAATACCATGTATTTTATAGCAGAGGTTATTCAACTTTTCATTCTGTGACCCAAATAAGAAAATTATTGTCTAGCCCCAGGTCTCAGGCTCATTAAAATATATTGGTTTTCATGACATCGAGGGATCCACCGCCCACTGTAGGCCTATGACCTGTTTTGATTCTTGATGTAAAGTTTCAGGAATTAAGTTTAACAAGATACTTGACTGGCTATTATTACAGTATTCAGTACATTATCATGCTATGAATTTTTATTTTATTAGATCATCAGGTCAGATAAGAATGAGCATGAAGCAGATTAGTCACTCATAGCTGGGTGTCACAGAGAAAGGCTTTTAAATAGAACAGAAGTGATACTCAGCAAAAGATAAGCAATGAAGCCAATTTTTTATTTATTTTTTTCTGTATAATAAGGGTAAAAATTGTTTTGATGATGACATAGGTATACTATCTCAAAAACAGAATATCTATTTCTGTCCCTAGAGGTACTATTTAGACAGATAGTATGTTTTGAAAAATAAAAGAAAGACAATAATAATGTATTGTTTATTGCTTCCCTATTTAATTAATACATTTACCAAATTGTCACTAGAGGAAAAAAGGTTAAGCTACTGAAACAGTCTTCTTGGATCTCTAATTCACTGTACATGAGAGATGCTTGAAGAAGAACCCAATTGGTAAATTTGCCTAATTATTTTCTTAAAAAAAAAAAAACAAATCATGAGAAACTACACTGGTCGACTACCTTAAAAACCACAACAAAAAAATAGTCAAGAGTACAATGGCTAACATTTAGGGTATATACCATGTTAAGTATTAACAGTGTATAGCAATAGTTTATTTATAATTGTGGTCAAATAGTTAACATGTTAAGACATGTTTAAATGTTTATGATATCATAAACTGTGCTGAGCTAAAACATCGCAGCAACTCATGCCTAATATTCAGTGTTGGGGTTATTACTCAATATAAGCCTGATACTACAGCTCTGCACACTAACACAAATATCTACCCTACTGAGTACACACATACAGTCTTTCTTTCTGAACACAAAACTGATAAAACTAGGGACAGGTATCGAAAACCGGTTCTTGAAGAAAACTGGATTCCAGTAGTCCAATTTTTTGGAATTGTTCATCTGCCTGCAATCAATCCCACTTATCAGTTCTTGCACTCGCCCTACAACCAGCTCATTTTAGTTTGCGTGTCAGAACAGGAAAATAGCAACGCAGTCTAGAGCACGGATAGGGACATTTATTTTTATTGAACAAAAGGACGAGATAAGTGGAAAACTGCATCCAGGAAAGAAACAACCGCATTATGCCGTGAACACTTTCTTTTTTCTTCTTTGGTTGTTTGCAAGCATCTGCCAATATACATGCTAACGTTAAACTAGCCAAGAACCCAAAGTGAAATCTGAGTGAATGCTGACCCCTGCAGCCAGACCCTTAACTTCAATAGTAATAAATAGATAAGCAATCACTCTGCAGCTTCCCTTTCTACTTGTTCACTTTTCTAAAGCAGAATCACTGTGGCGATTGTTTGGTATGTGTGGTAGGCTTTGCATTCTAAGATCTTAGACATGTGTGTCCTCATTAGGGATTTGTGTTGGTGTGTGGGATTATTTATATTCATATTGTAAAATGGTGATTATCAGAGAGTGTGTTTTAACTATTTTACAGAGTAACTTGAAAGTAATGTAACAAGTAGTATAACAAATTACTTTTTCTGGGAGTAACATACTGCATTACGTATTCTGTGCAATATGAGTAATGACCCAACACTGATCACAACAAGGAGAGGAAATACGTCAACAAACATGCACATACATTTGACCCACAGCATGCAATTAATTTGCATGAATATAATTTCTTTATTGCTACTTAGAAATGGTGGTGACTCTCAAAATGAAGCCACGAATGAAGCCGGAATACATGTACCGCTGTTATGTATTTAAAATACAAAATATGAGTAACTGTATTCCGTTACAGTTACCGTTTTAAAAGGTGGTATTCAGAATACAGTTACTTTGTTGAAATGAATGGATTACACCGCGGTATTTTCCTGTTTCATAAGGCTATGAACTCTATATTTTTGGTGTCCACGCCGGTGGAAACCCAAACAAAACACGCATTAAGAGGCTCTCATGTCTGTGTCTCAATCTCATGGCCCATGTCACCCGTATAATGACATGAAGAAATATTATTTTTTAATTATTCACAAAAAATTTTTAATATGAAGGCAATAGGCAGAGTGTTACAGACATAGCCCTAAAGACTGTAGCCTTATGGGCAGTGTAGTCCGTGCTGCAGGGAGAATGGTCTGCCATACCCATTATGTGTCTGTGAGCGCCAGGGAGGGAGAAAAAGAGTCAAAAAGTAAGAGACGTCACCAACCAGAAACGGGAGATGGAAGCATGTAAATATATAATATATATATACAGTGGGGCAAAAAAGTATTTAGTCAGCCACCGATTGTGCAAGTTCCCCCACTTAAAATGATGACAGAGGTCAGTAATTTGCACCAGAGGTACACTTCAACTGTGAGAGACAGAATGTGAAAAAAAAATCCATGAATTCACATGGTAGGATTTGTAAAGAATTTATTCGTAAATCAGGGTGGAAATAAGTATTTGGTCAATAACAAAAATACAACTCAATACTTTGTAACATAACCTTTGTTGGCAATAACAGAGGTCAAACGTTTACTATAGGTCTTTACCAGGTTTGCACACACCTCCATGCAGATCTTCTCAAGAGCAGTGATGTTTTGGGGCTGTCGCCGAGCAACATAGACTTTCAACTCCCGCCACAGATTTTCTATGGGGTTGAGGTCTGGAGACTGGCTAGGCCACTCCAGGACTTTCAAATGCTTCTTACGGAGCCACTCCTTTGTGTCCCGGGCGGTGTGTTTTGGATCATTGTCATGTTGGAAGACCCAGCCTCGTTTCATCTTCAAAGTTCTCACTGATGGAAGGAGGTTTTGGCTCAAAATCTCACGATACTTGGCCCCATTCATTCTGTCCTTAACACGGATCAGTCGTCCTGTCCCCTTGGCAGAAAAACAGCCCCATAGCATGATGTTTCCACCCCCATGCTTCACAGTAGGTATGGTGTTCTTGGGATGCAACTCAGTATTCTTCTTCCTCCAAACACGACGAGTTGAGTTTATACCAAAAAGTTCTACTTTGGTTTCATCTGACCACATGACATTCTCCCAATCATCTGCTGTATCATCCATGTGCTCTCTGGCAAACTTCAGACGGGCCTGGACATGCACTGGCTTCAGCAGCGGAACACGTCTGGCACTGCGGGATTTGATTCCCTGCCGTTGTAGTGTGTTACTGATGGTGACCTTTGTTACTTTGGTCCCAGCTCTCTGCAGGTCATTCACCAGGTCCCCCCGTGTGGTTCTGGGATCTTTGCTCACCGTTCTCATGATCATTTTGACCCCACGGGATGAGATCTTGCGTGGAGCCCCAGATCGAGGGAGATTATCAGTGGTCTTGTATGTCTTCCATTTCTGATGATTGCTCCCACAGTTGATTTTTTCACACCAAGCTGCTTGCCTATTGTAGATTCACTCTTCCCAGTCTGGTGCAGGTCTACAATTCTTTTCCTGGTGTCCTTCGAAAGCTCTTGGTCTTGGCCATGGCGGAGTTTGGAGTCTGACTGGTTGAGGCTGTGGACAGGTGTCTTTTATACAGATGATGAGGTCAAACAGGTGCCATTCATACAGGTAACGAGTGGGGGACAGAAAAGCTTCTTACAGAAGACGTTACAGGTCTGTGAGAGCCAGGGATTTTCCTTGTTTGAGGTGACCAAATACTTATTTTCCACCCTGATTTACGAATAAATTCTTTACAAATCCTACCATGTGAATTCATGGATTTTTTTTTCACATTCTGTCTCTCACAGTTGAAGTGTACCTCTGGTGCAAATTACTGACCTCTGTCATCATTTTAAGTGGGGGAACTTGCACAATCGGTGGCTGACTAAATACTTTTTTGCCCCACTGTATATACAAAGTTGACCCAGACAACAAAGTAAAGCTAGTTTTCGGCTACGAGCCCAAAACGGAACCCAACGTATTAGCCAGAGGTCTCTTTACGGTTTTATGCCTTTACGGTTCGGAGCCACGGACCTGTTTTATACTTGCGCGGAATAGTTTTCTATATGAGATTGCTGCAAAAAGTGCAGCCTTACCTATTGTCCACCCTATATTAACATTTAAAAATCTAGTTGCTATTGGTATGGCGAATAACCTTCAGTAAAAGTAATAAATCACACAGCAATAGTACATTCATGTAGCTGTAAAAGTAGTAGCTGATAATATATTAAGTAATCCAAAGTATTCAGAATACTTTACTCTGATTGAGTAACGTAACGGAATACGTTACAAAATACATTTTGGGGCATGTATTCTGTAATCTGTAGTGTAATACATTTTAAAAGTAACCTTCCCAACACTGTTAATATATAAAACTGAACTGATCTGAAGTATGAAATCCAGCCTAAACAGACCATCCATCCATCCATCTTCTGCCACTTATCTGGGGCCGAGTCACAAGGACAGCAGCCTAAGCAGAGAAGCCCAGACCTCCCTCTCCCCGGGCTCCCCCACGCAAGCAGACAGATATAATTTCTCCAGCGTGTCCTCGGTCTGCCCCGGAGCCCCCTCCCTGTGGGACATGTCCAGAACACTTCACCCAGGAGGCTTCCAGGAGGTGCCACTCTGAGCCCCTCCTGGATGGCCAAACTCCTCACCCTATCTGTAAGGGCCAGCCACCCTTCTGAGGAAGCTCATTTACGCCACTTAATCCAGGTACTCTTCATTGGCTCCCTCTTAAATCCAGAAGTGAATTCAATACAATACTCCTCACATACAAGGTCTTGAATAATCAGGCCCCATCTTTTCTTAATGACCTTTTAGTCACCCCATTATATAACCCCATTATAGCATTTCGCTCTTGCACTGCAGCCATACTTGTTGTTCCTAGAGTATTTAAAAGTAGAATGGAACCGAACTGAATTGAACTCAGGGCAAACCTCATCCACCCCAGGGGCCCTGCCACCAAGGAGTTGTTTAACTGTCTCAGTGAGACACCCCTGAAGATAGATGAATCCTCCCCCTCGTCCCCAGACTCTGATCCCACCATTAAAGATGTGCCAGTGGGATTAAGGAGGTCCTTGAAGTATTAATTCCACCACCCAATAATGTTCTCAGTCAAAGCCAGCAGTGCTTCACCCACACTATACACAGTGCAGGTAGAGCACCCCTATCCCCTCCTGAGTTGCCTGATAATTTACCAGAATCTCTTTGAGGGAGTCTGAAAGTCTTTTTCCATGGCCTCGCCAAACTCCTCCCACATCCAAGTTTTTTCTTCAGCTACTGCCCGGGCCGCATTCCACTTGGCCTGTCAGTACCCATCAAGTCCCGCAGGCTAATCAAGCCCATTAGGGCTCCTCCTTCAGCCTGGTGGCTCCCTTCACCTCTGGTGTTCACTATTTGGTTCGGGGGCACCACGACAAGCACCAACCATCTTGCAACCACAGCTCAGTGCAGCATCTTCAGCAATGGAGGTGCTGAACATGGTCCAGCCTTATGTACGAACATGGTGTTCATTATGGACAAACTATGGTTTGCACAGAAGTCCAACAACAAAACACTGCTTGGGGGTTAGATGGGGGGAGGCCGCTGCTCCAATCATGCCCCTCCAGGTCTCACTGTTGTTGCCCACATGAGCATTGAAGTCTCCCAGTAGGACAACAGAGTCCCCAGGTGGAGCACCCTCAAGCACCCCATCCAGGGACTCCAAGAAGGCTGGGTACTCTGAACTGTTGTTCTGTTAAAAGGGAGTTTTTCCTTCCTACTGTCACTGAGTGCTTGCTGGTAAGAATTTAGCAATTCAGATTACATTATCAATATCACATATTGATTTGATTCCTTATCCATCATCTCTATCTCTAAGCAGCATATCAAAGACATTACTTTCATGAAAAATAATTACATGCTGAGTGGTCGAATGTTTGTGAATGTAGAAGGTATTTCCTCTCCTTGTTGTGATCAGTTTTGGGGTCATTACTCAAAAAAAATTAAAGTAAAGAAGTTATTACACATATTATACAGAACCCTATTAACACTATGTTAAATGATCTGAATGATCTGAAACACAATGTCCCATTAACAATATACACCTACAGGCTACAGCCCCGAACACCAACACAAATCCCTACCCCAATGAGGACACACATATCTTTCTCTTAGTATTTAGATATAAACACAAAGCCAACAGCACCAATCAAAGATGAAGACCAGCACAAAGAGACCATCGATCTCCACAATGATTCTACTGTATAAATATGAACAAATAGAACTTGTTGTTCTTGTCAAACCATTTCTGAATCATTTCAGCTTTGTGGCATGATGCATGATGATGCATCTGGTAAATGGACTGATTCTTATAGAGTGCTTTATATAGTCCTCAAAAATTCACTGCCATTCACCATTTGGCATGTCAAACCACCAATCTTCCAACTTGCTCTACCTAGCTAGTGTGCAGAGCTCTACCTCCTGAGCATTTACTTTGGTTTGCCTTCTTCCCATAATGTACCATGGGTGCCAAGTGTTCCCCAGGTAAGTGGAGAACCTGCTCATTCCTGTGACGTAAAAGAAAAAGTGATTTATTTAGACCAGGACATGTTCTTGCATTGCTCTCTGGTCCAGTTCTGATGCTCATGTTAGAGGTGAATAAGTCATTATAAATATTGATAGGATACCAGTGCTGGTGCTGGTATTGGATCAATACTAGTGCGATATGACTGATTCTTTGTTTCTGTCATCTAAGTTCAGTACTTTGCTCACTAAATTGTGTGAAATAACATTTTTAATAAAAATATACCTATCCATTATGAAAAATGTGTGGAACCTGTCACTTATTATTTATAGTCTATATCAGTGGTCCCCAACCTTTTTTGCGTCACGGACTGGTTTAATGTCAGACAATATTTTCACGGACTGGCCTTTAAGGTGTTGTGGATAAATACAACAAAATAAAATGCTACGATCAAGACAAAAACTGTGGGATTTTGTAAATATAACAATAAATGCAAATTCACTATGTAACTTTATTAGCAGCGTCCTCCTGAAAATGCGGCAACAACACTGAGAGTAACGTCCTCCTCTCTGCCCCTTAATGCTCTCTGGTCGCTATGGTAACACGTAAATATTTCTTTCAAAATAAGAGATACAACTACAACATGGGAAAAGACCCAGGGAAACAGAGTTAACGATAAAAACCTTGAAAACCATAAATTTCACACTGGAGCTTCAACTCTCACGGCCCGGTACGAAATGATTCACGGACCGGTACTGGTCCATGGCCCAGGGACCAGAAGTTGACCCAAAGTGCTTTAGAGCCATGGGCCGGCCTTTAGTGAGGCTTGGCTGCCAATGTCTGTTGCTGGTTAACCACCGTTATTTTGGAAATGCAAGCTATCACAATTTGGCCCGTGTCAAACTTGCTCAAGTACTAATGCTTGTCCATTTTTCCTGCTCCTAACTCTTTAACTTTGAGGACAAAATGTTCCCTTACTCCTTAACATATCCTATCCACTAACTGATGTCATGATGAAGAGATAATCAGTGTTATTCACTTCATTTATGTGTTATAATGTTATGCCTGATCAGTGTCTATAGTATAGTAAAAGGCAAAGCCCTTTAAATGAGGTCTATTCACTTATTAAGAATGGAAAAGTTAGAGTGATGTTGTCAGCAGGGGTAAATAATAATTAAAAGTATATTTTTCTGTCCTTAAATGCACCGGACATTTCCAAATCATGTGTGAACAGGAAGTGCATAGAGCTGGTCCGCATTGACTTTAAGAATAATGTTCTGGCATCTTTAGCCTGGCATTAAAACAAAGTGAGTCTGTGCTGAGCTATTGAGTGCTGCATAATTTATTAGATTTCACGATGGTGATTATTTCAGATTGAAATAGATGTGATCCTCAATTGTTGTGCTCCGTTGCATGGCGTGAAATGAGTAATGAGCCACAGGGTGGACAGAGGGTAGAGGAGGCAGGACAGACTGACCAGAAGTATAAAGCCACAGAGGCTCAGCACATAGAGAGACTGCATTAAATAAATTAGAGTCTAGGATGTTTTTTTACAATTTTTTTTCTTTACAAATCAGTTTTACCCAACGATGTTTGGAAATTCCTTGGTGCTCCATACAAAAGGTTAAATTAGATAAGGTTCACCCAGAAGCATAAATATTTTTATATGTGAGATGCTGCAGTAATGTCACAGAAAGTTCTCCACCTTCCGCCTTGAAGGTGCAAATGTGTGTTTCTTGTGCACACACTGAGTCGTTCTGTAAAATAATTGATGTGAATGGGACAGATGTGCAGCCCACTACTGCAGTAGTGTTGTCATTGACACATGAAGAATAAGAGGGGAAACAGGAAAAGTAATGAGCACAGATTCTTCAATTTAACTCCCTATTGATTTCTCTTGTCTTCACTTTGGTGGTGTCCTGGTCCATCTGCTACAACATACTTGACAGAAAGAAAGGAAGTGAATCTCAGTTGTAGCATCAAGAGGAAGAAGTTGGTAAGACATGGAAAGTCTGTGTCAGCCTTTGTGCCTGCATTCATCCTTTGCTGGCTAGTTTCCATACTATGACAAGAAGTTAAAAAGTAATTTAAAAAAAGAAAGACAGTTTTATTAGTTATTGATACTGTCTCTTATTTGCAAAATGAATTTGGACTCATTACAGCATGTTAGTAAGATTCCCCATTTTAATTTTATTTTTTATTATTTAAATAGCCCAGTTGAAGTGAGCACTAGATGGGAAGAGAAGGGATATCTATAATGGTTTCCACTATTAAAGTAATGCTACAACCTAAAGAAGTGGAAAAGTTTTAAGCTGGAATGCAGTTATGCCAAAGTTCAATCAAGTACAAGACTTAATTGGAAAGGTAACGTCATGTGGCTTCTGAAAACTGGCACGGGGCTAAGACACGATCTAAGCTAAGTCAACTCAAATATAACTCAAATTTTTTTAATACCTTGTATAACACATATCTTAGTCACACAATAACTACTAAATCTACTAATTTTATGGCAGAGTTTTTAACGTCTCAAACTACACATGCATACATACTGCTACTGGACTGTAGAGCAGAGCAGACGTGTTCTATAGAGTGACAAGTCCTGCTTCTCTGTCTGGCAATCTGATGGATGAGTCTGGGTTTGGTGGTAACAAGGAGAATAGTAATTGTTTTACTGCTTTGTCCCAAGTGTAAAGATTGGTGAAAGTGAAAATTATGGTGTGGGTTGCTTTTCAAGAGTTGGGCTCAGCATCTTAGTTCCAGTAAGAGGAACTCTTAATGATTCAGCATACCAAGACATTGTAGACAATGTCATACTATTTATGAAAGCAGTTTTAGAATGGCCCCTTCCACAGGGGTTCATAAAGATATGAATGAGTGAATTTGGTATGGAAGAACTTGACTGCACAGAGTCCTGACCTCAACTCAGTATAACTCATTTGGGATGAATTAGAGTGGAGACTGTGAGCCAGACCCTCTCGTCAAAGATCATGATACACATATGTATGTGAACACAGCCGACTGAACATTTTTATCAATGTAGTGTACGCAATTTTGATGGAAAGTGAAATGGCTAAATGATAGGCACAATGGGTTGTGAATAATCGACATGTTCAAAACCAATAATAACTGAAATAACAAAATAATTGTTAACCTAGAAGAGCTGTTTAGCATATTGCTGTACTAAACATATAAAGATCACAAGTGTTTTTCCATGAGTTCTGTTTACAATGAATTGTCTATTGTGGCTCACGATTTCTGAAAAATAAACTAAAGGCTTAAATTCTGGATAATCAGGCCAATATAAACCAGCCCCATATTGGGAAATGCTTAAAAACATTTATCTGCATACAAAATACTAATTTACTAGCTTGAACAGGTCTTTTCAAATGTTAATTGGGTAACACTTTATAACATGACCCGCAAATAAGGTGCAAGTAAACTGTACTTGCACCTACTTGTACATTTTGTCGGCAACATGTCAAGCTTTTGCAAGAAACTATGACACAAGTACGCTGTGGCACCTGCAACTAAGACAAAACTAGCCTGTAATTCTGTGTAATTTCATGTACCAAGTCAGGGTTTTGCAGGAAACAAAATAATTACACAGTTAGGCCGCAAGTACCATGTAGGTGTACACGTAAGTATAATTTTGTGGAACAACTTTTGTACAGGAAACAATAAAATAACAACATAAAATTAATCAAGTAACTTCAAGTACTGGGTTATTTCATATTTTCAGAAAACAAACAATATTTAACTTCTTACATTATGTAAGATTTGCAAGCTGGAAATCTCCCTGTGCGTATTTTTGTTGCGATACCTAATTCTTCAACTGCTACTGTGGGATAGGTGTCAGGAAGCAGACGCCGCAGTGGGAAGTCTTTCCCAGTAGACTTACGCTGTGAGCTGGCAATGGGAAAACACTCATCAGCCGCACAGCATTGCTCTGCCAGCTGTGGAATACGTCATGATCCTTTTTCCACTGGCTCCACCTTCCTTTCTTTTATGCCCACTATGAGTCATTTCACTAACATTCTGCATCTCTGCCAAGACTGGTTTTGTTTCAGTCTGTCAAGGTTTTATTTCTGTTTGTGTTACTACCATACATGTGAGGATATACGGTGGTAGCAGTTAAAGAGAAAATTAACCTGGCTGAATTCAATGAAGCAAGTGTCAATAACCATAAAGTAAATGTATGCTCTTTAGCTAAATAAACAATATTTAAATGTCTTTATTGGAAATATTTGTATCTAAAAATGGTCAAATGAGTGAGTAATGAGTCAGTGCATGCTTTATTTAACCAGGCAAGTCAATAAGAGCACATTCTTATTTACAGTGGCAGCCTGGCAAAGTCTCATGAGGAAATGGGGAACCAAAAAGGAGAAGATAGGAAAGTGAGGAGAAAAAAAGTGTAGCAGCAAAGGGCCTCAGGTCAGAGGCTGGGCTGCTGCATTTAGCCTTGTGGCATATTGCCACTTGCTCAACCTGTAAGCTAAGCAGGTGCCTGTAATTTTTTTTTATACATTTTCTTCATTCTATCTTATTGGTTAGGAAATTCCTCACCCTGATGCCTGCCACTTTGGCATAAGCAAGAAAGTCCTTCAATTTTTCCACACTGTACAGTTAAGCTGATGGCCCATGATGTGATCCTGTTAAACCTGAACAATGGAACAACTGTCAGAAAATTAAATTTTTGGAAAATAATTAATTGGTTGAATATGTTTTTGTGATGGTCCTGGGTCGGTGACCCAGCGCTTTAAGTTTATCATTATCATTTTTCTAGTTTATTCTGATTTTGTATTTGTTCTTAGGGTTTGAGTTGTGTGTTTCTATCATCCCTACCTGTGCCTCCCCTCTGTGTTCTGTTTGTGTCCCCACACAGCAAATTCAAAAGTGTTAAATGTTTTGGTGTTAGTAGTCTTAGAGTTAATTTTACTCTAAGTAGAGTCACATGCTTTTAATGTAACTCTGAGGTGTAAAATGATAGTAGTTAAAATCGAGTGTTAAAAATGAGTGTTTCTATTTCAAATCTGGAGGTGTTACAATGGAAACATTAACTCTTGACCTCTTAACTCTGAACTCCTAGAGGGGCTATGACACTAATAGAGTAAATTCACAGACTCCGCCCCCAGCACGGCTCCGATCGAAGCTGAAGTGAAGCCGTTTCAGAACATTTTGCTCTACATATTTGAGTTGTTTGCCATGCTTGGTAAGTCATTTTTTCAAAGATTGTTTCAATTATTATTATTAGCTTTTACTTCTGTGGCTCTTTGGAGTTGAGACAAAGCTGTGTGAAAGGCATTAGCCATGTTGCTCGCTGATAGCACCGCTTGCTGTTTTAGCTAGCTGAAAGGTATTGTTTTCGGCAAATACCACAGCCTTGAAAAAAAGCTTGCATGTGAATTTTCGGTTAAATTTTTTGGTCAAATACACCTAAAACAATGTCTAGAATGTGAAATGTTGATATAATGGTGCTACTTGAAGCCTGAAAACGATCTCCCATAAAAAACGAGCAAACAGCAGTAGCAGACGTCCCGACTGAGTTCTACGTTAGCATTTAGATCCCTCCAGAGTTTTGTGCACACGGTTTAGGTAAAAATGAAAAAGGTTGAGGTTTTACATTTAGTTCAGTATTACCTGTTGTCTGTGTCCTTATCTTTTGGGAAAATACTTTACACAAGTAATGTCTCAAAAAGGATTCCTTTTTTTTTTTTTTTTACTGTGCTGCAATTGATTTGTGCCATTAATTAGTGTCAACTAATTTTTATTCAATCTCCACATAGGATATGCTTGTGAAGATGGAATATGGGGGAGAGCAGAAGTGCGTTGAAGTTCCACAAAGTGATGAATGAAGGACATGCATATTGTATTTTGTATTTATTGAAATAAGTGATGAGAATGCTGTTATTTGCATTTACCAGCTCACCTATGTCAGACCTTTTGATAAACAAAATTCTAATGAAAGTGAGAACATGTACACTGTTACATCTTTCAGAAAATATTTTGAAATTGTGGTGCACAGTTCAGAATAAATGTTTTTCAAAAACCATTGCGTCTTTTTAGTAAATGTTTATTTCCAAAAGAAATTTCTAGAAGTTCAGAACAGTAAAATTCCCGCTTTTTAGAATTAATTAGAAGATAACTCTTACGTAGTTAAACTAAAATACTCTTTGAGAGTTAATATATAAACTCTTAACACCAAGTGTTAAATTATCAACTCCAGAGAGATTTGGTGTTTAACACTAAATCAGAGTTAACATACCAACTCTCCAAAAAGAGTTAAATTAACACTCTCTGGTGTGGACCCATATAGACACTTTAAAAGTGTTGAAATCAAATCTGACAGTGTTAATTTGGACATGCTGGATTTGCTGTGCAGTTGGTAGTGTAAAACAGTCTGTGAGTTTCCTGTTTTACTTTGTAGATTTGTCTCGTTATGTCCATTAGTTCCAGCTGTGTCCCCACCTGTCTGCTATTTCCTAATTACCTGGTGTGTGTATTTATACTGCGTGTCTGCCTGTGCTCCTCGTCGCGTCGTCTGTGTTCATCCTCTGTGTTACCCTGCGTACTCTACATTATTTCGTGAACCCCCTGCTGTCCTCCTCCATGTTCAGGTTTGCTGCTCTATGGTTTAGTTTCTCCTAGTTTAGTTCATCCTTAGTTCTGTTTTGCCATCCCCACTTTATGTTCGGTATTCTTAATAAATCACCCTCACATCCTAATAAATGCTGCATTTGAGTCCTCCTTTCCACACATCACACGGCTGCTGCCCCTAGTCGTGACAGTTTTTTTTTTTAACCTTTTCACACAAAAATACACTACATTAATATACATTTTATTTAGTTATTTTAATCTGCATCATATTTGGAATTTATTAATACCCCCCACCCAAAAAAAATAAAAAATAAAAATAGATAAATAAATACTTTTTTGTTTTTTTAAAGTGATGTATAAGTCAGATTAAGCTCACAAAATCTTGTGTATAAATCATGAGGTCAAACTTAATGTTGGGATCTTTTTACAGCAAATTGACTAACTGCATGCTGATCAGCTAATCATACTCTACCAAACCTCTGATGTTGTGTGGTATCTAACACCAACCTGCAGCAGGTCTTTTGATTAGTGTATAATTTCATGTCATGTTCATTGCTTTTCTTAAAAGTAATGCATATGTTTACTTGGTTACTAACTGGAAAATGCAGTTCTTACATTACTCATTACATCTACTTCTATACCACTTAAAAACATAAGAGCTACTTTAGAAATAGCTAACTATAGTCTATAGGCCTGACTGCTTATCACTGCCTTTGTTAGCTGTTGAAGATCAGGGTCTGGCTGCAAACACTCAGTTATAACATCATTCAGGGTTCTTTGCTAGTTTTCTCTTAGCATGCTGTTTATGTTTGCTAGGAGCCAGTGAGTTGGTGACACACCAGTTCCAAGTCTCAGTGTAGGAACAATGGTCCAATCCCATCATCTAACCATAACAACTTGGCCTTTGTCAAAGTTGCTTAGATCCTCACACTCCCCACACAACCATATCCAACACTGACTACAAAAGCTGACTTCCCGTCGAAAGTCATCATCAATGAGCACTACCTCTTTTGAAGATGAACAAAAACCCCTTGTCAAGAAATAAATATAAATAGTTATTGATGTGTATCTGCTAGAATGCTAATTTCATTTTTGTCCTGGACCTGGGAGAATAATTTTTAAAATAAATCATACATTCTCATAGCTTAGGATTAGGTATATTTAGACCGTTTGGGTTTATTTAACATCCAATATAATAGACTTGACAGCCACCATTATTGGGTTAATCACCATTCCTGTTTCAAGGCCCAAGTTAAAGATATCTGGAGACCAGGGAAAAGCAAACAAAATTCTAAATTTGAGTGTAAGGCCAAACAAGTTGACTGAAAGTAAGGCAAGTCACCCTGCAGGAAAACTCCTTTTGGCTTTTACTATGTTTATCTATTATTGTGCTAGAAAATGGGGAATTGGGCTGCTGCCCTGAGTGATGGCATTTATGTGTCTCTGAATCATAAGGTGGAACACAAGATCAGCAGCTTTTGTACTGAATAGTGAAGATGGCGCTTAGCCTAAAGGTAATGCTCTAACTTTACCTACATTCCAATACTTTCCTGTGGATATGGGCTTTGGCCAGTAGCCAAAAGTATATACAGAGTGGGATACTTGACATAGGCAACATTTTATTCTACTAACATACTGCTGTGAAGGGCAGTTCCACTCTGTTCAAAATGAAATGGAAACCTGACTACATAAACAGTTCCTCTCTGTCTGACTAATTTTCCGCCATCCATGTTGAGGCTTTACCCACCAATCAGCTCTGTTAATTGCAGTGCAGCAGTTAAAGACCTTAGATAGCTCACATTATCTTTATTTACCAGCCTAATTGTCACAGTGATGGCAGCCTTGAATGGATCTATGCAGCATTGAAGACTGGTGACTCACTCAACTGAAACACATGACACCAGAGATACATTAACATACAGAAGGGAGTATGGGAGATAAAAAGAACGCAAAAGAAAAAAGAAAGTGGAAAAAAATAAAAAGTTGGAGTGCAGTCTGTCAGTGAACATGGATATGTGGTAGGTAGCCAAAAGAGACACAATGACTAGGATGAAATGAGAGTGAAAGCAGCAGATAGTGATAAAAAGGCAGCTGGTTGTGACTACTAAAGGCTTAAAATATTAAGCGCTCCCCAGCAGCAAGGTGGCTATGCAAGGCAGTAGCACGGTGAGCTCCCTGTAGTACAACACACAAGCACTTCCTCATACAGTGTAAGTACCATTGATTCCAACCCTTCTTCCCTCTGCTGATTTCAGGGTGCTTTGTCTTTATCTAAGTGATAATTAACTTGTGGGACAGGGGACAGATCATGAAGACAGTTTTATTTCTTTTTATTCTTCCCAACTACAGAGAGAATGCAGATTATTGTGTCCTATTGTGAGTACCAAATGTGTGATTTTATCATTCTTTTAAGCTCATTGTAGGGATACAACAATTCTCCAAATCCATAATTTATAAAATTGGGTTTTCTCCAAGAAGAAAAATTAAAAAGTAGCAATAAAAATGGATAAACTATGATGAATTAGGACATCTACACTAGGCCTTTCCAATAACTCTAATAACTTGCAAACACAATCTAGGGTTATCAAAGCATTCTTTTAATTTTTTTGAGCAGTGTGTATTAATTCACTCGAAAATAGTTATTAGTCTCTCAGTGAGAGTTGCGCTTGTACACAAAGCCACAACCTTAAGAGTTACATACTGTACAGTCACTGTAGTGATGTCACAATCTCCAGCTACTTTCCATAGTTGTCTCTTCATATTTCTGCCTGTCCTGTAACAAGCTGCGTGAGCAGCTGAATGCCCATTACTCTCCTAACTGCCTCCTCAGAAGCCCAGCACAGCAGACACTTGCTGGTAGTTTATACTGCACTGCCAACCGTGGTATTTTGTGTGAGTTACCACAGCACTGACTGAAAGGCCGGTGTACTGTTGTGCCACTGTTTACTCTCCCATGTGCCCCACTAACATCTTCTTTACCAGCAGCAGAAAATTTCTCTTTGCACTTGCTTTTTCTCCCCCTTTTCTCCTCTCATGTCCTCTCCTCTCTCATCCACTGTCCTCTGTGTCCTTGTGAAATGCACCTATGAGCATTACTGTTGTTGTGGCTTTCTTGAAGGTGGATGTTTTCCTTTGGTTTGGGTGTCAGAAACAGTGACAACCACTTTGGGGTTTTTCACACTTATGAAAAGACACACACAATCTTTCACACACACATCAGAGTGTGTGACGGAGCTGTCTGCTCCCTCCTGTCGCCTCATTTGTTTCTGCATCAGGGTGCTCTCAGAGGAGGCCTCGCTTCTGCCCTTGTCAGCAAACATCAGCCCGCTCTTTCTGCTCCTCTCACTCTCCATGCTCCTCCTCCTCCTCTCTTTCACTCATCTCATCCACTTCTTTATTTCCTCCACTCTCCATCTTTTCACACATTGTCGTTTTTTTTTCTCCACTATCTCCACTCAAATCTTGCCTGTTGTCTTCAGTCTATCTTTTCTCTGTTCCGATACAGTAAATCTTTTCTTTATTAATCTCTTTACTCTTGATATCTGTTCTTGCCATTGTGTTTGAGTGTGTCAAAGTCAGTGACAGACAATGACTCAAGTGAACCTTGGTGTGTGTGATGGACACCAGAGTTGAGATCCACTGTTTTTCTCGGTATAAATGACAGAAACAGACTGTTGGTTACGTTTCTATTTCGGGCTGTAGTGTGCTTTCTGTCTGTTTGAATGAGCATTGTAGGTTTTCTTTTTCTCCACAGTGAAGCAGTTCAAGTGTGAAGGAGGGTCGAGCCAGAGCAGTGTGGCTAGTAAGGTATGAGCATATGTGTGCACGGTTGTATGCATGCACACGTGTGTGTGTGTCTGAGGCGGGCCGATTGCTAGGGGAAACATACAAGGAAGAAGGACAAGTGAAATTTACCTCTCCATCAAGTTGTTCAGTCCACAGCCCTCATGCAGTTCACTCACACAAACACGCACATACCCACATGCACGTACATGCACACTGTTACACGGCACATACACTACCTGCCCTAACTATCCATCTAAGTACTTTATTTTATAGCTTTTACCAGTACTGCTGCTACACATTTCAAGCCTTCCCTGGTTTCCTGGTCTGCTGTGCGCAGAGAGGAAAGACAAGTCAGCCATATCTCTTTACCTCAAAGAACTCATTCATCATCATTATTATATTTCAAAATTGATTTATCATCATTGCTGATGTATTTTTTCTTATTTTTTTAACCATATTGAAAAGAAGAACTTGGCATTTGCTTCAAGTGTTCTATAAAACCTGTTCCTGTTCCTTAACAGAGGATTACGATGTCGGATGTTGGTTAATCAGTGTCACAACTGTACAACTGAGTTGTGACCTACTGTACAACTCAGTTGTACAGTAGGTCACATACATTTTAGCAGTACATACAGTCACTTCACTTGACAGCGTCAATCAGAAGAAAATCAAGTTTATATATAGTGCAAATAAAATGAACAATCCTTTGTGAGCAGCCAGAGCAAATAATCCTTTCCACAACCTCCCTGCACCAAGACAAGGGTACAAAAAGCAGAAGTCTTTTTAAAAGGTTTTCCCGGCATCAAAACAGCTGCCGTGTCTCAGGTTATTCTTTAACCATGGTGCATGATGTATTAGGTTATTACATTAGTCAGATAGAGCTGTCACTCCCAACTTGTCATTCCTCAAGGAAAAAGGTTGCTGTTGAATAAGGACATATTTTAACACCATGTATGTGTAGTGGGGTGTGCTTTGTGGCTTGGGGGGCAGTGCCAGGGGAGCATGGTCAACAGCTGGGAATAGTTGTCTAATCATGGCTCCCCTATGTAAACAGCATGTTGAGACTGAGAGACAGTGGAGAGACAGCAGTAGCATGCTGGCCAGTGAAGATCCTCCACAGTTGGCTCAATCTTAAAGAAATCTCCAGTCAATACGCATAGTAAAAATCGTGAAAAATTACCAATGGCGTTCAAATGACATACGTTTTTTTTCCCCATCCATCTAGCCATTTTCTTCCCCTTATCTTGGGCTGGGGCCGAGTCACATGGGCAGCAGTCTAAGCAGAGAAGCCCAGACCTCACTCTCACCAGCCACCTCCTCTCTCTTGTCCGGTGAAACACCAAGGTGTTCCCAGACCAACAGAAAGATATAATCCCCAGGGTCTCCTTCCATTGGGACATGCCCAGAACACCTCACCCAGGAGGCATCCTTGTCAGATGCCCAAACTACTTTAACTGGCTCCTTTTGATGTGAAGAAATAGCTGCTCTACTCTGAGCTCTCCCAGTTGGCCCAGCTCAGCCACTGCCCGAGCTGCGTCCTGCTTGGCCTGCTGGTGCCCATCGGCTACCTCTGAAGTTCCACAGGTTAACCAGGCCTCCACCTGGTTTGGGGGTTACCACCACGACAGGCCCCAACCACCTTGCGGTCACAGCTCAGTGCAGCAGGTCATGCAATGGAGGTTCTAAATATGATCCATTTGGACTCAGTGTCGCCAGTCTCCCTCAGAATGCTGTCAAATCTCTGCCTGAGGTGAGAGTTGAAGAGCTCATGGAGCGGTGCCTCTTCTAGTCTGCCCAGCATCCTTTTCCCACCACCTGATCCAACTCACCACCAGATGGTGATCAGTTGACAGCTCAGCCCATCTCTTGACCCAAGTGTCCAGAATATATGGCCCCAGAGCTGATGATACGATTACAAAATTGATCATCGATGTACACTGATGATCATGCATTTATTGACACCTTTACTTCCAAACATGGTGTTCATTATGGACAAACTGTGGTTTGTACAGTAGCAGAACACTGCTTGGGTTCAGGCAGTATAAGGACAGACAGCACTAAGGACCCATATCCCGACCTGGAGGTGCAAGGAATAAGTCGTCTTGTCCACTGGGAGGGGATGCCAAGATACCCACCCCAGGCCCTCACCAAGAGCAACTCCAGAATAGGACAGAATCCAGACCCTCTGTCATGAAACACCATGTGGCAGGCAGGAGATGAGGACTCAAAGTGCAGGACTCACAGACTCAAGGGATGAACTCAAAACCACAGCTTTATTTGCTGGTCACAGAAAAATGGGCATACAAAGTAAACTAAACTGGGAAACAACAAACTAAAACTCACAGGGAGCCACAGAGAGATCCACACAGCAAGAGGGACGACGCAACACTGACTCTTTCTTTCTTTCTTTCTTTCTTACATTTGTACTGGCGGTTGGCAAACAATTGAAAGATGTATTACCGCCACCAACTGGTATGGAGGCGACACTGACTCAGAGAAACACAGGGTTTAAATACACTGGGAAGTAACGAGGGGAATGAGACACAGAAGGAGAGCACAGCTGGGGGAAATCAGAACTGAGGAGACAAGGAAGCGTAAACTGAACACACTGAGATCAGACACGGAACTTCAAAATAAAACAAGAAACACACATGCAAAGACACAGACTCAGAGACGCGGGCTTAACACAGAGACCTGACTGCACTAGAGGGGATACACAGGCAGGGACGACGGAAAACAGAGGGAGCACAGAATAAACACTGGGAAACCAAAACACAAACTGTCATAATTTATAATATCAAAAATAAGAGTACAAAAATCAAAAACACTGGGTCACCGACCCAGAACCATGACACCCTCTCCAGGAGACTGGTCCCAGAGCCTAACTGTATTTAGCTAGTACCTTGCAACCTCACACACTAGCTGAGGGTCCTTCTCCGCTAGAGAGGTGACATTCAATGTCCACATTGCCACCCTGGTGGGCCAATCCCCAGGTACCGAGGCTGGCAATGTGGACATTGAACGTCACCTCTCTCAGAGAGAACCAGCCCCCTGTAGGCCCACCACCAACAGGAAGAGCCATGTCCCATGTACCTTCCTCGACTGTGCCCAACTGGGTCCCATGAGCTAAGGTCCAGGCAACAGGCCTTCACCCCAGTAACCCTATCCTGGGCAGGGTGACATTGGGGTCTTTTGAATCCCTCCCTTGGACACACAAACCCCTCCACCATGTTAAGGTAGATAAAATATATACATTGTTACTGAAATGTTTTGAAAGGTCATGGACTCTGGAAAAAGTCCTCTTTTTCAGAATTAAATCACAATTGTCTCTGATCATCAGAGCTGATGCTTATTGGTAATTATTTTGGCAGGGAGAATTTTAATACAGCTGTATAGGGTATAAAGGGTTAAATCAGCACTATGTTTTAGTAGTTTTTTATGAAGGTTATGCCCCATTACTTTGAGGGATAACCTGTTATATATAACATAACATAACATGTTATTCTAGTAATGTCTTATTAGGTAGTTTATTAAAAAAAAAAAAACCCTCATCAAACTCTACTTTGATGAAGATCACAGAACAGGGCCTGGTGAGAAATATAGAAAAATGGAGCAGAGGATTAAATGGCACATTAAGACTTTTCCAGGAGCAAGTATTGTCTTGTTTTTAAGCTACAGTGTTGTTCATCTCTAATGCTGAATTTCCACTTTTGTTATATATTTATATACAATATTTATTTATAGATTTGTGTGTGTTTTGCTTTCCCCACAGTTAAAATGATCTCTGTCTTGTGTTCATTATAAATTGTGTTTAGAATCTTTAATTTCTCATTGTATGGATGAAGTCTTCTAAAACAATGACATATCCTAAAATAATGACATATCATATATCATAATAATGATATAATAATTGTTAGATACATATAGCATACTGATATGGATTGGTAAGATCTTATGAAGTCATTTTTTTGGACTGTTAAAGCAGCCACATGGAAGACCTGATCCTTTAGAGCCTGCCTGTAGCATTCGGTGTAGGAAGGGTAAATATGCAAAAGTTCCTTATAAACAATGATAAGAAGAAATACTTTATTTTATTTTAATTTTTTGAAAATTCTGTAATGGAATAACCCTAACCCTAATCTTTAAATGACCTAGTGAATGTTAAGAGGTTAAGAACTGGGATACTTGCCTTGGATCCTTGGAGGAAAATAATCACAATTTGCTTTATAAAAAACAATTTTTCTTATAACCCAGTGCAAAATATCATGTGGACGTTGTGGTTACTTTAAAAGTACACAAGTAGACAGCCTTTTTTAGTTATTTTAGCTCCTTGTCCTATTATTCTTTTTCATAAAGGATTCCTAACCATCAGAGTGAAGCGGTTTGTGATTATGTTTCTGGTATCTAATAACTACACTTTTTTCTAATGATATTAAAAGAATGTAAGACTTTTGCAATGATGAAAACCATGAGGGCTGATTTTTCTTTTTTTTAAAATGTTTTAACATGGACATGCATTGATACTGTGAAGCTAAGTTGCCATTGAAAATGTGATTTTTGGCTTTTGAAACTTATTCTTATAAATCTTGGTTGCTAGAGAACTTAGACCACACTGATTAATTATCTTTCTGCTGATTGCATCAATATACATTGTTTGGTTGGGACTACATTTCTCAAAGCTCTAAAATGTAGATGGAAATTGTGAAACAAGATAAGATACAATAAGATAACCTTTATTAGTCCCACACGTAGGAAATTTGTTGAAATAGAGTACAATTATCATTCTGAGGTCTAAGTCATCATAGGAGATCCATTTTGGAGAAAAGCAGCAAGGACTGGAAAAAATGCATTTTCTCTGTTCCCTGACTCCCAAGACTTGGAAGAACAATTTTACCAAAAAAACAAAATTTGCCATGATTAGTTGGGGGTTGTCACTGACCTGAACATCACCACTGTTAACAAAGGTTGCCAGATCAAATAGGAACTTTACAGATAGACAAACAACATGGTTATCGAACCCTTTCTTGGCATATGTCATCGCAGCATTATTTTAATATCTATCAATGACAAATGGAGATGACACCTGTCATTGCTGATTTTTTTCTGTTTCCATTTCCCTGCCACATACCTGGTGGAGGTGCGGAGTATCTGGCAGTCATTGAGGCATCTGAAGGTCACAGTGTGGATATACAGATGATATCAGTGCCAGTGCAGCAGACGGTCACCAAGTTTAGATGCATATGTATATGAATGTAATAGGGGAATAGAGAAGCAAAGGTTACCGGGGAAAGAGTAGGAAGCATGGGTAGAAAGGGGTAGAAGGGGTGGGGCTTTCTTTTCATAACGCCACATTGTGTGAGGGAGTACTGTATAGCCTCTGTCGTTCTCTCTCTGTGGCTCTCGCTCTCCAGGATAGATAGAGGGCATTCATTATCTGGCAGCCCGCTGGGACTTCCCTCCTCTTTAGGATGCATCCAGCAGTTTAAATCAGGCCAATCAGAGAAGTGGGGGAGGATGGACTTGGAGGAGAAGGTGTGTGTGTGTGTGTGTAGTGTCTGCATTGGGTTTGGTCTGCACACTGCCACGTGTATCTTCTGTAACCGTAGCGATCCACTCTACGATGAGATGGCGTACTGTGTTTAGGTTTCTGCTTCTATTAAACATAGATGTATTGTGGACATGGGATGAGGTGAAACAAAGCACAGACACTTTATGGACAGTTAGTAGAGCTATATTAATTATTATTAATTAATATAAAAGATTTCTAGACTTACTTTAAGGGTTCTTTGTCCCCTTCTAAGCAGTGGCAATTACTTGAAGGTATTTAAAAACTGTTTGCATTGCACACCTACCTATATTGTTCTCCTTTACCTGTAACATACATCTAAAAGGCTTTTGTGTACAGATGCAAATAAATGAACCAAGACTGGTGAACCAACCAAAGTTGGTTGTTGTCAAAGCAGTTTTATACTAGGTGTAGTCTTTAGTTTGGTTCAGTATTCCCTTACTGTATTGACACTGGCCAAAAAAATCTCCCAATGATATTAAATAAATTCAGATTTGTAACCCTTAAATGCAATTGATATTCATAATTGGATTAAGTGTTTTATCTATCTTTCAATAGATGATGGATTGGATTTCTATAGCGCTTTTCAAGGCACCCAAAGCGCTTTACAATGCCACTATTCATTCACACACAGTCGAGGCAAGTTACGGTTGTAGCCACAGCTGCCCTGGGGCAGACTGACAGAAGCGAGGCTGCCATATTGCCCCTCCAACACCAATAGGCAGTAGGGTAAAGCGTCTTGCCCAAGGACACAACGACCAGGACAGAGAGCCCAGGGATCGAACCGGCGACCTTCCGGTTACAGATGCGCTTCCCAACCCCCTGAGCCATGGTCGCCTAGATCACACACTATAAGGCGCACTTAAAATCCTTTAATTTTCTCAAAAATCGGCAGTGCGCCTTATAATCTGGTGTGCCTTATCTATGAATTCTGGCTGTGTTTACTGAACTCAAACCGATTTTATGTGGTACACGGCTCTCAAAAATATGTCAAAAATGTTTTAGTAGGACTTGATGGATTATCTGAGCGTTATGGCTACTGTAGTCAGGAGCCTCGCAGCTCATAGTAATCTGGTTCCAAAACTCTGTCCGCGTCAGGTCCCAAACGAACACTGTGTAAATTCTTTCACCTTTTTTGGGTTTTTTTGCCTGTCCCATTTGGTTCTTTAGCCGTCACAATTGTTGTCTGAAGGCCAACAAGGATACCCAATGGATTTACTTTACCAAGTGGATCATCACAGCCTTGCCGTATTGGTCCATTTGATCGACCTTTGTTGTTATTATTTATTTTATTTTATTTTAAGTTATTACAGATGGGACAGACATGACTAGGGGATAGGAAAGGGAGAAAGAAAGATGAAGGAAAAGAAAAACAGAGGGGAAGAGGGACAATGAGAAAGGGCACTTAAAAAAGAGGAAGAGAGAGAACCCCCCCCCCCCCCCCCCCCAAACTCCTGGATCACCTATGGAGAGAAAAAGAAGAGAAAACAAGCAAAAAAAGGAGAGCAACATAATAAACACAACACCATCGCATTAATCTAGCAAAGTGTAAACAGCAGTAAATACCAAATATTGAATGTTGTGGTGCAGCACGCAGGACCGACAGCGCACAATGTGCTTTGAACACCCGTGTGCATACCTGTGTGGATCAGCATGCTTGTATTCAAAAGGTTTCCCCATGTAATGGTCCGCTAGAGGGTGTAGGGAGCCATAGCCCCGTCCCCCAGGGCATGGAGGAGATCCAGGCCCCAGACATCCAGAGGCCCCAGAGTGCGAGAGCCCAAGGAGGACCACCGGAGGGGCATCCGTGCCACCCTCCTGGGAAGAGCTGAGGAGAGCCCCAAAGGAGGGGTCACCCAGCAGCCACGGAGCAGAAGCTAGAGGGGGCTGCAGTGGCGTGCCCGCCAGTTCTTTCATCAGCGCAATTCTTTCATCTTTAATAAAATGATCAGTGTTGCTGCTTTACCAGGTGTAACAATTAAGTTTAACATCCAGGCATCCATGAAAACAGAATTTATTAAATTTAACGGAGTTAGACGTTAGCAGGAATTTAGCAGAAAGTTAGCTCGCTAGTTTTGCTAGTTACCTAAACATGATATACCATGTTCTGACTGAGAGATTTCTGGGGGAAAATAAAACGTACAGCTCTGCTATCACTTCCAACATAAATGAAGACTAGTGATGGGTCGGTCACGAACGAAATGGCTCTTAAAACCGGATCTTTGAAGTGAACGATGCGAAGGAGCCATGTTTTTTTTTTCTTTCTCCTGCCCTCTCTTTCACTTTTCTTCGCTTCACGCTGCAAGTCACCCTTGGGTTTGCGGTGAGCAGAGACGGCAAGCAGAGCCTTGCGTTTGCGCCCCTCCCCCCTCTGCTCAGCGCTGAGGGGTAGTTACACTCAGCAGTAGCACACAACAAGAGCAGGAGGGAGAGGGAAAGAAAGAGAGCCGGGAGCAACAACAAGAGACAACACCATCACATTGGAAAGGTACAGTAAAGAAAATGAGTGACACCAAGAAAAGAAGCAAAGTCTGGAACCATTTCAATCCTATTGACAAAACAATGGCAGAGTGTAGAGTCTGCAAGAAAGGGATATCATATAGAGCCGGCTCCACAAACATGCACAGGCACCTGAGAACTGTCCACCCATCAGTGCAATGGGAAGATAAAACGCAGTCAGTTGAGTGTGATATTAATATTTCTAAATGCCAACTTCTCCCTTAATTAAAGATCTGGGCATTCTCCCCCCCCCCAATTTTTAATTTATATTTTATTGTGTTGTGGTTTGCAGTGTTTTGTGTTGTTTCACTTTAATTTGTTTAAAAGGAAAAAAGCTGAAAATTTAAGTAGTTAAAAGTTGAAATGTATGAAATGTAAATAGTTGTTTTTTGTATTTTATAATTTATTTATTACATTTTATGTGGAGTGAATAACTAAAAGTATATTTACAGTGTCCCCTCGAGACAAAGCACGTACATACTCCAAAACATGTACAAACTCCAGAGCACGTACAAACTCCAAAACACAACGGAAGTGCTCCAGGATGCTAGGGACCGTGTTGAGCGTTTGTTACCTAGTGGCTGCACAAGCCAGGAAGTACCAACAATCGGATTGGGTGTGTGGTAGTAACAGATTAATGAATATGATATATGAGTGTTTGTGTATTAATACAAAAACAATAGACATGCTTTCGATTGTGTAATTTAAGTGATCTAGGTAGCTCTGTTTTGGAAGTTCAGTTAACGCTAGAATTGTGTTTTGGAGTTTATACATGCTTCGGAATTTCTAAGTGCTTTGGAGTTTGTACGTGTTTCGTCTCTAGGGGCCCCCATAAATATTTATATATAAACATACATAAAGAAAACCACATTTTTTTTACATTACTAATTCCTTTTGTGCATAATTTTATATTGTTGTTGATAATTAATCAATTAAAGCAACAAAACAACCTGAAGAGCCGGTTCGGAGCCGAAAGAGCTGGTTCTTTTTAGTGAGCCGAGCCGAAAGAACCGGTTCTCTAAAAAGAGCCGTAAATCCCATCACTAATGAAGCAGTAATGTTTGTAGAGTTTACTGAAGTTGGACTAGATGGTTTATAATGCTGTGCCAGTGATCGCTAGCGACACAGCTATGTTAGCGTACCAAAGCATAACACAGTGAATCTGGAGAATGAACGCTAACTTTTAATAAAAGTTCCCGATGTTTTTTTGACAAATGCAATTGCATGGAAAATTGCTGTAAATGGACCAAACTTCAGTAGGGGAGAACAACTGAGATAATCCAGCCACAATATGAGGTTAGTCATTAATGTAATTTTATTACATTACTTTATTAGTGTGGGACTAATAAAGATGACCTTTATTAGTCCCACACGTGGGAAATTTGTTTTGTTACAGCAGAAAGTGGACAGTGCAAAGTTACATAGCAAAAATTAGAAAGACACTGGAAAAACATATACTGTTGTTGCAGTGTTTATAGAGCAGCATTGGGACTTTTTCTCAGTTCGTAATACAGGTCAAGCTTCAAAGCGTCTGAAACCTGTCCCACAGTACAATTCAATAATATTACTGTGTCTGCTTAGTAAATATGTACCTTTAAAAAGAAAAAGAATCTGGCTTTTTTAAAAATCAAAGTATTACAACCTAAAATTAGACAAGACCTGATACTGTTGCAATTTCAAGGTTATCTAATCCCTAAACACAGACAAAATGATGCAGAATTAAATGTTTGGCTAATTGCACAGGTGAATCAGAACACTCACCTAAATAGTTAAAACACACTTTGGAAGACTGACTGATCACAACAGCTTCTATCATGAAAAAGTTGCTGTTTTGATATTTTGTTTTTGGTTACTGATTAAAGGTGTTGGCCTCCAAATCTGCTGCTTACCAATTTAAATGTGATGATGATAACAGCAGTTTTTTTTTCTCATTAAATTCCTCTAATTTCCTCTAATAGTGACTGACCTTTTTTTTTTTTTTAAGCTCAAGTGCTGAAATAACTGGCCTTTTGTGAATCCTTCAATTTAAAAAATTGCTTTGTTGTTTTAGTACTTTTGAGCCACTCCTGTGTCCTGTTAAAGTTACCTCAATACACTGCAAACTCAGTGTGGTGAGAAGAACAACACACAAGGGTGGTGATAGAGAGCTGAAATGAGTACCAGTCAGCAAAATGGCATTCAGGTTGGTTATACTTAATAGACTGAAATGTGGTTCAAATCATTAAAAAGCTGGTTTATTAATATGTATTAAAACAAGAGGTTGCCACAGAACATCATCTGCCTCCATTTCACCCACCTCCTTCTTCCACATTAACCTTCTGCATGTCCTCCTTCACTACATCCATGAATCTTCTCTGTGGTCTTTATATTTTCATCCCACCTGGGAGCTCCAATTTTAACATCTTTTGTTCAGTGCATCATCTGTCGTTTGTCTGTACAGGTCCTGATCATTAAACTTGAGCTGTACTGAGCTGATGTACTAATTTCTAGTCGTGTCTCTCCTGGCCACTCCCAGCAAACTTGTTAACATCTTCAATTCTGCCACCTCCAACGCCACCTCCTGTCGTGACATTCAACAAACATGATTTCCTGCACAATCTGGGTGTCTTTTAATACCTGACAATGAGAGCACAAGGAAAAATGTAACTTACATCTGAAAACTGCCAGGCCATACTTGTCCTCAAGAAACCTCAAGGGTTCAGTTATAGCTACCTGCAGCTTTAATTTAACATATTCAATTCATAATTTTTATTCTGTTTCTGCATGTCACTTTTTGTCATAACTTTCTTTGTTACAGGAAAGATGTTAGCAAACAGTGAATTCAATATAGTTTTAGTCTGCTGAAATTACAATTTAAACTTTGGAGCTAATAAGCAGACACACACAGGCTCTAATCATTCATTTGTCTCACTACATCTCCCAAGTGAATACGACATCGACAGAGACCCTCCATTGCTGCATGTGCTATGTGCAAATGCATTTGTGTATGTGAACGCACGGGCTGTATGTGTGTGCTTATGCATTCCAAGTGTCACATCTATGTTAACAACACATTTATTCTGACTGTACACAATAATGACTGATTAATTATTGCCATCTCCAATTACCATTCCATTACTGCCACACATGCACACACACAAATGTAGAAAACACTTTCATGTCATGATGAATAAGTGCCAGCAGTGGTTCTATGCCACTTTCTGGGGCTAATTGAGGTTAATGAATGTAAATGGTAAGTAAAAACACATTAACTAGAATAATTAAGAGTACCATAAGTTTGCTGGAAACACCACAGGAAATTACACAACCTATCAAACATGATTTCCTCCCGCTCTGTCGGAGACTGAAATATGTGTCTTGATTGAAAATTTATTTTGGCCATAAAAATGTAGTGCCGCTGAATTTATTTCCTTGTTTTTGCACCTCACAGATAATGACGGTCAACCCTGGAAGAGATGAACAGACTGTATGAGAGTGAGAGATAAAGAGATGTATGAAGAAAGTATCACAAAAGGGGGGGGGGGGGGGGGGTATCAAGACAGAGAAAGAGCCTGTAAGTTAGGTAAACAGACAGGAGGTGAAAGGAGGCAGGGGAGACACATGTTAGTCAGGGGGAATCCTGCACATCATCCTGCATAAGGAGTGCAAACCTGACACTCACACGCTGCACGCCAGGCCTGGAGACAGCCTGAGAAAAAAAAAGATAGAAGAGGCCGAGATCACAATCATTCAGATGCTCAGGGAGACAATCAGGCAAGCCAACTAGACTACTCAGGTGAACCACTGAAAAGAGAACTGGAGAGAGGATTGTAATATTTCTATTAATGTGTGAATGTCACCAATTAAGCTTGATTTGATGTAATCTAAAATAGCGTGACTCCTGGAGAGATTGTATTTGAAAGTATCAAAACAGCAAAAAAAGGTAAAATAGTAAACAAAATATGTAGTAGTTGTAGTTTCCTATGGAATACAATTACCAACAAAAAAGCAGTCTTTCTATCAAAAAGACATATACATTGCAAGTTATAAGAAGGAACATTGCACAATATGTAAGCTTACTTCATTTGGTACAGTGAAACTAAATTTCCCTTTTTTACAGCTCTTGTTTTTCTGTGCCAAAAGAGTTATCTGCTTTTTCTTCCAATAGAAGCTGGATTCATGTGTAAAATGTAGGACTGAGAGAATGACCCTGAATTGGACAAGCTGTTAAGAAAATGATGTATATTTTATATATAATAACATGCTGTATACTGCTGCTTGTGCCAAGTCTTATAGATCAGCTGCTGCGACTGATTATTTATTAATATTACTGCCCCATCTATCATGTCAAAAAGTACTAAAAAGCGTTCTTAAAAACCTCTCAGCCAGGAAAATTCACAGAGTTGTCTGTGCAGCTGTCCAAAGTTCTTATGGAATCAGAGCTCTCCAAGCACAAGGTAATCAGACTTTCACAGGACAAAAAGAGTGGATCCCACTGATTTATTCACAGCTTTTACTTTTGTAAATAGGCCATTATGCACTACTGTCTTCACAGTCAACACACACCTGCTCCACCACTTGTCATTACTGAGCAAGCAAAGCGACCCAAAAGCAGACTCTAAAGATTAAATAGAAAATCCCCTTTAGTAGTGGGTGGTGAGCAGTTCAAAATACAAAATCTGATAAAGAAGAAACACAAACTGAACTGCCAGGAAATACAACGGGTAGACAGATATCACCAAAAGGACAAAGTAAAAAGGGAAAATACACAAACACAGAGGGTAATCAAGTGGAAACAGCTGGGGAACAAGACAAAGGCAAGCATAATCAGACAATCGGCTTGAAGGGAAGTAGAACCAAAGAAAAAACAACTTTTACCAAAATAAAACAGGAACTAACAGATGCCAGCCATACCCATATACACACCAACTTTACACTAAAGGAAACACAGTGGAGGCCAGGAAATTAACACGAAACCTGTGCCCCAGGAACTCTTACCCGGACACTTATGAAAGAACAAGAAACATACAACATAGTTCAGCTAAGTCAGCGGTTCCTAAACTTTTTTTGCTAGGCCCCCCTTTGTTTTACAAGAAAACTGTTGCCCCCCGAAACACACGCACCCATATTTTGCTCCACTGCGGTTTATTTCACACCTCAAACATTTAGTAAATAATTAAGCAAATACAAGTAACCTGCTAAATTACAGGTAGCAAGAAAGTAAACTACTAACTCTTTTATGCTATGTCCACACTTACACGGGTATTTTTGAAAACGCAGCTGTTTCGTCCACACGTAAACAAGGTTTTGAATCACCGAAAACGGAGATTTTTTAAAACTCCTTTTTTGCGTTTACGTGTGGACAAGGAATACAGAATTTGTCACGAAACTTCAAAAGTATGTGCCTCCTTTTCACGCCATGCTGTGCGCCACGTTATTGTTTGCATGAGATGAATTGCAGAATAGCAGATAGACACAAAATACTGTTAATCTGACTATCTTCCGGTTTTACACGCTTACATATACACATGCAGTTACTGTCCCTCCATTTAGAAAGGCAGAGGTGTCACGGTGTAATTATTTTACGTGTAGTTTTTTTCCTGTGTAATAATATTCAACATTGCTATCAATACATTTTTCCAAAAATGCCTCTCTGTGCAAAATGGGTTCAAAAACATAAACAACTCTGGGATACTGTTTGTCCGTGATTTGAACCGGGGGAACGAATCGTGGCAGGATCAGCCTGACATTATTTGTATCCCACTGTAACTTTACTTTATAAAGAGCTAACATCTCCAAAATGTCAGGAGTAGTTAGTCATTACAAGAAGTGTTTATGAACTAAAAATCAAGAATGTGGGATACAGTTTGTCCATGATTTGAAGAGCCCAGCGCTGCTCCCGACCAGTGTTGGGACTAACGCGTTATTAAGTAACGCGTTACAGTAACTACGTTATTATTGTGGTAACAAGCACAGTAACTAGTTATTATCCCAGAATCAGGAACGTGTTAGTTGTTACTGGGATTTAGATAGGGTCGTTACTCGTTACTTCGTGTGGTGGCCATCACGGAGCTTCCACAGATTCAGTAACATTAGCAAGTGGTGGAGGCCAGCAGGTGGATGAGAGAAAGGGGAGGCAGAAGGAAGAGAGACCCGAGGCGGCCGCCGGTCCGAGTGTGAATTGAACTTCAGCTAAGAAGTTATGACCTGCAGTCTATCTGGGTCAGATATAAACCAAGTTTATTTTTGTTATTCAGACTTTTTCCGTACTGCGTACTAGCTAGCATGACGGAGTTTCTATACAGCTGGGTGGGTGCTATGATGTTAATGATGTTGAACTTTATTTTGTTCATAAGGTTAATTATTAGTTGCCAACCGTCCCGTAAGAAACAGAATCGTCTCATATTCAGAGAAAATATTGCAGGTTTCATATTGAGGTGAAAAGGAACAGTTTGTCCCAGACTTCAGCTACAATGAAAAATACACAAAGCTGGAGTTATTCTGTGTTTGCTGCACAGCTGCCTCTTCTTCTCTCATCCTCTTACCCTCCCTCTCCTGTTCCTACTTCAATCATGGAACTGATCAATGATCAGCGGATCAGCTTTTCTCTCTTGTTTATTTATCGCCCACTTTGCACCGGAAAGAGGAAACCAGCGGATGTCCGTTAAACAACAGCAGCACGTTTAAGCTTGATCAGCTGTTGTTAGAATTTATTTAATATTAATTTCTACTATCAGCTGATGTTTGCTGGAGCCACAGCCGTAAAAAGTGCTGGTCATGATATCGGTTTGGATATGTGGTGAAAGGGAAACATGAAGATGAAGCCAGGAAATGTTCTTACTGAATCATCGGAGCTGAACAGGTGATGGAGAAACAGGTTTACCTTTTAGGTAACATAAATGAGTTGAAGGGAAGTTGTGAACTGTTTCTGTGAGACAAATAACACCAGGATCCTTTTTTATGTAGCTGACAGCTGGTAAGTGTGCAGGGGCGGATCTAGCAAAGGTTTGCCAGGGGGGCCAGGTAGGGCAGGGAGAGGTGGGCACAAGGAAATACTTTTCTTTGTTATTCTCATTTAAAATGTCTAGCTTTTAAAAAATAATTATCTGAATCTTACAACAAACGATTGATAGATTGATGCATATATACCATCAAAACAGTGTACATCACTGTCACAACAGCGTTTGTTTTCATTCAAAGCCTTTATGATTTTTCCTATAATGGTGGACCGGTCTCTAGTCAAAATGCCCGGGCCGATTTTTTGTCCCAGTCCAGCCCTATATGCAGCTCATCTGCAGTCTGGTGTTGCCTACATCTTCCTATTCAGAAGGCAGAATTTCCGAGTTGTGAGTGCAATCGAAAGCACCACGACTGCAGTTTTTGTGTTGGATGTAAAAAGCGCACATGACGCTGTGACGTAGGCTAGAATCATGGCAGCGGTCAATGACGGTCCAGGCGTGGGACTTCTCTCGTGGAAATATGCACATTATTTTTTTTTCTATTGGTAGGTGGCACAGTGCACTTGTGGCAAGTAAGCAAGCTAGAAGACTGGCAAAGTTATGGAAGCAACACATTAACAAGAGAATTCTGAGTAAAACCAAAGTTACTTTCCCTAGTAACTAGTTACTTTGAAGGTAACAAGTAACTTGAAGTAACTGAGTTACTTTTGATAGAAGTAAGTAGTAATGTAACTAAGTTACTAATTTAAGTAACTTACCCAACACTGCTCCCGACGCAGGGAAAGGCAGTTATGCAGGGGAGACCTACCTTGGTCTTGTGCAGGTGAAGCCAAAGGGCAGATATGCTTCACCATATTTTCTAGTCTTTGGCTAGAAACATATTCAGCGATGCTTCATCTCCTGCTTTGCGTTTGTGTGGACGCCCCGTGCTAGCAGTGTCCAAGCGTTTTTTTTCTCCCCTTTTCACACCACGCCCCCCCTGCAATGGCTCTGCCCCCCCCAGAGAGCTGGCCCCACACTTTGGGAAGCTCTGAGCTAAGTTATTCCTTTGCTGAACTATGATCATAAACAATCTGACCATAAAAATAACTTACCAAAAAACTTGAAATAATGACAAAGTACAAGAATTCCAGCCAAATAAAACTACAAAAGCACAAAGACCTGTACTGTATTGTATAATCTCATAATTTGTGAAATCAGTGATTGGACTAACAAGGTTGATAACTAACTTTGCCCTTAGAATTAAAACACAGTATATTTAAACTGCTTTTCACCTGTCAGATATAAACCCTACTGTCTACTGGGTTAGCAGACTGAACAGCAACCATTACCTCTATTGATCAACATATTTGTGCCTATAGGCATGTGTGTTTTCAGCTGTATTTGTGAATTTGTGTGTGTGTGCATGCAGCAATGTTTTTGAGACCTCCCGCCTGCTCTTCCATTGACTTTCACTTTGGCCGATACAGGATGTCAGTTTATCAGTCGACTGAATATCTACCAGTCCTTTATTTATGACAACACTGGATGAAGTGTTGCTGCTCCTTTTTCTTCTTCTCTGAAGAGGTGTGGAGAGAGACACGTGTGTGTATGTGTGGGGAGAAGGGGGGAGGGGAGGACAAGAGAGAAGCAAAAATCAATATATTTTTACTGAAAGCTCTTGTGTAGCAGGAACACAGACAGGAAGGAAAGGGGCAGGACAGAGAAAGGGGAAGGGGTTCAGGGTAAGAAAAGCAGTCGGAAAGGAAAGGACAGAGGGAAAGAGCTTTTTTTATGTCTCCACTCGCTATCTTACTACTCAGAAAAATGTTATACTGGTGTCTGCATTGGACTGGAGTATTTTTGCTGTAGTCCTGCGAAGTGAAGCTTAGGCTACGTTCACACTGCAGGCAAAAGCGCATCAAATCGGACTTTTTCTGACCCTATGTGACCCATATCCGATCATGGTATGACAGTGTGAACAGACAAATCTGATATTTTCAAATCCGATCTGGGTCACTTTCGTATGTGGTACTGAATCCGATACATATCTGATGTTTTAGAAAGTAACTGCTGTTTGAATGGTCATGTTGCATTAAATCGGTCTTTTACGTCACTGACACAAGACAGACGCCAATTATCAGCGCCGGAGAAGACATCGTGAAAGCTTCCTGGCCATCCAGTGTAGATGTTAGTGAAAATGATGGGAAGACAACATTGGAGAAACGTGAACATTTTATTTGTACTGTATAATCTGCAGATTCTGACAGAAATCTGCAACTATGCTTTGAAGCACCGCTCCTCTCTAAAACAACAATAATGCAAACCTTCTGTAGATTTTCTGTATTTTTTTAGTTGTTATAAACATCTATAGATATTTTGCTTTTGTTTGTTTTTTTATTAACCATATGAATACTGGTGGGGCTCATTGTACTTCAGCTTAAGAAAAACAAGTAATTAAAAAGATTTTATCATTTTAATTACTTGCACCCTAAATGCTTACAGCATTAGGAAATCGATAAACACCATGTAAATAACCAGTCCATTCATTATTAGGCATCTTTTTGTATTTGGTTTTGTGTACTTACAGTGGTGTACAAATGGAGGAAGAGTGAAACAGCAGAAGAATTAAGAAAGGAACATAAGATGATATCTCAATTCATGTGTGTCTATTCAGAGTTGTGTGCAAGTAATCCAATTTGTAAAAATTAAAAAGAAATTGTAAGGATGCATAGCTAAAAAGCTAAGTTTTGTTTGAAGCACTGAAAATACACATAAGTCATCAGTCAACTCAACCAACTTTTCAATTGCCTGCCTTTTTCTGCTTTACTTCTGCCATGGCCAAAATGCAAATGAGTGTGGACAATAATCCACAAATGAGTTTGTTGGTAAATTGTGGGTTTTGTTATCTCTGAGCTGAGGCTCAAAGGTTGAGGTTATACCATGTTACCTAGAACCAGGGTTGCAGAAGTTAGCGATATAAGCGTGATAATGGACAGCTGCTAGTGGTGGCTGGCACATGCAAGGCAGGCATATGTGGGCATACTACATCCATTTAAAGGATCTGCTATATTTATATTTTTCAGTAGTTGTCATAACTAGCTAGTATTGGCGCAAAACAAAACAAATTAAAAAGAAAACAAATGGCTACAGCTTTAATTGGTCAGCGTATGGTTTACTGAGCAAGTTTTAAATGAAGTGGCTAAAATAATAAAAAATTCACTGTACAACAATCAGTGGAGGATTTGATATCTACCTGGATGCCATGGTGGCCGTTTATGTGTGTTAAATATGTTCTTAGGATAGCACCAAATCACAACAACAGTCACCTTAAGATGCTTCATACTGTAAGACAAAGACCTTACAATAATAGAGAGAAAACAACAATCAAACAGCTCCTTGTGTTAGTGTATCACTGTGTTAGCACTTAGTGATAGTGAGAAGGAAAAACTCAGTTTTTAAAGGAAGAAAGGACTAAAATCACACTGTGGAAGAGAGCCAGAGATCATATTTCATTTTCATTTTCAAGTTTCACAGGTGGAGTTTCATAGTAGTGAGTGAGCCTTTGCAGACAAGTCAGCATCTTCCATACAAACTGTGAGAACTGTTAAGTTCTCTGGGTCACCATATAGTTCTTATTTTGGAAGATCAAAGCTATTACACTGACCATAATCATTTAACATTTTTACACACCTCCATCTTTTATGATCCTGTGAAATATCCTGAGCTCACAATTTGACTTGGCTTCTGCGATATTTGCACCCCTACATACCTAAATAAACCCAGTTAGAGTGACTGTAAAACCTGCCTTTTTTCCTATAGTAAATGTAATGAATTATTATTATTATTATTATTATTATTATTATTATTATTATTATTATTATTATTAATAATAATAATAATAATAATAATAATAATAATAAGCAAATCATCCAATCACATGGCAGCATGTAGACATGGTCAAGACAATCTGCTGAAGTTCACTCCAAGTATCAGATTAGGGAAGAAAGGTGAATTCATTGACATGTGCCATAGCATGGCTGTTGGTGCCAGACAGTCTGACCTGAGTATTTCAAAAACTGCTGATCTATTGGGATTTTCACAAACAATCATCTCTAGGGTATGCATAAATGTTTTAAAAAAAGAATCTATGACATGAGCAGTAGCTCTTGTAAATGGCAGAGGTCAGACGGGAACTGCCAGAAATCAATACGCAGCCCGTGTAAATACTCTAAAATAATACAGAGAAAACCCCAATAACAAATGACTCCTTTTCAGTAAGCCCTTTGCAAAAGAAAAACTGGGAAGGAAAACCTCCCTTTTAACAGGAAGAAACCTCCAGCAGACACCTGCCACGACCGGTGGATTTTCCTACCGATGTTCCCTCTAAGCTGTGCACGTGCGCACTGCTGGCACGTTCTCTGCGCACAGAAAATCTGCGTTGTGCACAGAAAAAAAATCTAACCTGAATTGAAATTAAAATTAATACTTTAACAATTCTTTTTTGCAGTGTTAGTGTTAGTCAGTAAGTGACTGGCTGCTCCCGTATGGGATTAGAACGATGCCACTTTATCCCATAGTCCAGCCAATAATGCGATTCATATTCGTATATACGCAGCTAATCAACGTCGTTGACAGGCTATGACAGCGTCCTTATGTGCCGACACCGGTGTTTTAGCTAGCGAAGCGGCGTGGCTGATGTGGAGTGAAGCCACGTTAATGACAACGTGTACAACCATTGGAGACGTGAGCAGGACAGACGGAACAAATGACAGAAAAAGTGTGGACTTTATACCAGTTTTTAAATTGTGTTGATAGGCCACGTAAAACCAGATTTATGATAAAAATATATGCAATGTTTGGTTTTCTTCCTGAATACTATCGTTGCTTATATTTACTCATCAAATTTGATGCAGAACAGTTGATTGTTCTGTAAACAGTTTGAAATGTTTATTTAAAAAAACACCTTGGCTGCATTTTTAGGTAAACAGCTGCAAAAAACTTTGTTGTTTTGTGTTTAGTGTTAACATACTACACAGGTCATGAACAAGATTCTTTTTAAAATTTTCATTGTAAGTGAGCTAAAGCAGTTAATTAAAAGTAGTCTAACATAAATGTAAACGCTGTAATTTGATTATTTTAGCAAACCACGTAGCTTGGATGGATTCGATGCTGCCGTGACCACAGTGCACACGTCTGCTGTTGCTCAAAGTGGTCCGAGGGACCGCTCAGGGAGTGTGTGCGTTCACTCAGACACATGAAAAATTAGAGCGAACATTGTTTCCTACAGTCAAAATTTAAAAGAAGAACTAAATGTGTTTTGTTACAGCGGTATCTAAAAGTAGAAAGAGTTCATGGACAAATAGTTTGTGCACTGCAGGATGTTATTCAAGTGTGAAAACTATTAGATTTCCTTCATTAAATGTTGATCACACATGTGATTTTACAGCATAATGTGTGGGGTGTAGGCTTATTACTCTCAAATTAACTTATTAATCTCAAACGCAGTCATGATTTTAGCACTGTCTGTAGCATTGTTTAGCTTACGCGAGTGTTATTTAGACCCAGAGTTTCTGTGTTGAACGACAACTGCTCTCACAAACTCACGTGCACACATATACACACTGAATACTCACTTCAACTTGTGCTTCTTCCAGTAATTCACACTAAACTGCATTACTGAATTCTCTTCTATTATTGAATGAAAACATATTACTGTCATTTTTCATTTACAGGGGAATATAGTTCACAGTAAAAAGTTCCTTTCCCATTAATTTCCTTTGCAGAATATGCTCTTCTTCCCCCCGGAGAAATGGGAAAATAAGGCTGATAAACAATTTAGACAGATGCTCAATCAGAGCATAGCTGAGGATGTCCCGCTCCTTATTCAGATCAGCTTTTTACTTGCAACGCTAAGGTGGATGTGGAGGCATTTGATGACAGCATATTGTGGAGATGGTTATAAATCCTCCAGCTTTTGTCCATGATGGTGATTCTTACCAAAAAGAGATCTTTCAAACGAAATGAAGGTCAACTTGTGACATAAGGTTTGCCGCAAATAAGCTGCTAATGTAATTTTACTGTTAATGAATATTTCCCCATAAAAGCAAATTGCAATTGCTAGAGAAGTGATGATACTGAGAATAAAGAGTGACAAGCTGTTAAATCACTAAAAAAGGTTATGGAAATGTGAAAATGTGCAAAGCAAATGTGTTTCACCACATTTTAAAAATTAAGAGCAAATTCCCTCTCTATTTTTTAGTTGAAATTATATATATTATCCACTTTAAAGTTTACTGTGTTGTGTTGAAAATATATGAAAACAACTCAACATACCATCTAATTAAATTCTGCCCTTGGTGATGAAGGGTTTTTTTTGTTTTTTTTTTTACTATTTTTAAAAGCATACACTGCCTCAGGTGTAGACGACAGAATTCACAATTTTATCAGTTACGTTCTGTGTACACTCTGGCTGGCAAAGCAAGTGAAAGAAAAGCAACAGCATCTGTAAATATGTATGTATATGTATGTATGTAAAAGACAATGTTTTGTGCCATTGATCTAGAAATATTAAAAAAGGTGGCCTTTATTTTTATACAGTTTCATTCATTCTTCAAAGCAAATCACAAGTTGTCATTGTATTCAGTTTAATTTCAGTTTCATTTACTTATTTAGCACATATTCACGATGACAATAATCTCTAGATTTCAAAGTAAAGACCCTGGAATATGAGAAAGAAAAGCAGCATCAATCACATGATAGCAAGCAAGCTATAATATGGTTTGGTTCAGGTGTTAGCTTCCACTTGGCGCTATACATCAGAACCTGTAGGAAAGAGACAGCAGTATGCATTCATTAAAAGTAAAGTTCAGGTTCCAAAAAAGAAAAGAAAGCAAAGCAGAGAAAGGACAACAGCACACAATTTATTTTGACACAATTTTTTTCAAAATGTGATGGGTCTCATTCTGGAAAGGTGAACATTAAATAAACTGCCTGACTTTCCCAGTATTAGTCAGCTAACTTCATTCCTAACAGAAAATAATGTGTTTGTGTGTCATTAACATTTGATCAGTGACTACAGAGCCTTTGTACATATTTCTGCTTAATCAATTTTTTCTGTACCTGTAAACCTGCTTCCAGGCCAAAGAAATTAGCTGTCCCACTCTCATCTCCATGTAGCCCCTCACTCCTCACACTGAATTGCCCTGCAGATCTAGGAAGAAGCTGGTGATTTCTTTTATTTCAAAAATGTGTCTAGTTGCAGGAAGCTCCTGGGAAAGTTTATTTTCATTCCACACGTTATTTTGTAATAATATATTATGAACATATCCCACATAAACAAATAATTTTTGCAGAAGTGTACATCACTGCATACATTTTGTAAACAGCCAGTCACTGTTCTTGGTGCTGAGAGCTTTCAGTAAGCTAAAGTGGGTTAAAAACTATTTGAAGTGCACTAGGTCTCAGGACTGAGAAATTTTTTTTATTTATTATTATTAAAATGATTATTAAAGCTATATTTTCCATTTTAAAGATAAGAATTTAAATTTACTTCCATCTAAACTGTTAATGTATATTTTGTTTGTATTTATATTTGGTGTAAGGTGTCAATCAATATAAAAATAATTTAAAACAATCCAATAATTTTATTATAAAAAATAGTATTAAGATGTAAAAAATGCCCTGCACATTTGCCATCATTTGCACAAAATTGTAAATCTATCGTAAGCAGAATACCAATACATGTCTGCACAGTGTTATATTTTTGGGGTTGGCATTGCCTGTGGTGCTGAAATGGTTGAGTTCAAAGTGATATTTTTTTTTTTCAATATCCTCAAGTCCCCAGCGACGCTAGGTGACAGTGGGAAGGAAGAACTCACTTTTAGCAGGAAAAAACATGAAGCAGATGAAGGTTCAGTGAAGGGTAGCCATCTGCTATTACTTGCTGGTAGTGATGGGTCGTTCGCGAACGAAATGGCTCTTAGAGCTGACTCTTTGACGTGAACGACGCGAGCCGGCTCCTTATCGCGAGCCGTCACCTGGGTTTTTTTTTTCTTTCTCTCACCCTCTCTCTCGCACTTTTTTCCGCTTCACTCCGCACGCGAGCCTTGTGCTTTACGCTGGGCAGAGGGGGGAGGGGCGGTAGTTACACTCAGTATCACAAGAACAGAGCCGGAGGGAGAGAGAGAGAAAGAGAGCCAGGGACAACAACGTCACATTAGAAAGGTATAGTAATCATCCACAACTATTTTCGGTTGCAGATGATAAAGGATTCAGAAAGTTTATTCATGCGGGCCCATATGACAGAGAATATGCATATTCTTTTTGTTTTCATATTTTAATTTATATTTAATTGTGTTGTGGTTTGCAGTGTTTTGTGTTGTTTCACTTTAAATTAGTTTAAAAGGAAAAAGCTGAAAATTTAAATAGTTAAAATTTGAAATGTGAATAGTTGATTTTTGTATTATATGATTTATTTATTACATTTTATGTGGAGTGAATAAATAAAAGTATATTTACGGTATATTCTCCTCCGTGAATCGCAACCTTATCGTGGTGGAGGGGTTTGTGTGTCCCAGGGATCCCAGGGGCTATGTTGTCTGGGGGCTTTTGCCCCCTGGTAGGGTCTCCCATGGCAAATTGGTCCTGGGTGAGGGACCAGACAAAGAGCGATTCAGAAGACCCCTATGAAAAAAACACCGAGTGAACAGTTTACCCTGCCCGGGATAGGGTTACCGGGGCCCCGCCCTGGAGCCAGGCCCGGGGAGGGTGCCCGAGGGCGAGCGTCTGGTGGCCGGGCCTTAGTCCATGGGGCCCGGCCGGGCACAGCCCGAAGAGGAGACATGGGCCCATCCTCCCGCAGGCCCACCACCCGCAGGAGGCGCCATAGGGGTCGGGTGCATTGTGTGCCGGGTGGCAGCTAGGAGCGGAGGCCCTGGCGGACTGACCCCCGGCTGCCAAGACTGGCAATAGGGACATGGAATGTCACCTCTCTGGTGGGGAAGGAGCCTGAGTTAGTGCGTGAGGTTGAGAGGTACCGGCTAGATATAGTCGGGCTCACCTCTACGCACGGCTTGGGCTCTGGAACCAGTCTCCTGGAGAGGGGCTGGACTCTGTCTCAGTCTGGAGTTGCCCCTGGTGTGAGGCGGCGGGCTGGGGTGGGTATTCTAATATCCCCTCGGCTTGCTGCTGGTACGTTGGGGTTTTTCCCGGTGGAGGAGAGGGTTTGTTCCCTGGGCCTTAGGGTTGGGGAACGGGTCCTGACTGTCATCTGCGCTTATGCGCCGAGTGGCAGTTCGGAGTACCCAGCCTTCTTAGAGTCCCTGGGGGGGGTGCTGGAAGGTGCTCCACCTGGAGACTCTGTTGTCCTGCTGGGAGACTTCAATGCTCACGTGGGTAACGACAGCGAGACCTGGAGGGGCGTGATTGGGAGGAACGGCCTCCCTGATCTGAACCCGAGCGGTGCTTTGTTATTGGACTTCTGTGCTAATCACAGTTTGGCCATAACGAACACCTTGTTCGAACATAAGAGTGTCCATAAGTGCACGTGGCACCAGGACGCTCTAGGCCGTAGGTCGATGATCGATTTTGTAATCGTATCACCAGACCTGCGACCATATGTTCTGGACGCTCGGGTAAAGAGAGGGGCTGAGCTGTCAACTGATCACCACCTGGTGGTGAGTTGGATCAGGTGGCGGGGGAGGACGCTGGACAGACCTGGTGCACCTAAACGCGTAGTGAGGGTGTGCTGGGAACGACTAGCAGAGGCCCCAGTCCGCGAGATCTTCAACGCACACCTCCGGCAGAGCTTCAACAGCATTCCGAGGGAGGCGGGGGACATCGAGTCCGAATGGACCATGTTCAGCGCCTCCATTGCCGAAGCTGCTGCATTGAGCTGCGGCCGCAAGGTGGTAGGTGCCTGCCGTGGTGGTAATCCCCGAACCAAATGGTGGACACCAGAGGTGAAGGGAGCCACCAGGCTGAAGAAGGAGTCCTATCGGGCTTGGTTAGCCTGTGGGACTCCGGAGGCAGCCGACAGGTATCGACAGGCCAAGCGGAATGCGGCTCGGGCAGTGGCTGAAGCAAAAACTCGGGTGTGGGAGGAGTTCGGAGAGGCCATGGAAAAAGACTTTCGGACTTTCCTCGAAGAGGTTCTGGCAAACCGTCAGGCGTCTCAGGAGGGGAAAGCGGTGCTCTACCTGCACTGTGTATAGTGCTGGCGGAGCGCTGCTGACGTCGACTGAGAAAATTTTCAGGCGGTGGAAGGAATACTTCGAGGACATCCTTAATCCCACTGACGCGTCTTCCAAGGAGGAAGCAGAGTCTGGGGATGAGGGGAATGACCCGCCAATTTCTGGGGGCGAGGTCACTGAGGCAGTTAAACAACTCCGTGGTGGCAGAGCCCCTGGTGTTGATGAGGTCCGCCCCGAGTTCCTGAAGGCTCTGGACGTTGTAGGGCTGTCCTGGTTGACACGCCTCTGCAATGTTGCGTGGAGATCAGGGGCAGTACCCGTGGATTGGCAGACCGGGGTGGTGGTCCCCATCTTTAAGAAGGGGGACCGGAGGGTGTGTTCCAACTACAGGGGGATCACACTCCTCAGCCTCCCCGGGAAAGTCTATGCCAGGGTGCTGGAAAGAAGAGTTCGTCCGCTAGTCGAACCTCTGATGCAGGAGGAACAATGCGGTTTTCGTCCTGGTCGCGGAACACTGGACCAGCTCTTTATCCTCTCGAGGATACTTGAGGGTGCATGGGAGTTTGCCCAACCAGTCTACACATGTTTTGTGGACTTGGAGAAGGCATTCGACCGTGTCCCTCGGGGTGTCCTGTGGGAGGTGTTGCGGGAGTATGGGGTGTCTGGCCCATTGCTACGGGCCATTCGATCCCTATACAACTGTTGCAAGAGCTTGGTTCGCATTGCCGGCAATAAGTCGGACTCGTTCCCGGTGGGTGATGGGCTCCGCCAGGGCTGCCCTTTGTCACCGGTTCTGTTCATAATTTTTATGGACAGGATTTCTAGGCGCAGCCAAGTGGCGGAGGGCTTTCGCTTTGGTGGCCTCAGGATCTCATCTCTGATCTTTGCGGATGATGTGGTTCTGTTGGCTTCATCGGGTGAGGGCCTCCAGCTCGCACTGGAGCGGTTCGCAGCCGAGTGTGAAGCAGCGGGAATGAGGATCAGCACCTCCAAATCTGAGGCCATGGTTCTCAGCCGGAAAAGGGTGGAGTGCCCACTCCGGGTCGGGGATGAGTTCCTGCCCCAAGTGGAGGAGTTCAAGTATCTCGGGGTCTTGTTCGCGAGTGATGGGAGAAGGGAGCCGGAGATCGACAGACGGATTGGGGCTGCAGCTGCAGTAATGCACACGCTGCACCGGTCCATCGTGGTGAAGAGGGAGCTGAGTGTAAAAGCGAAGCTCTCAATTTACCGGTCGATCTACGTCCCTACCCTCACCTATGGCCACGAGCTGTGGGTAGTGACCGAAAGGACGAGATCGCGGATACAAGCGGCGGAAATGAGCTTCCTCCGAAGGGTGGCTGGCATCTCCCTTAGAGATAGGGTGAGAAGTTCGGCCATCCGGGAGGGGCTCAGAGTAGAGCCACTGCTGCTCCACATCGAAAGGAGCCAGCTGAGGTGGTTTGGGCATCTGATAAGGATGCCCCCTGGGCGCCTCCTGGGTGAGGTGTTCCAGGCATGTCCCACCGGGAGGAGGCCCCGGGGCAGACCCAGGACACGCTGGAGAGATTATATCTCTCGGCTGGCCTGGGAACGCCTTGGTGTTCCCCCGGATGAGCTGGAGGAGGTGGCTGGGGAGAGGGAGGTCTGGGCCTCTTTGCTTAGGCTGCTGCCCCCGCGACCCGGCCCCGGATAAAGCGGATGAAGATGGATGGATGGATGGATATTTACGGTGGCCCCTAGAGACAAAGCACATACAAACTTCAAATCACGTACAAACACGTACAAACTCCGAAGCACGTAAAAACACGTACAAACTCCGAAGCACGTAAAAACACGTACAAACTCCGAAGCACGTAAAAACTCCGAAGCACGTAAAAACTCAAAACACGTACAAAAGACAACAGAAGTGCTCCAGGATGCTGGGCGCAGTGTTGAGCTTTTGTTACCTAGTGGCTACACAAGCCAGCAAGTACCAACGACCGGATTTGGTGTGTGGTAGTAACAGGTAAATGAACTTTTTTTAAAAATTATTATTATTTGAATATATATGAGTGCCTGTGTATAAATACACAAACAAAACACACATGCTTTCAATTGTGTAATTTAAGTGATCTAGTAGCTCTGCTTTAGAAGTTCAGTTCATGCTAGAAATGTGTTTTGGAGTTTGTACGTGTTTTGTCTCTAGGGGCCACCGCATATATTTATATATAAACATATAAATAAAACCACTTTTTTTTTACGTTAGTAATTCCTTTTGTGCATAATTTTATATTATTGTTAATAATAAATTAATTAAAGCAACAAAACAACCTGAAGAGCCGGTTCGGAGCCGAAAGAGCCGGTCCTTTTTAGTAAGCCGAACCGAAAGATCCGGATCTCTAAAAAGAACCAGAAATCCCATCACTACTTGCTGGGGAAGGCTGGACTGGTAACCTGGCCCACCAGTCGTTTGCACAGGATGCACTCATGCACCTTGTACAACAGAGTTTAGTGTGGGAAAAACAGCGAAAAGGTTTAACTAAAAATCTAAGAGAGAAAAAGAAAAAAACAACTTTAAAAAAATGTGTCAAATTAAAGAACATGTTAACTGTTGGGGCTGCTGCGGGAGCGTCAACAGCAGTACCGGCAAAAATTAATAACAAGCCTTCACAGTCACAGTGTGCTGCTGCTCCTGCTAGCATAAGCAGGGAATAAGTGCAGGAGGAGGGATATCAGTCCCAACAAGAGATTGAGGAAAAAAGAGGAAGGTGAAATTAAAGCAGTAAGACAATAGACAGAAAGGCATAATTAGGAAGGGAAAGATTCAAGAATTCAGGTAAAATGATGCTGATTGAAAGTGTGGCTTTTAATTGTCACATGCTATAATACACTATTTAACACATAAAATTTAGTGGCACCACTTTAACTCATGGTGGCGGCCTGGATTCGAGTCCAACCTGCATCCCTTTTCTGCTTGTTAAAATGCCATTAAGCCATTTGTTTTCAAAAGAAAAATACCTTTATTTTGCTTATTCTTGATATTTCATATGGGCATATTTCACATTTGATAATATCTTCATAATATTACTGGTAATATTAGTAGCAGATAATAAGTATATTCAAGGTTAAGATTATTTTAAGGTCAGTTGGGGTCAATGTTCCCTCTAAGCTGTGTGCACTGTTGTGAGGCCTGCAGGTATCAGGCTGTTGTTCTCCTTTATCTCATAGTGGACAGAAATTATTTTTTGGAGTGGCACAAATAATTTGTGTGGCATCAAATTTGATGCAGAACAGCTGATTGTTCTGTAAATATTTTGAAATGTTTATTTAAAAAACTGTCTTGGCTGCATTTTTAGGTAAACAGCTGCAAAAACTTTGTTGTTTGCATAACTCAGTTACTTTTTTGAAGAAGTAACTATATAATTAATTGCCCAACATTGTATTGGGTGATGAAACAATGTATTATAGCTCACATTCAATACTGGTCATTATATACTGTATTTTGCAGACAGAGAGTTACAGGACTCTCTCCCAGACCACAGACTCATACTCATAATGCAAGTCAGAGAAAAAAAATAAAATAATAAAGATTTGTTTTCAAAATTGGAGTTCAAGTTATTTTTACTTCTAATAGTGTTAACATACTACACAGGTCATGAACAAGATTTTTTTTTTTTTTAATTTTCATTGTAAGTGGGCTAAAGCAGTTAATTAAAAGTAGTCTAACATAAATGTAAATGCTGTAATTTGATTATTTTAATAAACCATGTAACTTGGGTGGATTTGATGCTGCCGTGACCACAGTGCACACGTCTGCTGTTGCTCACAGTGGTCCAAGGGACCGCTCAGGGAGTGTGTGCGTTCGCTCAGACACATGAAAAATTAGAGGGAACATTGGTTGGGATGGAGTTATAGTATTAGAAATGCACAGAAACACATGCTGCAACTGTAAGAACCATTTCTGTTCAGCTTTGGCTGGCACACACACACACACACTTGGGAATAACAAGGATAAAGAAGGAAAAAAAAATCTGTCAGCGTAAAAAACTCAGGAGACAATAACTGAAAACAGAAAGTCAACAAGAGGGAGAGGAAGAGGATAAAAGTTGAGAAAAGGAACCCTCCCTCCTTTTGAGAGTCATGTCAGCCACTACTGATGAATGTGGTCAAACATCAATACGGTGTGAATGATGACATCTGGCACACACACACACACACACACACAAGGTTACAACAAACAGTTAAATGTGCTTTGGTAAAGTACCTGCTTTCTTCTTCATCCCTTTAACCTCCATTTCAATTTCCATATTAAAATGTCTCCCATTGTTTTATGTGACTTGGCACATTGCTCCTTGATCTTCAATGACATCAGGCTGATAAATAAATCGATGTACAGTAAAGGGCAAAGTTATCATATGCCACGATGGGCCCATGTGTTCAGCAGCAGCTCAATCTCTTATTCTAAATTTCAGTTTTCCTTTCTGCGAGTGTAAGGCTGGCCTAGTCCACGTCCTGCTTTGTGACATGTTGTCTGATATGAACTTTTTCAGTCTCCTCATTTTGCATTTCTCCGAACACACTTTAGGTGTCGAAATTGAAGGAAAAATCCCTTAACCCTGCAGATAAAAATGTATAATATTCAAAAACATATTAAATCAAATGCAGTTTTGCAGTTCTTATTGTAGTATAGAAAATGTCCTTAGAAACCATCATTTTGTTGTAATTTGCATCCTATATGTCTGCTACAGTTGAACTAAACTAATCATTTCTGTATTAGCCCATTTAAATGCTACATATGTGTAGAAAGAGACATTTTGAAATCCTAACTAAAAGTCATCATTTTAATTGTTATGCCATGTTTGTTTATCTTACCTTTCAGTCTCAATCATAAATGAGGAAGCATTTCTGGCTATATACCAGTGAAATTTCAGATATTTGTCTCTATACCAATTAAAGAAAATTATTGCCATTGTGTAAGCGGACAAAGAATGTAAACCTTTCCTTTAAGGGTCTTGACTATTCCAAAATGCTGACTTTAATGCTTTTTAGCCATTCTTTAATAGGTCAATGATATTGATTCCCCAACCATCCAATGTTTTTAACTGTTCATCCAGGTCAGGATCTTACAACGTACACTGGAACAACTGTTTGCTGACAATTTATGCCAGAAAACCGAAAGAACCAAAGTGAATTTCATTTATTTAGCCTGAAGTTCTCCACTAGTTTTGAACTGTAATTTCCCTAAATATGTACTTAAACATACTGAGAGCTATAATTTGGGTTGGTGCTTAACTAGGACCAGATCTCATCATCAGATTTCATTCATTAATAAATCACAGAAAATCTGTTGAAATAAAGAAATATTTTCAGGGAATGAAGATTCATTTTTGTTGCAGTTTGAGAAAGACTCCCTACATTGTACATTCGGTGTACACTGAAAAAAAGGCCATGTTGGATTTACTTGATTCAATAGTGGACACTGGTTGCACACAAATGCTTTGCTTTGGCAGAAACTTAAACAACTGAGTTAAATCAACACAACTTATTCATAGTCAGTAAATCTGGGAATTTATTGTTCATAAAACGTGACTGAAACATGTTTAGATGAAGTAAGTTGAGCTCTTGGAATATTTTAATCCTTCACAATTTTGTCATTTTATTTCAACACTATTCAATAACCTTTACCACAGTACTACTTGATCACTTAAATACTACATGTTGTCTTCACATTACATAATGTTCAAAGTCTAGAGTTATCCTGGTTGCAGGGGGGCTGGGTTAGGAGGCAGGGTACACACTGGACAGCTCACCAGTCAATCACATAGAAACAACCATTTGCATTCACATTCATGTGGAATTCAGAATCACCAAACAACCTAAGCTAACTCTAATAACTGCATAACTTTTAACTGTGGGAGGACACCAGAATACTCAGAGATAAACCAGTGCAAACTAGACAAACTGTGGATTTGAACCCAGGACCTTCTTACTGTGAGACAACACCAATCCAGGGTTAACAAAAGTAGAAAAGCTATGATTTCAAGGCTTGATTCAGAATTTTCTGTACATTTCTGTCCTTGACAGGTTAAACCACAATGAAAAGCAATAGCAATAGCATAGTTGTCTGCCTCTTACAACTCCAGTGATTTTCCTGCAGTTTGAAATCTCATGTGATCTTGTTAATTTCATGAGTCCAGCAACTAACCACACTTACTAGATTGTATCATGTCATCTCAACAAGAACAAATTAAGTTGTTGAATTTTGTACAGATCCTATGTTCAAGATAGAAACATGAAAATTTTGTGTTAAAATTACAAGGTAGACTTTTTTAATGTAACAACCACCCAATTTACTTCTTTCGGTATACCAAAAAAAGTAGAAGCATGCGGCTCGACTTGACTGAGATGGATGCCTTCCTCAAACCACGATCCAAAGCGTGCGAGACTGAAATCCCGTGCAGTGTTGCGAGATTTAACATTGCATTTAACATCATATCATTGACTTACTTCACTCAAACATGATATGAACAATTTAATCTACCCGCCCTGCATATTATGTCGTTTCTACACTATATAGTTACACTTAACTTTAAACCACGAGGAAATTGTGTTAAATACACGCAAGATGCTTACATAAATCCAATTGCTGGCCAGTCCCTTTTTTTCAGTGTAAAAGGACGTAGCCATCTGCAGTATTTTAAAGAAGGGGTGTATTTTGCTTAAGAAGCATTTTAGAGAAATTACATTGTGTTTCTGTAACGCATCTCTGGTTCACAGGTTGAGGTATGCCACCTTGATGGATCACTCCTGCCCTTTTCTTGTTTTTCTCTTCTCTTCACTTCCTCGAAACATCGAGAAGATGTAATACCACTGACTTTCAATAATCCCACAGATTTAACGGGTTGTAAACACACCGACGTTTAATCAAAATCGCTGTCGGTTTGTTTGTTTATTTGCGAGTTTATTTGTAACGTGTACGTTCCACTTGATTTCTCCATTTCTTCAGCAGCGCTTCCAGTCGTGACAAGCACTGTTTCATTTTAGTGTAATTGCATACACAACACTCCCTTCCCATAATTACTCACTAGCTCATCACACCCAGGACATGAAAAACTGAAAATGACCACATCTACCATTTGCAGCAGTGTGTGTCATCTTCATCGCATCCCCCTCCTCCTTCCACCTCCTCAGCCCCTGAAATGCCTCCTTTACCATTCGTTAGCATAGCATCTCCGCTCAGCCTCGGCCTACCATCTATCACAGCAGACCAAGGCAAATGGAGCTTTCAGCTGAGTGGTGATAAGGAATCGCAGCCACATTAAAACATCTGTCACACCTCCAAAGCCATACTCGGCGTGTGTTACAACGGCCAGGGAGGAGGGAGGAGAGTAAAGGGTTCAGGGAAGGAAGAAAGTAGGATGCAAGTAGGGACAAATAAGAGACGGGATAAAATGTGGATAGACAGATCATTTTAACAATGCTTACATTTCTGACATCTTTGTTTGTTTTTTACTTCCATCATCATTCATATTCTACACTATAAACCTTAGTTATCTTAATCAAGTGCCCATACTGTAGGTGGAAGCCATTCAATATAAGTCTGTATTTGTTGTTGTTGTGTTTTGACCTTGTTTTGTACTACTGATGCCACATACTGTAGTTTTTAATTGTCTTTCTTAACACCAGCAAAACCTCAGTGAAAAGACACTGGCTTCTTTTACAGCTCTATAAAAAATGTTTGTTTGGGTAAAACATAAAGTTAAAATGCTGTCTTTTTTTAAAGTTGTTGAAGTGTAGAAAAGAGCATTCCATTAAGTTTAAAAAAGAGGGTATCACATCCTTCTCAGTAGCTTTACCTTTGAACCCAGAACTGTCTTGCTGTGAGATGACATTGCTTGCCACTGCACCATTATGGTGTGTAACGACAATAATTTGTCTGTTTAGAGGCTTGTACAAATAGGCATTAGATCGTAGACATATCCAATGTCAATTATATGCACTACATTTTGATCTGTCCTATACCCAAATTGGCAAAAAATACCTACAAATAATTCTTCTTTAAATTTTTATACATATATTTTATATATAATTTTATTATATAATTTTTATACTTTAGCTTTGATTATCCAAACCAGTATCATAGCAAAGCATGTTATAGACACGTGCATTTCACGCTTTGGCGATGCTTGCAGAAGTTGCACTACATTGCACTACCAGCAGAGGGAGGTATTTTATTTTTCAACCAATCATTGGAAGGCGTTTAAACACATATTGCTAACACATTTAAATGAAAATACACATCAGCCACCTAGGTTAATCCTTTCTGGCATAATAGTACCCTGGAATTTACTTCATAGCTTCTTTGGTCACTAGCAATTTCTTAGGCTTATTGGAAATATATCTTCTCCCCAATGCTGGTACTGCAACTTCTGCATGAGTTTTCATTTCACGCTTTGGAGAGACAGAGTGAAATGGACATAATGGACTGACGTGTCTTTCGTGATTAAATCGTGATTAAAGGTTGTTACAAGGACTCAAAGTAATCAATATTAACTTAATATTAACTTGAAGTATGTAAGCACGTCCAGGTGCATCACTTCCTATATTGTTATTTATTATTATTATTGCTACTACAGAAAATCTAATCTTTGGTGTGTGAAAAAAAATTTTTGAGGTGCTTTTTTTTCTAAATGTCATCTTAAATGTTATCTTTCTCCAAAGCATGGGGTTAGGATTTTTGTATAGGTCTAACTTTAACCTTATTCTGTTTGGGATCTATTTTGGATCAGGTCTAATCACTGGAGTTCTTCAGAAAACATAGTTTTCCTTTGAGTGTTGCTCAGATGGGACATCCAACCCAATCAGAGCAGGTGTAAGATGACATTCAGCATATAAAGCCCACACTAACATTTGATAACTGGTACTAAGCAGTTATACCAATACTGTGTCAGTGTTATTCTGACCCAAATTTTTTAGCCCAGTGTATTTGTGCGTATATATATATATATATATATATATATATATATATATATATATATCCGTTTAGTTCCAGCCTTAGCACAACACATTTTACTGCTCTCCCTGGTAAGTCCACACGTTGAAAGAAGAGACCACTTTGGCATTTCACATAAACACTAGGATTAGGCTTTATTGATTAGACATTTGCTTTGGTGTCATTGACACATCTGTACATGCATGTATTTCCACCAGTACTTTTCGTATACAGCATCTTTTCTCAAAGTTTTCAACAATGCCACCCTTTAGAAGAAGCACACATTTTGACAAATCTGGAAAGAACAATAAAGTAAGTCTCCAAAGGACAATGCAATTACAGCAGCGCACATCAAAAAGTACAAATTTGACAAGATGTAGTATCTATAATTACTTACCTGCCTTGTTTTACTCAGATTAAGCAAATTACTTGAGTGTCTTTTGGGCAAACTGAATGATTGAGATAAATCCAAGCAGTAACTGGTGCATCATGTGTATTATCCATGAATGGCTTTGTATCTTAGTCCAATAAAGAAGCAAATCTAACCTCAGTTTTAGATTTAGAAGCTGTTTTCTGATTAATTAACTCCAGTTTTTCAGTCTTTCAGGGTTTTTTTTTCTTGTCACTCTGAATGTGGATTGGGGTGATCAATGCACAGCTACAGCTGGTTGAAGGGGACCAAATCCATTGAACAGTTGATTTGGTTCCATTTTACCAGCTTTAGCAAAGCATTTTAGGGTACAATCTGGTCCAGAAGAGGTGACAGGAAGAAGTGAAGATGCCTGCAAGAGACAAAGCCAGAGAAAGGAAATGATAAGAAATGACGCTGTTCACACCCACGTGTCGTCAATAAGCACTAATAAAAAAATTGTACAAGCTGCAACAAACCAAACAGCACAATGCATCAGCAAACAGGCATTGATTGCTAGAAAAAAATGTTGCCCTTAAAAGAGTGCATGTTACTGCTTAGAAGAAGCCAGATGATACAAAAAAGGTATGGATTGCAAAAGACCAAGGGAAAAAGATGAAGAACAGAAGAGAGTGAGTGAGCCAGAAGGTAAGACAGAGAAAGGGGAATAGCAGGTAGGTCGGGTGATGAAAAAGAGATGAGAAAAACAGAAAGTGGGGCCCTGAGAGATAAGAGAGGAGCACATATAAACAATGGTTGCAGACAAACTTGAAAAAACAATGAATTCATCACCTAACTGCCAATACTGCTAATGAAGCCAGTGGATAGGACAGCAGGAAAATTAACTCACATTGACCTCTAGCCTTACACATGGAACATCTCCTCCTCTTTCCATTTCACCCAGTCTCTCCTCACCAGCCGTTACTGTTCTCACGTCTATGCACTAAGTTCTGGCCCATAGTTGGGCCTGTTCAGTGTGGTGGCACAAAGATGATGTACTCAGCAGTCTTGCTGCATGGCTCTGCTCGTCTTTGGAACAACTCACTCATTTCCTGGTTCAATTAGCCTAGCTAATCATTTAATCATTAGAAAATAAACTTTTTAAGCAGACTCATGGCCCTAGAAACGTATTGATATATGTTGTGTTTGGACTGTACTTTTTCATAATTGACTGATCTTATATGATAATCAATGGCTTAACTGAAATGACAAACCTGCTAAAGACTGTTTTTATATTAACAAAGGATCCGATACATAAGTGGACATGGGAAAGGATGGCTCGTACTGAAAATTATTAAAGTAAAGTTTTGTTTTGAACTCTAATGTGAAAAGATGCGTACCATATGTGCATTGGTAGCATCAGATACAAACTGGCTGGAACAGACCACACTAATCTGCAAATGGAGCTTTCTAACTCAGTCCCACCAATGCCATACTGGAACAATAAATATGGGTAAATCCACAGCTGAAGAAATTCACTGTTTGCGCCAATTGAATAAAAAAAAAATGTTGTCCAGCAGCCACAGCCTGCTGTGTGTAGCTCTACTGAGATTTAGCACTTAAAAATGACACATGTAACTGTGAACAATTAGTTCTGTATCAAATCTGTCAAGATAACAAATACAACAACCTAACACAAATCGCATAAAAAAAGTGTAAATGCTAGCTGCGCATGTAAAGACAGGGTCCGTCCAGTATTTCTTTCTCTCTCCTTCCATCTATTTTATAAACTTGCAACCCATGAGAACGGCAAATTGATGAGGAGGACATATCCTGAGGAGGAAAAAAGAGGGGGAAGAGAGAAGGGAGAATGACAGGAGGAAGAAAGCTGGAAGTAGCACACAGAGGAGAGGACAAGCCTGCATGGCCTGAATTCTCTACCTGTCCTCGAGCTGCAGTTGCTCTACCTCTGCAACATGCAGCACTGCAGTGTGCACGTGTGTGCGTACTCTGTGCTTCCAACAGAGTATCCTGTGTTGATTCTCATGTCTATATTTGATCCTGGTGTTGCAAGTGTGAACTGTGCCTGTGTAGTATGTTCACACAGGATGGATGGTGAGGCAGAGTACTACCCGGCAAGCTTCTCTGTGTGGTCAAGCACAACTATCAACTTCAGAGGAGAAAGCGCTGCACACTGAATCCTTTTCATAGCAGGATTTTCAGTAGATTGAGGAGAGAATTCCTGCCTGTGCTTTATTCTTGCAATCTGTGGCCCACACACTCATCAAACAGGCAACCCTCCTTCACCCCACACACCTCCACTCAGATCTGACATCAAACAGAATCATTATAAACAGAGCGTTTTATCATTAACCTCGCTCAGATGCCTGCTGAAGGCTTCACCGGTGAGTGCTCTTTCAACATTAAACTGTAAGACAGCTCTGTCAAGATCACAACTACAATAAGTAAAGGTGTTAAGCATTCATAAGTTTAGCAGTTCAGGAGCTCAGCGAAGTGGACTTTATATATGTGGGTCGGAGTGCTTAGTGTGTGTGTGAGCATTCTTGCTTGCTGCTACTGTAGGTGCCCTCTATGAGGCTGACTGCATGGTTGGAGATAGGCTGGCTATTTTTCTATTCTGGGACCGTGCTGTCTGCTGCATTCCTGCCCTTATATTGGAGACAGAGGGGAGGAGGAGTTGAGGGTTAGGGACAGCTGGACGCCTGCAGAGGAGCAAGGGAGAGACGGAGCGGTAAAGACAGTTAGGGAGTCATAGTGGGAAGGTCAGTGGGGGTGCACGGCGTCCCTGGGGAGGCTCACACAGTACAGGTAGTGTTACGTAGCAGCTGCCTGCCCACAGCTAAGTAAGGCCCCAGCAGGAGGAGTGACACTTTGAAACCAGTCCCGCTGTGGACTCTGTCACTCTTTTCATTTCAGATGTATGGCCTGACACTGGGGGCTGCACTAATACAACCTGCCATACGCAGCCACTCCCCTCACTCTATCGGTCTCTTCTCTCGCTGACCATGTCATGCGTTCTGCCTATCAGTGTCCTACTGCTTTTTCGGTGTCTAGCTGACTGACTGCCAGACCTTGGTTCTCCATCAAGCGCCAATACTGTGGGAGGGCAAGGCCAGGAAACCTGTCAGACCATCACTTCCTGTCACATCAGTGTGAAACCCCTGATGGTTCTGAGGGCCACTGTTGCAAAATAGCCATTAAAATCCACTTAAAACCACAATAATCTTCTGTAATGCTGCATTTAAATGAAGCAGATTTATACAAAGCATCCTAATGAAGGTCTGTGTGCATGTCTGATGAAGATGTTTGCCAGCTGGTAATTAGCTTAATGCAAGGCGCACCATAGTAATGAAACAAGTTGACCTGTGGTCAGGCTGTAAACTTTATCTTCTGTGGCTGGCTGTATTAATTCCCTCTAATTACCTAGTGACTAGAGGCAGAGGGAAAAGTGGGACGTATATCATCAAACTAAGCTTAGACATTTCAATTAAACCTAATTTCTATGGGAGATGTGATGTAAAATAAAAGTCCATCGCAGACACCAGCCTTTAAAGACTTGGGGGCTGGTGGGTCAGCACCTCTTCAAAATCAAAGGACCTGTGCCACGAGGTTAACAGTGCTAATGCTGCTGCAGTCCACTGCAGACACCGCCTGGCTGCCTGGCTGGCTCTTCTTCTACCACCGACCCCTCCTCCGCAGCATTCGGACGTGAGCAGCACCCAGCGGCTGACTCAGCACTTTTCCCACGCCTGATTGGTTGATCAGAGGGGGAGGCAGGAGTGTAACAGGGCCCGTTACCCTCTGCTCAGCTGGTTCCTCGCTCTCTCCCTGAAGATAAAACACGTCTATTGGATTAAAAAAATAAAAGTTTCCTGACCTTGTGGCGACTGCTTGCCTCAGGTGTCGCACCGCAACTCTTTCTTTATCAACCGTCTCAGGGTTGCTACGGCCTTTGATGATTCTATCTCAATACTGTAGTTCAAATTGTGGAGCAACGTTGACATAAACAGTGAGGGCAATTGGTAGACCTTTGTGTCTTCCAAACTCACCTCTCTTTGCAGTGGATAAAATACCATGATCGGGTTTGCTTGTGGCCATTAAATGTATCTTAGCTTGGGATCTTTAATGTCTTTTTCATTAAGCGTGTATGCAGCACTCATACTTTGTAATTATTGCAGTGTTTATCTTCTGCTGCTTTTGATTTTACCTCACAATGATTTAATCCTCAAAGTCGCTTTATTCCTTAACCTTTTAATCTAACGGCAACACCCTTAAGACGATCAATACCTATTTAGATGATATATTTAATTATATCCTCACGCTTTGGCCCTCCCATGCCTTTCTTTGTTGATCACCACAACATTTGAACAGGATTTGACTGTTTTCAGCACTTTAATTTGCTTTTTTACAAATAGGACTAAAGCCTGTTTCCTTAATAAACCCTCTCTTCGAGGACTTTGTCAGTTTTCAGACTTGGCAGGAGTGAAATACTTTTCATTTAAGGAGCTCTACACAAACTTTTGCCATCATGCAGTTTGGATGCAGACTGCATGGGCTAGCCATGAGCTAGCCAAGGTTAAAACAGTGATGAGACAAACATTAGACTGTCCTGCACTTTTATATTGCTATGCTATATGTCAAAGATATATTATCTATATATTATGAATATTAGCATAATGACAACAAACACACTTAGACATGACACTAGCTATTCTGCCCTCACAACAACAAATGTTAGTTATGCATGTGTTTGGCTTTGTGCCATTGCATGTTTAAGACAAAATTCATACAGTTTGACCCTGCATATAAGTTAGCATTGTGGCTAATATTTTCTGGTGAAGTAGCATTTCTTCTCATGTATGACTTTGCTAGTGACAATGTTAGCAGGTGAGATATGGTTTGTCAGTTGGCTGTAAATAATCGGGCCATGGTTTTTAAAAATGGTAATATTAACTCCTCACTCTTAAAGGCAAGAACGTCTATTTTTAAAGTTACATTATAGTCAATTTACAAGTACAAGACTTTGATAAATGAAAAAAGTTATATAATGCAAATTTAAGAGCAAAGGTTGAGACAGTAAGTGTCCTTAATGAGCCATTTTATTTGGTAATTTCACCAAATATATATTCTGAAAGTTGGAGCCCTATTTGGATCTCCTCACATAGCACACATGTGAGTCTACTACAGTTTTACTGCCCTTTGGACCCATCCACACTATAGCAGCATGCCATCAATAACTGTAATGAGATTAAAACACACACACATTAAAAAAAAGCACAGGAAAGCTCTTATTCCTGCCAATGTAGCTGTGTGTGATTTTATGCGATAGAAAATGCTGAGATGTAGCTTCAAAACTTAAATGGAATTGGTGTCTAAATATGCTGGAGACAGCCAATATCTGTAACTACACGCTCATAAACTAACGTAAAGATATAAAGAATTCCTGCATACTGGGCTGTCAGTAAACTTCTTGGGAAAGCAGAGGAGATAAATGGCTCTGATAGACAGTAATGAAGAGAAAAGCTCCTGTTTCTCAAGGAAAAGGAGATCAGATAAGGAGAACGAGGAGTGCTCCAGAAGTTAAATTAAAACAATTTAATGAGCAGGTTTTTGATTTTTAAAAGAACTCTTTGAACGACATTAAAGGGGAGAAGACGTCATCCGGTTCGGAGAATGATGTCATGATCCATATGCAGTGGCTGCCAAACCGCAGCAGACCTGCCTTCTGTCTTCACCTTTCTTTCTCCCCCTCTCTTCTCTCTCTCTCTCTCTCTCTCTCTCTCTCTCTCTCTTCCTATGCAGGCTGATTGTCACTCTGAGCACGCTCCAACCTGCCCCTCCCCACCCCCATTCCTTGTACCTCTCCCCACTCCCCCCCACCCCACCCCCTTTCTTAACGAACCACCGCTGCCACTTAGGTGTTTTAGTCATGCATTACAGGCTGCGGCAGGGCCACAAAGGCGTGCTTGATATACACTCTGTTGTGAAACAAAAAATCCAATGCAGTTAAAGTCAGAATGGGCGCTCGGGTGTAAAGATAGCCCCGGCTGACGTGTTCTTTTCTATTGCCAGACAGTGGGACACCCACTCTTTTAAAGCTTGAAAAGCTCACAGAGACGGAGAGGCTTCATAACAGTGTCCTTGTTTTAACGTGGGACAAAAGGAACTAAAAGAGGGCCTGAGCTAGTTAGAGCCATCTAGATTACAATCAGCGGCAGATGAGTGTCTTGGTTGTTTCTGTGAAGGCGTGTGTCGGGATGGGTAGGTGTAACTAAAGTGATAAGGTTTTCACTTACAGGCAACATAGTGGGAATAAAGAAAGTTACAATGTATCATGCTATTGATACATTTTATTGGTCTTCTAATCATTGGTTGGTCATAGATGAATAATTTGGCTATCATGTTAAATTATGAACATAAGTAAACTACAAGTTTGAGCCTTCTGCATCATTTAAAGCAGGGCTAATCAGTGTCAGTATATGAATAAGGACTACACAGGTATGTGAAAAGGGGCTGCTCATATTGAGCGACTCAACAAGGTTGACTCTCCAACTGTACGGTTCCTTTTAACTAAAAGATCTTCTTTGACATTTGATTTTGCAGTTTACAGTTTTACTGCTTAGGTTTATTCTTACTATCATCATTCATTCTTTCCACTTAACAGTAAAAACGATAAAGAAAAAATGAAAAGCAACCTGTTCAGCAACGATACAGTGCATAAACTACAGATAGGTTCTCATTATAGGGCGTCAAACTACAGTGTTAATCACAAGTCTCTGGTGTCACAGAAAAACATAAATGCATAAATGATGTCCTTCACATATATTATTGCAATGGCAAATACGTCACGGCACTGACGCCACAGAGTAACAAAGTGCACTGAAGGAGGCAGTGGTGTGGATCACAATCATGTGGAAGAAAACAGGACTCTAAATAAATGTCAATGTTGGTCCGACTCTAATAGAGACTGTAAGAAAGTTTAAGGGAACAAATCTGTGCTGCTTTAATCTCCACTACGTTTACATAAAACAACTGTGCTCTTTACTCCACTTACCTCCAGTAACGCTGTGAGGAACCTTCGAGTCATTTTTGACCAGGATATGTCCTTCAACGCACATATTAAACAAAGATGTAAGACTGCTTTCTTCCATTTGCGCAACATCTCTAAAATTACAAATATCCTGTCTCAGAGTGATGCTGAAAAACTAGCTCATGCATTCATTACTTCCAGGCTGGACTACTGTAATTCATTATTATCAGGAAATCCTAAAAACTCGCTGAAAAGTCTTCAGCTAATCCAAAATGCTGCAGCAAGAGTACTGACAGGGACTAGAAAGAGAGAGCAGATTTCTCCTGTTAAATCCAGAATTGAATTCAAAATCCTGCTCCTCACATACAAGGTCTTAAATAATCAGCTGATGAAGACTTGCTGATTAGAGGGCTAGTCTGGTCTTGTTTTTCCTTTACTGGCCAAGCAGGCATGATAGATAGCTGCTCCTTCCTGATCTTGGTTCTGCAGGAGGTCTCTGCCTGTTAAAAGGCCCACGTAAGGCCTCGAGCAAAAACAGTTGGACTCGACGACTATCTGTTCTGATTTTAGAAACAGAATATCACTTCAATCACCAGGATCATTTTAGAGAGTCACTCAACTTGTTCTTTTCAAATCCACAATGAGATCTCATCCCATTGAGGTGCCGTGCTGATGCCCCCAGATCCGACAGGAAAAAAATGTTTTCACTCTTTTCAACTCTGTTGAAAAGAGACCATAACTGCTACAATAGCCCCAGGCTAATACACAACCCACTCATGCTGTTCACTAAACCTATAGTTTCTACTGTAGCCCTGCTGCTGATACAGCACTACTTCTGGTGTGTAAAGCCCACTGTTACAGATGGTAATCCAGCTATCATATACTGTAATAGTCTCTGTGCAACAAAATGGAAGCAATTATCTCAAAGCACACAACGATCGTTGGAACAGATCACAACGCATAACTCTTTATTGGTTTGGGAGATTTACTTTCTGCGACTGGCTCTTTCTCTTTGTAATTCATGTTCTTTACAATTCTTCTCTTCTTCTTTTGTTTCTTCTCTTCCTTTGTTTATTGATCATTTGTTCCTTGGCTTTCTCGTTAGTCTTGAACCCCTTCCTGGGGCTCTAACGTAGCCTTCGTGAAACCACAACTGCCTTCTTCCTTGCTCTTTTCTGTCCCCTACCTTGCTCTTTTTTCCTTCCTCTTCAATAACAGAAGTTCTGAGCAGTGAGGTGATGACAGGGGAATGCTAACTAGCCTTGTCCCGACGCCGCACTCTCCTCCTTTTAGATGTATGTGTACTTACAGGAGGGAAGAGAGGCCAGACTCTGCGCTCTGCTTGCTTGACTGACAGACTCCCTGACTGACATGGTCATTTTACCAGCTGACAGTCCAAAGCTGACTCACTGCTTTTGCTGCCTTGCAGGCTGCTCCACTAATCTTCCTCTTCTATCGTCCTGTATCACTGGCTGTGGCAGGCTGGCTTGCTGACTCCCTGACACTCTGCACTCCAGCACATTGCTCCCAATTACACTCCTCCTCTGGTAGACTGAAGGGAGAAGGATGCATGAGACCCCACTGAGACAGAAGACGTGCTGTATGCACATAGAAATAGCATGGGTAACTACTGCACTTAATGTAGATCATTGACGCTAAGACACCAGACATGCAGGCACCAATTTATTCAATAAGTAATGTAATTACTCCTAAATTTGGTCAAAATTACGATTTCAATTACCAGTCTGTTTCAAACATCTACAAACCACCAATATCAAAACTCATAGTTGCACTAGAGGGCATGTGCAGACTAGACAAGATTCCTTCTCTGGAGACAATGAAGGTCTATGCAAAATGTTTGTGCTCTTGACTGGATAAGAGCCAAAAGGTTAAATTTATTGTATTCTTTCATGTCTTCTCTTTCCACTCACCCTGAGATCAGTTGTATTTGAGGGTTGCCCCTGCATGGTTCAAGAAAGGTCTTCCTGTTAGAAGGCCGTTCTTCTGCCCCACCGTTACCAAGTTATTGTTTGTAGGAGATATACAAAGAAGAAGGCGGGATCTCTAATACTGATTTAAGCTTACTCATAATGTGCCCTGACATTGCCAATATTGCTAACTATCAATATAACTGAAAATAATTCATGTTCTTGACAATATGATTAAAACATTAAAAAGTTAACTAGACTTCATGATGGAAGTCTACACCACATTACCAGCACAAACTACAGCAGTCTCTCTTTTTTTTTTTTTTACTTTAGCTTTAATTTCAATTCAGTTTTAATTTGAATTGTACAGCACATAGCACCAAAATCAAAACAACTGTTGCCCCAAGGAGCTCTAATAGATTGATACATATTCATAAATATTTTATACAGGTTTTAAGAACTATAACAGTTCCTCCTGTCCTTCTTCATGAGAATTCCTCTAAAAATGAATCTAAAGTACATAAAACCATTCTTTCCCACAGTCTTCCTTCACTATTCTCATAACCAGTAATCAAAATAACAATGTGCCCAGGAATGCATTATATTCTGAGATATACCTTATGAGAATCATCAGTGAAACTCTACTTTATACTCCCTGAGATGCCTCTCCAGGCAATATAGTTTTGAAATACTGCGGGACATGGATGGTAGTGCCCTCAAGCAGGAGTTGCATTACAAAAGACACTGGAGCTGTCCGTTCAATAACCCAAATGTATTTTGAAATAATTAAAGAAAAAAAAGTGTTTATTCTGGGACAAGTGATAGCAACAAAAGAAACAATTAAAGTGAGGAAATGCCTTTTTCTAATTTTTTGGTCAACGGACAACTATTGTGTCGTAAAATTGTAAATGTTATGACCTTATAAACGCAGACAGAGTGTAATTAGAATATCAGGATAACTGTAAACCCTAGCGGTAATAATGGGGAGGAGGGGTGTCAATATAAGGGGACCTCGCATGTGAAAATATGTGTGTAATCTCCAGCGAGCAGAGAGAAACAGTAGCAGAGGGGACGCAGAGGAGGGGGATGTGGTCCACCACCAGCACCACCACAGTGCCCTTGTTCCTTTAATTACTTCCTCTGCTTCACAGCTTCACTGCATAACAATTATCCTGCGTGTTCATTTGAAGGGAGCAGACCCCCTCTCATCATATTGTGCAGTAACGGGCATCAGACAGGCTGTGATGTCAGCAGCATCGCTTGATGTAAAGAGAATACTACTGGGAGCCATTAAATTAGACTCGGGTTAATGCAATTGTCTTTTACAAACACCCCTACCCACCCATCTCTACCTCCTGCACAGTAAACATGAGCAAAAGTTGCCCGTAGCATTGCTCAATCTACATGTAAAGTTTTGCCTTTTCCTCTCTGCATTGCATCTTAAGAGCGTTCAGCAGATACTAGAAGAAAGGCACTACAGATTATAAACCCCGCTTATGTCCCATAACTACTACTATCAATTATGCACTGCTGGAATGTTAAATTCTTCAGCTTTTAGTGCTTTAATGTGAACTTACTATTTTTGCAGTGCAGCACACTCACAAGGATAGGAAGGGGTTGGGTCTTTTGCAGTCTATTGGAGTCTAATTCAAGCAGATGTCTGTTTAATTGATCGAAACAAATTACCTCAACATTGATCTCTGTCCCGGCCTAAGCGACTGATCTGCTTTTTGGAGCCACACTGTGTGTGTGTGTGTGTGTGTGTGTGTGTGTGCGCGCGCACGCTCGGGGCAGGGTGAATCTTTTTTGGCTCTGACACACTCAAAGAGAACGTATGGCTTAATTGCTAAATGATAAATAGTAATTTGCTTTCTGATTGTGCTGTGTTTTCTTCATTGATTGTGAGGTTTCCTTTGAACTAATGCACCATCATTCTAACATTAAACCGCTGGGCCAATTAACTAATTGACTTTTAAGGCCCATAATTATGAGAAATTCATTAGATGTTTGAAGCCGTTTATTATCAAGGCCTTATCTTCTTTCTTTCATCGGTTGTAAATTGTCTCTTATAATTCCAGAGGCATACGTACTGTACAACACATGTTCCATCACCAAAAAGCTCTTTCTGCATCTGTACAAGACTCCTGTAATGGCTAAGACCAAAATAACTTTTATAGGCCAAAAAGAGACATCACTACTCATATAGGTACACTTATTTGAGTTTTTATATATTTTTTAAGCTCTGCATACTTAAACCAAAGATTATACATATAAACCTTTTTTAAAAAAAACAAACTTTTGGTTTTGGATTCAATATTTTTTAAGCCTCAGCATCAGTATTTTGTTTACAACATGCTAGGTTTAGGACCTAGAAGCATGAGCACTAAGTTATGCACTAATGCTAGCTTGTTTGGTTAGCAAACTATAACTATAAATTGCATGGAGTCAAAGCAAAGAAATCCATATCTACTAATTAGTGCTAAGTAAAAAAGTGATAAAATACCACAATTTCATTCATCAAAACTGAAGTACAAACTTTCAGATTACCTGTACCACAAAGTAAGCTATACTAGTTGTCAAATAATACTTAGCCTAGCCTAGCAAAATATAGATTGGTTACAGCTGCTTGTAGTGGCACAAATCTCAAACAATCTACCATCCAGACAAGTGGAATATTAAGTTAAAAATAAATAAATAAATAAGTGGAAAGAAAAAAAACACCCTCCAATTAGCATATTTATCCTTCAGTCATTTTTCATTCATTCAATGAATATAAGTCACACACACATATGTATTTATATATACTGGAAAACTGCAAACTTTGGCTGAAGCCTATTGCTGATGCTACAGATAAAAAAAGCTTCTACAGCTAAAGAAACAAATCACTGAGCTACCGCCCTCAGAAAAGGTGCATTACAACCATGTAATGTGAACATTAAAAAAAACAGAACATAAACAGCCAGATGAATCAATACTGTGGCTGGGTCTGTTGGTGTTACATATACATTCTAGAGCTACTTTCTGAGTGTTTATGTGGCCATACCCACATTTCATTTAGACCGGTATGTGTGACGGTATCTATGTGTGTGTTTTATATATGTGCCCATTGTGTGAGCAATGACTTTGCAGGGGGTTTCAGATGTACATTTCCCCTGAGATTAGCTTTTGAGACATAAACATAGAATGGGATATAATAGGCTATGTGTGTGTCCTTGTATCAGGGCGAAACGACACATACATTACCACTCCACCGCATCTGTTTCAACTTCCATTACTCTTTACCGCTATTATATTCCGTAGATTGCTGCCGAAGCACACTTACTATAAACATGATTAAAAGAGAAAAAAGTCCCGGCAATAAACTCTGACACTTAATATCAAACGGCTGACTTTACAATCTTCTCTCCTACAGTCTTGTCTTCTACTTCCTTCTGTCTTCTGAGATACACAGAAATGCAGTGCAAGGAGGCATATTAAAAATTAAGAAACTAAACTCACCTATCTAGGGCACCATTAAAAATATAAAGGCCTCATTTGGAGCCATTTGTTCTTCTATCACTACACACCTCATGATGCCACATAAAGTCACCCCTGATTAAAATTCAAGTTATATTCAGGGATGCGGGCATCTTGTGTACTGCAGAACCCTGCAACCATGTTTTCACCTTTTTTAGAATAAAAATGAAAAAGGAACTTCACAAATGTATCATTTTTCCAAATGTTGAAGTGAGCCATCAGCATTATAACTAGCTTCTGCAAGTTTTTTCTTGTTGGTAATTGCTTAAAACATGTTTCCTTATCGTAATGCACATAGGGGCACTGACAAAATAAAAACACACATGGTGTTTCCCATGTGGTTTAAGTAGACAGCAGCACATTAACAAGATTTTACATTCTGAAATACAATAATGTACCCTGTGTGGTGTGCACTGTGTAAAGTCACAGGATATACACCAAACAGACCCTCCTGATTTGGTTACGCTATAAGCTGCAAAAAAATTCCCATCAGTTGCCATTGATGCCTTCAATCACTAGTTGCTGTTTCAATCGTTACCTATCACTTTTCAATGCATATGTTAATATGTTCTTTGCAGAGCTGACAAGCCTGGTGAAAAGCTGCAAAGCTTTAAAATATATTCTACTCCTGTAGGAAATTATTTCAAATGCCTTGTAGTGATACTAAAGATGAGCTATATTTGAGAAGGACATTCAGGTGTTTTATGGTATGGTATGGTAATTTATGGTATGGGTGGTATAAATAAGGCTACTGTGGTGTCAGAAGACATTCCTACTAGTTGGTAGAAATATCACTTAATCTCTTACATTCTTTACACTAACAGAATCAGAATCAATTAGTGGTGGACAGAAACATAAGTATATTAATAATTTTTTTTAAATCCCAAAAGATTGGTGGCATTGTCTAACAAATCATCAACCTAACAGTACAAATGGCTGTTTCAGTGAGGGTGAACATCTAGTGAGGCACAGTCAGCAGATTAACAGCGAGTGTTGCTTTATCAGTCTGAAGAAAGAAAAAAAACACATGAATCTGGTCTCTAGCTGTTTTTTAAGGAGAAATACTGCTCATAATTAAATCAAAGTCTTTGTCTTCATTTTGATTGTGAATCACTTTGTAAATTCTGAGTTAATTTGGTCAATTTGAATTGAATTTAAATTAAATGTGTTTAATTAGTTTGTGAGAAATTTGAGCAGGAAGGGTCATTAATTAATCCTCTGAGCTCTAATCCTTCAACAGACACTCTTGTCTGCGTGGTTGGTGAAACATCAATTTACAATCCATTGATGATTAAATCTAGGGTTGGGGTTCATTTAATGTTGACTCCTTTTTATAGAATTTAAAGAGAAATGTAAAGAGATTTCACTTAAAATGTAACAAATTCTTGTTTCTGTTTAATATATCTGGCTAAAACCCAATGCTACCCCTAATCTCCAATGACCTTGTGAGTCTTTAGTGTTAAGATGCAACTGCATCACTTTATGCCTAGGGCATAAAATCCTAAACATCTAAAAGCTTTTGCACAAATGCCTGTATAAACTCAGAAAAAATGCAGGTTTGGCCTTTAACATAATCTTGCCCTGGTTGATTGACTGTTGTGCTTCAACTGACAGAGAGTGGTGAATCAAGCACTTCTTTACACATGCGTATAGTCAGCTGGATTGTAGGCTCTGCATTAAATTCCATATTCACAGAGGCAATTTTTTTGTAAGTTGCTACAGTCAATGTTCCACATGACTGATCTGTATGTAACTACCACTAATCCCTCACTGGGCCTGTGGATTACAAGCTTTGCCTTTGCCCTTGTGTGGACTCCAAATGGGGAAACAAGTCAGCCAGCCAGCCAGCCAGCCAGCCGGTAAGCTGGCAAGTCAGCCAGCTTTGGCATTGGACTAAACAGCCAGCAAAGAAAAGCTGGAAGAGAGGGTCGGGGAAGCCCTGAGAAGAAGCTGGAGTTCTCAAGGTGTGTGCATGCCTGTATGTGTTTATGTATGCGTGAGTATGTGTATGTGTGGATGGATGGATAACTGTCTAGCGCAGAGCGAGTCAAAGCGGTGGCATTGGTTTACTTTTAGCGGGGCCCCCCAGTCGTCCAGCTTTGGCTGTCTCAGCACGGTGCCGCAGTCAGCATTGTTGCATATTTAATGTCCTGATGAGAGCTTCCACCTGCTGACACAGGCAAAGTGACAGAACAATACCCGCCCAGCCCCACCTCAAACCCCCCCCCCCCCCCCCACACACACACACACATACACACAGGAGGCCCTGAACACCATCATCAATCCAGCCTTCGCCTCGCCTCATCTCACACGCTCACTCGCCACAACTCCCTCCGCCACGATCCTACTTCAGTCTACGCTGCTCTCTCGTTTCCCTTTTTTTCCTTTACCAGCCCCCACCCCACCCGCATCTCCTCTATCACACACTTACTACTGTGCCCTTCTATCTTTGAATTCTCCCACAGTACAACGACCTTTCCCGCTGCTTCTTAAAAATCACTGCAATAAATCCCTCCAACATAAAAACACACTCACACACTTGTACTTACTCACAAGCACACATACTTTACGTTTCTTTGTGTGTGTGTGTTGGGGGCGCTGGGCGGGGGGTCTTTATGAATATGTTCTCCAGTGATGTGTGGAGCCTCTTCATTTGCACCTGCTAAGATTAGAACTGTCTCGCATATTGAAGCTTAATTAGCTTTGAAACAAACACACGACTGCGTGTATTGTAATGTTAAACAATTCTTCCTGGCACAAAGCTGTTCTTCGCGTTTATTACCCACCCCCTTTTTTTCTCTCCTTGAAAAAAATCACATTGGCAGGAAGTGTAATCCGACTACATATCCCTGTCAGACCAGTCGCTCCCACACAGGCACAGCACCCCGGGGTGTACACCTGACCAGGGCCAAATTACCGCACTGAAACTGGCCCAAATAATACCTAAACAGGGACAGGTAAACCTTATGTAGGCCACATACAGTATTTATATACAAAGTAGGCCAAAATCCATACACTAAAACCTGACATGATTGTTATACCTGCTCCCAAACCACACCCGGATTAGTCATTGTTCCAGCACACATAGACATACTGTGCCTTCCATACATACTTAATCAGAGCTAAAAAATGATTACAGAAAGACCTGCGTGTCCTGCTGGCTCAGCATCCTGAGACAGATATCATACAGGCTCACACTGTGGGTTTGCCTCATCGTAAGTCTTTTTCTTTCACTTTTCCTGTCACTTTTCTCTCTCTTAGCTGTCTTGTAAATGCCATAAGACATAAACTTCCCCGACTGCAAAGAAGTTGACAGAACAATCAGACCAAGTAACTTGAACGAGAGGTGAAAAATTTAGACTTCTGATTTAAAATGTCTACAAGTAGGCCAACAAGTCAAAGCCAGATCCAGACAGTGTGACTGCACGCAGGCGTCTAAGCGCAGTAATCTGTTAGAGAGGCCTGCAGCCAGTCTCTTCTTCTTCCTCTTTCTGACCGTCCTCTCAGGCCCATGCTATCCATTAGCAAGCATTTAATCACTGCACCATTTACTGGAAACCACTGTCTGTCTGTGGTGTGGGTATGTCTACTTGTGTGTCATTTTGTAGCATTAGCAAATTCACGCAATGTATTCTTAAAGTAAGCAAAACGGACTTCTTAAAAACTCATCACCATCACAGGGTGTGGGGAAAAAAATCCACTTTTGTCCAAATGAAAGAATGAAAGACAAATCTGAAAATCTATGACAGCCATGTGGAAAATGTCGACCAGAGTTTAGCTGCATCTACACTTTACTAATGTATGTATCTCATTGAGAAGCTGACTGGACTCAATTGGGCCACATCAGGGCAGAAAAAAAAATTCACATACCTTGCCTGTGATCATGTAGCATGCAGATAGATTATCTACAGCTAGGATGTGGAACTAAAGTAAAATCTTCTTCATCGTGGTGGATTTGCTTTGCAGTTAAGTTTAAAGTTCCTTTCAGGTTGCTGCGCTGCAATTTCTCCCGACCTGGGATACATACTTCTTTACATTCCATAGTTGCTCTTGTTCATATGGGCATATAAAGAAGTATGTCCCCCAAGCAGGCCACTGTCCTTGGTGGCGCATCAGGCCTCACACCTCCTCCTCGCTGCCAGCCCAAAACGCTCGTCAATGGGGAGGGGGAAAAAAAGTGTCGAATCAGGAACTGCGCTGACCACTGAATGCATTTATGACACCCACCAGTAGCACAGGCTTCAGGGTTCACTCCTCCCATCCCAACAGAGAGAGTTCTTTTGATGCTAACATGCCAAACTTTTCTGCCTATTAGAATAAGGACCCAGCTCTTTGTTCTGACCCCGAGATGATTTAAAACTTGAATTAAAGGAGAAATCCATGCAGCTAGTTTACACTTTTTTTCGTTGAAAAGAAAACACCTACAGCTGCCACCAACAAGTCACTATCAACGCTTAAAACACTATGAGAAGACACTTGTAATAAGCCACTATGTCTGCCCACCATGTGACCGCTGAGCTTTGAAATATTGTACATTATGAAGTGATTTTTCTCAAACACACACACACATGCACACACAGCACGCAATTCACCTTGAGTGTCATACTTAGAGGTTCAGCTGCTGTGGGGTGAAGGAGGTGTGGGAGTTAGAGAATGATGGGAAATAAGGGAGATGTTGCACTTACCTACAGGCAGATGTTGGCTAGAAGCCCCCCAGCATGTACACACACACACACACACACACACACACACAGACATAGGCACACAGATACAAACCCCCCCCCCCCCCCCCCCCCCGTCTCTCGCTTCAGCTGGGACGATGCACCAAAGAGAAGAAACAATAAAGCGAAAGCACAGAAGAAAAGGAGAGTAGAAGAAGAAGTGCTTCGCTCTCTCTTCCCTCAGTCTGTGTCCCAGGTGCTGCCTCTGCAGTCTGTGTGTGTGTGTTTCGCCACACACTCACTCTCTCTCTCTAACATCCTCACTCTGATTCTCTCTTTCTCTCTCGCCCTATCCTCTCTTTATAATCTCTCCCTCTTCCTCATACTGAAAACTTTTAGTCCGGTGCACAGCTGCTCGTCCCACCGGTCCTCCACCACTGACAGCAATTCCCCCCCTTTTTTTCCCTCACCTCCCATTCATCTACCCTCTCTCTCACTCTCGTTCTCTCTGTCACACACACACACATAAACATGTAGTCTATAGGCTGCCATGCTATGCAGTCACCCCCTGACTGCCCACTCCCCCTCATATAGCATGTGCTCTCATTCCCTCTCTTTTTTTCTCTCCTGCTCCCATGCGCTCTCTCTCTCAGCCTTCTGCCTCTTTCCCAGTCAAACTATAGCGGTGCTACACTTCCATGCTGAGCAGACGGTGGTGGTGATGATGAGGTTTGAATGGCACATGTAGTGCTGCACATGGTCAAAGTGGGGACAAACCAAGGGGGAGAAGGCCGAGCGAATTAAATTAATCTCTGTATATGTCGTGTGTTAATTTGTAAATGTATATCAGTGTGCATAGACTGTGTGTGTGTATGTGTGTGTGTTCAACTGCCCTTGTTCCTCCAGTGAATCCTATTCACCTGAAGTCCCTTCCCACAAACACAAACACAATCACAATCACAGACACACAAACACATACACCCTACCTGCTGGCACACACTGTCTGCCCTCTCCTATTAGCCTCAGCCCCGAACTCCAACCAACCTACCAGCCAACCAACCAACCAACCAACCAACCACCCGATCTCCCTCTGGTACACACATATAAATACACACATCCCCCATCTCCTTCCCTTCCCCCCTCCCCATCCTCTCAGAGATCAATACCAATTTATAGGCAAATGCACAAAGGCTGAGTCGCGCTTTTAATGAATTGAACCATTGCTAACGTCAGACATCTAATGAAGGCTCTGAGAGAGGCGTTAAGAAAACCTATGGCGGGAGCAGCAGAAAGCGTGTAAGGGTTATTGGGAGAGTGTGTGTGTGTGTGTGTGTTTGTTTGCAGAACTGTAGGTTTTTGGATCTCAGGTTTTACTCTAATTTCCAGTCAAGATCCCCATTAAAGTATTTAACTAATATAAGACAAGTTAGAGGATAAAATGAGCATGTTCTTCATCCACAAAACACTAATGCAAAAAAACCAAAAAACTATTAGTAATAGAAAAGAAAGAAAAACGGGGCATGCACTGCTTCTGCTAATCTGCAATGTCAGGAAGTCTCTCTTTGTCTTTGTTCTGTCAAACTTTCAGCTTGAAGGACAATTTAAGCTAATACAATCTCCATGAAACCGTGCATTAAAGCATACTGTTGACACAGCACAAAATTCTCCCCAATATTCTATTTGCTAACATACAAGGAACAAAAGACACATTCCCCTATATAAGAGTCCTTCCACAGTGAAGTGGAAAATGGATATTTTGTAAAAGCTTCTACGTGCATACATTTTCCACTTGTGTTTGTGCCTAACCACTCACACATTGTATATTGCTTTTCCATGCTACATAATCTGACTCTCATGTCTTGTCCTGCACTTTGAACACACAAATTGCCTGAGTGTATCAACTGCAAATGCAGAAGCTAGTATGTCATCTTCTCTATAGCCGCCCCAGTAGCCCTTTTGTGTGTTCCTACCACTGTGTAACCAGTGCCATGGGGGCTGCACACATCAGCCCTGCCCGCCCAGTAATTAAACTAAAAGTCTCTTCCATAAATCACAGTCGTCTTCTTCTTTTCTCCTCTCTCGTTCCTATCCTATTTTCTCTCCCAGGGATGGAACGAAAGTTTTGTAAATTACCAGCTATGGCTGGTAAATGAGAGGGGCTATGCACACTACAAATCCAGCTCTAGACACAGATACATTAAGAAGAATTAAGCCACCTGTCTAGCCTCTTTGCCATCATAGTCACAATATTCCTGGCGGGAATTCCAATTCTCTGGGGAGAAGTAGCCAGTTCCTGCAGATTGCAAGAGCTGCTCAGCATGTAATGTGCACCCTTGCTCCACTACAATACATAGTTGGGAATGTACCATCAGACAGGACTTATTTAGAACAAGGTGAAGTACTAAAATGTTTTCTCATACATGCAAATGAAATTGAAACAAATAAACCTCTTCATTCTTGTACCCTCTCAACATTTAGAGTCCCTATGGTTAAGCTAACACAGTTTCACACAGGCTCCTTTTCATACCAAGTGGAGGATAGACACATTCCCTTCAGTCAGCTGTGTCTGCTAAAGCACGTAAAGCTATGGAAGTGCTCTCTTACAGGGATGGGCAAAGATACCCGACACTTTGCCACCTCCTGTCAGTGCTCTGGATACTTGACAGACAGCTGACTACTGCTGATCTCCATGGTATCTGCTAACTGGGTAAAATTAGCCTGGACAACGGCAACAGAGAGAGAGAAGGAGAGACACTGGAAGAGAAGTAGGGGGAATGATAGAGAAGGATGGGAGCATATGCAGGACACTTTTAGAACCCTGCTCTTACTTTAAACTTCTCTTGCTCCTTCTCTCTGGAGAGTGACACATGTGTGTGCCCCGTCTATAGATAGAGCTGAGGCCCCGTTTGGACGGCCGTCCCAACACAATGATGCAACTGATAGAACTCACTTTTGCTGCACCATGTTCAACACCATGCATTATGTTCTGCTGCTGCCATATGGAAATATAGTGGCTCACATGCTGCATAAAATGCAGTGGAAAATTTTATAAAAACTGGTGAAAAAAAATGTTACACATGTGAAAAATGACTTCACATGTGTATCATGTACATGTTCACAATCTGAGTAAACAGACAATGGCAATAGCACAATAAATAAAAAATTTAAAGAAGTACTTTAAACTTGATGTACATTGTGTAAATTCATATTCCATAAAGAGAGACTGTGTCATTTCCACCATTTCCAGTTTTCATTCTAAGGAGTTTTCACTGAGTGTGAAATACTTGCTTCATCTGTCCAGAATGTTGAGCCTCAGAGATAACCCTTGACCTTTCAACCCTGTCCAACATGCAGCATGTTGTAACACTTTCCCTGCTACCACCAATCAAAAAAACAGCGGCGCAACAAATAAATAAGAAGACTGTTTCCAGCTCGCTCACCCACATTTGGAATTTTTTTCTTTCAAACCAGCAGGTAAAAAACAAAACTAAAATAGCAAAACTAAATACTGTACTCTGTGAGAAGGTGGACAAAACAATGGTACACATACAGAAACACACAATATATGCAGTGTGTAAGCACTATGAAAACAAAGAAAGCAAAATTTTAAAAACACTTATACTACAAATCTCTAAACACACACTGAGGCACTTCAACACCTACCGTAGTAAAGGTGATCCAGATGGGGATGGTGGCCCATGCGGAATGAAGCAGTCGCTGCAGGCGGAGTCTCGCCTCCCTGGGAGCTGAATCAGCGATGGAGAGTTTAAGGATGCGGAGAGGAAAAGGGGAGGAGGAGGAGGAGGAGAAGGAAAGAAGGAGTGAAAGGAGAGGAGAGGAGAGAAAAGAAGAAGAGGGTCATGGGACTTGTGTCTATCTCTCTCTCTCTCATTGCTGGATGCAAAAGGAGGAGGGGAAAAACAGGCAGACCAAGAATAAAAAAAAAGACATGCATGTAGAATTGAGAGTAAAAATAGTGGCCATAAAAGAAAACCATAGAGGTTTGTGTAAGAGGATTCGATTTTGAAGTGATGACTGGGCAGTGAAATGCGTCAGCCGGCAGCTGCCCGTCCTTGCGCACCACACCAGGCCATGTAAAGTTAGAAGGAAGACAGCTGATCAGACTACCAGAGAAGGAGATGGAGAGAGATAGTGAGTGCTGACAGAGCTGAAGGACAAATCGGGAAGAGGGACAGGGAGAGGGAGGGGTTGGGAAAGCGAAAGAGCGCGAGTAAAGAGAGGCAGTGGGCAAGGAAAAGAGGGAAAATAACGTAAAGAGTAAAATGAAATAGAGAAGAATGAAGGAAGGATTTGGAAGGTAGAAAGGAAAAGGCAGGAAAATGAAAGACAGGAAGGTAGAGTAAAAGGAAATGGGAAAACAAAAATGAATGGAAAAAGAACTGAAAGAAGGAAATGCAGAAATGCAGAGGTATAATGTTTGGAAGAGGAAAAAAACAGAAAAATAAAAAAGAGCAGTTGAAGGGGGAGCTTTTAAAAAGTAAACTTAATTATTTCTTACTCTTTTCTGTCTTTCTTGTCCTTTTGCCCCCATATTCCACTCAGTCACTTTCCAGATATGTCGTCCAGAGGTTGGTAAAGGCAATTCCTCCGCAGAAAAAAAAAAGATGAGGGAATGACTACAAAAAAAGAAACAATAACAAAAAAAAAACAAAATAAAAAAACACTTAGATATCAAATTCTTAAAGTAAAGTAAAAAAGAGTTTTTAATGATAAAAGGTCATCTGATACCGCTTATGAGCAGTGATTTGTACGTTGATTTTTTTTTCAATATGGGTGTCAAAAATAGTCGAAAGAACATTAGAATGAGAACACTGTGAGTGAGGGAAAAGCAGCGTAATCAGAGGAAACCCTCACTGTCCCACGATTTTTATACCAAGGTAAGAACCAGAGACACACACCCCTCTGTCAGCCCACCCGTGTAGGCAAGATCCACAGCCTTATTTAGAGAAGCATGGCAAAAAATAGCCTCCCAAGTGTTGCTTTGAGGTGTCAGGGGTGGGGTGGGAGTGTCTGTGTAGAGAGGGTGGGTGGGAGAATAGGAGTGACAAGAAGGGAAAGACTTGGAGATGAGAAAGGTTGGGTCAGTGGAGGTGGTGATGTAGCCGCTTTTAATCATTCTATCTGCTATTTGACTAGTGTGGCCTGAGCTTGATTTACTCACCAATCTTCTCTTGTTTTCACCGGTGTCATGTGACCGTCCTATAGCTTCCTCTGCTCAGAATGCATCATCTGCTGTACTTACAGATTACCATCCCTCTCCAGTGTTTCATCTGTAAGTGATCATTACATTACCACCAGCATTGGTGGTAATATAATGTTGTAATGGATTTTTTTGGTATTTGCTCCATGTTGTATCTATTTGTTGCTAAAAATCTGCACTCCACTATTTGCATATATGAAGTAAATGCAGTCAAATCTGTAAGTATTTGGACAGTTTCTCAGTTTTTATGAATTTTCTCTCTGTACGATAGAACAATGCATTTTGATCCAAACAGTCAAGACATGATTGAAGTGCAAACTTTCAGCTTTATTTATTCAGCCATAATTGGTGACAGCCTCAACTTTGACTTTATAACACCAACCTTAACTCTTCTGAAGAGGCTCAAAAATGACTTTTAAAAATGTGTTATATTTAGCTTTCCACATGTTATGAAAATGTGGAAAGTTAAAAATTTTCTTTGTTTATCTAACGACTGCCAAAACCTCGGAGAACAATTTTAAAAAGTAGCACAGAGTTGGGGTTAAGGTCGTCACCAATTATGACTTAGGCCTGATTTAGACTTCAGTGGGAAACCTTTGTAGAGCCTATGACGTAACCTAGTGGTCAATGTCATTTTCCACAATTATGCTTGTGTATGGTTACATTTTAATTACCATGTGGTCATGTCCTGCGGTTACAGACAGTGTCAGCCGGAAAAAAAATTCAGTGCCGGGACTTTTTTCCCTCTTGGGTCCCCGCTCTTTGTTCTGGTCCTTATTTTTTTTTTTTTTTTGGAGGCAAACATTTGCTTAGGTTTCCATTCCTTTGTTCTTCATGTCCATTCTGGCAGTTTCCGTAATGTCCCTGTAGTTATATTGATGATTGTTATTCTGTCAATGATAAATTCAAAAACTGCAGTGAAAAAGTAGCCAGAAATGCACAGGAGGAATCAAGGGTGCTGAACAAGGCCAATCACAATATTTGAGTTACATTTCTCGGGAGGTGCACGTCTGGACTGAAAGCTTGCAATAAAGCTTGAAGAGCATCTCAGCAGACAAATTGCAGTATTTGGTAATGTCTATGAGGAGACAAAGGGCTTACATGCAAGTATAAAAACAAATATACTAAATTTATAATTTTTTAAACTGGACAATTACTTTTGAGTCTCTGAAAATAGGGGACTATGTATAAAAATGGCTGTAATTCATAAAGAGTTAATGTCAGTACATGCACTGTATTTATAGGCTTGCCCTTTAAAGTTGACAAGCTTTAATACTGGCCCAATAGAAAAAACCTTCTTAAGCCTGAGGTCCCCTATGTTCATCCCGTTGTCACCACCGCCCTGCTGAATCTCCCTGCTGTATTTTTAGAGCTGCCAAATAAAGATGCACGGGGCCCTCCACTGACAAACCGGAAACCAACTATCACACACACACATCCCCTCCCCGAATTACCAAGCTGTAGTCACAGCACCCAACCCCAGTCCTGCTTGGGACTGCATCACATTTGGCGACACCATGGGGTGGTGCTATATATGTATGGACCCTAAAAAATTAAGAGAGAAGGGACCCACATATAGACAAGCAGGGTTAGAGGTGTTCACTCTGTGAGTCTCTGATCCAAGAAAGAGTCTCACGGGAGACAAATGTATCTGTGAAGGAAGCAGCCAAGAGACATGGCAAGATGGAGAGAGAGAAAGAGAGCGAATGAGGGGGCCTGGGAATTGAGAGGACAGGAGAAAGGGAGGAGAGATGGGGAAAGAAAGGATATTGATTTCCACCTTAAAGAGGCAATCTCCGCTTCTCAGGAGCTCCAGGGAGTAAGCGTGTATCTGTGCCTGTATGTGTGTGTGCGTATGTGTATGATCTGTCCTGGGATCGCAGACTGAAGACACGGGTGCACACAAGCGCGCACACACACACACACACACACACACACACACACACACACACACACACATAAATACACAATTTGGAATGTTAACAATGTTTAGAAAAAATCAGACAAAGCGCAGAGCAAAAGAGAAAATAACACCTTTAAACTAGTCATTTTGTGCCCTGCCTCCTTCAAAGGCATCCCACTGCTCTAATTAGTTTTATTAGCTGCAATCTTTTTCCTCTTTTGAATTTTTATGAGTTTTATGTTGTCTTTTTATTTCACACCTTCTTCTCAACAGTTTTTCTTTTTTTAAACTTTCATCAAAAACATTAAGTAAAGGATTTTTCAGTGACTGCTTACTGAATGCTGAAGATTCAAACTACACTAAGACTACATCAGAGTCACATTTTTACTAATTGTAAACATTTTTACATTTTTACTGCATCCGTTTTAGACGGTAGTGCCAATATCAGTAAACAAGCTTTTTTCCCCTCAGAAATAGATATATAATAAAATATAATAGCACATTTGTACATTCTTTGAACTACAATATGTAAAATGAGTGGCAGCTTTTCATCTTTCAGACATTGTTGGTTTTTACATTAATGACCCTTATATCTTTGGGCAGACACCAGAGACTACAGACTTTAGAGAAAGACCTGTCATGATCCTGGGCCATGTTGGCCCAGCAGTCTTAGTATTCATGCATTTTTGTATTTTGTTCCTTATTTGATTTCCCCTTGTGACTTTTATCCCCTGTATGCCCCTCTATGTATCTGTGAGCCCTCGTCTCCCCTCCTTGTGTTTCATTCGATGTTGGGCGACCGTGGCTCAAAGAGTTGGCAGTTCGTCTTGTAACTGGAAGGTTGCCGGTTCGAGCCCGGCCCGGACAGTCTCGGTTGTTGTGTCCTTGGGCAAGACACTTCACCTACCGCCTACTGGTGTTGGCCAGAGGGGCCGATGGCGTGATATGGCAGCCTCGCTTCTGTCAGTCTGCACCCGGGCAGCTGTGGCTACAACCGTAGCTTGCCTCCACCAGTGTGTGAATGCGAGAGTGAATGAATAGTGGCATTGTAAAGTGCTTTGGGTGCCTTGAAAAGCGCTATATAAATCCAATCCATTATTCCATGTTTCCCCAGCCCACTATGCCCGTGCTCTCTCTCTCTCTCCTCTTGTCTGCACCTCTGTGTACTTCCTGTTTTACTTTGACAGTCTCCCGTCAGTGTGGTTTACTCCTGCCATGTCTCGTTATGTTTATCTGTGTCAGCTGTGTTCCCCGTGTGCTTCCACTTCCCTCGTTAACCCTCTGTGTATTTATGTGCATGTCTCCCTCAGTTCGGTGTTGCGTCTTCAATGTCTCCTCCCCGAACTTGTGTGTCTTTCTGTGTTCCCTCGGTCTTCTGTTAGTATTCCCAGTTTAGTTCTGTTTCATTGTAAGGCCTGCAATAAAGCAGTGATTTTGAGTTCAGTTCCTGTCTCCGTGAGTTTTGCGTTTGGGTCCTCATCTGCCTCCACACAGCCAGTTCATGACAAGACCAACATTACACACAACTCACAACTAATATGTTATGGCGTTATTTTTGTGCCACTATTCTGAGCGCACGTAAAAAAAATTGCAGGTGCAAGTGTTGCATTTTGGGGAGAAATTTATTTTGAGTGAAGAAAAGGTAAATTTGAGTGAACAAAATTCATTGCTGGGTGCAAAAAATGTATTTCAGTGTTTGCTATTATCCATACACACACACACAATAGCAGCCCCTCTCGCTCAGTTTTTGCATTTGCGCTCGCTCGCAATGTGTTGCTTGCACTCTCAACATTTCTGCCCATGCGCATTCAACTCTTTCTCTACACTGTTATATTTGTGCCACAAAACCAGCCAATCACAGACTTGGATGCAAAAAAATCTGATTGGCTGTTTTGGTCTCCAATCAGCTCAAAATGACGAAATGCAATATCCCAGAATCCATTTCGTCCAAAACTCAAACGAGGCAGTGGCGGAGGAACACAGAGTGGCAGAGTTTGAAATATTACTCTTTCTGGGTCACAAAATAAACTTTCAAGATATTTTCATGCTAGAATGGTGCTGTGTAAACTTCAAATATCTGCTCGATTTATCAAGACATTACATATTTGCAAAAGTGCTCTAACGTTTTCGGAGATGCCTGTTACCCACCAGCTGACCGCATAGCTGGACTGGCCATTGGGCATAGCTGGACTGGCCACTGCCCGGTATCGCTCAAAATAAATTTCTCCTCAAAATGCAACACTTGCACCTGCAAATTATTTTTACGTGCGCTCAGAACAGTGGCACAAAAATAACGCCATAATATGTGAGACCCGTTAGTATAGAAGGTTGTAATTTATGAAACATTTACAGCCCTATTAAACTCTCAGGACATCTTGCCATCTGCAAGAAGAGAGAGTGCCTCTCTTATCTCTGGATTAGAAAAGTATCCATTTTTGAAAATATTACCACTTTTTAAACGTCACGTCTTTGACTATTTAACTTTGGTAATTTAACCCCAGCTCATGTGCCTCAAGGTCATCTCCTTGGGCAGTGCTGCACCACTTTCAGCACAGCTATTTTTATATTGCCCTGCTGTATTTACCCTCACACATGTGTGACACACACTGAAGCTTTTTCTGTGTGTTAAAATTGACTTCTTAGTCTTTAAGTTTACTCTGGGAAAGAGGATGAAGTGACAGGGAGTAAAATTCAAGTGGGTTGTTATGCACAGATTATGTTGATGAGCCCAAAAAAACTTCCCAGTGTGCTGTGCTGTGCAGGCACACTTGGACCTCAACACAACACTTATGATCATCTCAGGGACACAGCTCCAGCTGTGAGCACAGAAGCCCATCCACCTGCTGTTCGCACACACACAGCCAATCAGAAGAAAGCCAACTCAAAGGGAGGGTGGCCTGAAATGTAAATAAATAAACTGCTGTTTTCAAACCTCAGATAAAGGCAAACATAAAAGGGATACATTTATTATTTTGAAGTGTGATTATGCAAAGCTGCTCTAATAGTCTAATAGTCCAAGAATTAAAATAGAACTTGTGTAAGTACAGCTAATACAGCTGGTGGCCTTCTGAGGCTTTCCTGTGATAACTATGTCAAAAAACAAATACACGTATTCACAAATCTACAGGGTGGGCCATTTATATGGATACACCATAATAACATAGGAATGGTTGGTGATATTAAAGTCCTGTTTGTGGCACATTAGTATATGTGAGGGGGCAAACTCCTCAAGATGGGTGGTGACCATGGTGGCCATTTAGAAGTCGGCCATCTTGGATACAACATTTGTTTTTTTCAATGGGAAGAGGGCCATGTGACACATCAAACTTATTGGTAATGTCACAAGAAAAACAGTGGTGTGCTTGGTTTCAACGTAACTTTATTCTTTCATGAGTTATTTACAAGTTTCTCTTTGTTCACAGCCATTGACATGTTGAAGAGGTTAACACGTGAGGAGCGGATCGAAATTGTGTTGATATCTGGTGAACGCAGTAACCGGGTCATTGCAAGAGATTTCAATGCAAGACACTCTACGAGACCACCCATCTCCGATGCTACAGTTAGCAAACTGCTTGCTTTCGTGGAACTGGTTCAGTGTTGGATTTGCCAAAATGTGGAAGCAAGAAAACTGTCACTAATGAAGAAACATCAGTGGCTGTCCTAGCTTCATTCAGCAAGAGCCCACAGCGTAGCACTCGCCGCATGTCACTGGAGAGTGGCATTAGTCGATATTAGCTACTCACAAATGGCACCCTTACAAACTCCAGCTACTGCAGCATCTCAACGAGGATGACCCAGATCGGCGCCCAGAATTTGCAGAATGGGCAAAACAAAAATTGGAACAGGACCCTCAGTTCACGCAGAAGATTTTGTTCAGTGATGAGGCAAACTTCTATGTGAATGGTGAAGTTAACAAACAAAACCACCGCTATTGGTCTGACACTAACCCACATTGGATGGATCCCTCCAAGACTGTTGGAACAACAAAAGTGATGGTTTGGTGTGGTATATGGGGTACAACGATAGTGGGTCCATTCTTCATCAATGGAAACCTCAAGGCTGCTGGATCTTTGAAATTGCTACATGATGATGTGTTTCCCTCTTTATGCACTGAAGCTGGTACGTTCCCTGAGTTTTTCCAGCAAGATGGTGCACCACCACATTATGGGTGCCAGGTCCGAGCATTTCTAGATGAACAGTTTCCTGGAAAGTGGATTGGTCGTCGTGGGCCAGTTGAATGGCCCCCATGGTCTCCCGATCTGACCCCCTTAGACTTTTATCTTTGGGGTCATCTGAAGGCAATTGGCTATGGTGTGAAGATACGAGATGTGCAGCACCTGAAACTACGGATACTGGATGCATGTGCTGGCATTTCTCCTGCGGTGTTGTTATAAGTGTCTGAAGAGTGGGAAAGAGGGTTGCATTGACAATCCAACACAATGGGCAGCACATTGAACACATTTTATTTATTTATTTATTTTTTTAATGATCTATTTAAATTTATTTTTTTCACAAATCATGGTCACAATACATAATGGAAACGTTGCCATTATACACAAAAAAAGAAACAAAACAAAAAAAAAAAAAAAAAAGAAAAAAAAGAAAAGAAACCCCCCCCTCCCTCCCCACCCGAGGCTCATGTAAAGAGAAACAAAACAAAACAAACAAAAAATGTATGTCACACATCTGGAAAATACGTTTTTATATAGTCAATAAATGGGTTCCAAGTCGCAGAGAATTTTTGTTGTGATGGGAGAACTCTGTATCTAAGTTTTTCCAGTGGTAAAAAGAAAAGCACCTCCTTTAACCATTGTATGTATGAAGGAGCCTTATCAGACTTCCAGTGGAATAGAATAAGTCTACGGGCAAGCAATGTAGCAAATGCTATGGCATTTTCCTGAGATTTACTCGTTTTGTATTGAGATGGCATAACTCCAAAAATGCCAATGCGGAAATCAAGCACTAAGTTCTGCGCACTGATATGAGATAATGCTTTAAATATATTTCCCCAGTAATTATCCAGGTTCGGACAAGACCACATCATGTGACCCTCATTTGCTGGATTATGTCCACACCTGGGACAGGCAGGATCGACTTCTGGGAAAAATTTTGAAAGCCTCTCTTTTGTATAATGAAGACGATGAAGAATTTTAAACTGAATTAAACCATGGCGAATGCAAAAGGAGGAAGTATGTATACGATTTAAACAAGATCTCCACTCATCATCAGATAGATCCACCCCAATGTCTTTTTCCCAATTATTTTTAGTTTTTTCCCAAGTAATACGCCTTAAGCTCTGTATCAGTTTGTATATGACGGAGATTCTCCTTTTGCCAAAAGGATCTATTTCCAAAATGGTATCCACTTGATTTTTAGGAGGTAGGTACGGGAAAGAAGGAAACAATGTTTTTGCAAAACTTCGTATTTGCAAGTATCTAAACATATGTGAGGTTGGTATATTGTAATCTCTCATCAGAGCGTCAAAGGTGTTAAAAGTTTCTCCTGAAAATAAATTGTAAAAAAACTTCAAACCATTATTATGCCAAATTTGGAATGCTTTATCTGAAATGGATGGCAGAAAAAAAGGGTTATAAGCAACAGGGATTGAATTGAAGCCATATTTTAATAGATGTTCCTACAACTGGATTTGTTATTTTCTGTTTTTGATTTAGAGCTAGGGATGAGGTTAGGAGGGGAAGTGGATTAGACATCAGTTCCATTTTTACCCAAGCCTCACCCTCGTTGTTCTCATAAACATATTTCCAGTACAATAATTTGGAGATATTAGCCGCCCAGTAGTAAAAGATAAAATTTGGCAACCCTAGCCCACCAGCCTCTTTTGGTACTTCCAAATATGTTTTTTCTATTCTGGGATTTGAATTTTTCCAAATAAATGTTGCTATTAATCTGTCTAAATCTTTGAAACTTGATTTGGTTATAAAAACAGGAACCATTTGGAAAACATAGAGAAATTTTGGTAAGACTGCCATTTTAACTATATTTATTCTGCCTGCCAATGAGATTGGAAGTGTTGCCCATTTTTTAAAATCTTGCAATGTTTGTTCTAACAAAGTGTCAAAATTATAAATCCGCAACTCGTTCATTGTGCGGGTTATATTTATTCCCAAATATTTAAACGTTTCTTTTTCTAATTTAAAAGGGAAGGCAGAGAAATCTTGCTCTATGTTATTAATAGGGAACAGTAGGCTTTTTGAATAGTTCAATTTGTATCCAGATATGCATCCGAAGTGGTCTAATATTTTAAACAATTTAGGGATTGATGCCGTTGGATTAGATATATAAAACAATAAATCATCTGCATACAATGATACTTTGTGCACTGTCCCGTCCCTAAAGATTCCGGCAACCTGACTGTCCTCCCTAAGAGCGATAGCTAAGGGTTCGATTACTAAGTTGAAGAGATAGGGGGATAAGCTACAGCCTTGCCTGCAGCCTCTGCCAAGCTGAAAAATGTCAGAGGTTACATTATTTGTCCTCACTGCTGCAACTGGAGAGGAATACAGTATTTTAATCCATTTTCGAAACAATGGGCCAAATTCAAATTTATTTAGGACCGCATGAAGATATGGCCATTCTATACGGTCGAAGGCCTTTTCTGCATCAAGAGAAATTATTATTTCTGATTTTTCTTTTGGTTCTGATGCATATAAAATATTAAATAGGCGACGCATATTATAAAATGACTGTCGCCCTGGTATAAAGCCGGTTTGATCAGGGTTAATAATTTTTGGCAGTATAAGATCAATTCTATTAGCTAAGATTTTTGTGAGAATTTTGTAATCGCAATTTAAAAGGCTCACCGGTCTATAGGAGCTGCATTGTGAGGGATCCTTACCCTTTTTGTACAACACAGAAATTATGGCTTGTTTCATAGTATCTGGTAATTTCTCTTGAAAGAATATTTCCTGGTATACATCTTTGAGTATTGGTGCTAGTTTGTCTATAAACATTTTATATAATTCAATAGGGAAACCATCAGGTCCCGGTGCCTTGTTACTTTGCATTGATTTAATTACTTCGACAATTTCACTAATGGTTATCTCTCTATCAATTTCTGTTCTGTCATTTACAGATATTTGTGGAATTGGTAATCTATCAAGCATTTCAGCAACCTTTTTTTCATCAACCGGATCTGAAGTATAAAGATTGGAATAGAACATTTTAAACTGGTCATTAATGGTTTTCGGATCGGACGTCTTTTCTCCAGAGGTTTTACAGATTTCAGAAATCGTGTTAGCTGATATGGATTGCTTAATTTGATGTGCCAAAAGTTTTCCGGCTCTTTCCCCATGTTCATAGAACTTTTGCCTTGATTTAAAAAATAAACGTTCTGTTTGCTGAATGGACAGAATTTTGTATTCTGAATTTAGTAATAATTTTCTCTTATAGAGGTCTGGTGTTGGATTTTCTGCATATAAGCCATCAATCTCTTTTATACTGTTGGCTAGGTTGTTCATTTGTTGTAAGTTTTTCTTTTTTTGAAATGAAACATATGAAATTATCTGGCCTCTAAGATAGGCCTTTAATGCCTCCCATACAACGGTCATTTTCATCCCTTGGGTTTGATTTGTCTCTAAGAAAAACTGTATTTGCTCAGAGACCATTTTTTTAAATGAGTCTTTAGTTAGGAGTAAAGGATCAAGTCGCCAGGCCATTTTTTGACTTGAGCGTTCATAAAAATTTACATCTAATTGTACTGGACTATGGTCTGAAATAACAATAGAATTGTATTGACAATCTAAAACCTTGGGAAGAATTCTATTATCTACAACAAAAAAATCTATCCGTGAGTATGACCGGTGCACTGGTGAAAAAAAAGAGAATTGTTTAGATGTTGGATTTTTGTTCCTCCAGGGGTCAAAAAAAGCATAAGATTGCATAAAAGATTTTAGAACATTACCCGCTTTTGAAATTTTGCTATCAGGTTTAGGATTAGATCTGTCAAGTTGAGGATTAAGCACGCAGTTAAAGTCACCACCCAGAATCAAATGGGACTCTGTTAAATCTGGCAGGTGCTTTAAAAAGGTACAATAAAAATCTGGGTCGTCCCAGTTTGGTCCATATACATTTGCAAGAATTACTTGTTTCCCATACAACCTACCCTGTATAATAATATATCTCCCTCTGGTATCCGCCACAGTTGATAGTGGAATAAATGGAATCCCCTTCCTAATTAGAATAGCCACAACCCGTGATCTATCCTCAAATTTTGAGCTAAATATTTGGCTTATCCATGTTTTTTTTAGTTTAATTTGTTCACTTGATCGGAGGTGTGTTTCCTGCAGATATACAACGTCGGATCTCAATGATTTTAAATGAGTAAAAACCCTTGTGCGTTTAACCGGATTATTTATACCTTTAACATTCCAGCTTATAAAACGAAGAGGCAGATTACTTTGCGAGCTTGCCATTCAGGTACCAAAATGCAGGTGCTGAAAAAATATGTCCCAACCTCTGGAACCCGAAGAAAGAGAAAAAAAAAAAAAAAAAAAAAAAAAGGGAAAAATAAATAAATAAAACGAGCCTCAAAACCCCATGCTGATCTACTATTATCCCTGAGATCGCAACCCTCCAAGCTAGGATAGCACAGTGACTAAACATACTGTTAACCCTCAAACAGCCCCTCAACTGGGCAAATATATAACATTTAATAACTAAACAAAACTCCAAAACTTATATTTTCCACTTTCCCCGTGTTTATTCTAATCAAATGCCCCAGAATAACAGCAATATCTCGAACATATCGAAAAATCGGAACAAAGGAGGAAGGCAGAGTATTCATAATAAATTAAATCAAAATCATTATACCTTCCGGCCTTTTTTGAGTATGGCCCAATTAATTACTTGACTTCTCCCCAACACCAACGTAAAATTATGTCCCTTGAGTTCAAACAATCGCACATATGAAGTCCAACTTATCTCTTCTCACTCGGCTGTACCTCTCACGGCCGTAGTAAGTCTTTTTTGATAAAGTCTATTGCAGCTGCTGGGTCGGTGAAACGATTGTCCTGTCCCGTAGGTGAAGTGATGCGGAGAACAGCTGGAAACAAAAGTCCAAACTTAACGCCAGTGCAGCCTCGGAGCAAACGTTTAGCCTCCATAAAAGCAGCTCGTTTCTTTGCCACCATTGCTGTAAAATCAGGAAAAATACTTATCTTCATGTCCTGTAGCAGCAACGGCTGTGACTTGGCGGCCCTTCGGAACACCTCTTCCTTCTCTTGGTAATAGTGAAACTTCACCACGATTGCCCTGGGGGAGTTTCCCTGTTGACCCAAGCCTCGATGAGCGCGGTCCAACATCGGAGTAAAATCGAGGCCCAGTATGTCTTTCAGCATTGTAGCAATAACTGCCGTGGGTTTCCCGGTGTTTTCAAAGCCCTCCTTCACCCCTACAATGCGTGCATTGCACCGGCGTTGTCGGCCCTCGATGTCGTCCAATTTGCTGGTCAACTTAGCAACGTCCGATTTCAGCTTGCTAACCTCGTTTTCCAACTCCACTGTCCGGTCTGAATAAGTATTCAAACCAAACTCAACACTTTCCAAACGAGCCTCTTGCTTCTCCAAATCTTCTTTGATTGTGTCTGTTTTATCATTTAAATCTTTCGTGCTTGAATCGATACGGTCCAATATCCTCTTTTCAGAGCTAGCAATCGCTCTCATAATCTCACTCATGTCAGGGGGTGGTGCCTCCGATCTGTCCTCAGCATGGTCCGAGGCTTTTGCGGCCTGCTCTTTCCCCGATCTAGTTTTGCTCATAATTCGTACAACGTAGCTTTGAAGATGTAAAAAGTGCCTCAGAGCAGCACACGGGCGTATTGTCGTACTATTATTAAAAGTTCGTTAGTTTTGGAGCGGTGGAATTATGAAAAAAGTTAGTCCATTGAGGAGCCCTGTACAACACGTCTTCACATGGCTATCACCTGCCTCCACTGAACACATTTTATAAGTGGTCAGAAACTTGTAAATAACTCACGAAAGAATAAAGTTACACTGAAACCAAGCACACCATTGTTTTTCTTGTGACATTACCAATAAGTTTGATGTGTCACATGGCCCTTTTCCTATTGAAAAAACAAAAGTTGTATCCAAGATGGCCGACTTCTAAATGGCTACCATGGTCACCACCCATCTTGAGGAGTTTGCCCCCTCACATATACTAATGTGCCACAAACAGGACTTTAATATCACCAACCATTCCCATGTTATTACGGTGTATCCATATAAATGGCCCACCCTGTATATTCAGTTTTGTATTTGAAAAAACAATCAAATCTTGTAGCTTTAATTTCTCTTTTTAAAGAATGATGTATCTGAGCAAAAACCGATGACTATATTATAAAATCTCTTCATATGTAGGGGTTTTTCTTGTAGCAGTGCTTCTTTCCTGTAAAGTATTTGTCTTTGTGATTGGGTCAGCATGTGTTGAATTAGATTACACTGTTAATTTCTGAATGCACAGTCATGCGTGCTCACTGAGTGAAGAGTTTGCCTGTTGTGTGTGCTTTTAATTTATGTTTAAATGTGTGTGTATTCAAGCATGTCTTTCTATGCCGGCCACTTACCAGCCATACCTGCAGTGCTGCATGTGTGCGTGTGCTGATCTGCGTCTTTGTGAGTCCCAGACTGTCAACGGGCACTTTAGAGTCTGTACACTCATCTGATTTGGCTTGGTGAGCCAGCAGAATAATAAGTTTGTGTTGTAGGACAAAAAAAACAATAAGCTCCTTCAAACTCCGTCTGTCTGTGATGGGGCTGTCCCATCAGAGACAAACTGCAACCACCAAGACAAAACACCTAAATATTTCCTTGATTTTTTTTTTTTTGGGTGGGGGGTATCCTTATTTCCTCTCCCTCCTCCTCTCTGTATGATACTGTTAAAGTTCCCAGGGGACTATTACTTTAGCTGGCATGTGGAATGGCCAAGGAGATGAATGCTTTTTCTGCATTACCTGATGGCGGGGGAGAAGCAATGGATACAGTGCACAGATCCTGCAGACACTTTTTAATCTGGGAGAGAGAACTCTCTGATCCAAGCTAGTGACAGAACTGAAAAAAGGGAAATGTGAAAAGAGACAGCCAGAAGGCGAAAAAAGAAAAAGAAAGAAAGAAGGAGGGATAACGGAGTACGATGTGTGATTGTATTTTTAATTAGTACAACTAGAGAGGAAAGTTAAATTCCTGACTTTGGATAATACTTCACCACGGGGAAGGTTTTCAATCTAATGAAAAGACTTTGACTTTCAATTTGGCTCTAACGCTAATTGTGGTGGATTGAATGGAGCCATTTGTCCCAAGCAGGGGGACTAAACCATAGGTAGGGGGCCACTGCCCATAAACAACAATTAGCTCACAGTCCACAGTGTCCACACTGAGGAGCCAGAGCCAGAGGAAGCAGATGCTCTCAGAGGTCAATGAGCAATTCAATCGGTAAAGTTGCAAAATGCAAATAAAATACAACATAGATTAATGGATCCAGCCCATATTGTCTTTTGCTGCCACAGTAGAACAGCCAGTGACCTTGTGCATTTTAAAGTTCAAAATAAATTAAAATCATTTATTGAAGTAAAAAAAATATCCCTTCAAAGGAGCTGTCCCTTTAGCTTTCAAGCCAATGACTGTTTAGGCCACTAACTAATTAATACTCAATGCTACGAGGTGCAGCATCAGCAAATGGGCTCCTATTGTAACTGGAGTGTCCACTCAAAGACACTCCTTCAACTATCTGTTCATAATATCAGACTTTTTTCATGCTGGGCCTTCAAAATTTATTGGTGAAGTTACATTTTGGTAAAACCAAGTTAACAGAGAACAATGGCTGCCAAAAGACAATTTTAGCTATTACTCTCTACAAACAACTACCTTAATATACCTTCAGGGATATTGCTGCACTTATGCTACACTCTTATTTCTGCCTTTGTGGTTTGTGTCCCTTTGGAGACCAGTCAGATAACTTTTTTTTTTTTATCTTAACCCTCTCTGTGAGGTGTTGTTCTTTGTTGGTGATGACCTTAACACTATGGCATTTGAGGTTTTTTTTTTTTTAATGATCTTTAAAAAATGCTAACTCTTTTAACCTTAGGGACAAAAAAACCTGCAACCTGCTGTAAAAGTATGACTATATACTATTTGCTTTCTAAAATATTATCTTTTAAAACTACTTCAGCCTGAAATATACATATAAAAAATAATTACAATTCATTTTATTTTAACCCTTTAAAGTTCAGTTTGTTTACATAGCTTATTTTTATTAGAAGCTGAGATGGGTTAGTGATTGCAGCCACACTGATTTTTGTGCATTATTTTTCTCTACAGTGTCAGATTCTTTTTTTTTTCATACTAATGAAAAACATGCCACCTTCCCACAAATGGCTTTTTTTTTGCCTTTAAATGACATAGTCTTTTGAAAGTACTTCAGATGAGCATCCCGACATAAGTCTGCAGTTCCTCTGTATCCACATAAACCACTGAATGTTTCTCATGCTGATTTATCATGGCCACAACTTGCTTCTGGATGTCATCCATCAGCAGCAGTGCATAGCTGGTGACATGGTGTGTAGGTCCCAGGATCAAACCTCTGACTGATGGGACATAGCATTGCAGTTATTGTGGAAGACCAAAGTATGGAAATGACAGGGCCGTGCAGAGATGTTTGAAGGGACGGGTGCTCAAAGTTAAAAAGGAGCACATAACCAGGCTAAATAACAACAACCCACCTTCATCAAGAATCTAATATGGAATCATACTATATCACTATAGTCATAAGCAGTGTTGGGACTAACGCGTTATTAAGTAACGCGTTACAGTAACTACGTTATTATTGTGGTAACGAGCACGGTAACTACTTATTATGCCAAAATCAGGAACACGTTAGTCGTTACTGGGATTTAGATAGGGTCGTTACTCGTTACTTCGTGTGGTGGCTATCGCGGAGCTTCCACAGATTCTGTAACATTAGCAAGTGGTGGAGGCCAACAGGTGGATGAGGGAAAGGGGACGCAGAAGGAAAAGAGACCCAAGGCAGCTGCAGGTCCGAGTGTCAGGGGAACTGAACTTCAGGTAAGAAGTTATGACCTGCAGTCTACCTGGGTCAGATATAAACCAAGTTTAGGTGGAGTTTATTTTTGTTATTCAGACTTTTTCCGTACTGCGTACTAGCTAGCATGACGGAGTTTCTATACAGCTGGGTGGGTGCTATGAAGTTAATGATGTTGAACTTTATTTTGTTCATAAGTTATTAGAGTTGCCAGTTGTCTGGTATTCAGAGAAAATATTACGTGTTTCTTATTGAGGTGAAAAGGAACAGTTTGTCCCGTAATTCAGCTACAATGAAAAAGGCACAAAGCTGGAGTTATTCTGTGTCTTTGCTGCACAGCTGCCTCTTCTTCTTTCATTCTCCCCCCTCCCTCTCCCGTTTCTACTTCAATCGTGAAAACTGATAAATGATCAGCTGATCGGCTCTCTTGTTTGTTTATCGCCCACTTTGCGCCAGAAAGAGGGAACCAGCCGATGTCGCGTTAAACAACAGCAGCACGTTTAAGCTTGATCAGCTGTTAGAATTTATTTTATATTAATTTCTACTATCAGCTGATGTTTGCTGGAGCCACAGCTGCAAAAAAGCTGCTGGTCATGATATCGGTTTGGTTATCTGGTGAGAGGGAAACATGAAGATGAAACCAGGAGATGTCCTTACTGAATCATCAGAGCTGAACAGGTGATGGAGAAACAGGTTTACCTTTTAGGTGACATGAATGAGTTGAAGGGAAGTTATGAACTGTTTCTGAGAGACAGATAACCCCAGGATCCTTTTTTAGGTAGCTGACAGCTGGTAACTGTGCAGGTGCGGATCTAGCAAAGTTTTGCCAGGGGGGCAGGTAGGGCATTAACAGGAAGAGGTGGGCACAAAGAAATACTTTTCTTTCTTATTCTTATTTAAAATGTCTAGCTTTTAAAAAATAATTATCTGAATCTTACAACAAACGATTGATTGATTGATACATATATACCATCAAAACAGTGTACATCACTGTCACAACAGCGCTTGCAATGCCAAAACCAAATCTACGCCCTTGGACTGTAGTGTACGCTGTACACCCTACTTACTGATTTTTGTTGCATCATTCTGCGCCTCCCAATTCATTTGTGTGTTTCTCCTACAGCTCAGCAACGTGCAGGTGGCAAAAAATGTACATGCTCTTTACGAGCTCGTTCTCAGCTCGTAACCAGCGCACTCTCCCATATGGAAAAGATATATATAAATCTTATAAAGTTTGTATCTGTCTTCTGTGAAACGTGTATGAAAAGCATACAAGAGTGAAAACAGATATAAGATCCCTTGAAAAATTATATAAATGAAACTTGTATGTTTTGGATACTTCCTAAAACAATATATGAAAGTAATGAGAAAGTGGCCACTTTTATGAGAAAATCATATAAGCCGCAAGACAGCTGTGGCTACAATGTAGCTTGCCATCGTCAGTGTGTGAATGTGTGTGCAAATGGGTGAATGACTGAATGTAGTGTGAAGCGCTTTGGGGTCCTTAGGGACTAGAAAAGCGCTATACAAATGCAGGCCATTTACCATTTACCATTTTTTTGTACTTTCTCCAAATCTGTTTATTGCTGGTGACTTCAATATTCATATGGACAATGATAAAATCCCTCTTTCCAAAGATTTTACCTCCTGCCTGGAAAGTTTTGGGCTTCTACAGTACATAAAATTTCCTACCCACTCTAAAGGTCATATCCTGGATTTGGTCTGTTGTTCTGGCATTACCCCCACCCATTGTAAAGCCACATTGTTTCCCCAGTCTGATCATATGTTTATTTCTTTTGATGCAAACATAACCGCTTCCAAAACCTGTATCTCTCGTAATATCACTTTTAGGAAAATTAGTAATATCAACCCAGCTGTTTTTTCATCTGCCGTCCATGACCTTCCATCTATCCACTGCTCCTCAACTCCTCATGAACTCGTTTGTCATTATAATGTCAACCTTCATAACTTTCTTAACATATTTGCTCCCCTTAAACATCGAACTGTCTCATTTTCCCGTTCAGCTCCATGGCTTACCTCTGACCTGCGTCACCTTGAAGCTAAAGGACGGCAACTCGAACGTCTATTCAAGAAAACCGGACTTACTGTACATAAAGAAATGCACAATGATCATGTTTTGTTCTATAAGGACTGCATTGCCTCAGCCAAATCTGCTTACTACTCTGGTTTAATTAGTTCTAATGAAGGTAACTCCAGGTCCCTCTATTCATTGTTCAGTAAAATTACAAAACCTCCAGACACATTCCCCTCCCACATGTATTCTGTTGATTTTTGCAACTCTCTTATCTCTTTTTTCACTTGTAAAATCTCAGACATTCACCGTCAACTTAACTCTTTAGGAGCTCCTGACTCTGAAGTAGACTTCCTGGTTCCCCCACTGTCTTCCTGTCAGTTATTTTCAAGCTTTACTCTTCCCTCCATAACTGATGTATCTAATCTCATTAAAAAATCTAAGTCATCCACCTGTCAACTTGACCCTCTCCCTACTGTGTTAGTTAAAGCCTGTCTTCCCTCTTTAGCACCTCTCATAACCAATATTATTATCCTCCTTGAACACTGGAATTGTTCCTGAAGCACTGAAAACGGCTTCTGTTATCCCAATTCTCAAAAGGCCTGGTGCAGACCCCAATAACTTTGATAATCTTCGCCCTATATCAAATCTCCCCTTTATTTCAAAAATTCTTGAAAAAGTTGTCACCGCCCAGCTTCATTTACATCTCAATGACGATAATCTCTATGAACAATTTCAATCTGTTTTCCGCCCCAATCATAGCACAGAAACTGCTTTGTTAAGAATTACCAATGACCTTTTGATGGCAGCTGATTCTGGTCTCCTATCCATTCTCATCCTTCTTGATCTTAGTGCGGCGTTTGATACCATTTCTCACAATATTCTTTTATCCAACTTAAATCCCATTCTTCAACTCTCTATCCTGTTTCTGCTGGTGTGCCTCAGGGTTCAGTATTGGGGCCTCTTCTATTCATTATTTATATGCTTCCTCTTGGGTATATATTCCGAAAATATAATATAAATTTTCACTGTTATGCCGATGACACCCAGCTCTACCTTTCTTCTAAACCCAATTCATCCCTCCCACCTACCTCCCTCTCAGACTGTCTTATTGAGATTAGATCCTGGTTCTCCTCCAATTTTCTCAAACTTAACAGTAATAAAACTGAAGTTTTACTTGTTGGTACACCATCTATCTTAACCAAATCCCACAGTTTTTCCATTAACATTGAAAATTCTCCCACCCTTCCCTCCCCTCAGGTTAAGAGTTTGGGTGTCATACTTGATAATACTCTTTCATCTCAGTCTCACATTAATTACATAACCCAGTCTGCTTACTTCCATTTACGTAATATTAACTGACTCCGCCCCTTCCTTACTCCCCATGCTGCTGCCATCCTTATCCATAGTCTTATTACATCCCGTATTGATTACTGTAATTCCCTCCTATTTGGTCTCCCTAAAAGGTCCCTTCATAAACTCCAACTTCTTCAAAATTCTGCAGCTCGGATCATAACCCGTACTCCGTTAAGTGCTCATATTAACCCAGTTCTTCAGCAGCTTCACTGGTTGCCCATAGAAGCCAGGATAAATTTTAAAATCTTACTTCTTACATACAAATGTATCCATAAATCTGCTCCTTCATATTTGTGTGACCTGCTCCATATCACCACTGTTTTCTGCCCTCTCAGATCATCATCTGCTATTCATCTTACTGTTCCGTCCTCACACCTTATTACTATGGGGAACAGAGCTTTCAGTCGCTCTGCTCCCCAGCTCTGGAACTCTCTTCCTCCTGCACTAAGAAATATTGACTCCCTCTCCGTATTTAAGACACAGCTCAAAACACATCTGTTTAAACTGGCTTATTCGCCTTAATGCTGATTTTATCTGTTGTCACGCTCTGTTTTGTAATTTTAACTTATTTTATGTATTTTATGACTACTGTTGCTTTTATTAATTGTGTTTTTGTAAGGTGACCTTGGGTTTCTGAAAGGCGCCCTCAAATTAAATGTATTATTATTATTATTATTATTATTATTATTATTATTATTATTATATGTATGTGTTATGTGAGAGTGTGAGTAATGTGGATGTCTAGGTTGCAGAATAAAATTGAGGCCTCCCCTGCACCCTGGTGACATACCTGCACCCCAAGCCCTGCATGTGTGGGTGTGGTAGAGTGGGAATAGGGAGGCAGCTGAGGATGGGGAGGGAAGAAAGGGAGGGGCAAGCGGCCCCGCCCAGCCTCACAGAGTCCGGGGCAACCCACCCGACTCCACCCCAGAGAAAACTGCACCCACCCCATCATCCAATCATCTCCCAAACTACACAAGACAATAGACCCCCAGGTTGAGTTCATTCTCTACCTCTCCTATATCTCTCCCCCACCTGCAGAGTGAGCTCCTGTAGAGAGGAGACCACCTGCAAAGATATAACAACCTCCCCACCAGTTAGAGAGCCCCCTAGTTGGGCCGATGCACCAGAGGTCCCCTGCACTGGGGCTGAGCCCCCCTGCACCCACCCGCCCACAGCTCCAGCGACACAACAGCCAAGACCCAAGCCCCCAAGGCCCAGCCAGCACCCCGGACCGGGGGCAGAGCACCCCCAGACCCCCAAGCCTCCACGCCCATCCCGGACCCACCCAGGGGCAGCCAGGCTACCAGGCCAGTAACCAGCGTCCGCCAGCACAGACCCTCCCCCATCTCCGCTGTACGCAGCCACAAGGAAAACACCATCTAAGAGCCACCAGAGCCCCTAACCAGGTCATGGCCACATCCCCCGGGTTAGGCCCTCCAGGGAAAACGTCTGAACTGGTGGACAGAACCAAAGAGCATGGATGTAATTGTCCGGTGTATTTGCTGTGCAGTGTGAGCAGTCGACTGTTTCTAGTAGAATTCCAAAGTTGTCATCTTGTACCCTGTCAGAGCCCTGTATGCTTGCAGAGACCCCTACAGTAGGGAAGCATGCAAAACATTGTCCAAACCTTTATTTATGTCTTGCACAGCATCCCAACTCTTTAGCTAACTTAATAACTTTAGCTAAAGTGAATAGTTAGTCTAGTTCATTAGTGCAGCATTACTAATTAGGATCACCTCTGTTTGAAGTGATATAATATGATATACAACTATCACTGAAACAGCAAACTTTGTAAATAAACAAACAACACTTGTCATTCTCTAAGCGTTTGGCCACAGCTGTAGATTACACTATCAGAGCTTGTTCCCTCTTGACAATAATTACATTATTAAATTCTCTCTGTGCATTTACAGGTAAACAATATCTAATATTTTATCTAAATGACTGCTTTGTCTTTGAAAAGGTGAAGAGCCTGAGGCCGGTGACAGTCCAGTTTTACTTTAAGTCGGGGCTTGCAAAATTTCAAAATCCCTGGTAGCCCTTCGGGCAGGCACTCTTCAGTTTTTGGTAGCCCAAAATAAATGTAAGTAGCCCAAATAAAAAAGAGAACAATTTTTTGATTGATTGTATTTTCTATGAATGTTTACTATTTTCATTATGTACATGTATCTGTCAAGTAGGGCTGCCACAAAAGATTATTTTAATAGTCGACTAGTCACCGATTATTTTTGCGATTAGTCGACTAATCAGATCATGCATCCATTGGACGTAAAACATACAGCTTATTGCACCAGCATGCATCTGCTCTTACATAACTATCATTAGCTTACAGCTTTAAGTGTTTAAGGTATGTGCTAACTAAAAATAAACACAAGATGATAGTTTATTAAATTTTAATGAAATGTGCAGATTGTTTCAGTGAAGTTTAATAAACTCAGCCGTCTGCTCCTTGCTATCTAAAATATAACAGGACACTTCTGATAATCAGTTGACTGCTTGACATTTATTCAGCGGTGTAAAAACTATAACTTTAATCTCAGCCAAACCGATTTACTCAGGAACAAATAAAATACTGAAAAAGCCAAACAATAACATTTTTAAGTTATCTAAGTGACTTACATCATGTTTAACCTGAGTAGTGAAAGATGGCGGTGGGTTTGAAAACGATTTGCAGGGAGTCTGGTGTTCTCACCGGCTCTAGTGAGCCTTGAACCCGGCTAGCTATCGAGCTGAAAACGTCAGAGCGCTTGTGAAAATATGTAGTGTCTTGATAAACTGAGTAGATATTTGAAGTTTACACAGCTACATTCTCACCTGAAAATATGTTAAACGTTTATTTTGTGACCCAGAAAGAATAATAAGAGTAATATTAAAACTAACTAGCTGCCGCCATTGTTGGAAACTGAGCAGGGCCGCGCTATGAATTCTGGGATATGTTGGGCCACAAAGTATAAACCCGACCCATCCTTCAAATCTGGGGAAATGAAGGGCGCAATTGTCGGCCGCATTTGTCGGAGTCTTCGAATTTGGACAGTCTTGGTCGTGTCGCTGTAACGTAATTGGCCTACTAATGCGGGCACAGGACGATGCGATTGCTGAATTTTGACACAGCTACGATACCGGACACTGCTTCTTCTTCTTCGAGGTTTAACGGCAGCTGGCATCCTTATACATACAGCGCTGCCATCTTCTGTTTCAGTCCGCTATTACATTCTTAAATCCTAATACTTATCCCTGTGTCTTTTGGGATCTTACAAAGCTTCAAACGACGCGTCAACTATTAAAATAGTCATCGACAATTTTAATAGTAGACGTAATCGTGACTAGTCGACTAATCGTGGCAGCCCTACTGTCAAGCACTCCACCAGTAGATTACACCGTTCACCTCATAGGTCCCTGTCCACTTATTACATCAGTCTTTCAATCGATATAACAGCTCTTGCAAATAAAATGTCCTCTCTATTTGTTTTCGGCTTTGGAGTATATTGAGATTGTAGAGCTAATTCATTACTTACAAGTACAAATTAGTCTTCAATTTTCAATTTTCAAACTCATAATAACCTTATAAAAACACAGCTCCAGCAATTCATTTATTTTTACAAATGCATTGTCGAAATATTAAACTGCAGTATCTCATTTGTATGGAGTGGTGAAACTACATATATTGAATAATGTTACAACTAAGTATTAAACTTTGCATAAAATGACTTACTTTTATTTAAAACCCTCCAAAAATATGGATTTCAACACAGAAAAAGAACAGTCTCCAAGGCAGAACGCCTTGGGAGGCTTAAACATCATCTCTATAATCAAATAGAAAAACATTATTTAGAACTAAAACAACCCCCAAAATTTCAAATTTCTTTTCTTTCTATTCTTTGTAAGTACTGCCAATTGTCTTTGTGGTACACGGCTTTATGTCTATATAACATACAAAAATGCCATCCATCTGCTCCCATATCAGTTTTATGTTTATGGGCCGCTTCGATGAACCTACTATAAAAAGTCAATGAATTTGCCATTAGCGTATGGGCTTGGTGAGCTGTGAATGGACTCTACAGACTGTTGGTGCTTTGAAGTTAAATGTTAATAAGCTTAATCTCTTCATGGAGGCAACTGCAACAGCAAATTGCAATAGCTTAGAATATAGGAGTCAAGAATGATTACAGATCCAAAAAAGACCAAAAAGAAAATAGACCAAGAGAAGTGCGTGGGGTGATGATTTTATCTGTCAACCTTGTGCATGCAGGTGTGCAAGTCTTTGTCAGGAATTACATGGTCATTTACCTTGTAGTCCCAAAAGTCAGTAAATATGCACAGCATCTGCAGTCATGCAAAAGTTGATGACAACCCAAACTCTAACCAAAAACTGTAACCTTATGTTTAGGTGGAGGTAGAGCAGGTCACCTACTAATTGGAAGGTTAGTGGTTTGATCCCCGTCTACTATGGTCTGCTTGCCAAATATCTTTGGGCAAGGTACTAACCCCAAGTAGCTTTCCGATGCATCTATTCAAGTGAGAACATTAGATAGAAAGCACTTACTTTACGCAATAGTGAAAAAAGTGTGTGAGTGAGACAAGTTGGGTAAAGCACATTGAATGCTCAGAAAGAGTAGAAAAGCACTACATGAGAAGCAGTGTATTTGCCTATGTCTTGGAGATAAGTTAAAAAAGATTATTTTTTTGGTAAATCCATCCAACTTTGAAGTATTCCAGTTATAATGATGACTTTTTTGTCTCCTGACTGCAAAGACTTTGGAGAACACGTTTTTTTGTTAAATAGTTACATATTGCGATAGCTTAGGTTTAGATCATCATCATTGATGATATGAATAGATGTTTACATGTTTCAGTGTAGTTCCCAAAAGTTAGCAAATAAAACTTGTGTGATGCGGGCTATTTCCTTCTGTTTGGTATGTCTGAGAAAATGTGTAGAAAACTAAAAATACAGTGGAAAATATCCTGACCTGATTCTCCTGAATTTCTCAATATTTTACATGAACTTTGAATAAATTTTAGTTAAAATGTTTCAGTTGGTTAGTTGGTTACAGGAGAAATAAATCATACATACATACAATTAAATGATCCAAGTGGCCTTTAGAAATTAATTACATTTAGTGGACACAAAATTTAACGTGTGGGATCATTTAGGAAGGATGAAGCATGATTCAAGGAGATAAGATCCCAACTATGCAAGCATTTAGCATGGCTAGTCTTATGTCAAACAGTCTTCTTGACACTTGTTATAACACCATGAGAATTATTTCACTCCTGCAGATAAGATTAACAAGTGTCTGGCTTCACATGTGCACACCAAATTTACATTTTCAATGCTCGTTATTTTAGTTTTCAATAATGATGTCTTTTTTTAAGTCTTGTAAATTATATAATTTATTCTTGGCCAAGGTTTAAAGGTTATGGCTAATAATTTTTATACATACCAGTACTGCACTTTTTTAAAGAAAAAAAGTATTATGTAATTCCTCAATTAAGCGGATACAACCTTGAAAATATGTATAAAACATTGCTTCCCCTCACTCTTCCTAACACCCTCCCCTCTTTGCACAAAACACTTCAGTTTCACCCAGGTGACGTCCCTTTTGAGTAAGTAATGAGTGTATCACGCAGATGAAAGAAGCTGAAATAAACTATTCAGAAAGCATTCATAAGTCTGTTTCTGTCCTCTCTTCTATGATTTAGTGGCAGAAGGATTTGGCCAATCTCCGTGGCACAGGTTGAATTATGGGCCACAGACAGTCCTAGTGTAGTGTGTCAGCTGCAAATCGATGAACACATCTAAATATATACTTGTATCATGTAACGCTGACAAAATCATCCCATTTTATTTTTCAATAAAAAACAACCATTGAATGGTACTGTGTGTGCATGTGTGTGTGTGTGTGTAGAGACAATGAGTGTTCATGATGTTTCTGCACTGCTGAGCTTTGAGCTTTGACTGTGCCATCACTCAAAGCAGAGATAAAGGGAATCTCCCTCCCTCTTTCCCTCTACACACACACAAGAAACATGGTTTGACCAGTTGAGGGCAGAGTAAGGTGAGAGTAAATTCTCACTGAAGACACAGGAAGAAAAGTAGGGGGTCTATGGCTTTGGGCCAGACTCCCTTTTTTGTGTCTTCATGGACTTCTTTCTTAGGCTGAGAATAGCATTGACTTGTCCTTTGTTTCACACAAATATATAACTGTCTCAGTGGCAAGGTCATGTGATAAGTCAGTTTCACATATACTCCCTCTGTTCTTTTCTTTATTTCAATCAGGCCAATATACCAATAAGAACAAAGTTAAATCAAAACGAGTTTCAATTATCCCCATCGTCAGTGAAAGCATGCCTTGTCTCGCCACTGTTTTCCACCTTGCTAATGCAACGGCAGTCGGTGGGCTGGAGAAGGGCCAGAGGGGGGGTGTGGGCCGTCAGAGGGGACTTGGGGAACAAGCCGTTGACACATTGATGGATCTGAGTCTTGCTTCGCATAATCATTCTCCTGGCCACTCGAGGACAGAGGGAGAGAGAGAAGGAGAGACAGAAGAGGGGAGGCAGAGACAAAAAGACAGACAGAGGAGAGAGAAAGACAGATTGTGAGATGAGAGAAGGAGAGGGAATTAGAAAATGAAAACAGTACGAAGGGAAAACCAGAATGCCAAGTGGTGCATTATTCTGAGGAAGGGAAAAGAGCAGAGAGAGCTGAGTGGTGCAAAGCACTCAGACGGAGAAATTGGGGGAGCAATGAGTGGGAGAGAGGCAGTGAAGAAGGCGAGAGAGGATGGAGTCAGAGGATTGGGGGGTGGTAAAGAAGAGCCGGGGGAGCTGAGCATGTTGAGAGCTGGGGACGATCAGAGCTGCAGCTGTGGCTGGTGATAGTAGCGGATGTGTGTGTGTGTGTTAACACGCTACCCCACTCCCCTTATACATCTGTTCATTCATTCCCCTTTGCTCAGAGCTGGGCGCCGCCAGGTGATCATTTTCTCTGTGAATTAGGACTCCCGGCAGAGTACAGTCCATTAGGGCGGATCGCTGTGTATCAGTGTCTCATGCAACCAATTGAGCATGAGAGAGCAAGCACATACAAGTAGCGGCTGTCGCCACTAGCCTGTGCAGCATTGTGCAAATGTGACACTTGTTTTATCAGGTGATTCTGTTTTGGTGCGTGGGTTGCAGTCAAGTGCGTGGGTTGCAGTTTTGTATTGATTTAAAATGGCAGGTAGCACAATTTTGCTTATCCTGTACTTTTTTGTGTGTTTGCATTATTGTTCCTATCTGCATTCTCTCTATATTGCAGTTTACTATCAACCATTTGGAAACAAATGGACAGAAATCAATGAGCCACAAACACAAATAGTTATTTCTCTTATATCTGCCTGCCTGTGTTGGTCATAAGTACCCTAAAATACTCGGCTTTCTCCAAGAAAAAGAAACACTGACTTTTTTGAAAGATGGCACCTGTGTGTGCAGCTTGCCGTCAGCTCCGTGTTGCTTCTACTAGCCCTGGCGGCATCCGTTTTCTTTAACAATGCCTCTTCACTCTTGGTCTATGACCTCGAATCGTTATTAAATATCTGAACCACTGTTGAGGAGCAGTATCGAAGGCCCCCTGGATGTGCGGATTTCCGTGTCCCACCTGTGGTAGAAACCGTACCATTGTTTAGCCGCCGTTATCCACCTAGCCTTCCCCTCAGGAAGAAGTGCCACAGGAGGTGAGGGAAACGGGCTGGAATACTGGTCAAACTCAAAAACTGTGTTGCGATATGCACAGCTAAAAACCCGATGACTGATCCTCATACTCTACTCAAGAACCTTGCCCTGGACAACAAGCGATTTGTTTCCTGGCGTTCCCTTGCATCGGCTTGTCGTTGGATCATACCGGTGATCATAATATCCAGCACCTACAGCATCTGTCCCCACGTTTTCGCAGAGGTGGAGTGGATTATCAAAACCTTCGCCCCCTATGTCGATCATCTCAGCTGGCAGGGAACCCTGTGCTAGCTAAACTGACCCTGGTTAACGCTAGGTCACTAGCCAATAAAACCTTTATTTTAAATGACTTTTTCACCACTCGTAACTTGGATTTTCTCCTGGTGACCGAAACTTGGCTGAACTTGGGTGAGTTGAGCCCATTTTGTGAACTTGTCCTCCCAGACTGCAACTACCTCAATTTGCCCCAAACGAGCAGTCGAGGTGGAGGATTAGCCACCGTTTATAAAAACTGTTTTAACTGTCAGCAATTAACAGCTGACACTTTTGGCAGCTTTGAACTGCCCACACCTGCCCACACCGGTGCTATTTGCGCTGGTGTAAAGACCTCCTAAATGTAATAAGAACTTTATACAAGACTTTTCTGAATTCTTGGCAGGAATTTTACCAAAGTACAACAGTGTTTTTTGATCATAGGGGATTTCAATATTCATGTTTGCTGTTGTTGAAATCCTCTGCTGATTTTTCAAATCTCATAGACTCTTTTAATCTTGTTCAGTCAGTCAAAGGCCGAACTTGTGAACGCGGTCATACCTTGGATCTCGTACTTTCTTACGGCCTGTCACTCTCTGACATTGAAATTGATAACATCAGTTTTTCTGATGGCATTCATCTATGGCATGTAAAAGGGCATTTATTCCCTTCAAGGACCTGCAGTTCAAAAAAGCACCCCTCTGACAGCCAAACACATCTGTTCTCTGATTGGATTGTTACATTTGTGATTGACATGACATTGACCAATCAGATAAAAGGAAGAAAAATAGGGTCAAAATTCGTACTTGTAACGTCCAGGGTTTTTTCTTGGCTAAGTCCACACACAAATCTTTTTTACTCACACACAAATCTTTTTTACACATACAAATCTTTTTTACACACACACAAATCTTTTTTACACATACAAATCCTTTTTACGCACACACAAATTCTTTTTAAACATACAAATCCTGATTTACAAGTACAAAATATTTATGACCACATTTTGAGCCCATATCCAATAGACTGGGAAAATTAATCAGAATGGCCGACAAATACATCTCCAAATTAACAATGGCCAGTGCAAGAGGTAGTTAGAAAGTACTGCACTCTCAAGGAAAAGAGATGACTGTTGTTATTGGTAATGGACACCATATATTTAGGGCTGGTTGGAGTAGATTGAAGATTTATTGGTAATCACAGAAAATATTTAAAGCTTTGTCCAAGAGGAGTACCAGGGTTAGGGTATCCCTGCTACTCCCCACTGGGTGGTCAGCAACAAAATGAAATTGGGGGAAAAGGATACATTGTATGAAGTCTTGAAAGAAACCAAAAGATATGTGGCCTTAGAGATAATTGTGACCAGGGGCGATTTTAGCCCATTTTTGGGGGTGCTTCAGCACCAAAATGAATCAAAGCACCCCCAAAGATTTCTTACTTTTTTTTGACAATATTTGCTGTTTGTGTGACACACTACCATTGCTGCCAGAGCGATGGTGGCTGAGACGCAGCGGAGCGGATGTGTAAGTGCCTGGCTTAAAACAGGACATATTAGCTGCATTTAACCTTCAATTACTCTTTATATAGTTAGGTAGGAGTCAGACCATGATTCTTTTTAGCTGAAAAGCATTACACCAGGTAACCTGCAGTGTTGAAAACGTGTTTTCCGACAATGTTTGCTACCCTACAATCCGTCCTGCTCTGTAGTAAAATCAGCTACCTTTGACCGTCCTGTTGCTCCCATTGAAATGTATACAGCCTATTTAAAATCTAAAACTTAAAATTGTCCGCAGCCTACTGTTGGTTACCACTGTCCTGTTTGAAATGGATACTAACTAGCTAACTGACTGGATGCCCATTAACCTTATAACTCCTGTTGTATGTGTGTGTGTGTGTGTGTGTGTGTGTGTGTGTGTGTGTGTGTACAGAGAGACAGCCAGGTTCATAATGGATATAAGGAAGTTTTTTTCAAAAAAAGGAGCCACATTCAGGTAAAAGTGTAAAATCAAATGATCTGTCAATCAAGAATAATGTTGGATCAGTGTTTCAATGTTTATATCTTTTATTAGATGTTCATGTGGCTTGGTTATTTGCCTTTTGGTTGAAAGTAGACTGAGAGAGGACTTTTAGTTAGTGATCTTAATAGAATTTCTTTTCATATTAATGTAATTTTTCATCTAATTGAATACAATCTATTTGTGTATGATTGTCGGTCCAAAGATGGAGAGAGGAAAGAGGGGAACGTGAGGAGAAAGTACAAGGTCAGGAAGAACCAGGTAAGAAAACAGACCGGGAACAGTGACAGGCACAACAGAAACTGTTAAACTGACAAAGAGAAAAAAAAACTAATTTTACTCACACAATCAGGAAGTTGTGTTCTCCCTATATTAAAGCTGCTAAACAGAATCTGCAAAACAAACTGGGTTGAAACATTTTACCCTCTTTATATTCTAAAAATATTTTAAGCTTGTTTCAAAGATTCTGTACTGCAGCTTTAAATGTTTTCCGAAAGCACACATACACTTATCAGTGTTTCTCAAACTTTTTACAGTGTGTACCACCTGATTAAAAATGTCAAGCTCTCCTAAGTACCACTATGAAAGCATGAAAGCGAAATTTATTGTTTTGGGAGTATTTTTTAATGTATCTGTATTATATATACATACACATTAAAGTGAATCTCTGTCCAAAAAAATGCACTCAGTTTACTTTTTACTCACTATGAGCATCATTCATTATTCTCCCCCAGTAATTAAGGTTAGGATATGTATTTTTTCTATTCCAATCCATTCTTCTTTTGCAGCATTTAAATAGCCTTGATCAGATTTGATGGTTTTGTTACAGACTTCTCAAAAAAGTGTTTTGCTTTTCTTTCACAAATGTGGGGATTAAATTGTGTTAAAATGTACAAAACAGTGATGTCATGTTTTGTGACGAGGACCCAGGCACAGAGAGACTTGATGAATTTAAGAATCTTATCATTTAATAAAAGAATTTGCAGACTTGCACAGAGATGGTAAAATTATGATGACTGATAGCGGAGATGAGGACAGGGAGGAACAGGGGTTTAAATGCCCAAGTGACAGTCAGAAGAGAACTCGGGACAACATTTAAGGATGCAGGGACTGACAAAGACAGGTTTATCTTGCCTGGCTGGGCAGCTCTCTGGGGTGCTCAGCACCCCCAAAGCTCTTGATCCTAGAATCCGCCCCTGATTGTGACACTGAATGTTTGGTGACTGGTGTCTTGCATTATTAAAGTTTGATGGCAATTAACTACAGTGGTATGCAAAGGTTTGGCACCCTGAATAATTTCATGATTTTATTTATTTTTTTATACATCATTCGTTGTTTGGATCAGCAATTTCACTTAAATATATCATATAGCAGATGAAACACAGTGATATTTGAGAAGTGAAATGACGATTATAGGATTTAAAGAAAGTTTGCAATAGTTACTTAAACTAAATTAGGGAGGTGCATATATTTGGGCACCCTTGTTGTTTTCTTGATTTGAATACCTTTAGCACTAATTATTGGAACACAAAATTTGTTTGGTAAGCTCATTGGCCCTTGGCCCTACAGGTGAATCCAATCATGAGAAAGGGTATTTAAGGGGGCCAAAGTTTTCTCCTCTTTTGCATCTTCTCTGAAGTGTGGCATGGGAGCCTCAAAACAACTCTCAAATGACCTGAAAACATGTTCAACATCATGGGGGAGCGTAGAGCCATTGCGGGGGGGGGGGGGGGGGGGGGGGGGGAGGGAGGGGCCCCGGGGGTCGCGGTATGAAAAGGAAAAAAAAAAAGAATACTTGGACACTGCTAGCATAATGGACAGGTTTTTGAACGGGGGCTCCCGCACATAACGCAAAGCAAGAATGAAGCATCGCTGAATATGTTTCCAAACCAAACTTCCTTCCAAGCCAAAGACTAGAAAATATAGATGAAGCATATCTTCCCTTTGGCTTCACCTGCACAAGTGCCAAGGTAGGTCTCCCATGCAGAATTGGTTTTCCCTGTGTCGGGAGCAACGCGCTGGGCTGTCCAAATCACCGATGAACTGTATCTCACATTCTTGATTTTTAGTTCAACAAACACTTGTTGTAATAACTAACTACTCTTTATACAGTACATTACAGTGGGATACAAATAATATCAGGCTGATCCTGCACAGGTTGTTTCCCCCGGTTTCAAAATCACGGACAAACAGTATCCCACAGTTGTTTTATGTTTTTGAACCCATTTTGCCACAGAGAGGCATTTTTTGAAAAATGTATTGATAGCAATGTTGAATATTATTACACAGGAAAAAAACAACTACACGTAAAATAATTACACCGTGACGCCTCTGCCTTTCTAAATGGAGGGACAGTAACTGCGTGTGTAAAACCTGAAGATAGATTAACAGTAACAGTATTTTGTCTCTATCTGCCATTCTGCAATTCATCTCATGTAAACAATAACGTGGTGCACAGCGTGACGTGAAAAAAGGCACATACCTTTGAGGTTGCGTGACGAACTCTGTATTCCTCGTCCACACGTAAACGCAAAAAAGGTAGTTTTAAAAAAATCTCATTTTTCGGTGATTCGAAACCTTGTTTACGTGTGAACAAAAGACCCAAACACATAGAAACAGCTGCATTTTCAAAAGTACCCGTGTAGGTGCGGACATAGCGTAAAAGAGTTAGTAGTGTATTTTATTATTACCTGTAATTTATTGCAGATTACTTGTATTTGCTTAATTGTTTACTAAAGGTGTGAAATAAACCGCAATGAAGTTTGAAAACTAAATATGGGCGTGTGTGGTTGGAGGATGTGTTTGTGTGTGTGTGTGTGTGTGTGTGGGGGGGGGAAATTAGGCGGTGGGGAGCGTGGACATTTTTCTTCTAAAACAAAGGGGGGCCTAGCAAAAAAAGTTTGGGAACCACTGGTTTAGGGGAAGGATATAAAAAGCTATCTCAGAGATTTCAGATGACAGACCAGCTCCAAAAACCTACATCATCTTGCTGCAGATGGTGTCACTGTGCATTGTTCAACTATTCAGCGCAATTTGCACAAGGAGATGTTGTATGGGAGAATAATGCAGAAGAAGCCCTTTCTGTGCACCTGCCACAAAATGAGTCGCTTGAGGTATGCTAAAGCACATTTGGACAAGCCAGCTTCATTGGAGTAAGGTGCTGTCCACAGGACTGATGAAACTAAAATCAAAACTAAAATCAGTCCACAGGACTGATGAAACTAAAATTGAAACTAAAATCAGTCCACAGGACTGATGAAACTAAAATTGACTTATTTGGACATAGGAGAGCCGGTATGCATGGCGGAAACAGAACACAGCAGTCCAAGAGAAAAACTTGCTACCCACAGTAAAATTTGGTGGCGGTTCCATCATGTTGTGGGGCTGTGTGGCCAGTGCAGGTAGTGGGATTCTTGTTGAAGTTGAGGGTCACATGGTTTCCAGTCAATATCAGCAGATTCTTGAGAACAATGTTCAAGAATCAGTCTCAAAGTTGAAGTTGCGCTGGGGCTGGATATTTCAACAAAACAACGACCCTAAACACTGCTCAAAATCTACTAAGGCATCTATGCAGAGGATCAACTACAGTGTTCTGGAATGGCCATCTCAGTGCCCAGACCTGAATATTATTGAAAATCTATGGTGTGACTTAAAGCGTGCTGTCCATGCTCAGAAACCATCAAACCTGACTGAACTGGATCTGGATCTGGTGTCAAGCCGGCACTGCTGACTGACTTCTGGCATGGTAAGTGGTATGTCATCCAGATATGGGCCAGGCCTGGCGTAGATGACACTGACAGACACAAAAGAACCCGCCCACCACTTTAATCACACTCTAGATCTTGTTTTAACATATGACATAGAAACTGAACATTTAACAGTGTTTCCTGAAAACCCTCTCCTGTCTGATCATTTCTTGATAACATTTACATTTACAATAATTGATTATGCAGCAGTGGAGAGTGGACTTTATCAAAGTAGATGTCTTTCTGAAAGCGCTGTAACTAAGTTTAAGAATATAATCCAGCCACTGTTATCATCGTCAATGCCCTGTACCAACACAGAGCAGAGCAGCTATCTGAATGCTACCCCAACAGAGGCGATTATCTTGTTAATAATTTCACCTCCTCACTACGTACGACTCTGGATACTGTAGCTCCAGTGAAAACTAAGGTCTCTAATCAGAAGTACCTGACCCCGTGGTATAATTCTCAAACACGTACCCTAAAGCAGATGACTCGTAATCTGGAGAGGAAATGGCGTGTCACAAATTTAGAGGATCATCATTTCGCCTGGAGAAATAGTTTGTTGCTTTATAAGAAAGCCCTCCGCAAAGCCAGAACAGCTTACTACTCATCACTGATTGAAGAAAATAAGAACAACCCCAGGTTTCTCTTCAGCACTGTAGCCAGGCTGACAAAAAGTCAGAGCTCTTTTGAGCCAACCATCCCTTTAACGTTAACTAGTGATGACTTCATGAACTTCTTCACAAATAAAATTTTTATCATTAGAGAAAAAAATACCAATAATCATCCCACAAATGTAATATTATCTACAGCTACTCTTAGTACCATTGATGTTAAGTTAGACTCTTTTTCTCCAATCGATCTTTCTGAGTTATCTTCAATAATTACTTCCTCCAAACCATCAACGTGTCTTTTAGACCCCATTCCTACAAAACTGCTCAAAGAAGTCCTGCCATTGATTAATTCTTCGATCTTATATATGATCAACCTATCTCTAATAATCGGCTATGTACCACAGGCCTTCAAGGTGGCTGCAGTTAAACCTTTACTCAAAAAGCCATCTCTAGACCCAGCAGTCTTAGCTAATTATAGGCCAATCTCCAACCTTCCTTTCATATCAAAAATCCTTGAAAGAGTAGTTGTCAAACAGCTAACAGATCATCTGCAGAGGAATGGTTTATTTGAAGAGTTTCAGTCAGGTTTCAGAGTTCATCACAGCACAGAAACAGCTTTAGTGAAGGTTACAAATGATCTTCTTATGGCCTCTGACAGTGGACTCATCTCTGTGCTTGTCCTTCTTGACCTTAGTGCAGCATTCGATACTGTTGACCATAATATCCTATTAGAGCGATTAGAACATGCTGTAGGTATTACAGGTATTGCACTGCAGTGGTTTGTATCATATCTATCTAATAGACTCCAATTTGTGCATGTAAATGGAGAGTCCTCTTCACACACTGAGGTTAATTATGGAGTTCCACAGGGTTCAGTGCTAGGACCAATTCTGTTTACATTATACATGCTTCCCCTAGGCAGCATCATTAGAAGACATAGCATACATTTTCACTTCTATGCAGATGACACCCAGCTCTATCTGTCCATGAAGCCAGATAACACACACCAATTAGTTAAACTGCAGAAATGTCTTAAAGACATAAAGTCTTGGATGGCCACTAACTTTTTGCTTCTTAACTCAGATAAAACTGAGGTCATTGTACTCGGCGCTGAAAAGCTTAGAAATATGGTATCTAACCAGATTCTTACTCTGGATGGCATTACCTTGGCCTCCAGTAACACTGTGAGGAACCTTGGAGTCATTTTTGACCAGGATATGTCCTTCAACGCACATATTAAACAAATATGCAAGACTGCGTTCTTCCATTTGCGCAACATCTCTAAAATTAGAAATATCCTGTCTCAGAGTGACGCTGAAAAACTAGTTCATGCATTTATTACTTCCAGGCTGGACTACTGCAATTCATTATTATCAGGATGTCCAAAAAACTCACTGAAAAGCCTTCAGCTAATCCAAAATGCTGCAGCAAGAGTACTGACTGGGACTAGAAAGAGAGAGCATATTTCTCCTGTTTTGGCTTCCCTTCATTGGCTTCCTGTTAAATCCAGAATTGAATTCAAAATCCTGCTCCTCACATACAAGGTCTTAAATAATCAGGCCCCATCTTATCTTAATGACCTTGTAGTACCATATCACCCTATTAGAGCACTTCGCTCCCGCTCTGCAGGCCTACTTGTTGTTCCTAGAGTATTTAAAAGTAGAATGGGAGGGAGAGCCTTCAGTTTTCAGGCCCCTCTTCTGTGGAACCAGCTTCCAGTTTGGATTCGGGAGACGGACACTATCTCTACTTTTAAGATTAGGCTTAAAACTTTCCTTTTTGCTAAAGCATGTAGTTAGGGCTGGACCAGGTGACCCTGAATCCTCCCTTAGTTATGCTGCAATAGATGTAGGCTGCCGGGGGATTCCCATGATGCATTGAGTTTTTCCTTTCCAGTCACCTTTCTCGCTCTCTATGTATTAACAGACCTCTCTGTGTTGAATCATATCTGTTATTAACCTCTGTCTCTCTTCCACAGCATGTCTTTTATCCTGTCTTCCTTCTCTCACCCCAACCGGTCGCAGCAGATGGCCGCCCCTCCCTGAGCCTGGTTCTGCCGGAGGTTTCTTCCTGTTAAAAGGGAGTTTTTCCTTGTCCCTGTCGCCAAAGTGCTTGCTCACAGGGGGTCATATGATTGTTGGGTTTTTCTCTGTATCTATGAAGCGCCTTGAGGCGACTTTTGTTGTGATTTGGCGCTATATAAATAAAATTGAATTGAATTGAATGCCATATCTGGCCCCATTGTGGTTTGGATTATGTGGCCCAGGCTCATAGAAAACAGGTCTGGCCCGGATCTGGCATCAAGCTGGCATTTCTGACTGACTGGTGTCATGGCAGAGCGTATGTCAACCAAATGTGGGCCAGGTCTGGCAATGATGGCACTATTTATGTTCCTATTTTCCTACTTTAGTTAGAAGACCCGAATGCCATGTTGCATTACTATACTGCTATGGTAGCCAACATTTCAAATGCAGGTTTGACAGGTTTGTGAGTGTACACTTTATCCAAAACCTAGCGAGGGTTTACTCATGTTAACTGCCGGGTGGCTGTAGCTCAGGAGATAGAACAGGTCACCTGCTGATCAGAAGGTTAGTCGTTCGATCCCTTGTTCTTCCGGTCATGTCAAGAATATGAATGTAATTAGGAAGCACTCAGTTTAGAGAGAGTGTGTTATTGGGTGAATGTGGCATTTTGCCCAAACTTATGCACCTCCCTAATTTACTTGAAGTAACTATTGCACACTTTCTGTAATTGCTATAAACTTTATTTTACTTCTCAAATGTGTTTGTCTGCCATATGTTATATTTAAATGAAATTGCTGATCCAAACAGCCAATGATTTGGTGCCCAACTTTTGCATACCACTGTATGCTATGGAGCGTTGTCCTGTGGATCGTTTGTCTTGTTTCTGTTATTTTTGTAATTAAAACAATATGGTGACCTTCTTTTCTCAGTTGTGGCATCAAATAATATTTGATATCTGGGACCACTGATCAGGATACTGGAAACATACTCTCCCTACATCATATGGGGAGAGTATGTTTCCCCATATGATGTAGGGGAAACATATGTATACACCCCTAATATATATATATATATATATATATATTAGGGGTGCAATGATACTCGTATCGATATTGAACCGTTCGATACAGTGCTTTCGGTTCGGTACGCATATGTATCAAACAATACAAATTTTTACATTTATTTCATCAACTTTTCTTCTGACGATGCTGTCTGTGTTCAGTGAATCTGCGTTCGACTACTCCGCCTAGGCTGCACTGTCGAGCACAGATCCACTGAGCGTCACCCACATGCATTCAATCAAGCTAGCGAGACAGAAGCTAAGCTCATTGCAACATGGCAACTGCCTCAATGCCTCCCGAAGTTGAACCTCCTCCACCGTCATTGAAATCTGGCATTTGGAACTTTTTTGGCTTTCGTGTGAAGTATGACCCTGATGGTAAGCGCGTTGTGGACAAAACTACAACAGTATGTCGGATGTGCCACGCCATGGTTAATTACATTGGTGGGAACACAACAAATATGAATGCACATTTACGCCGACATCATCCTAGTGCAAAGACGAGTGAAGGCAGACAAAAACAACAACAAACACACATGCTACAAACTTTGCCGGAGTCATTTAGACAGCCGTTAGCGCATGATTCTAAAAGGGCAAAAGAAATCGACAGGGCAATTGCTACTTTTATTGCTGTCGACATGCGAACCTTTTCTGTTGTCGAAAACACCGGGTTTCAGGAAATGCTGAGAGTACTTGAGCCCCGTTAAAGTATTCCTTCACGAACCTATTTCACCGATTTCGCAGTTCCTGCTTTGTACAAGGAGACAAAAGCAAAATTAGAGACGGCAGTGTCAGCAGCACCCGCTGTTGCTCTGACCTCAGACGGCTGGACGTCAAGAGCTACGCAGAGCTACCTCACTGTCACCGCACATTACATTGATCCGGAATGGCAGATGAAAATCTGTGTTTTGCAGACACGCCTGGTCAAAAGTCACGCCACTGACGACTTAGCCAAAGGTCTCTCTGAAGCTGTGGAAGACTGGAAGTTAGTGCGACCAAATGTGACAATACCTGTAACTACTGACAATGCTAAGAACATAGTTAATGCCGTCACAGCTGCTGGACTGGGGCCACAAATCGGATGTTTTGCACATACAATTAATATAGCTGCTCAGAAAGGAATGGCAGTGCAGAAGGTTTCCAATCTCCTAGCAAAGATGAGAAGAATTGTCTCCTTCTTTCACCGAAGCACAACAGGATGCAATGTGTTTAAGAAAAAACAGCAACTGCTGCAGCTTAGTGAAAAAAAAACTGATTCAAGATGTTCCAACTAGGTGGAACTCCTCTCATGGTATGATGGAAAGATACCTTGAACAGCAAGCTGCAGTGTATGCTGCTATGGCCGACAATTCTGTGAAGAAGAGTATGAAGAACATTCAGAATCGAACTCAGGAAGAACATGCACTGGCTGAAAATCTTGTTACAGTCATGAAAACCCTAAAAACTGTGACAGTCATGATGTGTGAAGCGTCATCTCCAACAGCATCCATGTTCCTGCCACTTAAAATGAACATCCTGAATTCTATGGCGCAGTCTGGTGATGACAGCCCAGCAGTGAGAGATGTAAAAAAACATCAGGGAGGACCTGAAGAAGAGATACGCTGATCCTGCCCTTCAGAATTACCTACACAAGTGCACAGCTTTAGATCCTCGATTCAAGTCCCTGCGACACTTGGATGATGTCACTCAGCTGAGAGTCTATGGAGCACTCACCACAGAACTTGTCTTGAGCATTGAACAAGTAGGTATTCTTTTTTTTTATTTTTGAAATTTTATTTAGCTACTGCTTGATTTATAAATATTATTTAAACAAATACAATTAACAGTTTGGTTGTTTATATTTCCTCAGGACCAAGCCGCAGGCACCACAGAAACTGCGACCTCCGCAGAGACTCAAGCAGCAAACTCTTCAGATTCACCATCAGCATCTCCACCAGAGAAAAAGTCGGCCATGAAGGAGTTGTTTGGAGAACTGTTCATGGCACAGGAGCCAAGGACCAGGTCTGCAGCCGAAGTGGCAGAGGAGGACATTAACTTACAGGTTAGCAGACTGCATTCCCACAGATGATAACCCACTGAGATGGTGGAAGGAACATCACAGCTTGTACCCTCATCTTTCCAAGTTGGCACAGTGTTACTTGGTTGTACCTGGAACCTCTGTCCCAAGTGAGAGGGTGTTTTCCACAGCAGGTGACATTGTCACAGCAAGCAGATCTGTACTGTCAGCAGAACATGTGGACATCCTAATTTTTCTGAAGAAGAACATGGAAATTGAGTAAACTATGTTTTGGTTTGTATTTAACAGGACCTTTTATTTAAGTTGTTTATGCTGTATATGCAGCTAAGTGCTAGCACTCCAGAAGATGAGTGTTAGGGGAGGTCCATTAAAGAGTGATTCATTTTATGGGTACCTGATTTGTTATATATGCTGCTGAGAATTTACCCCAGAAGAAGGGTATAGCATAGCTTTTATTTTGGAAAAGGACATTTTTCTGAAATAAACTCGTTTCCAAACTCTTTTATTCTTTTATTATTTTTGTTGTTTCAGCAACATTTCATTTAAAAACTGTATTTTTGAGTTAAAAGAAATATTTATAATCGTAATAAATTACAAATTAAAAAAGGCATGAACATTTTTTTGTATCGAAAAAATATCGAACCGTGACACTAAAGTATCGAACCGAACCGCACCGTGAATTTTGTGTATCGTTGCACCCCTAGTATATGTACAAGAGCACGTGCATCAAGGTTGTTGTGTTCAATGCTGGATTAAAAGTATTCACTTGAATCATTAGAAACTGTAAGTAATAGGATGATTTAGTTATTTTCAGTGTGAACTTTAATGTTCTATTTTATTTGTTTACTTTGCTGTACAGTTTAACACAATTCCTGTTTGTCTACAGTGTTGCTCGCCAGTACACGTCCAGAGGGCAAACACATTTTCCAACAGCTGGAAGCAGCTTTAAAAGTAATTTAAAGACTTTCAGATAGAAGCCACACAGCAACAGGTTCTGTTTCATTCAGTGCTGTATTATTTCATTTAGAAATTGGTATATTTCCCTAGTGGTGCCATGATTGGTGGATGTTATCTTTAAACAAAAAGAATAACAAAAGAAAAAGAAGACATTTTCTAGATTCTAGACTGAAATATTTCAAATAACATGGCAATGGACACTGGAGCTTAAATTCTCTAGTTTATGCTCTGTTTACATGTACTTATGCGTGATATAATATGGATATAATAAATCTAGTAGTGAGACAGTTTACATTCTAACGATATGACTTATAAGAATTGAGCAGTTTAGAGGAGTTGATGTTCTGGCCTGAATTTCAGGTCCCTCAGCGGTAACACAATACAAGGCAAATTGCTAGTGAACAAAAGTGTGTCCTTTCATTCAAAAGTGCTTAATAAAACAGACATTGGGAGAGGCAGTATAAGACTAATTACATGCATGTGACTGTCCATGTGTGTGTGTTGGTAAAAGAGAAAGACAGCGAGAGACAGAGAAAGAGAGATGAATAAAAGTAGAACGCTAATCCAGTGATGAATCTGTGTGTATTTTGGTGCTGGCAGCTCTGATTTATCACCAACACTTTATTCAAGGTCCTGAAATTAGTAAGTCGCTCCACAAGATGGAAACCCCCGACTTCAGCGATGGCGACAAACTGGGTGTCTGCAGCTGTGTTCGAGTATATGTCTGTGTGTCTTTTTATGTGCATGCATTTAATGTGTTCACCTGCATAGGTTGTTTAAGCCAGCCTATGATGATGTGTGGGTGTGTGTTGATGTCAGACAAATTAGCTCCCGAACTGAGAATGCGGTCAGACCACTGCCAGTCATGAACACACCTAATAGAAACAGTTTTACCTCTGGGACAAAAGTTTCTTCAAGGTGCACTTCCGCTCCCCGGTAGATGAAGAAAATAGTATTAGCTGAATGATAGACTGAGGCTATTATAAAGGTAGCGGTGCTGGGGGGTGCTGGGATAGCGGGTGCTCCTGAGGACATTATGAGAAGCAGTACTCTGGCTGATGATGAAAAGGCTGAAGGCTCTGGCTGGGAGAATTTGTTGAGATATAGCTGCGATACAGCAGGTCCTGGGGCCAGGACAAGCGCTGCCAGGGCTGAGGCTGCGAGATAAAATAAAGTGATTTTCTACACCTTAACTTTTCTCTCTTTCTTGCCTCTTTACCCTCTCTGTATCTCTCACCTGTTGGACAATAAAGGTTACAGTGGAGTGCTCTTCCCTGCTGATGCTATCCCCATGTCCTCTTTTGTCCATGAGGTTCTGTTTATTTTATGTTTTTTTTTTTTATAAAAATCAGTTTTTAAGCGAACAAGACCCTCACAGATCACGTACTATAAATTATATAGATCCTTTGCTTCACAGCTAAACACTTTGCGAACACTGATACTGTTTTCAAACTGTTTAATATCACCAATCACAACATTAAAACCACCAGTTTAATACAACTGTCAAATGCGCTGACACATGACCTGCAGGGATCACCAGGAGGTCTGGAGTCTGGCACCACGAGGCTCGCAGTGGATTCTTCAGGTTGGTTTTCGGGTAATGCCTAGGTGAATCGTGCTGGTTCAGTAAGGGTCTGGCATGCTGAGAGTACTTTGTCTGGACTCTTTCTAAAGTTTTTTGGGCTGATACTTGTGCAGCAAATGTTTTTGTCAGAGGTATGTGCCACAAAAACTGTACAAATTTACCAGTATGTCTGTTATAACTTGGTCTTAATATTTTATTTATTTTGATCACTTTAAAAAGAATGACATTGAGGGTGAGTGGTAACTCTGTCAATACACTGAAAAATGTCACCATAATTTAATCTTGTTATGCAGGTCCATATGGCAAGTGACTTGGTTCATATTGCTTTTTCTCTCAACTTGAGGACTCAAAATGCTTAATACAACATGTCTCATTTAACTCACATTCAAAGAAGCACTTATTTTCCATATCTAAATGCTTTATATCTAACATTCACACACATTCATACCCCCATGAACGCATCAGATAGCAAATTGGGGTTCAGTATCTTGCCCAAGGATACTCTGGCATGAAGACTGGAGCAGGGATGGGGTCACCAACCTAAATAACCTGCTGTTCATCCTGAGCTACAGCCACTGCGGTGACGCTGGATATTTCCAAAACAATCCAGTTGTTGTTGCAGCTTGGTCCTTGATGTGACTGCACACCCTCCTCTTGTTGGAGCAGATATATAGCTGAACCTGGGATTCTGTGTTTTATGCTTCCAGACTAGATTGGCGCTTCAGTTAGAGATGGATGCATTCTGGATAGAGGAGGAAAGTCCTATATCCCTGCTTGACTCTGAGGAAAAGGAGAGAACTGAAGACGATGGGGTAGAGAATAATGGATAATGGAAGCGGTGCGAGCCAGGGAGGACAATACAACTGGTGCAGGTGAGTGACAAAGCAGATGAGAGAAGAGGGGATAAGTCCGGATATCAGAGAATGCAGGCATGTGTAGAGATGGATTGGTGCTAGCTGGCCCTGGGTGTACCTGATATCAGTTGTAAGTGCAATGAAGAAAAAATGGGCAAAAGGAGGTGGATGATTAGAGAGACAATGAAAGTAGAGGGAAGAAGAGTAGAGGAGGGTTAGAGGACAAGGAGAAGAATCGGAGGGGGAAAACCAGGGTGATGGGAGGGAGAGTAAGGTGTACGTGTGTGTGTGTGTGGGGGGGGGGGGGTAAAAAGAAGGTAAGATTACAGAAAAAGAGAAAAAATGGAAGATAGGGTTTGAAAACCAGCTCTAGCCAAGTAAGTTTAAGCATATCCTCCACTGGTCTCTCTTGTTCAGTATGATTTATGAGCACAAAGCCTCAAAACCCTCTCAGACACTGTCTTCCACAGCACTGTTGATGATATGGGTATTTATACACACACACTCTTCCATTTCCTACGTACTGCACAAATGCATCTGTGCAGGTTTGTTTGTGTCCTTGTCCATTGTAGATTTCCTCCTGACTTAACCCAATTTCTTTGTCCTTAAAATACAGCACAATGACTTTGACAACATCAGCCTTTTCAGGAGCTGCTGCAGAAGCAGCAACACACACACACACACTCACACACACAAAGGATTAATGTGGATGTTCTGTATTTATCCCGAGGCTGTAATGGTTCTGGCTTGGCACTTGACAGCTTTAAACACAAGGGCTTAGTGGTGGGATGGTATCAACAGAGAAGGAAAACAACATTCATTAACAACCTTTGACCTATTCATAGACTCTCTGTATCTAGCAAGGGGCTCGAGTTTTCCATTCTGTACACTCTGCCTTGTGAGCTACACAACACAGAGACACAGAATAGAGGAATAAATGGATGGAGAGAAGAAAATGTGAAAGTCACTTATCAGGACCATAATCTTCACTTACAGTTATATTTCATGTATTTCTTTTGTATGAAATGACTTCATGAAGAAAAACAAGCAAATGCATAAAAACACAGATCATGTCTTCCTCACACATCTAATTCATCATAGATAGCCTTACATAGGAATGGGAGTGAGTACACTGTTCAGAAAGACAAATGAAGCGATGGAAACATTGGTGCTAATTAAACAAGTATTAGTGCAGGACTTTCATCTATTAACATCAACAATGGATATAGCAACATGTAATGTAATAGCAACATTATTAGAAGTACAGGTATAGTTTGGGTTAACAGCCTTGCACTTCTACAGAATTTTTGCCCATTTGGAACAATAGTAAAAAACTGTAAAAGCAAACTGTATGAGACCTCATTTGAAATGAACATCTATTCAATTTGTCTGTTTAGTTATTTTGTCAAAGAATGGGTATGAAGCCTAATTTACAAAACCACAGCTGTATTTGCTGGAACAGATGAAGCAACAAAAACAGGAACGAAACTAACTCAAGGATCATATACCATGAGGAAGATTGCAATACCGGACAGAGGAAGATGCAGACATTAAATACACACAAGGGCAAACACAGGAACAGACCACAGGTGGGAGCACAGCACAAATCTGGACCCTTGAGGCAAGTGAAGCAAAACTGAACATGACACACACAGGACAGGAGACTATCAAAATAAAAGAGGAAGTAACAGACACTGGACATGACTAGGGTAGACATGAACAAACCAGAAATTAAGAATTATAAATACCAACACAGAGGCCCTGGAAGGTGACACGTTCAGAAACTAGAACAGAAACAAAGAACAGAAGCTCAAACCCAAAACTCAAGATAACCTAGAAAATAACATTCGGTAGTCCAACATTATTCTCTTAAACAAAAATAAGTACAAAAACTCTGGGTCAAAGAAGCAGATCCATGACATACAAAGACAATACCTATAATGTATTAAAGTCTACACTGTGGAGAATATTCCACAATAAACTGCAATACAATGAAAATTCACTGTCATGTAAAAATACAGAAATTTTCTGTAATTATGTTTTGTAGACCTTGTGCAGATATTTTATGTTAAATACAAGGAATTATCATGTGGAAAGAAAATGAAAGTGATACCATGATGTGGTCAAATGCTGCTGTATAAATAATTACCCAAGGTATCATTGGGTCCTTTAATGAATGTGCGTAAGAATCACCCTCAGTGACTACCACAACTGTTTGCTGAAACCCCACCACCAGGCTGATTTTGGGCTTATCGTTTTCCACTCTATATTTTTATTTTTAGCTCTTCATCTTTTGAGGCCATCTTCCCATTAAGTAGACTTTCTTCTAATTGGCTTCCCTTTTGAATATCGGGTGGGTGGGAATTTTGTCTAAACTTTTGGCTGACTGGGGTTACTTGCACATAGACTGATGTCATCATGTTTATTGTAAGCATCCATCAATGTAACAGTATATATTACATAAAAGATATGGAAGATATGGAAAATCAAAAATTCTATACTGTAAGGTTTCTTGTGAGCATTAAACAGATATCTGGAAACAGTTTTCATACTGATCTTAACCAAACATATGACTCGGGAGAGAAAACTTTACATGCACCTGTGACAAGAGTGCGGTGAGACTGTGCCAGGATTTTAGTATTAGAGGTGAACCTCTCAGCTAGATGCTTCTTTTGATTGGCAAATATAATTTATTTAAAAGTAAATAGTTGCATCAATCTGCTCCTAACATTACTTATGGATTTCTTTTTATAAGGCAGGTCATAATTATTTATTTTATTTATATTATTTTATTTTCTATGTTTTGATTTATTTTCTTTTTTTGGTGGTTTCAGCTTCACAAGTTCCATGTTAATTTGATCAAGTCTTGTTTTAAGTCCTGTAATTTTTTCTCATAGCTGTTTTTTTTTTATTATTATAAGTAGTTGTTCCATGTTGTTCATTCATTGAATAAAAGGTTGGAACTGGTCTCACAGGCTGACCTAAAACAGCAGAAACTTTTCTGAGGCCTTGTGGCCAGCGCCAAATAGTGGATAGATAGATAGATTAATAAATGTTCATGTGCTTGTTGTGGTAGAACCAAACAGTAACCTTCTGGGCTGGCTATCTTTCAGTGTCAACGTGAGACCAAATCTAAAAGTAAGTCAGTTCCCATATTCTCCCATATTAGCATGCTTATATGTTTCCAGCCCTGCTACGGTCTCTATGGATATTTTCCACCTCATAAGTTGAACTTTTTATATAACTAAACTGTTTTTGTTCATGCTTAAAGATTGAGGTATTTCTGCTGGTGTGCAGTGTGAAAGCAAAGTGCTCTAATGGGGTGATATGTTACTATAAGGTCATTAAGATAAGATGGAGCCTGAGTATTTAAGACCTTGTATGTGAGGAGCAGGATTTTGAACAAAAGCTGAATTTGAGTGAACAAAATTCATTGCTGCGTGCAAAAAACATATTTCAGTGTTTGCGCTTATCCATATACACACACAATAGCACCCCCTCTCGCTCAGTTTTTTCATTTGCGCTTGCTCGCAATGTGTTGCTTGCGCTCACAACATTCTCTGCTTCGTACGCTCAACTCTCTGTACACCGTTATAAGTGTGCCACAAATCCAACCAATCACAGACTTGGTTTCAAAAATTCTGATTGACTCTTACGGTCTCCAATCAGCTCACTAGCTACTGCCTTCCGGGCTACTGCCTTCCGGGCAGCTACACATGCTACACATGTTACACATCCTGTAATCCTTGCGAGCAAGCGCAAATGAAAAAACTGAGCGAGAGGGGGTGCTATTGTGTGTGTATATGGATAAGCGCAAACACTGAAATACGTTTTTTGCACGCAGCAATGAATTTTGTTCACTCAAATTCAGCTTTTGTACACTCAAAATTAATTTCTCCTCAAAATGCAACACTTGCACCTGCAATTTTTTTTTACGTGCGCTCAAATTTTTTTTACGTGCGCTCAGAATAGTGGCACAAAAATAACGCCATACCACACGGCCTCCGCAGCCTGTGCTTTTAGGATTCTGATAGTTAGTATGACTTGGGGGTGTTGATTCATTTAAACTAACAAACATAAACATTTGTTTGAAACAATTATTAATTTGTGTACTAACAGGGAACCTAATGTTAATAATGCACATTACTTTAAAGGTTTTACTCTTGGGGCCTATGCTACCTTTGGCTGTGCCGGCTACAGGGGCCTGCCTAGCTACAGGTTTCTCAAGGGTGCGAAGCGAATACTGTCACAGAGAGTGTGCTTGGATCAAGCACGTCAAGATTACTCTGTGAAATAAGAAGTTATCTAAAACATAATAATTAAATTGCTATGCTCCTACACAAAAACACCACTGTGTGTTTGAACATGAACAGGAAGTGATACTGTACCGCATAGAGAACAAACACCAAGTGACAGCACCACCCAAACCACCATCCTTCGGGGATAGTTGAGATTTTTGAGTGCTCTTGTATTTAATTATTTCAATACACTGTTACTTATGAATAATTGGGTGGTAACTTGGTGTTGTAATTGGCATACATAGACTTATAGTCAATGGATACATCTTACTAAAGCCAAAGCTTGTCACCATTAACTAATAATGCCAGCGGGGGCAGCAGTCTAAGCAGAGAAGCCCAGACCTCCCTATCCCAACCAACTCCTCCAGCTTGTCCAGGGGAACACCAAGTTGTTCCCAAGGCCAGCCAAGAGATATAATTTCTCCAGCATGTCCTCGGTCTGCCCCAGGGCCTCCTCCCAGTGGGGACATGCCCAGAACACCTCGCCCAGGAGACATCTGATGCCCGAACAACCATAACTGGCTCCTTTGGAGGAACAGTAGCTCTACTCTGAGCCCCTTCCAGATGGCCAAACTCCTCACCCTATGTCTAAGGGAGAAGCCAGCTACCCTTGGGAGGAAGCTCATTTTCGCTGCTTGTATTGGTTGTAGAACACCACATGGCAGCCAAACTGCTAACAAAGACATAGACAATGGATGTAGCCAGTGTAACTTCATTTGGTTGTTAGTCCATCTATTAAGTACACTAGTACAATTAGTTAAACTGCAGGAATGTCTTAAAGACATAAAGACCTGGATGACCGCTAACTTTCTGCTTCTTAATTCAGATAAAACTGATGTTATTGTACTCGGCCCTGAAAATCTTAGAAATATGGTATCTAACCAGATTCTTACTCTGGATGGCATTACCTTGGCCTCCAGTAACGCTGTGAGAAACCTTGGAGTCATTTTTGACCAGGATATGTCCTTCAACACACATATTAAACAAAAGCGCCTTGAGGCGACTTTTGTTGTGATTTGGCGCTATATAAATAAAATTGAATTGAATTGAATTGAATTGAATATGTAAGACTGCGTTCTTCCATTTGAACCACCTCAGCTGGCTCCTTTCGATGTGGAGCAGCAGCGGCCCTACTCTGAGCCCCTCCCGGATGGCCGAACTTCTCACCCTATCTCTAAGGGAGAGGCCAGCCATCCTTCGGAGGAAGCTCATTTCTAACGCTTGTATCCGCGATCTCGTTCTTTTGGTCACTACCCACAGCTCGTGGCCATAGGTGAGGGTAGGGACGTAGATCGACCGGTAAATTGAGAGCTTCGCTTTTACACTCAGCTCCCTCTTCACCACGACGGACCGGTGCAACGTCCACATTACTGCAGCTGCAGCCCCAATCCGTCTGTCGATCTCCGGCTCCCTTCTCCCATCACTCGTGAACAAGACCCCGAGATACTTGAACTCTTCCACTTGGGGCAGGAACTCATCCCCGACCCGGAGTGGGCACTCCACCCTTTATGGCTGAGAACCATGGCCTCAGATTTGGAGGTGCTGATCCTCATTCCCGCTGCTTCACACTTGGCTGCGAACCATTCCAGTGCGAGCTGGAGGCCCCCACCCGATGAAGCCAACAGAACCCCATCATCCGCAAAAAGCAGAGATGAGATTCTGAGGCCACCAAAGTGAAAGCCCTCCGCCACTTGGCTGCGCCTAGAAATCCTGTCCATAAAAATTATGAACAGAACTGGTGACAAAGGGCAGCCCTGGCGAAGCCCATCACCCACCGGGAACGAGTCCGACTTATTGCCGGCAATGCGAACCAAGCTCTTGCAACGGTTGTATAGGGATCGGACATGGCCCGGAGCAATGGGCCAGACACCCATACACCGCAACACCTCCCACAGGACACATGTAGACTGGTTGGGCAAACTCCCATGCACCTCAAGTATCCTCGAGAGGATAAAAAGAGCTGTCCAGTGTTCCGCGACCAGGACGAAAACCACATTGTTCCTCCTGTATCCGAGGATCAACTAGCGGACGAATTCTCCTTTCCAGCACCCTGGCATAGACTTTCCCAGGGAGGCTGAGGAGTGTGATCCCCCTGTAGTTGGAACACACCCTCCGGTCTCCCTTCTTAAAGATGGGGACCACCACCCCGGTCTGCCAGTCCAGGGGCACTGCCCCTGATCTCCACGCAACATTGTAGAAGCGTGTCAACCAGGACAGCCCCACAATGTCCAGAGCCTTCAGGAACTCGGGGCGGACCTCATCAACACCAGGGGCTCTGCCACCAAGGAGTTGTTTAACTGCCTCAGTGACCTTGCCCCCGGAAATTGGCGGGTCATTCCCCTCATCCCCAGACTCTGCCTCCTCCTCGGAAGACGTGTCAGTGGGATTAAGGAGGTCCTCGAAGTATTCATTCCACCGCCTGAAAATTTTCTCAGTCGACGTCAGCAGCGCTCCGCCAGCACTATACACAGTGCAGGTAGAACACCGCTTTCCCCTCCTGAGACGCCTGACGGTTTGCCAGAATCTCTTCGAGGCAGTCCGAAAGTCTTTTTCCATGGCCTCTCCGAACTCCTCCCACACCCGAGTTTTTGCTTCAGCCACTGCCCGAGCCGCATTCCGCTTGGCCTGTTGATACCTGTCGGCTGCCTCCAGAGTTCCACAGGCTAACCAAGCCCGATAGGACTCCTTCTTCAGCCTGGTGGCTCCCTTCACCTCTGGTGTCCACCATTTGGTTCGGGGATTACCACCACGGCAGGCACCAACCACCTTGCGGCCGCAGCTCAATGCAGCACCTTCGGCAATGGAGACGCTGAACATGGTCATTCGGACTCAATGTCCCCAGTCTCCCTCGGAATGCTGTTGAAGCTCTGCCGGAGGTGTGCGTTGAAGATCTCGCGGACTGGGGCCTCTGCTAGACATTCCCAGCACACCCTCACTACGCGTTCAGGTGCACCGGGTCTGTCCAGCGTCCTCCCCCGCCACCTGATCCAACTCACCACCAGGTGGTGATCAGTTGACAGCTCAGCCCCTCTCTTTACCCGAGTGTCCAGAACATATGGTCGCAGGTCTGGTGATACGATTACAAAATCGATCATCGATCTACGGCCTAGAGCGTCCTGGTGCCACGTGCACTTATGGACACTCTTATGTTCGAACATAACATAAGAAAAGCCTTCAGTTAATCCAAAATGCTGCAGCAAGAGTACTGACAGGGACTAGAAAGAGAGAGCATATTTCTCCTGTTTTGGCTTCCCTTCATTGGCTTCCTGTTAAATCCAGAATTGAATTCAAAACCCTGCTCCTCACATACAAGGTCTTAAATAATCAGGCCCCATCTTATCTTAATGACCTTGTAGTACCATATCACCCTATTAGAACTAATGAGGTAGAACTGCTTGTTGTTCCTAGAGTATATAAAAGTAGAATGGGAGGGAGAGCCTACAGTTTTCAGGTCCCTCTTCTGTGGAACCACCTTCCATTTTGGGATTTGGGATACAGACATTATCTCTACTTTTAAGATTAGGCTTAAAACTTTCCTTTTTGCTAAAGCATATACTTAGGGCTGGATCAGGTGACCCTGAATCCTCCCTTAGTTATGCTGCAATAGACGTAGGCTGCCGGGGATTCCCATGATGCATTGAGTTTTTCCTTTCCAGTCACCTTTCTGACTCACTATGTGTTAATAGACATCTCTGCATTGAATCATATCTGTTATTAACCTCTGTCTCTCTTCCACAGCATGTTTTTTATCCTGTCTTCCTTCTTTCACCCCAACCGGTCGCAGTAGATAGCTGCCCCTCACTGATCCTGGTTCTGCCGGAGGTTTCTTCCTGTTAAAAGGGAGTTTTTCCTTCCCACTGTCGCCAAAGTGCTTGCTCATAGGGGGTCATATGATTGTTGGGTTTTTCTCTGTATCTATGAAGCGCCTTGAGGCGACTTTTGTTGTGATTTGGCGCTATATAAATAAAATTGAATTGAATTGAAAGATAATTCCAGGACTGCTGTTCAATTTGTAGATGCTATTATTGTACCCAGACTGTTATTTCTTCATTTATATCCAGTTTTGGATTTAATCATATACCTGCTGATAGATATTTATTTTTATTTCCAAAAAAAAGATTTAATCCCATCCATTTGCTTCCGCTTATCCTTTTCAGGGTTGCAGGGGTTCTGGAGCTTATCCCAGCTGTCATAGGGCGAGAGGCAGGGTACACCCTGGACAGGTCACCAGTCTGTCGCAGGACTAACACACAGAGACAAGACAGCCATTTGCGCTCACATTCACAGCTATGGGCAATTGGATTAATCAGTTAACCTCTCCTCAAGCTGCATGTATTTGGACGGTGGGAGGAAGCCGGAGTACACGGAGAGAACATGCAAACTCCCAGCCTGATGGTGGAATTGAACTCAGGAGCTTCTTGCTGTGTGGCAACAGTGCTAACCACCATACCACTGTGCTGCCCTGAATTAATCCCATATAGTCTAATTGTATATATTAGGGCTGGGCGATATGGCCTAAAATTCATATCTTATAAAATAAAACAATGTTGTTTTTGTGCGTAACAAAACGCTCACAATTGTGCAGTCAACATGTAAACTAAAAAGATGCTGAGCATAATAACAAAGACAGACAGATTTCGCAGCTGCTCTGTTCCCAAGTTCTACTGCGTGACTGACAGCCTTGAGTTTGAAATCCGCTTCGTAACCATGTCTCTTACAGGTGCCATTTGTGGTCCTTATACGCACACAATACGGTAATATTACGTTGAAGCACAGTATGCATTACTCCGCGAGGCTCCTGACTACGCTAGCCGTAATGCTCCAAACAATCCATCAAGCGGTGCGGCTTCATAGCTTACCAAAGTCGTACTAAAGCATTTTTGACAGGTTGCTGAGCGCCGTGTACCACATAAAATCGGTTTGCGGTCAGTAAGCACAACCAGAACTACATAAGGCACACTGTCGATTTTTGAGAAATTGAAATGATTTTAGTGTTAGGTTATAGTCCGAAAAACATGGTATACGAGTTTTGTAAGGTAGTTTGTTTCGGGGCAGGAGGTTGGGAGACTTCGCGGTCCGGGATACAGCACACAGTTTCACCACATTCATCATTTTGCACTTCATGGCGGTGGTTGGAAATGGTGAAATACTAGTAGTTCTAGCAGCACGGCGTCAACACGTTAATGAGGTAACGCTAACCGCTACCGCAACACATTGACGCCGTGCAGCCCAATGCACGGGGCGATCCGCAGTAACTCGTTAACGGAGATTTGCCGCATTATAACGTTATGCATTAATGTCATTTTAATGAGAGTAAAGCTGCAGCACTAAAATAGTAATCTCCAAATGTTTTCTTTTACGACCAGCTCCTCTTTGATAGCTTCTGTGTCTATTCTTGTCGTTACCTGCAGGATGAAGTGATGGGGGAGGGGGAGTTGTGTTCAGTGAAGGAGAGAGGCGAGGCAGAGTAACGCAGCGTAGAGACAAAAGTGGACGAAAGAGAGGCAAACTTGCGGTTCCACAAGTATAATTATAATGTAACATAGACTATGTCGTTATAAATGATATTGTCACATCTCTTATCTCGTATAAAAATATATCGATATATTTAAAACTTGATATATTGGCCCAGTCCTAGTATATATTCCTTTACACTAGAACATGTGACGGCAAGCAAAGTGAAGTTGACCTACCACTATAAAAAAAAGCGAATGCTGCGGTGGATATAAGACTTCCAAGGAAGCATAACTGCTGAGCTTTTTAAAGGAAGGCTATGGAACATTTGAGACAGTAAAGTTAGAATCAGCAGCATTTGGCCGCTTGAAGGATCTGGATATATGGGAGTAATAAAGGGCTGCACGAATTATAGAGTACACCTGCACTTGACAAAATTCCCTAGAGAAGCAGGCTAGGCTTTAAGGGCGCCAGCTTGGGAGAGGGCTTTAAAGTTCGGAGGTCAGACGCTGCAGAGATGCCACTGCAGAAAGGTTGAAACACCTGCTTTTAATCTTGCTGTCTACCCTGCATTTAAGCTATGGTGAATGCATAACATAAGTCATAAAAATAAAATTCAGATTCCTTATTTTTATATTTAGCACTGTTGTTGTTGTTTTTTTTAGGACAAAAGTTGAATATAAAAAGCCATCAGTGAGAAGTTTAATAAGCAGCTTTATTAAACTGGAAGTGCCTATTGTATTTTTATCAAATGTCTATAATACTCTTTGTGGGAAGGATTTTAGGTTCAATCTCACTGAGTGTTATTGTTTACAGAAGTGCATGACAGATGCAGCACTGGAATGTGTCTTGTTTTCAGCAGAAGAAAATCTGCACTTTTGTTTGCGTAACATGTGCTCATTTCAATATAAAGATATTGAGTGATCCAGGTCTGAGCCCTGGCTCTGTTAATACAATGGCAAACCATAACAATGAAGTCAGTTAATTTGAATAGAATTGCATTTGTCAGAGGGTCGGCTTATGTAGAGGACAATCTGTCACATCAAGTTTTGGTTTTTGTGGATGTCAAAAGAAAATAATGAATGAAAATAAAAATCACCTTTCCACATGCAGGAGAAATATTATTAACATAAAATGAAAATGATAAATCAATAATGTATAATATTAAAAAACATTCATTGACCTTGAGGCATCCTCTCATCAGGCTTACAGTTTTACTTTTACATAGAAAATGACACTTTTTTTCTGCCATACCACTACTGACCTCTTGGGCAAGCTAGGAGCACCCTACAGGGCTGAAAAATGTGAAAGTGAAGAAAACAATTCCTTTAATGGCAGAATCCACCAGTGAGCCAATCACCTTAGGCTCCAACATCTGGATTCCTTTTATAACTCACCTGTTAGGATACTGGTAAAGCTTAAAGGGCTGCGGAAAAGCAGCAAAAAAAATCACTCACTGTACATATAATATGAAGGTGGAAACTATGCACAGTGGCCAACTGTTTATTTTGGGTTGTAAACATTATTTTTAATTCTCTAAAGTTGGGCAAGTTTCGAATCTATGATAACTGACTATGAGTTTTTGTTGTGACTGTTCCACCTTTATGAGATGATGCTGCATGACAGTATAAGATTAGAATTATAAGTGTCAACACCTTCTTGACATGTGGTTTCAGTTGAGCTTATAAACAGTTAAATGCAGCAGCATAAGACGCATGCGATTACAAAAACAACAACAACATTGCCCAGCCACCCTCTTCCCACCATCTTCTATGTCCCTGGCTTTTTCTCCTTTTTTCCCTTTCCTCCACCTCCTTCACTCTCTTCCACCCCCTTTGGCCAGTGCAGAAATGTGATTCTGTCAGCTGCTGTAAGCAGAGCTCTGCCACTGAGGCTTGTAACGACCGTGTGGCAGCTATTTTAGCATGGACTCTGACGGTTGTGACTGTCACATCTGATGAAGAGGCCGGCGCTGATTTGAGCTGGCAGGCAGATGAAAAGGAGGAAGAGCTCCCAGCCTTTTTTCCTTTTTCTTTTACAGCATCTTTCACTACTGTACATTGCGGACATACTGGCACTTGCTGCTTGCTACATGACCTCTGCTTCGTATAACCATATGTGTACACAAAAATGCATATGTCTCCATTACTCCTGCAATGCACAATTACACACACACAGATAGTACACACTTTTAACTTCATTCATAAAGAGACAAAAGTGCACATTCTCAGACACACACAGCGCAGAGCACCACCGCATTAAGGTTGCAGTGCTGCCATTACTTACAACGCTGAACACTCAATTCTCTGCCTCTCCCTCTCTGTGTCTCCCCCCGCCCTTCCTGAATCTCCTACTTCCTTTTCTTTTTATCTGACTGACTTCTCTACACATTCTGCCCCATCTTCTAATTTTTCACTCATTCCCTTGTTCATTTAGCTTAGTGATTTATTCTTTATGACTTCTGCTGCTTTCTCTCTCTCCTCCTGCTTGTCCTTATTCTTCCCTTTCACTCACTGACTGTCCTTTCCTTTCTCAGTTGCTCACATTCATGCCGGAGTGGCTCTCTTGTGCTGAGAGGATCACATAACCCTTACACAGTATTTGAAGTGTTATGGCCCACCCCTGCTCGACTCCCACTGGGTCGAGTCCAGATTTTCTCACCCTCAGAGACTGACTGCGCCTCAGAGCTACACCGGCGAGCCCTCTACTCATATCTCTAACCCCGAGGCTTCGCCAGATCAGAGGAGAGATACACCGGCAGCCCTCCTCACTTTCAGCCAACTGCTTCAGCTGTTCACCTGAATACTGAAATGTTAACAACACCAAGTCATACACTCCAACTGGGAACACACACATGAACTGAACTCATCAACTCAAATTACCTTTGGCATTACATAGTTTGAACACTTTGGATTTAACAGAAAAAACTGTGTGATATCTTCATTAACAGCTTCTCAGTTCTAGCCTGAAAAATTAGTTATTTCCCATTTGATGACAGATTAGTGTGGAGAATCACTCCAAACTCTCCAAAGATTTTAAAGCCAGAAACGGCAATAGTGACATAAGTGCATGCAAAGCAAAGTTCTCAGTAATGGTATTTATGCAACCATAGTAAAACCATTTACATAAAGTACACTTGCAGAGATGATGTTTTCTTGTTGAGAAGGGGCTGCCCAATGAAGAACAGAAATGCTGGCAGATACATTTATCAAATGATTTTCTCATTAGCTTTTCCATAAATTATAAATGACAGAAAACTGAATGCATTTTCATTCTGAATTATTGCTCCCAAAACATTAAAATTAAAAAGTAAAAAAGAAACAAAAAAACCCCCATAAATACATCAAACTAATAAAATACAAAATAAATAATTTGACTTCTACTAAGGTTAATATACTTTAATCATTCATATCATTGAATCCAATTTCTTATACCTGTTCTAAACATAGTTGAAATGCTTTTCTTCATATTATGGATGCTGCATATTATTTTAGTCAAATGGTATACATTTGTTGCTTTGCAAATTTTGTGGCTTAAGGAGAAGGGTGTCTTTAGTCTGACTTCAAAATGTTTTGGCCTATTGACTAACATGTTGAAACCAGTTATAGAGATCTAGTTTGGTAAAGTTTGGTTTATCAGGTTTGACAATTGTTTGAGAGAAACTAGAACTAAAGCCACTACACGAAGAATTTAAAAATGAGTGACTCTAGCACTGTCAGTGGTAGTATCAGGAACAAGAGAAAACAACAGTCTAGCCAAATGTCTTTTCACTCACACTCAGGCTAAAGTTGTAAATGTTTCCATTGTGCACATGGAATTTACACGCAATGAATGACAGCAAGAGGTGGGACTGAACAAAGTGCAGGAGGTGAGACATTAGCATTTCATGAGTGACACTTCAGAGATGTCTGGCAGGCCCTCAAACACAGACTTGCTGTGTATTAATAGCAGAGCGAGGAAGCCAGCCTGGATACACAGACTGACTAGAACAGCAACAATTCTTCTCCAGCAACTGCAAGAAAACCAGAACTAGCCGTTAAAAATGAGTGACTGTAGCACTGTCAGTGTTAGTATTTTTGGAATTTTTGCCTGGCCAAAAAATACTCTTTGGCCAGGCAAAAATTCCAGAAGATGTCGAATATGTTGGCAACACATCTTCTAAGTCATATACAAAAGAGATATTTTCTCACATGTTTTTGAATTACCATGTATCACAAGTATCATGTGAGGTTGACATGTTACTGAGTAGAAAGAAAAGTGAAAGAAAGATCTTCTGTTGACTACAGCTGCAGTGGTAACCTTTGAAACTCTTCAAACTCTAAAGGGTGATTAAATGGGTGAGTTATCTGTGTGCCTGTGTGTGTGTGTGTATACATTCACCTTGCCTCCACTTTTGTTTGACAAAGAATGCGAATTACACCTATAGGTAGGTGTGTGTGTGTGTGTGTGTGTGTGTGTGTGTGTGTGTGTGTATGTTTGGGCGGGTGGGTCGTGATCACCGCCCACATATAGGCTACACACACACCAACAGTGCCACTCAGCCATCTGTGTTACACCCCTGTCCATGACCTAGTCCCTGCACATGATTAATTCTGCTTTATTCCACTTTATGCATTAAAGTCCATTTCAAAAAGGTCAGCAACGGGGTGGCACAGGGAGGAATTGAACGGCCCCCACCCCTCCTCTTAAGATCATTTTGTGGACTCAAGGCCAGTTTCCTCTTAGTAAGCTCACATTAAATTCACATATCTTTCCTTTTACCCTCTCCCTTTCTTAGCTTAAGAAAAATTATGCAGAGTAGTAGTACCCATTCAATTACTGTTAAGCCCTACTTACCCAGCAAAGAAAAAAGGGGATTCTAATTCATTAGGTGGGATTAAGTGATGGTTTAAAAGGCATTTTGGTGTCTGGGAGAGCAGCGACTATACTAAGTAGTGATAGGTAGTGAAGCGATGAGGAGTGTAATTTGAGTCCTCTGCATTTTCTGTCCTCGAATGTCTTCCTTTCACATTTCACGCCTGTTGGGCTGCCTCAGATAGACTTTTTATATGTCTGTTAAAAATGAAGGTGTCTACCTAAGAGGCATCATCATGGCCTGACTCCTTAACGGTCCGATGTCAGGAGCAAGATGTAAATAGATATCCCTGACAACCAAGGAAAACCCGTGTCAGCAACAAAGCAACACTGGAGGTCTTGGATAATGGAGCAAACGATGACTGTAATCCAAACATGAGGATGTTTAAGTGTTTTAGCTTCTGTTTAAAATTAACCATTTTGATTTCATCTTACTAGTCAGCACTTTTAATCTAAAAAGCTCAAAAACACTTGGTACACTGCACACACAACACTAACCAGCACAAACTGAGAAAAACTAGTAAAAGACCTGGACTTTTCACTCTACATCTGGTGAAGCACCATATCAAGTTTTTAAAAGATTAGGCTGATTTCCAGGGAGTCATGAAACTACTTACATTAAAGGTCTATGCAAAATAAAGGTCTACACATATAATTTAATCCGCATCTTGTTCACACCATAATGAAAAATACTAACTCTATAAAACGACATCTTACTCATCTAACCCACATTTGTCATTTTGTTGCTCATTTTTACTTGATATTTGTATTTTAGTTTAGGTATAGTTTTCAGATATTTTCATTATTTTCAGATAATTTTAACTGCACTGTAAAAACTGTGATTGGGGTTAATTAGAATCCAATAGGAGAGTAATAGTAATTATTACTCATTAAAAACGTGTATGAGTAGTTTTAATCAAATCTAAGCAAAATTCAACAATTTTGAAATGTTCAGTTATTTAAATTTACACACTTTTGTTTGGGGTAAATTCAGCAATGGTTTGTTGAGTAGATTTTAAAAAAATGTTTGAGTACCAAAAAAAATTAAGAAATCTAATAGATTTAACTGATGAAAGCATTTTCATTTTAATCATTGTACACTTCCGCCCATAATCCTTTGTGCCACGTGCAGGACACACGCGCTTCATGAGTGGACATCTCCATTTTGTCAGAGGTAAGACTTCTTAATTTGTTCGAATATAAGACACGGTTTAAACAATAACGTATATCGGTTTTGAGTAAAGGTTTTAAACAGTATGATACGTCAAAATTAGATTAATAATCATCACTGTAATGATAGTATCGTATTTTTACACAAATGGCAGTTAGTGGACTGCTAACCACATGTTTTACCGTATTAAAAAATATCAACGATATGTTCCAATGAGGGCAGCACGGTGGCACGGTGGTTAGCACTGTTGCCGCACAGCAAGAAGGTCCTGAGTTCAATTCCAACATCAGGCCGGGGTCTTTCTGTGTGGAGTTTGCATGTTCTCCCCATGTTTGCGTGGGTTCTCTCCGGGTACTCCGGCTTCCTCCCACCATCCAAAGGCATGCAGCTTGTGGGGATAGGTTAATTGGATAATCCAAATTGCCATTAGGTGTGAATGTGTGAGTGAATGTGAGCGCGAATGGTTGTCTGTCCCTGTGTGTTGGCCCTGCGACAGACTGGCGACCTGTCCAGGGTGTACCCCGCCTCTCGCCCTATGACAGCTGGGATAGGCTCCAGCGCCCCCCGCGACCCTGAAAAGGATAAGCGGAAGCGAATGGATGGATGGATGGATGTTCCGATGAGTTTTAACGTCTTTCATCCACGTTTAAAAGTTCATGAAAAGGTTTTGCGCTCAGTTGTGAGTGATTTAGTTTAAATCATCTGTGCCGGATTTTGTCAGCCACAGTCAGTATTTCGAAGCTTTTGTCTCGATGCCGTGGTTTTCAGTTGTGAAAACTGATCTTTTCAGTTTCAGTTCATTAACTGCCGTGGTTTTCAGTTAATGAAGCTAAAGTGGCTCAGTCCAGCGACATAACTGTTTTTTCGCATCATGCTGTCGGAGCCCCGTGACTTTATGGCGTTATTTTTGTGCCACTATTCTGAGCGCACGTAAAAAAAAGTTTGCAGGTGCAAGTGTTGCATTTTGAGGAGAAATTTATTTTGAGCCGACAAATGCATCCTCCTTTTCCCCGAATTTGAAGGATGGGTCGGGTGTGTCCTTCGTGGCCTACCATATCCCAGAATTCATAGCGCGGCCCAGCCAAACTCCAGTTTCCAATAATGGCGGCCGCTACTAAGTTTTAAAATTACTCTTACTAATCTTTCTGGGTCACAAAATAAACTTTTAACATATTTTCAGGCGAGAAAGTAGCTGTGTAAACATCAAATATCTGCTCGGTTTATCGAGATATCGCATATTTGCAAAAGTGCTTCGACATTTTCGGAGCATCTCCTACCCACCAGCTCGATAGCAAGCCGGGAGCTCGAGGGTCACTGAAGCCGCTGAGAATGGCACAACTCCCGGCACATAATTTTCAGATCACCACGGACTTTCGCTATTCAGGTTAAATGTAATATATAAGTCACTTAGACAACCTAAAATGTTATTGTTGGGCTTTTTTCAGTGTTTTATTTGTTCGTGAGTAAATCGGTTTGGCCGAGATTAAAGTTATTAGATTAGATTAGATAAAATAAAACTTAATTAATCCTCCGGGATTTTCACACAGCTGAATAAACGTCAAACAGAAAACTGATTAAACAAAAGTGTGAGACGGTCGAGAATTTACGCCAGTGTCCTGTTATATTTTAGATAGCAAGGAGCAGACGGCCGAGTTTATTAAACTCCACAGAGACAGCGGTGACGCTAATCAGAAGGCTAGACCGTCCAGTTTCACAGCCGTTTACTTCCAGCCTACCCGACCTTCTGAGGACCCGGCCCACGTAGACCGCGAAGGCCGGGTCCTCAGGAGGATACAGCCCATGAATTTGGACACGACCAGAGTGGCGGAGTTTGAAATATCACTTTGAGGCTTTATCGTGTTTTATTTGTCATTCAGCTGCAGGATGAGTTCTACAGGATCACCCTGGTACACCTTGAACCCAAATTCATGTCCATGCTGGATGAGTGCACTCCCAAACTGTTGGCCCTTTTCCATTCCAAGGGGGGAGCCATGGGATTGAAGTTGCAGGCTATCATAGCCAAGGTATTTTCCACAGACATTTCAGCTTGGAATTTTATTTAAAGAATTTTTTTGTCAAATTTCAAGAGTCATTTGCATGGTGCATAGCTCCACTAACTTCTTTGCATGTTTTTGTCAGTGCAAGAGGACGTCAGGATGTCACTGATATAATTAACAACGCAATTATGGGTTTCATGTTTTAATTGTATTTTAAATACATGTCTGTTCTTAGTAAAAAAACAAAACAAAACCCAGAAGTACAGGTATTGCTGGGTTTTTGTTTTGTTCCAAGAAGGAAAAACCCTTTCTGACAAACAAACTAAATTAGATAAAAAACTAAATGACTAAATTAATGTAATTTACTAAAACGACACATTTACAGATTGAAGCTTACAAGCATACAACTTGTTGAAGCATACAACTTGGAATTGTCTTTACCTATATAATGTTGACAATACCTTTGTGTTGACTGTCAGCACCTAGGCATGTGCATTAACATCAGCTAATTATCGCACATAATGTTCCATGTGATGATAATTTGATATTTAACAGTTTTTTTTAATACTGCCAATTCTCACAGTTTTGTCTTAATAAATGGTCACTTATCTGATGGTAATTTTTGGAATTCTTGCTCATTTTCAGTCACCAAGCAATCCTAGCAATAACATAACCAGAAATCTGGTTATTCAGTGCTTGATGGTGTACCTTGGGGAGTCCATTGATCAACTGATCAAAGAGTACAGTGTAAGTGTTGAAGTAGAAACATTATTCTGTTTTTGTTATTCATATGTGTTTGTGTATGTGTTTGTCAAGTTTGAAATAATTTGAGGCATTATCATGTTTTATTTGTCATTCAGCTACAGGATGTGTCCAGGAAATATTTCATGTGTGCAACTACAGTCAGACAACCCATGTGTTTGTTGTTTCAGGATGCTGATGAGGATGGTGTGTCACAAGATCTTTCTGAACAGAGGATGAAAATCTACAAAATCAAGGCTGTTGGATCTGAGGAGGATGACATTGGCATTGTGCTGGAGGGTGTGAAAGTTATGCCTGCTCTGGGTAATTTTCCAAGAGCATGCGCAATGCTGGTTGGATTGACATATGCAGTCGATCTTGCCTATCTCAAAGAGCTAAAATACACCTTGGAAATATTCCAGAAACTTTTCCTTGAACTGGATTGTGCTAAGCTCTCACCAAAAGTGAACAGCCTCAAGAACAAGTTATTGGCTTAAACGAGGACTCTGAAAGAATGAAAGGGAAGTAAGCTCACTGAAAACCTTTGGTTTGTCTTTGTTAGATGCAGCTATCTTTTCAGTTTTCAAGTTAATTTCAACTTATTGATATCTTACCCAAATGACCTGCAATGTGTCAGGCTGTATTTGTGCTCTTTATTTTAATGTTTGTTTTTTATTACCTACAAGTTTCTTAGGAATATTCTGTTTGAAAGGCATCAAATTGGAGGAATCACTAGTGAAGCTTTTCTTTGTTTATAGTGTATGTTACTATAAAACATTAGTCTAAAAGAACTTTAAAATTTAACAGAAGTGCAGTCCTGTAGCTGTAGAAATGTTACTTCCTCTTACACGTGTCTTAGATTTTCTCAGGTTAAACATCCAAATTGGGATAAAAGGTTGATTTACATTATTGATATACCATGTGCATGAGTGAAAAACCTTTGTTCTACAGTTATATTGAGTGATTCAATTTTTCAAAGTTTTTGTTAGTCACTCATAAATAAGTAACAAAGATAAAGGAAACAGTAAATGATATTCAAATTTCAGGTTCATGTTGATATTACAGTCTAATCTAAAGATTCATTTCTTTTTTACAAAACTGGTTTACATTCATGCAGTTCCTTTATGTTGCTGTTGCTCTGTACACTAAGCTGTGTGATAAACTGTTTATGACACTAAAACAAATTTACAGCAGGTGAGTGTATTTAGGAGATCAGGAGATTGTTGATAAGAATTCAGTGTATACAAGAAGAAAAATGTTATATTATAAATTACAGTGTTTTATTTTCCACAATAAAACAAATTACTGTTTTGATGTTTTCTTTGTGAAATTGATTCATTTTACTCAGAAAATAAGTTAAATTCATTTGATTTTCTCTTATTATTCAGTCATTATGTTTAAGGTTTATTTGGAAAATTATTGAATCCAATTTGAGTTTTACTGAAAAAAAAAAAAAATTCATTTCTTTGTAATGGATATTTTAGGAAGTTTTTACTAAACCTTTGCCAGATAGTTAGTAAATTCAAAGTAATTTTTCTCAGAGACTTATTTCATATCAATTATTTTTTTTGTTAAAGTTGGGCAATTTCAACCTTCAGTTTGAGATTTTGTCCGTAAATCCAACACATATTTACAGTTTAATTCTATTAATATCTACTTTTGTTTTCTATTTGAATTTAATTAACATTTTCTCTACATTTTACATAAATCTTTTGAAATTAAAATCTACTTAATTATTTCAAGTGTCACTTTGTTGCCATAACTTTTTTTAAGTAACCTCTAGTCACAGTTTTTACAGTGTGGATCCAGAAGAGTAATGCTTATCATGTTTGGCTGTTAGCAGCCTGGCTAGCTAACCTATGTCAGCTACTATACTTCCATGGGGCAATGCTAAAAAAAACAAAAAAAAAACCAACAAACATGCTTGTATACATATAATAATTAAACAAATTATTATTAGCAGTAGTAGTATAATAAAGCAATGGCAGCAGACCCTCCACCACCATCAACTACCCTACGCTTATATTTTGACATAATGGAAAGTGATGGCATTTAACAAATACAAGTCCACATACACAATGGACACTCGCATCACAAGATCAAACGTAGTCATTTACAATGGGCCTTCTTCTTCCGTTTACAATCCACTGCTAATTTCCCCACCAACTCAGCAGCTTGCTTTGGCTTTCTTTTTAACACCTATAAGGCAATAAAAAAATTTGTGTTGTCCCCAAATGAACAAAATTATCCAATACAAGCTCAAGTACATACTTTAATTAAGCAACAAACAAAGCTGCCCAAGCTACATGCAAATAGATACACAGTAAAATTCACTGAGTAAATTTTACTCAAACTGAATAAAATTTTACTCTAAGAAAGACAGTATTTGGTCCCAGTCTAAATGGAGTAAAATCTACTCTTATGGCAGAGTCATACTCTCAGAGTTAAATATACTCTATTTAGTGCAAATATTTTACTCTACATGATGATAATTTACTCAGTTTAGTAAAAAATAAAAACAACTCCACCCTAATTTCATTCTCAATAGAGCAGAATTTTACTTTGACTAGAATTATAAATAGAAGAAAAATTAACTTTATTTCACTCACTATGTGTTAGGATGCCTGGGTCGTTGAACCAGGGTTTTTGAGTTTATTATATTATTTATAATTTCTAGTCTTTGGGTTTTCGTTAGAGTCATGTCTTATGGTTTGTTTCTGTGTAATCCTTGGTTGCTGTCTCCCCTGTCTGCTATATCCCCGTGTCCAGTCGGTGTCTGTGTCTGCCCTGGTCCCACATCTCTGTTCCCTCTGTTGTAGTGCCTGCATGTGAGTCTGTGTCTTTTGTTCAGTCTGTGTTATGTGTTTCCTGTTTTACTTTGAAGGTCTCTGTCTTATCTCAGTGTGTTCAGTTTACGCTTCCTTGTCTCGTCAGTTCTGATTTGCCCCAGCTGTGTTTCCCTCCTGTTGTCCATTCCCTGATTGCTCCCTCTATGTATTTAAGCTCTGTGTTTCAGTTTGTCATTGTCGCAATCTACCGTTTATATAGCTGTGTGTTTATTCAGTCCTCCGGTGTAAGTTTAGTTGGATATTTCCAGTTATGTTATATTTGAGTTTAAGATTAAAGCGGTTTTGAGTTTAAGTTTTGTCTCCGGAGTCTGCACTTTGGGTCCTTCTCCTGCCTGCACGCAGCCATCACATCACTATATAACTGTATTACAATCATTCACGGCAAGGTTTTAAAGGTACAATAAATAAACCAGAAAAATATATTTTTGTTTTAGCAGCCACCTTTATTGTTAAGAGGAAACAGTATGGTACAATATAAAAACTGGAATCACCACGACTGTATGACACCTGTAAATCAAATGCTTTACAACAGAAAAGCTCTTTGGCATGAATTGCATGAGGTTCTTTTACACAGAACTTGAAAATCATCGAAATGCTCATTGAGACTGTTTGCAGTGCAAAAGTAATCAACAATAACCTCTCATCCTTCACAACAACATGGTAGAACTTGGCATTTCACAATGGACTTTTATACAAACAACTAAATCTGCACAATAAATATTTCCATGCTGTTTTGCCCATCTAACATTTAACACCTTGGTATTGATTGGTAGCTGAAGAGTCTCTGCCATCTCGCAGCCCCAGTCCAATGCATTTCAAGAAAGCATTTTACCTGGTCCAGTGGTCAGTCTCTTGGGGTCAAATGTCTGCCAACTGAAAGCAATAGGACTTTGATGTTTTGTTGCCAATGTTTTAATTACATTTTTGAAACTTTTCAATTGTTTTTTTTTTTTTTTTTAAAGAAGCTGTGTTTTGCTTCATTGCGTATGCACCAGCTTTGCAAAAGTGGTCCTGTTTTAAGTATACATGTAGGATAATGTTTCATGAAATGATGCTTTGGTAGCAGCTTCTTGTGTGGAAAAAAACCTTTGAATAACCTGTGGTGTTTGGCGATCAGGTGTTTCAAGAAAATAGTGATACCTTTTGATAACACTGCTGAAAATACAATATTCACTATTTGAAACAACAGCAGTAGCAAATGCCAGTGCTGATCGTTTGGACAAACTAAGTCTCCAAAGATGAGTAGTAGATGTCGATGTAAACACCAGGACTGGATGGCATTTAACTCCAAGTCATTTGAGTCCTCTCCCAACTTCACTGTAGGTGGTTTGTTGTTTTGTTCCATTTAGCCATAGTTAAAGCTCTTAATTCTCATGTCCACTTCCTTTGATGTTGTATACTGATCTATTGCATGTAACATAATCAGTTTCATTTCATATGGTGCCACTCCCTCCAAGATATTGTGCATAATATCAACAGAGAAATTTTCACATGTATTGAAGCACTGCAATGAGTTTAGAATCCAAGACTGTTTAACACCCATCACATAAGGCAGTCTGGGATTTGCCTCCATTTTTTGGCAATGTTCAGTATGAAGTGCTTGAGTTTGCATGATTATCTTGGGTGAATCCTCTGTAAACTCTTTCTGAAAGTCCTCTTTCTCAGCAAGACAAAAGTGGCAACAATATCTGGCACTAAATGACTCTAGAAAACCAAACAGACAGTGAAGACCAAGGTTGTCAGTAGTAACTTGGACAATAGTTCCATGTACTGGGTCATCATGCAGGGCAATCGTAATTCCATCCCCTCCAGGATTTTCATATCCTTCACAATTAGATCAAGTATCTTAGAGAAGCCATATGTTCGGGATGTTGAACTTCTTGGCAACTGTGAACATAATAAAATTGCATTATACATTTGAAATAAACACCAGAACAAGGCAAAGAAAGTGAAATTAAATAAATTGATCAAAATAAACCTAAACAGTTGGTATAGCAGCTATTATAACATCATCCCCAAAGCTTGACTGATTCACACCATGAAACACGCAGGAAATGTTGACGTTTTTTACTCACCGCATTCCAAAAATGATCTGTAGGTCAGCTGGCCCTCAAAACTGATGCACTTCTGTTGTTCTCTGCACTTCACATGCACAGCTTGCATCCTTCATGATATGAAAAGGATATTTTTAAATAATTAGATTTACTACAAATACTTACAAAATTGAACAAAACACAGGCACACACAAAACACATAGGGCTTAAGAAACATCTAAAACTGCACACTTGTGCAGACTGCAACCATGTATGCTTTTCAATTAGAGTAAAACACACGTGCTTGCTAAACTAACAGCAGTACACATTCAAGATTCACTCCATTAAACACACATGTTCCTAATCAAAGATCAGGCGAAAACAGTCGTGTATGTGACTCAATTCAGGGTAAACCACACGTGCCTTCTAACTGAACAGGTGAAACATCCACAAACGTCAATCCTCGATAAAACACACATATTACTAACAGAACATCAGGTAAAAAAGTCAATTTTCATATGACTCAGTTTGGAGTAAAACACATGTGCTCACTGACCTTTTTTGGATAAAACGTTGGTGCACTGGATTTGCTAAAAACACACTACCCTGGTCAATTATACTACCTAAAGCAGCTATTGAGCAATGCTAAACTTAGTTTAGTGATATATACCTTAATGCTGTCTGTGAGTAGTCTAACGACATTAATTTAGCAGAAGCTAACGCAAGCATCAACCTTGCCAATTATGCAGTATGTAAGACCCACAAACTCTCAAGCTGTAATCTTACTTACAGACCTTTAAGATAAACAGAAACCCCCCCATTTTATCCTAAATTCAATCATTATTGAGCACTTTACTCACTTACCTGGCTCACCGCTGACAGTTGTCTCTGTTCCACTGCGGTATAGTGGGCGTGGTCATGCCATATTACTCCAATGGAATTTCCTCTGTTTTTTTTGCTCCAACTCTGGCGGCCAATCGAAATGATTACAATCCAAAATGAGGGAAAATGACTCTTTTAGAGGAAAATAATGTTAACTCTGGAAAAATTTCTCTCTCCATTTTCCATGACATTAGAGTTAGATATTTAGAGTTTGAGGATGTAGTTTTATATACGTACTTTATTTTGTCCTGAGATTCTTAGACTCTATTTTCAGTCATGGTAAAGTGCATAAATCATAGATAAAGAATATGGTGCAGCACTCCAATTTAACTTTTTATTGCGGTGTAGATGATACGGGCAAGATGCCATCTTTCAGCATGCATTTCAGGCAATAATAGTGTCAAATCTCAATTAATATTCATAAATCGACAATACAACCATGCACACAGCTGTGTCAAAAATATCATCCCTCATGCCCACATTCACTCCCACTCCCTGGGAAAGTGGCTTGAAGAAGAGCTAGAGGCTCTGCAGAAACTGCTTTCTGGGTAATAATTTCTTTTTAGAACTGAGAGAAAAAAAACACCTAGATTCATAATAATTTTATGACCCACTCAAAGGGGGAAGAAGTTGGTCCCCCAGCTACAAAATATTTGGGAAACTCACTAAAAAATTCACTTGATTCTGTCTACAGCATTTTCATGGTGGTGGTAGAGTAAAGGGCAAGGGCAGACTGGATTTAGGGACGGTGGTGAGTTATGATAGGGCAAATAAGAGAGAAGAAGACATCGACCAGGTTAAAGAAGTAGCCCTCCAGGCAAAGCCACAGTTGCAGTATTTTTAAAAATTCAGCATGACAAAAAGATCCTCAGGGTCTTTCTTTGGTGTGAATGTGTATCTTTCTTATGCTTATCCACGTGACATTGACAAAAAGGAAAAAGTTCAAAACAATATGCATTTTAGTACCACATGCAGTTTAGTACCACATCTACATTAACCAGAGCTCCAACTTTCAAGGTGAAGAAAACAGTTGCACCAAGTGAATGCACACTGTTTAATCTGGACATAAATGTAAATGGACTGATTTTTATATAGCTCTTTTCTACTCTGAGCACTCAAGGTGCGTGACACACAAAAGCACTTTTGCCTATGCTCTTTCTATCTAACATTCATACCGCGATGGATGTATTGGAGAGCAACCTGGGTTAGTATCTTGCGCAAGGATATTTGGCATGCAGACTGTAGCAGACGAACCAACCACCACCTTCTGATTAGGAGGTGACCTCCTCTATCACCTGAGCTACAGCCACTTCCAAATTAAAAACACTGTCAGAACCTGGGGTTGAACCATCAAGAATTAGAATCAACACTCAGCTGTATAGGCTCCACTTATGAAGCTCACATCTCACCTGAGTAGAATATGCTCAACTAATTTCCTCAGTCACTGGGTTTTCCCGTTTAATGCAGTCAAAGTCGATGCTATGCTAACAGTAGAAAGACATTCAACAGAAAGGAATGTCTTGTAAACTCACTCTTGATCCTTTTGATGATATCAATTGATTATTCCATTTGCCATCCATCTCATGTTTTCTCCTTCAATGAAAATGCATCTCCCCTTCCATGTCTCCCAGTTAAAGCCTGTAACTTCCAGATCTTGGTAGACTGGGAGGAGCACTCATGAATCCCCCACTCGTTCATCCTGGACCCTTCCCTCATTGTGAAGCTCAACAGGCAGCATCTGGACAAACCTGGAAAGCTGTCTTGGAGTGTCTGTTCAAGAGGGGATAATGTCAGGGTTACAGGCTGGCTGATTTGTGTTGCAAATAAATATATTTACTGTAAGATGACAGAAGTGGGAAGCAATGAAGTGCAAATACTTCATTATTGTATTGGTTCATTTTCAGGTATCTGTACTTTACTTGAGTATTTATTGTTCTGCAAACTGTTCTGCGTCTTTCCACAAATATGTAAACCTTGTGCTCCTTACATTTTCCAAAGAGGCTCATTACTGTAGCTTCAATGCATTTGAGGTAATTTTTTATTTCCCAGCGCTGTGTGTATTTTAAGATCAAACCAATTTGAGCCTAAATCAAGGGAACAATGCTATATAAAATACAATCCAGTTGTTGTATCCATCACTTGGGTTTATAGCACACAAAGAGATGAAAGAGCAAAATGATCATTTTTGCAAAATAGTCCTATACTCAAGGATTAAAGTGGGATGGATCGATCTGGAATGACAATTTTTATGCAGATTGTCATAAGCTGTGGTCTTGTCTTGGTATAAGCATGACAGAAAAGTAGCAAGTAGAAAAGAAATAATGTTTTCTGGCAGGTAATTTCAATGGCAACACTTTTATAAGCTCAACAAATATTCGCAACGCAACACACCGTTATGCGTACAGTCTGTTTCACAATGTGTCCACTAGATAAAGGTATAGCCGCTGTATCTCTCAAGGAGAGAAAAGTGAATGAGATAACTTCACTCAGAGATTAAGAAAAGTGTAAAGGACATGAGGATCAAGTGAATGTAGTATAACATTTAATAGTATATATTATGATAATATGTGATGAAATATTATTGTAGCGGGTCAGGGCTGTTTGGGTTTTGCTTGACAGCTGTGTTCTGTTGTGTCAGGCGGCAGCGTTATGTTGCCATGGTTACCATGTGACGCGCTCTCTCTGCAACTGTGTGTTTTCTAGGAGAGAGAGTGCCGTTTTCTTGTTGTTGTTATGCTAGAGCTACGCCGAGCAGTGTTTTTCTGTTGGAAATAAACGGCTGTGCTCCCTGGCAATACGGGGTAGCAAGACCAAATGACACCTCTGTCCTTGTCTGAGCTCGCCACATTGGTGTCAGAAGTGGGATAGCTCACCCTCACCAGAATGGAGAGAGATATTCAGAGGCTGGAGCTAGCCGTCGAGGAGAGCATTCACTGCTTGGGGAGCTGGCGATTGAAGCGAGAGGAAGCGACCAGCCATGTAAGTCCCCCGACGAGTCCCAATGGCGTGAGCACACCGTGGCGACGTCAGTCCATGTCAGTGCTAACATTGGAAGGAGATGCACTGCAGGTACTCCTTGACCTAGCCTCGACAGAGCTCCAGGGCCTCACCATGGCACTCGAGAGGCGATTTGGGCAGCGGCACTCCACTGATCAGAGCAGGGAGCAGCTGACCAACCGGGCACCTTTGCAGCGGATATGATGCTGTATGCTCGTCGTGGCTCCCAGCAGCAGCCCATGAGGAGCTTAGCCTGCATGCTTTTCTGCGAGGACTTTTTCCAGAGCGATTGCGCCAACACGTCCACTGGGCCATGCCTCGAACTGTCCATGAGGCACTCCTTGAGGCTGAAAGAGCTGAGCTGGTGCTCGGGGGGGGGGGGGGGGGGTAGTGAGGGGACACAGGGTCTACCATTTCCTAATACAAACTGGTGTGCTCCCTGGAATGTCCAGGCTGCTGGTGATGGGTTGGTCACCCACCGACATCCATCTGATGACGGTGACGGGGGAGAGAGCTGACATGCGGGGGAAGAAACCGTTGCGTGGACATCTTTTCCGCCAGTGACAAAGACTGCAGGCATGACGGGGCTCGTCCAGCACACCATTGACACCGGCGATGCTCAACCCATCCATCTGCGCCCACACCGGCTGCCCCTCTGGAAACGGCAGAGGAAGGATGGCAGCCCGAGGATCTGCGTGGATTTTCGCCGTCTCGATGCAGTCACCAAGAAGGACTCGTATCCGCTTCCGCGCATTGACGGGGCCCTGGATTACATTACCAGCTCCAGCTGGTTCAGCCAGCCTGACCTACGCAGTGGTTACTGGCAGGTGGAGCTAGCACCCGAAGCAGTTTGCATTCACCATCGGACAGGGGTTGTGGCAGTTCAGGGTCATGCCATTCGGGCTCTGCAATGTGCCAGCGACGTTTGAGAGGCTTATGGAGAGGGTGCTCGTGAACATCCCTTGTAGCCGCTGTGTTGTGTACCTGGATGACCTGTTGGTGCACGGTGGCAACTTCGACAGTGCACTGTTCCACCTCAGCGAGGTCTTCAGTGCCATCCGACAAGCTGGGCTGCGGCTCTACCCTGCGAAGTGCCGGCTGTTGGCGAGAGAGACCACGTTCTTGGGCCATGTGATCAGCGCTCAACGTATTGCCACTGACCCCGCAAAGGTGGCTGCGTTCTGGGACTGGCCGACTCCCTCAAACGTCAAAGAACTGCGGAGCTTCCTGGGCCTAGCCTCCTACTACCGCTGGTTCATCAAGGGGTTCGCGACGATCGCCAGCCCTCTCCACCGCCTGACTGATAAGGGCTAGCCCTTTGGCCGGGGGTGATGCATGCGCTGCGGCTTTTGCACAGCTGAAGGAGGCCCTCACCAGAGCTCCAGTCCTGGCCCACCCCGACAATCGACAACCTGTCATTGTGGACACTGACACTAGCAATGTAGGAGTCAGGGTGGTCCTTTCACAGCAGGATGAGGCCGGAGAACGAGTGGTGGCATACTTCAGCCATGCTCTAGGGCGAGCCGAGAGGAACTACTGTGTGACTCGGCGGGAGCTGCTCGCCGTAGTGCTGGTGTTGCGGCACTTCCGGCCATACCTGCACGACTGCCAGTTCCTCCTGCGCACTGACCATGCATCTCTAACTTGGCTCCTGAACTTCAAACACCCAGAAGGTCAGGTGGCCCGCTGACTGGAGGTCAGGCTTGTCCACAGCTCAGTGGGGGCCGGCCACTATGGGAATGCCAAAACTCTCCGCCGTCTCAGGGGATGGTTCTACTGGCCTGGTTGTTGACGGGATGTGGAACTTCATGTGCACTGCTGTGACACCTGCATGGCACAGAAGGGTCCAACTCAATGCTCCACTGCCCCCCTGCAGCAGTACCTGGTGGGGGCCCCGATGGCGCGTGTGGGAGTGGACGTCCTAGGGCCTTTCACCGTCACAGAGTTAGGGAACTGGTATGTGTTGGTGGCCATGGACTATTTCACAAAGTGGCTGGAGGCCTACGCAGTGCCAGATCAGACTGCAACCACGACGGCAGAGAAACTGGTGGAGGAGATGTTCACCCGTTTTGGGGTCCTGGCTGAGCTCCACAGTGACCAGGGGTGTAACTTCGAATCGAAGGTCTTCGGGGAGATCTGTCGGCTGCTGGGGGTGGAGAAGACAACAACCAAACCGCTCCACCCGCAAAGCGATGGCTTGGTCGAGCGCTTCAACCGTATGCTGGCCACCCAGCTCGTCATCCTCACCAGCCACCACCAGCGGGATTGGGACCGACATCTGCCCCTGGTCCTTTGGTCGTATCGGACTGTGGTTCAGGAGTCTAGCCAGTGCACGCATGCCACCTTGATGTATGGACGGAAGCTCTGGACACCCGTGGATTTGGTGTTCGCCCCCCGAGCCAGAGATTGATGGTGGGTCAGAGATGGACTACTACAGGAGGCTGCAGGTGGTTCATGACTACACCTGCCAGGCCCAGGCCAGCGCCGGAGTACGACAGAAAAGAGCCTACGACACCAGGTGCCGAGGGGGAGCTTTCATGCCTGGCGACAAGGTTTGGGTTTACTGCCTGGTTTGCAAGAGAGGAGTGTCCCCCAAGCTCCGCAGTCACTGGCAAGGGCTGGTGGAGGTCGTGGAGTGGCTAACAGAAGTGGTGTACCGGATCCGCATGCCGGGCCCGGAGCGCATGGTGGTGTTGCACCAGGACAGACTCTCACTGTACCGACCGCGTGGTCCAGCAGCCGCCGGGGCAGGGGATGCTGGTGGCACTCCATGTTCTGATCCGAGTGACTCTTCCCCTGCCGGTCGAGATTGGCCGGTGCGCCGAAAGAAGACACCTAGACATTTGCAGGACTTTGTGTTGGGTAATGGGGTTGTCGGGGATGACTGACCCCTTAGGTGGGGGCTATGTAGGGCTGGTCAGGACTGTTTTGGTTTTGTTTGACAGCTGTTTTCTGTTGTTTCAGGCGGCAGCAATATGTTGCCATGGTTGCCATGTGACACACTCTCTCTGCGACTGTGTTTTCTGGGAGAGAGAGCGCCTTTTTCTTGTTGTTGTTATGCTAGAGCTACGCTGAGCAGTTGGGTTAGCGGCGGTGTTTTTCTGTTGGAAATAAACGCCTGTGCTCCCTGACAATATGGGGAAGCAATACCAAATAACACCTCTGTCTCCTCCTTGTCTGAGCTTGCCACATTATCATCAAATTATATATTATTTCACTGCATCAAAAAACATGTTTCGTTATCACTGATGTATTTGTTTCCAGTTTGATTTATTGCTATTAAAAAGACTTTGGAGCAGCTGCCTTTCCTTTATGTGCCTCACACAAAGCCTTCAGTTCACACTTTGAGTGTATCAATCACAAACACAGTGAGGGATAAAAAGGCCTCTGACATTCACTCAAACTGTGACTGTATGCACCAATACGCTACATCTCCCATCTCCCTTTGAGACAAAGTGAAACAGATCTCCTCTTGTTGCTCCAAAATTATAACTGCATGGACATTTTGTAAACTCCGTTAACCTAGTGACAAAAGTCTACAGCATTAAGGGTTGATATAATGAGGAGATGACTCTGTCCTTCTTACCACTGTCATATGCTACACTGCTCTCTGACATTTTAAATTGGTTTGTTAACATTATTCCCAGAGATTCTCAGAAATCTAGCTGGAAAACCCTGTGTTTTACAATTGCCTTAAGAGGTCAAATACAGAGCAACTTAAAAATTACCAGTAAAAAAAGAACAGAGGGAAGTTGAATAACACACAATGTGAGTGCGAATGGTTGCCTGTCTCTATGTGTTATCCCTGCGACAGACTGGGGACCAGTCCAGGGTGTATCCTGCCTCTCACTCTATGGTAGCTGGGATAGGCTCCAGCCCCTCAGTGACCCTGAAAAAAATAAGCGGAACAGAATGGATGGATGGATGGAAGTAAAAACAAACAAACACATTAATGCAACTGAACACCTGCGTTAGTGACAGAATCCACAAAATAATAAGGATTGCGCTGAGAGTTGTTTAAAACAAGTACATTCATCTGAGTTGTGAGTAAGAAAAAGATTCAAAGTAATGTGTATTTTAATCACATGATTCATATAATACTGTCGATACATATTTGCTGTTAGTCATTTATTGTTAGCTTGTGATTTTTTTCAACTGTTGGGTAGATTGCTGATGCTGGTAATAAGCTCCTGTGACCAGCTTCATCCTCAGCTATTACTTTGTTCTATCAATTAACCTTTAAAGACACACTCATGGAAAAGTGAGGAACAGGTGTTTACCATATAAGGGTGACAGGGTAGCCTACATTTCCAGAGCTGAAATAATCAATAGTCTATGAATATTCAGATCAGAACCCTCAGGCCTGAGAAAAATATAAATGTTTACTCTGTAAGTGCTAGAAACAAAAGACACAGAAAAAGGGCTTTTAAGAAAAACAAGGCGCTACATGATGATGAGGAAAGGTGGTGTTGCCGTCTCTGGTTGTTTTTATTATTTAACCGAATCAAACAGATTCACCAGTGCTGTGTTGATTTTGGTCTCTTACAGAAAATAAAGAAGGAATACATGATGAGATCATCAGTTCAATCGGGAAACAACTGTACATATTATACTGTATCCACTATACTGTTTAAAAATGTATAAAACAGGTTATTTTACACAAAGTAAAATAAGTAAGCTGTTTATTCTTCACTCAACATTAATAGAAATTCACATTATAATGCCATTATAGGCAACAGTCAGTGCTTTGACCAAGAGGTTTAATATGTGTTTATTCATGGCCACAATTGGTCCTCACATCTAAAAGTGCCACTGAATTCAGTATCAAAGAAATGTAAAAAGTAAAGAAATAAAGGTGTTTAAACTTAATTTACTGTTCTGTTTTTTTCTTGGTGGTGGTGGTTATTACAGTGTTATTTAGCTTGCCATGAACCTTCTAATTTGCTGTATGATTTTTTTTGTGAAACTGCTTTCTATGAGTGAGGACTAGGATTAGGCGGCATGCTTTTTTTTTGTTTTTTTACAGGTTTTCAATCTGTATACCTACTGTTTTCTTTACATTAGCATCAACAGGGCCCCCTTCATGAATCATTCTCTTTCTGTCATGGTCCCCGTGTCTTCCCGGCTGACTCAGGTTGGCTAAATATGTTTCTTGTTTACATCTACCTCTCTCACGCTTGCCGTGTCTCGCCGGGGCGGAGCTCATTGCGGGCTCCTGCCCCTGGCCCTTGCACCTGAAGTTAATCACACACCTGTGGCTCATCGCCTGAACTCATCCACTACTTAAGGAAGTGGCTGGAAACATCTCGTCGCTGGACTATTGAGTAGCCTCGGTAGTAAGCTCCGGACTACTAGTCTCTTGTTGCCTTTTCGTATCGCTGACCCTTTGGATTAAGCACTTGTTGTCTGTAACAGGAATTCCGTTTCCCTGGAACCCTTGGTGTGCGGGCTTGCTGGTGTGCTGTGTGGGCTTGCTGGTGTGCTGTGTTTTTTGTGAAGTCCCTCGTGTGTGAAGAGCTCCTATCCCGGATTTTCCTGTGCCCTGGATTCCCCCCGCCTTCTCACTTGTATATATGTGCACCTGGTGTTGTATAGTAATAAACAGAACTGTATTCTGCGCTTGAGTCCATCCCACTTCGTGACACTTTCTCCAATTTCTGCAGTTTTTTTGGAGAAATACAATGCAGTGCTTCAGCAGCTACAGCAGCAATCAGCTTATTTTATACATAGTTTATTCAGTGGTGGAATGAACACAGTAAACATTTTCACAAGTAGAGTCCATGAAATACAAAAAAAGATTATCATCTAAAAGTCCAGAGATCTTACAAGTCTAATGCATTACCTTTACTAGTTGATAAGATAGAGATTTTGCACATCATGTGTCTGAATGTTTTTACATGTCATGTGTTGCTGTCTGTGTTCTCTTTCAGTAATTTCAGTGGTGGTTAACACTGTCACCTCACAGCAAGAAGTTCCATTCTCTGTGGAGTTTGCATGTCCTCTCCATGTCTGTGTGGGTTCTCTCTGGATACTCTGGATTTCTCCCAAGTTCAAAGTTCTATGATGACTCACGACCCTGAATTTGATAAGTGGAAGAAAATGGGTGAGTGGTAACTGGTGGGGCATTTTCAATCAAGTTCTGGCCATAGCCAGCTTAAAAAGCAGTCAAATAAAGGGAATAGACCTGGGTGGTGCAGATCAGTATATAGTGAATAGTGAATACATGTTTAGGCTAGGGGTCGGGAATCACTGGCTCGCGAGCCAGATGTGGCTCTTTTGACATTCTCATGTATTGTAATCCATTAATTTCCTTCCGCTCATGTTCATGGTTGGGGGTGGCTGGAGCCAATCACAGCTGCCCTCCAGGACAACACCAAAATTTTATTGGATAATACCTAACGTACACGGGTTGTGGTGAGGTCAGAAAGTAACCTTCCCGCCTCTTAATCAAGTAGTCAGTTAGCTAATTGCAGCAACCCTTTTATCGAAGAAGATGGCTAAAAGAAAAAAAGATGAGGAGTATCGTACTTTTCAGTAGGAATAGACAGAGGAATTCGCCTTTGTGGAGAGAGCAAGGTTCTGCAGTGTGTCCAATATGTAATGATAAAATTGCATCGATGAAACTGTAAAATCTAAAGCGTCACTTTGACACACGCCATACTACTTTTCAATTCAATTCAATTCAATTCAATTTTATTTATATAGCGCCAAATCACAACAAATGTCGCCTCAAGGCACTTCATAGATACAGAGAAAAACCCAACAATCATATGACCCCCTATGAGCAAGACAGTGGGAAGGAAAAACTCCCTTTTAACAGGAAGAAACCTCCGGCAGAACCAGGCTCAGGGAGGGGCGGCCATCTGCTGCGACCGGTTGGGGTGAGAGAAGGAAGACAGGATAAAGACATGCTGTGGAAGAGAGACAGAGATTAATAACAGATACGATTCAATACAGAGAGGTCAGTTAATACATAGTGAGTGAGAAAGGTGACTGGAAAGGAAAAACTCAATGCATCATGGGAATCCCCCGGCAGCCTACATCTATTGCAGCATAACTAAGGGAGGATTCAGGGTCACCTGGTCCAGCCCTAACTATATGCTTTAGCAAAAAGGAAGGTTTTAAGCCTAATCTTAAAAGTAGAGATAGTGTCTATCTCCTGAATCCAAACTGGAAGCTGGTTCCACAGAAGAGGGGCCTGAAAACTGAAGGCTCTCCCTCCCATTCTACTTTTAAACACTCTAGGAACAACAAGTAGGCCTGCAGAGCGAGAGCGAAGTGCTCTAATAGGGTGATATGGTACTACAAGGTCATTAAGATAAGATGGGGCCTGATTATTTAAGACCTTGTATGTGAGGAGCAGGATTTTGAATTCAATTCTGGATTTAACAGGAAGCCAATGAAGGGAAGCCAAAACAGGAGAAATATGCTCTCTCTTTCTAGTCTCTGTCAGTACTCTTGCTGCAGCATTTTGGATTAACTGAAGGCTTTTCAGTGAGTTTTTTGGACATCCTGATAATAATGAATTGCAGTAGTCTAGCCTGGAAGTAATAAATGCATGAACTAGTTTTTCAGCGTCACTCTGAGACAGGATATTTCTAATTTTAGAGATGTTGCGCAAATGGAAGAACGCAGTCTTACATATTTGTTTAATATGTGCGTTGAAGGACATATCCTGGTCAAAAATGACTCCAAGGTTCCTCACAGTGTTACTGGAGGCCAAGGTAATGCCATCCAGAGTAAGAATCTGGTTAGATACCATATTTCTAAGCTTTTCAGCGCCGAGTACAATGACCTCAGTTTTATCTGAGTTAAGAAGCAGAAAGTTAGTGGCCATCCAAGTCTTTATGTCTTTAAGACATTCCTGCAGTTTAACTAATTGGTGTGTGTTATCTGGCTTCATGGACAGATAGAGCTGGGTGTCATCTGCATAGCAGTGAAAATGTATGCTATGTCTTCTAATGATGCTGCCTAGGGGAAGCATGTATAATGTAAACAGAATTGGTCCTAGCACCGAACCCTGTGGAACTCCATAATTAACCTCAGTGTGTGAAGAGGACTCTCCATTTACATGCACAAATTGGAGTCTATTAGATAGATATGATACAAACCACTGCAGTGCAATACCTGTAATACCTACAGCATGTTCTAATCGCTCTAATAGAATATTATGGTCAACAGTATCGAATGCTGCACTAAGGTCAAGAAGGACAAGCACAGAGATGAGTCCACTGTCAGAGGCCATAAGAAGATCATTTGTAACCTTCAATAAAGCTGTTTCTGTGCTGTGATGAACTCTGAAACCTGACTGAAACTCTTCAAATAAACCATTCCTCTGCAGATGATCTGTTAGCTGTTTGACAACTACTCTTTCAAGGATTTTTGATATGAAAGGAAGGTTGGAGATTGGCCTATAATTAGCTAAGACTGCTGGGTCTAGAGATGGCTTTTTGAGTAAAGGTTTAACTGCAGCCACCTTGAAGGCCTGTGGTACATAGCCGATTATTAGAGATAGGTTGATCATATATAAGATCGAAGAATTAACCAATGGCAGGACTTCTTTGAGCAGTTTTGTAGGAATGGGGCCTAAAAGACACGTTGATGGTTTGGAGGAAGTAATTATTGAAGTTAACTCAGAAAGATCGATTGGAAAAAAAGAGTCTAACTTAACATCAATGGAACTAAGAGTAGCTGTAGATAATATTACATCTGTGGGATGATTATTGGTAATTTTTTCTCTAATGATAAAAATTTTATTTGTGAAGAAGTTCATGAAGTCATCACTAGTTAACGTTAAAGGGATGGTTGGCTCAAAAGAGCTCTGACTTTTTGTCAGCCTGGCTACAGTGCTGAAGAGAAACCTGGGGTTGTTCTTATTTTCTTCAATCAGTGATGAGTAGTAAGCTGTTCTGGCTTTGCGGAGGGCTTTCTTATAAAGCAACAAACTATTTCTCCAGGCTAAATGATGATCCTCTAAATTTGTAACACGCCATTTCCTCTCCAGATTACGAGTCATCTGCTTTAGGGTACGTGTTTGAGAATTATACCACGGGGTCAGGTACTTCTGATTAGAGACCTTAGTTTTCACTGGAGCTACAGTATCCAGAGTCGTACGTAGTGAGGAGGTGAAATTATTAACAAGATAATCGACCTCTGTTGGGGTAGCGTTCAGATAGCTGCTCTGCTCTGTGTTGGTACAGGGCATTGACGATGATAACAGTGGCTGGATTATATTCTTAAACTTAGTTACAGCGCTTTCAGAAAGACATCTACTTTGATAAAGTCCACTCTCCACTGCTGCGTAATCAATTATTGTAAATGTAAATGTTATCAAGAAATGATCAGACAGGAGAGGGTTTTCAGGAAACACTGTTAAATGTTCAGTTTCTATGTCATATGTTAAAACAAGATCTAGAGTGTGATTAAAGTGGTGGGTGGGTTCTTTTACATTTTGAGAGAAACCAATTGAGTCTAACAACAGATTAAATGCCATGTTGAGGCTGTCATTCTTAGCATCTACATGGATGTTAAAATCACCCACAATAATTATTTTATCTGAGCTCAGAACTAAATTAGATATAAAGTCTGAGAAATCAGACAGAAACTCTGTGTAAGGCCCAGGTGGACGATAGATGATAACAAGTAAGACTGGTTTCTGAGTTTCACAGCTGGGGTGGACAATGTTAAGCATCAGGCTTTCAAATGAATTAAAAGTCTGTCTTGGTCTTTCATTAATTAATAGACTGGTGTGAAAAATTGCTGCCACACCGCCCCCTCGACCTGTGCTTCGAGATTTCTGGTAGTTAGAATGACTCGGGGGTGTTGATTCATTTAAACTAACATAATCATCCTGCTGCAACCAGGTTTCTGTAAGGCAGAGTAAATCAATTTGTTGATCAATTATTAAGTCATGTACTAACAGAGACTTGGAGGAGAGAGACCTAATATTTAATAATCCACATTTCACTGTTTTACTCTTTGGTTCAGATGTGGATACTGTATTGTTCTTTCTTTGTGATTGTTTAAGTTGTTTGTTGCTGGTTTTTAGTTTGTTTTTTGTCTTTTTGGAAGCAGACACAGTCTCTATGGAGATGGGTTTTTGGGGGGGTAGCAGGAGGAGAGAAGCTGCAGAGAGGCGTGTAAGACTGCAACTATGCATCGAAATATCCTGCGGGGGACAGCAGGAAGAAAGCATGTCAAGAGCTACTCTGCAGAGAGCAAGCTAGTCAGCAGCAACTCCGTGTTTGGACCCAACAAGGTGATTGGAATTCAGCTAGCTTTGCTGGCGCTTTAGCAATTGTAAGAAACGGAAAGCCATTCACAGATGGGGAGTATGCCAAAACATTAATGCTTGATGAACTTTTTGATGACTTTTCGGATAAAGACAAGATAGTCAAACGAATAAAAGCCATGCCTCTGTTGGCAAGAACTGTTCACGATCGTACCATCATGATGTCAAATCAAATTGAGGCAACACAAGTGAAGGACATAAATGCAGCACCCTTCTTTTCTCTCACTTTGGATGAGTCAACAGACGTAAGCCATTTATCCCAGTTCAGCGTGATTGCAAGGTATGTTGTCGGTGACACACTGCGTGAGGAAAGTCTTGCTGTTTTGCCTATGAAAGGGACAACAAGAGGGGAGGATTTATTCAAGTCTTTCACTGAGTTCGCCAAAGAAAAAAATCTACCGATGGATAAACTTATTTCGCTGTGTACAGAGGATTTGTAGCACTTCTTCGTGAACATGAAAAGAGACCCATCCTAGGTTTTCTCTGCATCCTACATCAGGAGGCGCTTTGTGCTCAGATGTGTGGCGAGCACCTTGGTGAGGTGATGTCGCTGGTCATTTGGGTGGTCAACTTTATTGTTGCCCGAGCTTTAAATGTTCACCAGTTTAAAACACTGCTGGATGAAGTTGGGAATAATTATCCTGGTCTTCTTCTGCACAGCAATGTGTGTTGGTTCTCAAGAGGGAAGGTGCTCAGCTGTTTCGCAGCTTGTCTGAGCAAAATCCGGACTTTTTTTGAAATGAAAAACGTCGAGCATCCTGAGTTAGCTAACAGTGAGTGGCTCCTGAAGTTCTACTATCTCGTGGACATGACTGAACATCTGAACCAGCTCAATGTGAAAATGCAAGGTGTTGGAAATACAGTCTTATCCCTTCAACAAGCACTGTTTGCGTTTGAAAACAAGCTAGAACTCTTTGTTGTTCACATCACATACCACACACTGCAGCGTGTGAGTATTGCTGTACTGATAATGTTTGGCTCTACATATGCATGTGAGCAGTCGTTCTCACATCTAAACAACATTAAGACCAACCTACGATCGTGTTTAACGAATGGAAGTCTCAATGCCTGCATGAAGCTTAATCTCACCACGTATCAACCAGACTACAAAGCCATCAGCAAACCCATGCAGCGCCAGAAGTCGCATTAATGATAAGAAGTACTTTATTCATCTTTGGTTAGCAACAGCATAACAAAGTTATTAAAAATAATTCAGAGACTTATTGTACTTTAAAAGTGTTGGTCTTGCATAAAATACACTCATTTACTTGTACTTAATTTTAAGCATATTGTATGGCTCTCACGGAATTACATTTTAAAATATGTGGCGTTCATGGCTCTCTCAGCCAAAAAGGTTTCCCAACCTCTGGTTTAGGCTATGAAAACATCCTTGCAGGGATTCAGTTTTTCTGCTGTAGATTTTTGTACAAAACATTAGTAAGAATAGGATTAATGCATGATGCCATTTACATTAAAATGCAAAATGGAGACTGGAAGTGGGCTCATGCACAAATTTCTCTTGGCTACAGGGGTTTTGATTCACATCACCATTGGTTTACAGCCAGAGTCAGCTGTACGAGGAGGTAGGTCCCCTGAGGCAGAAACATCATGATTCGAACTGAGCTTTGCTACGCTGAAGGGCTCCAGCACTATTCACTCTCATGTGTCATCACTCACTTCATCATCAGTGAAAAAAAGCCACTGCAACAGAATTTACAACACCTTCAATAACGTCCAATTCTGTTTGCAGCCAAAGACAGTCTTGTCGCTCAGCTTTCATCTTGTGCTTTATCATGCTGTAACAATTAAATTTAGTTTAGTTCAATTTAGTTCAAAGGTAAATACTCTAGAGCATTCTGAAAATCCAATCCAACAACCACCTATGGAAAAAAAAATGACAGCGGCAAGGGAGGTGCAACCATCTACATCATCTACTGCATCCTGTTATAAGGGGTAATTGGAACAAGAAGAGAAAAGAAAAAGAGCATATTTCACATATCTAAGTAAATATCAATAGGTACTAAAGTGTCTGTACTTAATGAGCTTTGTCTCTAATGTTTACATTTTATTTGTGAAGAAATTCTGGAAGTCATTAATGGAGCTACTGGAATACAATTCTTCATTCTACCTTCTGTATGGGAGACTGTCAGTTTATATGCTTCTGAAGCTGCACAGTGACCAGTACAACTATGGGATGAAATGGAAAGGAGGTATGAAGGAAGCCAAAACTCTCAAAAGGCTGCTGAGAGGAGGAAAAGATACTATGATGTAAAAGTGAGAAGTTCAGAAATAGGACAGGAGGACTTAGAAATAGGACACTAAGAGGACGAACTCTGAAGCTACTAAGGAGGAGATGCATAACAGTGAGACAAATCTGACAATTTTTTGTTTTTTTTCTGTTCTTCTGTTTTCCCCGTACTATCATAGGCTTTTTATAAAGCCTATGATAAAGCCTTTTTATACGATATAAAGCAGCTTGAGGCAACTGTTGCTGTGATTTGGCACTGTTTAAATAAAACTGAACAGATTTGAATGCTCTTTCCTTAGGGAAATGCAGCATTATTCTCATTCAGTTAGACGTTCTCAGTCAGGAAACACCACTTCATTACTCATGATAATTTTCCCTTTTTTTTCGGGCACATTGTCTGTGTTTTAAATTGAAAACATGAGTTTTCAAATGTTTATACTACTTCTTCTTGATCAAATATTCAGTAATAACTAATAACAGTAATTAGTGTAATTTATTATTGCCCAATAACTGAGTATGATGTTTGAGACTGTTGGCTTGGCAGAGGTCAGTACTGGCCAAAAAAACAACAACAACAACAACAAAAAAACACCCCATAATGTAGATCATTACATTTTAAAGACATGTATTCAGGGTGAAGGGTATGATAGTTGTTTGGAGCAGGCAATAAGTAGTTAGTTTGTATAAAAAGTCACCAGAAAAAATCAAGTAAGTCAATACAATGCCCTGTGAAGTGATGAAATCACAACTATGTTTGTGAGTGTGCGGCAGCCTGAAGGGCACACTATTCTTTGGCTGGTTTCATCTCCTAAGTGATGTCACCCTCCTTTCTCCATTTAATCTGTGCCTCTCTATCCGTCTACATCTCTATCTCTCTTTTTTCTCAAGCTCTCTTTCAAGCCAACACCTTTTACACTCGAGGTATCACCTCTTATCATAGAAAAACTGTCTAAAGAGACTGTGGGATAATATCGGAACATTTCCTGCTCATACACATGACTCTCTATCTATTCTATTCTTTGTGTTATCTTGTTCACACACTCATTTATCTTCCTGAGTATTTTTTTCATTTTTTTTCTTTTTGCTCCTTACAGCTTATTTAATTCCTTATTCCTTTGGCCTCTCTTACTCTTATAGAAAGTGTTATAGTTGAGTTAAATCATTACACCTCGCTGTTTGCGTTTCTGTTCTCCTTGACCCCAGCATGGTTTTCTCCTGATTTCTCACATCAGCATTTTTCCCCCTAGACTGTTCAGTTCCCTTTTGTGACAGGGTTGGGGTTGGAGTGCAAATCCCACAATTCTTCACTCCAGGGGATGGGGACTGTAAAAGGGGGAGTTCATCATCAGAAGACTGTCCTTCAAGAATCACTTCCTTCTCCTCAGAACCTGAGTCAGCATTGAATCACCTTTAGAGGGAACTGTTAATGGACTGTGTTCATTGCAGAATGCTTCATGCTGATGAGCCAGAATCAGATGACACAGTGACACACGAAGACATGCACAAACATATATGTAGTGATATACACATTCCAACACACACACACACTAAGTACCACTCCACCAATGTGTAAGGTACAGTACATCCCCTGATCAATCACATCCATTCACAGGCGTCTCAGTTTTCCAAAAGACAAAAAGGACTAGCAACACATGAATCAAACATACCAGTAGGCATAATGAACACAAGAGATTCAAAGAAGCTTTACCATACCCACTGAATGAATTATCAAACAGCTAATTTCCTAATCTGGTACATCCAAGGGCATTTACCTGATTTGGTCATGCTTTCCCCTGACAGACAATTGTGAAGCAGGCTCCATTATCTTAATTACCTTTGTTGTAAATGTTCACAGAAGAAGAACATCTTAACAACAAAAAAAGAAAGAAAAATACAAAACAAGAAAAATGTAGGCCAAGTTTAATTAAAAAGCTAATTAGGGCCTATGATAGTATAATGATTTAAGCCAAGTTTAAAAGAAAATAAGTAATTAGTGCCACAAAATGCCTTTAGCATTTTCATAAAAAGGTTTCAGTCTGAGATTGTAACAATGAGCACCACAGTATTTTCAATTCATCGTAATGACAGGAATGCTTTGCATTGCTATTAATGCCACCTGTGGCCATTCAGTGAACTGCAGTCAGCTCACGCTCTTATGTGCAAGCTGGACACATGAACTGTGATGCCAGCTTTACAGGACTGTGCTGGATTATTATGTTGCATTTTTGTATGTATTGTGCAAAATTGAGACACAAGCCTATACTTTAGTATAATCAACATAAAGTTGACTTAAATTTGAAAAAAAAAACAAGCAATCATAGATTTATATTGCATAGCTAAGTTACAACTGGCTGGCTTCACTTCTATCTTGGCTAATATACTTAAATTTGTACATGCTTTAGCCTTTATCTGTTTAGAGTTGGTAGTTCAAACACTTGGCCGCTCCCATCTGCATGCCAAAGTATGAATATTAGATAGAAATGTGTGAATGACAATACTATATAAAGTGCTTGAGTGTTCAAGGAAAGTAGAAAAGCACTATAATAGTTGGTCAAGTGATGAGAAGCTTAGCCATAGCAAAATGTTGTATTTAATAAGACTTTGAACCAACAATTGAGTCCTTGAACTTGTCAGAAAAGTATTTAGTTATGTCACAGATCAGGTGAGCAGTAGGGTCATTTCCCATTTCAGTATAATCAGCCTTTTTACATCAGTGAACCTGCCTCCTGTTGGCAATTACAAAGAATGGAGATTTAGAGTACTAGCACATTCCAGTCTATAGTCCTTGTTTGTATGCTCTGTCAGGATATCTCATACAGGCTAGAACTTAACACATCCTAAAGAAATATAGATCATATGCTGCTGTTACACACAGCGTGTTTCCTTAATATCATTCAGCTATAGTATCTTGATGCAGGTGTGTATGCTGCTGTATCTATTTTAAGTCAAAGCATCAGCCTGCTACACATCATCTTAACATTGTTTGTTATTGACAACCTGTCTGACCTGCAGGGTCCCATATGCCTCCAACAGACAGTTATGTAAATACAGGATGGTGTAGCAGCTCTGATATACTTCCTTTCTTGTGTTTCAAAAGGAGGGTCACTCTATCACCTGTCACCTTGCCTGACTGACAGTTTGTTATTTGTTGTAGTTTCAGTGGAGAGTTATATATATTTGTAGGCCTTGATGCCTTGGCTGTTATCCGCTGCTGTTTACCCTGTCTCTGGCTTTCCAAGGATACAAATAGAAGAGCAGAAAATTCCAAGAAAACAGCCATGCCACCAGTTACAAGTTACTGAAATTACAAAGAACATTTAGGATTACATTTACATTGATGGATCTAGACCATAATACAGTCACTGTTAAGTTAATACTGCTCTCAAGGTCAAAATCTTTGGAATCCATGTTATAGATTTTGAATGAAAAATAGAAAAATGTATATGTTTATTGCAATTTAGTCACTCCGGGCAGGCTGTATACACTTTTGAACAGACCTCTTTGTTGAGTCCTACAACAAAGAAATATTGTTCTTCATTGACAGAGCTATGGACTTACCTTCACCTTTTGCTTCGACGGCTGGAACAGAAAAGTCATTTGGACACTGTACATCTCAAGATACTGTCGCTCAGTGAGCTGCTGGGCTCCATTGATTTTTAATCTCCTAAAGCACCGTGTCATTATTGCGGTAAAAACAACCGTCCCCATCTTTTCTTTGATGATCTCTCTAATCTTTATTGACAATAAGCACAGATTGAGTTTGTGTAGATTTCCGTGTCCCCTCTGTCCATCACAGCGTGTCCGAGTGTTACTCTGTTAGATAGATGGGCGGAGTGCATGTGCATGACTACAAGCAACAACCCCTTGCTGTACACACAAGCACAAACACACTGCTCTGTCTGTCTCCACTGCCGACCTCTTCTTAGCTCTCCAGCCCCACACCACAGAGAGCCCAGCTCCTGCCAGCACAAGCACTTTAGGGTTAATAAATGGATCCCAAATGGATCTAACCTCCAGAAGAGACACAAAGCGATGAAAAATGGCACTTTGACACAGCACGCGCATAGAGGGCCTATCACCGTATGGTGACCTTGATATTTTAACCAAGTGCTTTGTGAGCCATAATTGACTTTCCCCTCGAAAATCCATCCTCTCCTAACAATCAGATCCTTCCTCTTTCTCTACGTCCTTTCATCAGTATATTAGTGGATCACTGCTCATATGCAGTGGGGAGCCCAGACTGATGTTACTGTTCATACACTTTTCAGTTCACCACATAGGATATCAAATCCCAGGAGGAGATACAGTGTGAAATGCATAGATTCCAACTCACCCTTTAGATTGTCATCCTCAACATAAAGATGAGGAGAGAATTGAGAATCCCATGGGTTAACTGACTGGGAGATATTTTAAATAAATAAAGCTTAAAATTTTAAATGAAAATTAATCTATGCTTATTGTGATTTGACTCTAAGATGCAAATTTTGAGGCAAAAACACATTTAACTTGCTGGCTTTCGCACTTCAGTTTATTAAATGCAGAATTGTTCCTCCGTCTGACATTTTGTCTTACACCTGTTTATTGTGAAAATCTAACTTTATAAAACTGGTAAAATACTAAGAATATTTGTTATCAACTGGCAAAGTTAAGACAGTCTCTTTATTTAATATGTAAGCAGTATATTGTGAGCTTGTGATTTTTCAGCAGAAAATGCCGTAAACAGCAACTCCCAGAAATCCATGTAGTTTGCAGGTCTGAAAGTCTGTTTTTATTGTATTTTGTTTTATTTTCATGCATGTTGAGCATAGCTGTGTAGTTAACCCTCTAAAGTCTAAGCTATCAAATCTAACCATATATTTTGGAGATGGACAAAATGGCCTTTTCCGAAAAAAAAAAAAATGTAATCAGACTTCGAAAAGGGTCAGAATCATCATGGATTGTCAAAGTCATGGGAGACCAGTTCAATAAAAACAAAAATGACATATTCTGATAACCTAAGATCAGACTTAAGGATTGGAGACATCATAATGGCAACTTAGATCTCAGATGGTTAAAACATCTGATTTCCAAATTGAAATATTTCAGTGCAACACAGGTTTATCATAAATGAGACCAGAGTTTTTCTCATCAACCAAGTGAGACTGACAGCTACACCTCTATTGGATGATACACTGGTGTTCCACTGTTAAAATCTTATCTTATTCATCAGTTTAGTCAGGCAAAAGCTGAAAACAGCCTTGTAAAAGTTAGCTTATGTTGAGTTTAGAAGTATCTATTTAGATAAAGCTTATTCCCTCTCATGCAAACATCCATTGAGCCATAACTGTGGCTGTGAGGCTCCTAATGGGCTTTGTTATGGAAGCAGGATGGATGGTGATGGTTACTGTTTCACACTGGAACACAGCTAGGGCATGGAGGAGGCTATAATTCTCATGATAATTGGGTTAATACCTGTCATGATATCCCCTATTACCACAGCAGTAAAAAGAGGAGAGATAGGAATTATTGTTGTTAATTAGAAAAGATGTACATCAGCAGCATGAAGAGGAACTGTATATCTCAGCCTAATGCAGAGCAGAGATCACCTTTATTGTTACAGCCACATGAATGTGCCTGGCCTGTTTGTGTGTGCATGTGTGTTCTGCAAAGATTGTACAGTATACTTTATGTATTGCTATTTTTGTGTACATGTTTTTATAGATATTAAAAGGTTCCTACATATGTGTACATTTAAACTACCGCAAGCACAAGAGCTCTGTGCATCTGCGTATCAATACACTGGACATTGTGTGCTAGAGTGTATATAAGTGTGTGTCTTACTGAGCAGGTGTGTGTGAGAATGTGACACAGTGTCTGTCCCCTGTCCTCTTCCCTTTTCAGGCCTGGTTACTCGGGGGGCAGCTATAAAAGGAAAGGGCTCTGTCAGCCTGTGATGTAGCTGGCTGTGTGCTACGCACGCACACACACACACACACACACACACACACACACACACATGCACGCACGCATGCACACACACACACAGACTAACACACTGACATACACACACAAGATAAGGATAAGGCAGAGGATATGGGCCAAAAGGCCAGCTGAGTTTACTAAACTTTCACAGGAGACTGAAATAGACCCCACCAATTTGTAGGGCTTATAGCATCTCTAGCTCTATGCATACATCTGTGTGTGTGTGTGTGTGTGTGTGTGTGAGGGTGTGTGTGCGATATGAGTGAGTATCAGAGGGCCCTTTCAGACATCTGCCCATTTTCTGTTAATCTGAACATGTTTGTCTCATATCTGAGTAAATATGTGGTTCTGAAAGCTCAAACCCACTGTAGCTTGAGATGATAGTTTTGCATAGTACACTCTTGTCAATTTGTCTTGTACTGGGCTATTGTCAGAGACAAACTGTTTTAACTCATTTTCATTTACGTTGACTTTCGCAAGATTGTCAGCCACTTGCAAACCAAAGATTTGAACAGCAGATGGGTGGAGCTTAGTGAGATGTCATGTTCAGCTGAAAATCAGACACAGTGAGCAGGTTTAAAAGATTTATTCAACTGGTAAAAGATGTCAATGCAGAGCAGGTAAGTAGTTTGAGAGGGTGTTATGTCTACTAAAGTGGGGCTAGAGTTTTGTCAAAGAAGACAGAGGATGTCAGCAGTATCCAGGAAGAGCTGATAAGTCTTTGATTTATAACTGTAGTTTGAACCCTTACTTGCTGATTCCTCGAACCTCGCCTTGGAGCTATTGGTGGGCAGGCTAAATACCTATATGGAGCGATGAAAGTCCAACTGTTTGACTCAGTGTCTGTTAAACTGCTCAAAGCTACACAAGTCAGGAACCTGGGAAGGTTCACCCAGGATTCAGGCAGACTACTGAATAAATAAGGCAAAACTGCTACTGGTTGAGAAACACAGAAGCTAGTTTGTAACAAGGGAGGCCTAATTACCACCATTATGGTGACAATGATCTGGCAGATTCTTAAAGGACCAGTTCATAACTCCATCTGAGAGCAAGAGAAAAAGAAGAGTAAAAAAGAGAGAAAGGAAGGAGACAAAAGCCCAACCCCGCTCAACCATAACACTACCCCCACCTCAATACACACCCCCTGGTGACCTACCAGGCTTTTCCAGGTATGACCTATAGAAGTCTATGATCAAGGACCATCCAGAATAAAATAGTAAGGCATTTAAAATTGTCACCATTCCTAAGGACCGTATCCTTACGAGTTTACTGGATGATGGAGGCACCAGCCCTCACCCCACTAACAAACATCCAAAATCCTGCCCAATGATAATAATGAGAGCTGTGTGCCCAGGATGACCACATAGGGATATGTGCTCTGACTGACATCACACAGAACCAAAATTAGAAAAAGAATGACAAAAAATCTACTTTAAAACGACATAAGAACCAATGAAGGCACTGAATAATCAAAACAGCAATTTGATGTCAGTCGGTTCAACTTTGGCACCAGCAATTTTAAGGTGCCATGATGCCAGTTTTGTGGTATAGTCTTTTATTTCAGTTGAAGTACATAAACAGGTTGTAGATTGGACACTGGTCGAATGCTGATAAAACTGTCATGGTGGGGATTGCCGGTGTGTTTATGGAGCAGACCCAAAAGCAGACAAGGGAGAGACGGAACTGAATCTTTAACAAATAACGAGCCATTTATTTCGGGCTGATGTCCAAAAACAGAAAAACAAGGCAGGGTGAAACTAAACTAAAACCTAGACTGGGAAAAACCTAAACTAGCTATGACAACAATTACAAGAGACAAGAACTTGAAACTGGACAGCAACATGCAAACGTAAATATGAAAAAAGTCTAAACATGAGCATGAACTTGAGGAGTAGCAAAAATTCTGTGACCTGACATGACAATGAACAGACAACCCGGCAAAGAATAGAAGGAGGCAAAGGACTTAAATACACAGGAGGGTAATGGGGGAAGTGGAAACACCTGGGGAGACACAGATGACACAAATGATCATGACACCACAGGGAAAAGTAAAACTAAACGCAATGAACATGGAAGACTCTTCAAAATAAAACAGGAAACATGGAAACATGTAGACATGACAGCACAAGCTTGACAACTAGAACATGGAACACGGGGAGAGACTGACGCACAGGCATGACTGAAAGTAAAACACTGAGGACAAGACAGACTACATAGAGGACAGGAAAAGGCTCATAAATCAGGAGACATAGATGAAGCAAAAACTAGAATAAAACTCAATCACATCCAGGGTTGACCAGAAAGAGAATGGGTGGCGAGGGTGGAAGGAGAGGTTGAAGGAGTAACTGGTAAGAGGGAATTGTTATCAGCCAGTTAACTGCGTATGAATCAACATCGGTCCCTTTGGCCGCGATAAGGCAGAACTGTTAGCTCCATGTCTATTTTTTTCCTGTCTATTGCCTCAAGACTGTTATTCTGCTTGTCATGATCCAAGCAGCCAGGAACACACAGGCACAAATGTAATCTTCAAAAAAATGGGTTTTATTATACCCCCAAAAAGGACAAGATGATTACAAAAATTCAAAATAACAAAAATAAAGTTTTTAAGAACCAAGTGGGCCCATAAAAGAGGTTAACTTAACAGAACGCTACTCAAAAGTCACTTAACAAAAACATAACTCAAAAAACTGACCTGCCCAAATGAGAAACAGCTCCAGTTATATAGCAAATGAATAAACCATTATATACACCAAAGGTGAAAACTAAAGAGAAACAGCTAACCATCATTCAAGAAGAACCCCATTCCCCCTGCATGATCACAATAGATGGCCCAGTCCACTTTATTGGCTTCTGCATTTAAACCAGCTCCACCCTCAGCCTCCTCTTTCAGCCAAACCAGGAAGGACTGTAGCGGAGGTCAGGTAATCAATATAACATATACCTATATAAAATAACAAACAATGCAAAGCAAAGTCTATGCCACCATTTGGGCTATAGCTTAGTGCTGTCATACATTACAGGTAAACTCAAAATATCAAATTAGTTAACTTATGATGACAGAAGCTTTAGAGCATAACGTAAACATAAGACAAAAGACCAAATGAATATTACCTAAGTATCTCAATTGTGTGGTTGCATGCATGCTGCTCTTCATCCACCCCTTCCTTCCCTATACTGCCAGCATTCCACATTAGAAAGTACAGAGGCCAATTACTCATGCATGAAGAAGAGAATTTGACGAAACCAGACCATCCATCACTGCACTTCCCTGTGTGCACATTTACCTCAGAATATTAATGTCTATAAATATTTGTATGTAGCAAAGAGCCATAGAAAATATGAAGTCTCAGCAAACCCGTGCCTAATGCCTATGTAACCTTGTACCCAGGTGATTTTTGTTCTACTCAGTGAAACAGATTTTATTATCACTTTTCACACAGTTCAATTTGTGGGCCCCATCCTATCCATTCTAGTCTGTTATTGCATTGAAGATCACATCACTCCATTGTCAATGCATGCCGAGGCCCAAAAGATCCACAAATCCATCTACAAAGACTTTTCCTGTTTCTTTCAGACAGAGCTCTACAACAGCTTCATAATGAGAAATCTATATTGTGGTAGTTATGATATTCTGCATGTGGATATCATCCAGCCTTAATGTGGACCCACTTCCAGCTCCATATTTTTCTTTGTGGACTCAATAAAAAGATTTGATGCCAAGATTCGGCAAGTTTCTGTGCTCACAGATCTCTGATCCTAATATAACCATATTAGGAATATCCTCTCTCATCTACATCATACCAAGAGTAGAAAATAAAGTGTTCCATCCATAATGTTTGGGGCAGAGACAGAATTTTTTTTAAAAATTTTGTCACTTTTACACAATCACATTGTAAGTTGAAGTGCAGACTTTCAGGTTTAATACAAAAGGTTTTACAAAAATGTACCATAGGGAAGGTACATTAACAGAACACAGAGTAGAAATCAGAAGATACTAAAGAACTTAGGGAGCTAGAAATACAAAAACAAAAACCAAGGAACTAGCAATGATTAATCATAATGAAATCAAAGATCAATAATAATTAAAACACAAAACACTGGTTCACAGACCCAGGACTGTGACACGTACGACTCTCATGGAGCATCACTTTGAAACACAGTCTGGCAAGATGGTGCGTTCACAGCCCTATAGGCTACATAAGCACAAAAACACAAATTGTGCAAAAGTAATTGGCGGAAATGTTAAAGCTGGGAGTAATAGAAGAGTCGCACAGCACTTGGTGTAGCCCCATAGTTCTTGTAGTAGAAGAAAGACAGGTCTCAGTGGTTATGTGTGGACTATCACAGGGTGAATGAAGTGTCAAAGTTTGATGCCTACCCCATACCCTAGGTCGACAAAGCTCCTGCACCGGGTAGGCACCCGGTGCAGGAGCTTTTCACGACACTGGATTTAACCAAGGGCTACTGACAGATTACCTTGTCTGCAGAGTCTAAGGAAAAAATGGCCTTCTGTTCAATGTGTTCGGAGCCCCAGCCACTTTCCAGTGTCTCGTGCATCAGGTGCTGTGGCCACAAGCTGCATATGCTTCCACCTACCTGGATGATGTCATCATCAATAGAGACACCTGGGCGGAGCATGTGCAGTGGGTGGTCATGATCCTGGAGTACCTGAGGCGAGCGGGGCTCACAGCCAACCCGAAGAAGTGTGCGGTTGGATGGACGGGGTACAGTATCTGGGGTACCACTTGGGGGGCAGGCAGATGTGTCCACAGATGGACAAAACAGCAGCCATTGCATCCTGCACTCGTCCCAAGACCAGAAGAGAGTGTGCGCTGGAAAGTGCAAATTGCAAAGTGCAAAGAGCAGACTGTGTGATTGCGCCAAAATAAAAGAAGGCGAAATGCAGCCCACTGAGTCATTATGGTCCTTTTGGGTTACAACAGTTTAGACACAGAGAGAAAAAGGAAATTAGCAGAGCTGGCATTTTGGCATTGGGGTGATCATTTATCGAGTGCAAGCTAAAACAAGAGAGAGTGAGAGAGAGACAAAAGGCAGGCTAGCATGAGAGACTCAGGAACCTCGACAATTTTAAAGCATTAACTAAATTAACTCAATTTTAATAGTCACCTGGACATAAAAATTGGATGAAATATGATTATAATCAGCTTAAAAATGAAATTGTTATGAAATACTGTATTTTATGAGTCCCACGTCACCTCCTGATAATGTTTCTGTTTTCAGCAAGGTAAGCATCTCACAGAGGTCTTGATGCATGCTTAATCATCCAGGTAAGGAAATCCCAAAAAGTTGATTCTGTTCATCTGGACTTTAAGTGAGAGAAACATTTCGTCACTGAAGACTTTCTTACTTGGATGAGAACGCTACATCCAGATGAACAGAATCAACTTTTTGGGACACCTCACACAAGCGGCATGTGCACTCACAGACTCTTCTCGTGACTGAATGAAACTGCATTTCATGGCTGCTTGCACGGTTACCCTGTGTCTGTGTGAGCCTCCTTCTGAAACTCCTGCTTCCTCACTAAGACTTTTGTGATTTTAAATTTGCCATAGGTATACATACAAGGTGTCTAATGACATTGAAAAAAATGCTTTATGAATGTGTAAAAAGATAATATGCAGCTGGTACCATAGAGCTCTTTGAGTGGTCAGTAAAACAAGAAAAGTTCTATATAAACGTATACTTGTGCATGTCTGAATAGGCTGTAATTACATCAGAGACAATACATTTGAAAAAAAAAAAACAAAGGTAGCAAAGAGTTCAAATTCACACAAATACATCACGTGTATTTCAGGTAAAATATTTATCACCACAGACAAAAGAAATGCTGAGTGAGAAGTTAAAGTTTGCAGATTGCTGCTGTCACTTCCATCATGCCTCTGTGAATTTGTGGCTCATTTGTAATCTCACCTCCTTTGTTAATAATTAAAGAAAGGGTAAGAGAGCCGGAATTTTTTGTAAGTAATGAATCTGATTCTGATGTCTGCATACTCCACGAGATGAGACACTCACACTTGGAGTCTGTACCCCTGCTAGTTGGGACAGATCGCCTGCAATGCAGTAAACAGCTAATGCAGATATACTATAGTGTCCCAGTAGCACATGCGCACACGCGCACACAAAAAACAGAGCAAGCACATGGAAACAGAAGCACAGATTTAATCAAGCATATAGCTGCATGCATCTTTTAAGATACATTTTGCCTGCACCCATGAAACATAATCATACGCTCAACTCATTTGTCCAAGAAATAAAAGATGCAAATTGTCTGAAATTACGAGTGGGTTCAGCTGCAATCAGATTTTGGAGGCCACAGTGGATTTTGCCCAGCCCCATAACACTCAGTGTTACTTCAGCTCACTGAACTGAGTTCGTCTAATCACGCTGTGATATAGAAATCAGATGCATCCATCCTAAAATAAAATGCTTCCTAGATATGGCTGAAATGTCTTACTTTTCTGCATTTATAACATGATAAAAAAAATATTATTTTGTGTATTATGTGGTCAAATCCTGCCTCAGTTTTAGTATGCATACTTTGATTGCAATTTTTTTTTCATATTTTGATCACAATTTTTTTTTCTAATTTCTGTTCAGATCCGGAGTGACTGTGAAGATAAAGTGGCTCAGTGAGAGGAAGTGTGAGAGAGCAAAAGGGTGAGAGAGGGAGGTGCAGGAGGAAAGACCTTGGTGGGAAGCAGAGGGCATCCAGGAAAACATCAATGAAACTCAACTGATGAGGACTAAAGCTGAGCGAGAGCGAAAAAACCTTGACTTTGACGAAGAGTTGGGCAAAGATATAGACGACTTCAAAAGCAGACGGCGAGAGACGAAGCGGGATGAGAGAGTGATGGAGTGAGTCTGAGAGGTGGGGTGGGCAGAAAGAGTGATAAAGACTTATGACAGGGTGAGAGCATAAATAGGCGGAAGTAAAGAGAGATTAACAGAGATGGATAGGTGACACGAAGAGACAGAGATGTTCATTTGGATGGCACATCTGTCGGTGCCGCGGTCACTCGTTGTCGTTACTGACCATAGCCCAGTGCAGGCTCACAGTACCTGAGGCACTGAGTGTGCCCCCCTTCATTCTTGTGTTATAATCTGTGTGTGTGCGTGTGTGTGTGTGTGTGTGTGTGTGTGTGTGTGTATTGTAGCCATTTCATTGCACTAGCAGCTCTTAATCTACGTCTGTCCATGTCTGACAAATGAACCAGTATTTTATTCTTAAAACGAAGGCCAATTATCTATCTTTTCACTCCTATAACATTCTCACTCACTATTAACTTTATTTTCTTTTGAAAACAAGATCAAACTTGATGCAACATAATTTCCCCATCTATCCATCTTCCTTGTCAAACACCTGCCTCCTACATTTCCCACAATGCAGCCTTATTACAAACAGTTTACTTAGATATAAGTGTGTTATGCAAATAGTGGCTAATGTAGCCTTGAGCCTCTAACCTAGCTACACAGGTCTCCACAGACACATACACAGATACACACCAGTGGATTTCTTATTGTTTACATACTTGTATTCTTTGGACCAAACAGTGATTCAAGTACCTATTTTTGAGGTAATTTACCTTTTTTAATTTTTATTTGACTTTTGTTACTTATTTCGGAAAGATGTTATCTTTAGCGTTGGGTTCACTTTTCCCTCAAATTAACACTTGCTTTGCTATCTGCTTTGAGTTTCTGCTTTAGTGTAGTTCCATACATCGAAAAGATTAGATATAGATGTTTTTCCTCTGGTTCTTGTGTTAAATTTAATTTTTGCCAGTACCAAACACTACAAAACAAAAAGCAGAAAGGGAATGAAAAAAAACCTAAAACTGGAAAAGCTAACCATGAACTCTGAAACCTAGAAAGACAGGGGGAAGAGCAGCAGAAGAAACACAGACAACCTGACAAGGAACAAAGGAAACACACATAATATATACACGGAGGGTAATGAGGGAATATGCAACAGAAGGGAGACACAGCTGAACCTAAACTGACATGACGAGACAGGGAGGAAGCAAATCAGAATACACTCGCACAGGACACGGACCTATCACAATAAAACAGGAAACCAGAGACTCACACAGGGACGTGGATGGGCTGAACATAAGAAACAGAGGGAGCAAGAGACGCGACTGGGAAACAGATGACTAAACATGGAGACAGAACTAAAACTATACTACACATGGAAGGCAAACAAAACCTGAGAATCACAAAGAACTTGGAAGCTAGAAACACAAAATGCTAAAACCTGGAAAATACTATATCAAAGAATATTAAATAATCAAACATAAACACAGGACCATGACAGTTGACTCTTCAGCTGTATTGCCCTCTTGTTTGCACTTTCCTCATCATCTCTTGTATATATTCTCGGCCTTTATGTATGTGTGTCACCACCCTTATCTCCCTTGTTTCTTGGGTCTGTTAAAATGAATCTATAATCCACATAGCCGAATGGACTGGACTGGTTCTTATAAATGGACTGGTTCTTATATAGCGCTTTTCTACTCTGTCCGAGCACTCAAAGCGCTTTATACAGCTAATTCATTCACCCAATCACACCAGCACTTCTAAGCTTAAGTGCTAAGTATCTAACATTCATACACACATTCACACTCTGATGGATGCATCGGAGAGCAACATGGGGTTAGTATCTTGCCCAAGGATATTTGGCATGCAGACTGGAGCAGCCTGGGATTGAACCACCAACCTTCTGGTTAGTGGCTGATCCGCTCTGCCACCTGAGCTACAGCCACCCCAAATATACAAGTATATCAATTATTGTCAGCATTCAAAAATATATTTGAAAGAAGGAAAAGAAAATGGGAATGGGTCATGTTTACTTACATCACTTCTCCTTTAATAAAATTCTGTATGCGTATCTGTGTATCTGTATTCTGTAGTGTATGAAAGCTTAAGTTACAAATTGCCAAACTGTATTTCGTATCCATGACAAGTGCATTTAAACATCTGTCCACAACTGTATGTCAGATTTGTGGTCTTTTATGCTGATTAGTAGTTTTAAAAATAAAAAAAAACATCCTCTCAGAATGGATGTGTGACTCACAGTAGACAGGCAGTCTTTGGAAAGTAGTGACCCATTAAACATCATAGCTGTGTTAAAACACATCTGACTGACATACATTAAAGTAGCATTTTTCAGACTCTGGGCTACGGTCCAGATCTGAGTCACCAACAAGATTTAAAACCGTTTTCAAATTATGGTAAAATTAGCATCCAAAGCTATTATAAGAATAGTGTTGCCAAATCCTTTCAAAAGCTCTCCAACAAATGACAGGATAAAAAAAGTGACTATGACACAGTGGGTCACTTCTCTGGGAGAAAAAAAGAGAGCGAGAAACAGCAGGGTAATATTTTGTAACATTAGCTTATAATGTAGAATGTGCACTGCAGTCAGCAAAAGCAGCAGAGGGGAAACTAGGAGAGAAAATACAGTCCCCCTGAGAGGAAAAAAAAAGAAAAGTTTGAAACCCCCACTGTAATAAAACGCAGGAGATGAGTTGATGGGGAGATGCAGAGGTGAGAGGGAGTGGCAGGCAGGGTGAATGAAAAGCAGAAAGCGATTATGGTGGATGTCTTATCATTCATATTCTTCAGTAGCTTTATTCCCACCCCCAACCCTGTCCTAACACAAAGGTCTATCCTTCACTGGAAAGGAGGTTGAGTGTGCTTGCATGTGCCTGGGTGTGAGTGTTTAAACAATTCCAGAGCAAGAATGCACTTATGCTATTGTGTGTGTTGTTGCGTGTATGTGATTTGAGGATTCTGTCAGTAATACAGACTGTCCTGAAAATCACTTCATTAATCTGGAGTGATGTACATTCATCTTCTGGATCCTGGCTCCTTTTTAATACTCAGGGTGTGTGCAGGCTGACAGAATGCAGACACATAGTCTGCTGCCTCAATAGGGACGGCATAATTGGTGAAGGAGAGAGAGCATGGGAGAATGAGAAGAAAAAGAAAGGAACACAGGTCAAAGATAGTTGACCTACGCTCAAAGTCAGAGTGTTACAAAGGAAGAGAGAGGAAAGAGTATCGGAAGGGAACGAAGAAAACAGAACGGGAGAGACGAGACAGATGGATAAACAGAAAGATTAATGTTGACAACCTAACAAGACTCAACTTAGCAAGAGATGACAAAGACAGAAAGAAAATACAGACAGAGTTAGCAGGCGAGGAAAAGAATGATGGTAGAGCAGAGAAAGACAGATGAGACAAGCTGAGAAAAGAGATGACATATTGCTGTATATAAAGGTGGCAACAGCTGGCATAGTCTGCAGTTGTCAGGGCCTTCACCATGCTGGAACAGTAAAGTTCCCTGCCAATGCATCCTTGAATAGCAATGGCTAAAGACAGACTGCCAGTATAGGTCACTGAATGGCTAGGGCTAAAGAAAGACCCAAACTGTAGAGCCATGCAGGGACACAGACAGGGATTTTAAAGGCAAAAGCAGCTGGGGTGTGTTAGGTTGGTGGGTACAATCCTCCGGGACACCCTGCCATGGACAATGTCACCTTAATGTTAGGTAACAGCAGGACAGCAGCTTGTCAGGGTATATATACTCCCTTTACACCTGTCTTGCCTACTCATTTATTCTATGGGTTTAATTTACTATATGCCATGTCTCTCTTTAGCTTTATGTTGTTAGTGAAACTGATGAAATTGATTCTTTTTTTGTTTGTTTTTGGAGAGTTTTCAGTGTAATTAGAACATAGACATAGATATAAAAAAATTTTAAGCTAGAAATAAAACCCCTTTTAACGCAACATCAATCATTTATCATTGATTATCATTGATTATTATTTATGTACATTACATAGCCATGTAACCTCAGGATTCTGTACATATGAAAAACAATATGAATGATAGAAGAGCACTAGAGGTAATACACCAGGAAACATATGAAGTAAAGTCTGTACCAAATGTATCAAATAACTCAGAACTACTAATTTTAAGAAGTTCTGATAATACAGAGACAAACCAGCCACCCAAACAAACAGACACCTCCACCGCTCTGGTGGATAACAAGCAAATGGGCTGTGCTTTGAGCAACTCAGTGGACAACGAGGATTGAGGGATTGAATTGTGTTTTTCGAAGCCAGACATTATGAAAACTAAGTTAAAGATTGCTGAGCAGGCAACCTCTGAGCCTTCATTTTTTTAAGCCTATGCTGACAATTCCTCAGTCTGTACAGATTGTGTTAGCTTCTGTCTTTCCTGTGTTGTGGCAGGCACCACTGGGACACTGCTCCACAAGGGGCCTACCTTGATACTGCGCAGCAACCAGCTTGCCCAGAGATTCAGTTTTTTGTTTTTTTTTCTGGCTAACACTAATGACCCAGAGCATTCTAGGTCTTAAAACTTGCCATAGAGGAAAGACCTATAGATATCAGAGCAAGAAATGGTGGTCTTCCTTCTGGTTGTGTAATTGAGGTGCCATAAGGAGGGTTAATTTAACTCGTGGTGATTTATATAGGCAGTTTCAATTCAATTCAGTTTTATTGATACAGCTCCAAATCACAATAACAGTCGCCTCCAACTACTGGTCACCACCCATCTTGAGGAGTTTGCCCCCTCACATATACTAATGTGACACAAACAGGACTTTAATATCACCAACCATTCCCATTTTATTACGGTGTATCCATATAAATGGCCCACCCTGTAGAATACTGGCATACAGTGGGTTTACAGAATAGAGAGTGGCCTGAGCAGCTTAGCCATCTATAAGAAAAACTATTTGGGGGACTGCAAGGAAAAGTCAGGTGAAACTGGTTTCAATGAGATATAAAGAGCAAAAGGTATGACACAAAAGGGTTTGGTCATAGTGTAGCCGGGTCAAGGATATATTGCATTCTTGTTTTCCCACTGACCACAATGCCTTCAACCTGGCTATCACTTATCTGGATGCTGGTCGAATCTCTGAATCTCACGCAACTGGTTCAAGCTCTGTTTCTGTTGCTTTTCATCTGCCTGTCCTCCTGCCACAACCTCCTCGGATCACCTGATCACTCAGGCTGGATTCACAATCCACACTCACCCCTTCTGAATACGACCCAGACCGTTCCACCTCTCCCTCGTGTCACATTGCACCTGTAAGCAAGTAAGCCACTGAAAATCCATTGAGTTGCCTTGCCTCCCCGTCATTACTCACCGTTCCACTGACATTTCTCTCCCTCTGTTTCCGTGACCTCAATCCACTGCTTGCGAATCCCACTAGATTGCCAACTCGTTTCCTGTGCTTAAGTATTTGTCTTTTGTCTTTGTAAATACAATCTCATTGAAAAACCTACCAGTTTGCCACCATCTGCATCTGCATTTGGGTCCAATTTCATGCACTGCCCTTTGCTGCCATAACACTTGGCCTTGTCAAATTAAGGTGCTGACCTGCAGCACCTCGAGGTCAGCACCTTAGCAAGCCACTGGTGGGAATTTGGACCAAGCAATCAAATCTGGGGAAGTATATTCATGGATGCATAGACCTCTACTGGCTTGGCAACAGCACTGGGGTATCTGGGGTGGCTGTAGCTCAGGTGGCAGAGCGGATCAGCCACTAACCAGAAGGTCGGTGGTTCAATCCCAGGCTGCTCCAGTCTGCATGCCAAATATCCTTGGGCAAGATACTAACCCCATGTTGCTCTCCGATGCATCCATCAGAGTGTGAATGTGTATGAGATAGATACTTAGCACTTAAGATTAGAAGTGCTCGTGTGATTGGGTGAATGAATTAGCTGTATAAAGCGCTTTGAGTGCTCGGACAGAGTAGAAAAGCGCTATATAAGAACCAGTCCATTTACCATTTAGCACCCTGACTGCCATTATGTATCATGATGAAATCTTTTAACTTTTTGTCAGACCCTATGCTGGTGTAGTGGGTCTTGGGTTCATCCTGGAGCACAATAATGGCCGGCCACATGTGATGAGAGTATGCAGACAGTTCCAGGAGAATGAATTAATTGATACCTCTGACTGAGCCCATCCTTGCCAAACCTAAATCCAACAGAACACCTCTGGGACATTATTTTTTGGTCCATCTAACATCGCCAGATTGCACTCAGAATGTCCAGGAACTTGGTGATACCCTGGTCCAGATATAGCAGGAGATCCCCCATGACACCACCCACATAGCAGACAGGTCTGGCCTGGATCTGGTGTCAAGCTGGCACTGCTGGCTGACTTCTGGCATGGTAAGTTGTATGTCATCCAGATATGGGCCAGGCCTGGAATAGATGGCACTGTCTATGTGATGGCATGCCACATCTGGCCTGATTGTGGTTTGGTTTATGTGGCCCAGGATCATAGAAAACAGGTCTGGCCCGGATCTGGCATCAAGCTGGCACTTCTGACTGACTGGTGTCATGGCAGGGTGTATGTCAACCAGATGTGGGCTAGGTCTGGCAATGATGGCACTATTTATGTTCCTATTTTCCTATTTTAGTTGTGCATGTTTTGCAATCTGGGCATCTGTTGTCTCTTTAGGAGCATGCCCCAATTTTGTTAGACATACATACAAACACATGTGGTCCATAAAAACTGAGGACCATTTTGAGTTGCTGCAATGAAATTTCAACAAAAATGAATTAGCTTGCTGCATTGTTTTTTTTACTTTGGGAGGTCTTTGATTTCAGCCCTCTGTATGTTCATAATTTTAATTTCCATCGAACAATTGACATGCTTTTGTTTTTAACACATTAACTGATCTCATGTGTTCCTTTTTTTTTAGCAGTCTATATCAATGGATGTAATTCTTAAATACTTAATAACATACTTTTGACTATTTACATATTACTCTATCGTGTTGTAGTGCAAAGCCAAAATTACAAGAAATGTTGCCAAAAGTGTAAATAAAGTCCTTTTCGAGGTACTCCTGTGTCAGAATCTATGAAAGTGCACAGCAACTTCCGTCCGATCTTTACTCTCAGGAGCCAGTGACTAAGACCAGCTGTGCTGACAGAATTGAGAAGACAGTAATTAATGTAGCTAATTTGAAGAGATAATCAGGCCAGGTACTAGATGAGGCTGACCTTTATAGTCTATTTTTAAGAAAGGGGAAAACAAAAAATCACCTCTCATCTTCAGAATGCCCAAAATGATGCTGCTGAACGGGATAAAAGGAAAGTCTATGCTCAGCATTGCCAGTTTTCAGGTCTGCTAACTTCTAAGTTTGCTGTTAGATACTTTTTGTTAGGATGCCTGGGTTGTTGATCCAGAGTTTTAAGTTTATTATGTTATTTATCATTTCTAGTCTTTGGTTTCTTTGTTAAAAGTTCTGTCTTGTGGTTTACGTCTCTGTTCCCTCTGTTGCAGTGCCTGCCTGTGAGTCTGTGTCTTTAAGTTCAGTCTGTGTTATTATTCCTGTTTTACTTTGGAGGTGCATGTCTTATGTTAATGTATCTGGTTTTGCTTCCCCTGTTTCATTAGGCCTGATTTGCCCCAGCTGTGTTTCCCTCCTGTTGCCCATTCCCTGATTGCTCCCTCTATGTATTTAAGCCCTGTGTTTAATTTTTTTGGGGTCGTTATCTACCCTTATCATGCTGTGTGTTTGGTCTGCCTGCCAGTGTAAGTTTATTTGGCAGTTTTGTTACCCTTTTGAGTTGAGCATTAAAGCTATTTAAGTTCACGTTTGTTTCTAGAGTCTGCACTTTGGGTCCTTTTCCTCCCTGCACACAGCCGTTTCATAACAGAAGATCGCGACCAGAACATGGACCCCGCAGACTCTTCAGCCTTTGAGTTTAACGCTGAGATGGAGCGGATGATTAAACTTCTTGACCGCATTGCCCAGGCCAAGGATTTGACGACCATGGCGGTTGGGCTAAGTGCAGTAGATGCTGTCATTCGGAGCAACCCTCGGCTAACTCAGTTTTCTACGGAGACTGTGCTGGGCAGCTCCATAGCTACCTGGAGGGAGAAAGTCAGGGCTGGCAAGCTTGCTCTCTCTATCTCCACCTCCACTTCTTTACAGCTGCCCCAGGACTACACACACTCTCCACCTCCCTCAACGCTGCCACGGACTTCCGCCAGGACCTCGTTCACCTGCCTTTTTCCTGGCGGCTATGTGGTCGGAGAATGAGGATGAGGTCTCCATTTCTCTACCGGTTCCTGTTCCCTCGTCTCAAAGGAAACGGCGCCACCGCCACTCCTCTCCTCAGCCATCTATTGGAGGGTCCGAGGGGCCCGTCCAGCAACCTTCCTCCACTGGAGGGTCCGAGGGGCCCGTCCAGTCTTCGTCGCCTGCACCGCCACCTCCTGCAGTTCCCACATTGCCGCCTGCAGTGCTACCACCAATTCTGTCGCCTGCGGTTGGCGTGCCGCCATCTGGTCCTGCCTCACCCTGTCCTGCTTTGTCTCTGCCTGAGGCCTCCGCACGGGCTGGTTCCGCTTCATCTGCACCAGAGGTCTCAGTGCCACCTCGTCCTGTCCAGCCTGCACGTCCTCGTCCTGTCTGGCACTTTTAAGTCTCTATAAGAAACCAATAAAGCCTATACACCCTTTTGCAAGCATTTTATAATGTCTGCTCACACATGAGCTAATCTTACCTGGAACACAAGAATGCTGATGCAGGCTTTTTGTCCATATATTTGGTCAAGACAGTGAAAAGCACACTACTTTAGATAGCTGTAGTGTTTAAAGATGTCTCATTCTCCTTGAAAATAAGTCAAACGAGAAAATGATGGACAGCTACATGCTCCGTATAAAGAAAATGTACGGCACAGGTACCAGTGTACAAGGAAAAACAGAACCACTGGGCAAGAGAACAATTTGTCCAATTCCTAGAAGCTTCAGACATCAAAGGACATGCTGACATTACAATATTTGCTGTGTTGTGGAGACTCTTTTAAGTAAATAACACAATGTGGGGAAAATATCCTTTGCAATTAACAGTTCCATGCATTTGAAACGAAAAAATAAAAGTGAGGCTCAGTAAAAATTACATTAATACCTTAAGTACAAGTGCAGAGAAAAATGTCCCTCAGACTGTTGTACTCTTATATATCATTTGATTATTATAATTAGTGCAGGTGCTGTTAAAGAATTATGGCTAATTTGATACTTTAGTTTAATTTGTAAAAACATAAATTACAAAAAGTACATGCCTAGCCATAAATTTATTGTGCCATTTAACCCATATTATAAATATATTACTGATGTTCACTACTAGGGATAGCAGGTTTCACTGAAGTTGCAATAAACATCACAATCTGCTAAATCTGCAAGATCAAGAGAATGTTATATTACATTTGTGACAAACATGCATAGTTTCCCAGTTTAAATTAATAATGAACTCTCTTCAGTTAAGACTAGGCAAAAGGGACTTTCACAGATTGTTTGAAGCAACCCTAAGTGTATAAAGCAAAATAGTCTCAGTTCAAGCAGGTCCCACCCCTCCAGACTCACAAACAGCTTCTTCCTCTGCGCCATTCGGACTGTTAACCAACATTACCCACCTACCTACCCACCCACCTCACCATGGTCTGAGTAACCCTCATCACTCAGGCTAAGTCCTTTTGCTTTTACTTTCAAGCAGTTTGTTCTCCGTTGTGCGCCTTTTTTGTTCTTTTACTTCTCTAATTTGTCTAGATTCCTTTTCATTGTATATATTTCTCCTGTTTGTTATTTATTCTGGGCCACACAATGGCATGCTGGTTAGCACGGTTGCCTCACAGCAAAAAGGTCCAGAGCTCAATTACCCTCTCAGACCATGGTCTTTCTGTGTGGAGTTTGCATGGTCTTCCCGTGTTTGTGTGGGTTCACTCCAGATTCCTCAATTTCACTCTTTATTTAAAAATTGAAGTAAATGTATATTCACATCAGAAAGTTGCTTGCTTACAACAAGCTAAGTGGCTGCTAAAATACATTTGACATGCCAAACTGGATGGAAACCTTTTTCCAAGAAAAAATTCCAATATAAAAATTAGAATAAGAATAATAAATCTAAAGCATTTTGACGTTAGTAATTTTCCCAAGGATACTTGGCATACATACTGGGGGACACAGGGATCAAACCACAAATGCTTCTGATCAGTACAGGACCTGCTCTATCTCCAGAGCTACAGTCAACCCAAAAGGTTGCCCGCAGTCTGCAACTTCATAAAAGCTTCCACTGAGCAGTGTCTGAGTCTTATGTAGTTTATCATGCCTGTGCTAAGTCTGTAATTTTGTCATGTTTTCTGTAATAACTTTAACCTTGCTATTACAAACTCTTCTACCAGTGGAATGGGTCAGTTTCTTGTTGCCGTTATTATTGCTCCTAACATATTTTCTTCTTGTCCTCTGTCCCTTTTTGTCTCCTTCACACACTTTTTAATTATTTCCCTGCTGCCACATTTCCCTATAGCCAGCTATCAGATTAAATGGGACGTGTTGAGTAGAATGGGTGTGATGTGCTGCGCGGGACAACATTGTGTGTGTGTGTGTGTTTGAGTGTGTGTGTGCACATTTGTGGGTGCTTCCCCCTATGTTGTACGTATTCTATGTGTAGGTCTATGTGTGTGCTGGCTGTTCTTCCTCAGTGTATTTGTGTGTGAGGGATGTCCTGGTGCTCCTATGAAAATGTCATTTTATCAGCATTTCCTGGCAAAAGAGCTGAGTGAATACTGATGCATGCTGCTACTCTGTACTCATGGCCTCTTGTGGTGTGTATAAATGGTTGTGAAGGCTGATCTCTGCAGGTGCTGGAAGTCTCTGTGTCCCTGGAACAGACACAGCACTGTCATGTATTTGGTCTAGCCTGTCCAATAAGCAAGACTTTCTTGAAATTCTTGCAGTGATCTTCAACAGTGTATTGTTGTGGCAATAGCATTGACTTTCCAAAGACTTGTCAAATATTTTCTTTTTACATTGTCTGCTTTTTCACTCATTTTCAGTCCAGTCTTTGTGCCATTGTCAGAGAGCAGGTATTAGCTGAAAACATGACGTATTATTTGCGGTTTTTAAAATGGAAGCAAAGAAATTAGGAAACTGGAGGACAAAAAAAAAAAAACAATTACCAGCCCAAAACTAATGTAGAAATGTATCCGAAATTCTAATCCTTAAGAACTAGGAATAAAAGCAGCAAGAACCCAACACAGTACTTGAGAGCTGCATCTGGACTTTCAGTTTATCCATCAACTGTTATTTAATTAGAAATGGTCTCTTTGGCAAGATGGCTGTAACAAAGCCATTTTTAGGAAGGGAAAGAGAAATGTGAAAGTTTCAGTTTAAATTGTAGTTGATATGAAGTGAGATACAACAGTGAGTATCTACAGCCATCTGGAAAAGATGGTGGAGTCTGTTTCAGCCACTGGTCTTTGGGTTCTCACAAAATTGATTAAATATGGATCCATCATGCATTGATCCATCATGCAATACAATCTGAAAGGATTGAATTCATAGTGGTTTCAGTTTTCAGCATGTAAATGATCCAAAACTAACTGTCAGCGCAGTTCAAGAATACCTAGGCAAGGACAGGAAAATAAACACAGTCACAGTCTTAGATTGGCCTCCCCAAAGCTGAGACTTCAACATTATCGCAGCAGTGCAATCATCTTGACAGAGAAGCGAAGAAAAGGCACCAACAACCAAAAAATACATACATTACATAAAGCTACACAAAGAGAGTTGAGGCTATATTAAAAATTTAGTTTCAAGCTCAGTTTGTCCAATTTTGCCTCATGCACTGTACTGCCATATATGTTTGCACATTCATTTAATAAATTGCTGCAGCGATTTCCCATTTTTCTATCAAAATATAAAGCAATGATGGGTGGCTCAGGACCTTTGAGTAGTGTTGTATCCACATTCAGTGAGAAACAGTAAGAATGCCAACAGAATGTCAAATAATGCCATTTGCGTTCTTAGCAGTGGCAGGTTAAGCATTAGGCAGAATGTATGTGACCAATATAGCACTGGTTGCAGTGTGATGACATTAGTATATGTAGTTTCCAGTGACACTGGAACCCTAATGGTTTTTGATCATTTGAGAGAAGCATTGATGAATTCTGAGGGCTAGGGAGAGATGCTTTACGCGCTGATTCAGTGAAATGCAGCAACGTTGACTGGCAGAGGCATACAGATAATGACTCAGAATGCACACCTGTATGTTACTGAAGATTAAGAACTGACATATTCGTCATTGTCAGTCATCTTAATCTTAACATGATCCAGCATGTTTTTCACTTGCTAAATGAAAACTAAAGGGGGGGGGGGGGACTATGCAACAACTGAAGACTGATTTATATCATTTGAATAATTACTAAAATAAATTGCAAGTGATAGTGCAAAAAGACATTTAATGTTTGCAGGTTGAAGGGAAAATAGGCAGGGGATCAAATCAGAAACATGACTGTCTTTTGTATTTCCCTTAGTATTAAGACCATTACTATAAAAAGTCCAATTTTCATAATAATTTAAGAGTCTCAAAGCAGACACTTTTCCTTCCTGAAACTTTGCAAATACACTGCAGTTGCTGTCCATTTTCCCTTGGCATCCTATCCAGATTGCCAATATTGCTGAATCAAGCATTAAAAGCCGCTTTAGATTCCCTAATGAGCATCAGCAGCACTCCTCTCATCTATACAGTCACAGACACACACACACACAAGAAATGCAAACACAAACACATGACCGTTAAGGAGGTGAGCATATTGATTGATTAATTCCTGTCTGTGTGACCCTGAGGTCTGAGTCAATATGCAGCTGATCATCTGGACTGGACCAGTTCTGGACTCGGTCTCTGCTGCTCATAAACCCCCAGTGAAAACACCAGATCGCACAGACATAAGTGAGCCATTACAACGCCAGCCTAGTCCCCTGATTTGATTTTAATAGGGTCGTTATCTTACAGAGTATTTCCCTTTAAAAGTAGGAGCAACATCATTTCTTTCAAATGCTCCACTGTTGAGAAAAAGCCTCCAGCAGTTGTTGAGAAATATCGGGTTTCATTTCTGGAGTCACCCTGTAAATTAATAAACTAGAACTTTACTAATGTCATATCTCCATCACGATATGTTTGGGCCTGGAGACATGTAATAAGCAGCCTGTTTCTGTGTCAACATAACATGTACAACACAGTAGCGATGAACAGAGGTTTGTGAAACACCACAGAGAAATAAATGTATCTTAAATGAAAGCCAATGGTGTGGGTGCATATGTGTGTGTCTGTGTGTGTAAGCCCCCAGCAACAGCAACATTGTAGTATAATGATACAATACCCTGTCTCAGCGGGTGCATGGGCCAGGAAGAGAGCCTGATGGAAGAGTAGGGTGAGTAAGGAGGCAGAATAGCACGTATGTTTGTGTGTGTTTAAGTCCAAGGAAGGATGCATGTAGGGTGAGAGGGCTGGTTATGGGAGCAGAGGAGAGTGGTGGTGGGGAGGCTCTGATATCTGAACAGCTGTCAGCAATTTGGCTTCGCTGCTTGTCCAGCTTTGAACAAATCTGCTTCAGCTGCTGAAATGCAAAGTGTGTGTGTGTCTGTGTGTCTGTCTGTCTGTCTGTCTGTGTGTGTTCATGGCAGGGGCTTACAAACAGGAAATATAAAACGTGCTCCAAAAGTAAATTCAAGGTTACCATATACAGAAATAGGTTTTATCTCCTCATGCACCTGCTACAGCAACTTCTAATGACAGTCAGCATGCTTCTAATGCTGCTTTCATTTGGCTTACAATCACATTTTATTTGTTTCAGTACATTTCAGTGATAAAATCAGGTATCCTGTTAAAATGCAAACTTTAAAGAAGAGGGCAGAGTAAATCTTGAAGGAAAATTAATCAAGTGATTTTACTATATCGATCAGTGGGTAACCAAGCTTGAACGCTCAAGCTCAACTAATAAAGCTTTGATCTCAAAACTCCCACATGCATTTCAAATTCCTGTTGATGAAATAGCTTGTCCATGTCCCACCCTAGTTGAACTTCAAATGTGCTGTATTGGATGCTCAAATATCTTCTACGGGCCATTGTTACTAATGGTCCATAAAAAGAACACATCTGTAAATGAAGACTGATCAAATAGAATTCCATGAAAAATTTGCTGATTTCTCACTTGGTTCATAAACTTTTTAAATAAATTTGTCTTCATCGATTTGCCCTTGATTCAAGATTTGAACAAATTCAGAGTGAGGAAATGAGCAGGAAACATCACTACAGACCAATCACATCATGGACACAATCTGCTCAGCTCCTTTCCTCTGGTAGACGCCACAACACAACTCTGGTATGCCAAAACAAGCAGACAACTGTACTTTTTTTCCCCACAGGCTACACTTATGACACTCACAAAGTGTCTGTACTCAAAATCCACCATATCTGCTGATGAATCAAATAATGCTTTCTAGTTATTCAACCCTTATTTATTCAATAATTTTATTCCAAAATGTTTGCGCACTATAAATATGCAACCCGATATCATGGCAAAGCGTGTAACTGACACCCAGGTCCACCGAGTCCATTTCACTGAGTGAAATAGGTATGAAGTACATTCCAGGGTCCTTAATCACCAGAAACGATTAATCTAATATGTATTTACATGCAAATGTGTTAGAAATGTCTCTTTAAATTCTTCCTCAAGATTATTTTCATTTGGCTTTAAATGAAATATCTCCTTCTGCTGGTACTGCAGATTTCTGTGAAATGTACACGGTGGACTGGTGTGCTTGTTACACGTTTCGCCATGATACTTGGTGTAAATATGCTATACATGTTATTATTATCTGTGTCATGTTGGTGTCATGTTGTCATGTTGTCTACTATGTTATGCACACTGAGACAAAGATATAGCCCGAGCCCAATTCCTGGTAAGTGTACACATACTTGGTCAATAAGGCTGGTCCTGATTCTGATTGTCTCACCAATTAGATCATATTTTCTTCAAAACAGTGTCATGTTTTTTTTTTTAAATTTGATTTGTTTTTAAGAATATAAACTATAACTAATTAAGCTGGTTAGGCTTTAGTGGTTTGGCTCAATATGCTTTATAGGGCACTGTAATCAATAAGCTACAACTTGTTGATTACATAGTGTCCTTGGATTCTAAAAGCTCATGGAGTCCAGCTTCAGAGCACTAAATGGCAAAAACCAAAATAATAAACGCTTTAGAAGTACACAAATCAATAGACAACTATTTCAGTCAATACTGTCTCCCACCTTTTTTGAAAAGTGTCACAACACAAGGAAATATTTCTCATGAAACAGTCTCATTTTGAAAATTCATATGATTTCTATCTTCTATTGTGAATAAAACACGGGTTTATGATAATTGGAAGTCATTGCATTCAGTTTTTATTAACATTTTACACAGTCTCCTAACCTCTTTGGAACTGAGGTTGTAAAACTGATCTTCTGCATATGTGTTTATAGTGATAGAGATTACAAATAAGGGTCTCACCATAACTATGTACTGACTAACATTGATGCCACCATTTTTTTTTTGATAACTGTGTTACTGTGACAGCCCTAACCATGGTGGAACATCAGTGTTTCTCTCTAAATCATGGTGGCATGTAGTGAATCTGGGCAACATGTACCGTGTCTGTTAAAACACACAACTTCATCGGAATGTATTGCTCCTGCATTAAGTGCAGATTTCTATCTGTCCCCAAACAAAGGACATCGAGCAAAGGTCCAGACTCACAACTTGGAGCATCTCTAAGTTCTAAATTGGTCTGGCAATTTCCCCTGTCGCATGTTGAGTGATAATAGTGAGGTCAGCCTCTGGTCAGCCAAATAGTAATGGGAGAATAGAGACGTTCCAATCTGTTTTACTGTTCCACCCCTATCAGCAAGTTTCCACCATTTCAGCGAGACAGAGAATAAGTAAGACAGAGCTGGGGAGAGAGAGAGTGAGAGATGGAGAGGAATAGGTGGTCTTCTCTGCACAATGGACAGTCGGCTCATTAAAATTAATTGTTTGGTAAAACGTTGAAAGTTTTGGCTGAGAGGATTCTCCATTCAATTTGTAATTTGGACAGTTTCCAGTTTGTCTTTCCACTCCGCCAATCGATTATGATGACACTTTCAACTGCAAAGAGCCTGAGGTGTATCACTCAAACCAGGCCCATCCTGAGCCTACTGTGTGCAACTGCATGCAAGCATGTGTGTGTGTAAATGTGTGTGTTTGAGGCACACCAGTAGAGCTGAGGGCTGCTGCCTCAGTGGTAATGAATGTCAAGAGGCGTGCATTAATAAATTAGCCATGCATGTATTTTACCTTATTAATGGTCTCAGAGGCAAATCACAACCTCTTTAATGCATTTCACTTAGTGTAGCTTATGGGTGCATTTCATAAAACATGGCAGCTTTTTAGACACTTACTCTGGGTACAAATTTATCACCCTCTCTGCTTCCCTTCATTCCGCTCTCTTCTCCCTTTTTCATTTCCCCATGTAGCCTTCCCATGTATCTGCTGCTCAGTGCTTTTTACCAGATTAGATAACTTTCTGAATGAAATGTGTTCCATTTATGATTTAATCTGTCAATATTTTCATTAGGGAAAAGAGAAGCTGAGGCCACAAATTATGCTGTGAGCTGCTAAGAAAACGGAGAAGATGAGACGACACCAAAGTCACACATACCACTAATGATGTACGATGCATCAATTCGTCATCTGATCCTTTAATGAATAAACAAATCATCACTTACTGAACTGTGTTTTCTGTCTGTGTATATTGACAGATTCACTATATATATATGTGCATTTGCTGTTATGACACAACTGAGTTCATTGGATTCATTCGACTTTGTATTTTTGGTTAGAAACAATGCTTTTTAAAAGGACCGTTTTTTAAATATTGGTCCTGTTGGAGGTTACATCACAGATTCAAAATCAACACATTTTCTGTTTGGAAGAATATATTTCTGTTCAACAGCAGTGACCATCTTTTGTTTTGTAGAAATAAAAGGCATCTTCAGTCTTGGTTTCAAAGTAAAGTATTTACTGAATATCAAACTTCACGTAGACTGACCAGCCCTATATCCTGGCGAGGACTCAAGAAAAATGGGAAAAGATAGAAGAAGAAGAAGAAGAAGAAGAAGAAAAAGAAGAAGAAGAAGAAGAAGAGAAAAGGAGAACACAGCTCTTTTTTTCTTCTACCTCTTTCAGTTGGTCCGTTTAGTGGTCACCAGACTGGATCATCTGCCTCCATCTCACTCTGTCTCTAGCATCCTCATCTGTCACACCGGCCCTCTTCATATCCTCCTTCACTAAACCCACAAACTTTCTCTGCTATGCCTCCTCTCCACATGCCCAAGCCATTTCAGCCTTTCCTCTCTAACTTTGTCTCTAAATTACTCAACCTGAGCTGTCTCGCTGATGTACTATTTCTAATCCAGTCTGCTTTGATCCCTCCCAACGAAAATCTTAACATCAACTCTGCTTCATGTCTCTTTATTAGTTTCATTGTCTCCAAACCATACAACATGGAAGGTCTCACTGTCATTTTATAAACCTTTCCTTTCAGTCTTGTTGACATTCCTCACCCCTGACACTCATCTCCACCCACCCCACCCTCCTTGAATTCTCCTCTTCATTGCTTGGGATGGTTAAACCACACAGATATAAACTCATCCATCTTCACTGCGTCTGCATCTTGCGTCTTCACCATTTCACCCTCTTATCTCTTATTTTTTCTTTCTCATTCTGTCTTGTTCAGCTGACTTTTGTTTCTCTCCTATCAGATTGAAAACAAGAAGGGACTCAGAGTCACCTGATGTAATCCCACCCCCACCTTGACACCATCTGTCACCCCTACCACACAACAACACTGTCATGATATCCTCATACATGTCTGTCACTTTGTGTTCAAAGTGTTCATACAGTGCCACATTTCCTCTCTTGGCACTAGAGATGGGAACTGTTAAGAATTTAGCAACTCCAATTCCATTATTCATATCACTGATCGGTTCAATTCTTTATCAATTCTCATTAGCTATGCCACTTTGAGAGTCTCTGCCATCGCTAAGCAGTACATCAAAGACATTACATTCATGTAAATTAATTGCATGCTGTGTGGTCAAATGTTTGTGCAAATGTTGAGATCAATGTTGGGGCCATTACACATGTTACACAGAACACTTTCTTAAAAGCAATACAATATGTTAATTACTTACTCCAAATAATGCATTACACGTTTCTCCATAAAATGACTTGAAACTAAAACTTAACAATCCAATCAGAGAACAGATGGGTTTGGCTGTTGGAGGGGTGCTTTACGGAGCTTCAGTTACGGAGCTTAAATTTGTGATTGACATGACATTGACCAATCAGCTAAAAAGGAGAAAAATCAAACACAAATCTTTTTTACACACACACACAAGTTTTCATCTGTAGATGCACAAACATAAAATTTTGGTTTACAAGGTTACAAAACTCAGTTCACAAATACGCATTTGATTTCCAAGTACAGTGGTCTCTCGCTATAATGCGGTTCACTTTTTGCAGCCTTGCTGATTCGCTGATTTTTTTGTGTGCAATTTTCCATGGTTTTTTTTTTTTTACAATGCATTGTGTTCTGCGTCCTGATTGGCTGTAGTCAAATTTACATAAATCTTTGATCGCTAGCAGTGTGACTCTGAAGTGCTGTACTGTATGTCTGTAAGTTTTCTCCCCAACAAACACAACAATGTCGCGTTTTGCACCGTCAAAGGCAACCGCGGGTGCCTTTGGTTTCATTCTATAATACTGGACTTATTTTTCTATGAAGGTTTGAACTTTCAGAGTGTTTATACAAGACAGAAAAGTTTGAAATATTCATGCCTGTTTGAGAAAAGTGTATAAAGTGTGTAGTGAGGGGTTTTACAGCCGTAAAACATCTATAATAATTGTAAAAAATAAAGTTGGCTACTTTGCGGATTTCACCTATCGCGGGTTATTTTTAGAACGTAACTCCTGCGATAAACAAGGGACCACTGTAGAAAATATTTAAGACCACAATTTGAGCCCATAGTCATGTTCCCTCAGAAGTTTGGCTTCTGTTTTTGTTTTCTGTCTCTCTCTCCTTTCTGTCTGTGTTGGTTTTTGTTTTGCCTGTGTTCAGGAGCAGGACTCATTCTGGTTCCCGCCCTTTGCTCCATACAACTGGACGTATCAGCAATCCATGATTTTATTATGGTTAGTAAATTATTTAAAATAACATGCCTTATATTGAACAATTACAGGGTTGCTTCTTAAAAACTTTGTGGTCAGTATATTAATTATTAGTTCTCATTTGAAGACTTGCAAACCCCGCAGATCTACAAGTTCTGTTTAGTCCATTGGATTTCACACACCAGATCCATTTGGTACCAGACAGAGAATTTTAAAGTATGATTTGACTCGTGCTTCTGTAGATGCAGATTTAATTTCAGAGTTACAGCTGAAAATTAAAATCACAGCTTTAACCCTAAACTTTAAAATAACTGCCAGGTAGCATTTCAAAGATGGCTGACTTTACCAGCATGTACCTGCAAAAACCCCGATAATCATTTAAATATTGTGCAATGAGAGCAAGCTTTAGATATTAAATGTGAAAACAAAGGGAAAACCATCTATTCCTCCTCACTCCTTTACATCCCTCCCACCTCAGGAGTGCCTCCCTTGTCTCTCCGTCCCCTCCCTCAGATCCTGAAGGTCAGATCCTGGTGAGTGATCTCCAGTTCTGCTGAGTCCACCAAACAGTGGAGGAGAGTGGTGCTATGCTGCGACCCGGCCGGCCACTGATGTCCATAAACCAAACCAGGAATGACAGGTGTCGCTGGGTCCGCTCTGCCTCCTCTCTCCAGCCACTTTTACTCCTTCTCTTTCTTCCCTTCTTTTTCCCCACTGTGTGCCCCTGCAGCACACACACACACACTCATTCTCTGTTGATTTATGGTTTATTGTTCCTTGTTGTGTTTCAAGGTCACTGCTAACGTGGGACAAACTAGGCCCAGGGGGGGTGTCTTTCAGCGTACCTGGCAGGGATCCGCCAACACTGCTGCAAGCTGTCGACAGGGTTCCTTTTGCCGGAGATATGGCCAAAATGTGGGTCTCCCCATCACACTCCAGCTGTGGTTCATGAACTACATCAGCAGCCTAAGAGGTGACTTTAATCAGTAGTATTAAAGTCAGACGTTACATAAACACAGCACCTTTGAAAAACACAAAGAGGCAGATCCTTACAGGAGCTTACTGCTTCCTGGTGTTGATATAAGAGTAATTTTTTTTTTTAGATCTATCTGTCTTTTTTGCAAAATTCCCTCTGTAGCTATTTGTGTTTTTCCATTTGATTTCCTGATTCTTATATTAGGGTTAATTGACCTGGGAGTGAGAGAAAATAGAGGGCGAAAAGGAGCATTAAGAGGAAAAACACATGCTCACTGCGGCAGACGAGGTTCCTCCCTGAACTGTAGTCAATGAAACAAAGATCCATCATAGGACTCCCAGGGGAAATGCTGATGTCTAAATAGAAATTAGCAGGACACAACTCGGCAGCACGGCGCTATCTGCTTAGACAGTGGAGTCGCTCGTGGATGGTAGGTGGAAAAAAAGATAAATATTGGGCTTAGTTAGCTTGCAATTTGCCCATCTGAGTGTGTCTGTGTGTATGTGAGGACTGTGGTTTTCCAGAGGATGTTAGTTGTTTCCTGATTGACTCCAGATTTCTCTTCAGCTAAATGGAACCCGTCATGGTATTAGCATCTGTAATGGGCATCAAGAGAGGAGTCTGTGATGAAAGGAGTGTGTGTGTGTGTGTGTGAGACTCTTCACTCCAACACTCATACAATTGTGCATTATAGGTTTGTACTGGTGCACAGAGCTGTCACTGGGACATTGATAAAGTGTGTTTGCGGTTGCATCCATGCCTGCTCATGAGTAAAGCAGTGGCGTGTCCAGCGGGGTGGCCTGGGGGGACATAAAATTCAATGAAATATCAAATGTATGATTATGTTTTCAGTGGAAAACAGTGGAGCTCAGATATCCGAGTGTAAGTGAATGCAGCATCGGCTTCTGCACTATGAACATCATGTTAGCAAAGGTAGGAGAGCAAAGCACGAAAGACGGCACTGTAGAAAACAATTTTTCGGCAAAAGATTAACAGGTTAACATAGCTGGACTGGCCATCGGGCATACTGGGCATTTGCCCGGTGGGCTGATGACTTTTTTTGTAACAGCATGAACAATGAGAGGTGGTGGATTGGCCAGATGCTGGCCGATGTGTAAAAATAACTCAGTTGTTTGGTGGTAGCAATGGCAGAGCTTCCACAGAGGCCAGCAGGTGGATGAGGGAAGGGGAGGCAGGACGAGGAGAGACCCGAGGTAGCCGCCAGTCCGAGTGTCAGGTGAACTGAACTTCAGTCTATCTGGGTCAGATTTAAACCAAGTTTAGGTGGAGTTTATTTTCGTTGTGCTGACTTTTTACAGTCAGTTACAATAACTCGTACTGCGTGAGCTAGCATGACAGAGTTTCTATACAGCTGGGTGGGTGCTATGATGTTACTGATAGTGAACTTTATTTTATTCATAAGGTTAGTTAGTAGAGTTGTCAACGGCTCCTTAAAAAATGGAATGGTCCCTCATTCAGAGAAAATATTACGCACTGAGCTGAGAAGAGAGGCAGTTTGTCCCGTACTTTAGCTATAATAAAAAAAAAAAAGACACAAAGGTGGAGTTATTCTGTCGTTATGCTGTACAGCTGCCTCTTCTTCTCTCATCCTCTCACCCTCCCTCTCTTGTTCCTACTTCAATCATGAAACTGATCAATGATCAGCTGATCGGCTTTTCTCTCTTGTTTGTTTATCGCCCACTTTGCGCCAGAAAGAGGAAACCAGCCGATGTTGCGCTAAACAACAGCAGCACGTTTAAGCTTGATCAGTTGTTGTTAGAATTTATTTAATATTAATTTCTAGTATCAGCTGATGTTTGCTGGAGCCACAACTGTAAAAGCTGCTGGTCATGATGTCGGTTTGGATATGTGGTGAGAGGGAAACATGCAGATGAAACCAGGAGATGTCCTTACTGAATCATCAGAGCTGAACAGGTGATGGAGATACAGGTTTACCTTTTAGGTGACATGAATGAGTTGAAGGGAAGTTATCAACTGTTTCTGAGAGACAAATAACACCAGGATCCTTTTTTAAGTAGCTGACAGCTGGTAACTGTGCAGGGGCGGGTCTAGGAAAGTTTTGCCAGGGGGGCCAGGTAGGGCATTAACAGCATTAACCTTTCTTTCTTATTCTCATTTAAAATATCTAGCTTTTATTAAATAATTATCTGAATCTTGCGAACAAAGTTTTTATCTGACGTAAAATGTATAGAAATCATACATATACCAAAAAGACAGTGTACATCACTGTCACAACAACGTTTGTTTTCATTCAAAGGCTTTATGGCTTTAATACCTGGTGGGCCGGTCTCTAGTCAAAATGCCCAATTTTTTGTCCCAGTCCAGCCCTGCAGGTTAATACTGGCAGTCTCACCATGCCAGCTGACTGTATTTCATCATCAGCCAGTGTTGTTCTTTATACATCAATATTACCAAAGTTTACCATAAGGCAGCATAGAAAGTATTTACTTGCTTTCAGGTTTTATTCAAATGTTAGTCTTTTCATTTGTTTCCCCACTTTTTTCCTGTTTCAAAATCAAACAACAGTTTGTAAGAAGATTATCTTCTTTTTTAATAGGCAGATAAAGTTTTGCATTGGTATTGGCTAATTTGCCAATTGTATGTTAAAAATGTTCATATTTTAATATTCAAAAATGTTTTTGCCCAAAACATATGTGCACTATATGTCAGTGAAAATACTATGCAAATATTGCTGTCCTTGAATGCTGAAAAAACACTGACAAAGCACTGATTGTATCTCTTGTACTTTATCAACGCAGTATCTAAAAACTTTGCACCGTTGTGGTTAAAATCTCATTCTAATAAGAGTTAAAAGCGCATTCGGTTATTAAGTTTATAGGGTTATTGAATTATGGTTAACGGTTGGTAGAATTTTTTTTAACATTATCTGCCAATTACATCTGCCACCCTTCTCCAAATCTGTGCCCCTACCTGGCTCCCCCAGCAAAACTTGTCTAGACACGCCACTGGAGTAAAGATACCCAGGGGCCTGTAGCCAGTGTTGGGAAGGTTACTTTTAAAATGTATTCCATTACAGAATACAGAATACATGCCCCAAAATGTATTCTGTAACGTATTCCGTTACGTTACTCAATGAGAGTAACGTATTCTGAATACTTTGGATTACTTAATATATTATCATGCTGTTTACAACTACATGAATGTACTATTGCTGTGATTTATTACTGTTACTGAAGGTCCGCAGCTCCGAACCGTAGTAAAGGGACCTCTGGCTAATACGGTGGGTTCTGTGTCGGCTCGTAGCCGAAAACTAGCTTTACTTTGTTGTCTGGGTCAACTTTGCTAGCGAGAGACAGAGAGAGGCGTTGAAAGGCTGCTCCAACGGAGCTTATTGTTTCAGAGGAAAACACGAACAAGGTGTACAGTCGAGTCTTAATAGCTTACTTACAACTGGGCTCGTCAGGCTCTCTTCTTGGCTGCAGTGGTTATTATTATATTTACATGCTTCCAGCTCCCGTTTCTGCTCGATGACAGCTCGTACTTTTCCTTTTTCTCCCTCCCTCGCTCACAGACACATAACGTGTATGACAGTCCATTCTCCCTGCAGCACAGACTACACTGCCTATGATGCTACATTCTTTAGAGCTATACCTGTAGCATTCTGCCTATTAGCTTAGCACAACAACAACAAAAAGGCCTCTCTCACCCAGGAAACACGCAGAGAGAGAGCGTCACCCTGTAACCATGGCAACCGTAACGCTGCCGCCTGGAACAACAGAACGTAGCTGTCAAACAAAACCCAAACAGTCCTGACCCACCACAATATGAAACAGGGAAGTACCGCCGTGTAATCCATTTATTTCAACAAAGTAACTGTATTCTAAATACCACCATTTTAAACGGTAACTGTAACGGAATACAGTTACTCATATTTTGTATTTTAAATACGTAACGGCGGTACATGTTTTCCGTTACTCCCCAACACTGCCTGTAGCATGAAGCATGATTTAGGGCTTCAAGGTAACATTAGGTTTAACCATGAGTGTCAACAGGAGCTCAGCATGTACAGAGTCACAGTGTACTGACTAATCTGTTGTCTCAGAGCACCTCGGAAACACTGAGGTTTAAATGTCCAAAGTTTAATGAACACTTTGGAAGATGCCTTTGTGTAATTTTGAGATACACATGCATTTTTCACCCAAACTCACTTTGCAACACTTGTTGGGTCATCAATCCAAACAAGTGATGGGTTATTTTTTTAAGATTTGCATTAAGTATTTATAGGCTTTTATATTGGAAGTGCTTGTGTTCTTATTCACTTTCTGACTGCTTACAGTCTTCCCCCTATTTTTTCTGTAATTTTACCTTACTTCCTTTTCAGTCCATCTCTTCCTGTCATATCCTCGTACTTTTTCATCTGATCTTGTTACTTCCTTTCTCTGCCAACCCTCACCTTTTTTTTCTTCAAGTCCTGTTTAACCCTCCCACATTACGCTTTTCCTCTTAAATTTCCTTTGGACCAAAAGATGTCTCTCCCCTCTCGCTCTTTTCCTCCTCCCCTGTTTGAAATGTGCGTGAGAGAAGCAGCTCTTTCCTGAGCTTTCCAGGTCACACGCTCCCTACAGAGAAGTCAACCTCTGGCTTTCCTCTCCTTTTCTCCTCCACCTCGCCTGTGTTACCCTTCGCCCAGACTGCAAGATTTTTTTTTTTACTTTTAACTAGATTGCTTACCCTGAAAATCTAAAAGATTTTACAAATCCAGTTGGCAAATCTGATATCGGGTGCACTATTTAAACTGCGTTACCCCACAGACTCACTGCACATCAGCAGCCACTTTGCGGCTCAGCTCAACCCACCCTTCTTCTTTCATAGTGTATTTGACTTAATACACATCACATTCGTTGTCATTGATGCCTGATTTGCTTTCTGCTTTGGTCTTGCTTCAGCTCTCCATGTCTTCTGATTCCTGTGTCTTGAAATTGTCGTCCTGACACTAAATTACAGTTATGTCTTTAATTGTCTTTAATCAACAATATCTTGTATTGAGTATGATTCTGAAACGAATCGGACTAAAAGTTTTCTTCACACTATATAAACTAACTTAATTAAAGAGATATAACAGAAAATAAAAGTACTGTACTGTCAAGCTTAAAAAAGATTGTCTATCCCTGCAGTGCAGTGGTCGAAGCTGTATACTAATAGGGGCTGATCTAGAAACTGAATTGAGGATGTTTTTTTATTTAACCAAATCAATCCCTTTTGACCTCCATTTGCAGGATTTATTGGAGGATTGTTTCCATCCACTCTCTGTACAAATTATTCCCCTTTCATTTTATTGGCCCACTGCAAATACTTAGCTTGTTAGATACAGATATAGATAAGAAAACTGTAGCTTTTCTGTCAGTCACCTACAGAGGAATTACCAAATACAGAACCACAAACTGCAACCTTTGGCTTGAACTCCATGCCAGCTAAATAAAACAGTTTACTTTAGATTTTGTGCATCTATTCGTCCATGTTGTACTCACTAGCAGCAGTTTTAAAAAAAAATGTTTATAAAAAGCTACTGATCAAATTTTTAATACATTATTAAAATGAGAATTAGGAAATTGTACCAAATGTCCTTTACACTCCTCTATCATTGTGAATGGATGGATGACTCCTGCAACACAGGTAACAGCCAACCCAAGGCACAGGGTTGATCACGGATCACCTCAAATTTATGCTGCCCCTCTCTTTCCCTCACCCGCGCAACTTCAGAGGCACATTAGTTAAAGCCTTAAAGCAGCTAAGAGGAAAGCAAAATGTCAAGAGAGTAAAAGTTTAAAGCTAAAAGTCCACCTTGACATGAACGCATCCCTGCAGAAGTAAATGATTTTATTATGGTGAGCTGCTGCATGCATTGAACTAGAGTCTGATGCTGAGTATTTATTGTCATCTACATATCAGGCCATGCACCAGTGATGACTCAACCTAGTACACAAAGTTACTGTACAACAACCCTGGGAGAGTTTGCCAAGAATTATTTTCTCAAGTTTGTTCAGCTTGTGTCACTGAATGCAGCACAGCACCTTCACTCCATTGCTTAGTTGTGGTTAGAATGATACAAACCTAAAGTAGTTAAAACAATATATTTAAATAGAATTCCATTATTAAATGTGAAAACATGTTACTCTGTTGCAATAATGTATTTTGAGTTTGAAGACAACAGATAATGAATGGACTTTGACTGATGCTACATCATTGTGCTGCAAAACTAAAGCTTCATTTTTATTAATAGAAATAGGGTATCTACACATCACATATTGTAATCAGAGACATACAAAATAATTTGAGTCTCATTGGTGAGGCATCAATCTGGATAAGTAGCATTTGCAGAAGTGGGGAGTGGGTTGGAGAAATTCCAATGCAGTCACCTATACATCACTCAGAGGCAGGCAATCATTTTCAACCATCACACTTCAAATGCTCAGTTAAGTTTTAGGTGGTGCAGTGGTCAGTGCTGTTGCTTCACAGCAAAAAGCCCAGCCAGTCTCCCATTCACGTACTAACCCGGCCCGATCCTGCAGATAGATCACATGACTTGGTGAGCTCGGTGCAGCATGGCTGTAAGCCACTTTTGCAACAAAACACTTTAAATACCAGAATATGTGATAAAACAGTGATGGAGTAGTGCACTGCAATAATGTAATTGCAGTAATGCAGAGCAATACCAGAAAAATTCTCTCTATATTAAAAGTAACCATAGTATGATTTTGGGGAAAGTACAGAAACCCTCATTTGAGGTAAAAAAAAAAACTGCTTTATGCCACAGTGATGAGTTAGTGATACAAAGGCATGAAAAGGTTATTTTTGTGACTGGTCTATGAATGCATTTGCCTTTCAGTGTGCACGATTTAGGGAGGGGAGAAAAAGAACAACCTAATATCTTAATGTGACTTTGATAGTCGTTATTAGAACAAGTGCATAATCACAGCAGGGGTACAGCTCACTGTTGTAAGTGTTACGCCATCCTTTAGCTCTTTACTGTGTGGACACTATAACTGTTAAGGCAGAGCTCTGCACATTTCTTGTCCTTGGTACACCTAGTTTAATGTGAGAGTTAGGGCCGGGGGATATGGCCTAAAATTCATATCGTGATATAATTTGAAGCATGTGCGGTAACGATATATATCGCGATATATTCTTTTCTTCTGTTTAACGTATTATCCACACTATAAGGCACACTTAAAATCCTTTAATTTTATCAAAAATCGAGAGTGTGCCTTATGTATGAATTCTGGTTGTGCTTACTGACCTCGAACCGATTTTGGCGTGCAGAAATCTTCAGGTCAAACGAACACTAAGAGTTAAAAACGGTCTAAATTATTTCATCTTTAATAAAATCATCAGTGTTGCTGCTTTAGAAGGTGTAACAATTAAGTTTTACATCCATGCATCCATGAAAACAGAATTTATTAAATTTAACAGAGTTAGAAGTTAACAGGAAGTAAGCTCGCTAGTTTCCACCTAAACATGACAAACCATGTTCTGACTGAGAGATTTTTGAAACTAATTAAAACGTACAGCTGTCCTACCACTTCCAGCATAAATGAAGACAGAAAACTAAACAGCAGTGGCTGTCAGGGATCTGGGTCTGAGCAGCCCAGGATCCCTGTGCAGTTATGGACTGTTTATATTATATGTATATTTGGTGTTGCTGTCTCTCTTCTTCCTGTTTGCGGATGTGTGTATGTGTTTCTGCGAGCGCCGGTCTGCGGGCGCCTTCAGGCCGGGTGGGTGTGGCCCTGCTGGTGGACTGGCCACACCCGAAGCCACACACCTGCTCCTGATCAGGCCTCGTCGGGGGAGCTACTTAAGAGAGTCTTGGAGCTCCCACCGACGCGGGATCATTTCGTGAGACTTCCCCGTCAGTTCTCCAGTTGGTCTCGTGAGTGTGAGCTTACCAAGTGAACTGAGGTTACTAACTACTGCCTCTATTTTCCCAGAAGGATTGATGATGAGAGGGCAGCAGACACAGAGTGCACTGGCACGAGGGAGCGGACACACGAGCACAAACACTGGGAGAAGACACGGAGTGGAAGTCGGGAGCACACGTGGATGGTATTGTTGTGTGTACAGTTTTCACTGTAAATAAACGCACTGCTTGTACATAGAGCACCGCCGCCCGGGTCCTCCTTCCCCACACCCCCCCCACGGTTTGCCATGCCAACACCGTGACAGTGCGTTTGTAGGGTTACTGAAGTTGGACTACCCTGGTATATAATGTTGTGCTACGTGATTGCTAGCGACACAGCTATGTTAGTATAACATTAGCACATTGAAGCTGGAGGATGAACCCCAACTTTTTTTTCCACTCATTAAAAGTTAACGTGAGGGATTCTGGTGGTTAGTGGACAAATGCAATCGCATAGCAGGATGCTTATACACGGGCAAACTTCAGTCAGAGAGAACAACTGAGATAATCTATCCACAATACGAGGTTCGTTATGTAATATACTGCAACAACATGGGAATAGAACAGCTGCGAGAGAATTCAACATTAATGATCAATGTAACGGAAGTGGAGGAAGCCAGTTTTTGGCTTTCCCCATATTTCAAAAGTGCTTCATCTCTTTGCTATGACTGTCGCCCGGCATAATTTGCAGATGTATGGTTGTAGCCGCTGCGATGCTTTCGACCAAAAACAGGCGTAGCTTGATGACATCATCAACATGCGCTAGATAGAGCGGTATAGTCAAAATCTCTATCGTTGGCCAAATTCATATAGTTTCTATCGTATATCATTTATATCGCCCACCCCTAGTGAGAGTGAATTTAAACATGGAGCATACTCCACAGTTGGCCATGCTGGGCATAGAAGTGTTACAGGCAGTAAAGTTCATTTTGACAGCAAACTTAGTTTTCATTATTTCAGGTTTTTCTTCACATATCTGCACAGAGACTGCGAACAGATGGAAACCTCTGTTACTTCTCTTTCATCACCAGTACACACATACTCACACACTGCTCTGCAAATCAGACTTGCTTTATATAGCTACAAAAGACCGACTCTTATGATATAGATTTTTTTTGCCCACATCTGACTATATGTCCTATTCTTTCCTTTGATTTAAATAAATATCTGAACACTCACACTACATGCAAAAAAAGTGTACATTTATAGACATGAAACAGCTGCAGTAACCTTATTAACAACGGATTAATCAGGATTGGATGGCAAATGCTACTGTTTTCTTTGTGTTTTAGGCCATTTCTCTTGTCACAATTTCAGGGGGGGCATCCATCCGTGTATGTAAACACAGCAGGATTCAAATTGTAAAGAAGAACCACCGGAACATTTTAGGATAAAGAAAACACATGAGGTGTTTTGGAAAATATGTATAAAATAACCAAAACATTTAAAGTGACACCTTTTCTATTTATAAGAAAAAAGACATTTAATAAAGGAGCAATTTTCCAAATATGTTACAAATGGGCAATTTGTACTTTTATTCCAGGCATCTGTCCACCTGCTTCAAACCTGGCACCTGCTGTGCCAGGTCATGGACCATGACCTCTGTAAGCATTTTCCTCAGGTCTTTATGGTCTTCAATACTATTTTAACACCTTATTGAATATGACATGAACACTATTTTCTACATTTTCTATGTTTTAGTTCTTTTTTTGTTTCTGTTTGTGTTTTGATCTAAATGGTTACTGCTCTCTTCTGAAAATGTTCTTTTCCTCACTCAAACTGATGAAGGGCCCAGGTCAGCCACTGCGTTTTTGTCTTACTTTAAAAACAAACAAGCACACACACGCACACACTAATCTGTGAATGTGCTTGGTGACAGCATGCATCTAACTGACGAGCCTTGATCTGTGAGAATCAGTGTCTCAAGCCAAGAGCAAGAATGGAGAGGCTAGAGAGTCAGCACTCTACCTCTGTCACTCGCTTCCTCTCTTCTCTCCTCTTCTCTCTCTCTCTTTCTCTTGCTCTACTGCACACAGACACACACATACACACCTCATTTTAGAATCTTAAGTACTCTGACATGGTTTGATGATCACAGGAAAAGCCTGCTCTATGCTGTCCCACTTCAGTCAAGGTGATTATTGTCTCCCTCTGCTGGCACTGTAGCCTTACTACGGGCACTCTTAAATACCTATCAAACACCAAAGGGGAGGAACGCTACTAGACAGGAAATGCATGTGTGAACATCTGTGACTACAGATTTTTACAATCCAAACCTCTACTTTGGATAGTATTTAATCTGTAATGATTTTGAGGGAGCTGTTAATTTTATTCTTCCTCTGTGATTTTTTCTGTAATGCTGAAGTGTGGCGGGAAAAGCAAAGCTAAAGAAAGCTTTATTTTCAAATGTGTAAAATACTGGAATGTAACCTGTAACACAGAGCACAAAACATGGAAGGAGAAAACTGTGCCACTGTATTTTGAGTAGGGTCACACCATCTGGATCACATTCGACAGACCACAGATAGCTTGAAATGTCTGATGAATAAACCTGTGTATGAAAATTAGTTCTTTGCTACGTTTCCTGTTATGCTGACACAACACTGTTTTATCCTTGACTGAGTCAAGCTAGAGTTAGTTACCATTAAAAAAATATTCCTCTGACAGTGACAGCCAATGAGTGAAAAAGCAGGCAATTAAAAAAAAAAAAAAAAACTTTGAAAGACCTTCAGAAAGCCAGAAGAACTGTAACGCAAGACCGTTTAAACACTTTTTAAAAGTACAACAAAAGAAAAGAAATGATGCAGGGCCTGAGACTTTTGCACAGTACTGTATAAAGTCTACATAAGGAGCTTGGAGGAATAGACATGGTATAAGTGGCAGGTTAATCAGCAATGACGCATATCCCATGTGAAGCGTGATGTTTTGCAGTTTCTCTTTTTCTTCCCTCTAGCTGTTTAGTTTCATTTTATCTGGTGATTGTGGTTTAGACAACAAGAACTACAACATTAGGTTTTAAGGTGAAAAGCGGTCATGATACCTTTTGTGTGACTGAAAAAAAAAAGAGTACCACATACAACAGTGACCCAGCTAAAATGTAAAATGTAGGAGAGCATGAGATTAGATGGGGCACAGCTAGCTTATTAGAAGCAGCTGAACCTTTTTTAAATAAATAATTTAAATTTAGCACATTGCTAATTTCATTTTTTAATTTGCTGATTTGTATTAAATATTCTTGAACATTTGTGTTTGCCCAACATCATGAAATATTCCTTCCTGAACCTCCCTGCCCCTAATCAGGACTTCATCAAACTGATGTAGAGCCATGAATTATTAAATGACAACATAAAATATATTTAGGAGGAAAGATAATAACAAATAACACATTAAGTAGTACGTTGATGGTATGGGTGTGACGGTACAGTTTGACCTCACCATGATGGCCTGTTGATTAATATGTTAAGTGTAAGCAGAGAAGCTGCATTTTCCTGCTTCAGCAAGAAGCAGGAAAATGCTTGCTTAGCAACAGTTAAAAAAAAATGTAAATTAACGCATCACACCAGATTTATAAATTACAATGGTGGACTGTTAAAATGCTCCGTGTGAAACGTTTGCTTTAAGAGGTTCCATTAGGTAGACATAAACAGCTGACAGGAGCCTTCACAGATCATGTGTGCAATTAAGCAAGAATCCTGTAAAGAATGATTACTGGAGGAAGAGAGACTGACACAAACAGAGAAAGAAATTTAAAAAATCAAGAAAGCAAAAGCAAATGTGTCAACCTGCATAAAGATGTAGAGAAAAGTGAAAACCAGCTGTTATGTGAAGAGGGCAAAATATCCACAAATGAGCTATCCTGAGCCTGAGCTAACAGGACAGCCTATTTGTATTTTTAACCTGTGTACAGCATAGCTGGTTGAATCCTGTCATGTCAGGTTTCTATGTTCATGATAGATGCCTTGTCTCCCTCTGGCTGCAGACATGTAGCCTGGGCTCAGTGGAATTCCTCTGTCTGTTATTCACAAGTGCTTTTTTGACGGCATATCCATTTTCGTCCTACACCATTTGGTACCACTATATCGCTCTCTGCAATTTCCCATCCATCCCTATTATCCGTTGCAAAGTGGCAGATACCTGCTTACGTCCATCCAAGGAGTGGGTCAGAGAGACGAGGGAGGTAGCAAAGGGAATCCACCAAAACTCGGATCTTAGAAAGCCTGAAAAGGAGATTTCTCAGTTATAAAATAATAGAAATTAGTTGATGCATAAAAATGCAACAATAAAACCTCTGTATTTTTATTCATGGACTCCATGAGAGCATCTTTCCGTGATTCACAGTTGAAAAAAACTTTATCTATCTCCTAATGGTCCTGTTACTCATTCTTATTGACATCATACAAAGGTAAGAGTAGAACAAACTGTCTGAAAGTTCTCCAAAGTCACACAGGACTATAGAGCTATGCTGACTTCATTATTTAAATGTTAGACCAAGTTTCTTATAAACATCCGCCTGGCCTGTTTGGTGCCCTGGGCGACCCCCCCCCCCCCCCCACCCCCACCCAACTGTTGTCGGAAAATATTAGATAGATATTTAAGAAATATAAGATAAGATAAGATACAACTGGTACAGATAGCAGATAGCAGAAGGAGAATACAAAAAATACAAATAAAATACAACAAATACAAAATAAGTAAGATGATACACTATGTATTTTATATAGCGAGAGAGAGAGAGAAAGAGTATGCAAATGGATAACAAACAGCCATTATAATTCGTCATACACTGAGAATAGCAGATAAATCAACAATACACCTCTTCCAGTTAATGGCTAATTAATATTATGCTGAACACAGCCCAAAAGATTCAGTAAGCCACATCAGTGTCTACTGTCTAGAGTGAAAGGTCCTCTCAAATAAATGGAAAAAAATCTCTCTTTAATCTAAAGTTGGTTGAAAAGTTTTAAGTTACACTGGTAATACTCATCAGTGTACCTCGAGTGGACATTGTGTGGCTGTCTGGCAATCATTTATTGGCCCTTGGTGTTTATGTTTCATTTAAACATCTTTTTGACCACTATTAAGAGAAAATGTATCATTGAAATTTGATTTAATTAATTTAATTAAGTCTTTGTAATAACATGAAAACATCATAACTAACCAAGCAGATTTTACCCAGTAAACAATGTCTGTGGACATCTGGTGCTTGTGAAACTAGCAAGGCTGCACTGTATCCATCTTTTTCTACACAGCAAGTACACAACGCAGAAATAACAGGAAGTGGGAAACAAGTAGATTGTAATGATGCATCATTGTTTTCCTCAGTTTAGTCTAAATAAACTGCTCTGCATAGAGGCCATGCAAATCTACTATGCCCATCTCCAAGTGGCTCTTAATTGAGCATTCCCAAGTTTAGTACACAAAACCTAATATGGTTAATCGCCATGTGTAGAAAAACAAGAAAAATATATTTAAGGCCATGTTTAGTACATTTCTTTCGAAAACAGTGAGAGGAGAATTCATAGAACACAAACACCCAAATACAAATACAGTGTGTGAATGTTTGGTTTATTTGTTTTCTAATGAAGCACAAATTTAATCTGATAAGTGATTTGGTGTGCTGTACATCCATATCTTTTAAACCAGACACCAGCATCAGCAATAAAGGAAAGGATTTACGACAGAGAGAAGACAGAAGCACTCCAGAGGAGCGGGTGTCAGTGTCTCTCTTTAAGGGGGGAGCTGATGGCAGTATGAGTGGTAACATTCAGAAGGGTGAGGTGTGGCTCAGCGAGGGAGGGGAAGAAGGAAGATGGTAAGGAGGAGTAGAAAAACACTTAGATAGATTAAACACGTAGGGATGAGTGAGGACTTTATTTTTATGTGCATGTGTCTGCAAATGTGCTAGCTTGTGTGTAAGTGTGTGAGGTGTGTGTGGTGCATGGTAGAGACACACTTTTGGATCCATTTCAGGTCCTGCCCAGCAATCCTTTATGGATTAGTGGTGGGTCGGCCCTTTTTTTTTTTATCACCTATAGAATCTATCATTAATGGACATCTAGAGGACTTCATAGGTATTCAATGAGGAAGACATCACTCCACTGTCAGCACAAACATTGTTTGCGTGAGTGGCACTCAGTGTTGTGGAACCAGGAAATAGTGTTAAACCCTTTCATTGGGACGAAGAGTGATACTGGGCCTGGGTTATTCCATCCATCATAAACTGACATCAGCAGGTAAATAGGCTGATATTACCTGGCAGAGTGGACTTAAAAGGAGTCCATGTGCGTGTAAATCACTGGAGACATCACTGGAGGTTTAACATATGAAACTGCCCGGTTGGACAGCAGAATTTACATTCACATCACATGTAGGAGCTATAAGACTGACTGTGTAGAGGTTTAGAAAAGTACAAGTTTACCCTGAATGACTGCAAGGTTGTGAGATCTGGGTCCATAACTCCCTTGTCCAATTGATCCTTCTACATGCAACTGCAGGAATTTGTCCACCTTTCCGGTGGCTACAGATATGGAAGAGGGGCTCCAGGACTTTTTGGACATGGTGGCAGGAGTGCTTTCACACGGGAGTCTAATCTAACACAATTCTTCCATAATTTCCTATACCAAGCTAGATGAACAGGGTCCCCTGGCTGCAGGGCAACTTGGGTTCAACATAGAAATCTAAACCGTCACTATTAATGACCATGTCTAAATACATTGAGCTGGTGGCATGTACAGATATACAGCCTGGCTAGATATCTGTTAATGAGCAGCTGAATGAGTATAACTAGTAAAGTGGCCCTTGACTGTATTGTAATATGGGGTAATATTTGGTTTAATTCCTTAAGGTCAGTTTATCTCACCTCTCTTGTGTTCCTTGTATACTGTTTAGTCTCAGTCTCTGTGTTTGTGGTTTCTTTGTTCTCTCACTTCCTGTATAGTTTAGCAACTCTTTTACTCTGTATTTAGTTCTACTTCATTTGTCCCATTTTTCCCTGATTATTTCAACTGTGTTCCTAGCTGTTTCCTATTCTCCACATTATTCCTTAATGTATTTAATGTATTTAGTTGCCATTTACCGTGATGTCTGTTTACCCCCCTGTTGTTCTTTCTTGTGTGTTCTTGGATGTGGTCTTGTGTGAGTTTGGATTCAGTTTATCTAAGCTGTTTCTTTGGATTTCTGAATGCTTTCTGTTTTTTACCATTAAATCCGAGGTTTTTAATCAAAAATGAAATATTCAAATTCACATTTGTATGACAGAAGCAGGGATTTTTCTGTAGTGCATGTGTCACGGTCCTGGGTCATGTGATATTATATATATATATATATATATATATATATATATATATATATATTTGATATTCATTGTTTATGTTTAAGTCTCATTTAGTTATCTAAGCTCATTTCTGTTTTGCCTAGGTTGACCTGTTATAGTTCATTGTTTATTAGATTCCCCTTGTGCCTTCACCCCCTGTGCTTAAGACCCCCTCACCCTTCATGTGTTTCATGTCTGCATGTCCTATATTGTCAAGATGTTCTTGTCATGTCTGCGTTTCATGTTTCCTGTTTTACTCTGTTTTACTCTGTTTCCAAGTTCACTGTGTTTAGTTTCACTCCCCCTGTGGGGTCGTAATCTTCATTATAATCAACTGTTCCTTGTGTTTTTCCACTTCCCCTGATCATCTCCTGTGTGCATTTAGTCTGTGTGTTTTCATTTATTCTTCATCAGGTCCACTGTTGTTTCACACCATGTTTCGTGTGTTCATGTCAGGGTTTTTCATTGTCTATTTTAGTTTAGGTTAATGTATAGTTTTGCATCGGTTTGCCTTGCCCTTTGTTTGTACCTTTTTATCAGCCTTATTAAACATCTCGCCTTTTGTTAATTCAAGTTACGTTTCACGTTCCATTGTGTCTGCATTTGGGTCCATTATTCACTCTACACATAGTCTGCTTCCGCAGATTGTGACAGCATGTGGAGAAATGTACTATTAAATTAGAAGACACTGATAGGTTTCAGGTTGCATTGAAATACATATTATTCTTTATCAGGTGTTGTCACCTGACAAAAAAAAGCAAAATAAGGTTTATGTTGCTGAAATTAATATCTTATCTAGAACTGAATGAATGTAAGGGTGACTAATTTCAACTTAATGGTCGAGAACTTATTAGAAAGAAAGTATATGGAAAGTATATTTCCATGGGGAAATTCCTCTCTGCATTTAACCCATTCACTCAGTGAAGCAGTGGGCAGCCATTGGGTACCCAGGGAGCAGTGTGTAGGGACGGTACCTTGTTCAGGGGTACCTCAGGGTAGCCGTTCAGTGGATTCGAACCACTAACCTTCCAATCATGGGGCCACCACTCTACCTACTGAGCTGTCCCTTAAAGTTGTGGGACTTGTGGTTTCAGAGATGGGACGAAGAAAAACCAGATGACTAGATTTCGAAGAATTTATTGCTTTTGGAGCTCAGCTGTGGAAGCTAAAGACTATTAGAAAATGCCATCAGGCTGTTTAAAATCATGGGCTTGGTTCAGGTTTATCATGACACATTGTTACCTTAGAGGCACATAGTGTCACATTGTGACAAGTCATATACTGAGGACTTTTGAGGTTTTTCAATTATTCCAACCATTTTGAAATAACAAAACTGCGACCTCTAGCCATTTAGAGGAAAGGTAAGGAGTGAGTGCCTATGGCAGCAAAATGCAGAGGAAAAGGTTTTGGGGTTTGTTTTGTTTTTTTTTACCCTTGGCTTGCCCTAATTATACAGGGCATTGATTTTACAATGCTTCCATGGATTGATTAGAAGAGCCCTGCATCTCCCCTAAGGAAGGAGAGCTTCGTTCTCTGGTCTCGTCATCACAGTTGTCCTCTCCACTCATCCTCTTCTCAGTTCATCTTTAATTGCAGCTATTTCTTTTCTTTTTATTGTATCCTTAAGCTTCCCATCACTTTTTAAGTTGCCTTTACATTGCTTTTATTTACAGTCATTCTCTTTCTGTTTTCTTTTCTAGAAATTCCTTACTGCATAAATATTCCTGAAGTGAAACAATTTCTATGTAATCAGTGACCCTTCCAGGGTTAGTGTTGTTTTAACCATGTTAATGTTAAGACCTCCGTCACACAGACAGGGTGCACCCTGTATCAGTCACCAGTAAAAAGATGCTACATATCAAAACCAGTATGCCATTAACGCTTTCCTGTTAAAAGCTTTCCCATTTGGATTTCCCATCAGTAAAAAAAAACATAAAATAAAAATAATTAAAATTCATATTTATGTGCTTGTTGTACAAATTACATGTTGGCAAAGATTGATTTTGTGATTATTAGAACCCAAATGCTGACTAAAGAGCAACAGAAAGCAAGGTTTGATTAAGCTGTTAAAGAAAGTTTAAAAAAGGTCCAGAAAAGGCAAGTTCAAAAAATGATGATGAAACAATTAAGAATCCAGGAGCACTCTGCAAGAGAAGACTTTATATTAGAGTTTTCATAATCTGATCATGATCAAGGCTGGCCAGAGTAAATAATCAACTTTCCATGTGATACTCAATTTTGCAAGTACAAAGTCATTTGATGTAACTTACTGAATATTTGCTCTTTAGTGCCAGCATAAGCTAAACGCAAAGCTATCCACACCATCAAACACATAAAAAAAAAACTGTAGATGACTATGTAGGGTAATTAGCTTCAGAAAGTTCATGCTAGCTATTCCAATATACTCTGTTTTATGATATTTATCAATTTCTCGTCTCTACACTACAGAGTGCAAGGTTAGCATTCCCCACAGAGCCAGAAAGCCACATTAATATATACCAATAAAATAAAACCAAAGTAAAACAAAAGAACAAATAGAATTACCTCTTTTATTATCTCTTTTAGTGGCGCACAATTAAAATACTTTTTCAGTCTCTAGCCTTTATTGGGCATGAAACCATGTTTAGCTGTGAGGTTTTAGAACCATATGGATTTCTGGTATCTAAAAAGAAAATATCAGTTCATGTGACAGATAGTGACATTATCGCATCTGATCACTCAGTAATGGCCTGTTGTCAAACTTCAGTATTCTCCCATTTGTTTTTCCCTACCCACTTCTACACTTGTGGTCATAACATTAAAACCAATATTTGATTGGCATCAGCACTAATAGTTAATGAAAACCATGCATGATATAGTTCAAAAGTTGATCTAAATGCTGAGATAAATGTTGTTTGTATTGGATTTCTGAAAAAAGAGAGAAGGAAAACAGGATGAAAGACATGCTGTGGAAGAGAAACAGAGGTTAATAACAGATATGATTCAATGCAGAGAGGTCTATTAACACATAGTGAGTGAGAAAGGTGACTGGAAAGGAAAAACTCAGTGCATCATGGGAATCCCCGGCAGCCTACATCTATTGCAGCATAACTAAGGGAGGATTCAGGGTCACCTGGTCCAGCCCTAACTATATGCTTTAGCAAAAAGGAAAGTTTTAAGCCTAATCGTAAAAATAGAGAGAGTGTCCGTCTCCCGAATCCAAACTGGAAGCTGGTTCCACAGAAGAGGGGCCTGAAAACTGAAGGCTCTCCCTCCCATTCTACTTTTAAATACTCTAGGAACAATAAGTAGGCCTGCAGTGCGAGCGCGAAGTGCTCTAATAGGGTGATATGGTACTACAAGGTCATTAAGATAAGATGGGGCCTGATTATTTAAGACCTTGTATGTGAGGAGCAGGATTTTGAATTCAATTCTGGATTTAACAGGAAGCCAATGAAGGGAAGCCAAAACAGGAGGAATATGCTCTCTCTTTCTAGTCCCTGTCAGTACTCTTGCTGCAGCATTTTGGATTAGCTGAAGGCTTTTCAGTGAGTTTTTAGGACATCCTGATAATAATGAATTACAGTAGTCCAGCCTGGAAGTAATAAATGCATGAACTAGTTTTTCAGCGTCACTCTGAGACAGGATATTTCTAACTTTAGAGATGTTGCCTCCTCCGTGAATCGCAACCTTATCGTGGTGGAGGGGTTTGTGTGTCCCAGGGATCCCAGGGGCTATGTTGTCTGGGGGCTTTTTCCCCCTGGTAGGGTCTCCCATGGCAAATTGGTCTTGGGTGAGGGACCAGACAAAGAGCGATTCAGAAGAGCCTTATGAAAAGAACACCGAGGGAAGAGTTTACCCTGCCCGGGATAGGGTTACCGGGGCCCCGCCCTGGAGCCAGGCCCGGGGAGGGTGCCCGAGGGCGAGCGTCTGGTGGCCGGGCCTTAGTCCATGGGGCCTGGCCAGGCACAGCCCGAAGAGGAGACATGGGCCCATCCTCCCACAGGCCCACCACCCGCAGGAGGCGCCATAGGGGTCGGGTGCATTGTGTGCCGGGTGGCGGCCAGGAGCGGAGGCCCTGGCGGACTGACCCCCGGCTGCCAAAACTGGCAATAGGGACATGGAATGTCACCTCTCTGGTGGGGAAGGAGCCTGAGTTAGTGCGTGAGGTTGAGAGGTACCGGCTAGATATAGTCGGGCTCACCTCTACGCATGGCTTGGGCTCTGGAACCAGTCTCCTGGAGAGGGGCTGGACTCTGTCTCAGTCTGGAGTTGCCCCTGGTGAGAGGCGGCGGGCTGGGGTGGGTATTCTAATATCCCCTCGGCTTGCTGCCGGTACGTTGGGGTTTTTCCTGGTGGACGAGAGGGTTTGTTCCCTGCGCCTTAGGGTCGGGGAACGGGTCCTGACTGTCATCTGCGCTTATGCGCCGAGTGGCAGTTCAGAGTACCCAGCCTTCTTAGAGTCCCTGGGGGGGGGGGTGCTGGAAGGTGCTCCACCTGGAGACTCTATTGTCCTGCTGGGAGACTTCAATGCTCACGTGGGTAACGACAGCGAGACCTGGAGGGGCGTGATTGGGAGGAACGGCCTCCCTGATCTGGACCCGAGCGGTGCTTTGTTATTGGACTTCTGTGCTAATCACAGTTTGGCCATAACGAACACCTTGTTCGAACATAAGAGTGTCCATAAGTGCACGTGGCACCAGGACGCTCTAGGCCGTAGGTCGATGATCGATTTTGTAATCGTATCACCAGACCTGCGACCATATGTTCTGGACACTCGGGTAAAGAGAGGGGCTGAGCTGTCAACTGATCACCACCTGGTGGTGAGTTGGATCAGGTGGCGGGGGAGGACGCTGGACAGACCTGGTGCACCTAAACGCGTAGTGAGGGTGTGCTGGGAACGACTAGCAGAGGCCCCAGTCCGCGAGATCTTCAACCCACACCTCCGGCAGAGCTTCAACAGCATTCCGAGGGAGACTGGGGACATTGAGTCCGAATGACCATGTTCAGCGTCTCCATTGCCGAAGCTGCTGCATTGAGCTGCGGCCACAAGGTGGTTGGTGCCTGCCGTGGTGGTAATCCCCGAACCAAATGGTGGACACCAGAGGTGAAGGGAGCCACCAGGCTGAAGAAGGAGTCCTATCGGGCTTGGTTAGCCTGTGGGACTCCGGAGGCAGCCGACAGGTATCGACAGGCCAAGCGGAATGCGGCTCGGGCAGTGGCTGAAGCAAAAACTCAGGTGTGGGAGGAGTTCGGAGAGGCCATGGAAAAAGACTTTCGGACTGCCTCGAAGAGATTCTGGCAAACCGTCAGGCGTCTCAGGAGGGGAAAGCGGTGCTCTACCTGCACTGTGTATAGTGCTGGCGGAGCGCTGCTGACATCGACTGAGAAAATTGTCAGGTGGTGGAAGGAATACTTCGAGGACCTCCTTAATCCCACTGACGCGTCTTCCGAGGAGGAAGCAGAGTCTGGGGATGAGGGGAATGACCCGCCAATTTCCGGGGGCGAGGTCACTGAGGCAGTTAAACAACTCCTTGGTGGCAGAGCCCCTGGTGTTGATGAGGTCCGCCCCAAGTTCCTGAAGGCTCTGGACGTTGTAGGGCTGTCCTGGTTGACACGCCTCTGCAATGTTGCGTGGAGATCAGGGGCAGTACCCGTGGACTGGCAGACTGGGGTGGTGGTCCCCATCTTTAAGAAGGGGGACCAGAGGGTGTGTTCCAACTACAGGGGGATCACACTCCTCAGCCTCCCCGGGAAAGTCTATGCCAGGGTGCTGGAAAGGAGAGTTCATCCGCTAGTCGAACCTTGGATACAGGAGGAACAATGCGGTTTTCATCCTGGTCGTGGAACACTGGACCAGCTCTTCATCCTGTCGAGGATACTTGAGGGTGCATGGGAGTTTGCCCAACCAGTCTACATGTGTTTTGTGGACTTGGAGAAGGCATTTGACCGTGTCCCTCGGGGTGTCCTGTGGGAGGTGTTGCGGGAGTGTGGGGTGTCTGGCCCATTGCTACGGGCCATTCGATCCCTATACAACCGTTGTAAGAGCTTGGTTCGCATTGCCGGCAATAAGTCGGACTCGTTCCCGGTGGGTGATGGGCTCCGCCAGGGCTGCCCTTTGTCACTGGTTCTGTTCATAATTTTTATGGACAGGATTTCTAGGCGCAGCCAAGTGGCGGAGGGCTTTCGCTTTGGTGGCCTCAGAATCTCATCTCTGATTTTTGCGGATGATGTGGTTCTGTTGGCTTCATCGGGTGAGGGCCTCCAGCTCGCACTGGAGCAGTTCGCAGCCGAGTGTGAAGCAGCGGGAATGAGGATCAGCACCTCCAAATCTGAGGCCATGGTTCTCAGCCGGAAAAGGGTGGAGTGCCCACTCCGGGTCGGGGATGAGTTCCTGCCCCAAGTGGAGGAGTTCAAGTATCTCGGGGTCTTGTTCGCGAGTGATGGGAGAAGGGAGCCGGAGATCGACAGACGGATTGGGGCTGCAGCTGCAGTAATGCAGACGCTGCACCGGTCCGTCGTGGTGAAGAGGGAGCTGAGTGTAAAAGCGAAGCGACCGGTCGATCTACGTCCCTACCCTCACCTATGGCCACGAGCTGTGGGTAGTAACCGAAAGAACGAGATCGCGGATACAAGCGGCGGAAATGAGCTTCCTCCGAAGGGTGGCTGGCCTCTCCCTTAGAGATAGGGTGAGCGGTTCAGCCATCCGGGAGGGGCTCAGAGTAGAGCCGCTGCTGCTCCACATCGAAAGGAGCCAGTTGAGGTGGTTTGGGCATCTGACAAGGATGCCCCCTGGGCGCCTCCTGGGTGAGGTGTTCCAGGCATGTCCCACTGGGAGGAGGCCCCGGGGCAGACCCAGGACACGCTGGAGAGATTATATCTCTCGGCTGGCCTGGGAAAGCCTTGGTGTTCCCCCGGATAAGCTGGAGGAGGTGGCTGGGGAGAGGGAGGTCTGGTCCTCTTTGCTTAGGCTGCTGCCCCCGCGACCCGGCCTCCGATAAAGCGGATGAAGATGGATGGATGGATGGATGGATGGCTAGAGATGTTGCTCAAATGGAAGAAAGCAGTCTTACATATTTGTTTAATATGTGCATTGAAGGACACAATGCACAGGTTACCATGCCTCAGAACAGCATAACCTGTTGTCACATGCTCAGTTCAGGGGATTAATTTAAATGAACTTAAATCTTTGAACAATAGTGTAAATCATTTAGGGTGAGTGTGGGTTTTTTCCAGTTTCCACCCGTGGGCAGAGTCGCGGCATTCGTGTGTTTCTCCTCAACTGCTGGCAATCGAGCTGTCAGTATAAGACCAGCGCTCACCACCAACTCTTCAGCTTAACTACCATTAGTGCTGGTTATCACTGGCCATACTCACCATCTGTCGGTATGAGACAGCTCCGTGCAAAACTCCCTCTTTTTCACTGACCTGCCTGCCCTCGTGTCACAGCACCCACGTAAGACCCCACCTAGAAACAGCGCTTCCACACCCAGACCTCTTCCCCCTTTCGTGCCTAAAAACCTCCACTGACACCTTGCTGTATTACCTGTTCCGAGGCCCCGTGCACATCGCCCTTGCCACTGAATTACCCTACTCTAGTTGCCCTAGTGTTTAATGCTATTCATAGTCATTTTAGTACTCTTTATTTTATTAGAGCTCCAGCTACTCACTCTCAGTTTTCAGTAGCTTTGCTGTTCACAGCTTACTGTCTGAATCGTTATTTGTTCTTGTTGTTGTACATAAAGAGTTTTTGTTTATCACGCTCACCAGTGCCTCCGTGTGTGGTCTGCAAATTGAGTCCTTTGCCCAGGTCGGCCTCGGCCCTGACATAGACATCCTGTAGTTTTTATATACAGAAATATTAAATATATAACAGAAAAGAGAAAAGAACAAAGGTTCTTCAATTTTGAAATGTTTCCTGACCAGTCTTATCAGCTGTGACTGATGTTATTGTGATCTATTATAAAAATCATGTGGATATTGTTTGATTGACTTTGATCTATCTCCCAAGACCCATGGTATCTAAGGTAGTGTAGGACTACCCTTTTTTATTTTACCACTTTTCTGTTTCTCAAAACAATCTTGTCTATCCTTTTACTTCCCTTCCCTTTGTGCAATAAAGTGTGTTTGTCAATAGGAATGGAATTGAAAACCGGTTCTTGTAGAGAACTCGTTCCCTGTAGTCCAGTTCCTTGGAATTGTTAGTCAGCCTGCCTATTGATTCTGCTTATCAGTTCTGCTTGCACTTGCACTACAGTCAGCTGATTTCAGTTCATTTGCTGGAGGAGGAAAATAGTGGTGCAGTCTATAGTCCAACATGTGGATATGGACATTTTATTTATATTTTATTGCAAAAAAGGAAGAGCTTGATGTTATGTGTGAACACAATGATGGTATTGTGTTCATACCTAAATGCTCATACGTATGTCTTCATGGACAGGGATTTGTGTTGGTGTGTAAGACTTTAGCCTATATGTTTATACTGTTAAATGGTAATTATGAGACATTATAGTCACATTATGAGCATTTCACAGGAGAGTAATGCAACAAATCAGCACATTTTACAACATATTGCATCCAGTCAATTTGCACGAAACGAATGTCTTTGATATGCGGCTTAGTGGTGATGCATTGCAGAGCCAATGAGAACCCAGTGAGAATCAATAAGGAATCAAATTGATGAGTTAAGTGGATAATGGAATCAGAATCACTAAATTCATATCAATTCCCATCATTACGTGTCAGACATCTCACCAGTGCTGAAGAGAAAACAATATATAATGAAATGCTAGATGATGATGTTTATCTTATAATGAACAGAGATACACACTCAGATTGTAAGGATCAAGTGGTAAAAATAACAGTGTAGGAATGGAGAAACGAGTATGTTTAAAAATCAATTACACAATAAATATGACACGAGTCAGCAACAACGCCCTCGGGGGAACCCAGAAAATATGTTCCTGGCTGCATGTCAGTAAATCTGCACTCCCTACAAATGAATTACTAATTTTATGTACAGCAGTGAGAAGGGGGGAAAACAGCCCACCCAGTGTGTGGTAGTATATATACTGCTTATGCACACAAGCAAAAAACCCCAAGGGAGAGTATTACTAATTGATGGAGTAGAGTAAAGGATTTTTTTTCCTTGCTGAGTGAGAGTAGGGAGGAGCAGAGCACAGACCCAGTGTTAACTCTGATCTTTGGGAATGTCAGCAGGTCGGTGAGCCAAAGGAAAACACTGCAGCAGCCGGCGCTTTGAACCATCCTCAAAGATTGACCTGAGGATGCTAAGATGCTTGGGGGAGAAGAGAGATTGATAAGGAGAAGATCAGGAATAACTGTCTAGAGACAGAAAATGGGATGATCTAGAACCAGAACCTGTTACTGGATCATAATCAAAACTGAGATAAAGAAAGAGAACAATGGTTAATTATTTTTTTTAAAACAGCTACATCTTATACTGTCTTTAAGGAATGATAATTATGATAATGATAATTTTGGCTAGCAAGAAACAGGTTTGAAACTAAATGTACTTGTGTAAAAAACTGAACAACTGAATTTAGACTGACTTTTAGTAAAACAAAATACAAACCAACACCACACTACTCAAATAGCTATATACTTAATTAAACAGATGACTTATATATAAGAATTAAAACCTAGCACTGTTTTAATTAAGGGAAAAACGGCAATGTGACGTCTAGTATTATGGCAACTGCAGTTATGGGGCGTTTTGAGCCAAAAATAACTATATTTGGATGATAGTGTAGTAAAGTAGATTTTGGGGTAGGATTCGATGTGCTCGAATGCAGCACTAACATCCACGCCTTCCCAGCTGATAATTAGCAGGCTTATGAGAAACAGCTGCACTTCACTACCACACATAGGCATTTGGCAGTCCTTTCCCATCCAAGATGGCTGAGAGCATTAGGCAGCTAAGCACTGCAGATCTCCTCAGGAAAGCTGCTCATTTTAGTATTGCCCGTTAGATAGTGGTAAGTGGGACCCTTGTGTAGCACTGGTGGTGCAATACTAGTAGTGGGCATGTAAGACCTGTTAGTGCTACTTCTAGCCTTCTTTGTATGTAGTATAGGCAGTATAGTTACCTTTAACAACAATACCAGAACAGAAGGGAAATATGGGCCAGATCAGATAGGTTCTAGATTCGTAGGAGCCAAGGGTGTCTGACAACAGAGGATTTGTACATAGTAGGTGTAAAAAACAAAATTGCAATTATTAAAGTTTACCAGGTTGTGCACATTAACAAAAGTGAGGGAGGGTCAGACCAGCCAATGATTGGTTGCTCAGTGGATCTAACAAGCACACTCTGAAGGACAAAGTCTTGCCTCCACACCATTTATATATTACATATACATACATACATATTAATGAAACTTATGTTTACATGCTTTTTATCAGTATTTATCAAATGCCTTCGATGCTTGTTTCCTGCGGGGGAACACGGCAGGTCTATGTGCTGCGCTGGAATAATAGCGCTGTGCAGGGCGGCTGCTGTGTTCGCTTCGGATTACTCCTCACCCCCCACCCAATCCTGTGGCTTGTCATTCACAATGTTGTGCTGTGGACATTTATATGCTTTTTGTGCAGAGGAGTTTTTTTGTTTCCTGTTCTCATGCTGTCCTACCATGGAAGCACAGCATGAGTAGAGGTCTCTTTTTTTCCTCTTGTACTTTCCCATTGTAGTGTACATTTCAGTGCTTTTCTGTATCCCCATGTAATGTCTGTGTTGTGTGTGTAAGGTCGGGGGGTTCCCCGTGGCGAATAAAGCTTTGATTGATTGATTGATTGATATTAGATTTAATTGTATTTTTTTATCAATATTTATTCCCATTGTTAAATGAGTATTTAAATCAAAAGAGTATTAATATTTATGCTCTTAATCCCATTTTTAACACTGGGTTACACTTGTGTTTGTCTTCATGTGGCATATAGTAGGGTGAACCTTGATGACTGTTTCCCGCTTTTGTTACAGGATTGTGCCATACTGCTGCTGTCTTGTGCTGTCTTGTTTTTTCCTGTTCTGTCTTGTTTGATTTTATTCTCTCTTGTTGTGGCCTGTTGTCATCTTACAAACGTTTATGGACTGGCCTCGACTGACTCCTGGTTTTATGGTCTTTTACTCTGTATTGTTTTATACATTTTAATCATGCTTTTATAAAGAACTGTAACTTAGGGTGTTTTTGTTTTATTTATCTTTTACTAATTTGTTTAACGTTTTATACTTTGGTGTTTTGTTGCTTTAGTGGAGGTGCGGCCGCTTGTTGAGGGGCTAGGCACGTGAGGTGGAATCCCCTCCCCGATGCATTAGTGTACACACTGGGCATAGGTAGATTGCACCATTTAGATTTGGTGCACCTCTCTATTAGGTGTAACTTCATATGGAGTATGAAATATTTCTGTTGTTAACTAACTCTCCAAGTGAAGATAAAAAAAAATACTTCCCAAACTGTCAAATTATTACTTTAAATAGTAGCACATGCAAAACGCATGGAAATTATTACTGTTTTATGTTTATTGATTGGGTTACAAAAACAATCAAGAATCTCAAGTCTCATATAATTCAAACCACATCCTCTTATACCCTAAAATATTGTAATGCTGCACTGTGTGTACTATCACCACATGTGTATGAGCAATACACATGTTTATTAAAATGTTTATTAAAATAAATTCTAAATATCATTAGTACCATCACTGCTTTAATAACCGTGGACCATTAATCCTCCATGAAACTATAAGATACAAAATGACACACCCACAGAAACCTCTCTCTTTAACTATCTCTTTCTCTCTCTCTCTCACACACACACACACACACACACACACACACACTCACTTAGTGTTTTTGCATTTTCACCAGCTCTGCATTTCCCCTCTAGTCTTCATCTGGGTCGCTGGGTTGGCTTGGCAAGGCAGCAGTATTGGGTCCGCCTTAATGAAGAGCATTGATCCTTGTTGGGTTATGAGCAGGCTTTAGTGGCTGTGTTGAGATGTTAATAAGCCTGGCCTTATTCTTGGGGAACTTTAATTAGCCTGTTGGAAATGTGCTTACAGGCCGCACTGTCACTCTGTTGTGGCACACATTCCTTAGTGTGCACACACACTCACAGAAGAGGTCGCACACAATCTGTGCAAGGACAGCTAAACAGATTTGCTTGCACACGTATAGCAGAGTACAGTCAGTCATTTCATGGACCACTGAGATTGTGATCAAAAACAACATTCTCCATTTATTCAATTAATAGTTTCATTAGCAAATCAGGCACTGTGAATTTAGTTACTCGTGCCGCCCCCACACACACTCTAATCTTCAGCTACTGTATTTTATGTACTTTCTGTTCCTTTGTCTGCTTCTTTAGCTTTAAATGGAGAAATGACACAGATGCCCATGTTTGCTTTTGAGGTTATCTGTGCAGCTCATACACAGTTGGTGGTAGAGGACCAAGAAGGATAATATTAAAGCTAGGAAAGGTTTAAGAAATCTTTAACAGCTTAATGAGCTTATCAGATTGACTGAGGTCTTTCTGTTAAACTTACAGTAACAGGGATTTTATTGCTGAAGCCAGTCCTTTGAAAAATAAAATAATATTCCAAAACACTTTTACAGCCTTAAGCATTAATTTGAGATGTTGACTGAAATACAATAGATTGCAGTGCTTGTAAAGGCACTCCAATCACAACTACTCTGCTACATGCTGTCGATTTTATAAAATCCACTTGTGAGCTACTTTTGTGGCTACAGCCAGGGAATCTCGCTCCATCATTTTTCGATCTGGACAATAATGCACAGAAAGGTTTTATAGACATTTATGACTCTAAATTAAATTTTAATGACTTTGGTAATCTTTGAGTCTTTACATCTAGCACCACCAACAGCATATTATTTTGTATTTCAACACCTGTTAGATGAACCATTATAAAATGTGGTTCTGGCATTCATAATATTATTGAACAAACCATGCTGTTATAGGCAAGTTGGTCGAGCACGCCTAAATTGCATCATAGAGTAAGAAAGATGGAGATGAGACAACAGAGAAATTATGTTGTATTCATTATAATTTGAAACTAAAAAAACGAGTCTATAAATTCACTAGGAACCTGAGATCCTATATTAACAAAGATGAGGGCCTTCTGTACAACAGCAAATCTTTTTAAGGTTAGTGAAGTGGTCCTTAAAGGCCATTTATAAAAATACTCACTCGTACAATGGCTTCATTTTTCAGATCCAGCAGCTATGCCCATCTTTTATATACCATCTATAATTCTGAGCGTTGTGGTAACTAGCTTAGTTAATCTTGTCCTTATTACTAAAAAGATGTTTCTTGAACAGCTCACACTGTTGTGTGAAACTGTTGGTTACTTTACTGTAAGACAGAATAAATCAATATGTGGATAAATTATTAACTAAGAAGAGCATAGAAGGAAGAAAAATGTTTAAAAGTCTGCATTCTCAAGTTGACCTATGTAAAATCAGCTGGTCCAGACCACGTTTAACTTGGAGACATGGAAAACGTTGTGAATATTCATGTTCTTGATTCCTGATGATCAGTGATTAGTTTAAACTTTGAAATTATGTTCTGAGCTAACCAGCCAAAAGCCTCCGCTCTTCCAATACTAACTTAATGGCTAGCTACTACTGATCATCAATGCCATCATCAGCGTGCACTTACACAACAAGCTATTTACTGAGAATGGGGCCTGTGGCAAAGATCTGTTAAAGTTGTCGAAGGCAACCTGGGCTACAAATTTCTACTAAAATCAGTGCTTGGGAGACATGAGACTGGTTAATGGTGAGACAACTTTACCTTTATAACTGTCTCCTGTGCAAGGGAAAGAGACAGTCTGCTACAGCCTTTACTTTAATCGATTTCCTTGCACCTGCCCTCTCCCACAATGATTCACAAAAAAGACACAGAATCTGTGTGAAACTCCCATTTTCTGTCTTATTACACCGATACGGTTGTGCTCCTCAAGAGATGATTAGGATGTCTTCAAGATACAACAATCAAGTAGTTTGAATGCCAGGAGTTGACTGTGATTTTAGCTGGAACCATGAGGCCGGGTAGGGAAGAGTTATCAGAAAACTTGCCCACCAGTATCACCACTGTCTAGGGATGGGAATCAAAAACTGCTTCTTGTTGAGAACCGGTTCCCACTGTTTCAATTCCTTCGAATTTTTGCAAACGATTCCCCTATCGATTCCAGTCACCTCGAATAACGTCACCACATTAGTGTCATTTACCCAGCAGGAAACATGGCGCCTAAGCGGCATAAACGCTCAAAAGTTCGGTTATACTTTATGAGAAAGGATGATAAACGAGCAACTTGCGATACTTGCAAAGTAGATATTTCATCAAAGGGAGGACACACTACAAATATGCAAAAGCATTTGTTCACAAAACACACAACCTCCATCCATCCATCCATCAATCTTCTTCCGCTTTATCCGGGGCCGGGTCGCGGGGGCAGCATCCTAAGCAAAGAAGCCCAGGCCTCCCTCTCCCCAGCCACCTCCTCTAGCTTATCCGGGGGAACACCAAGGCGTTCCCAGGCCAGCCAAGAGATATAATCTCTCCAGCGTGTCCTGGGTCTGCCCCGGGGCCTCCTCCCGGCGGGACATGCCCGGAACACCTCGCCCAGCAGGTGCCCAGGAGGCATCCTTCTCAGATGCCCGAACCACCTCAGCTGGCTCCTTTCGATGTGGAGGAGAAGCGGCTCTACTCTGAGCCCCTCCCAGATGGCTGAACCGCTCACCCTATCTCTAAGGGAGAGGCCAGCCACCCTTCGGAGGAAGCTCATTTCCTCCGCTTGTATCCGTAATCTCGTTCTTTCAGTCACTACCCACAGCTCGTGGCCATAGGTGAGGGTAGGGACATAGATCAACTGGTAAATTGAAAGCTTCGCTTTTGCACTCAGCTCTCTCTTTACCACGACGGACCGGTGCAGCGTCCGCATCACTGCAGCCGCAGCACTAATCAGTCTGTCAATCTCCAGCTCCCTTCTCCCATCACTCGCGAACAAGACCCCGAGATGCTTAAACTCCTTCACTTGGGGCAGGAACTCATCCCCGACCTGGAGTGGGCACTCCACCCTTTTCCGGCTGAGAACCATGGCCTCAGATTTGGAGGTGCTGATCCTCATTCCCGCTGCTTCACACTTAGCTGCGAACTGTTCCAGTGCGAGCTGGAGGCCATCACCCGATAAAGCCAACAGAACCACATCATCCGCAAAAAGCAGAGATGAGATTCTGAGGCCACAGAAGAGAAAGCCCTCCACCACTTGGCTGCGCCTAGAAATCATGTCCATAAAAATTGTGAACAGAATCGGTGACAAAGGGCAGCCCTGGCGGAGCCAATCACCCACCCGGAACGAGTCCGATCGAATGGCCCGTAGCAATGGGCCAGACACCCCATACTCCTGTAGCATCTCCCACGGGACACCCCGAGGGACATGGTCGAATGCCTTCTCCAAGTCCACAAAACACATGTAGTCTGGTTGGGCAAACTCCCATGTACCCTCAAGTATCTTTGAGAGGATAAAGAGCTGGTCCAGTGTTCCACGACCAGGACGAAAACCGCATTGTTGCTCCTGTATCTGAGGATCAACTAGCGGACGAATTCTCCTTTCCAGCACCCTGGCATAGACTTTCCCGGGGAGGCTGAGGAGTGTGATCCCCCTGTAGTTGGAACACACCTTCCGGTCCCCCTTCTTAAAGATGGGGACCAAAACCCCGGTCTGCCAGTCCAGGGGTACTGCCCCTGATCTCCACGCAACATTGTAGAGGCGTGTCAACCAGGACAGCCCTACAATGTCCAGAGCCTTCAGGAACTCGGGGCGGACCTCATCCACACCAGGGGCTCTGCCACCAAGGAGTTGTTTAACTGCCTCAGTGACCTCGCCCCCGGAAATTGGCGGGTCCTCAAGTCCTCGAAACCAAACCACTGTACCAGACACAGACAGGGACAGCTGTAGCAGAGGAGATTGATGAGATCGTGAAGGAGTATGGTATTAAAGACAAGGTTGTGGCAGCCACTGTTGATAATGTGGCCAACATGGATATAGCTGTCAAAAAGCTACAAATTCTCAAGTTGCAATGCTTTGCACACATCTAAGCTAAAGCAACACTACACTGTACAAGAAGATGACACAGAGTTGATGATTTATTTATCATAAATAAACGAAAAAAACAACAGTTATAAATACTTAAAGATAGTAATGATGTCACATTTTCCTCCCTTTTAAAAAATTTAAGGACACTGATATCCTGAGATTCCTGGAGGAGGCCAACATCTTGGACCCCCAATTTAAATGCAAAGTGGATAAGGATGAAGTCTGGGACAGGATCAGGGAAGCAGCAATTGCAGCAGACACAGAGGCAGGCGCAGATGAGGTATTTCAATATAACAGTGTCTTTCATTGTGAGAGTGAGACCTTTCATCTGTGGATTTGTGGTACTTAGTTTGATTTGTTTGTTTGTTTGTCACTTTCTACTCAAGCACCTGGAGCAAGGAGACACACAAGGAGACTTGTTTGAAGATGAAGTTGAGGATGAAGAAGACTATGTAAGTTTAGTTCATTGTGATGATAATTTAGATGTCATGGATTGTTCATTTTATGCTTAATTTTTTATTATGTCTATTTAATTTCAGGTGCCACCAGTAAAGAACAAAATGGTGGCGAACAATGACGGACAATGAGCTGCAGTCATTCCAACAACGGCAGCCCGTTCTTTCCCTCGATGGCCCACACCTGGATCCTGGAATGCCTAGAACTGTACAAGATCAACAGGACACTAAGAGCTTTCATCGGGAACTCAGTGGGGATCTAGCATACAACAGTAGAGACCAACTTCAAGCCAATAGCACAAATCACCATCAAGTGCAGGATCTACCAAGGAAATGCTCTGTCCCCACTCCTGTTTTGCATGGGCCTGAACCCCCTTAGCGAGATCACTGACAAGACTAGCTACGGATACCGACTACTGGTGCAGTCATCAGCCACTTCCTCTACATGGATGACATCAAGCTGTATGCCCACAGTGAATGGGAAATCAATTCCCTGATCCACACCACAAGTATATACAGCAACGACATCAGAAAGTCATTCTGACTAGAGAAGTGTAGTCAGATGGTAACAAAGAGAGAGAAGGTAGTCAGAACCACTATCACTCTACCAGAAGGCAACATTGCAGGTACCACAAGTACCTGGGAATCCCACAGGCAAATGGGAAACACAAAAAGGCAGATAGGAAAGCTGCAACCACCAAGTACCTGCAAAGGGTCAGGCAAGTCCCGATGAGTCAGCTGAATGGTAAGATCAAGATCCGGGCTAACAACACGTACCCTGCCCATGATCAGGTACCCTGCTAGTGAGTGTCAGAACCACAGTCCAGGATGAGACAGCAAACATCAACGAGTACTTCAGGAAGATGGCCACGATCAACGACGTGCTCAGTGAATACCTTAGTGAATACCTCAGGCAGCAGAAACCTAAGAAATACAAGCAAAAGGAGGAACCATCATGGAAGTACAGCCCTCTGCACGATATGTACCACCAGCAGATAGATGAAGTGGCTGACATCCAGAAATCCTACCAGTGGCTGGAAAAACCTAGACTAAAAGACAGCACATAGACACTAATCATGGCAGCATAGAACAAACTCTGATCACAAAATCCATAGAGGCAGGGGTCTACCACACTAGGGAAGACCCCAGGTGCAGGCTGTGTAAAGATGCCCCTGAGACAATCCAGCACATAACAGCAAGGTACAAGGTACTAGCAGGCAGGACATACATGGAATGCCATAACCAAGTACCAGGCATAGTATACAGAAACATCTGTGCTGAGTACGACCCGGAAGTCCCGAGGTCAAAATGGGAGACGCCTCCTAGGGTGGTCAAGAATGACAATGCTAAAATCCTGTGGAATGTCCAGATGCAGATGGACAAACTGGTGTGTGGTGGGGCGTGGTCTGCGGTGCCGTGCGGACGCACCTGCACGGCATCCGCAATCATGCCCGCCATGTTAAAACACGGGGACTCAGGGGTTGGTGTGGTGTTGTGGTGAAATGTAAATAAAGATGGCTCTGAATGACACTCCGTGGTTCCGCCGTGCCTTATTCTCGCCACAGTGGTGCCGAAACCCAGGAGGCGGCACGACGGGCCCACAACAGAGACAGGGAAGGGAGGAGCTGTCCCAGATGATGGCTGAGACGGCGGCAATCCAGCGGGAGCAGGCGGCGGAGGTCCGTCGCCAGCAGGAAGAGCTGCGGGACCAGACCGAGCACCACTTGAAAAGGATTGGGGATCTGGCTGCGCTGCTCTGGGCCTGGGCGCCACCCCCACAGGGGTGTTCCGACGGTGGTGAAGCAGTGGAGGAGCCGCGTGAGGCACTTCAGCAACCGGAGGTGGTAGACGAGGGGTGCAGCGGTCCGCTCCGGCCGGAGGAGGAAGGGCAGCCGGGTGAAGGGCTGTTCCTGCCGGGAGCGGTGGAGGAGCCGCTCCAGTCGGAGGCAGCGGACGAGGCACGCGAGGGTCTACACCTGCCGGGAGTAGAGGAGCCACTGCGGGAAGAGCTGCTTCAGCCGGGAGCGGCACTCCTACCGGAGGCGGTGGACGAGGCGCGCGAGGGTCTGCGCCAGCCAGAGGAAGAGGAGCCGCTCCACCCAAAGGTGGACGAGGACCAAGAGGGGCTGTGCCTGCTGGAGGCGGAGGCGCAGCGCGGGGAGCCGCTCCAAACGGGAGCGGCGGAGGCGGTGGTGGAGCAGCTGTGCGAGGAGACAGAGGTCCCTGGTCCAGGGCAGCCTGCGCAGCCGGAGCTGGAGGCAGAGGAGCGGGACAACCCCACTAAGCCGGGGGTCGGCGGGCTGGCCAGTCCAGCCTCGCTGCCACCAGTCGATTCTGCGTGCCTAACGTCTGCCCACCCGCCTGTGAGCAGGAGCTCACGGCCATGCCTGTGGGGTCCGCTTGCTACGCGGCTGACCTCCGGACCAGCTTCGCCGTCGCCGCTGGATGCGCGGGCGGCCACCAGAATGGACGCTCCCCCGTCGCTTGGCCAGGGGCTGGGGGTGCCGAGGGTTTGGGCTGGGTCTCGCTCCAGTTCGCGGGGGGGGGGGGGGGGGGGGGGGGGAGTAGGTTCGGCCAGATTGCTCCCCGGCCTCAATCGGGCGATGGGGGTGTGTGGTGGGGCGTGTTAAAACACGGGGACTCGGGGGTTGGTGTGGTGTTGTGGTGAGATGTAAATAAAGATGGCTCTGAATGACACTCCGTGGTCCCGCCGTGCCTTATTCTCGCCACATGGTGATCACTAACCAACTAAACATAGTAGTGGTGGACAAGCAGAGGAAGATGGCAGCCGTGATAGGTGTAGCAATACCGAATGACAGCAACATCAGGAAGAAGGAACACGAGAAGCTGGAGAATTACCAAGGGCTCAAAGAAGAGCTCGAGAAGATATGGAGGGTGAAGGTAACAGTGATCCCAGTGGTAATTGGAGCACTCGGTGCAGTGACCACCAAGCTAGGCGAGTAGCTTCAGCAGATCCCAGGAACAACATCCAAGATACCTCTGTCCAGAAGAGCGCGATCCTAGGAACACCAAAGATATTGCACAGGACCCTCAAGCTCCCAGGCCTCTTTTAGAGGACTTGCTTGAAGTATAAATACTACCCAAATGGCTGAGAGAGGAATTTTATGCTGCTATAATAAGGGGTTCTTTTTGTAGTTTACCTGCAATGAGTACGAGAGCATTACTGTCCAAAAAGCTGGTTTTAGGAGTTAACAGTTGAAAACAGCAAGAAATGCCAGAGGAGCAACAACAACCCAAACAAACACTGTGGACCCAAAAATTGGATTTAGAATTTTTAGCATATATCTAATTCACATAGACGAGTACAGTGTGGCCAAGGCATGGCCATTCTCTTCTCCAACGACTTTCCTCTGAAGATCAGCAATAGAAATCAGTATTAGGTCAGAGTAAGTTAATTAGATGAGTATTCTATTGTATTGAGATCTGGTGACTGTGGAGGCCACACTATATGATTCACATCATTTTTACCCAGATCAGAGTAGTCAGTGAACCCTTATGTACTTTGGATCAGAGCATTGTCATTATTGAGGTAACCAGTTCCCAAGAAATAGAACTAGGAGAAATGTTTCCATGTGATCTCTCTGAACAATTTTGTATTGATTTGCTGTGACGATATAAGGGTTCAATTGGTTCAACAGCCATATTGTTATGGGTCATGTTTAAAACCATTAGAACTTGTCTCTTCTGCCCTCAGCTGAATGTCTCTATCCAGCTTATGCAGAGAGCTAAACATTAAATGGCTTCAGTAAACACTCAGGAGACCGTGTGGCATTCTTCAGAGCTTTACTGATCCTTATTTTTCTTTTTGTAAAACTGTAATAACAGAAACAGAATACAGTGTATTCACTCTCCATACAAATACACAAAGATTACATTAAATATTGTTGACTTATGTAAACAGTCACTACACAATCTCAGTATCAACACTAAACCCGCGTAGCATTTCAAGAGATACAGCTAACACCACATGCTGGTATGTTTCATGCTAGCAGGCTAAACAAAGGGCTAACAGCTAGCTTGTGCTAGTAATCTAACAAAGTAGCTAAACACACAAGAAACACATTACTTTGCTGAACAAGGTACTAATAAGTGAGAACAATCAACCGTTTTGCCACACTTACAGATTATGCCTTTTCAAGAGCGGCAGATGCAGGAATTTACAGAGACACAGCCAAATGGACCTTCCCTGTCGAGCGCTGGGAGAAAAACATTGCTTGAGCTCTTACATGGCGCTACCCTGTCAACCCACTAGATGGCAGGCTTTGCCCAGACAAGATCAGGAATAAACATATTTTCTGACACGTTGCAACAGTTAATTACAGAACGAATGATTATGACCTGCCATATAACAAACTTATAAAAAACATACCTTAGAAATAACCCGAGGGACAGAATATTGTCAGTCAATTCCATGTTGATTGATTTTGAATCTACAGGGTGGGCCATTTATGGATACACCGTAATAAAATGGGAATGGTTGGTGATATTAAAGTCCTGTTTGTGGCACATTAGTATATGTGAGGGGGAGAACTCCTCAAGATGGGTGGTGACCATGGTGGCCATTTAGAAGTCGGCGATACAACTTTTGTTTTTTCAATAGGAAGAGGGCCATGTGACACATCAAACTTATTGGTAATGTCACAAGAAAAACAATGGTGTGCTTGGTTTCAACGTAATTTTATGCTTTCATGAGTTATTTACAAGTTTCTGACAAATTGATGTGGTCAAAAACTTGTGTGTTCAATGTGCTGCCCATTGTGTTGGATTGTCAATGCAACCCTCTTCTATTCAATTCAATTCAATTCAATTTTATTTATATAGCGCCAAATCACAACAAAAGTCGCCTCAAGGCACTTCATAGATACAGAGAAAAACCCAACAATCATATGACCCCCTATGAGCAAGACAGTGGGAAGGAAAAACTCCCTTTTAACAGGAAGAAACCTCCGGCAGAACCAGGCTCAGGGAGGGGCGGCCATCTGCTGCGACCGGTTGGGGTGAGAGAAGGAAGACAGGATAAAAGACATGCTGTGGAAGAGAGACAGAGGTTAATAACAGATATGATTCAATACAGAGAGGTCTGTTAATACATAGTGAGCGAGAAAGGTGACTGGAAAGGAAAAACTCAATGCATCATGGGAATCCCCCGGCAGCCTACATCTATTGCAGCATAACTAAGGGAGGATTCAGGGTCACCTGGTCCAGCCCTAACTATATGCTTTAGCAAAAAGGAAAGTTTTAAGCCTAATCTTAAAAGTAGAGATAGTGTCTGTCTCCCGAATCCAAACTGGAAGCTGGTTCCACAGAAGAGTGGCCTGAAAACTGAAGGCTCTCCCTCCCATTCTAGTTTTTTTTTTTTTTTTTTTTTTTTTTTTTTTTTTTTCGCCTGTCCCATTTGGTTCTTTAGCCATCAGAATTGTTGTCTGAAGACCAACAAGGATACCCAATGGATTTATTTTGCCAAATGGATCATCATGGCATTGCCGTATTGGTCCATTTGATCGACCTTTGTTTTTATTATTTATTTTATTTTCAGTTGTTACAGACGGGACAGACATGAGTGAGGGATAGGAAAGGGAGAAAGAAAGAGGAAGGAAAAGAAAAACAGAAGGGGAGAGGGACAGTGAGAAAGGGGGGAAGAAAAAATATCTCCAGGGATCACCTGTTGAGAGAAAAAGAATAGAAAACAAGCAAAAAAAACAAAACAAAGCAACATACTATACACAACACCATCGCATTAATCTAGCTAAGTGTAAACAGCAGTAAATACTAAATATTGAATGTTGTTGTGCAGCACGCAGGACAGACAGCGCACAATGTGCTTTGAAGTAGCAGCCAAGAAAGGTGTGATTTAAGTCTACGAACAGTGAACACCCATGTGCACACCTGTGTGGATCGGCGCGCTTGTATTCAAATGGTTTCCCCATGTAATGGTCTGCTAGAGGATGTAGAGAGCCATAGCCCCGTCCCCCAGGGCATGAAGCAGGCATGGAGGAGATCCAGGCCCCAGACATCCAGAGGCCCCAGAGTGCAAGAGCCCAAGGAGGACCACCGGAGGGGCATCCGTGCCACCTTCATGGGAAGGGCTGAGGATCCCCAGACGAGGGGTCACCCAGTAGCCACCGGGCAGGAGCTAGAGGGGGCTGCACCGGCGTGCCCGCCGGCTCCGCCGGCAGCCAGCTGTGCCAGAGTGAACCGAGCCGCAGGCACAGAGGACGGAGGCCCGAGGGCCCCCCGCGCCCCGGAAGAGGCCTGACCGAGCAGCAGGCGCCAGGCCCCGCCAAGTAGCCACCGGGAGTGAGCCGGTACATACCCGAGCGCCCAGCCCCGGACACCAAGAACCAACAATGCACCGACCCCTGAGGGCATCAGTCACCGGCAGGGAGTGTGGTGAGGGGAGATAGGCCTCCACACTTTGGAGGGCCTTGGAGTTCCCAGAGAGGTGGAGTCTAAGACCCGACCTGACATATAGACACAGACAAACAGGCACACACAGACACAGACATGCATTCCCACCCTCATGCACACATATACAAACACTCAGCACTCGCCCAACGTAGGAATAAACGTAAATGGACATGTACACACAATCACACTCCCCAAACATACTCTATACCCCGGGTCCAGGTATCCTCACCCCCAGAGATGGAAACGGCACCCAGACCCAAGAGATATTACCCTTCCCTCCGGGGTGGAGGCAAGCAGACCGCCCCAGGCTCCGCAGCAGCAGGGAGGCCAATCGGACAGCCAGCATCTCTTCCCAGCCCCCCCGCCCTGATGGCTAGCAGAGAACGGGGGTGTGTTAAGACCCCATACCTCCCTCCTCCCGCTCAAGTGTAGTGTTGCTGCGTGTTGCTCTAAAGTGTATTTAAAACAAGGGAGAGCATGGTGCTGCTGCCAGAGAGCAGCAGGTGTTAGCACGGCCCCTCCCGAGAACCCTCAATGTCTACATGGATTTAAAATTGAGAGGTGGGCACCGGCGGCAGAGGTAGGTTTGAATACACAGACCGTCTACTGGACGCCGTTAACGTACCCACCCTCAAGGCCCTATATATATATATATGTGTGTGTGTTATGAGAGTGTAAGTAATGTGGATGTCTAAGTTGTGAGATAAAATTGAGGCACAGGTGGCCAGAAGAGGACAGAGGGGGGGGGAATGTCTCCCCTGCACCCTGGTGACACACCTGCACCCCAAAGCCCTACCTGTGTGGGTGGGTGTGGTGGAGCGGGAAGAGGGAGGCAGCCGGGGATGGGGAGGAAAAGAAGGGAGGGGAGGGTGTCCCTCCCTAGGGCCAGCTCCCCCGCTGACCCCAATATGCACCCCCGTCCTCCGGTATCCACCAAGGCAAGGGAGCCCAGGCCCATCCAGACCGGGGCCTACGGCAGCAGCACCGCCAAGCCCCACAGGACCCGGGGCAGCCCACCCCACCCCACCGCAGAGGAAACTGTACCCACCCCAACATTCAATCATCTCCCAGACTACACAAGACACAGACACCCAGGTTAAGTTTATTCTCCACCTCTCCTATGTCTCTCCCCCACCTGCAGAGTGGACTCCTGCAAAGATGGAACAACCTCCCTGCCGGTTCAAGAGCCCCCCAGGTTAGGCCGATGCACAAGAGGCCCCCTGCGCCAGGGCTGAGCCCCCGTGCACCCACCCGCCCACAACCTCGGCGACACACCGACGAGGACCGAAGCCCCCAAGGCCCAGCCAGAGCCCCAGCACGGAGGCGAAGCACCCCCGAACCCCAAACCCCCACGCCCGCCCCGGATCCACTCAGGGGCAGCCAGGCCACCAGGCCAGTAACCTACGTCCGCCAGCACAGACCATCCTCCAGCCCCGCTGCACGCGGCCACGAGGAGAACAACCTCTGAGAGCGACCAGAGCCACTAACCAGGTTATGAATACAACCCCCGGGTTAAGCCCTCCAGGGATAACGTCTCTAGGGGTCCTCCAGGTGCCCTAAGCCCATCCCAACCTCCACATCAACCACAATAGCCAAGGCGGGACCAAACCACGACCCCCCACCCCCGCTAGGTGATGGAGCCGATCAAAGGAGCCCAGAGGGATTGATCTAATGTGGTGGCAGAGGCTATATCGGGACTAATGTGATCTATTAGATAGTTTCTGTATTGGCTAGAATTAAGATTATTTTTATTTTTCCAGTTCATGAGGACCGTTTTCTTGGCGATGCATAGGGCAATAAAAACCATGTGGACTGTATTAATTTCTGTAGTGACATCATCCAAATTTCCCAACAAGCATACTAAAGGGGAGGTTGGAATTTTACATTTCAGACACTTTGATAAGTCCTCACATATCTCGTGCCAAAACTTCTGCACTGGTGGACAGAACCAAAGAGCGTGGATGTAACTGTCTGGTGTATTGCCTTGACAGTGTGAGCAGTTGTTGGCGGATGTAAAGCCCATCTTAAACATTCGATGACCTGTATAGTGCACTCTATGCAGTATTTTGTATTGTATTAATTGCAGATTGGGATTTTTAATCAATTTAAAGGTTTTTAAGCAAATCTGAGACCAGACGTTTTGGTCTAAGCTGACTGATAAATCTGCTTCCCACTTTGCAATAGGAAGGGATATTGATTCATCTATTTTAGAAAGTGTTCTGTATATTTTAGATAATAGTTTGGGGGATTTAAGAGTAAGAAATTGAACCACACTTGGTGGTGTTTGTAATTCAACTTGACTGAGGTTAAATTTCTTTTTTACCATGGATTTAATTTGTTGATATTCTAAAAATCTTTTCTTGTTGATCCCATATTGTGTAACTAGTCTGTCAAATGGAATAAATTCTGTTCCCTCTAATATATGTTCTAAGTATTTAATTCCTTTACAACTCCATTCTGGGAAATTAATCATATTTTTGTTTTGTAATATGTCAGGGTTATTCCAGATAGGTGTACGTTTGCATGGGATTAATGAAGACTCCGTTATTTTTAGAAACTCCCACCATGCTGTCAGAGAAAAGCTGATGTTGATGCTTTTAAAGCATTCATGTCTTTTGATGTTTGAGCTAATAAATGGTAGGTCTGAAATCTCTAGATCATTGCATAATGCCTGTTCAACATCTAGCCAGGGCTCATCTAAGAGGGTACATTTTAACCATTCTGAGATGAACTGAAGCCTGTTGGCTAAGAAGTATTGGTGAAAATTAGGCAGATCTAATCCTCCTCTATCCTTGGTTCTTTGTAGCGTTTTTAAGCTGATGCGCGGGGGTTTATCTTTCCAAAGGAATTTAGAAATATGTGAATCCAGAGATCTGAACCAATCTTGTGATGGTTTGTTAGGGATCATTAAAAATAAGTAATTTATTTTTGGCAAGATCATCATTTTTATAGTGGCGACCCTTCCCATGAGTGATATGGGTAGAGATTTCCATCTAGTCAGATCGCCTTCTACTTTCTTTAGAAGTGGGATGTGGTTTAATTTAGTTAAGTCTGAAAGCTTAGGAGAAACATTAATACCTAAATATCTAATATTTCCAGATTGTAGTGGGGCAGAAGATGAATTATGGAAGGAGCAGTTAATGGGAAGAACTGTAGATTTTGGCCAGTTAATTGAATAATCTGAAACTCTTGAAAACCAGTTTATTAGAGTAATTACCTCAGAGAGGTTGAATTGTGAGTTTTGCAGAAAAAGCAACACATCATCCGCATAGAGACTGATTTTATGTTCTACATTATTACATTTTATGCCCTTAATTGTTGTAGCCTGTCTAAGTGCTGCTGCTAGAGGTTCGATAAAAATTGCAAAAAGTGAAGGGGAGAGTGGGCATCCCTGTCTGGTGCCTCTCAGGAGACAAAAGCTGGAGGATGTCTGGTCATTTGTTCTGATACGAGCTGTTGGGGAATTGTATAATATTCTTATCCAATTTATGAAAGAGTTTCCAAAACCAAATTTGTGTAAAGTTGCAAATAAAAATTTCCAGTTAACTCTGTCAAATGCTTTTTCTGCATCTAGAGATAATATTATGGTTTCAATGTTTTTATTGTATGAGTAGTCTATTAAATTAAGTAATCTACGAGTGTTTGTTGAGGAGTGCCGACCTTTTATGAAACCAGTTTGGTCAGGATGAATTAAGAGGGGGGTTATTTTCTCTAATCTCTTTGAGAGAGCTTTGCAGATTATTTTAAGGTCTACATTTATAAGGGATATTGGACGATAACTTGAGGGAAATAAAGGGTCTTTTCCTGGTTTTAGCAGGAGACTAATGTTAGCAGAATTCATATTTGGTGGTAGTCTGCCATTTTTCTTGATTTCCTGCAACATTCCATGGAATACTGGTGCCAAAATTGTCCAGAATTCTTTGTAGAATTCTGCAGGAAAGCCGTCTGGACCTGGAGCTTTATTAATGGGCATACTTATCAGGGCTTCCTGGAGTTCACCTGGCATCAGTGGTGAATCCAGTGCCATTGCTTGACTGTCTAGTAATTTTGGAAGAGTTACGTTGTCAAGAAACAAATCAATTTCATTTTTAGACGGGTTTATTTGTGGTGAATATAAAGTTTCATAGAAATCCCTAAAAATCTTGTTTATTCTTCCAGGGTCATATATTGTGTTCCCTGATAAATCTTTAGTAGCACATATAGTTGTTTTTTCTTTATTTATTTTTAACTGGTTTGCTAGAAATCGACCTGGTTTGTTACTGTGTTCAAAATTCTGCAAGCGAAGTCTTTGTACAAGGAATTGTGTTTTTCTATTAATAATTTCATTTAATTCTAGTTTTGTTTTGCATATTTTGTTCATTATTTTTTGATCTTGGTGGAACGCGTAGGCTTCTTCTAAGGATTTGATGGTTTTTTCTAATTCCTGAATATTTTTGTTTTCTTCTTTCTTTTTGTGTGATGAGAAAGAAATTATTTTACCTCTCATCACAGCTTTTCCTGCTTCCCATAGAACAGAAGCAGATGTTCCGGGAGTGTCATTAAAGTCTAAATATGAAGTCCATTCCTTTTTAAAATATTTAATAAAGTCTTCATCTTTAAATAGTGATGTGTTAAATCTCCAGTTTTTACTTGGCGTAGTATTATTCTTGTGTATTAGTGTTAAAGATACAGGAGCATGATCGCTGACAGCTATAGGGTGAATCTCAGTGTCTGAAATGTCACTCAGCAGTGAGCTGCTGACCAAAAAATAATCCAGACGAGAGTAGGAGTGATGAACATGTGAGAAGAAAGTATATTCCTTACTGTTGGGGTGAAGGGAGCGCCATGCATCGCAAAGGCCATAGTCGCTCATATACTGTTTGATTATATTTGTGGATTGCCAATTGCGCTGAGTTCCTGTTGTGTTGAGCCTATCCATTTCTTCATTTAGTCCAAGGTTGAGGTCGCCTCCAAGAATGAGTGTGCAATCAAGGTGTTCAGAGAGTGCACTAAAAAATCCGTGGAAGAATGAGGGTTCATCAACATTTGGACCATATATACTTACAATACATAGTTTTTTGTTCAATATTGATAGTTTAATAATTAGAAATCTACCCTCCGGATCTATAACTGTATCGAGTACTGTAAAATTAACATTTTTATGTATTAAGATTGCTACTCCTCTTTGTCTAGAATTATAACAAGCTGCAAACACATTAGGAAACTCAGGTGTTTTAAGTTCGTTTAAACCTGTAACAGGTCTGTGAGTTTCTTGTAATAAAACAACATCTGCCTGTAGTTTTTTAAGCTGGTTAAATATCTTTAACCTCTTTCCTCTGGTGCCAGCCCCATTTACATTCCATGTGACAAACCTCAGCATGCCCATAATTGTGTGTGTATGTCTAATGATGTAAGCTGGGTGTTTCGTTTAGACGGGTGGAGAAAATGTGGAAACATCACTTGTTTGTAAATAGAAAGAGAAAAAAGTGTGGTGATAGGCTCCATAAGTCTGACTATGTGTGTGACTATTCACTAATATGAACAAGCGTGGCTTGCGTATGTGTCCTGTAAGTCTGTGCTTGCTGTGAGGCTGTTGTAAATGTGCTGCCGTTGAGCGTGTGTGTTTGCGTGATCGTGGTGCGAATATATGGAGAAATAGAGGGTGTTGTTTGTAGGTGAGTGGGGAAGTAGGTGATCACAGCAGTGAAAGACAAGAGAAAGAAAGAAACCACATAAACTGTGAGCGACAACAAAAAAAAAGAAAAGAAACGGAAACATTCCAATTAAAGTAATGACGGAGGGTGACGGTGTTATATCTGCTATGACATCATACTGATATTACTAGGTTAAACCCATGTTAAAGGAGAAAGTGTGAATGAATAAGAAAAGAGTGTAGCGGGTTCTTATCTGGAGTGCAGTCAATATAACCACGGTGTGGTGCCGGGGTCGCGGTAGAGCTGTCCGTCCACGTAGAGCCGGTCCACGGCGATGACAGCGCGGGAGCCTTTCTGCATGAAGCTACGTTGGACTGGGAACAGGACCTTGCGTCGTTCCAGGATCTCTTTGGGGAACTGGTCGTTCACGCTGAAGTCCGTTCCTTTCAGTTCCCTGCCGCGACTCTTCACCTGTTCCTTTTGTTTGAATTGACCAAATTTGGCCACAATAGGACGTGGTCTCCCGGTCCGCGACCTCACGCCCCCCAAGCGATGCACTCTATCGAAAGCGATGTTCTTTACGGTGTCCTCCGGCAGCTTCAGGTGGATTTTAATGAAGCTTTTCACCGTTGCCTCCGCGTCCTCTCCGGTAGATTCTGGAATACCAGAAAAAACAAGATTGTCTCTCATGCTACGGGCTTGTAGATCGATAACGGACTCTTTTATTTTTTTATTTTCAATGTTTAGCTGGGTCACGTTATTGGCGAGAGATTTGACCGACTCCCGTAGCGTGGCATTTTCAGCGGCAAGCGTTTCCACCTGCTGCTGGCTGAATTCCAGGGATTCTCTCAGAGATTTAAATTCCCGGTGTAAAATCTCCACCAGGGACAGCCTCGCATCGAAACTGGACAATCGCTTGTCGATTGACTCCAGGATATCTGCAATGTCTTTGCCGGCAGGCGATGTTGTGCCGGGGGAGTCTGCCGGGCGACATCTCTTCGATGACGGCGTCTCGGTTTTGGCCGGGGAAGATGCACTCTGGGCCTTCTTCATTACTAAATCTTGGAAGCAGCGGTCGATGTATTCTTGGAGAGCGTCTAAACTCTCCCCGTTGTCCTCCAGGGTGTTAGAGATGATAAGACAGATGTTGTTAGTTATATGACAGTTGGTTAGTTTATTTGGCAGTACTGAAGCTTAAGGAAACTTTGTTAAACTCTACGCTACCATTCGCTTTTTTTTTTCCGCCAAATCTCCGGCGTCTGACGTTACCTACAACATGGGTCGCTTACCTTACCCGTCACTTCCGTCACTTACCGTCACTCCCATTCTAGTTTTAAATACTCTAGGAACAACAAGTAGGCCTGCAGAGCGGGAGCGAAGTGCTCTAATAGGGTGATATGGTACTACAAGGTCATTAAGATAAGATGGGGCCTGATTATTTAAGACCTTGTATGTGAGGAGCAGGATTTTGAATTCAATTCTGGATTTAACAGGAAGCCAATGAAGGGAAGCCAAAACAGGAGAAATATGCTCTCTCTTTCTAGTCCCTGTCAGTACTCTTGCTGCAGCATTTTGGATTAGCTGAAGGCTTTTCAGTGAGTTTTTTGGACATCCTGATAATAATGAATTGCAGTAGTCCAGCCTGGAAGTAATAAATGCATGAACTAGTTTTTTAGCGTCACTCTGAGACAGGATATTTCTAATTTTAGAGATGTTGCGCAAATGGAAGAACGCAGTCTTACATATTTGTTTAATATGTGTGTTGAAGGACATATCCTGGTCAAAAATGACTCCAAAGTTCCTCACAGTGTTACTGGAGGCCAAGGTAATGCCATCCAGAGTAAGAATCTGGTTAGATACCATATTTCTAAGCTTTTCAGCGCCGAGTACAATGACCTCAGTTTTATCTGAGTTAAGAAGCAGAAAGTTAGTGGCCATCCAAGTCTTTATGTCTTTAAGACATTCCTGCAGTTTAACTAATTGGTGTGTGTTATCTGGCTTCATGGACAGATAGAGCTGGGTGTCATCTGCATAGCAGTGAAAATGTATGCTATGTCTTCTAATGATGCTGCCTAGGGGAAGCATGTATAATGTAAACAGAATTGGTCCTAGCACTGAACCCTGTGGAACTCCATAATTAACCTCAGTGTGTGAAGAGGACTCTCCATTTACATGCACAAATTGGAGTCTATTAGATAGATATGATACAAACCACTGCAGTGCAATACCTGTAATACCTACAGCATGTTCTAATCGCTCTAATAGGATATTATGGTCAACAGTATCGAATGCTGCACTAAGGTCAAGAAGGACAAGCACAGAGATGAGTCCACTGTCAGAGGCCATAAGAAGATCATTTATAACCTTCACTAAAGCTGTTTCTGTGCTGTGATGAACTCTGAAACCTGACTGAAACTCTTCAAATAAACCATTCCTCTGCAGATGATCTGTTAGCTGTTTGACAACTACTCTTTCAAGGATTTTTGATATGAAAGGAAGGTTGGAGATTGGCCTATAATTAGCTAAGACTGCTGGGTCTAGAGATGGCTTTTTGAGTAAAGGTTTAACTGCAGCCACCTTGAAGGCCTGTGGTACATAGCCGATTATTAGAGATAGGTTGATCATATATAAGATCAAAGAATTAATCAATGGCAGGACTTCTTTGAGCAGTTTTGTAGGAATGGGGTCTAAAAGACACGTTGATGGTTTGGAGGAAGTAATTATTGAAGTTAACTCAGAAAGATCGATTGGAGAAAAAGAGTCTAACTTAACATCAATGGTACTAAGAGTAGCTGTAGATAATATTACATCTGTGGGATGATTATTGGTAATTTTTTCTCTAATGATAAAAATTTTATTTGTGAAGAAGTTCATGAAGTCATCACTAGTTAACGTTAAAGGGATGGTTGGCTCAAAAGAGCTCTGACGTTTTGTCAGCCTGGCTACAGTGCTGAAGAGAAACCTGGGGTTGTTCTTATTTTCTTCAATCAGTGATGAGTAGTAAGCTGTTCTGGCTTTGCGGAGGGCTTTCTTATAAAGCAACAAACTATTTCTCCAGGCTAAATGATGATCCTCTAAATTTGTGACACGCCATTTCCTCTTCAGATTACGAGTCATCTGCTTTAGGGTACGTGTTTGAGAATTATACCACGGGGTCAGGTACTTCTGATTAGAGACCTTAGTTTTCACTGGAGCTACAGTATCCAGAGTCGTACGTAGTGAGGAGGTGAAATTATTAACAAGATAATCGACCTCTGTTGGGGTAGCGTTCAGATAGCTGCTCTGCTCTGTGTTGGTACAGGGCAACAGTGGCTGGATTATATTCTTGAACTTAGTTACAGCGCTTTCAGAAAGACATCTACTTTGATAAAGTCCACTCTCCACTGCTGCGTAATCAATTATTGTAAATGTAAATGTTATCAAGAAATGATCAGACAGGAGAGGGTTTTCAGGAAACACTGTTAAATGTTCAGTTTCTATGCCATATGTTAAAACAAGATCTAGAGTGTGATTAAAGTGGTGGGTGGGTTCTTTTACATTTTGAGAGAAACCAATTGAGTCTAACAACAGATTAAATGCCATGTTGAGGCTGTCATTTTTAGCATCAACATGGATGTTAAAATCACCCACAATAATTATTTTATCTGAGGTCAGAACTAAATTAGATATAAAGTCTGAGAAATCAGACAGAAACTCTGTGTAAGGCCCAGGTGGACGATAGATGATAACAAGTAAGACTGGTTTCTGAGTTTCACAGCTGGGGTGGACAATGTTAAGCATCAGGCTTTCAAATTAATTAAAAGTCTGTCCTGGTCTTTCATTAATTAATAGACTTCTCCCACTCTTCACACACTGATAGCAACACCGCAGGAGAAATGCCAGCACAGGCATCCAGTATCCGTAGTTTCAGGTGCTGCATATCTCGTATCTTCACACCATAGACAATTGCCTTCAGATGACCCCAAAGATAAAAGTCTAAGGTGGTCAGATCGGGAGACCTTGGGGGCCATTCAACTAGCCCACGATGACCAATCCACTTTCCAGGAAACTGTTCATCTAGGAATGCTCGGACCTGGCACCCATAATGTGGTGGTGCACCATCTTGCTGGAAAAACTCAGAGAACGTGCCAGCTTCAGTGCATAAAGAGGGAAACACATCATCATGTAGCAATTTCAAATATCCGGTGGCCTTGAGGTTTCCATTGATGAAGAATGTACCTACTATCGTTGTACCCCATATACCACACCAAACCATCACTTTTGTTGTTCCAACAGTCTTGGAGGGATCCATCCAATCTGGGTTAGTGTCAGACCAATAGCGGTGGTTTTGTTTGTTAACTTCACCATTCACATAAAAGTTTGCCTCATCACTGAAAAAAATCTTCTGCGTGAACTGAGGGTCCTGTTCCAATTTTTGTTTTGCCCATTCTGCAAATTCTGTCCTCGTTGAGATGCTGCAGTAGCTGGAGCTTGTAAGGGTGCCATTTGTGAGTAGCTAATATCTGCTGAAGGGATGTTCGACTAATGCCACTCTCCAGTGACATGCGGCGAGTGCTACGCTGTGGGCTCTTGCTGAATGAAGCTAGGACAGCCACTGATGTTTCTTCATTAGTGACAGTTTTCTTGCATCCACATTTTGGCAAATCCAACACTGAACCAGTTTCACAAAACTTAGCAAGCAGTTTGCTAACTGTAGCATGGGAGATGGGTGGTCTCGTAGGGTGTCTTGCATTGAAATCTGCTGCAATGACCCGGTTACTGCGTTCACCAGATATCAACACAATTTCGATCCGCTCCTCACATGTTAACCTCTTCGACATGTCAATGGCTGTGAACAAAGAGAAACTTGTAAATAACTCATGAAAGAATAAAATTACGTTGAAACCAAGCACACCATTGTTTTTCTTGTGACATTACCAATAAGTTTGATGTGTCACATGGCCCTCTTCCTATTGAAAAAACAAAAATTGTATCCAAGATTGCCGACTTCTAAATGGCCACCATGGTCACCACCCATCTTGAGGAGTTTTCCCCCTCACATATACTAATGTGCCACAAACAGGACTTTAATATCACCAACCATTCCCATTTTATTACGGCGTATCCATATAAATGGCCCACCCTGTACTTCTGTTTCCTATAACCCTTCTGATTTTTATTGCTTCTTGCTCCTTCTAAATTTAAAAAAATCTGTGTATTATTCTATAAAATTTGTAGTTTGTGCACTCCAGCTGTGCTGTAATAACCCTCTGGACTAGTGTAGTCAATATAGAGACGGATTGCTGCATGTGGATTAGTGTGTATAAGGAAATTAAATATGTCCAATATCCAATACATTTTCCATTGTTTTCTGTCTAAATGCAGATATTACTTTAGTCACAAAGACACTACAAGGCACTAGTAAGTTGAACAGTTATGTGAAGATAGCTTCTGCAATCTTTTACCACAACAATGAACTCTCTTTCAAAGTCACTTTTCCTGTTACTGTTTACTGTAAGAGCTCAGAATGTTACACGATGTCAGTTCGAGACTGCGGAGTCATACTGCCACAGTAAAAACAATTTAGCATACCTCTTAAAGAGGTTTTCATTTAGGAAACAGCAACCCATGGCAATGCAGCCATCCTCTCAGCAGATAAACACCAGTATAACTCCAAGTATTGGGTCTGTGTTTCCACAAGCCCCGCTAATTCTAGAGACTTATTCATCATGAAGAAAACACGACAGTCGATTGATCGATTATTTGCGCAAGGGAGGCCTCGTCTGTGTCCACCACGAAAATGACCCCCAGATCTGACCTCCTCCTGCTGCCTTTATGGAGAGACAGTTCACACAAAACACGTCAGAACAAAGCCACGCCCACATGGTTCTAAGACAAAGCATTGTATGTATGTATGAACTTCTGTAAGAATGTGTGTGTGACCGAGGGTTGTGTTCACCGAGGGTTGTGTTCACCGAGGGTTGTGTTCATAACCTGGTTAGTGGCTCTGGTCGCTCTCAGAGGTTGTTCTCCTCGTGGCCGCGTGCAGCGGGGCTGGAGGATGGTCTGTGCTGGCGGACGTAGGTTACTGGCCTGGTGGCCTGGCTGCCCCTGAGTGGATCCGGGGCGGGCGTGGGGGTTTGGGGTTCGGGGGTGCTTCGCCTCCGTGCTGGGGCTCTGGCTGGGCCTTGGGGGCTTCGGTCCTCGTCGGTGTGTCGCCGAGGTTGTGGGCGGGTGGGTGCACGGGGGCTCAGCCCTGGCGCAGGGGGCCTCTTGTGCATCGGCCTAACCGGGGGGCTCTTGAACCGGCAGGGAGGTTGTTCCATCTTTGCAGGAGTCCACTCTGCAGGTGGGGGAGAGACATAGGAGAGGTGGAGAATAAACTTAACCTGGGTGTCTGTGTCTTGTGTAGTCTGGGAGATGATTGAATGTTGGGGTGGGTACAGTTTCCTCTGCGGTGGGGTGGGGTGGGCTGCCCCGGGTCCTGTGGGGCTTGGCGGTGCTGCTGCCGTAGGCCCCGGTCTGGATGGGCCTGGGCTCCCTTGCCTTGGTGGATACCGGAGGACGGGGGTGCATATTGGGGTCAGCGGGGGAGCTGGCCCTAGGGAGGGACACCCTCCCCTCCCTTCTTTTCCTCCCCATCCCCGGCTGCCTCCCTCTTCCCGCTCCACCACACCCACCCACACAGGTAGGGCTTTGGGGTGCAGGTGTGTCACCAGGGTGCAGGGGAGACATTCCCCCCCCCCTCTGTCCTCTTCTGGCCACCTGTGCCTCAATTTTATCTCACAACTTAGACATCCACATTACTTACACTCTCATAACACACACACACATATATATATATAGGGCCTTGAGGGTGGGTACGTTAACGGCGTCCAGTAGACGGTCTGTGTATTCAAACCTACCTCTGCCGCCGGTGCCCACCTCTCAATTTTAAATCCATGTAGACATTGAGGGTTCTCGGGAGGGGCCGTGCTAACACCTGCTGCTCTCTGGCAGCAGCACCATGCTCTCCCTTGTTTTAAATACACTTTAGAGCAACACGCAGCAACACTACACTTGAGCGGGAGGAGGGAGGTATGGGGTCTTAACACACCCCCGTTCTCTGCTAGCCATCGGGGCGGGGGGGGCTGGGAAGAGATGCTGGCTGTCCGATTGGCCTCCCTGCTGCTGCGGAACCTGGGGCGGTCAGCTTGCCTCCACCCCGGAGGGAAGGGTAATATCTCTTGGGTCTGGGTGCCGTTTCCATCTCTGGGGGTGAGGATACCTGGACCCGGGGTATAGAGTATGTTTGGGGAGTGTGATTGTGTGTACATGTCCATTTACGTTAATTCCTACGTTGGGCGAGTGCTGAGTGTTTGTATATGTGTGCATGAGGGTGGGAATGCATGTCTGTGTCTGTGTGTGCCTGTTTGTCTGTGTCTATATGTCAGGTCGGGTCTTAGACTCCACCTCTCTGGGAACTCCAAGGCCCTCCAAAGTGTGGAGGCCTATCTCCCCTCATCACACTCCCTGCCGGTGACTGATGCCCTCAGGGGTCGGTGCATTGTTGGTTCTTGGTGTCCGGGGCTGGGCGCTCGGGTATGTACCGGCTCACTCCCGGTGGCTACTTGGCGGGGCCTGGCGCCTGCTGCTCGGTCAGGCCTCTTCCGGGGCGCGGGGGGCCCTCGGGCCTCCGGCCTCTGTGCCTGCGGCTCGGTTCACTCTGGCACAGCTGGCTGCCGGCGGAGCCGGCGGGCACGCCGGTGCAGCCCCCTCTAGCTCCTGCCCGGTGGCTACTGGGTGACCCCTCGTCTGGGGATCCTCAGCCCTTCCCATGAAGGTGGCACGGATGCCCCTCCGGTGGTCCTCCTTGGGCTCTTGCACTCTGGGGCCTCTGGATGTCTGGGGCCTGGATCTCCTCCATGCCTGCTTCATGCCCTGGGGGACGGGGCTATGGCTCTCTACATCCTCTAGCAGACCATTACATGGGGAAACCATTTGAATACAAGCGCGCCGATCCACACAGGTGTGCACATGGGTGTTCACTGTTCGTAGACTTAAATCACACCTTTCTTGGCTGCTACTTCAAAGCACATTGTGCGCTGTCTGTCCTGCGTGCTGCACAACAACATTCAATATTTAGTATTTACTGCTGTTTACACTTAGCTAGATTAATGCGATGGTGTTGTGTATAGTATGTTGCTTTGTTTTATTTTTTTTTTGCTTGTTTTCTATTCTTTTTCTCTCAACAGGTGATCCCAGAGATATTTTTTCTTCCCCCCTTTCTCACTGTCCCTCTCCCCTTCTGTTTTTCTTTTCCTTCCTCTTTCTTTCTCCCTTTCCTATCCCTCACTCATGTCTGTCCCGTCTGTAACAACTGAAAATAAAATAAATAATAAAAACAAAGGTCGATCAAATGGACCAATACGGCAATGCCATGATGATCCATTTGGCAAAATAAATCCATTGGGTATCCTTGTTGGTCTTCAGACAACAATTCTGATGGCTAAAGAACCAAATGGGACAGGCGAAAAAAAAAAAAAAAAAAAAAAAAAAAAAAAAAGAATGTGTGTGTGTGTGTGTGTGTGGGTGTGTTATGTGAGAATGTGTGTGTGTTCAAGATGGGCTTTGCGTCTACCAACAACTGCTCACACTGCCAAACCAATTCACCGGACAATTATATCCAGTGAATAATGGATATAATTTGGTTCTGTCCACCAGTTCAGAAGTTTTGGCGCGAGATATGTGAAGACTTATCAAAGTGTCTGAAATGTAACATTCCAACTTCCCCTTTAGTGTGTTTGTTGGGCAGCTTAGATAATGTCACTACAGAAAAGAATATAGCCCATATGGTTTTCACTGCCCTATGCATAGCCAAGAAAACAGTCCTCATGAACTGGAAAATAAAAACAATCTTAATTCTAACCAATATAGAAATTATCTATTAGATTACATTAGTCTTGATACAGCCTCTGCCACCACATCAGATCGATCGCTCTGGGCTCCTCTGATCAGCTCCATCACCTAGTGGGGGTGGGGGGTCATATTTTGGTCTCGCCTTCACTGTTGCGATTGGTGTGGGGGTAGGGTCAGGCTTAGGGCGTCAGGGGGTTCCCCCGGAGCATCTTCCTTGGGGGGCTCAACCCGGGGTAGCGGTCATGGCCAATTAGGGGCTTTGTTGGCTCTTAGGTGACGGTTTCCTCGTGGCTGCGTGCAGCAGGGCTAGGGGAGGGTCTGTGCTGACGGACGGGGGTTACTGACCTGGTAGCAGGAGAGGTGGAGGAAGATCTCAGCCTGGGCGTCTATTGTCTTATGTAGTCTGGAAGATGAGTGGATGATGGGGTGGGTGTAGTTTTCTCTGTGGTGGGGTTGGGTGGACTGTTCTGGGCTCTGTGGGGCCGGGCGGCGCCGCTGCACTGGGCCCCAGTTCGGATGGGCCTGGGCCCCCGTTCCCTGGCGGGTCGCGGAGTATGGGGGTGCCTACTGGGGTCAGCGGGGGAGCTGGCCCCAGGAAGGGGTCACTTGCCCCTCCCTTCCTTCCCTCCTCATCTCCAGCTGCCTCCCTCTTCCCGCTCCACCACAACCACCCACACATGCAGGGCCTTGGAGTAGGGGTGTGTCACCAGGGTGCAGAGGAGGTAACCCCCCCCCCCCCCCCGTCCCCTTCTGGCTGCCTCTGCCTCAATTTTATCCCACAACTTAGACATTCACATTACTCACACTCTCATTACACATACATATAGGATCTTGGGGGTGGGCACGCTACACGGAATCCCAATTACCATCAGGGTGTACACCTCACCCCTGGCGCCATTGCCCACCTCTCAATTTTAAATACACGTAGACATTGAGGGCTAGCAGGAGGGACTATGCGCTTACCTGCTGCTCTCTGGCAGGTAGCTCCATGCCCTCCTGGGTTTTAAATGCACCTTAGAACACACATACATCAACACTACAATGAGCGGGTGGAGGGAGGTTAGGAGTCTTCTCTCACCCGCGTTCTCTGCGGCCTGCTGGAGCGGGGGGGCTAGGAGGAGGAGTTGGCCGTCCGACTGGGGTCCGGAATGTGGGGCCTCCCTGCTGCTGCGGAGTCTGCTTCTCCCCACCGCAGGGAAAAGGGTAGCACCACCTGGGTCTGGGTGCAGTTCCCCCCTCCAGGGGCAAGGGTACCTAGACCCGGTTTGTAGAGTACGCTTGGGGAGTGTGATTGTGTGTACAGCGTCTCTTTATGTCTGTCTCCACGTTGGTTGAGTGTGGAGTAAGTGCATATGAGAGCATGAGGGTGGGAATGGATGTTTGTATCTGTGTGTGCCTGTATGTCTGTGTCTATATGTCAGGTTGGGTATCAGACGCCACCTCTCTGAGGACATCTCAAGCCCTCCAAGGTTTGGAGGCCTATCTCCCCCCACCACTTCCCCTGCCGGGGGCAGACTCCCTCAGACATCGGTGCGTTGGTGGTTCTTTGTGTCTGGGGATGGGCGTCCAGGTACACACCGGCTCACTCCTTGGCGGCTGCTTATCGGGGCCTGGAGCCTCGGGCCACTTTGGGTGTGGGGTGCCCTCGGCTCGGTCACTCTGGCACAGCTGGCTGCCGGCGGAGCTCACGGGCACGTCACTGCAACCCCCCCTGGCTTCTGCTCCGTGGCTGCTGAATGACCCCTCATCTGGGACTCTCCTCAGCTCTTTCTGGGACAGTGGCACGGCTGCCCCTCTGTTGGTCTTCCTTGGTCTCTTGTGTTCTGGGGGCCTCTGGATGTCTGGAGTTTTGATCTCCTCCATACCTGCTTCATGCCCTGGAGGACGGGGCAGTGGCCCCCCACACCCTCTAGCAGATCATTACATGAAGGAACCTTTTAAAAAAACAAGCGCGTCCATGCTCACAGGTGTACACACGGGTGATCACACACACAAACTACACCCTTTTTGGCTCCTACCTCAAAGCACAGTGTGCTGTCGATCTTACGTGCTGCACAATAATGTTTAATATTTAGTATTTACTGTCATATTCCCATATATCATTGTGATGTTGTTTATTCTATTACTCTCGTTTTCTTCTGCTTGTTTTCTTTTTTCTTTCTCAACAGGTGATCCAGGTGATCGATATATGTATTTTTTTTTTCTGCTTATTCTGTTGGTTTTTGTTTTCAGTGCATGCATATTTACATGAACAACATGTCTGTGTGTGTTGCTGGGGGAATGCAAATGTGTGTGCTTAGGTCTTTGTGCCATACCACACTAAGTGCCTGTACTCAAACACAACACTTTCTTTCAGTGTTTCCATTTTCTCCTCCTTTTATGCTTCTTACAAAATAAATGCTAATGTAATACTCTAGGATAAGACGAGACTATTGATTCTCGGATGGCTCTCAAATGCACAAAAGCTAACTTTAGCTTTACAGGCTGCAGAACTGATGCACACATGAGAGCATCAATAATTATAGCCCAATGATATAAAATGCATTTTTCTGAAAAGAAACATTCAGCATGATAGGCACTTTTACTAACTGCCTATAAAGTTTTGTGCTTGTGCACCGTAAGAGATTTGAGGTTTAGTAAATTGCTGGTGCATTACTTTTACAGCAGGTTATGAGGTGTATTAACATGTTTTACATTTCGTTTACAAATTTCTTTAATAATTTCTTCCCTGCCAAGGATACTAGTATAAGTTTGCATGATTTTTTAATTTTTCCAGACTTTGTGGGTTTGAAATGTTTTGTCCATCATTTTGTGGTTGGTTTGAAATGCTCTGCAGCTGTATTACGTCGTTTTTGTGGTTATTTTGTTTTCTTGAGATCAATTTACACCTTTTTTAGGCAGATTTCACTGTCTTTGTAGTCCTTTAAATGTAGGGTTGCCAACTTTTTAACTATCAAATAAGGGACACTGCCATGCCAGAAGTACTATGCACAGCCAGCTGGGCATAGTGTAAATATGCACTGTGTATTCATATTCTTACAATAAAAATACAATTAAAATGACAGAAATCACATGTGCTATTCCTTATAATAGGTAAAAAATAAAAAAATAAAATAAAATATTGTAAATATAGGCCTTAATTACCCAGGTTATTATGCTGTCCAGTCCAAACGGCACTGCATTTTTACGTATTACTCCTCATATCTGGTGTGCTTTACGGGGCTGTCACTGACGGCTGTGTTGTGTTGGCAGAGGCACTCGTTTGACATAATTGCTCAGATAATGTTAAAATGAGCAGTTGTTTGTATCTGATAAATCCATGTGTTTGTTTTATAGTTTTGTTTTTGAGGGTTTTTTTTTTTTTTTTTTTCAGTCTAAAGGCCTTCATACCTACACAATCCTATTCTATTCTAAATGCAGCCATTTACAAAGACCATTTTATTGCACTCGATGAATAAGCGACATTCATTTTTTCGGACCAAGCTTGATTTTTCAGATGAAAAAAAAAAGGTTGGGCCAATCAAATCACTGCATTTGGCTAAGAGTGTGCTCATAGCTCAAAATGCACATCAGTACACTGAATATGCATTGATATGGAAAAAAACACTGTTTGACCTCAGACACACAACTGCATGCTACACTGGGTCAATTGGCTCTCTGAAATGTTTTCTCTGCCTCCTCAGATGTGGTTCCAAAACTGCCAATGAGAACTCAAACTGCAAACTGCCTCATTGACATCCTGCTTCAACTTCAACTCCTGGATCAAACTATGAAACTCTCCTCGCTGCTGCCTTCTCTTAAGAACTGGATGAACCCAGAAGTTCAGTTACTTACTATTCTTGTTTAGACACATCAAGACCAGCACATCATCACTTAATATCAATTTTTTTACAGTGCATTTTTTAGGACTAATTTTCCCAAGAAACTGGATGCTTTCGGTCTTACATGACAAAGTCTGGAATTTCGTGTTGCTTTTCAGAACATACTCAGTGTGTAATGGACTTAAGATGTGTTTTATAGCTAAATCTCATATTTTATAAATTGGAGATTGGCTTTATTTGTCATTGAGAATACATTTATATGGAGACGTCTTTCTCCCATTTTGAAAAAGTGAAATTTGCATACTTTGGAATTGTATTTGCTACCTTGAGCTCAGTACTTGCTTTTGCTAAAATAGATATTTCAAGATTACCTTCTTTTATGCTGACCTTGTATAATAATAGTCTAAACCATGCTGGTAAAACAATTCTTCAACAGGCTTGAGAGCTGTTCTTTGGATTATGCGTTGGGAGCTGGATGACTGGCTGTACATGTAGTGGCATGGTTTCTAATTCCTAAAGGAAATCTTTATTGTTCCATATTGTTTTGTATATGCAAGGAGAGTGGCAGGCGGAGGCAAACATGGAATCATTTCTATGTCTATGTCAGGTGGAAAGAACCCTGAGCACACGGAGGAAACCCATAAAAGAACAAGGAAATGCCACACAAAGGGCTTCAGCTGATTTGTGGGCCACACTGGGAAATCTGAATATTCTGTATGTTGTTGTCATGATTTCAAAATGAACATGGAGAATCTATCAAATCTGACCAAGTAAGCAAACCTATGGTATATGTGGTTAAAGCATGGATATTTTGTATGTCGTTAAACATATTTCTTCTACAAAGTGAGAAATTGTTTTGATAAAGCTTACAAAGACCACTGCTGATCTGGTGTCTGTTTGAGGAAAATAAACAGCTTTAACAGTTAGACTTTAAATTAGGGTTTCGGGAGGAGCCGTGCTGCTCTCTGGCAGGAAGTACCATGCCCTCCTGTGTTTTAAATGCACGTTAGAACAGCACACAGCAACACTGCATATGAGCAGGCAGAGGGAGGTTTGGGGTCTTCACTCACCCCCGTTGTGTTAACCGTCGGGGCTAGGGGGCTGGGAGGAGGTGCTGGCCGTCGGATTGGGGTCTGAGATGCAGGGCCTCCCTGCTACTGCAGATATGGAGGTGGTCTGCTTTCCTCCACCCCAGAGAAAAGGATTACATCTCCCGGGTACGGTTTGCCCCTCTGGGGGCAGGGGTACCCGGACCTGGGATATAGACTATGTTTGGGGAGTGTGAATGTGTGTACAGTGTCTATTTGTGTCTGCCTCCACGTCGGGTGAGTGCCGAGTATCTCTTTGTGTATATGGGGGTGGGAATGCCCGTTTGTGTCTGCGTGCGCCTGTTCATCTGTGTCTATATGTCAGCTTGGGTCTTAGACTCAACCTCTCTGGGAACATCTCAGGCTCTCCGAGGTATGGAAGCCTATCTCCCTTCACCACACTCCCTGCCAGTGGCTGATGCCCTGAGATGTTGGTGTCTGGGGCTGGACGCTCGTGTACGTACTGACTCACTCCTGGTGGCCAATTGACAGGGCCTGGCGCCTGTGGCCCGGCTGGGCCCCTTCCGGGGGGTGGGGTGCCCTCAGGCCTTTGGCCTCTGGGCCTGTGGCCCGGTCCTCTCTGTCACAGCTGGCTGCCAGCAGAGCCCGCGGGCACGTCACTGCAACCCCCTCTGGCCTCTGCTACATGGCTGCTGGGTGACCTCTCATTTCGGGCTCTCCCCAGCTCTTCCCAGGAGGGTGGCACGGTTGCCCCCTTGGTGGTCTTCCTTGGGTCCTCATACTCTGGGGCCTCTGGATGTCTGGGGCCTGGATCTCGTCCATACCTACTTCATGCCCTGGGGGACGCAGCTATGGCTCCCCACACTCCCTAGCAGATCGTTACATGGAGAAACCTTTTGAATACAAGCGTGCTGATGCACACAGGTGTACACACGGGTGTTCACAGACACAAACTACACCTTTCTTGGCTGCTACCTCAAAGCACATTGTGCGCTGTCGATCTTGCGTACTGCACAATAACATGTTAGCTAGTTTATTGTGATGGTGTTGTATTTATTATGTTGCTCTTTTTTGTTTGCTTTCTCTTTTGTTTGTTTTTCTCCATACAGGTGATCCAGGTGTTTTGTTTGTTTTTCTTTTTTTTTCTTCCCCCCCCCCTTTTCTCACCATCTCTTCTCCCCTCTCTTTCTTTCTCTCCCTCTCTTTCTTTCATTCTTTCTCCCTGTCCTATCCCCCAGTCATGTCTGTCCCATCTGTAACAACCAAAAGTCAATAAATACATAATTATAATAAAGGTCCAAAAAAAAGTAGGGTTCATAGTATTTAAATCTCACAGGGTTAAAAAGAAACTCTGTGTGTGTGTGTGTGGGGGGGGGGGGGGGGTAAGTTGTTAGTAATGTTGCTGTACATGGCTGCTCAATTAAAAAAAACAGTTTTTGGAATTTTTAAAAAACTTTTTATGAAATCAGTCTCTATCAAATATCGGCTATTACTAGAAACTCAATGTGACGAGCACCACCACAGGTGGTAAAAAATCTTATTTTTTTACTTGTCCCGATGTAGTGTGTTCTTAGTTGCTCAACTACAACTAAAAGAAGCTACCATAAATTACCCTACTGATAAAAAAAATGCTGTTTTTAATAGAACTAGAGAGAGGATTTCTCAAAAAATGATCTTGTAGCCCTCGTTATAGTAATCCACAACAGTAATCAAGCCATTGGGGTCCTCCAAGAATTCCCAATGGACTTATAATGTTTGGACTGATCTATGTACTACACTTGATTTATCCCAAGAGATTGGTCAACAATTCAGACTATAGTAAAAACTGTTGCCCAGTTTACAAGGGTTTGTATCACCATATAAGAGGACAATATATTTTTTTACAGTGTCATTTAATCAGTGTTATTCAGATATTCCCAAGTAGATATTGTCCTTGTACATGGTTTGTCTTACTTATTTTTAATTTTAAAGATTTCTAAATGAAGTGAAGTGGAAATGTGAACAATAAATACTAAGTTTTGCTAACCTAAAAGAAGTGGCTTTCTTGTAATCATTCCTTTGAAATGATATCAATGTAAACTGATTTTTTAAAATTTAATTATTACAATTTTAGTTTACATGTTGTACATGTCAAATAAAATTAAATTAGCGACATTCTAAGCTTTCACTTTTAAGTTCATGAACTTTAAAAAGTTAAGTTGCCCTAATTTTTTTAAGTTCTGCAATCTTTTTGGGGTTCAATGTGGAAGAATCCATAAAAAATATACAACTGCAAAAAGTGGAGTTTGCAATTGCTGGTTTGGTCTCAGGTCTGTAAAGGTCTTGTTGTTGATGATGTGCTGACCTTAGTGCTGTTCAAGAATAGCTATCTGGTAAGGACCCCTAGAGCCACATTCTAATAAACAGCACGGGGATCTCTAGGACAGTATGTATGCAAACCTCCCGCCTGTCTGCTCTATCTCTCTCTCTCTTTCTCTCTCTCTTTATAACAAGCTCAAATTTCCCTCATGCAGAAATTCCCTGTAGTCAAAAACAGCTTTGGACAGCAAACCTGCAAGTCCCAGGGCTGCAAGGACATGCTGCTCAAAACTCGATGAAGGATTTATTAATAGACAGGGAGTTTGTCTGTGTGTGTCTATGTGTCTACATACCATGTCAGCACATAAATTGCTCACAATTCTTAGAGGATTGTAGATTAAATGCAAAGACAGAATTACACAAAGTAATGAATTCCATTTTGCTTTGTGTGGTAAATTGCCATGTTCTGTTACGATATGCATTTCTTACTCCCTACATCTGTCTTTCCATCAGACACATACACAGGCAGTCACACACACACCTGACAGGGGTGCCGTAGTGCCTCGGAGGCCCACTTAGTGGATGTGTGGATTTGATGAGAAGGGCCGTTTTGCTTTATTTAGTGAAGTGCTGCCTAATATGATTATGGTCAGCATGCCTCCTGTTCTGTCTCACATTGGAGCACACACACTGGGAACTATTCCCAAGTCCCCGCTGACCAACCCCTTTCCTGGAGAGACAAAAAGGTAAGTCAGATATCTGCAGGACAGCTTTCAGAAGAAGCCAATAGGCTTCACCTCATCAAGAATAAACAAACATTCAAGTCTGCACTGGGCCATAACTGATTATCTGTCATTGTCCCACAGAGGTCACATTTAATGGGATATTGGCATGCAGCAGCCCTGATGTCTGTGCCCAATAAGGAGAGAGCATTATGCATTATAAAAATGCTACAGAGCTGGGAGGTATGGCATGTCACAGTATAGACTATTGCTCCTATTACAGTGTGTAGTGACAAATGATCCAGTATTGTTTTACAAGTGTGCCAGTGTCATGCAACTGGCCAACATCCAAGTATAGTGCCAAGTATGCATTCACAACTCCGATCATAATCATCATTTGAAGAGAGCACACGTTACTGCACATGTTACTACTTTTCATATTGTTGAATGGATACACTTTTATTACTGCAGATTTATATATCTGAATTCCACTGCCTGTGTATATAGATAAATATACTGAATATGTGTTGTCCATGGTGTGTGTACACATCCAGTTGTAGAAATTGCAGAGGCAAATGACATCCACCAACCTTTCTGCCATTGTTATGAGACCAATTATGAGACCCATTCCCTTAGATTTCTATGTTTGCCTCTGTGCTCAGCACAGTTGTTGCTGTAGTCTTTCCTGATAGAGAATTAAAGCTCTTGGTAATGTTGTATGGGACAGTTGAATTCCTTTCAGAATAGTAAATGTGTCTTTATTAGTCTAATTGCTTCACATGATAATCAGGTGTCTTGTGATCAAGCTGAACACATGAGACACATTCATTTTCAACTCATTCTGTGTAAAATTAAGCTTTAAATTCAAGCAGTCATGGGCACTCCTCTCTATTTTCAGTGTTTGCATATTAAGTTTATGTATATACGTATACTTTATGTATTTTAAAGAAAAACTGCAACATTTTTAGCATTTCCATACATCAGATGGTTATTTGATCCAACTCTATATATATTGTAAATTATGATGATTTTCTCCCTCTGCAGCTATCTGTAGGAAAACTGAGAGGCAGCAGCACTTCAGCAGGCTTTGTTTAAACGGACTGTTGGCCTATTGCAAGAGTAAATATGCAGTAATGTTGAATCAGAACACTGAGTCCAGAGAAGCTACTATAACTTGACTGCAGTTTCTCCACTGGTAGACGCAGTGCAGGGACCTGCCACAGACACTCATGAGAACGTCCATACTGCCCCCTCCTGGTGACTCTTTATATAGCACCACCAACAAAATTCTCTCAGTACGATAATTCTAATGAATTTGTTGAAGATTTTTCTGTCATTGAATTCAATATTTTTAATGTGGCGCTGTCTTAGACCAGGGATAACCTCTGACTGCAGCAGATCTTAACTAACCTTAGATTTTAGATTAACTGGCATTGCTTTTATCAACTTATAATAGATTTTTGGATCATATTTCAAACAAATATGATCAAACAAAATCCTTGACGTGGTAACACTTCATGAATCATCTCACCAAGATGATTCATGAAGTGTGACACTGCTCAAACACCTTTGGAAAGCAGATCCTCCATATATAGATGTTCTATTAATAAGAATATATCTATTATTCCAGACTGGTGTATTATATGCTGTGAAATGATGTTTCTAAGTCAACTTTTGGTAGAGAAGAACCTGTTGATGAAAATCGAGTTTAATGGACAACCTATTACAGTGACAGCATCATAAAAAGTCCATTCATCACAGCTTTAATAAAATCAGGTGACATGGGCAAGAAAAATGTTAGATAAATAATCCTAGACAAACTGTCAATTTTAAATACTGAAATATTTAACTTCCTTTTTAACCTTTATGTTATATAATGGCTGCAGCGGAAACTCATGTTGTCATGGTTCTGGGTCTTTGACCCAGCATTTTGAGTTTTTATGCCACAGCCCACTCCTGAGTGCCCTCAAAGCACCAGCTTTCTATGCCATGTGTTGAGTTGTCAAACTTGCCAATCTGCTAAACTGCTAACTCACATCAGAGGTTTCCAGAGTGGTCATGTGGAGACTCTCCACGACAGTCCTGACCCCAGTATCAGTCAGATATCTGCAGGTTCAAGATGTTTGTGGGAATATATTGCAGAGATTCAGGAGTTGACTAATACCCAGGCCTGGCTTTATGTGGAGACATCAGAGAACCCAGCAGATGAGCTCACAGAGAAAAGCACTGTTGGATATTACCAGATAGCTATTGGTTCCAGGGACCTGCATTCCTGCAGCTGCCACTGGATGAATGGTCAGTGTACTCTATTATATCGCAGAGCGATAATGTCAATATTTTACCTTGTTATAGCAGTAACTAGTCCTGCACCTATATTACCTGATGGGTAGCAGTTTAGCAGCTTCAGTGAACTAGTGAAAAACAGTTCCAAGTGCCTTCATCTGGTTGCCCCCTTGTGGGCAGGCTGGCAACAAATTGGGGTTCAATAGGAACTGCCAAATCAGATGAAATATAGCTCAAGGGCTTTGAGCTAAGAATGCCTTCAATCTCAACCAGCACTTCTTTGATGACTTGCAAACACAGGGCTGCAGTCAGGGCAGCTTTGACAGACCTGTTTTTATATTTCTGGGAGGTATTTAGGGTTGGATGGAGGGCTTTGAAAGCTTCTTGTAACTCCCGGTCCCCAGCTCTGAAACTGGTGCCCTGGTCGTATAGTAACTTCGATGACTTTCCAGGGCGGGACAAAAATCTCCTCGGGGCTAGGAAACAATGTGGTAAATTAAGGAAGAAAAAGCAGATGAACACATACCATAGGAATTAAAAATGAAACACAATTTAACTAAGAAAAAAGTTTTTTTTCCAAATTGATTTTTTTTTTCTGGGGGGGATTGCTAGAGACATATCAGTTTCCAAAGTCAGCACATTCTCAATCCCAACTCTTCATATACTGATGAATGGTCAGGATGTAGAGTAACAACCAACAAAAGGCCAGGTAGGAGGTGGGATTGTCACAGCCACAAGATTTTCACCTGGAGATCCTTATTTTGGGCTTTTGTTTAAATTTTAACTAACCAGTTAGGTAGTTTCAGGGTCCAAAACTGGATTTTGGTTCAAATAAACTCCTTCATAACATTTATCGCATTAGAAGGGATTCTTTACCTGTTTCCCTAAGATCTCATGATGTCTATCAGACAACCCTTCATAGTGAAAAATAAATGACCCAACTCACAGTCTTTTCCTAAACGTAATAATAAAGTGAAAAAACCTCCAGTATCCTGGCTGATAAACTAATGCCACCACTATGCACAGCTACTTTATAAAAAGAGGACATTAGCTCTTAGTGTCCAATAATGTTGTGTCTGGTCCATTAAGCACTGCCAAAAAGAGTACCTTATTCACTTAGAATTAGACAGTAATTGAGAAAACAGCTCAGAGTAAGAAGTTGGGAGTAAGACTGCCCTCTGGCTGTGGCTGTTGCAATAAGCTGCTAACTTAATGTTTTTGATCAAAGATATATTAAAATAAAATCTATCAGTTTGAACTCTGTCCTAAATTATTTTAATTATGACAGCCAAGTAAAATAGACTACTTCTATACAAATAAATATAAAATTAAGCAATTAAGTGTTTATTTAGAAAAAGTTGTGACTTTTTGAGAGTATCCCACTCTAGTGTATTTGCCCTTACCATTCATTCAAAAAACTGCTTTAAACCCACAGAAATATTTTGATTACAGTATTGTTGGTGGGAACTATGTTTAAATGTCCAGTTACATCCATGGCAATTAGAAATGAAGGATGACAATGCCACTTACAAAGGTCTGCAAAAACTGTTTTTTCAGAATTATACTGAAGTATGACAGACATTCAAACCCTTTCTGTGATAAACAGCAAAGAGAAGATACAAAGTATGAAAGGAAAAGTAGTAGTGGAAGCTTGGAAAAGAGAGTGTAACATTAGGAATAAGTAGTCCCAGAAAAGAGAAGTGAGCAGGAGGTAAACTATAAGGTGAGCCAGGTGAAGTACTTACTGGAGCATTCCAACAGCTCTCCAGCAGGCAGGGATACAGACAAATGTGTGGAGTAGCATTTACTCAAGATAAGATACTGATAGCTGGAACATGAAGCCCTGCCTCTCTGTTTGCCTGGTACGCGCTTAAGTCCACACAGGTGAGGAATATTCACCTATGCTCCTTTAAAGTGTCTGAAGAGCATCTTGCTTCGGCTCCACTGGCATAACTAAATCATATGTAAAATTCTATTAAACAGGATCACTTGGTTCATTTCACTTGATTTTAAAATGCATACATTTTAAAATGCCTGTCCTGCCCAGTACTTAGAATTATTGTCTGAAAGCCAAGAGAAATGTTCAGCAGATTTATTTTCTCAAGTGGACCATTACGGCTTTCACCATACTGGTCCACTTACTCAGCAGCACACAAGACCAACAACGCACAATATGTTTAGAGGCAGCAGCCAACCAAAATAGCGTGTGTCTGTGAGTACCCGTACAAACAGGTACTCAGGTATGAACACTTGTGTGAGCACCTGTGTGCACACCTGTGGGTGTAAGCTTGCTTGTATTCTTGGTTTCTTCATGTAACTCTCTAATAGTAGGTAGGTGTGGGGAGCCATAGCCCTGCCCCCCAGGACATGAAGCAGGCATGGAGGAGATCCAGGCCCCAGACATCTAGAGGCCCTGAAGAGCACAAGAGCCCAGGCAGGACCACTGGAGGGGCAGTTGTGCCACCTACAAAAAAGCTGAGGAGAGCCAAGGACGCGGGTCACCTAGCAGCCACTGTGCAGAAGCCACAGGGGACTGCAGCATTGAGTCTGCAGGCTCCACCGGCAGCCAGTTAGAGCAGACTGAGCCCCAGGACCAGAAACCTGAGCCCTCCACAATCAAGAAGGGGCGCGACCAACCCATGGGGGTCTGACCATGCCAAGCAGCCGCTGGGAGTGAGCTAGTACATACCCGAGCACAGAAACAAACATGCATTCCCACCCTCAGGCACACATATACAAATACTCAGCACTCGCCCAACACAGGCCCAACACACAGAAATGAACGCATTGGACTGGTTCTTATATAGCACTTTTCTACTCTCCTGGAGTACTCAAAGCGCTCTATACAACACGCCACATTCACCCCATTCACACAAGCACAACCATCTACACAGTGAGTGCTTTCTAACTATCATTCATACTCATTCATACTCCGATGGATGCATTGGAGAGCGAGTCAGGGTTAGTATCTTGCCCAAGGATATTTGGCATGCAAACTGGGGGAGCCAGGGATCGTACCACCAACCTTCCGATCAGCAGCTGACCCGTCAGCTGAAGAGGCCCCCAGTTCCATCGATGCACCAGAGGCCTCCCCCGCCACGGCTGGGCCCCCGTGCATGCACCCACCCAGGAGCAGTGCAGCTACCAGCCCCTGGGTTGAGCCCCCTGAGAAACCTGTCCCTAGGGAATCCCCAGACACCCCAAGCCTTTACCCACCCCCACATCAACTACAATAATGAAGACGGGACAAAACCATGACGCCCCAACCCCACTAGGTGATGGAGCCGATCAAAGGAGCCCAGAGAGATTGGAGAGATGGCACAGAGGCTGTATCAAAACTAATTTAATCTATCAGACGGTCTCTATATTGGATGGAATAAAGATGTTTTTTTCCAGTTCATGAAGACAGTTGGCAATGCATAGGGAGGTGAGAACCATGTGGATTGTATACATCTCTGTAGTGACGTCATCCAAGTTGCCCAACAAGCAAATTAAGGGGAGCCTGGAATGTTACATTTCAGAAACTTTGTCAGAAGGTCTTCACATATCAGGCGCCAAAACCACTGAACAGGTGGACAGGACCAAAGAGAGTGGATGTAATTGTCAGGTGTGTTACTTTGTCAGTGTGAGCAGTTGTTAGAAGACGTAAAAACACATCCTGAACATCAATTGATCAGTGCACTCTGTGTAGTATTTTAATGGATTGCATTTATATAGCGCTTTTCAGGACCCCTCAAAGCGCTTTACAATACCACTATTCATTCACTCTCACATTCATACACTGGTGGAGGCAAGCTACAGTTGTAGCCACAGCTGCCCTGGGGCAGACTGACAGAGGCGAGGCTGCCATATCGCGCCATCGGCCCCTCTGGCCATCACCAGTAGGCGGCAGGTGAAGTGTCTTGCCCAAGGACACAACGACTGAGACTGTCCGAGCCGGGGCTCGAACCGGCAACCTTCCGATTACAAGACAAACTCCCAACTCTTCAGCGACGATCGCCCCATTTTGTATTGTATTAATTACAGACTGGGATTTCTAATCAATTTAAAGGTTTTAAGCAAATCTGAGACCAGAAGTTTTGGTCTAAGCTGACTGATAGTGTTTGGCAAGTTACTTTGAAAAAGTAATTAATTATAGTTACTAATTACTTCTTCAAAAAAGTAACTGAGTTAGTAACTTAGTTACAAGATTCTAAAAGTAATTAATTACTTGAAAAGTAACTATTGCATTACTTTAAAAAAAAAGATGTTTAACCCTCTGGGGTCCAGGGTATAATTGGCCATTTTTAACTACGTTTGATGTTTTCCCTACATTTCACCTTTAAAAACTATTTTAAAGGTGAAATAGTATACCTTGTTTGGTATCATTGTTTTCAGCACAATCTCACGTGTCTGAATTTAAAGTAATGTTTTCAGTTTGACATACTGTATTAACACCAGTGTTGGGACTAACGCGTTATTAAGTAACGCGTTACAGTAACTACGTTATTATTGTGGTAACGAGCACGGTAACTAGTTATTATGCCAAAATCAGGAACGCGTTACTCGTTACTGGGATTTAGATAGGCTCGTTATTCGTTACTTCGTGTGGTGGCTATCGTGGAGCTTACACAGATTCAGTAACACTAGCAAGTGGTGGAGGCAGCAGGTGGATGAAGGAAAAGGGAGGCAAGAGGAGAGACCCGAAGCGGCCGCTGGTCCGAGAGTGTCAGATAAACTGAACTTCAGGTAAGAAGTTATAACCTGCAGTCCATCTGAGTCAGATATAAACCAAGTTTAGGTGGAGTTTATTTTCGTTATGCTGACTTTTTCGTACTGCGTGCTAGCTAGCATGACGGAGTTTCTATACAGCTGGGTGGGTGCTATGAAGATGTTGAACTTTATTTTGTTCATAAGGTTAATTATTAGAGTTGCCAACCGTCCCTTAAAAAACGGAATCGTCTCGTATTCAGAGAAAATATTACGTGTTTCTTATTGAGGTGAAAAGGAACAGTTTGTCTCGGACTTCAGCTACAATGGAAAAAGACACAAAGCTGGAGTTATTCTGTCTTTACGCTGCAGCTGCCTCTTCTTCTCTCATTCTCTCCCCTCCGTCTCCTGTTTCTACTTCAATCATGAAACTGATCAATGATCAGCTGATCGGCTTTTCTCTCTTGTTTATTTATCGCCCACTTTGCACCAGAAAGAGGAAACCAGCGGATGTCGCGCTAAACAACAGCAGCACGTTTGATCAGCTGTTGTTAGAATTTATTTAATATTAATTTCTAGTATCAGCTGATGTTTGCTGGAGCCACAGCTGTAAAGCTGCTGGTCATGATGTCGGTTTGGTTATCTGGTGAGAGGGAAACATGAAGATGAAACCAGGAGATGTCCTTACTGAATCATCAGAGCTGTGATGAAGAAACAGGTTTACCTTTTAGGTGACATGAATGAGTTGAAGTTATGAACTGTTTCTGAGAGACAAATAACACCAGGATACTTTTCTAAGTAGCTGACAGCTGGTAACTGTGCAGGGGCGGGTCTAGCAAAGTGTTGCCAGGGGTCCATGTAGGGCAGGGGTGTCCAAACTCCGGCCCGCGGGCCAACTGCGGCCCGCGATCCATTTTTAATTGGCCCGCAAGTAATTTTATAAATAGAATCGAATATGGCCCGCACTTCAACTTTTTCTTGAGTGTATTGCACTTCTTAGTTTTAACACCAGGGGGAGCTACTGTCGATCGAGGCAGTTGCTCCACCAAAAAGGACAATCACAGAAGAAATTTAGCCCAAGTTAGTTACTAAACATGGCAGAACCAAAGAAGCGAAAGGTAGAAAGTGAATGCAGAAAATTTCAGACATGGTGGGAGAGTGAATATTTCTTCAAAGAATTCAAGGGGAAGTGTGTCTGTTTGATCTGCACTGAAATTATGGCAGTTATGAAAGAGTATAATGTACGACGTCATTATGAAACCAAACATCAGGCCTATGCATCCTACACTGGTGCTGAGCGAGAGCAGAAATTAAAGCAAAGGGTATCTCTCCTGCGGGGTCAGCAACAGTAATTTTTTCGTGCTCAAAAGGTCCAGGAAAAAGCTACAATAGCCAGCTATGAGGTCGCCCAACTCATCGCAAGACATGGCAAGCCTTTTTCAGATGGAGACCTCATAAAACACGGCCTCGTTAAAGTCACCGAAATAATGCGCCCATCAACAACGTCAGCATGTCCAGAAATCCAGTTGCTGAAGACTTGTCAGCCAACATTAAACTGCAACTGTCTGATAAAGCTGTGCTTTTGATCTTTACTCCATCGCATGCGATGAGAGCACTGATGCCACAGACACCGCACAGCTGCTATTTTTTTGTGGGGAGTGGACGAGCACTTTAGGTGAGTAAAAAATATATTCCACAGTACCCGTGTGTTAATGTGCAGGTACACATGCTTCAAATATCAATAATGCGCATCAGTTCTGTCACTACCCTGCTTTTGCACACCACTTTCTTATATGCGCTTTTCTTGTTAACACACAGAGTACACACCGCTGTGCACTGCCCACGTACACGCAAAGTCAGCTGATCTCATCTGATGCAGATTTGCTCCTTGATCAAGTGACATTTGTCTGGATTTTTTGCACGAGTGGCGATCAGCACCGCGGCTGGATGGCCCGATTTACATACCCAGCGCAGCTGATACTCACCAGAATAATTTACTAAAATTATATGCACTCCTGTTATTAAGTCCCGTTCAGTCTGTTAATGTTGATAACGGTTTCAAACGAACGTTAATAGGTGTGTTGCTAAGCCTAATAACTTAAATAACAAACTTGAAATGTGCCCGTCCCATTTCCCCTTTATTGTTTTTTCTCTGTGCTGTAAATCTTCTGTCTAAGAAGAAATCTGAGGCTGCTGTTCTGAGAATGAGCTACCAAAGCTTTTTCTGAATAAATCAATAAAGATCCATTTATGGAAAGCTGTGATGAAGGCAGTTTTGTCTTTAATTATATTCAACAATATAATATATTCGACCACTTGTAAGTGATTTTTCTAAGTTTAATGCACTAAAGTTAAGGTTATATATCTAATTTCTAGTAAGTGGCCCAGCTCCTCCTATATTTTTATGTATGTGGCCCTCAGTGAAAAAAGTTTGGACACCCCTGATGTAGGGCATTAAAAGGGAGAGGGGGGCACAAGGAAATACTTTCTTATTCTCATTTAAAATGTCTCACTTTTAAAAAAATAATTATCTGAGTCTTACAACAAACAATTGATAGATTGATACATATATACCATCAGAACAGTGAACATCACTGTCACAACAGTGTTTATTTTCATTCAAAGGCTTTATGATTTTTCCTATAATGGCGGCTGGTCTCTAGTCAAAATGCCCGGGACGATTTTTTTGTCCCAGTCCAGCCCTGTATGCAGCTCATCTGCAGTCTGGTGTTACCTACATCTTCCTATTCAGAAGGCAGAATTTCAGAGTTCTGAGTACAATCAAAAGCACCACGACTGCAGTTTTTGTGCTGGATGTAAAAAGCAGGCTAGGATAGAATCAGGTGTGGGATTTCTCTCGTGGAAATGTCCACATTATTTTTTCCTTTCTATTGGTAGGTGACACAGTGCACTTGTGGCAAGTAAGGAAGCTAGAAGACTGGCAATCTTGCTGGGTATCCAGTTACGGAAGCAACACATTAACAAGAGAATTCTGAGTAAAACCAAAGTTACTTTCCCTAGTAACTAGTTACTCTGAAAGTAACGAGTAACTTGAAGTAACTGAGTTACTTTTGATAGAAGTAACTAGTAATGTAACTAAGTTACTAATTTAAAGTAACTTACCCAACACTGATTAACACAATTGATCTAAACTAAAAAAAAAAAAAAAAAGGCAAAAAACCATAAAATTTGAGTAGAAAAAAGTTATATTTTTTACTCTAACAACCATAAACATGAAAATAACCATTTCATAACTTTAAATGCTAATATAAATTGTCAATTTTAAAATCATATGCATAAGTTTTGCAAACAACAAAGTTATTTGCAGCCATTTACCTTTTATCCTTTTTTATAACCATTTCAAACTATTTACATAACAATCAGCTGTTCTGCATTCAGTAGGATGCTACACAAATTATTTGTGCCACTCCAAAAAAATAATTTCTGTCCTCTATAAAGGAGCACATCACAGCCTGATACCTGCAGGTCTGACAGCAGCAGGTGTATCACTCCTGTTTCTACCTGGAGACAGTCGCCTCATTGTTCTGACAAACAACACAAAACTATCCACAACATTACACACTAACTACACAAGACAACACATTAACTACACACTCCAAACATGCTAAACATCACAAATCTCTCACATCTCAAAACTCCCTCTCTCTCTTTTTTTGCTTTCTTTCTTTCTCTCTCTCTCTCCCGTCACCTCTAAAACTTCCCCCTCTTCCAAAACAACCAAATGTCATGTTGCCATATTATTTTTTGATTGGTCGACATGGTGCTTTTTTCCACCAACACAAAAGGGCATTTTTTTTGTTTCGTTGTTTTTTTTATTTTTACTCATAAAGCTGGGCTTACACTGTACGGTTTTTGGCCCATTTTGAGCCGATTTTTCAGTTGTGTGACCGTTTTGGTGATCGGCCGAGTTTGGCCTTCATCGTGCATCGTGTAGTATACATGGGGGTAATGAGAAGCGATTAACACCTCACAACCAGCTCCTGATCATCAATCACTTGGTCATGAGGATGGTTGAAATCCTCACGACCATTGTGAGGGTGTCACAGCAGCTTCTCGCACGCGCAAACACATAAATGTCGGTGAAAAAGACTGAGCAGCACGGCAGTGCAGCGTGTGATCTGGACACAAGCGATGGAGGCACAACTTGTAGAACTTTGGCAAGCTCATCCGAGCATTTTCGATGTGGCCTCTTAAAATTATCACGACCACAACAACCGTGAAAATAGTTGGATTTACATTGCTGCTCAATCACAGCTGCCTGATCAGTGTTTTTCATTAGAAATCTAGCAAAGTTGATGGTGGTAGTGTGCGTGTCTGTGTGAGTGAAAGACAGAGAGGGAGAACGAGCGACATAATTTCTGTTATAACCTTCATTTTATGGACGCACAGTGTGAGCACTCAGTTCGCATCAGAGCATCGGGCCGTATAGTGTGAGACTCTGCATGGTGACCTACGAACTTATAACCCCTGCGAGTCAATCGTGCAGTTTGAGCAGAAGCTGAATGCAGAGAGTGCTTGCTAGCGCTGTCCTTAGACACTAAACGTGACGAAACTATTGAGGAAAAAACGCAGTGTATATATTGTTTATCGTGACTCTGGTTTTACTTGGCCTATCAACACAATTTAAAAACTGGTATATATCACCTTGTTGCTTTGTCATCTTGAAGGGGTCATATGATTGGCTTACCACGACTACTTTATTCTTCCTCAGTCAATCAGCAGCACTCATGCGATTGTTTTGCCCCTGAGCTCCAGGTGTTGTGCAAAAAAGTGATCGTCTACCAGACAGTGATTGCCGCCCACGGGAGCGCGCGCAGCTGCTGAAAGCTGTAGTGCCCAGATTAGACAGCTACTTCCGAGCAACTGATATAAGATACGGTAAATTGAAGACAGCTTCAACCGTCTGTTTGTTGAAAAATAGTAACGCGACCGCACCGCATTTTCTTGTTAGTAATGGTAACGCCGTTGTAACAATAGAAATAGTAATTAGTTAGATTACTCATTACTGAAAAAGTAACGCCATTAGTAACCCCATTACTTGTAATGCCGTTATTCCCATCACCGCTGATAGATCCGCTTCCCATTTCACAACAGGAAGGGATATTGATTCATCTATTTTGGAGAGTGTCCTGTAATATTTTAGACAGTAATTTGGGTGTTTTGAGAAAAAGGAATTGTACCACACTTGATGTTGTTTGTAATTCAACTTGATTAGGTTTCAATTTCTTTTTTGCAAACAGGATGAAACACATAGGCCAGGTCCAACTATGCTACAGCCATGAAATGCTACTCTCCAACACATTGACAGCTTCAACAAGGAACAGAGGTTGTCTTTTCAAACCCACCTCTCCATATTGCGTAGACTGTTAATGGCCCTGGACCATTTAGCTTGGTGTTGTTGAGTCAAAGAGTCCAAAGAAACTCCAAGGCACAATGAAAATAAGGGCTGCCCATCCTAGAACTCAAAAGATCGTGAACTGTGCACAAGCAGTGCGAAGCCAGAGTAAACTCTGTTGGAGCCCCATTGTGTTCCTGATATATAAACAGGCCACCTGATCAGGGCCAAAAGACTAATTAAACCATCTAATAGCAGTTTCACTGGCAGCTTAATTACTGACACTCAGTTCTTACAGTTTTATCTGGTAACAGGTGAAAGGATCTCAGCCTATTGTGAACTTTTAAATGGATAAAAGGTTTGCTGGCCTGGAACTGGGCATGGATGTCAATGTGTCCAGCTGGCTACTTGTGGGAAACAGAACTGGCATTGCTGTATGAACTAAATACTGGAAATAAGGAGCCTGATGACAACAGTCGTCAGAAACAGAAATGTTGCTGGTTGATTTAGATAGCATGACAGTGGTCACAGAAGTTCTGCTATGGAGAAATGATCAACCCACCTACTAATTCAGCTAGCCCTGAAAACTGATGAAGCATTGGGCTCCTATCTAGCCATCACCAGCAAGAAGAGCCAAAATGGCTATGCCAGGAAAAGGAGTCCTGAAATTGCATTATGCAACAGGACAATGATCACAAGCACACCAAATCTTTAAGTGAATGGCTGAAAAAGAAAAGATTAAAAGTGTTGCAATTGCCCAAAGTCCAGAAAACCTGACTAATATGCTTTGGTGGGACCTTAAGAGAGCTGTGCATAAACAAATACCTGAAAACCTCAATGAACTGAAGCAATATTGTAAAGAAAAGTGTGCCAAAATTTCTATACAAAGATGTCCGAGGTTGTCAAAGTCATACAGAAAATGATTACTTGAAGTTAGTGCTGCTGTGGGTGGTTCTACAAGCTGTTGAATCAAGAGGTGTAACTAGTTTTTCACACACAGGTTCTGAAGTGAGTGGTTTGATTCACAGTAGTGTTTATTAAATAAATAATGACACTGTGTTATGTGTCTGAGAGTATATTGTGCTTGTTTAGTTGTGCATGTCAATATGGCGATAGCTTAGGAGGTAGAACTGCTGATCGGAAGATTGTTGGTTTGATCCCTGGCTCCCCCAGTCTGCATGCTAAATATCCTTCGGCAGGATACTAACCCCAAGTTGCTCTCTGATGCATCTGTCAGAGTGTGAATGTTAGTATAATATATCTATGTCCACAGCGGTTGTCTTTAGGAAATGTGCAACGTACAGAGTGTTGATAGTTTATATAACTACTGTAGTCAGCTACCAAGTCTTGCTGTTGCTGGAAGAAACTAAACATTGAAGTGTGTACCACTTAACTTTTATGTATGGTCCATCAAACAGGACTTTCCTGTTTCCTATAGGTGGCAAGTCATCACTATTGGTTCACACCCTCAGTGATTACATGTTGTTAAGTACATCAGTGTAAGCTGTAAAAGATAGCAAAACACATTCTTGACACTTTTATTATGATCTCTTTCTACAGTATTACAGTACAATATCCCTACTGCCATGTTTATGTAAGCACACTGGAGCTTAGAGGGGTAGCAGACGGATACAGAAAATGGGCATTGTATCTCGGTCCCACTTAGGTAAATTGTCCCACCTGTGCCTCAGTCTCAGGCCACAACAAATCTGTGACTGATTTTTGGTATATGAATTTATTACATTAATACAAACCCAATTCTATACAACTGGCATCCCATTTGTTGCCAATTGTAGATAAAAATAGAATTCACAATAAAGTATAAAACAGATCCAAATTTTAAACTGGTAAAAGTTAGGACAAGCCATTTTTAGTTATCTCCTTTAACACCCATTCATAAACAACTGGGAACTAAGGAGAACAGCTGCTGGACTTTTTGTCCCATTCTTGTCTGATATAGGACTTTAACTGCTGTGTTTTTTATTTTATGATGGACTCTGTGTTTTTAATTGGTGAAAGGAAGGAATTGCTGGTGGGCTGGACTCTTTTACTATGATGTTGTTGTAATAGATGCAGTATGTGATATAGTATTTTCTTGCTGAAATATGAAATATGGAAATGCATCACTGCCAGAAAAAGACATCTGAATGAAGCATATGTTGTTCTTAAAACTTGTATATATATTTTTACCGTATGTACAATTTTTTCATGTGCTACAGATTTGTAGCCCAGTTTATAGTGGATGATTTAGAATTGAGATTTCAAACATTACTACAAAGTGACTGACTCGTTCTATAGACAACTAAAGTTTTCATATTCAGTATCCTTTAAGTTGCTGTCCTGTTAACCACAACATCAAAGAAATATTCATTAGTGACCTTTAGATTCTGCCCACACTGACTGTATAAGAGCTAAAGATTAAACTTCCATTAGTACATGATACAGAAATTCTCTTTTAGCACATACACTCAGAATGGTAATAAATATTTAGTCTTTAAATAGATTTAGAAATTTGATAAACCTGAGAACTAAAATCCTCAAAACCTTGAAAGGGGTGTTCGCATTTGTGCAAACTGCAGTAGCTGTTAATGGACAGATGCAAGGATGTGTCCTAGAAGGTATGTTTTATAACAAGACGCAAACTGTTTGATCCTGAAGTTGTGGAGCTGTTTTGCATATTCTCTTAAAGAATCATGCCATGCCACTCAGAAGCCATCTTAGCAATGCCCCCAGGCACTTGATTCATCCGTTACTTTTGCTTTGTATGATGCATTACCATCACTGGATTATTAGGTTAAATTCCAGTACAGGAGGAAATAATTTGAAAATTTCACTTAATTCTCAACATTCCCACGTTTGTCTCAAAATGCATAATTAAAAAAACATCCTATCATTAGAATTTCTAGATGTAATTCTTATACTAATTTTTTACCTGGGAATGTAAGCAGCCAGAAAAAAAGGGTTTATTTCATTGTCATCTTCCATAGTCTTAATTAACTGTTAATTAACTAACTCAGCATTTTTAATTTTGTTGTTTCTTTAAAGCAAGTTTTATTCACTCCAATATTTATGAGTAAACAAATTTTATGAGAGCACTGTCTGCTGAGTACTCACAGGCTCATCTGTACATAGACATAAATCAATAACTGTGTTCTCCAACACACTTAGCACACATAATCACCATTCAATGCTTGTTTAGCTCATCTCATGTGGCCTGTGTTTGTGCTGTTTGACCTTTGAGATGGGAAAGACAGCCCATGTGGATCAATTCCTCCATTCTGGAGACTACAAGAACTAATTGTGGGCATAGAAATCCTCACAAATACACAAGCAGAACTACATTAGCAGCAAAACACCAACACATATCCACACACAAGCCCTGAAAAGCATGTTTTCATTGGATATATGTTTGCCTGCAGCCTGGGTGACAGCTGGCTGGGAGACTCCGTGTTGTGCGATTGAACCACAAGTAAATGGTCTGTGTAAATTGGCCTTTTATGGGACTGTAGAGGAAGATGTTTCACACCCTATTTAACTCTTCATCATTGTTTGGACAAAAAAGATTCAATCTGCAGGAGATTAAGTAGAGTAATGGCAAGTAACAGCAATTTGTTCAGCATTACAAGGTACCACAGTACTCAGCACAGAGCAGGCAAGCAGCTCTGGAGTTGCGTGAAGTTGAGTAAGCCTTGTAATAGTACAAGGAAATTTAACTTCCTTAACATAAATAAATCTTCTTCTTCCAGTTTATTGAAAACCTTAAAACTGCACATTTACCTGAGAAGGCTTTTTAGTCCACTTAACATAGTGAACACTCTATTGTTGGATGTCAGATAAGGGGAAAGTCAAAGTCCACAATGTTGGAAGAAAAAAAAGAGGAATACAATATGACAGACACATGCAATACAGGTCACACTCATATATAAATTTCTCATAGGAGGAAAAAAAAATCTTAGCAATAACAAGGTCTTCATGATGAAGAGAAGAGGGACTACCAGGTAGGTAGAAAACATTAGAATTATGCTATAAACAAAAGCTAAGAAAGGAATATCCAAGGAAATAATAGCATCCAAAAGAAAACAGAAACCATTTAAAATGGAATAATCCAGCAAGGTAAAACTATACAAGCGAAGATTCAGAACAGCACAAAAATTCTGTCATGGCTGTGTGCAGGCAGGCAGGATGAAGGACCCAAGGGCAGGACTCGTGGAGGCAAAAGCAAACTTAAAGAACTCAGCTTTATTGCTGGCAACTCAAAACAGACAACTTTAACTGGTAAGACTAGGAACAGAACTTGAAACAGAAGACACAGGCAATTTTGAGGGTCCAACATGACAACGAGCAGGGGAAGACGAAGAACATAGGAGACATTTGAAAAAGGGTAACACAAGAACCAAGGATGATAATAAAAATCAATATTTAAAAGATAAAAAGAAAGAAAACTAAGCATTCTAATCACAGATGACAAACAAAGTGAGAAAGTTTTATCTTAGCCATTTTACATGTCATTAAACGTCAGGGAACTAAATATTTATTTAGAAAAATCAGCAGCCGCTTTGTATATAAGTGATGTTTCTTTGTTGTTCATTACAATTCCCAAGCAAACATTTACTGTAAAACTAAAACCATTCACATGATTTAATTAAATAGCATTGCAATGACAGATTATAATATACCATTACAAGTACTGTCCAGTCTTACTTGTGAGCTTATGTTTATTCTACTCCACTGTCCCTGGGCCTGAACCCAGAAGTAGCAGAGTTAGGGTTAGCCAGATAGGGCCTGACAGGCTGTAATGAAACACACAGATAAAGAAGTGGCAGACAGGCAGATAGAAGCCAGTCTCTCATAAGCGCTGGAGATTAGGCTGACTCCTGCTTTACATTCCCCAGTGAGCAGAGCACCAGGAACATGGGCCATCCAGCCCACCTTTCTTCCCACTCTGTCTGCGCTCTGGTAGAAATGTTCTGAATCTGAATTGGTAAGAGAAGAGAGCTCACATAGTTGTGATGATCTGACCACTGCATAGAACAGATGGAAAGAGAGGAAGTGGCCTGCTGCCAGCAGTCATGCAGAAGGTCTGGCAAATTGTCGTGCCTCGAAACAATGATTAATTTGAAAAGAAAACAATCACGGTGGGAATACACGATTACATACAAATTCAGCTTCTGTGTGACTTATCTGACATGACACCCTGGCGATCGGAGAATTAATTTCTTGACAGTGAGCATACATTACGCACATATCACATTATAACACCAGGAAAAGTCTTGCTTGTGATCATAGTGTCTGATTTAAAGCTGACTGAATGAGAATTTTCAGCAACATTCGTTTCTGCCAAGACTTCAAAATTATGCATTTTGGAGTAGGAATCTCATTATCGAGCAACATCGTCAAGAGATGTAGCACTGGAAGAACTATATTAACAAAGTTACCTTAAGCCTGGTTTAATTATTTTTACTGTCATTAGAAGAAACAATCCCAAGATGTAGGTTGCAAAGTGGCTTGCAGCTAGTCAATTATGTAGAAGGGTATCAGCAAAGCTATCAGTTGCTGGGATTAAGATCAATTTATTTCTGTGTGGGCTGCCTGAACTAATGCTATGGTTAATTAATGAAATGGTTAAGGGGTAATTAGGAGGTTTCAGCCTTTTATTACCCATGTGGTTGCTACTATTGCATACATTAGACATTCAATCATTAAATATGAATTAATCATTGGATTTTAGCAGATCATTTGCATTCACTGACCTTAGATTTTCATTCAGTATATATGTGTTTTTATATAAATAGACAGTAGATGCAGTATCAGAACAGGGCAACTTCAATACACATCGGCATGCATTCATGCATCAGCATCAAAGTCTCTACAACTCTACCAAAGAGGAAGAGTACCTACATCTATTAAAGGATTTACTAAAGGATATTTCCTCATTTGGTGTCTTCATGATTGTGGTGGAGAGTACAGTCTAAGGTACTGTATCTGTTCAAATTCTCCTAGATGTACGACACATACGCAACTGTCCACTTACTGAGAATGTGGTCAGTGATGACTCATCTGACATATCACTTCATGATGATCAATGCTGCATCATTAACTCTCAAATGTGCATTCACATTTGTAATGAGTGGTTTATGCGGTGCAGTTGCTACTATAATATAAAATGCATCAATATGAAATTGACAAAGAACTATTTCTTCTTGATAGACGGACTCTATTCCTACAAGAAGTACTTCTTTAAACTATACGTTTAAGGAAATAATTCTTCTACATTTATCTCCTTCACTGCAATTCAGAGATACTTGACTAGCAGGTATAATTCACAAATGCACACCTTGTGAACTGGAGAGGAACTGACATTTCACTAATTTAGAAGACCTTTATTTGGCCAGTTATTCTATTTACAAATAAAAAAAAAACTATGTAAAGATAACTTAATATGTATGACTGATAGAGGAAAACAGAAACAACCCCAGGTCTCATGTCAGCTCTCTAACCAGGCTGACAGAGAATCAGATCTCAGTTGAAACAAGTATTCCATTAACTCGTAATGACTTTTTCTGTATTAATGTTTATGTTTAATTCCTCCAAATGATCAATTAGAGGCTATTTCTACAACATAGTTCAAAAAAGTCTTACCAATAAATAATGATTCATTTTTAAGTATGATCAATCTATCTTTATTATTGCCTGTGGAGTAAACACCACAGGTTTATAAGATAGTGGTAATTAAACCACTACTTTAAAATTCTAACTTAATACTTGATCTAGTCGTCTTAGCAAGTTATAAGCCAGTTTCTAACCAGTAGTTATAAAACACCGGAGTGACCATCTGCAGAGCAATGGCTTATTTGAAGAGCTTCAGCATTAGTAATAGCCTTAGTAAAGACAAATGACCTTCTCACACCTATTAGACCTCAGTGCCTCATTCAATACAATATTATTATACAGAATATTACAATATTACACAATATTATACTACAGAAATCGGAACATACAGTAGATATTAAAGGAACTCTGATGGTTTGAATCATATGAAGCTGGTAGACCTGAGTTCCACAGGCCTTTGACCAATGCTTTTTATGTTATGTACTTCCTTTCCTCATACAACACTTTCAGAGGTTTAAACAAGCGTTAGTAATAATTCAAATCTGGCTGTCTCCCATAGTGTGCCTTTTGTCCTCTCTACCTCTGCTCTCTTTTCGGTCCCCTCACCCCCAGCCAGTCACAACAGTTGTTTGTCCCACCCAGAACCTCATGGAGGTTTCATCTTCCCACTGGTCCCAAGTGCTTGCATATACGGATTTGATTGCTGACTACTAGAAATGCCTTGCAGCAACTGTTATTGTGAAATGGCACTACATGAATCAAATTTAATTAGTGCTGTCAGCATTAATCTCGTTAAAATAATGTTAAGCGCGGATTGCCCTGTGCATGGGGCTGCACAGCGTCAACGCATTAGCGCGGTTAGCTCGTTAACGTGTTAGTGCTGTATGGCATTAATGTCATTTTAGCAAGATTAACGCTGACAGCACTAAATTAAATTTAGTGCTGTCTATTTAATTCTTGCTGATAGTTTGATCACATCATGTTTTGGCATTCTCCTTCACACAAGGGAAAGTTACCTGGATGTCCTTTGTTGCACACTATTGCATGAGTATTCCACTCATCAAAGGTGTGCTGTCACCCATAATTTCTGACCTTATTTTCTAAAGTTTGCCCCTTACCTTGAAGATGAGACTTTAATCAGTGATATGGAAACAGCAGCTAGTTAAGTGGTAGTTGTGACAGAAGCTCCTAACTACGGAGCCCCGCAGGGGACATGGGAGAAAAAAAAAATTAAGACGGACTTTTGCGAGATCTCGCAAAAGTTTTGCGAGATCTCGCACCTAACTTAGGTACGGAGCAAAGAAGTTAGGCTCCGTACCTAACTTCTTTGCCCCATCAATGAACTCTTTTTCAAAGCCACTCAGATCTCTTTTCATCTTGCCATCTTCATATAAAATCAACAGAGCCTGCCTGGAATTTTTACACATAATACAGATGGGGTTCTCTACCTATTTATTCAGGTTTACGTGGCTCATAGATGTCAAAGAGGGAGGATGAGACACGTGAAGAGGCCGATTATTAATTTATACATAAGAAGAGAACAAATAAATATAAGGTATGTAGAGTCAAAGGTACCAATAATGAAATATATGTATATGAAATATATGTATATGGAGTCAGTAGAAAGCAAAGCCAATGAAAACCATGAGGTCTGGATCCTTGGACTCACAGACAGAATAATTACACCATCTTACTAATGCTTTGAGTATAGACCTGTGCCCACAGACTCTCTCTGCTGCTATCTTTGGAAAACCCAGGGAGCTTTGGGTTTATCTATCTATCTATCTATCTATCTATCTATCTATCTATCTATCTATCTATCTATCTATCTATCTATCTATCTATCTATCTATCTATCTAGCTATCTATCTATCTATCTATACTGGGCACTGGTCTTCCTCCTACAGCCTTACCACATTCTTGTTACTCATTAGTGATTCTAAACTGGCCGTAAGTGTGAATGAGTGTGGTTGACTAGAGTGTACATTTATTCTCCAGATCCACAACACAAGCACACAGAGCAGAATGATTATAACTATACATCACAATCTGCTGTAGCCTATCTTCAGACCAGAGCTAAATATCTCAATTCCAGCTACAGAAGACAAACAAGATGTGAACCTTGGGACTATTCATCTGCCATCAAGAGGAGAAATGCATCTCTGACCTCCCTCCAGCTGAGCTGGAGTCAGCTGTGGCAATAGCACCTATCTGAGCCTCAATCCTGTCTGAGCACCGGCTCCTCTGTCAGCCTTCTTTCACACCATTACCAGCAATATCAGAGCTGTTTCAGCATGCCTCTGTCAATTGCTCATTATAGTTTTGGGGTAGGTCTGAGTCGGTAATGCTTAGTCTATGATGAATGAAGAATTTATCTGAAGTGATCATGCCATCAATTTGCACCACTGACAAGAAATTACTGTCTAAAAAAGACAGACAGCTCACACAAACACACTGTAGCCTGCTTGCTACATAGACAATAAATACCACTGGTAACATTCTTCACTTATCTTACAGCCATGTGTATGCAAAATGAAGACAGAGGCTAAAACTCCATTCCAGTCCATGGAATGCAGCCGAAAAGGACAGCGGCGTCACATTATAGGGTGATCAAAGTTAAAAGGCATTTCTATGTACACACAAAGCCTATCACCCTATCAGCCAGCCTGTAGAAACATGACCAAAAACTGACATAAACAGCAGATATGCAGCCTGTGGTGGGAATGTGGCATATTTGTGAATTCTGTTTTTTGTGGACATAACCACAGACTGACTGGGGGGAGCAGAAAGAAGCTGTGATGGAGCAGGCCCCTCACCAATCACCTCATTCATAAGGCCACTATCTCACTCCCATACTGAGAGACGAGAATTACTCCATGTGTTAAACCGTCTCATTGCCTTCTTTTCATCAAGGGAGAGTGAGTGGTCTTACAGCAGGCAGTGACATATACTTTTACTGTTGGGGAAATCTGATAAATTAATTCTATAGTTTTGTTCAAGATGATGGAAGTCCAATATTTATTTTATTTATAATTCTATTTTGAATTATTTATGTGGAAAAATAGATCAATTTAAAAAAACTACACATTTTAAAATTCGACCTGTCAACAAACAAAACAAAAATGTAAAAGTCATAAATTTATAAGATTAAATTTGGTATTTAATTCAGTTTCATTTTATAGCTCTAGTTCATCCAGTTCCCAACACCTTGTAGCTTTTATTGTGAGTTTAAAACTGTTCAAAATTAGAAATGATGATAAGAAAGCTTTTAGCTTTCTGTGGTCACACCCCAGTGTACCTATTTGAATAATTAATAATTTATTCATTAATGATTTTATCATTGCTATTACTAGTTGTAGTGGTAATAATAATAATCATAATCATTTCCACACAATAAAATAAAATAAAATAAAATAAAATAAAATAAAATAAAATAAAATAAAATAAAATAAAATAAAATCTTTTCTATTAGTGAAAAATTTCCAGGAAAATCAATCATGTTTTTAAAGCTCCCACAGAGGCTGGGAGATTCTTTTATTAATTACAAAAATTTCAAGTTCTAATTTTCCAGTCATTTCGCATGATCTATTTAGCTCTGATTTACTTAATGATAAATGTGATCACTCCATATGGTGGAGGTCCTAGCAGTCTGATCCCCAGCTACTAAGGCTAGCTGCAGGGACACTGAATGCCACCTCCCTGGTGGGGAAGGAGCCTTAGTAAGTGAGTAAGTGAGAGATACCAGGTAGAATGAATGAAAGCTGACAAACATGCCCCTCTATTGAGGTATAGCCTTCTAATTTAATCAACGGGTTGTCCACACAGGAAGCGATTCACTTGTCATGCATCACTCTCTGGCAGTTGGTAGCTAGTGGATATTCAAGGCTCCAGTTGATGGGGTAACACTATAATGGATTTACCACCCTGTCATTTGTCAATCAACCATATCTTTTACTGCCATTGATAGTCATTCCAATCACTGGCCTCAAAATTAAAGAAAGCTGAATGTCGGAGCCCAAAAACATTTAGAGCAATGCACTGAAATTAATGTTTTAATTTTATCATTTTGTTTCCAGTCTTGTTTTTTTAATGCGTTTGCCACATTTACTTTCCTAGCTTTTTGCGACATTGCAGAATTTCAACTGAAATAATATTTTAAAACAAATTAACTGGAGATTAATGGTTAAACCTTTGCTTATTCAAAAAAAAATCACAGTGACAATTAGTTGTTATCAGTACCATGAAATGGCCATATATTTTATTTTATTTTATTTTATATTTGACATTATGTAATAAATGCCAGCTAGCTTGTTAATCTATTAACATTACCATTAAAGCGTTTAGTATGACAGTGTTAAACTGGCATTAATACTTATCTAGAGAAATTCTCAGCTTCTGCAACTATTTAAACCTCTCATATATTTTCTAACATAACTTCTGAAGTACGATCATGTTAAACTTATAGTTGTGTTAACATAAATGCTGCTGTTATTATCAGAGATGGGCAGTAATGCGTTACTTGTAACGCGTTACTGTAATCCGATTACTTTTTTCAAGTAACGAGTAAAGTAAGGGATTACTATTGCAAAAACGGTAATTAGATTACCGTTACTTTCCCGTAATGAATTATTGACCCGTCCACCCACCCCAAACTCCTCCCAGCTTAACTTTATGGAGCTTTATATCTGATTCCAACTTTGCTGCCATTTCAACACAAATATGTCATTTTTGGAGGAAATTTGCTGAAATGTCATGACCATAGATTCTCGATCAGAATAAGCAGCCTAAAATGTTAAACTGATTATCTTTAAGCCACTTTTCACTTTTCACCTTGTGATGCAGTCACCATCATGCTGGAAAATGAAGAGAATTTCACATAATTGTCCCTAGATGACTGGAAGATGTTAGTCTTTGAGGAAACATCTGTATGATCAAGAAGCAGCCAGATAAGCTGAAGCCCACAGAATGTGGGTTTTGAACACCGATAAGGAAAAGGAGAGGGACCAGATGCTGATAACCTGCATGCTAGAGAGGTGCTGTTATGAGGAAGAAGACTCATCATTATATTGCTGACTCTTTACATGAATGCAATTTATTTGCCAAGACGTTTTTGAAAGTTGTGAAATAATTACTAAATTGGATAAAGATAATAACAGATAAATTTTATCACTAATGAAATAATATCTTAGATGAGGTAAATGAAAATTACATATACAACAAATTTACCTAAAAGTGGTTGTAGTGGAGAATACATTTGGAGGAGGAGCTGTTCTAAGAAGAAGCAGGAGAGAGGAGGCCCCTGTCTTGATCAGACATATTTTGCTGGATTGAGGTATTACCTGCAATTACCTGAATGCTGTTTGACTGAAAGTGTGAGTTCCTTAGCTTTTAGCGCATTTATTTGATAATCTCACGGTACTTAATAAATTTCACTTCACTTCACTTGGGTTGTTTATGTTATTTTACAATCATTAAAGTGAATGTATGCTGTGATATAAGAAGTCGTTTAGCGAAAAAAAACAGCATCAACTCTATCCTACCACAGCTGAAGAGGACTCTCCCACAGTATTGATCACAGTGTCTATATCACCCTCTTCTTAAACAGCAAACATGAACCGAATAATGATGTAATGGTGATGGGTTATATTTGATAAGACGTGACCAGCTTATAAATGTGATCTGAGGCCGAGCTTAGACTACTTGTGCAGAACTCACTCTATTTAAAGAGAGCGCTGTTTGGCTGCTGCTCAAGGAGCCCATTCTTTTCTTTTTCTTCTGTTTTCTTCTTAAAGGAAATTAGCTTTTGAAACTACCAATAAAGTGAAAACATTATCTTAGTCCTGCATTATTCATTCAATATAAAACACTGAATTAATGATATTTCTTTGTCCTGCGCTTCTAAAATGGTCCCATTATCCTTTATTTCGTTAAATATTTTAAATGAGAAAATATGCTCATAGCAGGCGACAGACATTGAGTTTGAGGATGTTTCAAAAATTGACACCAAATGCTCTGTCATTAGAAGACGAAAGGAAGGAGACCGACAGACTCCACTGCTGCTCTGCGCAGATGGACGGATGTAGAAGACCAGAGGAAGGATTAATTAATGGACACCAGACAGAAGTCTGTTACGGTGTCAGCCCTTAATGTTTTTAGACGGCCGAAAAGATGCTGATCAAATTAAAGCATTTCCATACAGAAGACGGAGAAAAGACGCCCTTTGAAAATATTTACTTTTGATTTTGATGTAATCTAAATCTAATTCATTTTACAAGCTTTGGTTTCTAAATCGAAAACATAGTTGTTCATTACAAACTGTCAAATACAATATATTTTTGTCTTTATTTGCTGTATGTTACATTTTCATTACGAGTTTAACTTAATTAGCCCCGTGTTATTCCCAACCTGTTGTTGATTTTGCATGGTTTTGTTTTAATTTGATATATATTATTTACCAGTTTACCCCGCCTACAATAAAAATGAAACGTTCATGCATGTTTTATTATTATTATTATTATTATTATTATTATTATTGCAGTGAAATGTAAATTATACAAATAATAACGGAATTAACTTCCTTATATTTCTCTGTATATATTTTGTATTTTTAACCTGCTATTTTTTTTCTTTAGTCAAAGGTTAATTGACGCTTAAATCACCAATAATTCCCATTGGTTTCTGTGAGCTACCAGCTAAGCCTAAAGTGATTGTTTTATATACAGTAGGTTATTGTTCTAGTTCTATTTCTTTCTCTTCCTCCAATGGACAGGTAGACGTAATAGTTTTAATCTAAAAAAAAGTATCTTTCAGTTTCATTCTGCACTTTTATACCTTGAGGAGCTGATTTAATTGTTGAATGAAAATGGAAACCTTGGGAGCAGTAAGACGGGTATTTTTTTTTTATTTGTTTCAAATGTGGAAAACCTTAAAACATGATTTTCCAGGTGAATTTTTTTAAAAAAAAGAAAAAAAAAGTCGTGCATTAAATTCCCCCGTAGAATGAAGCGTAAAGACAATGATCGTGAATACTGCTGTGCATAAAGTGCCAATGGAGCCTCCATATCCTTCGTCCTATCAAACAGAACAGGGTCCTATTAGTTTACACTTTAGAAGTCCTCAATTCTCAGGTTTGAGCTCTCCTGCCCTGTCCTACCCAGGGGTCCTCCCTCCTTAGCGCCTTCCTTCCCTCCCCTCCGCCGTTCCCACCCAGGTCTACATCAGAGCGTCGATCCGTGTCACGTGTTTTACTCCCGTACAAATTTTCCAGTAGGAGAGCGAATAGGCGCACACTCATAACAGCAATTATCAGCGACAGTACCTATCTCCAGATATACGCAGAGGAAGAAGAGCGCTCCAGTGATCCCGGACTCCCCCTCCCCCTGGAAAAAAATCATTTTACTTTTGCTTACATTTATCTTCCACCACTTGTGAGCAACTTTAACGAACTAAAACCGAGATATTTGGAGAGGCTCGGCTGAGCTCCATCGTCTGTCTGCGTGGGTACGGAGGGAGAAAGTTTGCCTACTGCGCTTGTATGCTGAAAATTTTGACTGGTAAAAGACCAGACTGCTTTATCACCCGACCGTCCTTATCTGGTGAGATAATGCACTGAGAGCCCTTGGAAAGAAACTGCGTTCCTCTTGTACACGGCGCAGAACCATTATCAACGTTTTATGTGTTTTTGGTTTACTATTGATAGAAAGTATATGCATCGCAGATATGGAAGGGGAGCTCGCTATCTTTTGTGGTGTTTGATTGGGTTTCCGTTTCTGATTTAATGAGCCAACTGCGGAGGCGCAGGATGTGTGGGGTTGCTGATAGTCGCCTCCGAGTGCGCAGATATCCTTGATCATTAATGTCATTCTAATCCATTTCATGTCTCAAGGTGGTATAGGTGAAATATGTCTGACGCGGACTGTCGAACTTTCCTTTTGGCATGGCTCATTGATTGGGGAAAAATAGGTTTTATTTTTGCGCAATAAAGCTTACAGGCTGGGTGGGTGGATCAGTTGCCCACGAAACTTTTCCAGTGTTTTTTCAGCTATCTTCTTTCTCTGTACATTTGTAACAATGCAGGATTCACATCAAGGCACAAAAGTTCCTCAGGAGAGTGTGGATGAGATTTGTGGACATCTCCGCAGTACTGCGACTGGCTGAGGAAGCCCTCCCCGTGTTTTTCCAGTTTTCCGCCAGGAAGTAGATTTTAAAGAGAGAAAAATGTATCAAAGCCTGGCCTTTTCTTCCAATCAGTCCCATTACACGCATGACACCGGAAATTACATCCATCCCTCGGCCAGCTCTCCCGTCTACGTTCCTTCCACCAGGGTTCCTGCCATGCTGCCAACCCTGCCCTACCTGCAAACCTGCGACTCGCCCCATCAGTCTCACGGCCTCAGTGGTCATCACGGCTGGCCACAGGCCGGCACAGACTGCTCTTCCTTCACGCCCAGCAGCCCCCATCCCTCACATGGATTCTCCTACTCGCACAGCCCGCCCGTGAGCACCAACACCGGGCGAGATGCAACCTACCAGAACCCGCTGGTTCTCGGAAACGGAGCTCGCGCTGACCAGTACGGAGGCGCTCTGGTGCGCTCGGTCGGAGGTTCCTACTCCAACCCGTACGCCTACATGAGCCCCGAGATGGCGACATCCTCCTGGACGCCGGGACATTTCGAAAGCGGGGTGATCAGCCTGCAGGGCCGACAAGGTGGTCTGTCGGGGAGAAGATCCAGTCTGGGTAAGCACATAAATCAAGTTTCTAAAACTATTGCGAAATCCCAGTTCCCTCTGATTTACTGGAATTTTTTTAATTATTTTTTTAACGAAGTATGAAAGACTGACAGTAAATATTTTTTATTCATAAAATAATTTGTCATAATTTGATCATTTTTAATCTGTTTTAATGGGGGTTTGCTGTTTTCTGTTTTTTTATTGCCACAAGATCATATTACGGCTTGAAAACACTCGTAAGCTAAATTGTTGCATTTTCCTTCCAAATATTAAGAACATAATAACAATCACGTCAGTCTATGCCTGCTTTATATCTTCTAATTATTGGCTGCTTAATGTCCAAATGTCAGCATCAATAAGACAAATTGAATATTCTGAACATTTTGTTCGTGGAAACGGTGTTGTTGTTGCTCCACAATCATTGTTATTGTTTTTAACATGGCAGAGGTTCTTTTTAAACCTCATTTATCGGTTGTAAAGGCCAGGCAGTTATTTATTACAGCGGCTGACAGAGAGGCCTGTAAACATAATGCTTGTGTCATGCGGTCGGTGATTGAATCAAAGTCCCCTAACAATCCCACATTAGATTTAAACAATACACATTCATCAAGAAGAGAGTGACGTTAAAAGAGGATCGATTAAAATGTTAATTTAAATCCCTGCTTTAATCACGACATTCAATACACACGGGGAGAGAGAAGCCCAGTGAAAAGGGCCACTGCCGTGACAATAAGAGCGGTTATCACCTTGATCAGACAGTCGAAACGTCTCTAAGTGTAGCCGTCAGCATTTATTTGGAGGCCACGTGTTGGATCGGGGAGACAGGAGTGTTTGAAGTTCATGATTTAGAAGAGTTTGATGGTTTGACACCACTTAAAAATGTATGTATGTATGTTCATACAAGAATCTCTTGCAGTATTCTTAGTGGTAAAGTATTAATATCCTCATAAACTAATGGGGGATCTCTGGCCCACATTTGTTAGTAGGTCTTTTTTGTAGGTCCCAGGATTGACATGGATGTTTTACATATCAGGCATTTAAATTTGTGCACAAAGGAAAACAAAACTAGTCGGTCTTTATGGCCTTAAACACTTGGGCAGAGTTTATTGTCAGAACAGTCTTGATAGTTAAAATGTGTTAACAATAAAGTTTCCATCGACCCTATAAAGAAAAAAAAAACATTGATTGGTGCAGTTTTGCTTCTTTCCTGTTTTCTTTTAATTTGATTGACGGGGACGAAACAAGCTTTGATGTTTTGTGATACTGCAGTTAAATATTTCAAAAACGATTAAATAATCACTGGGTAGAGCTAAAGTTTAATGACATAGCAATAAAGCGCACAGCCGATTATTTATTATAAGTGCATTAACCGAATCAACATTTGGGGACTTGAACGCATAAATTATTTTAATTTGAACAAAAAATAAACATTTTCAGGCAAGGGGATGAGTCTAACCATGAGGCTATTCAACTTATGGGACGTTAACTTGTTTTACAGAGTTCATTTATCTCATCATGGCTAGTTTTATCATTTTACTACTTATAGATGACTATAAACGCTGCTAACTCACTTTCTAAGCGCATGTATTTTTTATGTAACATATGTGTTTAGTTTAAGGGTTGTCATGTTCTAAAGCAATCTAGTGTTTTGTGTTTTGATCTCAAATCCAAATTCTCATGTCATTATTTCCAACCCTAAGCATTGGAGATGATGATTATCTTTAGGCTGACTGTGAAGATTCATTTGGACCATTTACGGAAACATAAACCCATTAATTCTTCTCAGTCATCTTAAATATGAATAACTAGCAGAAAATCTTTCGGTTAATATTATTCATGTAAAGTGTTTGGTAATTAAAACGCAATGACCCAGATAGCCCAAATCCGTTGCGCATGCGCTCCTTTTCAGTTTTACTCGCCCTTTATTTTGTGATGAATTCTTTTCTTCCGAAATGATGAGAAATACAATCACAAGTTCAAAGGGTGAGTCCGGGACAGCTTTGTCCCGACGGACGTGGTCTACTTCAGGTCTGGCTCGCTCTGTCTGTCTCTCTTTCTCTGGTTTATCGGTGGAGGGATTAGGTATTTGAGCAATTAATGCCAGGAGTCCGCAGTGTGTCAGAGAGTGATGAATGTGGAGGCTGAGGTGATGGCGGAGGGTGTGTGTGTGTGTGTGGGGGGGGGGGGGGGGTCGCTGAAAAAGCTACCCCCCAAACAGATTCCTCTATTTGATTCATTCGCATGCGTTTGAGCGCCCTTCATCATACGGACTGGGATGGGGGGTTGCGTGGTGGCGGGTTACATTCCTCCCTGGCTATTCATCAGGCACTGGACCGTAACCACGACAGCGCCACGCACGCCCGCGTACGCTGTAAAAGTTCAGAAGAAGGTGTTGTAATAAGGCATGTAGTCTTTTGAATATATTCATCTAAGGGTACCAGAGAGACCAAAACGTCGTGAAACCACGGAGATAAGAAGTGTTAGAGATTGTCAGAGATTGGTCACGTTGGACAAACTGGAAGTGAACACGGGTACCATGTAAACGTTTAGGCCTAAATAATCTCCTAAACTCAAATGAAATAAACTGGCCAACAGCCATGAAATAATCATGTTATGTGCAGAGTTATGGTATATGTGTACATGCATTCAGTCTAATGTGCGTTTTCCCTGTCTGTGTTCAGACCTGATAGACGACATGCCCACGGAGGGCAGGGAGTGCGTCAACTGTGGCTCCGTGTCGACCCCGCTGTGGCGCAGAGACGGGACCGGGCACTACTTGTGTAACGCCTGCGGCCTCTATCACAAGATGAACGGCATCAACAGGCCCCTCATCAAGCCGCAGAAACGACTGGTAAGACTCGCCGATAGATCGAAAAAACATAGAACTTAAAAAAAAAAAAGTATAACTATGTAGCCTATATTACACTTGGGCGATACCGAGTCAGCCTACCTCATGATTTGCATTTTTCAAACCACTCTGCCATTCAACAGACTCCAAATTGTTTATTTATCGATTTCTTTTAGCTGATCGTCTGGTGTAATTTAAACTATAAAATCATTTCCGGTATTTCAACCAGATATAGCATTGGAAATCATCAGTAAATGTAATCCTCATTAATATTCAATAATTTAAAAAAATACATATACTATTACTATGCGGGGGCCTTTCCGATTTTTTTCCCAATGGATGGTACATACACGGATTGTGTGTTGCACTTTAATGTTGCAAGAGGAGAGCAGAGTCAGCAAAACAATCAAAGCGATCAAAAAAGAAAACGGTCTTGAAAATAAAAGATTATTATTCATTCTAACAAGAAATAAAAAAAATTATTTTTTTTCAACTACCTTAATTTACCAGCAGATAATCAAAAAGCATAAAGATGCAAATTCATATTTCATCTCTGACACACTTATATTTTTACCACAAAGTTAAACAACTATACATTTTTTTTCTAGTACTGTAAGCTGTTGTGTTCCATTTTTTTCTCCAGAGGCTCATTTCTAGACATCTTTTTGAAATTATTTTGTCCTTAAAATCTTCGAACAGGCATAACATCTCCTCCATCAAACTGGGGTAACTCCATGCAACAATTATCATTTAAGTGCCTGGAACCATATTTGACTGTAATATAATGAGAATAAACACGCTGTTGTGAAACTTTCTCTCATGGCTTACTAATCAAATGGAAATTACATTGCACATTATTGCTTTTATAGCTTTTGACAAGCTGGTTACAAACTGAACCTGCAGTTATGTTAAGACTGTTTTTCTTCAGTCTACAGTTTAAAACCAAACATGTTCTATTTATACTGATATAAATACAGCAAATCATCACTCTGGGGGAAGCTGGGATAAAGAAAAAGAAAATTTTTATCATAAAAATATAATATAAAAATTTTCAGTTTGTTTTTGTAATCTGATATTATTATTTAAAAAAAAAAACAGTTATTCCAGTGACATTTCATTTATAAAAATGAAAGTATCTTAATGCACAATTATGAAAAGAAATCCAAAATAAGCAAAGACTTGATAACAATGAGGAGAAAACAGGGGACGACTGAAGCAGCTAAGCAGGGATTCAGATAACACCCATGCTTTCCTTAAATGGCCAAGTTATATTGTTATTAGTGTATAAAGTTAAATGTTGAAATGAATTACTGGTAATCAGCAAGATAAACAAAAATGCATCACTGTCAAAGTATTAAATCTTCAATAAGACACTTATTAAACACTTTATTTTTATCATGTGACTTAGGTCTTTATGCCCAGATTCTTTGGTAGATCTATTATATCTTGTTTCTCGTTTTAACCTCCTAAGACCCGAACTCTTCCACGGCATGCATTTTTAATTTCTCTTTGATATTTGGTCACATTGGGGCCTGATGAAAGTAAAAACAAAGAATTACCAGATTTTTTTTAACCCTATTTTTGTTTTTAAGAAAAATGAGAGCCACATATGAGGATATTTGTTTAAAATTTTGATAGAACAGTAGCAGTATAATGTTCTCGTAAGTGGATATCAGGCCCATGTAGACCAAAACTGAGTATTTTGGTCTAAATAACCCAAAATGTGATGTCCACATATGTGGATGCCAGGTCCTAGGAGGTTAAAGGAGATATTGATTAGTAATAATTCAGAAAATGTGAACGGCATTGTTAGTGCATGGAGGCTTCAAGGGCTCTGTATTTCCCAGGAACTTCCAGCTCCAGAGCAACTGCGACTGTCAGCTACTCAACAAACTATTTCCACAACAGGGCTTTTTTTTACTGCTTTTTATTTGTCCTGTGCTGACCTTGCCCTTGATTTGAGCTGTTTTTAGACAAGTTTCTGCTTAGCAACGGGATTTTCTGCTGCTGCTTTTGTTTCACCCCAAACCAAACAGATATTCACACTTGAAAGAATTATTTATGTTGCCTTTACATGTTGCCCAGCTAATGAGTTATTATTTTCTCTTTTGCATGGGCCTGGGGGCATTCATCATTGTTATACCAAACATACCAGCATCCTGCAATTCATTGGAAAAGTTGAGGGAACAGCTTAACGCCAATTTCTCAAACCTTACTTCAAGATGTGATCTGTGATTTCAGACAGTTTATAATTTACCATTCAAATATGTCCTCCTGCAGCAGACCACATCACGCCGGGCTGGCTTGTGCTGCACTAACTGCCATACCAGCACCACCACACTGTGGAGACGCAACGCTGAGGGAGAACCTGTCTGCAATGCCTGTGGCCTCTACATGAAGCTACATGGGGTAGGCCATGCTAAAAGGCTCTTTCAGCAAGCTTCTTGCTCCAGCAGGGAGCAGCTCATTATTTGCACAGCGTAAAACCTCTCCAAGGGCACTGTGGTCACTGTTATCAGAGTGTGGGAGGAGAGGTTGTGTGGGTTGTCATGACACTGTAGCCTCTGTTGTATTAGGGCCTGGGAGGTAGACTCAACTTATTTGTGTTGCTGTATTCCTTCCAGGTGCCCAGACCTCTTGCAATGAAGAAAGAGAGCATTCAGACAAGGAAGCGGAAACCCAAGATGCCCAAGAATAAAACATCCACAGGTAGGTCAAACAGACACTAAAATATGAAGGATGTTGTGTAGAAGAAAAAGCTGGTTAATGAAAGCAGTGTCAGTCATGTGAGTAGCTACTAACAAGAAATGAAATAAACAAGAAAAACAAAAAGATTATGCCAGAATTGTTTGAGAATCTGCTTTCTCTAACCCTTTCTGGGTTAAAAGTTTTTCAGAATCTGCAAACCATTCTGAAAAGCACCTCAGTGTATTAACATAATAATAGCTCATATTATCATCCTGCTGATTCTCCAGGATCTATCACCTCTGACACCAGCTCCCCAACCTCCCTGTCAGTCTCAGAGCACGCTTCCACTATTAAGAGTGAACCCAACATGGCCCCATCACCCTATGCTGGACAGACTGTCACATCTGCCACTCAGGTAAAAGGTTTTCCATGCAAATTCTATGTTTGACTGTGTAGAGACTAAATTGAGCAGCAATTATTTAAACAACTGCTCAACAGATTTTAGTTTTGGCTATTCTTTTGTGTTTTTTTAATGCATCTATTTTTTCTTTTTAAACTGTCCTTGCATATGGCTAGTAAGCGGCACATGAAATTTGCTGAAGCATCTGTGAAAAATATCTGTCTAGATGTCTCTCCCATATCCCTCTGCCAATGGCTTGTCAATATTTGGAATTTCTCAAGCTGTTAAGGGTCCTTCAGAAATGTCTGACCTTTATGAAAATGCTCTTTTCAGCTTGATTCAAACATGCTAAAACCATTTCAATAAGAGCAATGGTACAAAAGTGATTGTAGGAAGTACCATCTTTAAGACGTTAAGCTCTGTCATACTCACAAAAAGAGATGTGAAAGAAGAGGTGACTAAAAATTCCAGGTCGTGAACCTATAAATGTTTTAAGTCTGAAGGATTTTGCTTGCTCTTCTACTCCCAAACCTTCACAGGTTTCTTTTTGCAGTTTAATCCACTGGATCCGAATTAACTTGTCAATGAAGGGGATATAGAGCCTAATGTGCTATAATCACATGCATTCATTGACATGACTCCATTCATTCAGTTACTTTAAGGAAATGTTATGCCTAGATTGCTTAAAGCAGAGGTTCCCAAAGTGTGGGGCCCGCCATTGCAGGAGGGGCGCGTATGAAAAGAAAAAAAAAGAACGCTTGGACACTGCTAGCATAATGGACAGGTTTTTCACGGGCTTCCACACAAACGCAAAGCAGAAGATGAAGCATCGCCTAAAATGTTTCCAAACCAACTTCCTTCAAAGCCAAAAACTAGAAAATATGGTGAAGCATATCTTCCCGTTGGCTTCACCTGCACAAGTGCCAAGGTAGGTCTCTGCGACAGAATTACTTCCGCCTGCGCGGGGAGCGCGCGCTGGGCTGTCCAAATCACGGACAAACAGTATCCCACATTCTTGATTTTTAGTTCACAAACACTTGTTGTAATGACTAACTACTCCTGACATTTTGGAGATGTTAGCTCTTTATACAGTAAAGTTACAACGGGATACAAATAATATCAGGCTGATCCTGCCACAGTTTGTTCCCCCTGTCCAAATCACAGACAAACAGTATCCCACAGCTGTTTATGTTTTTAAACCCATTTTGGACAGAGAGGCATTTTTTGAAAAATGTATTGATAGCAATGTTGAGTATTATTACACAGGAAAAAAAACTACACGTAAAATAATCACACCATGACGCCTCTGTCTTTCTAAATGGAGGGACAGTAACTGCGTGTGTATATGTAAGCCTGTAAAAACTGCAGATAGATTAACAGTATTTTGTCTCTATCTGCCATTGTAGAAATTTATCTCATGTAAACAATAACGTGGCGCACAGCGTGACGTGAAAAAAGGCACATACCTTTGACGTTATGTGACGAACTCTGTATTCCTCGTCCACACGTAAACGCAAATAGGGAGTTTAAAAAAAAATCGCATTTTTCGGTGATTCGAAAACCCATAGAAAAAACTGCATTTTCAAAAATACCCGTGTAGGTGTGGACATAGTGTAAAAGAGTTAGTAGGCTAATTTATTTCATTGCTACCTGTAATTTATTGCAGTTTACTTTTATTCATGTATTTGTTTACTAAATGTTTGAGGTGTGAAATAACCCACAATGGAGTTTGAAAACCAAATATGGGTGTGTGTGGCTGGAGGATGTGTTTGTGCTGGGGGGGCAGGAGGGTGGGATTAGGTGTTGTGGGGTCGCGAAGATTTTTTTTGTAAAATAAAGGGGGGCTTAACAAAAAAAGTTTGGGAACCACTTAAAGAAACATTAAATTAATACATTAGATTTCAATCAATAAATTTAAAAGGGTGGAAAGAGCATGTCTGCAATTGACTAACATCGTTACTTCCGGGGATACTAGCACTACCCAGTCCAATCAGTCAGCTAGCCAGTTACATCCATAGAATTTATTAGTATTTTTCTCTAATAAAATAATATTATGTTGATTATGGTGGTTTGTTTAGTAGTAATTTAAACATGTAAGGTTTATTATATATTCCACATTCATTTTATATGAAGTATAATAAATGAATCCTTTTTGTTTTGATGAATATCGCTTACAGCTCATAAAAAGAGTGACATGCCGAAGAACTGATGGTGTTTAAAGTGCAGTGTGAAGTTTTCAGTCTTTCTTGATTTCTTGGTTGATGTTGGTGGTTGTTAGTTGAAATTGGACACAGCCACACGATTTTAGACACTTGCTTTAGAACATGTCCCATCTGCAGACACTGTAGAAGCTTTATAGAGATTCCAATTTCCTTTTCCACAGGTAATCAACACCTGCCCACAGTGCCAAAACTATTTCCCAATGGTTTGTTTGCTTGTGCTCGATTGGCCAACCAACTCCCCTGACCTTAACCACAAATCACTGGTATTGTCATGAGGAAGATGAATACCAAAAGTAAAATTCAAAAGTAAAGATGGCTGCTCCCAAGGCAGTCTGGGCTTAATTAATATCCAAGCAATTCCACAAGTTGATTGCCTCTTTTCCACAATGCTCTGATAGGAAGCATAGGAAAGGAGCCTCAACCAACCACTGGTACATAAATGAACATATGTTACAGAGGTTGAATATTTCTGTAATTTTTGGTGTAAATACTTTTTTGATTGATCTTCTGAAATATTCTGGTAATTTGAGATACTGTGTTTCTGATTTTTGAATAGCTTTAATCATCAAAATTCAAAACAAAAGGCTGAAATATATAAATATATGAAACTTTGCCTTTTTTTAATGAAGTTCTAAATACAGAAACTTTGACAATGTTGACATTTTTTGACATGCAGTAGCATATAAAGATAGGTGAAATTTCTGGGTATGAAAAGTGAACACAATGCCTTCAACGTTCAATCATTCCAATGGTCAGCAGAGAACGACTTCTCTTAATGCAAATACACATCTGGTTGTATAGAAATCTATGGGAAAACTGACTGCCCTTATTAGACCTCACCAAACACTTTGTTGATAGGTTTGTGAGTGAAATGGCTAGTTTCCGGTAATTTTGAGCAAAATATGATGCTCATTTTGTAAAAAACAAAAAAAAGTTTAGTAATTTTTTGAATGTCTTTTATTCCTGTAGACTGCTTCTCAGTTGGACAGCACAGCCTCAGGACACGTGGACATTAAATATGAGGATTTTCCATTTACTCCGACCTCCTTGGTTCCACAGAATTCCTGGTGTGCGCTGTCTCAAGCATGAACAAGCTCTGCCATAAGGGCAATACTGACCCGACTTGATTGATCAGTAAGGTTATCCCACCATCCTGAAACTTCTCCTTAACAACTCTGAAGCTGTGGAGGGCCAACATAGTGGGTCATAACCAGACAGTTATGACCCACTATTATCAAAAGGGACTGCACAATTTCATTCTAAGGATATCTAATGTATTTTCTATATTATATACTGTAACACACTGGCTATGTAATGGAAGCATAAACGGCTCTCCTGGACTGCATTTTTGAAGGACGCATGTGAGCTTTCCAAAGACTCTGGACTGGCCCTGGCTTTTCTAAACTCATATCTAGCAACTTCATTTCCTCAGAGGGACAACAACTACTACCTATTGCTAAAAGATATTGCTGTTTTTGGCAATAATCTACACAGCAAACCAATGCAAGGATGATTGAGTTTGATTTTATGAGCTTTAACTCCTTTAGCCCCCTTTTTTATGACTTCCATCCAACTTCGTATGGGTCATTCGTTGCTTCAGTCTGAAATCGTCAGAGGGGAAAGCAAAGTTTGTTGTTAATGGTTATGCACAAAACAACTTGGTTAGTTTTGGACAAGATCATATTTTTTATTGCTTAAAAAAGGCTCCAGACTTTGTTTCTCGGGTGCCAAGTTCCACCTCTTCAATAGGTAAGAAACACGTGCACATTGAATATGCAGTTATTCATATAGCTATTAATGCTACTAAAGTTTAAAACCTAAGGGTCATAGCAACTTGCAAAGACTCCTCATAACAGTTTCATTCATGTTCCTTACTGTCACTAATGTGATAAAATGTCATGGTTTTCTATGAGGTTTTCAAGAACATGTTTTCATGTTGTTGTCACTGCAAGAAAGAAATCCAGAAAATGCCTTTATGGCTGTTGAACATGTCTCATTCCCTTGTAGATAATTAACTTTTATAGGCACATTATTTGTGTTGAGATAAGGACTGTTAAAAGTCATTGTAGATACTAAAACCAGCCAGTTATGACCCACTGTTCTCCATGTAGAATGGCTTTTGTGCTCTATGTGTCTAAGTGGTGATGCTTAGATTATGGTAGATTTATTTTTACAAGAAACAGAAGAGATAAAATGCATCCTGCAAGAGTTATTTGAAAACCAGGAGCAGTCATTTTAATTCTGACATGATGACATATCAGAATTTTTACCATTTTACTGCTCTAAAATTTGATCTTAATGAAAGTGCAATTATTTTTTTTCTTCAAAAATCAAAGACAAAACAAAGTGTGAAATTGTTGTAAACATTATTATCTAAATTTATTATCTGTGTTTTGTTAATATGTAAGGAACTGTTATTTTGTTAGGAGTTGTTTTGGGTCTTTTTTCTTCAGTGCTCTTTGAATCTGTTAAATTTAATAAAACTGATTCAAATTTTAAAAATCTGATGAATGGAATGATTTTTGAATGAATCTTTATTGTACAAGCGAACTGCCTGCTCAGCATCGCTCCAGTTATAGGTGAATATTCTGAAAATGTTTTCAACACTTTTAACTATCAATCATATTGGCGAAACTGTTCACCAACTAAAACATTTAATTAAAATAATTGAACCTACTCTATTTTTATTTTTAGTCGCAGTTCAGCCTGTTAGCCATTACTTTTATTTCTTACCATTATTATTTCCAGCTATTTCAACAGTCAATCTCAATACTTGTAGATATTTTTACTTTTTTATAAACATTTTTGGGTCAGTATTTCAGGCTGTGGTCCATATTAATAAAGTAATGTTTGTAAAGTAAGTGTTAGTTGAAGCATAAATTGGGAAGTTTAAGCTGCTTTAATCTGATTTGACTTTATTTTTTTCCCTTTTATTGTTACAAGGACCATCAAAAGAAAAGTTATTTTGAAACATTTTGCCAATTAACCATCCACTGAACTGCCAAGAGGCATTTTATGGCCAGGGATTTTATACCACATTGCAAGATTTACTTTTAGCAAAGAGCACTCCACACTTTAGGTATACATGTCAATTTTTTTACTGCCTTGCAATACTTGTTGTAGGCAGTTGTGTGTATTTGTGCAGGTATTAGTCTACAGTGGGCCTATGCAGACACAAACATGCTCCTGTGCAGTCCTCTAAAAACCCAACATCGTGAAACTGTGTGTAAGCTGATTGGCTGAAAGTAGACTGGAACAGAGATGGAAACCAACCAACAATGGAAGAAAGAACAAAAAAGAAAAACAAACAAACACAAAAATACAGCATGAAAAGCACAGACAGTGGCTTCAGTGGACACTTCATTGTTTTTAACACTGTTTTCCCTCAGCTCTTCTCCAGGCCTGCCTGAAGGGCCAAGGGCAACCTGAGGAATAGCATCCCAAAGACTAATTGTACCACATACTTTAGACACTGCCTCCATCTGGCAAGAGACGTTCTCTGCAGGTAAAAGAGCCTGTCCATAGCTCCCTACTGTCTGCCAACGCAGTGCCAACAGAGAACCATATTCAACACATAAGCTGGATCACCAGTGCAGTGCTCATTATAAAAGGTGTCAGAAAACTGAGAGTTGGTTTACAGCTATATTGCTTTGATTATTTCTTATGATCTTTATAAATGCACACACAAATGTGGATTGCTCTAGTTTTAATAATCCATAACTTTATTTATTTCTGCCAGCTCATGTGAACTTCATTCATACGGACTTGCAACAGAAAGTCAGGTTAATGTTTATTTTAAATTTTTCCCATACTAGGATCACAACAGTCTTTCTTCCAAAGGGCAAAGGTGATAATTGTTAACCATATCATATGTTTTATGATTACTTTTTATTTATTTTTTTATTTAACTTTTTCAATTCTATTTTTTTGACATTTCATGCCCCATGCTAACTTCTAAATACATGGAATTTAAAATTATCAGGTAACTTTCTCTTGATTCAGATCCCTGGTCCACTGTCATTGTGCATTTCTAATAATACTGCTTGCCTTGGTAATTAGGCTTTACTGTATACTTTCATGTATATGCTTGCATTAATACTTAATTTTGTGTATATAAGCAGGGTGTGTTCCCCTGTTAGTTGATTAAGCCAGCACTGTCGACCAAAGGTTGCATTCCAACTCCGCTTTATGATAGCTGGGTCAGAATTAGCTGCACAGTCTCGGAAATTACAGACATGTCAGCAACAAGGCTGCTGCTTTACTGCTGTCGTGGCGACATCCAGGCACCACCAGCAATGCCCAGCTTTATGACTGTTGGCCAAGATTTTGCTGTCTTATCTGTTGCCGGGAGAGGCCTGTTACAGTGTGATGCGAAGATGCAGACACATGAATTCTAAGCGTGGGAGGAAGAAGAATAAATTGGGTGCTTAAAATGAATTCCAGGAGATTTTGAGAACAGGAGGGCATTCTACCCACAGAAAGTGGCAATTTTGCTTGTTTTGAAGTGTTGTTACTTTATTCTCTTATATGTAAAATGTAATTTATTATTGTGTAATTTCACCAGGAATGTTGAATAACATTTTAACTTCATGTTGTCCAAATACATTCTGAAACTGTAAACTAATTGATTTCTAGAGTTAGTTTAGCACAGTCGAGCTTCTGTACTAAAAGAAGATCTTAATAGGTTTAAGAATTTTTATAGATTTTTTAAAAAAAATCTAGGTGCTCTTTTAACATCAGATGATAGCAAATAAATATGAGTTGTGCAAGATGACTAATTTGTTAAACTGAGTCTTTTTGCATCTCAGTCAAAGTTGGTGTATAATTTAATGCATTAGAGTATAAAGTCACAATGGTCTGTTGTTTGATGAAAGTACCAGCACAGGAATATTACCTCAAGCCTCACATTTAAAGCTTCAGATATCGTGTGAACGACAGAGAGTTACTTGCCATTATTATGCCGAGTTACTCTTGAAGTTGGAATTCATTATAATTTTCAACTGGAACCTGGGAAAGTCAAGACTGTCATGACATGGCAGTAAAACTGTAAACTCGTACCCTGTACTACCACTGCTGTCTATTTACAACTCTCTAAATAATATGGTGCTTTTGAAGCACAACAGGCATTGTGTCTGTGAAGGTTCTCAGTCATCCAGGTCATCGTGGTCAAAGGAGCTTGCAAAGAAAAGCGTCTGGACTTCTTTAAGTTACTTGAAGACGTTTCACCTCTCATCCGAGAAGCTTCTTCAGTTCTAAGGTCAAATGGTGGAGAGTCCCAGATATAAACCTAGTGGGAGTGTCCCCCCACAGAGGGACAAAAGGACCCCCTGATGATCCTCTAATCGCCTGAGCCAAGGTGTGGAACTGGGTGTGGGTCCCAATCAGCCAGAGTTTCGGGTGAGTTCATTGTGAAACCTGGCCCCACCTTATCATGCGAATTCCTGAGGTCAGATGGCCCAGGATGTGAGTGGGCGTTAAGGCGTCTGGGAAGGGATCTCAAAACTGGATTATAGATGGCAGAGAGTTGGTGTCGTAAACCACCGCCTCTGTTCAAAGATGGTCGCTCACAGTGGACATAGATGGCTTCTTTCACTCCTCTTTCAAACCATCTGTCCTCTCTGTCCAAAATGTGAACATTGGCATCCTCGAAAGAGTGTCCTTTATCCTTAAGATGCAGATGGACAGCTGAGTCTTGTCCTGTGGAGGTGGCTCTTCTGTGTTGTGCCATGCGCTATGCATGCACTATAATCCAGTCATTTTGTAAATTCAAGTATATGTACTCAGCCATAAGATAAGCAAGCCTTCTGTTCTGTTCAAGATGGTAAAATAATTTTTGGAGCACTATAGGGTCATCTTAAATTAATATTAGGATAATATCAGAAATTATACACTAAAGACGTAACCTTTTTTAAAAGTTGTCTAGTACAACACAGTACACTTGGTATTCCATCTTTAGGATGGATATTTGAGGGTTTATATTGAAAGACCTCATTTTTCCCGAACTGCAGTGTGAGTGAAATAGATATAATCTCAAAGTCAATACTTGGACTCCCCTCATACCCACATAATCCCAAAAACAAACACACACACAGTGCTACCAGCACCACCTCCTTTCTTCCACTGACACCTAAGTACTAAAGAGACAGCTTCACCACTTACAAACAATCCTTAGAGCCCCGTTTACACTCAATTGTCTGTGAATCGAGGGGCTTAATTACAGCAGTATCAGAGTAAAACCACAGGAGTGTGACTGGAGGATGATGGGTAAAGATGTTTGAGGAACCCCTCATCTGTGACATTGACCTGCCACTGCAATGCCTCTTGGTTTTAGTAAGTTTTTGTTTTATTCCCTGTAAAGAGGAGTTGTAAATTATAAATGCCTGTAGAAGGAAATGTGTTTTTCAGAATATCTCACACAATGAACAACAATGTTCCAGGGAAATATCAGGTGTTTCCATCCGAATACATCAAAATATTTTTTTAAAAAGCTTCTAAAAATACTTACATCTCTCAAATACTTTTCAGACTGCCATGAAGAATCTTCGTGGTTGTGGTACATCTTGTGGTACTACCTGAAGTTTATTTTTGCACAGTCATCAGGTCATGTGGGAATCTTGTATTTCTGAACAAATGCTTCTAAAACTAATTGTACAAGAATTACATTCAAACCATGAAATTCTCCCTGCTGCTGCCTAAATGGATGAATTTTCCCCAAAAATGCAACGGCAAGTTTGATCCAGAAAATTTTGAATTTTGTGTTGTTTTTTTGCAATCCAGTTTTTAGTCTTAAATAAAAATGCAGAGGCATCTTTTATGATATCAAGAGAATTCTAGTAAAGCTAGAAGCTTGCTTCTAATTCTTCCTATCTTCCACACACTATTCATTTTTGTAAAGCCTCTAATAGTGTTTCCTTCTGCTTTTTATTTTTTCCTCAGATGTAGTCTAATTTACTGCTTTTAGGTTAAATAATCTAATGTGTTCATTTCACCTGACAGCCAGTGCTGACAAAGAAACCTTGGGTTTGATTTGAAACTGCAAGCATCAAGGCTGGGGTCATAGTGATGTCAAGGCAATGATGACTGCTCAGTTTCTGTGCTCCCCGTAACCTGACTCATCATTCAAAACAGCGGTTTCCTTTTTAACTCTTTGGATGCTTTTAAGAGTTCTACGTTTCCTCTTCCTTCATCACCTTGGCACCGTTCTGTCTTCCTGGTCGGCTCTGTGACAGGTAAGAGTGTGTCTGTGTGTCTGTGTGTGTGTGTGTGTGTGTGTGTGTGTGTGTGTGTGTGTTGCAGCTCAGTTCCTGGACAGACATGGGGGAAATGGCCACAGACCGTTCAGTTGCTGTCTTTAACTAATGAGATATTCCCTTCTGCACTACTTTAAGGTCCATTTGTTACTTGTGTGTGTGTGTGTGTGTGTGTGTGTGTGTGTGTGTGTGTGTGTGTGTGTGTGTGTGTGTGTGTGTGTACGAGACAGTGAATCTGAGAATAGCACACACATTTATTGAACTAATTTCCGGCCTTTAAATCAAAATTTCTGCCAGCTGTCTTGTCAGTGGTTTGCCCAGAGGTCCTATTTTTTCTTCACTGTGACAGGACCAAAAAGCTGTACGTGTATGTGTATTTGTGTTTCACTTGGATATCTCATGTAATCTACAACTTTCCCCTTGCCAAAACCTGACGTTCTCCTTGTGGGATGTGTTTTTTCACATAACTGTAATTACTGGCTGTGGAGCCCTTTCCACTGTTTCCTCAGTACAAAAGAGAGACAGCGTAATACCAAGAGGCCTGTCACTCAAACACAATGGTCTCAGATCTACAACAAGCAAACCACAAACTCAGTTTCACAAAGTTTTAATACAGTGTTGCTTAATACTTGTCACAAATACTTTTTCAATTCAATTCAATTCAATTTTATTTATATAGCGCCAAATCACAACAAATGTCGCCTCAAGGCGCTTCATAGATACAGAAAAAAACCCAACAATCATATGACCCCCTATGAGCAAGCACTTTGGCGACAGTGGGAAGGAAAAACTCCCTTTTAACAGGAAGAAACCTCCGGCAGAACCAGGCTCAGGGAGGGGCGGGGCCATCTGCTGCGACCGGTTGGGGTGAGAGAAGGAAGACAGGATAAAAGACATGCTGTGGAAGAGAGACAGAGGTTAATAACAGATATGATTCAACACAGAGAGGTCTGTTAATACATAGTGAGTGAGAAAGGTGACTGGAAAGGAAAAACTCAATGCATCATGGGAATCCCCCGGCAGCCTACATCTATTGCAGCATAACTAAGGGAGGATTCAGGGTCACCTGGTCCAGCCCTAACTATATGCTTTAGCAAAAAGGAAAGTTTTAAGCCTAATCTTAAAAGTAGAGATAGTGTCTGTCTCCCGAATCCAAACTGGAAGCTGGTTCCACAGAAGAGGGGCCTGAAAACTGAAGGCTCTGCCTCCCATTCTACTTTTAAATACTCTAGGAACAACAAGTAGGCCTGCAGAGCGGGAGTGAAGTGCTCTAATAGGGTGATATGGTACTACAAGGTCATTAAGATAAGATGGGGCCTGATTATTTAAGACCTTGTATGTGAGGAGCAGGATTTTGAATTCAATTCTGGATTTAACAGGAAGCCAATGAAGGGAAGCCAAAACAGGAGAAATATGCTCTCTCTTTCTAGTCCCTGTCAGTACTCTTGCTGCAGCATTTTGGATTAGCTGAAGGCTTTTCAGGGAGTTTTTAGGACATCCTGATAATAATGAATTGCAGTAGTCCAGCCTGGAAGTAATAAATGCATGAACTAGTTTTTCAGCGTCACTCTGAGACAGGATATTTCTAATTTTAGAGATGTTGCGCAAATGGAAGAACGCAGTCTTACATATTTGTTTAATATGTGCGTTGAAGGACATATCCTGGTCAAAAATGACTCCAAGGTTCCTCACAGTGTTACTGGAGGCCAAGGTAATGCCATCCAGAGTAAGAATCTGCTTAGATACCATATTTCTAAGCTTTTCAGCGCCGAGTACAATGACCTCAGTTTTATCTGAGTTAAGAAGCAGAAAGTTAGTGGCCATCCAAGTCTTTATGTCTTTAAGACATTCCTGCAGTTTAACTAATTGGTGTGTGTTATCTGGCTTCATGGACAGATAGAGCTGGGTGTCATCTGCATAGCAGTGAAAATGTATGCTATGTCTTCTAATGATGCTGCCTAGGGGAAGCATGTATAATGTAAACAGAATTGGTCCTAGCACTGAACCCTGTGGAACTCCATAATTAACCTCAGTGTGTGAAGAGGACTCTCCATTTACATGCACAAATTGGAGTCTATTAGATAGATATGATACAAACCACTGCAGTGCAATACCTGTAATACCTACAGCATGTTCTAATTGCTCTAATAGGATATTATGGTCAACAGTATCGAATGCTGCACTAAGGTCAAGAAGGACAAGCACAGAGATGAGTCCACTGTCAGAGGCCATAAGAAGATCATTTGTAACCTTCACTAAAGCTGTTTCTGTGCTGTGATGACCTCTGAAACCTGACTGAAACTCTTCAAATAAACCATTCCTCTGCAGATGATCTGTTAGCTGTTTGACAACTACTCTTTCAAGGATTTTTGATATGAAAGGAAGGTTGGAGATTGGCCTATAATTAGCTAAGACTGCTGGGTCTAGAGATGGCTTTTTGAGTAAAGGTTTAACTGCAGCCACCTTGAAGGCCTGTGGTACATAGCCGATTATTAGAGATAGGTTGATCATATATAAGATCGAAGAATTAATTAATGGCAGGACTTCTTTGAGCAGTTTTGTAGGAATGGGGTCTAAAAGACACGTTGATGGTTTGGAGGAAGTAATTATTGAAGATAACTCAGAAAGATCGATTGGAGAAAAAGAGTCTAACTTAACATCAATGGTACTAAGAGTAGCTGTAGATAATATTACATCTGTGGGATGATTATTGGTAATTTTTTCTCTAATGATAAAAATTTTATTTGTGAAGAAGTTCATGAAGTCATCACTAGTTAACGTTAAAGGGATGGTTGGCTCAAAAGAGCTCTGACTTTTTTTCAGCCTGGCTACAGTGCTGAAGAGAAACCTGGGGTTGTTCTTATTTTCTTCAATCAGTGATGAGTAGTAAGCTGTTCTGGCTTTGCGGAGGGCTTTCTTATAAAGCAACAAACTATTTCTCCAGGCTAAATGATGATCTTCTACATTTGTGACACGCCATTTCCTCTCCAGATTACGAGTCATCTGCTTTAGGGTACGTGTTTGAGAATTATACCACGGGGTCAGGTACTTCTGATTAGAGACCTTAGTTTTCACTGGAGCTACAGTATCCAGAGTCGTACGTAGTGAGGAAGTGAAATTATTAACAAGATAATCGACCTCTGTTGGGGTAGCGTTCAGATAGCTGCTCTGCTCTGTGTTGGTACAGGGCATTGACGATGATAACAGTGGCTGGATTATATTCTTAAACTTAGTTACAGCGCTTTCAGAAAGACATCTACTTTGATAAAGTCCACTCTCCACTGCTGCGTAATCAATTATTGTAAATGTAAATGTTATCAAGAAATGATCAGACAGGAGAGGGTTTTCAGGAAACACTGTTAAATGTTCAATTTCTATGCCATATGTTAAAACAAGATCTAGAGTGTGATTAAAGTGGTGGGTGGGTTCTTTTACATTTTGAGAGAAACCAATTGAGTCTAACAACAGATTAAATGCCATGTTGAGGCTGTCATTTTTAGCATCTACATGGATGTTAAAATCACCCACAATAATTATTTTATCTGAGCTCAGAACTAAATTAGATATAAAGTCTGAGAAATCAGACAGAAACTCTGTGTAAGGCCCAGGTGGACGATAGATGATAACAAGTAAGACTGGTTTCTGAGTTTTACAGCTGGGGTGGACGAGGCTAAGCATCAGGCTTTCAAATGAATTAAAAGTCTGTCTTGGTCTTTCATTAATTAATAGACTGGTGTGAAAAATTGCTGCCACACCGCCCCCTCGACCTGTGCTTCGAGATTTCTGGTAGTTAGAATGACTCGGGGTGTTGATTTATTTAAACTAACATAATCATCCTGCTGCAACCAGGTTTCTGTAAGGCAGAGTAAATCAATTTGTTGATCAATTATTAAGTCATGTACTAACAGAGACTTGGAGGAGAGAGACCTAATATTTAATAATCCACATTTCACTGTTTTACTCTTTGGTTCAGATGTGGATACTGTATTGTTCTTTCTTTGTAAATGTTTAAGTTGTTTGTTGCTGGTTTTTAGTTTGTTTTTTGCCTTTTTGGAAGCTGACACAGTCTCTGTGGAGATGGGTTTTTGGGGGGGTAGCAGGAGGAGAGAAGCTGCAGAGAGGCGTGTAAGACTGCAACTCTGCTTCCTGGTCCCAACTCTGGATAGTCATGTTTTGAGGGGTTTAATAAATTTGTCCATATTTCTAGAAATGAGAGCTGCTCCATCCAAAGTGGGATGGATGCCATCTCTCCTAACAAGACCAGGTTTCCTCCAGAAACACTGGCTATAGATAATGTTTTGGTGGACCTCTTCTTTCTCTTTTTCTTTTTTTTTTAAATGTTGGTCGACTGATCAAACTTAAATTATTTACATCTAATGAAAATTTTAACACAACATGGTATAGTTCATATTAAATCATTTATATTTAGCTTACATTAAAAACAAAGATAAATAGGGTGATATTTTGTGGTAACTTTGAAACTTGCCACATGACATTTAATATACGGTTAAGGTTATTCTCAGCAAATGTATAGGTGGCCCTGTACTTTTGTCCATGGTGTAAATAAAGATTACTGAAACATGTGCAAATCAAAACTGCTCTGATCAAGTTCAAGGATCAACACATGGAGTGGAGATCCTTTTTGTACTTAATAGTACTTTCTCCCTGAAGGAAAGCCAGCTATAGGTATTGTTTGTGTCTTGGCCAAGTTCTGCAGATAATCTGTGAGTTCATTTGACCCAGGGAGCATTTAAATAGACAAACATAATTGTATAGTCAGAAGCCAGAGGAAACCAGATAAAATAGAGATAAAATGATAGTGTATCTGTACGACAAAACTATGACTATAGTAAGAATACAGTATTTATCAGGTTCTACAGCTGATTTGTTAATTGCTGTTGTAGAAAGAAATCCTCCTCTTTTCTGGCTCTGTCTCTGAAGTGGCAGGTTACACTGTCATGCTGGTGTGGTAGAAAACGTTTGAGGGGGGCTAGCTGCATGTCATCGCATGATTTGTTTCACCCCAGAAACCCCCATTCTTTTGTGATTTATTGTTCTGTTCACTGATGAGCTCCCAGCAGAGTCACATCTGTTTCTACTAACCAATGATCAGCATTCATGAATATTAACTAATTGCAACCAAAGTCATTGAAATGTATTTATCTGACATAATATCAATTACTGTGCATGTGTAAGGCTGAATAAAGACTACTATTGTTCACAGAGGAACACATCCTCAAGTGGTTAAAGGTCACACAATGAGCAGGGCAAAGGTTATAATACAACAAGGGCCCCATAAACCAAAGTACATGTTATCTAGGGAGAGGTGCACAGGAGAAAAACACACTGTTTTTTTCTCCTTACAATTGAAAGTAACATTGTAATCTCTACTCATACTTCAAATGTACTTGTGCAAAAATAAATCATCCCACCTCCTTGATTTATATTTCATTTGCTGGCAGACAAAGTGAAGTAATTTAGTAAATTATGATTTAAACTTCCTTTAAAGAATTGGTGTTTAGCAGAGACTACCATTTACTTCAGCTCTGTATGACTTGTGCTTTGAAAGCATGGATGTGTCTGATTTGTCACCATTGTTCCACTCTGCTATAGAGGGAGGTGAAAGAAGCATTGTTTTTCAGAAGGCTCCTCATTCCTCACCTCTCTGTGGCTCCCTCCCCCTCATTAGGAATCAGGTCAGAATCAGGTACTCACAACCATGGGGACTAATGACAGAATTTCCACACTGTAATCACTTGCACCAACAGTTACTAACCCATGAGCAAATACTATTGAATTACTATTGAAATACTGAAAACCATATCACAAAGCTCTAGCTCTGCATTGTTATTCCGCAGTTATGGTCAACACATAACCATTTATACTCACGCTTTAACCCATTACTGACACTGGAATAGGAACAGCCAAAATCAAAACAGCAAGGCAAGAAACTGCACCGGATGCATGTGTGAGGTTACAAAAAATGCCAAAATGACAACAAACATGCCAAAGCAAATGGTGGCATGCCCCAAAAGTTTATGTTATAAGTGCTGGTGCACACCAGCATTTGCAGAGATGGCAGTGGCAAGCATATGCTGCATGTTAGAGTCCTTCCAATCCCAGCTGCACAGCACTGTTGTGTCATTGTTGTACATTTGTATGTTGGTTAGGTTGGTATGGTAAGATAAAGCAATGAGGTCATAGGATTCAGAATCAGAATACTTTATTAATCCCGGGGGATTAATAACATTTTAAATAATAATCCAGAAAGAACATTTAGTGTATGGTAAGTGAAGAACCTTGCTCATATAACATTGTGGACATTAGAACAATCCTCATTTTGGGAATTATGTACCAACCTAGATGCAATGTCGTGGATTTCCTGGATATAAGAGCAAATTCCCCAAAAGAAAAAAATAAATATGAGCTTTGACTAGAATTAAAAAGAGCTCTTTTAAACTGGATTAACATCTACAAAAGGCCCACGTGATGAAAGCACTGAAAGCAAACACTAACCACATAGTAGTCCTGCCCTACCTACGTATAACTCAATAGCCCAACCCTAACAAGCTAATACTAAATTGTTCAGTTATTTCAAGGGTCAAATTGAGCCCACTTCAGCGATACATGCTTTATTCACACTTTTATCTAGAGCCAACACCATTCAACTTGCACAACAGGAATACAGCACAGACCTGTAAGCAGAGAGCTTACATACTGGTAAATGTTTTATCATGTGTCTGATGACCTTGTTCCTTGGATAGCTGAGTGAGAAAGAAAGCCTTACATGCACATGGATTTATTTTCTCTGTGCAAAAACCATAAATCACACAATCTACTGATATTATTAGCTCTTAACTCAGACAGGGCCTATTCACAGACATTATCTTCCATTTTTAGGCAGAAAAACACAAAACATGACAACAGCCAAGAACGAGAAGGTCCTAAAATAAGACAGGAAAACAACAGGGTGACGGATTACACGGAGACACCTGAGAACGATGACTTCCGTGACTGTGGGCTTGATTGTTTCCTTGAGGAAAAAAAAAGGTTACAGGAAGAGGGGAGGAGGGGTCACAAAAATCTAGCCTTGAAGGGGAAGTCTGTAGAGAAGACTTCCTCTATTTGTGCACTTACATATAATACATTAATGCTTTCCAGTCATGCAATTACTCTAAAGTTGGTCCCAAACAACTGCCTGACACCTAGCACCATTGCTCTGTAGCACCCCATATCATTCCATATCACTTCATTGCACAAACCAGCTCCTAACATCCATAACTAAAGCACCTGGCACAGACATCTATCCCTAGATGAAAACTATGTCTAAACTATATACACTGCTGTGATATTTATTGTTATTTGGCACCAGCAGCTCTGAGTAAAACTGTCTATGAGCTGGAGTCATTTTGCAAACTTTGATTCCTTGTGTAGATTTCAGAGGTGAATGGGATTTTATGTATGAAGATGACAAGACTAGTGTGCCTCGGTGCTGACCTTTTCATTCTTGCTGTCTCTTTAAGGTTGTTGAAAGGTTTGGAGCTGCCTGCTCTGTGATGTATCAGGCATTAGAAAGATCTCAAGCAAATAGCTGCACAGCTAAGAATGCTTGGCTGTTTTCATACATACACTGCAACATAAAACAAGAGAAAAGGCTAAAATAAAACCTCAGAAACTGCAAGATATTGCTCTCCGTTAAAGTCTCAAACATTTTAGCATTGTGCTTTTCAACACCTTTTTCGAAGGTGTTCAAGCAGATGAATAAAATGGGTGGACATGTTCTGAACATAAACTTTGCTTCTTCCCTTGGCCTAGTAGATGTTTAAAGTTTCATCTGCTGGTGTAAGATTTGTTTGTGCCTATGTGAGAACATTAAGGCACAGAAAAATTACAATATTTAATCAAAAATAAATATAATAGAGCATGGCTGTTTTGCAAGGGTGTGAACTAAACCCTTTACACAATCCTTTATCAGGCAAGGGACCTATATATTTACCTATATCTATATTTTATATTCTACAAAAATCAATAACTTGTACAAAAGATGCAGTCTGAAAGAAACACGACACCCCAAGGTGGTGTCAGGAAAAAATCTACTCAGGCAGCATCATACAGTATCTGCCACCACACATTCACTCTGGCTACACGCTTCGGCCGCATTCGCCTCACCTGCCTGCCCGCCCCTTCACTCTGGATCTCTGGAAATAAAGAATTTGTTCAACCATCTCTCTCATGCTGCTTTTCAGCTGGACACTGACTTGGTCACCTTTCCTGGGGCTCATTTCCCTTAGGTTGGAAAGTAAGCCATTATATTAACTCACTGCTCAAATTTTGAGCCAAACTCCCTTTCATTCAGAAGTTAATCTCCCTCTCCCTCTGTTTCAGTGATTCCCACATCAGAGACTACATTTTCCACATTTCCAGTTTTATTTTCCTGTGTTCAATAAAGCATTGTTAACTGCTAGTCAGTTGTCCCTTGATTCTGCTTTTAGGTCTACTTCTATGTGTTGGCATTTAGGCCTCTAACAGTACAGACTGGCCTAAAAGAATGGGACCCAGCTGACCCAATGCAGAATGTGATCTCCAAACAAGGAGCCATTATCGGTGGGCATGAGCAGGCCCTGCTGTTTTTAGAGAAACAATGTAAAACTATCTGTGACAAGCAGGAGGAGATTCTTCCTGCAGTTCAGAAACTCTGTTCTAAGATCACCACCACTGCCCACTTGCCTCCAACACACTTAACTCTGATTCCTCTTGATTCCTCAGCATATCTACACATGCCGCTGATACCAGTGTTTCGTAATGCAATATTGCCAGCACCCAAGCCTCTTTCTGGTGAGTTGGGTCAATGTGAGGGGGTTTTGCTACAGTTTTTGTTAGCATTCAGCCGATTGCTTTGCTCTTTTCCCAATGATGGTACAAAACTTTCCTACTTAGTAGTTCTGTTAAGAGGAAAGCATTGGTCCTGACTAAAGTTTTCTTTATAAAAAGCTTTTGCTCACCCAGTTTCTGAGGGCAGTGCAGCTAAGAAATTATTAAATCTGTGCTGAGGTAAGCGTAGTGTCTGCTTTGTTTGTGGTAGAGGTAGTAGAGGGAGAGAAAGGCTGAACAAGAGCATAAACCTTCTAAAAAACTGTTCAAATCCTTCCCTGTTCCCACTCCTGTCTTGCCATCTCCGGTAAAAACATCCGCCACGACCTCCTCTCTGTCTCCTCCTGATCCTCCTCCTAAACCCATGCCAATTGAGCAATCTTAGCTCACTGTGGACAAAAGAGAGAGGCGCTTTCAGGCCAGTGAAGGTTTCTGTTGTGGGAATCAGGACCATATTCTTCTTGCGTGCCCAAATCGGCCAAAAGACTCCGGGATACCAGTGGGCAGCTCCTTGATTACTTCCAAACCCCATCTCTTACTACCAGTCACCCTCTGCAGCAATGAAGTCTCCCCTCACTGATCTGTTAGCCATGCATTTAGGCCTCCCAGTCGTTCTGCTAGATCCTCCCATACGCTGCACTAAGTTTTTACTCACATTACGCACCAAACTGAGTCTGTTCATCTAGTCTCACTGGGAATCCATTTCATTTTTCACATTTGCTTCACCTGACACTCCTCTGATCCTCTGCTATTCATGGTTGGAAAAGCACAATCCACATATTGATTAATAAACTTGCAATAAAAAATCAAGTTGGAGTCTCTTCTGTTTGGCAAATTGCTTACAATCACTGCTACCTCCTCTGACTCATTGCCACTGGTCAACCAACCCTCAGACCTATCCTCCTTTTCAGAGGACCATAACCTAATAGAAGCTTTCAGAAAAGATAAAGGTATGTTACTTCTTCCCCACAGGCCCATTGTGCCATTGACCTCCTTCCCAGAGCCCTACTACCCTAGAGCCACCACTACAACTTGTCATGGCCCGAGAGGGAGGTAATGAAGATGTACATTCAAGAGCCACTGGCAGCTGGCATTATTTGCCTCTGTGTAGGTGCAGGTTTCTTTTTTGTGATAAAGAAAGATAAGACACTATGGCCATGCATAGATGACCAAGCATGCAGAGGATTAAATGACATCACAGTTAAAATACCCCCTACTTCTCATCAATTCAACTATTAAAATCTCTCCATAGGGCAAACATTTTCACCAAGCTTGACCTCCGCAACACATCAGGGGGGAGGATGAATGGAAGATGGTGTTTAATATCCCGTTGGGTCATTTTGAATATCCGTGATTCCTTTTGGACTTACCAATGCCCGGGAAGTCCTCCAAGCACTTGTGAACAATGTGTTGAGATACTTCTTGAACATTTTTGTCTTTGTGTCAAAAATCCCTACATGAACACCGGATGCATGTTCACAGAGTGCTACAATGCCACCTGTTTAGGCTGCATAATCATCACTTATCCACTCAGGCTACATGCTTTGGCCCATCCGACTCACCTGCCTGCCCTCCTGTCCGCCACTTCATTCTGGATCTCTGGATCACTCTGCTTTTGGGTTCACTTCCATGTATCTGCCTTTCTGCCTCTGACAGTATAGTGTATAGAGTAAGTATGGAAATGGAAATGAATGAAAAAAGTTTGCTGAGAAGGTGAAAGGAATATCTTTGTGGATCTAGAGAAAGCATCTAATAGGGTGCCAAGAAAGGAACTTTGCACTGCACAAGGAAGTCAGGAGTGGCAGAGAAGTATTTGAGGGTAGTTCAGGACATGTATGGAGACAACAGCACAGTGATTAGGTGTGTGATAGGAGTACAGATGGGTTTAAGGTGAGACTGAGAATGCTTTAGGGATCAGCTCTGAGCCTCCTCTTATTTGCAATGGTAATGGACGTGTTGACAGATGAGGTCAGGCAGGAGTCTTCATGGATTATGATATTTGCTAATGGCATTGTGATCTCTAGTGAGAGTAAGGGGTAGATGAAAGAGAGCCTGGAGAGGTGGAAGTATGTTCTGGAGAAAAAAGCTAAGAGAGTCAGTAAAGGAATACAGAATATGTGAGTATGAGAGGGATACAGATGTAACAGTGATGAGATGGTAAGGGTGGAGGCAAGGTGAAATGGGTGGAGCCAAATGCCAGGGTAATTTGTGGCTATAGTGAAAGGGAATATTTACAAAGTTATGTGATCTGATATGATTGTTTGGAGATGGTGTCAGTAAGAAAAAGGCAGGAGGCCAAATTGGAGATGGAAGTGCTGAAGATGTTAAGATCTTCAAAGATAGAAAGACAAGGTTGAAATGGTTTAGACATGTGCTGAGGAGTAATAATAAATCAGAATCCATTCAATTTTATTTATACAGCACCAAATAACAACAACAGTCGCCTCAAGGGGCTTTATATTGTAAGGTAGGCCCTACAATAATACATACACAATCATAATACTTTATTAATCCCAGGGGAAATTACATAGTCACAGCTGCTCCAAGACAGTAAGAACAGTAACTAACTAAACTAAACTAAATAATACACTATATTACAAAGTTGCAAAATATAACAAAATAGTTCTAATAAATACAAGTAACTGTATTTATAAATATCCCATATACACAAAATTTAAGATATATAGTTGTATAGAAGTTGTACAGAAAATATGCATGCGCTTACATGTCTGCATTTACAGACATGTAAGCGCATGATTATGCTTTTTTTTTTTACCCCTGCAAGACTGAAGTTATATGTTTTTAAAACTTGATGAGGATGGTTGGTATCGGTATTTTACCCTTGGGAGTGCAGTAGGGTAAAGAGAAATCACTTTCCCTGTTTGTGTATCTGTGTGTGTGCCTAGCTGGCTCTCCATCTGTTATAAGCCCATGGTGGAGAGGAGACTACTCGGAGCCCAGAAAGCAGAGGTCAAGTCCAGGCTTACACAATCCCTGCTGCCCTCCTCCCACTTTCCTCTCTCCTCTCTCCATCACCTCTCAGATGAGGGACAAACACGTGGGGGTGGGGGGCTGAGTTAACAGGGGAGTGAAGGGAGGTGGGATGGAATGGAAGAGAAGAGCTGAAAGCAGGAGGAGATCTATGAACAGAGGGAGCAATAAAAAAGGAGCGAGAGGGGAGTCTTGAGAAATAGGTTTGAAGATTACTCTTGGTGAAAGGAACAGATGTATGGAGTCAGAGAAGTGGGGAGATAGATGTGGAGACTGGAGAACTGATGAGGAAAATTCAGAAAGGGAAAGCAATATGAAAAAGGACCACAAACGTCTTTTATTTATTAAAGGAAGAAAAAGAAGAAAGGAAATACTGAGGTCATTTCTATGCTTTCACCTAGGGAGGTGCTGTATCATATAGATACACCAAGTGCTCAGATTCAGACCATGCAACAGGTTACAAAGGAGGAGATGCTAGCAGCTGGAGCAGTTAAATGATTCTGAGTGTCACTGGGGAACTTGCTAGGTGTGCTCCACATGACGCTAAAAGTGGATGGAAGTTACTGGTGCGGTTACTTGGTGGTAAAGAACCATATAACCACTTTACACAACTGTCTGATAAGGTGGAGCAAAAATAGAACATCCCAGGTAGAAAATATATTTCAGTTTTAGTTTGTGATGCTATTGTGCAGCTCCTTTACTTATTGTTAAGCTAAATTGTTGTGTTTTAAACTTTTAATAGCCTTGGGCAGGGAAAACACAGTGCAGGCTATTTCCTACTTCTACTTCATTATGCTGTGTCACTGCTACTGCTCTATAATGCTGCCTCTGCTGGCACCTTGTTTCATAACAGTCACACTTCTAATGAAGTAGTGTGTCATCAATGACGGATGGAATTTACTTATACTTACAAATGCTGCTGCCTCCCAGCTGCAAGCATTGATAAAATTCTGCTCAGTATTTTTCTTCTATGTCGTCAAAAAAAACATTGTCACAAATATTCTTGGAATATCATCTTATAATTTTGAGACTATATCACCCATTCTTACTTTTGACCTCAAATTCATCTGAGATAGTAAAGATAAACTCATCTAGTTATTTTACTGCTCATAATAATGGAGATTTAAATTTCTAAAAACAAACCAATTTCTTTTGTTTTCAATCAAACATTCTTAAAAGTTAAGGTAAGATTTGAATTTGTTGTCTTCCAAAAGTGAGTCAAAATAAACTATAGCATTTGTGTATGTAAATAAGATCCATGTAGGTTAGAGTTACTGTGAAGTTCACTGATGAGTTTCACAACTGACCATCAGTTTTTAGTGTGTTTCTATCATGTAGCTTTACTTTGTTGTAAGTTGCGGTGTCTTGAGCTCTCAGGGCAACATAAAAATCTCATTTTATCCACTGAGTAGACACACACACATTTATATTTATATTACCCACCTAAACATTGCTTCAGACTGAGCATTCCACCTTTTGGGCAATTGCTGTCTATGACAGCTGTGTCTTCACAAAGTCAAGGAATACAACACAGCCTAAGGTGTTGGCCCAACCTCCAAACACCCCAGATCCCAATTATACTGATTGTCTACTGTATGCAACAGGACATGGTATTTACTGCAAACGTCCCACCCTAGATACCAAAGAATGATCCCAAAGGTCCTGTGTCCATGAGCAAAAAGGTCAAAGATCTTTTGGTCATATGAAAGAATAATGAATAATATTAGGTAAGTGGTTTATGATGTGGCTAACTGCCTTTTAAGTGAAAAACTTACTGTATAAGATAAATACAATTTTTTAGAATCTAGACAATTCAAGTTTAAATTGATGACAATTTAATGATGGGATTACACCTACCACTATGCCAAAAAGTAAAATTTAGACCATACATTTATGTCATGTCTCTTTAAAGATTTATTTTATTTTATTTATCACATTAAAAAAAATAAAAATACTATGCTAGACTTTCTTCAATTCTTTCATGTCCTTTTCTTCATGTATCTTTGATCTCAGCTTATTTCATTTATTTATTTATTTATAGAATTAATTAATTTTCCACACCTTTGAAAAAGGAAAAAATTGAAAACAAAAAGATTCTAATGATGTTATTCTAAAGCTGTATGTAGAATGCCAGGGGCCTGTCTTTGAGACTTATACAAATATAATACTTACAGGAGAAAAAGTGATTCACAAAATGAATAGTGGTTAAGTTATTCACCATACACGTGAAAGATCTCCGGTTCAAGACGGGGAGGAGAAAAAAAAGCAATGTATTGCACATTACATTACTTTTCATGAAAGTAATGCAGCACATTATTTAATGATGTCTTGAAAAAAAATTTACACTACTTGTTGCATACTTTTGCATTACTTACTTACTTTAAGCCTTTTCTCAAAACTTTATGTTAATGGTAATTATGTGACAGTGCAATAGTTTTTTTTAAGAATGACACATAATCACCTGTTAACAGTGTAAACCTGAGGCTACAGTTCCACTCACCTGCACAACTCCCTGTCCTAATGAGGACATACATAGATCTTTCTTTACGTTTTTTGTGTATGAACACAAAGCCCACAAACCAAAGAAAAAAAAACAGTCTAAAGAAACTTTAAAACCACAGCGACTCTACTGCAGAAACATGAACAGGGGGAAATGAATGCTACAATGCTGCAAGCATAACTGCTCACTACTGCCTGTTACCTTTGTTACCTTGTTACCTGGCCCAGGTGATTATATATTATATATTTCAAGTCAAGAAATCAGTAGTGAACAAAAAAAACACATGAAATACATTCCAGGGTCGTTAATCACCAGAATTAAGCTTTGCAGCTAATATGTAATTACATGTAAATGAGTTAATGATCTCTGTTTAAACACCTATCGTGATTATTTTCATGTTGGCTTTAACTATAATATCACTGCAATGATCTTACTGCAATTTACTGCAACTTCCTCATGCATGTCTATTTCATGCTTTGGAGGGGCAAAGCATGAAACAGACATTAAATTCAATTCAATTCAGTTTTATTTATACAGTGCCAAATCACAACAACCGTCGCCTCAAGGCGCTTTATATTGTAAGGTAGACCCTACAATTATACATACAGAGAAAAACCCAACAATCATATGACCCATGAGCAAGCACTTTGGCAACAGTGAGAAGGAAAAAACTCCCTTTTAACAGGAAGGAACCTCCAGCAAAACCAGGCTCAGGGAGTGGCAGCCATCTGTCGCAACCAGCTGGGGAGAGAGAAGGAAGACAGGATGACAGACATGCTGTGGAAGAGAACCAGAGATTAATAACAAGTATAATTCAGTGCAGAGAGGTCTATTAACACATAGTGAGTGACAAAGGTGACTGAAGAAGAAATACTCAATGTATCATGGGACTCCCCAAGCAGCCTATGCCTATTGCAGCATTACTAAGGGAGGATGGACCAGCGTGTCTATTACATGTTTTGCTGTGATACTGGCTTGCAGGGTCTGACTGCTGGGCTGGGGTCATCACACACTCAGATTTAACATCATTCTCGGTTGTCTTGGTTCACTAGCTTTGTGTCAGCATGCTGTTTGTCCGGATTAAAGCCGATGGTGTGTCACAATGTTGTTAGCAGTGATGGGAATAACGGCGTTACAAGTAACGGGGTTACTAATGCTGTTACTTTTTTCAGTAACGAGTAATCTAACTAAATACTATTTCTATCGTTACAACGGCATTACAGTTACGAACAAGAAAATGCGGTGCGGTCGCGTTTCTATTTTTCAACAAGCAGATGGTTGAAGCTGTCTTCAACTTACTGCATCTTATATCAGTTGCACGGAAGTAGCTGTAAGTAATCTGGGCGCTACAGCTTTCAGCAGCTCCGCGCACTCCCGCGGGCAGCAATCACTGTCTCGCACAACACCTGGAGCTCATGTAAAACCAGAGTCATGATAAACAATATATACGCGGCGTTTTTTCCTGAATACTTTCGCCACATTTTAGTGTCTAAGGACAGCGCTAGCAAGCACTCTCTGCTTATGACCAATAAATAAATAAATAAATAAAATCAGCCCTTTCGTGTTGGTGGAAAAATGCACCATGTCAACCAATCAAAAATAAGATGGTAACATGACATTTGGTTGTTTAGGAAGAGGGGGAAGTTTTAGGAGTGACCGAGAGAGCGAGAGAGAGAGAGAGAGAGAGAGAGAGAGAGAGAGAGAGAGAGAGACAGCAGAAAAAGAGAGAGAGCGAGTTTTGAGATTTGTGATGTTTAGCGTGTTTGGAGTGTGTAGTTAATGTGTTGTCTTGTGTAGTTAGCGTGTAGTGTTGTGGATAGTTTTGTGTTGTGTGTCAGAACAATGAGGTGACTGCTGTCTCCAGGTAGAAAACAGGAATGATACGCCTGCTGTCAGACCTGCAGGTATCAGGCTTGTGATGTTCTCCTTTATAGTGGACAGAAATTTTTGAAGTGGCAGAAATAATTTATGTGACATCTTACTGAATGCAGAAAACCTGATTGTTATGTAAATAGTTTGAAATGGTTACAAAAAAGGGTAAAAGGTAAATGGCTGCAAATAACTTTGTTGTTTGCAAAACATGTGCATATGCTTTTAAAATTGACAATTTATATTTGCATTTAAAGTTATGAAATATATAATTCATTAAACATGTTTGTGGTTGTTTTTCTATTGTTTTTTGTCTGATTTTAGAGCAATTATGTTAATACAGTATGTCAAAATGGAAACATAACTGTAAATCCAGACACGTGAGGTTGTGCTGAAAAGGATGATACCAAACAAGGCAAAGTAAATAGTTTTTAAAAGTGAAATGTAGAGGAAACATCAAATGTAGTTAAAAATTGCAAATTATACCCTGGACTCCAGAGGGTTAAACATCTTTTTTTAAAGTAGCGGTATAGTTACTTTTCAAGTAATTAATTACTTTTATAATCTTGTAACTTAGTTACTTACTCAGTTACTTTTTTTGAAGAAGTAACTAGTAACTATAATTAATTACTTTTTCAAAGTAACTTGCCAAACACTGGTTGTTGGCAGTATTATTATTACTGCAGTTGTTTCTGTCTGTAATATAATTTGTGTAATGTAATTTCTGTAAGCGTGTCTTTGTCCTGTCTTCCCCCGCTCACCCCCAATTGGTCGCAGCAGATGGTCACCCCTCCCTGAGCCTGGTTCTGCTGAAAGTTTCTTTCTGTTTAAAAGGGAGTTTTTCCTTCTCAGTGGCGACAAAGCACTTGCTCATAGGTGTCATATGTCATATGGGGTTTTCTCTGTTTTCTCTGTATTATTGTAGGGTCTTTACCTTACAATATAAAGCACGTTGAGGCAGCTGATGTTATGATTTTAAAAAATTGAATTGAATTGAAAACACCACACAGGAAACTGTAGCAAATTTGAATCACCACACTGGACCTCTCTAATGTTTTATGTGTTGTTGGTCCTTTGTGGAGTGTTTTCAGTTGAGCTATTTGACAAATAACAAGCTGGCACAGCCTCTCTAAGAAGTGTCTCACTATGTCCCAAGTATTTGTAACAGACACAGAGCATCATATCCATGGTTAACAAACAACAGAGTAGAGCTAGGTTGGTAACAAGAAAAGAGGTTCGGACTTAATTTAAGCCTGGGATGGAAACTGATAGGAGCATTGCAGAATGAAATGTATATTTTGACCTTGTTTTATAAGAGGGGCTACCAAGTCCGTCCAGAATGAAATTTTCATTATGTTTTTGATAGATGGTTTTAAAAAAATGGCATTTTTATAGGTTTCAATTGGAGTAAAATACCTTTTATAAGTATCAAGGTGATCACAGCACCAAAAGCCACTTTATGATGTCGGCATTTCTATTTCAAACATGCAGCAATAGAGAATTTTCAAGCAGTGACCATCAGATAGCATTCATCTCAACCTGCTGTGTCCTACACACTTGTGTTTTCTGTTGTGAGCCAACCACCAAACAGTTAACATCTATTTATTGTTTGGAAAAAGGCACCTTCAAGGGAACGTATCCTAGTACACCAGTAAGTACACTGTGTAAATCTACATGAATGTGTGCAAACAGAAGAAGTGGAAGTCGGACACATTGTCAGAGTTGCAAACATGGCTGCAAACTCTTGACTTGCTTCATCACTTTTTTCTCTTTCCTTTGTCTGCTCCAGGCTACACAAGGTTGAGGTATTACCTTATTTGTATTCTCTGCTCCTCTTGTGCTTTGAAGATACATCAGTGGAGTTAAGCTGAGCACTGTGTGCTGCCAGCAGCTTCGATATGCACTGTGTTTGATCTTCTGACGAAGCTCCACTTGGTGAAGTCATCCCCTCTGCCACTGCCCCTGCACCTAAGCGCTGCACTAAATAATGATCATTATGACTGTCGTAAACTGCTGCATGTTGGGTTCTCTCTCATCCTTCTCTATTATCTCTCCCTTCCCCTCAGCTCTGTGTTCTGCCAGCTGCCAGAATCAAATTCTGTTCACCTCAGAGTATGAGACTCCTTGTAGATCACTCATGTTGATGTTTTCATCTTCTGATTTGCTTGCTGTGCATCTCATTCAATTCACATCTGTCTTGTTCCAGTGTTTGTTGATTTCCTTTTGTTTTAATCTTCATTTTCCCCAATTCCTCACTGCACATTTTGGACTAAGTAAGTCCCTGTTGTCATTTTAACTTGATCCCCTGGACACTCTTTCTCCATTCCTTTTACCTTCATCTGTTTCTCTCTCCCCCGCCTTTTGACAGCTGCCTTGTTTCCTCCGTCTCTCTCCTCTCTCTCTCTCTCTCTCTAACTTCTCAGTCTCTACCTTCATCAGTCTTTCTGGCTCATCTGTTTCTGTCTGAGCTTCTGAATGTGCACTCTGGATAACCCGCAGAGCAGCCTCCCCTCCGTTTCCTGCACCGAGATGCACGCTATTTATTTCATTGATTTTCAGGAGGGAAAGAATGCGCAGACCAACGACTGACTGTCTGCAGTGGGTTTAGCCAAGTGTAGCCGATGGGTTACTCAGGGAGGGAGAGAGAGGGAGATGCTATAAACTAGCTCTTCAGATTTGTTATGCAATCATTTCTAAATGTTTTGGGTCATATCTGTTTAATATGAAAGAAAATGAACAAGAGATTTGACCCAGAATCTTCTCTTTTGTGACATCCTGTGTTTTTTAACTTGTTTTTGTCGTGATTTGTTTGATTAGATGACGTGGTAGTTCCTGCTTTTGTTTTTTTGATCCTACTCCTTTTCTCAGTTTACTCATCCTTCATTTGGGATCAAAAGTTCACAGAAATGTTTTAATGGGTGATCAGTCCTTGGGGTGAGTTGTTTCTGGTAATGATGAGTAAATCTCAGGGCTTGTCAGACCCAGGTCAGATTTTTGCAACTCTGGGTAACAGTTATTACCTCTGCCGAGAAGGTTATATTTTTGGTAGTGGTTATGTGTTTGCGTGTCACTCTTTCTGCCTGCAAAGACGATAGCTGGAAAAGTTTTGGATGAGTTCTAAAAAAACGTTGCAGGGGTGTATAGTAGGATCATGTTAACAGTCCATTAAAATTTGGCTTATATCCATCAAGGTTTTAAAAGTCAGCTTCGCGATTTATTGGTAAAAAAAAACAACTACTAAAGTACTAAAGTCACAACAACTGTGATTCTTATAAGAGTGGTGTGTGTTTTCAACATATAAAGATTTGAAATATTATATGACATTTGGTCTCTGACCTCTCCTTTAAGGTAGATAGATGGAACTGAAGGCCAAAGTGATAATAATGCTATACAGAGGTATTTATTAAAATTATGTTTCTTACTGGCATTGTTTGTTTAGGAATATGGGGAATGTCATACATGTTTGGACCTTTGACCTCCTCTTCAGGTCAAATAAGGTCAAACTTTCATAAAAAGGTCTTTTATCTTTTAAACTATGGTTACAATTTGCTTCCTTTGTTTGTATTGGTAATATTTAGGAAATAATACAGCTACATGGGGTTTCTACCTATCACATTATGGTTAACATTTAACCACTGATCTCACTTTTACATTTCTGCCTTTCTTTCAAGTTGACCCCAAAAGAGTTGAGTTGTTGGTGCCTTCTTATTTTTAAGATTTCCAGCTTCTGTTTGTGTTTAAGCCACAGGCTATTTATAAAAAATGTTTGGGCACAACATGATGTCACCAATTGCTTTCTGGACTCTGTATTATGAAACTTCAATTTATGGGAGCTAGAGAAGGTGGCTTGATAAGCTATCGCATAAAGCTAGTGAATGTGGTTAGCAAACACATACTTAGACTGTACAACAACACTTTTTTTTTTTTTTTCACACCAGTCTATTAATTAATGAAAGACCAAGACAGACTTTTAATTCATTTGAAAGCCTGATGCTTAACATTGTCCACCCCAGCTGTGAAACTCAGAAACCAGTCTTACTTGTTATCATCTATCGTCCACCTGGGCCTTACACAGAGTTTCTGTCTGATTTCTCAGACTTTATATCTAATTTAGTTCTGAGCTCAGATAAAATAATTATTGTGGGTGATTTTAACATCCATGTAGATGCTAAAAATGACAGCCTCAACATGGCATTTAATCTGTTGTTAGACTCAATTGGTTTCTCTCAAAATGTAAAAGAACCCACCCACCACTTTAATCACACTCTAGATCTTGTTTTAACATATGGCATAGAAACTGAACATTTAACAGTGTTTCCTGAAAACCCTCTCCTGTCTGATCATTTCTTGATAACATTTACATTTACAATAATTGATTACGCAGCAGTGGAGAGTGGACTTTATCAAAGTAGAGTGGACTTTATCAAAGTAGATGTCTTTCTGAAAGCGCTGTAACTAAGTTTAAGAATATAATCCAGCCACTGTTATCATCGTCAATGCCCTGTACCAACACAGAGCAGAGCAGCTATCTGAACGCTACCCCAACAGAGGTCGATTACCTTGTTAATAATTTCACCTCCTCACTACGTACGACTCTGGATACTGTAGCTCCAGTGAAAACTAAGGTCTCTAATCAGAAGTACCTGACCCCGTGGTATAATTCTCAAACACGTACCCTAAAGCAGATGACTCGTAATCTGGAGAGGAAATGGCGTGTCACAAATTTAGAGGATCATCATTTAGCCTGGAGAAATAGTTTGTTGCTTTATAAGAAAGCCCTCCGCAAAGCCAGAACAGCTTACTACTCATCACTGATTGAAGAAAATAAGAACAACCCCAGGTTTCTCTTCAGCACTGTAGCCAGGCTGACAAAAAGTCAGAGCTCTGTTGAGCCAACCATCCCTTTAACGTTAACTAGTGATGACTTCATGAACTTCTTCACAAATAAAATTTTTATCATTAGAGAAAAAATTACCAATAATCATCCCACAGATCTAATATTATCTACAGCTACTCTTAGTACCATTGATGTTAAGTTAGACTCTTTTTTTCCAATCGATCTTTCTGAGTTAACTTCAATAATTACTTCCTCCAAACCATCAACGTGTCTTCTAGACCCCATTCCTACAAAACTGCTCAAAGAAGTCCTGCCATTGATTAATTCTTCGATCTTATATATGATCAACCTATCTCTAATAATCGGCTATGTACCACAGGCCTTCAAGGTGGCTGCAGTTAAACCTTTACTCAAAAAGCCATCTCTAGACCCAGCAGTCTTAACTAATTATAGGCCAATCTCCAACCTTCCTTTCATATCAAAAATCCTTGAAAGAGTAGTTGTCAAACAGCTAACAGATCATCTGCAGAGGAATGGTTTATTTGAAGAGTTTCAGTCAGGTTTCAGAGTTCATCACAGCACAGAAACAGCTTTATTGAAGGTTACAAATGATCTTCTTATGGCCTCTGACAGTGGACTCATCTCTGTGCTTGTCCTTCTTGACCTTAGTGCAGCATTCGATACTGTTGACCATAATATCCTATTAGAGCGATTAGAACATGCTGTAGGTATTATAGGTATTGCACTGCAGTGGTTTGTATCATATCTATCTAATAGACTCCAATTTGTGCATGTAAATGGAGAGTCCTCTTCACACACTGAGGTTAATTATGGAGTTCCACAGGGTTCGGTGCTAGGACCAATTCTGTTTACATTATACATGCTTCCCCTAGGCAGCATCATTAGAAGACATAGCATACATTTTCACTGCTATGCAGATGACACCCAGCTCTATCTGTCCATGAAGCCAGATAACACACACCAATTAGTTAAACTGCAGGAATGTCTTAAAGACATAAAGACTTGGATGGCCACTAACTTTCTGCTTCTTAACTCAGATAAAACTGAGGTCATTGTACTCGGCGCTGAAAAGCTTAGAAATATGGTATCTAACCAGATTCTTACTCTGGATGGCATTACCTTGGCCTCCAGTAACACTGTGAGGAACCTTGGAGTCATTTTTGACCAGGATATGTCCTTCAACGCACATATTAAACAAATATGTAAGACTGCGTTCTTCCATTTGCGCAACATCTCTAAAATTAGAAATATCCTGTCTCAGAGTGACGCTGAAAAACTAGTTCATGCATTTATTACTTCCAGGCTGGACTACTGCAATTCATTATTATCAGGATGTCCAAAAAACTCACTGAAAAGCCTTCAGTTAATCCAAAATGCTGCAGCAAGAGTACTGACAGGGACTAGAAAGAGAGAGCATATTTCTCCTGTTTTGGCTTCCCTTCATTGGCTTCCTGTTAAATCCAGAATTGAATTCAAAATCCTGCTCCTCACATACAAGGTCTTAAATAATCAGGCCCCATCTTATCTTAATGACCTTGTAGTACCATATCACCCTATTAGAGCACTTCGCTCTCGCTCTGCAGGCCTACTTGTTGTTCCTAGAGTATTTAAAAGTAGAATGGGAGGGAGAGCCTTCAGTTTTCAGGCCCCTCTTCTGTGGAACCAGCTTCCAGTTTGGATTCAGGAGACAGACACTATCTCTACTTTTAAGATTAGGCTTAAAACCTTCCTTTTTGCTAAAGCATATAGTTAGGGCTGGACCAGGTGACCCTGAATCCTCCCTTAGTTATGCTGCAATAGATGTAGGCTGCCGGGGGATTCCCATGATGCATTGAGTTTTTCCTTTCCAGTCACCTTTCTCACTCACTATGTATTAACAGACCTCTCTGTATTGAATCATATCTGTTATTAACCTCTGTCTCTCTTCCACAGCATGTCTTTATCCTGTCTTCCTTCTCTCACCCCAACCGGTCGCAGCAGATGGCCGCCCCTCCCTGAGCCTGGTTCTGCCGGAGGTTTCTTCCTGTTAAAAGGGAGTTTTTCCTTCCCACTGTCACCAAAGTGCTTGCTCATAGGGGGTCATATGATTGTTGGGCTTTTCTCTGTATCTATGAAGCGCCTTGAGGCGACATTTGTTGTGATTTGGCGCTATATAAATAAAATTGAATTGAATTGAATTGAACATGTGCCTGCTAATGAATGCTAACATAACACACTAATAAAATGCTAGGACTTCACTCACAAAACTCCAGGTTCTTTACTCAGCTGTGCTGCAGTACCTGAGGCCAGCCAGAAAAAGAAACAATGATAATGATCCACTCGGTGAGCTTGCTGAGGTAAATGGTAAATGGACTGATTCTTATATAGCGCTTTTCTACTCTCTCGGAGCACTCAAAGCGCTCTATACAACATGCCACATTCACCCAATCACACCCATTCTCACAAGCACTTTATCTATACTTAGTGCTATTTAACTACATTCACACACATTCATACTCCGATGGATGCATCGGAGAGCAACTTGGGATTAGTATCTTGCCCAAGGATACTTGACATGCAGACTGGAGGAGCCAAGGATCGAACCACCAACCTTCCGATCAGTAGGTGACCTGCTCTACCTCCTGAGCTACAGCCACCCAGTCTGCATAGTGAAGGGGAATAAAACAAAATAGAGGAAACCAGCAGAAGTTTGCAGTCAGTTCTTCTTCTGCTTCAAATACACCTTGGACAGAATCTCCTAAACACATCCACCAACAAAGAAATGTGACCCATTCATAGATATACACAGAACATTTTTATACATCTTCTTTATACCACGTTCAGAAAGATAATCACCACCACCTCCTCCTCTTCCTCTCAGCTGACACACAAACAAAGGCTTATTGCACCATTCTTTTCATTCATCAGCTAAACATACAGATAACAGGCCGACTTTACAGCAGCCTGGAGAAGAGGCTCAAAGAAGAAATAAATAGTTCTGGTCAAATGGACCAGAACAAGAGTCCTGTGCAACAGTTCTGTCAGATGGTGTCTTCTAATCCTTAAGACTTAAGCAGAAACATGAATCAACAGTAAACAATAACAGTGGTGTCACATTTCTAACTATAAGGATAAATTCAAATGCAAGTGAGTCCATTATGCATATAATAAATCTGCTATTGACAGGTACCATTTTCTGCCACTCAACTGGGCAACGGGTAACAGAGGCAGTGAGATGCCTCAACCCCCTCTGAGAGCTCTTTTTAATGCAGAGGACTTTTACTGTTTAATCAGAGCCTCTCCTGAATTTCCTCCTAAAACTATTAATGAGTAAGTGTATAAATGTGATTTAAAGATCCCTATCAAGAAGAAAAATCACACTTTTTTCTGTAAGACAGTTATGGTTCTTTTATGCTATGATGGTGGCATCTGTTTGCATTGGTATTTGACACTGGACAGTATTTGCCGCTCTACAGAGTGGGGGTTCCAACCTTTTCAACGTGGTCTTGTGCAGCCCCTCAAAAGCCCAACAGCACATAGCTTGTCTATGTATAGGTGAATGCTGACTGGATGACGATTGTGCTGGAACTGGAAAGTTAGCAGCAGCAGAAGTCACCACTACTGAGAGAAGTCTGAAAAAGGCATCAGAGATTAAGAAGAAAAAAAACAGCATGTGAGTGCAGTGGACATTGTTTTTATAATCTGCCACTGCACTGCCAATAGGCAACCATGTAGAGCCCATTACAAAGGCCTCACTCTGGAGCATGGCTGGGGTGAGAGGTTTGAAGGTAGGCACCTACTAGCCAGTCCTTAGCCTATGAGAGTTGGTTCATCATCCACATGAAGACCTGCAGCAATGTAGTGTTTTGTGCGTAGAGTCCAGTCCCTGGTTTGTGGAAAGCATTCCTGTCATACACATTTACACACAGCAGTTATCGCAGTCAGCTGCAGCAGATTGTCTATTCCTCTCCTTTGAAGCAATGAACTGCAATGGAATGCAAAGATATTTTTCTAGCAGGAATTCTCAAAAAGGTTGGGAGCCAGTCTTTTGGGGGAGTTTCTTGACTGATTTGCTATTTTTCTAACTAATAAATTAGTTAAATGTGCATGATTTTTAATGGGTATTCTAGAGGACCAATGTAAGTACATACACTTTTGAACATAACAGAAATTTTGTTGCTGAGCTAATAATGTCCAGGAGTTTGTAAATTAAATTACATTTATCATCGAAGTGAGTGAGTGCACATTTAGACAAGTTACTTCCCAAACAAAAGACATTGAAGTAGCCTGATATCAGACAGAACTGCCAGCTGGTACTTGGACTCCTGGAGCTGGGGAAACATAAAAGAAAGTGTGTGTATGTTGACTCAGCATGGATGATTTTTTTTTTTAAAAAAATGTGTCCCTCTCACTCTTTAAACCAAACCCATCACAGTTAGCCACAAATCTTCTTGTGATGCTATCAAAACAAGTAACTAGGTTCCAAGATTTATTTATTTCCTGCTTTTGGATGTTCACTTATCACTTGTTGCATACTAACCAGCTGTTTATTGATCTCTCTTGAGCGAACACAGACAGCAAAGAGTATTTCACTGAACAAGCAAATGAATTCAGTGCCAGTGTTTTGCTACACAAAGAGACATTGTTTATAGTGCATGAATTTATTTTGGAGCAGAGAAAAACTTTGAGGAAGGAGTTCCATTGAAAGAATCATGTTCAAATCAAATTGGATGTGCGCTTCAGTTCCACTTCAGTATGACCTTCCTCTAGATTATTCAATGATTTGTTCTGTCAACTGTCTGTGAAAAGAAATTGTAACCATGAACCTTGTTAAAGATAAATATCTACTACAAGATTTAGTGTTTGACAATTGATTAAAATATTATATAACCACAACACGACAGCATGGAGTCAACTCGACGTGTGTGTGTGTGTGTGTTCATGCTGGGATTCCTCATGCCTGGCTTATTGTCCTGAGCCCTGTAAGACAAAGGGTTAAGTAAATGTTTGGGGAAGATAAGGCCACTCACCCTGACAGGCAGCAGGCCCCGCTGCCCAGAGGGATCCAGACCCAAATACATCACACAAACACATTCGTACAGACTTGCTCTCTGTATGCGCTTTCATACATTCTGTTACAATTATCCATCCCTCGTTTTCTGTCTTTAACATGCACACATTTATATTGGACTTGTGGAATTACTATTTTCCTTTCAGTCACTAAATCAGCCAGTGAGTGTTTGACGTTTGACATGCAGCGCCTTATAAGCCAGCACCTCCACTTTTGAACTTGGTGAAAGTGCTGCATGTCTGGCAAACACAAAATGCTAATTCCTACTTCACTTGTCCCACTGTGAGGGTTTTAGCATTGGCAGAGAGAGCTCAGCCTTATGTCACAGCTATCTGATAATGTCTGCAATGCTGCTGTGGGCTTACAGAGAAGAGGAAAATCATCAATTCTGTAACTTTGATGTCTTGAACCAGTTAGTTGTTGTGTATAGGATCGCCTCAAACAGAAAGTTTATTGACATCTACCCATTCACCCTTTTTTGTTTTTTTAAGAAAATAGAGCTTAAAGCTGGTTATCCTTCTGGCATTTCATTTCCTTTATTCTAAAAACACTGAAACATTTTTCATATCAGTGTGGTATGGAGGATGATTTACTGCCCTACAGTCCCTGACTTTTGTTTAACTCAGGGTCTGAAAATATTCATTTGAATTCCTGAGCATGCCATCTTATAGCAACACAATTTAATTTTCAGCTTTATAACTGAGCTGCTCATCCTTTCTGCTAATGGTTCATGAAATGTTCATGTTTATGGCAGCAAAACATTGTGTGGTGGGAATCTTTTAGTCCTGGAGTGTTTCGCTGCTGCAGCAAAATGGTTCCTCCCAAGAAGAAGAAGCACTCCCTATTTCAGGGACATTCTCTGTGCATCTTTTTGAAGCAGCATTAATACCGAGGCAGGATAAGGAGTCCTAATATCCAGTACCAGTCAAAACATTAAAGCTTTGACTAATCTCTTCTGACCCTCAGGGCCTTTCCTTAACAATTACCCACTGAACATTTAAAGAAGGACTTTAGCTGATTTTTAGTGATGACTTAAATCTGCGTTGTAAGTATATTGGAGGAAAATGTCCTACACTATAGGATATGTGTGCAAAAGTCTTGAGCCATCCCTCAACTCTTTATTCTTTATATTAAAACAAACATTTATATTAAAATGTTTCATATGTGTAAACACTGCTCAAAATCATTAGAGGAGCACTTTGAAAACACATCAGATCTCACTGGGTAAAAAAATCATGCTGAAAATCTATACTGATATAGACTGGGTGTGTTTGGAACAAAAGGGTGCCACATCATTTGATGGACAAGTAAATTATCAACATACAGAGGGCTCAATTCAAGACACCCTGAAAATCAAAGTGAAAAAAAATTATACAGCAGCTTAGTCCATTTTACCAAAACTGGACTGCAGCAATGTAATGCACCAATTCAAAATGATACTCAGGAGTTTGTGAGCTTGTATGCATTCTTGACAACATAAGGGAATGATCGAAATGAGACAACAGGTGGTGTCCTGGGGGATCGCCTCCCAGACCTGGATCAGGGCATCACTGAACTCCTGGACAGATGGTCCTTCAGACTTGGCAACAAAGGATATACCGAAGCATAATGTCCCAGAAGTGGTCTACTGGATTTGGGTCAGGCGAGCGTGGGCTCAGTCAATGGTATTATTGATGTATTGTCGTACACCATGAGGAACCCAGGACCCACTGCACAAGTGTAGGCTCTGACAGTGGGCCGAAGAATTTCATCCTAATACCTAATGGCAGTCAGGGTGCTATTCCCTGTTCCCTCTATGGATGTACCTCCCCGGACCATCCCTGACGCACCACCAAATCCATCATGCTGAACAATCTTACGGGCAGCATAACATTCTTCACAACCTCTCTAGACCCTCTAGATCTGTGAAGTACAGGGGACCAGTGGTGGATCTGCCAATTCTAGTATTCTATGACAAATGCCAGTTGGGTTCCATGCTGCTGGGCAGTGAGCACAGGCCCATTTCTGTTTGTTTCATCAGACATATTCACATCAGTGGAGATCATTTTATAGTGCAGTGGCAGTGGTGGTCCTGTTCAACCTTCCACAAAGGAGCAGACATTGGTAGTACTGATGGTTTGAGTTCACTCCCTATCTGTCTCCTGAAACCTCCTCCATGCTCTTGAAACTGTGCTGGAAGAGACAGAACAGCACATCAATATACCAGAAGTTTAACTGACATGATGCTATACTCTGAATAAAAGTATAGATTTAATTTTTTTGAGCAGTGTATAAACTATGTCTGCAGCACTTGTTTAATGACTAAAAAAGTGATACATATTTTGTAAATGTGTTAAATGAAGAACATATTAAAATAATATAAACACACATTGTAACATTATTTATCTACTTTGCATATCATAATTTCAGTATAGAAAATGTAATACCAAATGGGTTCATAAAGTGTATCATGACCTGATGATACCCATCAAACGTTTGTTTTCTCTCCACATTGCTGCCATTAATTTTTTCACCTCAATATTCTACATAATACCCTATAGTGACAACGTGAAAAAGCTTACTTGAAATTTTTGCCAATTTATTAAATGGTAATAAATGTAAAAGCAAAAATGTAACATGTACACAGGTATTCACAGACTTTGCTCAGTACTTTGTTGTTGCACCTTTGACTACAATTACAACCTCAAGTCTTTTTGAGTATGACCTATCTTAGGGCACTTTGTCCCATTCTTCTTTGCAGAACATCAGGTTGAATGTGGATCATCTGTGCACAGCCATTTTCAGATCTGTCCTGCAATATTCAGTGTGGTTCAATACTGGGCTCTGGCTGGGCCACTCAAAGACGTTCACAGAGGTGTCCCAAAGCCACTCCTTTGATATCTTGGCTGTGGGTTCAGAGTTATTGTCCTGTTGGAAGATGAACCTTTGTCCCAGTTTGAGATCCAGACAGGGGTTTCACTTGAGACTTAAAGTCATGTTTTTATTTATTTATTTTGATGACTTACACTACTGCTTTGTGGACAGTTGCTTTGAAAACAATTGGAAAACCAAAAGGATGACATCACTGCCTGCAAGTATGAGCTCCAAGGCCTCAGAATGATGAACTGTCCATTTATTATCATCACACTTTGCTTGGCTTTTAGTGGCTGTCACACTGATGATACAGACCCTCTGCAACCACGGAGTGCATTTCGGTATACAGAGAGACGTTTCGTTTTTGTAACAAATTAGCCACTTGAGTAAACAGTTCATTTAAGTCCCACGGCAGAAATATGGAGACGTCAAACAGTTTATGAATCTCCATTCTTTCACTGTGCCCGCAAGAGTGAGAGAACAGAAGCAAAGGGAGGAACTCCTCGTGGAGATCACTGAAAAAGGAGCTGTTTATCAGTTTGAGGAGTGCCTGGATGAAACCGAGTCAAACAGGAATGGCAAATAATTCTTAAGTAATTCTTTGTTTAAACTTACTTGAATTATCAGATGATTTAGTCAAACTTAAATAAGTAGTTGATTATCAAATGCTGTACAAAGCTGACATTAAATTTGTGTCTTGAGATTGCATATTCTTTATGACCAGTATTATATCATCTGATGACAAAATAGATACAGTCTAGTGAAACTACTGCAACAGTGGATTGGCTACAGGGGCAAAGTCATGTGAATTTATCATGTCCTTTCTTAAATTTGGTAAACTTTGGTTGAAATTTCACATTGATCAACATTAAGTTGCTTTGACACTGGTGTGTCTCAAGTCAAAATAGACTCTTAATAGAGTGCTACTTGAGAGGGGAATTGTTTGCTGACAGTTGGTTGCTGGGGGCTCCCATGGTGTATTGTTTCTTCTTCACTCACTATGTGTTTATACACCACTTTGCATTTGATCATTAGTTATTATTAATGTGTGTTTTTTTCACACCCCTCACCCCTAACTGGTCACGGCAGGCTTCATGTTGTTGTGATTTAGCGCCATATAAATAAAACTGAATTGAGATAAATTGAATTGAATGTTGTTAGTTTTCACACTTTGGAAACATCCCGTGCTACCAAAGCAGTCATTAGTTTACATGAACAACTGAGTGTAGCTGTTCACATTTGCACTAATGTAAGGTGCTTGATATAAGAGGTAGATTTCAAGATAGCATCCACTGAAGGCTTTGCTAATGTAACTCATACATAGACACAGGAGGAAGTCACCATTTAAACAGAAGTGGCAAATGTCTAACATATGCTATATATGATACTGTTCAAATTTAGCAATCGAGACCATAACAACTTGAAAACATATATCTAGAGTAGACTGACTTTCTTTGACAAACCGATACATCCATGTTGCCCACAGTCGTGAATACAGTGGCTGAGACAGACATTGACGTTTTCTGTGTCTGGCTAGAGACTGGCCACATAGGTACTGAGTTACATTAAATTTAAAGATCACAAATAGCTCTTTCAAACTGTATATGAACATTTAACATTTTTACATGTACATTTCCATCATCTCTACCACTGCTCTGTCTACTCCCTCATTTCCACCTGCTCCTCATCTTCTCTTCCTGAAATGAAGTCAGGAAACATGCATAAACATGGTTATGTGTTACAGTGTGTTACAGTTATCACAGTTGTGAGCAGATAAAACATGTTATCTCCAGACAGTTGACATTAAGTCAACTAAACAACAACAGCCGGTTATAAGCTAACATTATGCCAGCTGATGTCAGGCTCGAGTGTCCTAAAAGTCCCACTTTCCCTCTGATAAATAGTTCATTACATTCTCACACTGAGCAAGTATATGTTGTCTGAGTGTAACAATGTTAGGTCCACTTCAAAGAAAGCAGATAACAGCAGCAAAAACAGAAAAGTTCAGACAGAAGTAAAGACCACCAGGCATGCAGCATGCTTTAACAAACAGGTAACGTTTTCTTTTTATCCTTCTCAATTAAAGTCTATTAAATAAAATAATTTCTATTTCTTAGAAGGTGAAAAGGGTGTTAACCCAGAAAGCTTGACAAAGACTAGCATGTACAAATGTTGGTTCGCCAACCTAGCAGTTCAGTATTTAGTTCTTGCCTTGCAAGCAAATGAGTTTCATATATATTATGAAGACGCAAAATTATATATTATGTATAATTTTTATATCATGATTATATATTATGAAGACGTAAAAAGGAACTGTTACTGAAACATGACACCGACCAAGAAGCCTTGGTTGTCCATCCCAATTATGCAAACCATCTGCACCAATTGACACTGATCTCCCAAAACTATCAGTTCACCTAACAGACAATATTTCTTTTAGAATATGAGTTCATGAGGTTCCCAACCCTTCACAACACCAAAACCAACTCTTTGTTACAATGGAAGACAGCAACAGCAGACAGCTGTATTAAACAATGCCACCCACTCACTGTAGAACTTTTACAGACTCACTCATTAGTGGTCACTGTTTGCTGGAGATTGGGAGTGTGTAGGGGTAATAATAACCTGAAAGGGCCTCCTCTTCTTCTTCTCCTCCTCCTCTGCTTTTTACTTTGCACTCTCTGTATGTCTGTCTCTCCCGCTCTCTCCCTCCCTGCTGGGTTTTATCAGTGGTTCTGGTCAATGTCCTACTGTCATGTCTTGATGTGATTTATGCCACAGGCAGTGATGTTGACTTATCTCCCTACCTCTCCCCTGTTCTCGTCCCCTCCCCCTCTCCACCCTCCTCATCTCCTCCACCCTACAGAGACTTGGCTCCCTCTGTCTCAGCCAGTCTGGCTCCTCTAACAGAGACTGGGAGGAGTTTTTTTTCTGTATGTGTGTGTATGTGTGTGTGGGGGGGTGGGGTGGGGGTGGGGTTAGTGGAGGTGTGAAAGAAAAATTCCCTCCCAAGCAACCACCTGTCACCTAAATTAGGATCTATATGGGCACTCGGTGCAAGTATATTGTTTTCTGTGTCAAAAACAGGTCAAGTCTGCAGATGACTTTCACTAAAAGAGCAAAAGAAAAGCATTATGAAAGAACATTTGCATATAAATTATATGAACAGTTGGGTGGGTAATCCTTAAATTTTCACACTGCACTATATAAGTTATAGGTAATAGTAAATGGACTAGTATTCATCAAAGCACTTTCTTCTACAAATCTCATTCACCCATACACTGCTGTTATGTATACCTAAGAAACTTTATCCGACATTCGCTTAAACACACACACAAACACACACTCTCCGATGGATTCATTGAGGATAACTCCAGACTGGTGATGACCCACTCTCCCGCCTGATCCACAGCCATCCCAAGGTGATGTCTTTGTATTTCTATACAAGTGTACTGTATTCCTAATTATGTTACATAGGAAAAAAACGTTTTCCTTGATCAGTAGCTATATTATCTAGTGGTATGACATTTTTTCTGAAAGTTCACCTATGTCATATTGGCAGGCCTTAGTGCTTTTTGTCGTAATGTTTAGTTACTTCTGTTTTAGTCTTTGGCTTAAGTTATTGTTTAGTTAGTTATATTTAGGAAAGTACGTAGGGTTCAAATTCACTTTATCACAATGTCAGTCACATGTTATTCATTACACTCCATTTTCTGTTATTAGGCTTATGAGTTTGTGCCTGAAAATTAGCAAAATAGTTACAATACTTATAGTGTGGAGGAAAAAAACATTATTTATCTCCAGCAGACAATATAAATAATACTATTGGTGCCATCATTAGAACTTTTACAGCCTGATACAAAGAATGATGTGGGGTGAAGAGCAACACCTGCCTGAGATAGAACACACCTTTCAGTCAAAGAAGCCACACCTTTAACTTTAAGGTGCCTTACCACAATGCAAAGGGGTGACTTCACCTCTTTGGATACTGGATACTTTCATAATGTTATGAAAACTATCCTTGGAGGCCAAACTTTTTGTACCAGGCTGCAAACATGTTTTTTAATTTTGGCCATTTTGATGTGGGAGTCTGTAGGCTCTGACTCATTCTTGCAGTGGCCTCAAGTGGCCATAGAAGAACTGAAGTTTTTTGGCACTAACATGTGTGCATTTGTCAGGCCAGGACGTTGCTGCTTAGTTAGATCCTCACAGTATGTCAATCAGTCAGTCCTGCAAATGACTGTTTGCATCATTTGCACAGGGACAGCTTTTAGCCCGATGAGGATAGGTTGAATGCTGGCTCGTTGAAAAGTAAAGTAGGCTTGAACAGGGGAGAGAGCAACAGTGGGCTTTATCATGAAGAGGGAGAAGCACAAAAACATATATATCAACGATTTTTTTTTTTTAAAGTACAGACTCGCTGTTGTGAGCTACAGTTCTTTGCATATTACAGCTTTGGCCTAAAAGGCAAACAAAGGCAACAAACATGAACAAGAGTAGCCCACAGAACAGTTGATTGTGAGACTACCCCCTGGTGAAAGCTAACAGCCAAAGCATGTTTAAAGCTTCTCAGTTTTCTTGATTATGAGGCTGATGAGTTGTGTCTATGTAGGTAACACTCTACATAGCACACAACCATGTGGGTCCCTTAAGTCAATAAATGTCTTTGTTGAATGACTTTTAGTATTACAGAGATGTGGCTGAGGTGGCTGTAGCTCAGGAGATAGAACAGGGCATCTACTGATCGGAAGGTTAGTGGTTCGATCCCTGGCTTCTCCAGTTTGCATCCTAGGTATCCTTGGGTAGGATGTTAGCTAAAAGATGCATCCATCAGAGAATGAATGTCTGTCAGGAAACACTGAAAAGGGGATTTGGCTTTCAGTACTCCAGAAGAGTAGAGAAGTGCTATCTAAGAATCAGGCCATTTACCATCTGTTATTATTTGATACTATTCAATAATTTAGTGTCTGATATTTTTGGTTGAATATATTAGTTACCTCCTCAGTACATGGTGCCTTCTCTTTTCCATGTTTATAGGAAATGAAAGGAAATTGGGGGTTTTTCTCACACTGTTATGATGAACTTGTGGTGCTCTGTTACCTTAAAAACTTCCACATGCTCTTCTTTTCAAAGTGAGTCTGGTGAAATTTGTGGTTAGTTTGCTAACAGCAGGTGTAATTGAGTACTGCAGCAGAACTCACTGAGAAGTTCCTTTGTCAGAAACACGAGAGACAAGCAGCTGATGCTCCCACATGGTTTTAATAAAGTATGAGAAGTAATATTCAGTGTTCCATCATTAACTTTCAACATATCCATCCCCTCAGCATTGACTCTGGTTCCAAATACATTATAATTTGGCTTTTTCACAATAAAAGCTTCCCAGTTTTTCATCAGTTTAACTAACTTTCTAATATGAAACAATGGCAGTAGTAAAACGTCCACTACCAGTAATGAATATAGCTGATATGGCTGCAGAGTGTGAACAGTAAACACTGACGCTGATATCACGGAGATAAAACTCACTTGTCTTTAGAGAGCCAATCTGAATACAACACGCCTCTACCAATAAAATCAACTCATTAAGAGATTATTATTAATGTACATACAAAAGTGCTGACTATCTTTGATGCATTTCACATGCTTGTGATTTTCAGTTTATATCTGCACGTGTGTGTATCTTCTACCATCCACCTTTCCCCATCCTCATGCCTCTCCTTTCTGTGGCCTTTGATGTGCTTTCAAAGTGGTCCATACTCACTCTGCTTTCCCTCTCACTTGACAATTGTTTATTAGATTTGAAATGGTCTTTGAGGGCCATATGTGTCTCTCAATGGCATATTTTAAGAGAGAATAACTGGCTTTGAAACAAAGAAAGTCAAAAGATAGGAAGTGGTGGGGAGGCAAAAAAAAATGAAGAAAACTGTTTACGACTTTTATCTTGATTCTTCAGTTGAGGTTTGCTAGCTGGAGAGGCACCTTTCTCAAAGAAATAGCAAAATGTGAGGCACAGAGAGCAGGAGAAGAGAGAATAGAGAGAAAGCAGTGGAAGAGTGTGAAAGAGAGAAGCACTGATGAACAGCAGAGGAGGAAAAGAAAGACATACAAGGAGAGAATGAGTGAGAGAGATGCCTGCAGACCACCCAGGCTCCTCACTGCAGTCAGATGAATGATTTTTGGTTCACTGCCGACTTCAGATTTTATCCTGTGAGTCAGCGTATAGAACCGTGACACTGCATATAAAAGCTTCAAATCAGATGAATGACATGCATTTGCTCCTTCATAAAGAGGCATGCTTTCTATTCATTTTCCTACACTGAATTATGTGATTTCTACAGCAACCTTCAATTAACAAAATCAGCATGTGGAGCCCTGCCACAGTGCCTTGTTTTCAGCTATCTGAATGAAATCTTGCAGTTTTATCTTCTTTCTTCCCCTTATTTTAATTTTGCAGTTGTTTGCATAGGAATCACTAAAGCTGACAGTCAATGCCAATGATTCAACTAAAGTATTTATAAGAACTAAGAACTGTTTACACCTGGCAGTGTGTTTGAAATACACTTGCAGTAAAGCCACTTCTCCTTTGTTTCACAAAGGGTCTATATTGACTTGGCTTGGGAACTTCATCAGGATACATCCTGGGCACTGCAGGGTCCCCACAATGAAGGAGTATTTTTTATAAGGTTTGTCCATAAAAAGCCTTTACATCTCAACTGAATCCAACTGGAGCGGCTAGAAAAGACTGCTGGGGAGACCAGGATCTGGATTAGTGTTCAACCACCATAACTCAACTTCCATAAGAAAATAGTTATATGTACAGTAAGTTGCTAATAACCCTCAGAAAGCAAAACTACATCAGGCCTTTAGCATTTAACCTTTCATTATGTCCCTTCTACTCCGGTTACTTTACCCTGTCACACCCTCTCTGAACTCGAGCACTCATTTTCCTTTCTTTTTAATACTTCTCCCCTCTTCTTTCATGTTTGTCCTTTTTAATTCTCTTAACCCTCTCTATCATCCAGCCTTTCTCTATCCTTCTTCTCTTCCCATTCTTCTTCTCTGCCATCCTCTGTGCCTTGGCTGCAGCCGTCTCTTATCGGCTCTCAAAGAGGCTAAGAAAACAGTGTGATGTGGGATCCTTATAGGACTAGATGGTGTAATTGCCTAATTGCTTTTTTTTCCTCCCTTCAAGGGGTTCTGCTTTCTGTCAGCCAGGCAGGAGCCCATAAACACAGTCCAGCTATTCCCAGCATCTCCCTCAATGTCACCGCTTTGTGCTGTGTGATTGGCTTAACTCAGAGTCTGAGCCTATTGCTCATTGGCTTCTCCCAGTATGAATGGCCCCGCTGACAGCCAATGGGGCCAAAGCAGGGTGAGAAGGGTGATTGAGAGAGTAAACAGCATATTTCTGGAGTCAGGGACACACAGGGATCTCTTTGTTGGGAATCCCAAGTAATGTTTCTAGTTTGGGTTCCCAGGAGACCTAAAGGTGTTTGGAATTGTAACTGAGTCACACAATGGTTAATCATTAATCTCTGCAATCCGCAAGATTTTAACTATTTGCACACAAAATTTGATGTAGAAACATATGAGACAATTCATATGGTTTAGGGCATTTTAAGTAAAAATGACTTCACAGACAACAGGGAGATTAGAAGCTGTATAGTGGTAGATGAAGGCCGTGGCCTAGAAACAGAGCATAAATCAGGGTAAAAGTCTTTTCTTCTCTCCTCCAACGCTCCCACTACTCAAGCACGCTCACTCCATCCAAGGCCAAGCCATCTGTCTGCAGAGGCAGAGAGGCCTGGGTGATAGAGGTGCCTTCTGTATCAAGTGGAAGAAAAATTTGACAAAAGCATGCCTAGTATTCTCAAAACCATCCTTTATGCCCCCTCCTTCTGAGCCAATCGTCAGTCCACTTGTCAGCTGCTGTTATAGATGTCCTATATATCTCTCAGGCCCTCTGTCCTCTGTCCATCTCTATCAACTTCAATGGAGATAGATGTGAAGATTGTATATGTTCCAAGAGCCATCAATTTCAAAGCATTTTATTGACATCAATGTGCTAGTATGTCCTAAAAACTGCATTACGAGAACATGGAAAACAGAAATAGACTTGGACAGTACCATTTTATCAGCAGAGCCACACACTAATCCAGGGGAGGAAGCTTGTAGGCGTCCTGTCATAGAAGCATACAGGAAACAGACTGGTACAGAAAGGAAGTTAGAAGCAACACAACAACCAGGTTCACACAGTCCTGAAACAACTCTGAACTAAACAAGTCTAAGCTCCTGACACACAAACACTATATGTACAGTACAGATCATACAGGTAACACTGAATAAACAACTCTGATTTATTTACAGATTTATTTATAGTGCGTACCTCAACATTGGTCCATGCCTAGCAGTAACACCTTTAGTGCTGAAAAGTTAAGCTCACAAGGAAGTGTCAATAACTGCACACAAGTCCCCACACACTCCCATCTTCGGTTAAAATGCCCAACTACACCCATGAAAAAACATGAACATACCAATGAAATACTTTTAGTCTCTATAGCTAGTTGCAATGTTGATAACAACCATTTTAAGGCTATGCCATGGGCAAAATGTTGACACCGAGTCTTGAAAGTGCAAAGTATAGGAAATAATTGGTGACGTGCATCTTTTATATACAGTCTATATCAGTCTATGGGTCTTTCTGAGGTGAAAGGTTTTCTCTCTATATATATTGTCCCTAATCCTTTACAATGTGAAAGCACAAGCAATGAGCTACGCAAAAGGTTACCAACTGGTAACCATAAACCGGCCTGTAGACTGCTGGCACAAGTGTGTGTGTGTGTGTGTGTGTTAAATAGATGGAGCACAAGGAGAGACCTTGAGACATCCTCAAACTCTTTGGTTCTTTCCTGTATTTCTACTGTATACACAGAACCTGATAGCTAGATATGATAAAAACAAATATCAGCCGCAGACACACATAAACAAATATGCACACCTACATAGTGAATGGCATGTCAACACCTGTGGTATTGTGCCATAAAACCCTGGAGACACCCTCTAAAATACACACAGCCATACACTCACACCTATTTATAAAAAGGTTCACCATGCAGAAACTCACATCTTCTCCTCTAATTCACTTCTTTTATTCTTTGTTCTTGTTATCACACACTGTCCTTCTCACCACAGCCTGTTCGGGCTCTCTTCTTCTTCCGTCCAACTTGGCTTTGGCATATTTATCCTACCTTGCTTCTTGTTTGACATCCTAGGTTTATTCATCGCACTGGGTGGCCTGGACTATGCTGACAGCTCCTGATCCTCACTGGCTCAACTATAGAGAGGACTACATTATTCACATTCACAGTAATATGTATACTTACAACAGTGCTTTTTATATCTCAGCAGGCAATACAAGGGGAATGAAATTGCATGTGACATTTGCATTTGTCATGTGCTCTCAAATGGTCAGGAGGGTGGATGTTGCTGCTCAAATGGTGAAAGAAGGTATATAATGACTGTGGAAGGTGAAATTAGTGAAATAATGAATATAAATGTGGAATCATGTTGTACATAAGTAGCACTGCCATGGCTTACCTAAAAATAAGAAGCACAAGAATTAGTATTTTCGCTACTAAGTATTTTCGCTACTTAGAATAGTGGTGAACAGCAATTATTTTTTTCTCAAAATAAACCAGGAAGTAGGCAGGCCATCAGTGAGGTGTGTTACATTAGCTTTCATAGTTAGGAAATTGTTAAGGCCTAGTTAGGATTTAGATGGGCCCAGTTTTGCCATCTACTGATTAAAATCTAAGGAAATTAGCAAAAGAGTGTAAATCATCATGGTTATTGAGTTCAGTTCAATTTTATTTATATAACACTGATTCAAAACAACAGCCACTTCAAAGCACTTTATGTTGTAGAATAAAGACTCTACAGTTTTAAAGTCAAAACTCCAACAGCAACAATGAAGAAGTGCCTGGCAAAAGTGGGGAGGAAAAAGCTCCCTTTTAACACAAGAAAGTCTCCAGCAGAACAAAGTTGGACCAGTTGGGGTGAGGGGAAAGAACAATAGAACGTTACCAAGTGACTGTTGATCTATTATAATGATTTAATTATGATTAAACATAATTACATTATTAAAGCATCGGGTGATTTTGTTTTAAAATTTAATCTACAAATTTTAAGCTATCTAATGTGTGTAATTATCAAGTTTCTTACAAATTAAAGAAAAAGAAGAAATGCTGTTTATTGACAGACGCATGTCCTGCATATTAGTAGCATTCATGGCACATGTATATGTTACAGGAGTGACCTTTAATTCATAATTTTAGATGTGTAGACAATTTTCAATTAAAAAAGTATTTTCCCCAAAAAAATATCCTGAGATTCAGATTTCGTTTTGCCGTGCTGTTCTTCTCAAGATTCTGAAAAAAAAAAATCCTGCTCATCAGCTTCTGTTCTTTATTGTGTTCTTTCACCACACTATCCTTGCCATCCGCAGAACGTTTTATATTAATGTATATTTGGGCCACAAATTAACTTTTTAAGGCCATGCATTTGAGGCCATGCTCTTAAAAAATAACTGTAAAAGAGACAGTTCTGCATATAGATTCACAGGTCTCACTGATAGATCATCTCCCACATTACAAACAAAATTTGAGGTACTGGGGTTGATTTGAAGGAACCAGCTGTTGTTGTTCATTATCACACAATGAGATCACATTTGTTTCCACTGCCCTCAAGTGGCTCAGTTGATGTACATTCTGCATTTTATATTTTAAAATTAATTCAGAAAAGACCAAACGAATTGATAATACAGGAAATCATACTCCATGTATTTTTAGTACTGCACCCAGTCCCTGCTTTAGTGCTGCAGTATTGTTACTGCTTTGGTGTTCAGAGGTGAAATGTTGTACCTTTGGTTCTTCCAATGTGCACATGTCACCTGGGATACCCTACAGTTTATATCTAAACAAAGGCATGGATCTACTGTAGCAGTGGCCCCTCCCTCTCATCTAAGCAGTGTTTTAGCTTCCTACACCCATCCTCGCTCTGGTTAAGTCCAATGACCGAAGTTTGCTGCCATGTGCGCACCAAAACAAGCTTACAAACACACGCAGAGGGTGGGAAGTATGAAGGTCAATGAACTGGAGATAATCCATGCAACCTTATCTGGAGATCAGCACAGGGACTGGCTGCCTGCTTGGCAGAAAAGCTCTTGGCACCCTCGTTTCATGAGGTCATTTATTACAGCTGTATATTGCTGGCCATTTATGTTCATTTATACTGTGTTGTACTGTACACTGTAAAACCCAATAAGTTAATTTAACTCAAAACTTTTGGTGAAACTGATTACATAAAATATTTTAAGTAACTAAAACTTAAAAATAAAAGTTAAATAAACACACTTTATTTATTAGCTTTAGATAAATATTTTTAAGTACCATTGATAAATGTTTTTATGTTATATCCACATTTTTGGTTTAGTACTCTGTACTTGATATTTTTTTGTTTCAAGTACAAATCTAGCTCAAGTAACTATTAGGAATTAATATTTAGTTTCAAAATCTTAACCATTTTAAGCTAATACAACTCAAAAATTTAAAATACAAACGCTTATAATATCCAAATCTACTGTGTTTTGAATTTGATATAAAAAAAGTGCCCAAAATAATTACACTTGTAAAAACATAAGACAGAAAATATAAATTCAAGTTACAGATTTATTGAGTTACTTTAACACATAGCATTTCTAACAAAAAGCCCAAAGACATAAATCCACCACATTTTATAGGGAATAATGTCAGAAATGTCCAGTTTTGGCACAAGGTTACAATATTAGAAATAAAGAATTTCACAACATATTTTAAGAGTATTCAGATTTGATTAACACATGAGTATGGCCTTTTTATTTTAAAAAAAACCAAAGAAAAGGAAAAGAAAATCCTGCATTATTAGGTGGGAAAACCAAATGAAAGTAATAGTATAGTGCAGCTAATACACTGAAATATAATTGGTAACCTTTTTAATATGCCAGTACTGTGGTTATGCAAAATGCACATTTGTAGAGTGCAATCACAATCTCAACAACAAAGCAATAAAACATTAAATAAAAAAATACTTCTTTAGAGACATAAAACAAAGTGTTATAAACCTCCTTAGTGCCTTGTGTCAGTTATGAGCAGTTCAGGAGGAACGTTCCTTAAGTGACATTCAAGATCCCACCTAGAAGCCAGAAATGTAGTGAGATTGTCCTTCATTTTCTCTATGGATTTACAGTTATCTGACTAAAAACACAATCAAAATCAACTAAAACACAAGTGATGATGGGGGGAAAAAATCTAATAAAATCACCCCTTTTACTTTGGATGTGGATTTAAGATAATGAAGTATGAAGCAGAGTCTGCAAAGATTTCTTTATTCTATTCTCTCTTTTTTTTTTTTTTTTTTACAAACTTATCCAGACTTGCAAACATGATAAACTGAATTACTTGCTTTAACAGGCACTTGAGGGCTGTGTAGGAATCCTGGATATTATTCTGTTGCCAAAAGATCATTTTTAAGACTCAGCACTTTGGGCTTCAACTTCCCACCCTCCAGACCCATCAAAACGTTCTGAATAAAGTCAAAAATGTTGGCCAAACATGTTGGGTAGCTTAGGTGCAGGCTGTAGGTCAGTCCAAATATTACTAGAAATGCATCAGCCAGGGTGGTGAAAACAATGATCATGTTACCCTCGACCAAAACTGCAGTCTTCTCAGGGCAGAAGAATGTTGCATCGCTGGAATTGGCTATGATGAGGAGGAGTCCAACTGGCACTTCACTAATATCTGGTCTATCAGAATGCATCATCTACAGAAAACAAAATTACTACATGTTAGTGCATTCCTATTTCTCTTAGTTTCATCTATACAAGTCACATTTCTGGATTATTACTAGCTCAGAAATCAATTGTTTGAACAACAAAAAAGCCACAACACACCAAAGATTTGAGAAAACAAACTGACAAAAATAGTACTTTTAGTAAAGCAAAGTCATACCTCTTTGTAGCAATAACAACAAAGTCAATAGGAGTTATATATTTTTTTCATTTGTACAGGGATGTATGGTTGGGCTAGGAACATTATAGAAGGTCTACACACATTAAAAACATGTAGTGTTTCCATTATGTGACATGGACACTGTTGTAGACAGATCCAAGCATGGAGATGCTTCTCAAACTGTCAAAGTGTCATAATGTTTTGAGAAATCTAAACAAGGATGCTACTAAGATATTGTTCACAACTTTGTCCAAAACTTACATCCCACGTTTTGATGAGGTGTCTTGGTACAAATAGGCAGGGAGGGCATGAAGCACACCAGCACGTTGGGCATGGATATCAGCTTGTTCCTACATCACAAGAAATTTTTTTTATTTTAAATTATTGGCTAACCTAGTCAAGAATGGTAGTTAAAATTGAAAAATTGATCAAATTAAATAAAGCTCAAAAAACAAGACAAAAACCCACTAACCTGGAGATTATAGCTTCTGAAGAGCTGAGACAGGACATCAGACACGTTCCCTGTGCAAACAGCTTTCTTTCTGAATAAGCTCTGGAGCCGGGGAGCATGTTGGTCCAACACAGCATAAAAGTGGTTCTTCAGTTTGTAATCCTGTGCAATTCTACACAGATCTGAACACACAGGATAAATTTATGTTTACAAGTTTCAATTAGTCTATAAATCTTTGCAAAATACATCAAAATCCTTCCACTCCAAAGGCATAATTTGTTCAGACAGGCCAGATAGCAGGAGTTGATATAAAATACATCTTGTTAGATACATCTATATACATTCTTACCTAGGACTGGGATTTCAGAGTAGGCCAGCAATCCAGGATCTGACCTACTGGTAGGTCATCATTGATGATCTCTTTGCATCGCAAGGCCAAAGTTGTGTGCATCAGCTTTGTAATCAGGATTCTTTTCACTTTACTCGACTTCATCTACAATCTGTAGTCTTAGCTGGTCAAGGTAAACAGCATCTTCACCCCGGAAAATTTACTTCTGCCCTGGCATGGACATAACAGTAAAACACAGAAGACAAGACAGACTACACAGAGAACAGAAAAGACACATAACCAAGGAGACACAGATGAAACATAACTAGCCCAGAACTCAACTAAACCTTAACTAATAATAACAACAATACAAGAACTTCACCTCATTTCAATATAACATAAGAAAGCAAAAATACAAAATAAACTCAAAATGCTGGGTCACAGACCCAGCCCCTGACAGAATAAAAAACTAAGTCTTTCACTAATGAACACTGGGCATCAGAATAAAATAAAAGGAAAAAAATAACTGTTTGGTAAATATATTATTGATGGATTCACCCTTAAGCTAACCTAAAACAGACCAGGCACAACAATTTTACAGTTCAGAAGCTTCTACATTTCAACTTAGTATACATAACTATTTGCAATGTAAACCAAGTTCTACCGCCTAATTATGTAATGATTAATCACTGCTTTTGTAAGTATGTCCTGTGCCTACAATTTTGCTGCCCCTGTTTTAATGTACAACTCCAGAGAACTAAACTAAAAGTTTCAAGTTCCACCAGTTAGCAAATGGGTTAGCCAAAGTCAATATCCATGTATGCGCTAAGTTTGAAGCAGCCTCTGCTGGGACTAATAATGTGTTATACTAAATATGAGCATATTAGCATAATTCATGCAAAACACTTTGGGGCCAAGGCGACATGGATAAAACGACGCATGCATGTAATTCTTAAATGCCTGCTAGAGTTGTACATTTATGACGATAAAAACCCATATTACAACGGAGAACTATAGTTTCAGAAAAAATAAAACTTACTACAAAAGCGCTCCTGAAGATGCAAAGGCGGTAAATGCAGCTAGCTAAGTGCAGAGCGTTAGCTGTTCCGGTTCAAAAGTCCGTAACATACCATAGCACGTCCTCCTTTATTCAGCGTCAAAGGCAATGCCGCAAAAAAAAAAAACCTTCACAAATGTTTTTATTTCTGTTCGGATATTAACGTTCCACAAGTTTCTTTTGGAGTAATGAGCGGGCATTCGCACTCGAAGCGAGGAATCCAAGATGGTTGCCAGCACTTCATAAAGAAACAGGTGGCGCACGTACGTACGTATGCACGTAAGTGACGTCAGTGTTAAAATTCAAATTATTTAAGGGCAATGTCAGAAACTAATCAATATATTCAAGTACTGTTAACTTGAAAAAACAAACTTGTTCAAACTACTCAAAAAAATAAAGGTGTATGAACTTATAACAGGTTTTTAAGTAGTTGGAACTCATTTCATTTATCGAACTATTACTATTCGGTCTTACAGTGTACTAATGCAGTAATAGGTTCAATGCACGTGTCATATTTTTCAGAGATTTTTCAAGAGTAAATAGTATGGGCTTTAGGAGTAGAGGGAAAGAATATCTCTGTATGTTATTCAGATGGTTTACACAACATTTTTCTGGCATTAAATATATGTAAGACTGACTTAAACAAAGGGGGTTAGTGTATAGGCGGGCTCTCATGTGTCCTGTAAACTTCACACTCCTATTCACTATCACCTCTGTATTAAAGTACTTTCACAGTGCACCTGTCAGATGAGCTGGGGCCTCACTAAGGAGGACAGATTTACATCATCGACCATTTAAAGCCATTACAGTGACTCCCTCACAGAAATGCAAACTCTCCATCAGATTCACGGCAGTTGTTAATTTCCAAAGTGCCTGGTCCTGCGCTGCTCGGTCACGCTCTTCTCCCCCTAGTGCCTGACATAGAGAGAGCTGCATAAACATTTATGCAGTAGTATTTTTAAAGGCCCTCTGCAGTGTCTTGTAAATCTGCCCACTGCTTTGATGTCTTATCTGTGTGTGTGTGTGCGCGTGTATGTGTGTGTGTGTGTGTGTGCGTTTGTGCGTGTGCGTGTGTGTGTGCGTGTGTGTGTGTGTTTCTAACGATTGTTGTATATGTAGAAATATCTGTATTTTTTGAGTATTTCTTAACACTCACATCTAATCACTTTAGAATTTTACAAAATAATATTTGTCTACAAGATGATTAAAATATAACAGCTAGGGATGTGAACAATCCATCTCATTTATTGGTTCCAGTTGTACTTGTGCAACAATAAGCTAATTTCAGTTCATGTGCTGGAGGAGGAAAATAGTGGCACAGTATGTGGATATGGAATTTACTGTTTTTTTAGTGCGCAAAAGGATGGAGTGCAGTGTTAAAGTGGAAACTGTATCCAGGGCTGACCCAACTGCATTATGCAGCTAACACAACTTTGGTTCTTTGCTAGCACCTACCTGCTAACACTAAGGAACAATAAACTAATGTAAGGAGTATCATAACAAATTTTATTTCTCCTGGCAGTAATTAAGTAACCTATGTAATATGTGCAAAAATTACTTTCTTTACAGACCCAACACTAATCACAACAAACAGAGGAAATACCTCCAACATGCACAAACATTGACCACACAGTATGCAAATAAATTACATGAATGTAATGTTTTTGACATGCTGCTTAGAGATGGTGGTTATTCTCAAATGAGTCATTGAGAAGCCATTGAGGATTAATAAGAGAATCAAAAAGGAATCATTTCAAGTCTTATTTAATCCCATGCCTAATAACAGCCATCTCTTTTGAGTGAAAACAACCATTTCCTGTATATTTTTTATTATTTTAAATTACACAGATATTGTCATTTTCTGACAAATAGATTCCTTTATTATAATCCTTCCAGGTGCCCTGACAGCCACTTCAAGTATTTTATAAATCTGTGGCAGTAAGGAGCAGGAACAGTTTAATCCACAGACATGACCCGCAACGAAGTACAGCATTCAGTTTCTGAATGCTAAAACCTATTCTGGTTGCACCAATTACTGAATGGCAAAGGGAAAGGACAAATGTCTCACACATGCACGAATTAAAGAGGTTAGGGAATGGTAGGGAGTGGATCGAACCATTTGTGAGGAATATGAGGGGGCAGTGCATTTTTGAAATAATGATAATTATAAATACATATTTATATTTACTGTTTTACTTAACCTTCAGCCAACGGAGTAAGAACAAGCAAGCAACTGTGTCGAGGCCCTGAGTCAATACAATAACTGAAAGTTTTAGTGAGACACATTGTCCCTATGGGAGCGTTTCCACTGAAAACCACAGACACTTCAAGCATTGATGTTATAGTCTCTTAGATGGGAAACAGATAAATTGGTTCAGTGAAAACAAACTAAAGTATCCAAACATTTTCTTAGTATTCCCAGAGAGAAAATGGCAGTGTCTGTCTGATTACCGCCCCTCAAAGAGCAACAGAGAGAGAAAGAGAGCGAGCGAGTAGTGATTTACAAGCCTGTGAGTGTTTTAGTGATGGCTGGTGCAGGTCAAGGTAATGATCATAAATATAAGGCACAGGAGAGAAGAGGAGGAAGAGAAGAAGAAGGAGGGTGGGGGCAACAAGTGAGAGAGTGCGGAAGAACATCATAACAAGTCTAACGACAGGTTCAAATTCCCACAGCTCGCACATGTGGTAACTTGTAGCAGCATGTGGTGACCCAAAAAAAGAGCTTTGAAAGTGGTTAGTGGGTGAATTGGCAATAGGTTCTTCACACTTCGTTGGAAACATCTGAAAATATATACCCTATAGCGCCATCTCTTAGTGGAATAGTTGATAGCAAAATACAAAAAAGACAAGAATTTACAAAACTAAAGTTGAGGTTGAAGTCCAAAAGATGGCATTAGAAAGAGAAATATCATATTCCCATTGTGATTTTGATGTCATAGTTTGACTAGTTTTACAGTGACATAAAAATGGAGATTAAATGGTACCATCTGTTTATCTTCAACATCTTAACTATATAACCAAACTTTTCTATTTCTGATTTTCAGAAGATTTGGTTATTTCTTGGACGGAGCTCTAGCTAGTTGTTAGGTCCAACTATGTCAGGTTAAAATGTAGCTTACTTGTAATGTATCTGTTTACTAAATAACAATTTATGCACTTTTTCAAAACAAGCTGCACAGCACAAACTAGTTGTTAGTATGAGATTGGTCATTTCTTTATCTTTAAATGAAAATACCATATGACTTTTGCTCTTCTTCACTTCTTTTTTGCTCCTTATGCACCACTTTGCATGTAATAATTAGTTGTTATTAATCTTTGGCTCTCTACCACAGTGTGTCTTTGTCCTGTCTTCCTCCCCTCAACCCCTATATGGTTGGCTCTCCAGGAGCCTGGTTCTGTCTGACGTCTCTTCCTGTTAAAAGGAAGTTTTTCTTTTCTTCAAGTGTTTGCTCATAGGCAGTCATATGATTGCTGTGTTTTACACTGTAATGAAGCCCATGTTTATATTCAGTAAGGAAGATCTATAGTCACACATCTGTCTGCCTCCCAGGTATTTGTTGGCTAATCTATGCTTTACATCACTTCCACTTTCCCACACTGTCAAGCTCATTGCTGACATCACTGTAGTCCAATCATCTTTCTGCCCACCTTCCTTAGGCTAATCAGCCTCCATTCTGTGTACTTTAAAACTTACTGCTCATTTGTCATTGTCCCTTGCAGATGCCTTCGTGCAACCTACCTCCTCCCTTTCTCCGCCTCTCCCATTTTACTCAGGCTTCATTCATTAGTCATCACTCAGTCGTCATCTTCACCACCACCTTCAAGACTCCAGGGGGTCCTGCCCTAATTCCTATCACTGCTGGGATTCCATTCTGTTGTTACGGGCCATTGGAGTCTGATCGCCAACTATCTCAATTGAGTTCTATGTATCAATAAATTATGTTTAATTCTCCTTGTTGTATGATCTTTACCTTGCAAAACAGAGGGTGACTGTTGATTTTGCTTTGTATATAACCAAAATTGAATTGAAATGACTTCAAATCAGGTTTAGCAACTCAGCAGCCATGCTGCTGCAAATTTCTCCAATACATTTCAATTAAGGATTTTTTTGAGTACCAAGTCTGTCCCTGTTATGTCTCTGGCCTGACAGGCAGAAAAGGTGGAAGCAGTTTGATAAAACAATTTCAATTTTCAGTCCAACAAGACAAAGCCCAACAGATGGAGGGTCTGTTTTCCCGTGAACAATGTATTCAACTGTAAGGCTCAGACAGGTAAACATAGTCTCACACCCACATCCATGTGCTCAGCAAGCCTGCTGAGGTTTGCATTATTGTGCCAGAAAGGCCTTGAGACAGACTCACCCTGTAAAATCTACACAGGTCCTGATAGGATTGTGTGGTTGCAGCTTTCTATTTGTTCATGTTACTCATGCTCTTGGATTGGCAGCGTTGAATCGAGGAACAGTCTTACTGGACTTCACTGAACTTCTCCCTTATCAGTTTATGGCTGCACAGACTAAACCTGGATGGAAAATAAATACTGTACTTTTCATTTACTTGGAAACTAAAGTATACACAGTTAGCATTAGGGTGTTTTCTTGCTCAAAAAACTAAAAAGAAAATGAACACATAAATAATTTTACCTTTACTTTTGTATTATTTTGAATCCAGCATTCAAATTGCTGATAAGTTCTGTTTCCAGTCACTGTTGTTACATTAATTTATTCTATTACACAATTAAGATTAGTTATGATTTTCAACTCAAATATTTCATTCGTAAATGTGTGATTTAAAAATTCTTTTAACACCTCATCTGCTTGTCCAGATAGAAGAGGGACAACACTAATTAAAATGTTGGCTTAACCTTTCACCTGTGACTGTCCAGTACATTCTTCATTACCAGTACTTAAGCACCAGAAAAGTGCTTATAGAAATTCAAAAACACTATATCACATTGCATTAGTCTGTCACTCTCATGAGCTCCATGTTGAGCCTCCCTCTGTTTTGTGATTACACTAACCCTAACCCAAGTGGGACCTCTTGTGGGTGAAAATAAACATTGCATTGCAAAGCTTTTAGTCAGCTTTGTTAATCCAGCACAAGATAATTTTAAAATGCTGCCACTCTGCGGTATCTCCTAGGAGGCTGAGTCGTAGCACTGACAGTTGTCAGTAATTTTATTCTTGGTATCTCTTGGCATCTTGAAATGTATGTATTTATGCTCTCATATTGTATTCACTTCTATTTCTGGCTCTCTCTCACAGCATGTCTTCTATCCTGTCTTCTTTCTCTCTCCCCAACCAGTTGCGACAGATGGCTGTTCCTATTAAAAGGGAGTTTTTCCTTCCCACTGTCGCCAAAGTGCTTGCTCATAGGGGGTCATATTATTGTTGCGTTTTTCTCTATATGTATTATTGTAGGGTCTGCCTTACAATAAAAAGTGCCTTGAGGCGACTGTTGTTGTGATTTAGTGCTGTATAAATAAATCTGAATTGAATTGAACTGAACTGAAAATTCAGTTTTAGTTGTTTAATGCCAAATCACAACAGTTACCTCAAGGCATTTTATATTGTAAAGTAAAGACCCCACAGAAATGCAGAAATCAAATGGCCTATATAAGCAGTGTTGGGAAGGTTACTTTTAAAATGTATTCCATTACAGAATACAGAATACATGCCCCAAAATGTATTCTGTAACGTATTCCGTTACGTTACTCAATGAGAGTAACGTATTCTGAATACTTTGAATTACTTAATATATTATCATACTGTTTACAACTACATGAATGTACTATTGCTGTGATTTATTACTGTTACTGAAGGTCCGCGGCTCCGAACCGTAGTAAAGGGACCTCTGGCTAATACGGTGGGTTCTGTGTCAGGCTTGTAGCCGAAAACTAGCTTTACTTTGTTGTCTGGGTCACTTTGCTAGCGAGAGGCAGAGAGAGGCGTTGAAAGGCTGCTCCAACGGAACTTATTGTTTCGGAGGAAAACACGAACACGGTGTACAGTCGAGTCTTAATAGTTTACTTACAACTGGGCTCGTCAGGCACTCTTCTTGGCTGCAGTGGTTATTATTATATTTACATGCTTCCAGCTCCTGTTTTTGCTCGATGACAGCTCATACTTTTCCTTTTTCTCCCTCCCTCGCTCACAGACACATAATGGGTATGGCAGTCCATTCTCCCTGCAGCACGGACTACACTGCCTATGATGCTACATTCTTTAGAGCTATACCTGTAGCATTCTGCCTATTAGCTTAGCACAACAACAACAAAAAGGCCTCTCTCACCCAGGAAACACGCAGAGAGAGAGCGTCACCCTGTAACCATGGCAACCGTAACGCTGCCACCTGGAACAACAGAACAGCTGTCAAACAAAACCCAAACAGGCCTGACCCGCCACAATATGAAACTTGAAAGTACCGCCGTGTAATCCATTTATTTCAACAAAGTAACTGTATTCTAAATACCACCTTTTTAAACGGTAACTGTAACGGAATACAGTTACTCATATTTTGTATTTTAAATACGTAACGGCGGTACATGTATTCCGTTACTCCCCAACACTGTATATAAGAAAGCACTTGGTGACAGTGACAAGGAAAAGCAGGAAGAAACCTGCAGCAGAACCAGGCTCAGGGAGGGTCATTCATCTGTTGGGTGTGAGGGAAGAGAAAAGGATGAAAGAAGTACACAGGACAATTAACGTTTTCTGTGGATATACTATCAGTCTTCAACTCTGTCTTTTGCTGTGTCATAGAATGTTTGCAGCCTGTTGTCAGTGTTTCATAGGATTAGGTTTCATTGTCTGGATTCTATATGGAACATTTTGTATTTAGCTTTTTCACATTTTTCAAAACAGGTTCTTACTTTAGGTTTATTTATAGCATTTATACTCGGGGGTTTAAGTGGCGTAGAAGGAGTGTAGGTGGAAGGAGAGCAAGCATAAAGGGAGCAACATTTTTGAAGTGTCAGGTAATATCAAATGCAACGTTTCTATCAGCTTAACAAACCTCAGCAAATGCACAATCTGTATGTGGTCTGCAGTGTCTGCTAGCTAAAGGTACAGCTGCTGTATTTCCCAGGGAGAGAAAAAAATTAGCTAACCTTACACAGAGGTGATGGAAGATGTAAGAAAACAGGACAAGAGAGGAGAGGAAGAAAACTTTATATTTATAGGTAAGGACTGCTCAGTGACACTTGACAAACTGTTTATCTGAAGTTAACAAAATGGCAACACTTCATGTATGTTCAGATTTTGAAACATCCTACAAAACAAACTGAGATACTATTTTGTGTTATTCAAATTTTACATGAAAATACTTAGTAGTTTTGCACAGGAAAAACAGGTTAGCGTGCAGTACTGCAGTGAATTCTAAGTAAAGCACTGTGTTGAAATGATGACTGACTCTAATTTACCGAATTCCACATATATATCTTTATACTCTATACAGTAAATAAAGATATTTCTCTGTAGGAAATCAACCAAGATAATTCATGAAATGTCTGCAAACATCTTATTGATTTCAGCAGGTTAGCTGTTTACAGTTTTACCCAAAGAAAATCTACTGAAGCTAAGATTAGAAATGATTGCGAGTTGAGCCAGTACAACAAGTTTTAGGGTTCCCCCGCATGCCAAATCCTACTTTAACGACTGAATGTTTTAATTTCCCTGTTCAGGTGTGGAGGCCAGTGGAGGAAAAGTCACCCTCAGAAAATAGCTTTGTTTTTTTCTTTTCTTGTTTTTTTAGTTCTCTTTCACTGTTTGTATTCTGTGTAAGAGATTCAATCTGTGTACATTCATTAGAATTAGAATTTAAATTGGAATAACATATTTATTCTCATGATCAAATCATTTTAGCATCATATTAATTAAGCACAAGGTTCAGGTACCTTTGCATAAAAACAGATGGTGGAATTGTGCATGTGCAAGGTACTTTTTACCCTCTTACTTTAAGTACACTCTAGAGCCTGCACCTTTTCACTTTTATTAGAGTAACGAAGTTCATTCAGCTTTTACTGGAGTATTTTTAACACTTGTCTCTGATCCTTAGAAAAAAATCAGAACAGTTTGGACAGTGAGTTACTACTTTCTCAAATTTATTATAGTAATCGGTTACTTAGAATTATATGAAGATATCTCAGAGATTCAGTGCATGGTTAGATTTCTTTACACTATAAGGAGCGGGAGTTTCCCTGGTCTGGGACACTTAAGGTCAAAGTGAGCTGTATGAGGCCCAAATTGAGTTTACATCTTTGCCATTAACCAAAAGGTATAACAATATAGGAATGTAGAACCCCTGGTTTAATAAACAAAGACATCTCATAGAAGACAATAGGACTTTTCAGTAGCCTTTCCATTTCCTGCTGAACTTTGGAGCCCCTACTTGATGTACACAGTCTTTTATACAGGTGAGAGGGCCATTCAGGTCGTAGCAAATGCCAGCTTGATTGGGACAACTTGACTGAGTTCAAAAGCATTATTTACAACAAAGATTTGTAACAGTAGGTGGTCTCGAAGAAGGTCTGAGTAGTCTGAGCTTCTGGAGGAGTAAACACAAGAGTATTGGGAACAGCTGATCCAAGTGGGCTGTGGCTCGGACTTAGCGACAGTTGGGAGGGCCAGTGCCTGGACCAGGAGAGCCCATTAAATGGTATTTTCCAAGTCCCAGGTTAGTGCCCCCACAGTGCAGATTGATGGGAGGACTTTTTTAGGCTCCATCTTATTGTTGTTGTCAGCCAACTGGCAATAGTATCTGTTGAACCCGGGCAAAAGCATATGTTACATTTGAAAAAACACAAGGACCAATGTGCCTGTTGAGAGTTCAGCCTTTACTATCCTTCAAAAAGGTTAGATTCTTATGATTAGTAAATGACTGCTCGGCCAACTTTCAGTGTTGGCCAACGTTGCTTAGGCCTGCACAATAAATCGAAAATTTATTGTCATCGCGATATCAGCCTGCGCAATGGGCCCAACGCAAAAGACGACATAAACTGCGATAATTGGGTACCTTAAAATATTTACACAGGTGCTTTAAAGAATTTACCAATCAAAGAAACCCCTTCATACATTTGACCAGTCGAATAGAAGCCTTCACAGCATCAACCAATCAAACGGATTAGAGGCCCGCTTCCTACGCAGGTGGGGAGCGAACAACGCTGCAGCAACGAGTCAGAGTTGTAAAGGCTGAGAGCGAGACGCATGACGAGAACGCTACTGACTATGAACTCGTGCCTAAATAAAAAACAGTACCTCGCTTATTTGGAGGTACTTTGGATTTGGTAAAGACAACGTTCTCCAAACACAAGTGCTCTGCAACACTTGCCGAACACTCGTGGCAACCACCAGAGGAAACACGACTAATCTCCACCATCATCTTCAATACAACCACAGAGAACTGTTTGAAGAGTTCCAGAAAGACAGGGCTAGCCAAACAAAGGTTGCTAATGTTAAGATAAAGAGCACTGCAGTCCAACAGCCGTCTCTGTATCAGAGCTTTTCAAGTGGAACTCCTTATGAGAAAACGTCGAAGTGCTACAAAGAAATAACAGAGGCCATTACACATTTTTTGACAAAGACATGATGCCTATAAATACAGTTAGCAGAGAGGGCTTCACCAGTCTGATACATAAAGTGGACCGGAGATACCGCATCCCCTCACGAAACTACTTTTCCCATGTCGCCATTCCACAAATGTACGAAACATGCCGCAAGACCGTCACGTTTGAACTGAGCCAAGCTGAAAACTATGCAACAACTACAGTAAAGTTTCCTCTCCAGTTTTGACTTACATCATAACTACTTGGTGAGTGGTAAAATGATGAACAGCTGCACTGAGATAATTTGCAGTATAATTTAAGTTATGTTTATTTAAAACTAATTCTAGAGACCAGGAAGGATGTCTTTCAGAATTCAAGCCTCAGAAATGTTTTTATGGGGACAATGTTTCAATGTTAAAGTGCACTTTGTTGTTACACTGCTAATACAGCAGCTTTCATTAAATAAAACTGTTGCAGGAAAACGGAAATTATGTATTCATTTTTTTTTTTTGCTATTTATTTTTATCGCAAGTCATATCGTTATCGCAGTATTGATCACAGTTATCGCACATCGCAGGTTTTCCTAATATCGTGCAGCCCTAATGTTGCTGTCTCTTTTTGTTGTTACTGCTTATATGATTATTGGGTTAATTAATTATAATAAATATTTATTTTGTGTTACACTCCTCTGCCTGGCGTCCTTTTCATTTCAACCCGGATCCAACTGTTACTATCCCCCACCCCGTTTGCCTAGTTGTCATGTGGGGACGTAGCAAAGTGGGGGCTCGTCCGGGATCGGAATGAAAGGAATTGAGTTAATTACGATTGTGAACAGGTGTTTGTGTGTTGTGTGTGTTTTGCCTTTGTTATTTTCGGAGCAAACCCGGGTGGGGATTAATACCCTGTTGGGGGTAGGCTTTTCGGTGCCTTGGGCACTTGATGATTTGCCTTTAAAGTTGCCTTGAGCCTGGTAAGCTCCAGAAGCTAGGTGAGGCTAGATTCTGAGTAGGCAGGACTGGGGAGAGGGTTGGTAGAATTTTAGTTAATGGTTGACTTGACACAACACATTTTATTTTGTCTGTTTTTGGTTGTGTAGTGAAGGTGTTGTGTGGCCCTTGAGTGGTTAGCTTGTGTTTTGCGGGCTGTTTTGAGTTTCATGGCCACTTTTGATATTGCTGGATTTACGGCAAAGCCATCGCTTGCCCTGCTGGATGTTTGTAGGAAGAGGGATCTGCATGAGGTGGCAACATATTACGGGATCAGTGTCTCCACTGGTCTACGCAAAGCGGAGCTGAAGGCCGCTCTGGTGTCTGGGCTGTTGGAGAAGGGGGGGGGGGGGGGTGTAATGCAAGAACCCCCGAGCACACCCAGTCCGGCTGGACCAAGTACAGCGCATCATGTTCCAAGCCAGGTCGTAGAACCGCCAGTGTCTACACCTGTGGGCCAGGAGCTTCCCGAGGGCGGGCCAATGACGCTGCCCCATTTTGATCCGCTCTCCACCCAGTCATTGGAGGGTTCTAAGCAGGATGCTAGGCTCAAAGTCCGTCTGGCTCGTCTTCAGCTGGAAAAGGAGGAGCGTGAGAGAGAGTTCCAGCTGAAAAAGGAGTTAGAGCTTAGGCGTTTGGAGGCGGAGCTGGCTAGGGCTAGGGAGGTCGAGCTGAAGAAGGTGGAGGTGGAGGTGGAGACTAAGGTCAAGCTGCGACAGCTGGAACTCCAGCAGGCCTCCTCCCCTTCTGTGGCAGCCTCACTGTCACAGACAGAGGTACAGTTTGATGTAGGCAGGAATAGTCATCTGGTCCCTGTGTTTCGTGACACTGAGGTGGAGGTTTACTTTGAATCATTTGAGTGGATAGCGACAGCCTTGCGTTGGCCGCGGGATGCATGGGCCATCCTACTGCAGTGCAAGCTGGTGGGCAAGGCACAGAAGGTTTGTTCCTCGTTGTCCGCTGAGTACAGTTTGGATTACGACAAACTGAAAAGTGCTATCCTGTTAGCCTACGAACTGGTGCCCGAGGCTTATAGGCAGCGGTTTCGGGGGTTGAAAAAGGTGCAGGGTCAATCCTTCCTGGATTTTGCAAGGGAAAAGAGTGTCCTCTTTGACCGATGGTGTATGGCCTGTAAAGCCGCAGACCTAGTTTCGGTACGGGAGTTGATTTTCCGAGCGGATGGCAGTATATCTGAACGAACAGAAGGTTTCCACGTTGCAGCAGGCCGCTTTATGGAGGAGTTTGCACTCCTCCATAAAGCCAGTGTCGCTATGCATGAGCGACGCGACACCCTAGCGAAGGCTAGTGGTGCTAGTGGTGAGCCAGACACAAGGGGAGAGGTACCTGTGCCTCGTCCCAGGTCAGACCGGAAATGTTTTTACTGTTTTAAATCTGGCCATTTAATAGCGGACTGCGAGGACTACAGGCGAAGACAGCCAGCCTCAACATCACGTAAGCCAAAAGGGATGGGGCTGATTAAAATCGCTTCTCTTGTTAACAGACCCCTTAGCACTGAGACTCCTGATGAATGTTTTAAACCCTTCATTTTTAAAGGAGCGGTGTCGCTCTCTGGTGAACCTGAAGATGAGCGTACTGTGACCATCTTACGTGACACAGGTGGCTCACAGTCCCTCATGCTGGCCAGTGCACTTGCCTTTGATGAAAAGACTGCTAGTGGCACTGACGTTATCGTGAGAGGCGTCGGGATGACTTATGTGCCTGCCCTCCTCCATCGAATTTGGGTGCGGAGTGACCTTGTAAGTGGTATTTTTCCTGTGGCTGTGTGTCCTTGCTTCCCAATTGATGCCGTGGATTTCATAATGGGCAATGACATAGCAGGCGGGAAGGTTTATCCTACCCCAGAGGTCACGAAGACTCCTGACCCAAGGCCTTTGTCAGATGCTTTAAGCCGACAGCACCCGGATGTATTTCCTGTAGGTGTTCTTACCCGTCACACGCCTATCGGCAGGGAGAAGTGGTTGACTTGTCAGAATCGGTGGTTGGCTCTATTTTGGAAAAGGATATGTTGCCCTCCGAGGAGGAGGCAGGTCCTGATTCCAAGGAACTGGCTCAAGAGGTAGCTGAGCCTGCTCCTGAACCCGCAGCCCCCCCCCCCCCCCCTCACGCAGGAGGCCCTTATGATTGCTCAGAAAGAGGACCCATCATTAGCCAAATGTTTTGCCGCCATAGATGAGAGTGATTGTCCGACAGGAGACAGGAAGCAGACATTTTTTTGTTTGTGATGGATTGTTAATGCGCAGGTGGACCTCAAAGCCAAGGGAGGACTGGAGTGTAGTCCAACAGATAGTGGTCCCGGCTAGTCTCCGTCAGCATGTGCTACAATTTGCCCACGATCATTCCTGGTCAGGACATTTGGGGATAACTAAAACGTATGACCGTATTCTGCAGCACTTCTTCTGGCCGGCAATGAAGGCAGATGTTGCAAGGTATTGTAATACCTGTCACACGTGTCAACTAGTGGGCAAACCAAACCAAACTGTGCCCCCCGCCCCACTATGTCCAATACCTGCTGTTGGTGAGCCATTTGAACACGTTTTGGTGGATTGTGTTGGTCCATTGCCAAGAACACGGGCAGGTAATCAGTTTTTATTGACCATAATGTGTTTGTCCACGAGGTTCCCCGAAGCAATTCCTCTGCAGAGGATCACCACTGCAAACATTACTAAGGCGCTAATCAAATTTTTTACCACCTTTGGTCTCCCAAAAACAGTGCAAACTGACCAGGGAACTAACTTCTTATCCCGAGCATTTAAATAGACTTTATTCTCCCTTGGCATTTCTCACTCTGTATCCAGTGCTTACCACCCAGAGTCGCAGGGTGCACTTGAGCGTTGGCACCAGACGCTTAAGGCGATGCTGAAAAAGTACTGCCATGACACGGGCAGGAGTTGGGATGAGGGTGTCCCCTTTGTGCTGTTTGCGATACGCGATGCTAAGCATGAGTCCGTGGGGTTCAGCCCAGCTACCCTTGTGTTTGGCCGCGATGTGCGGGGCCCACTAAAGTTGTTGAAAGAGGGGTTCCTTAGCGGGGGTGTTCCAAAAACTAACGTGGCAGATTTTGTGAAGACGTGTAGGGATCGCTGGCAACGTGCTACCTCATTAGCAAAAGAGGCCCTGTGTGCATCCCAGGCAAGCATGAAGAATTTGTATGACAGAAAGGCTGTGAAAAGACCTTTTCAGGCTGGAGACAAAGTCCTAGTGTTGCTACCGGTGCCCGGTTCTGCTCTTTTGGCCCGTTTTGCGGGACCATATGTTATAGTAAGGAAGGTGTCTGAAACAGATTATGTCCTCAGTACCCCAGAACGCAGGAGGAAAACTCGCCTGTGCCACATTAACATGTTGAAACCCTACCATGATAGGGAAACCCATGAGACTGTTGCCAGCGCCGCAACCCCCAGTTCTGTCTCTGCCACCGTGCTGAGCATAGAGGCCAGTGCTGACGACGATCTGCATATGCTTTCTGAGGGACAACAGTGTGGGCGGTTGGCGAATTCAGCTTACTTAGCCGAGATAACGGCCCACTTGTCTCATCTGTCCCCTTCACAATGCGAAGATGTGCTTAGCCTACTGCAATCTTACACTTCTCTCTTTGGTGATGTGCCCTCGCGTACTAGTGTCTGTGAACATGATATGAATGTTGGTGACGCAACCCCAATCAAACAGCATGCGTACCGCTGTCCCATGGGAAAGTGCGAGGTGATGAAGAAGGAAGTCAGCTATCTAGTAGAGAACGGTTTGGCACGACCCAGCCACAGCCCTTGGAGCTCCCCGTGTTTGCTTACGCCCAAGTCTGATGGCACCCCACATTTCTGCACCGACTACCGGAAGGTAAATGCAGTGACCGTCTCTGATTCTTTTCCACTTCCTTGTATCAAGGATTGCATTGACAATATAGGTCCTGCCAAATTCATTTCCAAACTGGACCTTCTTAAAGGGTATTGGCAGGTGCCTTTGACCCCCAGAGCCTCTGACATTTCTGCATTTGTCACACCCGACCATTTCATGCAGTACACCGTGATGGCGTTTGGCATGAAAAATGCTCCGGCCACATTTCAGCGGTTATCCAACACAAGAAAGGGACTGAGAATCTGGTGGCTGATGAGTGCACGTTTGTTCTGTGTTTTGTATAGTGTGAATGTAAGGGGGGGGGGGGGGGGGGGGGGATGTTACATCCTGTGAGGCTGTGGGAGTGTGTGGGCGTGGTGTTGTCCTCTCCCTCTCCTCCTCCTTCTTTATTGCCCCTCCCCTGTCTCTCTCTGCCCCGCCTTCTCCTTTTAGGACACACCAGCTGCTCATCTGCCCTCGTTTACCACCAATTACCCTCAGAGGTGATATAAGCTGGAGAAGAGCAGTGTGGAGGTGGGAGAGGCTTCTGGTGGATTTCCTCTGTGCTGGTCAGTGTGTGAGTCTGGTCTAGGTGTGGAAAAGGCCAGCTGCGTGTGTGTGTGACGAGCCCCACTGTGCGTGGCTTGTTGTGAGTAGCTCAACTGGGCAGTGGTTTTGCTTAAGTGACGGCGGCCTCCATTTCTTGGTTTGGCCTGCCTGGTTATTGCTAATAGCAGCGTTGCTGTCTTTTTCTGTTGAATCCTTGTTGTTTTCTTAGTTGAAGCGGCCACTGTCTTTTTGGCTTGGCCTGTCTAAGTTATCATTAAAGCAGCGTTGCTGTCTCTTTTTGTTGTTACTGCTTATATCATTATTGGGTTAATTAATTATAATAAAGATCTATTTTGTGTTACACTCCTCTGCCTGGCGTCCTTTTCATTTCAACCCGGATCCAACTGTTACTATCCCCCACTCCCTTTGCCTAGTTGTCATGTGGGTACGTAACAAAAGGGCAAACGGGCACTACCATAAAAGGAGATGGGGGTCAGGGTGTCAGCACCCTTGGCCACTGTACTAGTGTATTTCCATTGTGGGGGTGTTTACTGTAGGGGGGAGGAGACCAGAGGTTATAACTGTAACTGTTGTGTGGAGTTCTTTAGCATAGGACTGCATAGGAATGCAGTGTGGTGATCTCCAGATGCATCTGTAAGAATAATGGGTAATAAAAGGATTGTGTAAAACATGGAAACATCTCAGTGTGATCTCTACCAGGACCAAAAGAATCGCAGAGACCGGCGTTGTCTCAACAATGGCTGTTGTGTTTTTCACAGTCTCAATGTCAAGCTTGTGTGTCCTTTTTGACTCTCAGTGTTCATGCTACTATTTTATTTTGGTAGTCCATGTTCATTGTGTTTAGTTTTGCTTCCCCCTGTCTTGTTATGTCTAAATTGTTCCTGCTGTGTTCCCAGCCAAAGCAAAGGTGCCTTTGTCAAATGGGCTTACGTTTTCTTTTATAGTTCCCTGTTCACTTTTGGGTTGTTTTTGGGTTTTTTTGTATTATTTCACAATCAGCCTTAACTGAAGGTGGGCCGTTTATTAACTTCTTCCTGCCTCCCAGCATCTGCATGCACACCTTGCATACTCTGACTTAATGCTTTGATCTGAATGGACCAAGTGGATGCTTTCATGGAGCTCAGTGAGGAGATGGAGAGACTGAATTAGGGGGTCTATGGACCTAAAGACTGTCAGTTGGTTTGGCAGCCATGGATGCTATCATCAGGAGGGATGATGGTGGTTTCCAATAATTGCCAAAATGTATGCTCATTTAGGTTTCAGCTGGAGAGAGGTTACAAGCCCTAGAGTTGCTTCATTCCTTCAGTAGCTCCTCATCACAACAACCTCTTTCCCAAGAGTCTCTACCCAAGCTGACTGTTTCCCCTCCTCCTGGCCCAGCTCTCTTTCTGGCAAGTCAGAGAGGAGCCTTCCCAGACCTCTCCATCCTCAGCCAGAAAGAAAGATTCTCTCCTTCTACTTTCTCTCCATCACCGCTCGGCTCTCCAGCCTCACTACTGCCATTCTGCACACCAGACATCCCACTGTGTGGCCTGCAAGCTCTCCTCCCTAAGGGGAAGCAGAGCTTCCAATGCCAGTGCTCCAGGGAAATTGACTCTGGATCCCAGTCATTGCTTGTTGGCCCTGGGTTGCCTCAGATAGTCTTAACAGGCAGTAAGACACATGAGTAAGATCCTTTCTGTTATCACTGTTTTAAAAGATTCAATATTCGTGACACTCATTCCTGAGCTTAATCAAGCAAAGACAATGTTTTGCTCTTGCATCTACCATTCATGAAGAAGGGTTGTGCAATATTTCAGAGCCATTTGCAATTAAACAATTCTGCGTTTCTGGGTAAACTTAAAATGAAATCGCTCAGGTTATTAAGACTGTGTAATGAAGTGGTGTCAGAGGTTTTTAAGCCAGCTGCTGTTTCCTGTGTTTCCAGCTCAGCCATTACAGATACTAAAGGTTTTATTAATGTTGACCTTAAGAACAAGTGTTTTCTGCCTGCTCTGATATTGAGTCCATGTTTTCTGTTTATAAGCCAACTTTTCAGTTGGGAAAAGTTGAGAGTGCAAATATCCCAGGCTGCCCAGACATAACTGTGTTTGTTCTGTGTCATCCAGTCATGTGTGTTCCGAACCCATTACCACAATTTCTAGCAGGAGTGGGGCCAGTGGAGGATTACCTGGTCCTCGAGTATTTAAAAGTAGAATGGGAGGCAGAGAGTTCAGTTTTCAGGCCCCTCTTCTGTGGAACCAGCTTCCAATTTGGATTTTGGAGACAGACACTATCTCTACTTTTAAGATTAGGCTTCAAACTTTCCTTTTTGCTAAAGCATATAGTTAGGGCTGGACCAGGTGACCCTGAATTCTCCCTTAGTTATGCTGCAGTAGGTGTAGGCTGCCATGATGCATTGAGTATTTCTTCCTCAGTCACCTTCTTCACTCACTATGTGTTAATAGACCTCTCTGCATTGAATCAAACATGTTATTAATCTCTGTCTCTCTTCCACAGCATGTCTTTATCCTGTCTTCCTTCTCTCTCCCCAACCGGTCGCAGCAGATGGCCCCGCCCCTCCCTGAATTTGGTTCTGCCTAAAGTTTCTTCCTGTTAGTTAGTTTTAGTAAGTTAGTTTTTCCTTCCCACGTTTGCCAAAGTGCTTGCTCATACGGAGTCATATGATTGTTGGATTTTTCTCTGTATGTATTATTGTAGGTCCTACCTTACAATATTAAGCGCCTTGAGGTGACTGTTGTTGTGATTTGGTGCTGTATAAATAAAATTGAATTGTAAATGTAATTGAATTGCTGCAGCCCTCATGTCAGTGGGGGGATCCGGGGGTTTCTCGGTGAATTTCACATTCTTCTGCTAGGTGCTTGCTCAGATTTGGAGTTTTTTTCTGTAGAAAGTTTCTTTCCCATGCAGAGTGTACGGCAGACACTAATGTTTTTGTCACTTTTTACAGAATCAAACTGTCAGTACTTCCAAGCTTTAAATGCTGCATAGTCGTACTCTCTCCTGCACTCCATGTTATCCATTGTTGATCTGCACACTTCTTTTGTTGCCAAGGACATCGCACACTCGTACGTCATTGTCATTCGACACTCTCACAAACAAAATCACAGTTTAGTAACGCAGCGTGCTTACAGGAAAGTATCAGTAATCTAATGACTTTTTTTGCAATAGTAATCCCTTATTTTACTCGTTACTTGAAAAAAGTACTGCCCATCTCTGACAGTTACCTGCAATGCCATTTTCTGACTAACAGATGGCACTCTTACAAATACCAAATCTCATTTGACTGCAGTTTGTTTCAGAGGAGTTCTTGTGTCCAGTCACAGGTATCAGTGACAGTGAGAGTGAGAGAGTAACTCATGATTCATAAAAATAAGGTGCCATTTGGTCTGCATAGCATAATAAACATGTATATTTGCTTATTTTTCAAAGGAAAGGTCCATGTGATTTCTGTTACCATTTACTGTATTTTTCTTTATTGTTTTGGATGAGGCATTGATTAAACTGAATGCCAACAATTTACTGAATTTTTATTATAAGAATATGAACTAACAGTGTATATTTACATTATGCTCACATGGCTGTACATTGTGCTTCTGGCATGCCAGAGTGTCCCTTATTTGACAGTTAAAAAGTTGGCAACCTTACCCCACACACATTGCCAACTTCAGACTTCCCGAACAATTCTTTGCTTTAGTCTTTAAAGTGAAACTCTCAGCACAGACTATAAACCTTGCCTGATCTTCTGCATTTCTCACCTGAAAATCTACCACGTGAAAATTCCTGTCCAAAACCTTTTTCCCCATTCTGGTCTTCTTAGGCACAAAATGCCAATAATCACACCCATATGTCAAAGGGTAATCATCAGCCAACACGGTGGTTTCCACAGCGGGTTTCAGTTTTTGTTTATATAAGTAGTGTTACTTCTTTCATTGTTAATTAATCATGTTGTGATTTTGTATCTCTTCCTGAAAGTTTTGTGTCTCTTTATGGTTATTTTGTGTGTTTCGTGGTCATTGTGCACCTACTATGGTGCACAATGACCACGTTTTGACTGATTTTGCATCAATGTGTAATTTGCATTTCATTGTAGATGGTTTGTCTAATATTGGCCCTCCCTGTGGCAGTTTTGTTTATCTTTGTTTAGTTTTTTCCCTTTGTTTGTTTGCTTTTCTGTTTGAACCTTTTAATCATTATTTGAATGACTTATCAACAACAGTGTTGAGAGGTTCAGGACTTGAGCCACCAACTCGTTTGGTCCCTTGGTTAGGTTAGCGTCTGAAGAAAAGTATAAAAACTCTGAACTCACCCTGTGTTTGGTGTATAACAGCCATAATCACATCAGAATTGGTATGCCTCTTCTCCCTCTCTCCACCTGTTTTTCTTCTGTGCGATCTTTCTTCATAAAGGGAGGAGCTCATGTGGCTCAGTTCCAAACTTGATGGCAATACCTGGAGGTTGCTCAACTGCTTCCTAGAATTATATTCTTCATTCATTGTTTGTTTGTTTTTTACATTCAGATTGCTGTTCTTTATCTGACTCTCTAGATTTGAGGATAGCTTTTTGTACCTTCTTCTGGGCCAACTGTTGATTTGAATGGATGTGCACACAGTACATGCTGATGTTTGATAAAAATGGAACAACAGTGAGTATGAATGTTTCTGTCAGCTACCAAGCATGACAACACTGCTCTGCATGCAGATGGGTTACATTTTCAGTATGGGTATGAATGAGCTAAATGTCAGCATTAGTCATCCAAGTTTACTGCCTTAATTAAAATTTAGGTTTGCATTGTGGTTTTCTCAAGAAAACTTTCACTGAAATGATTAAAAATCAAGGGTTTTAAAGGCACCACCACATGTGGCTGCAGTGTATATTATTGAAAACGGATAACAGAAATCAGTGTTAAGTGTTACATGTTGATATTTATGGTACCTGGGGCTGCAGGAGTGGCAGCTTGTAGGAAGAGAAACTTGATGATGATGACGACGTTGATGAAGATATCCATCGTAACCCAGTCAGGCCAGTCATAAGGAATCTGGTTTGGGAATCAGGAAGTGGCATCGCATCTAGTTTCCGAGACGACACATGTGCCTTCGCTATTGTCTGTTGTTTGCCATCGAATTTACATACCAGTACCACTGCCAGTGAGTCCACCACACCCTGCTGCTCACTTCACACACACAGCTGCCCATGTGTCATTCACAAAGGCACCATTCAACATCGAAGTTAGAACAATGGACACTGCAGACTGATCAAACTTCCATACAGCTGTTAAGAAGTTCATTTACAGGTTCTGCTATACTAAGAACCTGCTATGCTATGCTTACAAACCATGCCTTTTTTTCCCCCTGTTTATTTGTATAAAAACTCAAGTCTCTGACTTCTACTTTAAATATACAACCGCAGGTGTCTGCATTGGACATTTCTGTTCTCGAGTTAGTTGTCCCTCTATTACCACAGGGCTTTAGGGGACCGGTTTAGCCGGTTATGTGGGATTTCAGCAGAACAGGAATATCAAGGGAGAACTTGCCCAGGCCTCTCTGTTTCTGCTCCTCAAGGGGACGACCGCCCTGACCGGTTTTCTGGGGTGGAGAGATGAGATAGAGGCAGAGTGTGAAGAGGAGGAGGGTGTATGTGGGGCGTTCTCCTTCAACTCATTCTATTCTCATTCTTTTCTTTATCACACTTGGTCTCCCGCCGCCTGCATTTCACAACGTCCAGCTGCGGAAAAGAAGCGTTGGCTAAGGTAGAAGCGGCTGAGAGAGAGGCAATCACCGGCTGTTTTGGTAAGTGGGAATTGATTTGGCTCTGAGTTGTTGCCTGAGGACAAGGATAGACTTGCTGACAGGTGAGCAGCTTTGGCAGGGATTGAGCCAACACAGAGAACAGGAAACAGTCATGACCTTACTTTGGGGGCAATTACACATTTACTTCACATTGTGTTACACAATGTATTCATTTACAACCCATAAATATAAATAAATACAAAGGCACAGAGTTCTTTCATAAGGACACCTCTAGGGTTTATTTGAGGAGTTCAGAGAAAAGATATGTATTTAGAAGCTTTGTGGTCTTGAATTAAAATGTCTCTGTAATCATTCAGAATTAGTTCAATCGAAGTATATGATCTTATTACATGCACGGTTAAAGCTAACTTAGCAAGCAGAAACCCTGCCTGCTCTTATTTGTTTCGAACAGCATCAGCTGACATTGTGCGACAGCAGTGACTGAGGACTGAACCACAAAACTTCCTGTCTCTCGCACACACACACAGCTCACCTCTGGTTTTGAACAGAAAACGTCCTGTGCTGATGGGAGGTGTTTTTAATCCGTGTTAAAGCTGCAGTAGTGAAATGTGCCTCTAGTGTGCTCTTTATCTCTCTCTTAAGGTGTGTGCCATCTAGAACTACGTGTTTGCACATAACGTGCTAATGCTTCTGTCAACAGTCAGAAACGTGTGATGCAGTTAGCTCGTCAGAGCTAGTGGCCTGGAAATTCAGTGCAATTTCATAAATAATAATTTGTGTGTGTGTGTGTGTGTGTGTGTGTGTGTGTGTGTGTGTGTGTGTGTGTGTGTGTGTGTGTGTGTGTGTACATGCATGCGTAGGTGTGTGCATGTAGGGGTGGGTGTGTGTGTGTGTGTGTGTGTGTGTGTGTGTGTGTGTGTTTAAGAGTGAATAATGATCTACCGATAGCAGAGCAGGAACATAAAAGCAGACAGGTCTTTTCTTGCTCTGCTGAGGTGATGTGAACAGCCAGTTGCCTAACATATCCTGACACGTTGAGAGAGCCGAATCCACGCCGATCAAAATGCTAAATCACAGTATTTGTGCTGTTAGCGATCATGTCTATGCATCTGCATAAATATGCAAACTTGTATGATTCATGTTAAATCTCTTCACACTCACTGTGCCAGCAAACTGCAGTGAGGTAAATTGTGGTATGAAAACTGGGTTTGATAATAGGGTTTTTGTTAAGGTCCCAGGTCTAAGGCTAGGGTTTTTGTATTATTAAATGAATAAGCAGAGGGAGAGCCGAATGTCTGCTGGACAACAGAGCCCTTTAAATGCATCAGTTTTAAATCATCAGACAACTGAGGAAAGCAAACAAAATTTTTACATGGAACTGGAAGAACACAAGGATAACCAAACCGACATATTTGTTTTAGTTTTAATCCTTTAAGATCTTAGACTCAAGCTAAAGGTTTGATTTTTGTTTGTTTGTTTTTTAATGTAAATGGATTTTGATCTATGTCACTTGGCATGACTGCTTTCTTTGTTTCTTGGTTGCCAAGACTCAGGAGAACTTCTTTTTGAAAGAAAATGTCATATTTAAATAGCCGATGGAGTTTGAATTGGGGTCATTGCTAATGATGCCCTAGGCCTCAAGGAACTGTGCTATACTGGAAATAAAAAGATTATATGAAAATGTTGGGATATGCAGATTGATGGCAAAAGGAAATTTGTTTTTAAACTTAGTTTGCAAAATGTCAGCTTTGAATTCCCACAAAAATATCAGGAAACCTTTTTTGAAAAGACAGAAGAGAAAGCTACCTAGACAAGTATGTCTAGGTAGCTAGACATACTTAACCCTAACCCTATGATAGACAGGTTAGTGGTGACCTGAGGGATATACTACAAAGTAAATTTACATAGGCTTTCTTATCTGACTTTTATAACATGACTTGACAAAACCTAAAACTCTAGTCAGAGGTAACGGGTATTGCAGTCATAGTTGTCGGTTTCACTGTTCAGCTTTTTGCTTCAGGCACTGTCACATCAAAAAAAGCTTCTGCACAACATGATCCCTATAAGTGCTGCCTACGCTAATCAGATGGTAATTAAATGATGATAAAAAGAAGAAAATAATAGTTAATTGCAACACTTTGACAAATAAGAAAGTAATGTTGCAGCGATGTGTTAATCTTGGGATTTAGAGCACAGAGCAATAAAAAACTGTAAACTTTTTCACACTGCATATTTATTTCCAATGTGGTTGTTGTACATTAGACCTCTGCAACTTTAAAATCATTTATATATTTTCTGCATCACCAACAGACTGCATACAAATTCCTGTATGCAGCTGTAACATTACAGCTGAGCCTCATTTACCTAATTTTTATCAGGTACGGCTTACCAAGTTGCATTTTTAAAAAGTGCTCCTACAGCAGGGAATCTATAACTAAATCAAACTTCAGACATGCTGCACAAAAAAAGAATTAATTAAAACATGGCAGTTCCAGACAATTTTAAACTGAAACTTAGAACATAACCAGCTTTTGACCAGTTCATGTGTTCAGCATTAGAAACCAGGGTGATTTAGCCAGGTAAAAAAGGAACCAGCTTTGATGATACAGAAAACTTGACTTTAACCCAGCAAATCTCATCTCAGTAATCTTGTTTTGTAATAGTCTGATTTTAAGAAGTTAAGCCCATTTCCACCTACTTGGCTCAGCTCGACTTGGTTTTTAAAGTGGTGGCACCTGGTACAAGGTACTTTTTGAGTACCTATTCAGCTCCAAATACTCTGAGACCATCCGAAAAAGTCACATCCACAGACTGCATGCCACCAATTGGCAGTGACTTCACTCAATGAGTCATGAGAGCGATTCCTTCACAAAAATCAAGGCCGCCATTTTTAAGCAAGGAAATGAGGGAAATAGCCGTACAAAAAACAACGTTCATACTCTGATTAATGCATCAGAGAGCAACTTGGGGTTAGTATCTTCCCCAAGGACACTTGGCATGCAGACTGGGGGAGCCAGGAATTGAACCACTAACATTTCGATCAGTAGATGGCCTGCTCCCGATCTACAGCCACCATAGCCACGCACTAAAGCATACACAAACTGCTTTGTTATGTTTCATACTGTTAATAGGATCATCATGTACAAAAATCAATACTACGTTATATTAAAGAAGACATAAAATAGGTAACTGAGATCACAATCTAATTTAATACATAATCGACATCTGTTTTTGTACTAAAGACATCGATTCTTGCTGGCCATTAAAAAAAATGCTCTTCACCCACCCGAGTAACTTTTCTTGGTCAGTTTTTTTTTTCAGATTAATTCCTTACAACCTTTTACAATGACCTCCCTATCATGTTTTATAAAAAGCTAAATATCTAGCTAAGCTAACTTTTGTAACCTATCACAAAAATATAACCACAGATAACCAGTGCTAACATCTAATAATTCACATACTGTTCATAATATTAAGTGAATATGTAAGGTAAGAAATCTCTGAGTTCATGTGTTGGGGAAATTACTTGGTAGTTTTATAAACTACGAAATTCTTCACACAAAAGTTAATCTACAGCTACTCCAGAGAAGTCTAGTATGGTTAGCTAATGCTACTAATCCTAAAATTAGTTTGCACTATGAAAATTTAAATGAAATGAAGCCATGGGGCAGAGTTGTTGAAGCTATGTTAGGAAAATTGGTGACAATCAGTGAGCAGCAATATGGCAGAAAGAGTTTTGTGGGGTCTATGATATTTGCAGATGGCATTGTGATCTGTGGTGAGAGCAGAGTCTGGAGAGGTGTTGACTTGCAATAGAAGCGCAGCACTGAGAGTGAAAGGGAACGTTTATAAGACACTGCTGAGTCCTGCTCTGATGTATGGTTTAGAGACGCTGGCACTGACAAAAGAAAAATAGGAAGCAGAGCTGGATGCGGCAGACTTGAAGGTTTTTTAAGGTTTTCATGTGGTAGTAACCAGGATGGACAGCACTAGAAACGAGTATATCAGAGGGACAGCTCAGGCTGAATGGCTTCATATACGAGTTTATTCATTAAGTGTCCAAGCCCACCTATGTTTGATCCACTCATAGAAAGCACCACTAACACTGGATACCAGCAGCTAACTGTGGAAAAGCAGTGCTTACCAAGAGAAAGTCCTAAACAACAAATATCAGTATCACTGTCACTGAACAGAAGTGAGCTTCAGTGACTCCTTTCACAAAGTTTTACAGCTTCCTGAAGACTAAATAGATGTGGACACATACTGACAGCTAAGGTAAACAGTGGACTGACAGCATACACTTACTACAGATAAACCCTCAAAGGCCAAGTGTATATATTACCATGTGCCTTCACAATAGTCATGATAAAAGAAAAAGGGTATGGCTCTGATTAAAGGAGGGTCAAATACACCACCCCAAAACTGTTATAGTGTGAGTAGTGTCACACTATGTCAAAGTATGTCGCACTAGGGTCACACTATAGCGTGAGTAGTTGTAGTAGTAGTAGTTGTTACTAGAAACACATACTGCAGAACTAAATCCCATGCCTCGCAGGACCGGTTGAACTAGTTTTAATCAGACCTGAAATAAATAAGAATTTGCTCCCACATGTGAATAACAACAAAGCGTTCTATGCTCAGTTCTCAGTTCTCACATGCACAGAAAGCCCTCCGGCTATAACGCCTGTGCACTTCAACGGACTTGTTTTGCTGTTTTCCCAAGTTTTAGTTAAAAACATTCGATTTAGAGTGTGTTATGTTATTCATAAAAAATAGCTAAAATTAACAACTCTAACTAAAATCTTGCATGTTCTGTTGTGCAAAGGTGATTGCTGTAGAAATGGAGTGTTTCAATGACCTACTCCACAAACTGAAGGAGGTCCACGAGCGAGAAATAGAAGGTAAGTGGAAAAAAAAAAAAAATGATTGCAATGGGTATCCAAGAGTTCCATAAGATAATTCCAACACATGTGCTCCTTAAAAGGTCTTTTTTTTTTTTTTTCTTCAAGGATGGCAGGTGAAAGTTCAAGAGCTGTCCAACAAGAAAGGCTGGTGAGTCATTATGATATGGGCAATCACATTTAGACAGTGCTGAAAAGATGTATAAAAAGGTTCATCCAGAGTAGGCCTCAAGTCTTTGTTGACTAGATGGGTAGGTAATCAGACAGGTAGGCATGCTGGTCCTACGCCCCCCACAAACATCACATTTCACTAACTTGGAAGGAAGCTCATGTTGCAACAAGTTATTCTGTGAGATAATGACTCACAAAATATTTGCTTAATTTCTGTGGAAAAGTAAGTAAAGAGAACCTTTTGATAATTTTGTGAAATTAGCTTTTAAAAAACAAAATATTCATATATATATTTGTTTATGCAGTGTATTTGTTTATTTTTGTGATTTTTCAAAAGTATGGCTGATTGTGTGGTGATATATTCAAAAATGTGACTTTTATTCTTTTTTTCCCCCCTTAAAAAGCTCTATCTACTTGTCTTGAGACATTTTAATATATAAATATATAATGTTCATACATACATTTTTGTTAAGGCTGGCAGGTCAGACTCAGGCAGACACTGAGTTCTTTATTTTTCAACACCACGTGCAATATACACAAGGTGGGGGGAATAGTTCCAGGGGTCCATAGGTAGACAGGGAAAAAGGTGTTCCACTCGCTTCATTCCTCTCACTCTGCTTTCTGCTCACTCACTGTGCTCCTGAGATCCTCTCCACTCTGTACTGACACGTTTTGCCAGACTGTCACACTCACGTTCAGGCATCCAGGGAAACAGGGGTTACAGGCCGGTTCCAGGGAATCTATGTATAAGAGACGGGATAAATCATTACCAAGAAGAAACTGCGAAACTCGGAGATTCTACAAATCCGGGGATTATACTGACATGTTAAACAATAGTTCAGCGACAGGACACTCTGTACCACTGCCTTAAGTAGTGGCTGGGAAACATGATGATGAGCCACAGGTGAGTGATTTGTTGCAGGTGCGTGGGCCAAAGGCAGGAGCCCAGAGTGAGCTCCACCCAGGCAGAGTGGTGCAGATAAGAGAGGGAGAGAAAGATAGAGCGAGAGAAAAATCAAAACAAAAACACATGTAACCTTGCGGGGCCAGCCGGGTAGACACAGGGACCATGATAGTACCCCCCCTCAACGGGAACCTCCAGGCTCCCACCAGGCTTACCTGGGTGCTGGCGATCAAACTCCCGGAGCATATCCTTATCAATTCAATTCAATTTTATTTATATAGCGCCAAATCACAACAAATGTCGCCTCAAGGCGCTTCATAGATACAGAGAAAAGCCCAACAATCATATGACCCCCTATGAGCAAGCACTTTGGCGACAGTGGGAAGGAAAAACTCCCTTTTAACAGGAAGAAACCTCCGGCAGAACCAGGCTCAGGGAGGGGCGGCCATCTGCTGCGACCGGTTGGGGTGAGAGAAGGAAGACAGGATAAAGACATGCTGTGGAAGAGAGACAGAGATTAATAACAGATACGATTCAACACAGAGAGGTCTGTTAATACATAGTGAGTGAGAAAGGTGACTGGAAAGGAAAAACTCAATGCATCATGGGAATCCCCCGGCAGCCTACATCTATTGCAGCATAACTAAGGGAGGATTCAGGGTCACCTGGTCCAGCCCTAACTATATGCTTTAGCAAAAAGGAAGGTTTTAAGCCTAATCTTAAAAGTAGAGATAGTATCCAGGATAGCTGACCGAGACACCCAGGAATGTTCCTCTAGCCTTCCTAATCGGTACTGAAAACCCCTCCTCCGGGGTCTGGAGTCCATGATACGAGTGATAGAGTACGCTGGCTGGCCATCCTCAAACCTAGTTGGTTATGGCACCAATCTGGAACGGTCCGATGTGAGCTTTCTTGACTCTGCTTGTACAGGTACATAGCGTTTGGATAGCTATACCTTCTGGCCAACTGCATATTCCGGAGCGGGGGGTCTGGCGGCTGTCAGGGAGAGTTTTGTTTCGCTCTTTAGTCCAGAGAGCAAAACCAAGCCACCTGGGAGCAGGACAGCCCAAGTGGCTTGCCACGCGCAGCGGCAGCGGCACCAGCACCGGCACCGGCGGAGGTTATGCTGCACAGAGGTGACCCTGTGCTCCTATTTCTGAGAACAGGGGGAGGTTGGAACCCCAGGAATGCTTCAAAGGGCGACATCCCCGTGGCAGATGGGAGGCTATTGTGTTCATACAAGAGCCACGCCAGTTGTTCACTCTAGGCGGCTTGGTTTTGAGAAACGACGATAGAGCAGCCTCCAGTTCTTGATTGGTCCACTCTGTCTGCTCTGGGGGTGACAACCAGAAGATAGACTGACCTTTGCGCCCAGGGTGGAGCAGAACTCCCTCCATACCCGAGAGTTAAATTGGGGTCCTCGGTCTGAGACGATGTCCTCTGGAATGCCATGGAGCTGAACACGTGTGTGGTGAGCAGCTGAACCATTTCTATGGCTGTGGAGAGCTTTGGGAGGGCGACAAAGTGGGCAGCTTTGGAAAACCAGTCGATTATTGTCAGAATAGTGGTGTTACCTGCGGAGGGTGGCAGCCCAGTGATGAAATCGAGAGAGATGTGGGACCACGGTCGGCCAGGCTTGGGAAGAGACTGAAGTAATCCGGACGGAGACTGCTTGGAAAGTTTGTTTTGAGCACAGGTGGTGCAGGCGGTCACATATTCCCTGGTGTCCTTTGCCAGTGAGGGCTAACAGAAGTAGCGCTGGACCCCAGGGTGGCAGGTAAAACGTGCTGTGTGGGCCAGACCCAGGGTCGGGGTTAGTTTCCTGTGCCTCCCACATAATTGACTCGATCTCCCAAGTTACTGCTCCAACCGAGCAAGAGGCGGCTTCAGGATCAGGGATCAGATCCTGCGGAGGCATCCAGTTTCACGTTCCATGAGCCAGATCTGTAAGTGATAGAAAAATTAAAGCGGGTAAAGAACAGTGCCCACCTGGCCTGTCGAGAGTTAAACCTTTTGGTACTCCATGTTCTTGTGGTTAGTTCAAACGCTAAATGGCTGTGCAGTGCCTTCAAACCAATGTCTCCATTCCTCCAGGGCGAGCTTAATGGCAAGAAACTCCCCATCTCTGATGTCATAATTGCTTGCTGGGGAGAGACGATGAGAGTAAAAATCACATGGGTGGAGCTTACCGTTTCTCCATTGTAACAGTCTTATGCATCCACCTAGTTCATGACTTGAGGACTGAGATCTGGCTGTCGTACAATGGGAGCCATGGCAAACCACTCCTTGAGATGAGAGAAGGCTTTTCGAACAGGCTGAACCCACTGAAAGGAAACTTTGGGAGAAGTATACTAGAATCTAGTAGAGCGATTTTGCTAGAGTCCCCTTAAACCAGAGAAAAAACGCTGGAGCTGTCGGCAGTTAGTGGATTCGGGCCATTCAAGCACAGCTTGTATCTTTACTGGGTCAGGATTCAGGTTCCCCTGCTCAATAATATACCCCAGAAAGGCCACCAAGTCCACATGAAATTCACACTTCTCCCCCTTCACATATAGCCTACTTTCCAGTAGGCGTTGGAGGAATTGCCTCACATGGATTTCTTATTTTCTTATATCTACATTAGGTTACTTAATAAAAAGAGTTTGTAAATATAAATTCATATCAACATTAAAAAAAATTATACAACAATTTTGTAATGTTCAAGATTACATTTCTGAAGCTGTAAATAGTAACATTAAACAAAAGTAAAGACAATGACTCGTTTAATAAAAGGAAACAGAAATCATTAATATTTGTGGATTTTAGCTCACAATTAGCACAGTTGACAAAACTGTATGTCTTCCAACAAAGGCTTTCAAATAATGATCATGTTGGATGCAGTGCACATGTGGAATATTTAATAGAATTCAAATATATTTTTTGAGCCAGTCAGTGAAAATACAACACATTATTAATGTTAAATCAGTACTCTATCAACACATGGTGAAACACAAAACAACACTATATTAAACTACATTATTACATGACGACAAATATTAACAAGGAACAATTATGTTTCTGCAGTTTCTTTGCATTAAAGCACACAGACGTTAAATTTAAAGAAAACAAGAAATGTTTCCATGTGGCTGGTAAGCTGCTGAGAGTACTAGTTAGCTAAAACATAAGTTGAAAGGTCCACACTGCAAAATGTTATAGATAACAAAAACATAACACTGGCATCAATGCATTGACTGCTTGGGGGTATAACCCAGCCATAACTAACATATGCAACATTAGAGCACTAATTTTATTGAATTAGATTTTTCATGTGGTGAACCTGAACAATCCTGCTAGCTTGGTAAACATCTCCTGATCTTTCACTAATATGACCGGTATTGAAATAGTTTATTACTTTGCTCCATTCTGCTCCTTATTCTCATTTGAAGTTAAGCCATCATAGTTTACCTCTATTTCTTCTTCCAATGTTCTTTCAATGCATACTGATGTTTAAGTCATTGAAAATCATAACATGACACTGTATAAGATGGATTTCCTCCAGTATTCTAGATAGGTGCAGCAATCATTTTATTTCAGAATGTGCAAAATAATTTCTGTCACTATGTATGTGACTGTACTTTATGTACTTTTCTGTGAAGCATTTTTGTTATTTTCTTGCACAATTGCTAAATATGCAGCATCACAAAAAAAATTCAGAATCATGAAAAACTCAAGGCCCTGCCTAACACTTTCCACTTTATTTATTTATTTATTTATTTATTTTTATTTATTTTTATTTATTTATTTATTTATTTATTTATTTATTTATTTATTTATTTAGTTATGTATTTTTTTTTTTTGCCTGTCCCGTTTGGTTCTTTTGCCATCAGAATTATTGTCTAAAGGCAAAGAAAGATGCCCAACGTGTGTACACCTGTGAGCATGAGCGCGCTTGTATTTGAAAGTTTCCGTCATGTAATGAAACAGCAAATTGTATTGATATGACTGCAGTATTTAAAAAGACAGCTGCTTAGTTTTAATTGTGAGCATCATTATTGATCAATTAGCCCAGTGGTCCCCCCCACATTCTCCAACCACACACACCCATATTTAAACTGCAATAAATTACAGATAGCAATAAAATAAGCTATTAACTCTTTTACGCTATGTCCACACCTACACGGGTATTTCTGAAAACGCACGTAACACACATAACCAGCGTTTCGAATCACTGAAAACTGATTTTTTTTTTTTTTAAACTCCTGCCAGGTTGGAGATTTTCAAAAATTCCTTTTTTGCGTTTACGTGTGGACAATGAATACGAAGTTCGTCACGCAATGTCAAAGGTGTGTGCTTTTTTCACATCAACTGTGCTCCACATTATTGTTTACATGAGATGAATTTCTAGAACGGCGGATATACAAAATACTGTTACTGTTAATTCTACTCTCTGCAGTTTTTACACGCTTACATATACACACTCAGTTACTGTCCCTCCATTTAGAAAGACAGAGGCGTCATGGTGTAATTAGTTTATGTGTAGCTGTTTTTTTTCCTGTGTAATAATATTCAAGATTGCTATCAATACATTTTCCCAAAAAAAGCCTCTCTGTGGAAAAACTGGGTTCAGAAATATAAACAACTGTGGGGTACTGTTTGTCCGTGATTTGGAGAGCCCAGCCTGTGCTCCGGACGCAGGGGAAACCAATTCTGCCGGGGATCCCTACCTTGGCACTTGTGCAGGTGAAGCCAAAGGCAAGATATGCTTCATCATATTTTCTAGTCTTTGGCTTGGAAGGAAGTTGGTTTGTAAACATATTTGCACCCCCCCCCCCCCTCTCCAGGCAATGGCTCTGCCCACTAAGGGACGTGCCCCCCACTTTGGGGACCTTTAGCCAATCTAATGGCAATTTTGGTCTGCATCATTTATAAAAAAACAGCAGTTTCAAATAAAAAAACATAACCATGTGGTGGCACTTACACTAGATGATAAAGGATCGAATTTTATCACAATGTCTTTCTTCTTTGGTGGTATCCTGAACCAGTCGCTCTGTAATGTTTCCCCATGGCACATCCATGTTTCTGCCTATAGTACTACTCACCCTTGAATGTCAAATATTTAGAATGAAGATACAGACCTCTCTTATGAACTACCTACACTGCTTCAGTGAGTGGAACACAAGTAAAGAGAGATGTAACATAATGAAAGGCCATTGTTTCATCCACCTCCATAATAACCTATGATACATATACGACTTACATTTATAACATAACTACCTTTCTCTTGGAAAGAGGAACATTATGTAGGCTGGTACGGAAATACAGCCTTGGGATAATATTTAAACTATGAGGAAATACAATCTTTCTGAAACACATTTTTTTAGTATTGAAGCCTAACCACCTTGTGTTCTTTTGCGTCAATAGTGACACAAAAAGAATGGAAGAACTTTTTACCAGAAACCAACAGATGAAAGAACAACACAGATTACTCACCGAAAACATTAAGGTTCTGGAAAACAGGTATCAATGTTACCTTGCATTTGTCTTTTCTTGTATAAAACACTAGAAATAAAGTGGTTTGTTCACTAACAAAAAAGTGATCTAATGTTTATGGTAATTTCTTTTTATTGGAAAGAGATTGCATATAACATAAAATTAGCATCAAAATTCAACAGGTACTTATTAATTACCTGTAAGTTATAGAAAATTGTTCTCTCTAGTTTTTGTGTAAATTGATTAATATAGACTGATTAATACAGAAAGGCAACATGCTGGATTTAGACTCATGACCATTTTGCTATGAAGCTGCAGTCCTAACCAGCACTCCACAGGGGTGCCTTCTGCTGGCTTACTTCTATAATCCAAAGACATGCTTGAGGTTAGGTTAACTGGCAATTCAAAAACCAACTAACCCAGCTAATGACTAATTACAGCTGTTTTTAGTTTTGTCAAAGAAAAAAAACTCATTTCAATTGTTGCATAATGTGAGCTACTGTCACATCAGTCTAGTTATTAGGTGTGCTACTAAGTGACCTCTTCCCTCCTGCGCAGGCTTAGGGCTGGGCTGTGTGACAGATGTACGGTCACTCAAGAGGTAGCCAAGAGAAGACAACAGGAATTTGAAGCTTCCCAGATTCAGAGTCTCCAGCACATCTCTCTACTTGGTATTCTGCCTTCTTAGTCAATAATCCATCTATCCATCTTGCATCTCTACGAAACTCTTTTACAGTGAATTTCCTGTCTGTTCTTTAACCTTTGACACCATTAATGTTTCCCCAGTTTATTTTCTACTAAAAATGCCATTTAAGGACAATTCTATTGATGTGTACTCTGATCATGTCGTTTGCTTGTGTTGCAGCTGGAGAGATGAACAACCTGAAAAAGGAGAACAAGAAGCTTAAAGATGAAAACAGAAACTTAAAAGCAGCACTTGAGTGAGTAGATGCTATTTAACGGTATAGTTGTTCTAATCTTTAATTTAAAAATAATGCTGATACATCTTATATTAGTATTTTCTGTTTATGAGGAACATTGTTTTAGGCATATTTGTATTTTTTGATGCATGACAAAATTTAAAACCATCGTCATTCTGTGCCTGTGTGTGTGTTTGTGTAGCAAAGGTCACAGTGACCACTCTTCCAATAGTAGCACCACCACAGAGGTCAAGCCCAACTCTTCCCCTGCCCTTTCACCCTCATCTGGAATCCTGTCCCTTGTCAATACAACAACCAGCAGGCCAAGCAACAAGCCAGCAGATGGCAACATTTCAGTAAAGCCTGATGTTGAACTGAAAACTGAAGGTAAAAATGAACAATAGTGATGATTATATTCTGTCACCTTACTTAATAAATTCATGCAGTTTCTGGCTTTGATCAAACAGAAACCGAAGGCAGACAGTTAAGAGGAATCAACCGAAGCCAGTTTGTAAGTTTGTTTTTTCATATTTTTATCATACATTCGTTTTGAATAATAATCAATTTCAGTATTCAATTGCTAGTTGCACTATTCTATTAAGCAAAACGATTCAGATCACAACTTGTAGCACCAAGTGCAAATAATCCAAATTTGCAGATAGGTATGAAAGAATAAGATGTAAGATCTAAAATAATATTAAAGTGAAGAGAACAAATGGGAAACAATTACCACCAGAAAAATATGTATGCTTATTTTCCATCATCTTAAGGGACAGTGATGCCATTTGAATTACATGAGAGAAGCGTGTGGCACAACCTAAAACTTGTTGTGTTTTTCTACGGAATTTAATAATATTTGAGTTCAAAAGAAGCAAAATGTATTTCTGTTACAATCAAGACACATATGTTTAAGTTGTTTTTTGTACGATTTACACTGTTAGTGACAACAACTTACCCAGTAACCAGAGATGGAACATTAGCTCTAAGACGTCTTAAAAAGCTTTCAAGTGTTATTATTGTATCTATGACTCTATGCATACATGATAGATAAATAAGAGATGTAGAACTGCCAAACATCCCTCATCTTACCATTGACCAACCATGAATGGGTTATAATCAGAATCAGAATCAGAATACTTTATTGATCCCTAGGGGAAATTCTTTTTCGTTACAGTGCTCCATTATAAACAGCCATTAACAAAGACAGACAATACACTAACTAAGAATAGCACAATATATACAGGCATATATATACATAAAGGTCACTTATTAATAAATAGCTGAAAAGGGAAGAACATGTGCAAAAAGGGTGTAGCTGTTGCCATAAACAGTGTGTTAAGTGGATATGTTGTACAGGGAGATGGCCACAGGCAGGAATGATTTCCTGTGTCGTTCAGTGGTGCTTTTCAGTCTCTCACTGAATGTATAACACCCTACAAGAAGATGTATTGTTCACCTTAATTATTTTTTCATTAAGATGAATGCTTAAATTTGTCATTATTTATATTTATATTGGTAATTAGTTTTTTTCCTCTGCACCAGTTAACATCAACATTTTTCTCAAGGCTTTTATATTACAAATTAAAACCCCTACAATACTAAAGAGCACTTGGCAGTAGTGGGGAGGAAGAACCCCCTTTTAATGAAAAGAGACATTCACCAGACACTTGGGCAGCCATCTGCTCTGACTGAGTGAGGGGGAAGATCAGCTATGTTTCTTTTTATCCATCAGTATTAGTCTGTTTTCAGTGGATTTTCAAATCATTTGAGCTACAGATGTTGATAGAGCCACATGTCAAAAATGTGTTGCTTTCACATCACCATCATTATACTGTATGAAGGAACTTGTAAAACTGTGTTGTACCTAAACCCTCTATGTGGAGTTTTTCTTAAGCTTAGCTAACATTTTAGTTACAGGTTCCAAAGGACATTTTGGCAATAGGCTGGTTATTATGATAATATAAGGTTGTACTTGGTGACACAGCTCAGTAATGAAAAAGCAAATACAGAAAAGTCCATTAGTCCATTTTCACACTAACAATGACATTTTAAATAAGAAGCTGCCTATACACATGTACACTGCTTCTTTACAACACTCCTTCATTGAGTCTCATATCATAGATTTATGATTGTTCCCTTTCTTTCTGGAAGTTCCCATTGCCTTTTACCTGCAACTTGTACAAGCTTAGCACATGAAATACTACGAATCTGACTGATTACATTATATTTTCTGGTCTCCTCTGTAAAGCATTATCATGAAAATTGAGCCAAAATGTTGCTTTAGGTAGTGCACACAGTAAGCTAAAGACTGAAAATAGTGAAATCCTAGCTCTCCTCAACCTTAAATATTAACATATTTTGTCTTATTCTATTTATTCTGTGATGGGTACAAAGACAGCTACCTAGGTAGCTTAGTTTATTTTCTTTCTTTTTTTCTTTATGCTAAGCTAACTAGCTACAGATTTTGTATTTACAAATTAGATAAACCAAAAATGTTTGAGGATAATTCAAATTGTTCTCTGAACTGACAAAACATTGGTTAATGTAATATGGTGAATTCTTTTGCTGCATGCCCTTCTCTGCTCAAACAGGATGCTCTTCCATTGTCAGCCCTCACATTGCCGTCATGGAAGAAAGAACACTTTGTGACTCGTGCTGGGGAGAAGAGGTAAGACATAGGAAATCACGAAATGGGCTAATCTGCCACTGTATGAGGATATGTATTGTGAGTAACAGCAAATTCATCAAATTAGTGATTATGTGCTCCAAAGTCAGTACTTTTTTCTACATATAGAGTCTGAATATTACACTTTCCCACATTTCTGCACCAGTATTAATCCATAAAGGTTAAGGAGAACACAAAACTTACAGTTTGCATGCTTTACTTGCCAAAAATGAACAACTACATCACCTTTCAGACATTCCCTCATTCACTCCACTACAATTTTGTTCTTGTATTGAGTCATTATGCCAACATCTGTATGGGCCCAATTTATTTTCCTTTCTTATTTTAATAACAAGAGTCTTGCTGCTGTTTTATAAGGTTTATTCTACTTTGCAATAGAACCTCCCCCCTCCCAACCTCCCACCACTGCCTTATCTGACACTTTCAACCAATCCAACAAATAATCTTTCCACTTCTGCTTAAGATTCGGGACTTTAGTTGTCCAAGATTTGGGCCTCTTTAGTTTTCCTGGCCTAGTGATAGCCTGAGCAAACATCTTCCCTCAGATAACACATTTGGGCTTGGGACAGTATACTTGTGCTCCCAGTCGGGGCTATTGATGTGTCACACAAACCTAATTCTTACCATCTGAGAACTGTGAAAATGAAGTTGGGTTTCATTTTACAGGAGCTCCTTAACACATTAGTTATTTTATTTATGATGTGCACCTGTTGCAACATGTTACGGCCTCATAGCCTCATACACCAAACCATTTAGGAACCACTGTCCTCATCCAACCATTCATCCATTTTACAGTAATTACAGCTTTAACAAGGCAATGCTCTAATCATTACTGAAGAAAAATAAGTACTGCATCACATTACCAATTAAACCTTAACTGCCAAAAGATTTTCCTACAGACTTTCTTTCTCATACCTTAGAATTCAAAATGTTGAAGGACTCGACTAGTGTTCCTCCATGCCTACTAATTCTCTGCTTAGGAGATCTTCTGTCCCAGCTGCTGGAGATGTGCGACCTGGCAGACATGTTGTCCATGCTCCTGTCGCCCGACATCCTCAAGCAATCAACAGCAACTCTGCTTCTCTTCGCTGGTCTCTATCTGAATCATCTGATTGGATTACTGCCGGCACCAACACAGTAGTGCAAACTTCACCCAATCCACACTCACAACATTTTCACAGCTTGAACCCAATGAGGCAACAGGCCAGCCCCAGAAGGCAGGTTTTTATTCCTCCGTTTCCTAAGCAGAGCAGCATTCAGCCCCCTGCCAGAGAGCCAACTGTGGTTTTCCGATTGACAAATCTGCCAGATTATGTGGAGATTCAAACAAAGCCCACAGAGAAAACAGAGAAAAAGGAAAACCTGCTACCCAAGGTTGAGAGGGTGTCTGAAGAAGGGTTAAAAGAGTTAAATGATGGGCCTTTGGACTTATCTGATCGGGGGAAGTCCATATCGAGTCAAGTGCCAAAAAGTGATTCATCCTCAGCCTTACAAGATGGAACAAGAGTTCAAAAGAGCCCTGAATTGGAAGTAAACACAAATTCTTCTGCAGACATAGCAGAATCATCATCTTCACCTATTGTCATTCCTTCATCATCGTGTGCAACGACAGAAGAGCAAGCACCTGACAAGGATCCTAACCACAAGGTAATTTAAGGTCTTCTACTTCTTACAACAAAATTAGAAGAGGCTGAAGTAAAAAGGGGGCAAATTAAATTCATGGTGTGGGGATGTTCTACCTGCAGGTAGTCAGAGAGCAGGATCAGAAAGAGGAGGTGAATGGAAAGACAGATGAAAGCAAGGGGAAGAAGGTGCCTATCCTCACTCTATCATTACGGCCAGGTAAAGTGGGATGTGTCTGTGATTTTTCCTGAAATTCAGTCAAATATTGCTTTTAAACCAAGGTTACTAAAAATTGACAATGCACAAGTGAATAGTTTTTATTATGTTTTTGTAGCAGTAGTGGTGTTGGAGACTCTGAACCCAGCTCTACAAAAAGCAAGATTCCTTATCATCAAATGGCAAGGTAATTCGCCCAAACAAAACAGAGAACGTGAAGGTTTTGTTAGCACATTAACTCATTTGTATTACAATTTTTATTGAAAAAATACAACAACAACCAAAAACAGCTGACTTTAGTTTATATACACTTCTTTCTTTTGTGAACAATTGTGCATCCCTCTTCTTTTTAACAGACATCTTCAGCAACAGATGAGCCAGAAACCAGCTCTGATGAGCAGGACGAGGAAGCCAGCCGGTCAGGACAAGAAAGCAATCAGGGCTCCAAAAGGAAAAGGGCATCTGTGGAGACAGACGCAGACAGAGATTTCAACACAGACAGCAGTAATCACCTGTTTATTTTCAGATATTTTTTCCTTTCTTCAGTTTTGTTATCTCTGTCTTGAGTGTGGGCTTTAAACAGATTTCTTTTTTCTTTTTCTTTTTTTACCTCATGAGGTCTACATACATTTCGACTTCTGTGCCCCTCGCCCCAATTCTAACCCTACATTTCAGAGAAAAAGTACTTTTGATAATGAAAAGACATTTGATAATTAGGAAAAAATGGGAGAGTAACGTCAAAAAGAACTAAAATGACAGGTTTAAGTTTAGGTCATCATCAATGTAGTTCTTTCGGCCTTTTTTACACCACATCTTTGGCTTGGCAATTTATATTAAATAAATTGACAGAATTAATTATTTTTTATTATTGTTGCTGTTGTTTGTCATTGTTTACATTTGCATTTCTAAATATTTTTAGAGTTTTATGTCTGTCAGCCTATGCATAAGTTTTGTATCTGCTGCCTTACACCATACAGACGTACATACATTTTGCATGTTCTCTCAGTACCTGTGTGGGTTGTTTTCCATAGTCCACATCTTTGAACTATGGGGGGAAGTTTTAATTGATACATCAATTAAAAGTTTAATTAGTTATTCTAAATTGGCCATGGTTGGATGCATGGATGGAAAAACTTCTCAACAACTGTCACCTTTATGTCTTAATTTTCCTGAATCTATTTACAAACACACACAGCAACAAATAACCAAACAACAATAAAAAGACAATGTGGATAGTAAATTGTATCACCTTCAGTATAAGGCTCCATACTAATCACTACGCCATATTTTTTTTCTTTTTTTTCAAAAGTTTCTTAGAAATAGCTCTCCAGAGATCTAACAGGGATGTTTCACTAGAGTACACTTTGGTCAGAGCAAGGCGAACAGATGTCCTGCTGTCTAAGGGATTGCAGAGCATTTATGTCTCTTTTTTTCTGGTATTTTAGCTCTGTAGTTCTGAAAAGTCAATACTGAATTGACAGTTCAGTTTTCTAAAATCTAAATCAAATCTGACGCAGTGTCTGTGAAAAAAGCAGGGAAGGCTGTTTCCCTAGAGGCACCATTTAATGTGAGTTAAACTATACGCATTCGGATTCAAGCGCAAGTTAACCAGTTACCGAGTGTGCCGATGCGTCATCATACCTGAAAAATTAGGAATAAAGCCAAACCACAAATGTTATGAAAACTGTCACAAAGAAAAAGAGACACTACTACGGCATAGAGTGGGAAACTTTATACTTTGGTCAGCTTGGTACAAAGCGATGGTCCAAGAGTTGGTCTTTATAATTGTGCAGACATACTCAGACAAATAAGGTAGTAGTGGCTGAAATAAGTGTTTTACTGCACTATGCAGCCTGTTTAATCAAAAAGATCAAACAGACTGTGGTAGTAAGCTACCATTTTATCACTTCCAGAGAGTACACTACTGCTTTAGTCGTTACCTGGCATAGCCCCACCCCCAGCTCTTAAGCTTAACCTATGTTTCAAACAAAAATGTAATTTTTTTGTACAAAAACATAGAAAAAGTACTTTTAGGAAAATAATGTAGATAGTTTTAATCCATGTGTCACAGTACTAGGTCGTGTGACCCAGTGTTTGAGTTTTATGTATTTTTGTATTCATTTTCAATCTAGTTAATTTCTAGGTTGCTGTTCAGACCTTATTTCTTAGTTATTTCTGTCATCTCCCCTTGTACCCAGTCTACCTGGTTCCTCCGTCTATGTTTCATGTCTATGTGGTTATGTTAAGTTCATGTCATGTTTTATCTCCATGTCTATGTCTCAGTGTTTCCTGTTTTATTTTGTAAGAGTCTGGTGTTCTTTGTTCATTGTAGTTAGTGTTACTCTCCCCTGTATTGTCATTATGTTTCATTCGAGTCAGCTGTGTTCTCATGTGTCTCCACTTCCCCTGATCACCTCATGTGTGTATTTAAGTCCTCTGTTTTCTGAATGTCGTGGTCAGGTCGTCTGTTATCGCCACCATTGTCTTAGTCATAGAACTTAATAGTATTTGTTTCTTAGTATTTTTTAGTTTGTTTAGGGTTCCATGTTTAACTCCTGCTATCATCCAAATAAAGGATCGCTTTCTGTTTAAACCTGCAACTCCTCGTCCACATCTGCTTTTAGGTCCTGTTTCAAAAAACACACCGGCGCACCCCGCCGTGACACCATGTCAGTTAGAATGATTACTTTCTTTGTCTCTCACCCTGTTGGAGTATGGCATAAATACAACCAGTTGTTTCACATTCATGTCTCAATTGCACTTGTGTCTGACAAACAGATTTTTTCCAACATATCCAGATTGTTTTTTTGATGATTTAGGATCTGATCTCTCTTTAAATTAAAAACCTATTACCTTCTCATAAACTACTACTTTCTGTTGAGTTCTAATTCTATTATTTGTCGTTAAAAAAAGCACTCTGAAATGCTTTCTGTTTTTGTTCCCCACAGACAACCATCGGGAGAGGAAGCTCAAAATCACAATGAGATCAGAGGAAAAGCCCTAGATAAAGAGGATGTCACACTGACTTGGTAATTTTGCAAGAACTCTTCATTAACCATTTCAGAGTAAAAAGCACAACAAGCCAGTACAGGTATAATTTACAGAGGGGAGAAACAGAGTGCAGCCATCATCAGCCAATCTGATTCTAGCCGGATAGTTTTTGATTTAGCTCTGGTTCTCCACATATTGCTAAACTGCTAAACTCTCTGTTACTTTCACAGACAGCTTTCTGTGTGGTAGGAAGCACATTGTGGGTATAGATCTTCATTTCCTTAGAACAGCTCTCTGCTGTGGCTAAATATTAAACTGATAAGAATGGCAAATCAAAACTGTATTTTCAGTGCAGTTGTGAGCCGTAAAATGAATATTTTACTTGCTAAATTCTAACAAACTCCAGATTGCTACAGTAACAGAATCTACACCATTGGGTTATTATTATCTGCAGTAAGCAACTGTTTTCATCCAAGTAGTCATGTGATCCAGTTGTCAAAGACTATTTGGTAATGGGCTTCTGCTGATTAAACTGAATTTTTCTGCCAAATTTTTTTTGTTTTGTTTTGTTTTTATCAGCTGTAAATTAAAGTTTTTGTCCACTTGGGGGCAGCAGCTGCCCCTAAGGAACATGGGCATTGTGAACATCCAGCAGACACAGTAAAACTTCTGTCAAAGGGAATTCATTCCATCATTTTCCAGAGAGTGGGGTTTAACTAAGCATGACACAAAAGCCCTGACTGACAGTGAGGATGCAGCAGTATGCCAACTTCCATAGGACACTGGCTAATGTTAAGACTGGGTCAAGCAAGCTAAAGTGGCACCTGGTACCAAACATCCTTTCTGACAGAAGGTGTGCTTTTCAAAAGAGCTACACACTGTAGCAGTCTTTTGTATTTGCAACTTTCTCACCCAAACTCCACCATTTTCTGCCGCGTTATATTTTTGATATCCCTGTGGTCATAACTAGTTCAGGTTTTTTAGGCCATGTTTCCTTCTTAGAGCAGTGGGCTGTAAAGCTCTACAACTTCCCTTTTCACCAGCTGTTATATATGAAGTTTAATGTTTAGCAGAGTATTATATAAGTGGCTGTTGGTTTTGGTTAGTAAACCACAAAGGTTTCATTTTCATCAGGGCATTAAGTCTAAAATGATGAAAAAGATTTGTGCACAAAGAATAAATACAAATAATACAAACATGTGACATTCTTTATCAGAATAAGTCTTTTCCACATGTCACCATGGAGCTAAAATCTTCATATTTGCTGTGGTCTGAGTGGAAATTTTAATGTAAGCACAGGGTATATCACAGCTATTAGCAACTGGGTGGAAAACTGTCCAGCCTGACAGTCAGGCTTAGAAAGTCACCCATTTTCTAACATTTTCTAACACCTACCAACCCATTTTCACAGTGCCAAAACACCCTCCTGTATAACAAGCTGAAGAGACTAAAATCTGCAGAATTCTCTTTTGTTCCTCATCTTCAAGCGAAACGAAACACGGTCTGCGTTGCTAATGCTTAAAGAACTTCAGTCTAAATGTCCTGGCATGCCCGTCACTGCTTGGCTAAAAAAAAAAAAAAACACGTAAATCCTCTTACGTGGCTAACTTAGAAGAATATAAGAAAGAAAGTCCCAAGAGTAAAAGAAGTTCCTCTTCCTCTTTTCTCATTTTCAGACAGCACATATTTTGCAAGTATGAACTTTCCACTAACAGCTGTGACAACAACCTTTGCTTAGCTGGGTGATAGATGGGAAGTGTTAAAAGCAGAGAGACAGCTAAAGAAACTCTTGTGATAAAGCACTGTGAAGCTACTGAGTCCATTTTGTATCGATATAAAAATGGATGGACTAGCAGAGTCAACTAATCTCAAATCTACTTATTTTTCCTTCATTTCATTTTTTAGATGTCCCTGTGTATGAACCCAGATTTGCAGTCCTAATGCTGTCATATTGATTTCTCCTGTTTCTGTTATGCGTGTCTGATGCCATTATAGTCCATTAAGTATGGCATTTTATCAATGGTCAGTGGTCTTTCCCTGCCATTTGCATCTCTCGGTTAAAAAAATGTGATTGACTATCCTACTGTAAGTGTACTGCTATGTTCTGACTTTTAAGCTGTCAAGCTAGATGACGTGCTGTTGAGAGTTTTTTTTTTTTTTACAATACTACACTGTTAGAAACCTTTTAATGAATGTACTGTTACTGATGTTGAAATAAATTTCCATTCTTAAATGTTGGTCCGGTTTGATTAATTATATTTTAGCACCATAATAAATTTAGTAATCACCTGCCACACACACAGGACAGAAAGTCCTCTGCAAATAACAGGAAATAGAATATGAAATAGAAGTCAAATAGAGCATTACATCTAATGTTTGGTTTTCTTAGGGACGTTATGCAAAAGGGTTGTGCTCCATTGATCGACCTCATTGATGAACCTTAACTTACTGTCAGATAGTAGTTATGGTATCATGTAAACCCATCTAAACAAGAAAGAAGTGCAATACAGCTGATCATTTCAAGACTGCTCAAGAAATTTTAGATTTGTTCTAGCTGCTCAGGCGAAACTGGTTTAATGGTCACATTTCCCCAACAGGAAGTGACGGATGGAAATTTACCCTATTTCAGTGTGAGATTATGCTTCCCTTTTCTTTTTGGCAGTAACCCTCATTTTAATGTGAACTGAGACATTGTCTCCCCACAAGGATCATAACTGGAGATATTTTAAGACCAGAAACAAACATTAAATGCTGAAGTTTTAGTTTCACTGCTCAGGCTAATTCTGGTTTCAACACAGAAACATCATTTGAACAAGAGAGCCCAGGAGCTAACTACTAATTAAAAAAAAACAAGTTCCAAATAAAAATAAAGTTCCAATTAAAGAATAACTATTTAGCATAGGAAAGTCCTACATTAAAAATAGATACTTAGTGTAAAGAACCTGAGACCCACATCAAGGGGCTGTACTACAAAACGAATTCAAGATACCCAAAATATGTTTTGGTTTTCTGGCTTCACTAATCTTAACCTTGACTAATGAATAATGTATAACACATTGCACATTGACACACACTTTTGGAAGCACAACCCCAACACTGTCTGACAGAGTCACAACAGATTAGTCGTTCCTTAGCCTGTGAGCTTCCTAGTTCAAAGCCCTGACTGCACTCCATGAGCTGAGCTTGGGTCCTCTACCAGAGGCCTGGGAGCTTGAGGGTCCTGCGCAGCATCTTTGCTGTTCCTAGGGCTGCGCTCTTCTGGACAGAGATCTCCTATGTTGTTCCTGAGATCTGCTGGAGCCACTCGCCTAGCTTGGGAGTCACTGCACCATTACCACTGGGGCCACTGTTACCTTCACCCTTGACATCTTCTCTTCTCTGAGCCCTTGGAACTTCTGCAGCTTCTTCTGTTTCTTCTTCCTGATGTTGCTATCATTCTGCAACACTACATCTATCACGACAGCTGTCTTCTTCTGCTTGTCTACAACTACCATGTCCATTTGGTTAGTCACCGCTATTCTGTATTTCTATATCTCGAAGTCCCACAGAATTTTAGCTCGGTCATTCTCGACCCCCCTAGAAGGTGTCGGCCATTTTGACTTCAGGACTTCCAGGCCATATTCAGTACAGATGTTCCTGTCTACTATGCCGGCCACTTGGTTATGGCTTTCCATGTATGCCCTGCCCGCCAGCATCTTGCGCCCTGCTGTTATATGCTGGAATGTCTCAGGGGCATCTTTATGCAGCCCACACCTGGGGTCTTGTCTGGTGTGATAGAGCTCAACCTCTATGGATATTGTTCTCAAAGCTTGTTCTTGTGCTGCCATGATTAGTGCCTCTGAGTTGTCTTTCAGTCCAGCTTTGTCCAGCCACTGGTAGGATTTCTGGATGTCAGCCACTTTCACTGAGCACGCGGTCGCCCATGTCCAGCACCCTGAGGGGGTACGCTAAGCAGAAAGAAGGAGGCCGGGGACTAGTGAGTGTCAGTACCATGGTCCAGGATGAGACAACAAACATCCACAAGTACATCAAGAAGATGGCCACAACCGATGGCATGCCCAGGAACTTCCTGGTCTTGATGTCAGTGGCTTCTATCTCCTCCTTTGGCCAGCTTGTTATCCCAGCAGAGTACCTGATCACGGGCTGGGCGTAGGTGTTGATAGCCAAGATGTTGTTCTTACCATTCAGCTGACTCCTCTGGACTTGCCTGACCCTTTGCAGGTACTTGCAGCTTTCCTAGCGGTCTCTTCATGGTTCCCATTTGCCTGTGGGATCCCCAGGTACTTGTAGCAGTCCTCTGTGTCTGCAATGTTGCCTTCTGGTAGTTCGATCCCCTCAGTTCTGACTACCTTCCCTCTCTTTGTTATCATCCGACTACACTTCTGCAGTCTGAATGACAGTCGTTGCTGTATATCCAGGTTGTGTGGATCAGTGAAATTATATGTCATTCACTCATGGCATCTCTCTCTCTCTCTCTCTCTGTATAGATAGATAGATAGATTGATTCATGCAAACCTGATTCTCCTGAAATTCTTTGTTCACAACCATCAGGTGTCAAGTTATGACATATAAAGCCTGCTTCCAGGTCCAAACTACACTGTGTTAAGGTCATTAAGGTTGTCTTTTTCATGTGTGTTAATGCTTTGTATCTTGTTCTATTTAATCTGAACAAGGTACTAAAATACTCAATGATCACAATTGGCCTGTCTGGGTTTTTGATCTGAATAATTACAATAGACATGAATAATTACACCTGTATGTAATTATACCTGACGTAATTACATTTGAATAGGTCAGAAAAGAATCACTCTGAGGCTAAGAAAGATTTGAATGGGTGAATTAAGCTGAGGATCAGGAATTTTCAACAGCGACTAAACAGCAGTATATTAATAATGACTAACCTCATGCTGGGGATGGATCACCTCAAGTGATCTCTTGACTGAAGTTTGGATGGTTTTCAGATTTTTTTTTCATGCCATCCAGTTGCATTTGTCTCTGCCCATTGGGAACTCTCATGCTGACTTTTATTGTGGGGATAAAAGTTCAGCTTCACTGTGCTAATGTGTTTATATTATCCTAACCATAGCTCTGTATCTAGCCACCACATAGCACACCATTAAATACCAGCTAGCCCAACTTCAGTTATCATACAAACATCTGCTTTTTAGTTTTCACTTCACTTATGTCCGAAGTGATAGCAGAGTTGTACGTTTTAGTTTTTTAGAATTCCCTCACTCAGACATTGCATATCATCTTTAGATGGAAACTAGCAAGCTAACTTCCTGCTAACTTCTAACTCCATTAAACTTCAGAAATTATGTTTTTCATGGATGCTTGGAAGTTAAACTTAATTCTTACACCTGGTAGAGCCAGCCCTACTGATCATTTTATTAAAGATGAAAGAATTTAGACAGTTTTGAGAGTTTTTTAACTCTCAATATTGCTGCTGAAACTGCTAACACTGCTAGACTTAAGAGAACTAGGGTTAGTCACTGTGGCATCACTTATTGTTTGTGAAGTCCCTTGCTGAAGCCTTGAGCTGAATGTTTTCACCACTTTGCTTTTTTGAAACCAGATGTGACAAGTGAGGGGTGGATCTGACTGTTACACTGCACTCTTACTAAATAAAGCAGTAAGGACATATTGGATGACTTTTTTATTATTATTATTATTATTATTTATACTTAGAATAAACAAATTTTTCAAATTAATGGCAATTTCTGTTCAGGATTGGTTAAAACATATGTTATCGGTATCATCATTCCCATTCCCCATCTTTGGCATGGTCAGACATGACTAAAATTATATCTTTGCGTTCTATTTAACTGATACAGTATTATTCACAGTAAGTAAATAAGTGTATATTGCAAGAGTATGTTACATCATCAAGTAACCATTGAGTAGCTTCTGTACTCTATTTGCAAGTGGTAGGGGTCTAGTAAGAGCAATATTTTTGCAATATTTCTACCTCCCCCTACCCCAAACCTCTCATCACCACAGAGTGACAACCTGTAACCTGCAGCCATCCTGAGTGCACATGTGTGGGTACAAGATGGGTTTGAATAAATTGAAACTATTGTTTAATATTATTTCAAAGCACATGTAAAAATAACCAGCATAAGGAGGAAATCTATAAAGATCAAAGAACAGGGAAATTACAATTATGCAAAATAGCAACAGACCTCAGGAACAGTACAATCACACTGAATGTGCAGTTGAGGAGTGTAGTATCCAAGACAACAGTCTGCATGGCTCTATGGAGAATGGATTGATCTCATCCATGTTTGATCAGATAGCAACAATTTATTAATTCAATTGCATTTGTTTAGCATCATCTCATTTTATATTATAGGCTAAGGGTACAACAATATTAGTGAGAGAACTCCAACAACCATAGCAAGCACTTGCTGATGGTGGGGAATGAAGAACTGTGTTATAACAAGAAGAGAACATCTGCAGGGACTCCAAAACTGGTCACAGAAAATATACATGGTTAAAATAAATCTATCCATTCAATTTGTGAAATATACAATGCTGTGCAAAAGTCTAGAGGCACACTTTATTTCTTTATGTTTTGCTATGATAGGGGGAAATAGGTGCAGCCATTTATTGAAATATGTGTAAGGACGTGAAAATACAGTATATGAGGCAATTTACAATTATAATTAGCTTGAAAGTTAACATTTGCTCTGATCACCTCTTTTAGGCAAGCTGTCTTGTAATTTCTTTAAGTAGTCTGCGTGAATAGTTCTCCAGTCTTTGTGAAGAACATTTCAAAGCTCTTCAGTGGACACTGTATTTTGTTCTGTTCTCTCTCAAGACGATACCTCACAGTTTCAATAATATTGAAATCGTGCTCTATCGGGAGCCCCATCCATTTCTCATAATGTTCTATTGTGTGTTTTTCTATTATCCCAATGGAGCATTTTTCTCTTAGGGTTCAGGCTTACTTGTGGTTCCCAGTTTCCAACTATAGAATGGGAGACAGAGCCTTCAACTATCAGAAGACTCTCCTGTGGAACCAATTCCCACTTTGGGTTTAGGACTCTACTTTTAATTTTAGGCTTCAAACTTTCCTTTTTGGTAAGCTTTATACTTGGGGCTCAAGTACTGTTGCCCAGCACCTGCATGTAGGGAATCCACTGATTCGTTTTCTTAATTCTTTATCCAACTTAGTGTCCCAAGAGTGGGCAAAGCACAGCCTGGACAGGCCTCAAAATATGTCTTGATATTTATATTTTATAATTATTAATTTATTTTTTATATGTATTGAGTATTTATATTAAAATATATAATATAATATAATATAATATAATATAATATAATATAATATAATATAATATAATATAATATAATATAATATAATATAATATATACTTTGACGTGACTTTTGTTGCAATAAATAAATACACAGAATTGAATGAAATGAATTCATGCTAGGCCACCAAAATTTCGATGCAATCAGAAAAAGGAGCAATGACAAGTAAAAGGTTTCGCAAAGATAAGAAGTTGTCGATTGAAATTTGGTTGTGGTAGTAGTCATTTCTGCCTAAAGGGTTCATTTGGATCTATCAGGGTGTGCAAGCTTGGTGTTATTAGATAAAGCTTACTCTGGCTTATTTTGTTGTTGTTGTTTTTTCCTTATGGAAAGGCCCAATAAAGATATTGCAACTCCACAACACTTTAACAAATTACCCATCAGTTTACTCTGACTGTGTCTGGGTTAATAATTTAACATTGGATTTTCACAGGCTAAATGAGGAACTTTTCTCACTGAAGTTAATGAGAGTCACAAAGTGAAGCCTGTACTTTAGAATAGAAAAGGCTCACTACATCTGCAGTCACAAAGTCAGGTCATCCGCAGCTGCCTCTTTAATCCTTCATCCTTGTTTTTATCTAGGATCATCTTCATTCGATCCTAAGCCCCGATTGTACCTTTCTCTGTTTATTTTACTAATGTTATCCCTTTTATTCTTATCCTGATTCCCCTCCTCCATCCCCGTCTCTGCTCATCGCTGCAGAGACAGAGGGAACTTCGTTTCTAATCTAATCCTGACTCTTGATTAAGGATTATAGCTGGGAGCGTTCTCTCATGTGTTAATGCTGAGCCGCTGCTGTTACCCCGGGGCTGAACCGCCTACCCCTCCTCCCTCTGCTGCCTGGCCTGCCTCCAGCCCCAGAACGACCTGCTGAGCACGATAGCTGTCAAACTACTATTTGAATACCTGTTCGAGCCATCCCGTACATCATGCAAATGTTCCTGTCGCATCTGTGAACCAATCCATCCACTCTTCCCTGTGCACAGCCACCCTTTTCCATCTGACCTGGATTAGGTTTTTAATCCAAATATGGCAAAAATGCAGGAGATGTTATCAAGTATGTAAACTGAACTGGAAATACAAACTCTCAGTAGTTAAGAAACTTGATGTAACTTCCTGCGTTTGGTAGCTCTCTGCTCTGGAGTCCATCAAAGTATCAAGTATCAGCGGCTGTTTCAGTCAGTGAAACCAAGAGCACGATTGGTCTGCGCTTGTTCCTCTTTTCCCCACCTCAGATGCTTACAGCTTAAACTTCCTCCTGCAAGTCCAGTGCGCTGCGCTCCGCCGCCCTGTCAACGTGTCCGGAATGACCCACACGAGTTAGGAAGGGATGGAACTCACTTAAAAGAAATGAGGAATATTCGACACCCGCTTATCCGAATTTAGAAGATAATTTATAACCAAAGAGATACTAGTCGAAGCGACTGGCTAAAGCGCGGTAAGTGTCCTGTTATGTGTTCGCTTATGTTATGAGTGAGAGGGTATAATGTACAAATTTTAACAAAAACACACAAAAAAGATAACGGTAGGAAGTAAAACGGTTACAATAAAATATTTTTTAAGACTTGGAAAGTGGGTGTTTGATCATCGACAAGTTTTTAGTTTTATAAAGGCGATGCTCACTTCCAAAAAGAGGAAGTTCACGGTGCTTGACAGCCACCGCCTGCAGAAGTCACGGTGCATAAACTGCGATGATGAGCCGGTGGGCCGTGTTACGGGGATGTACAGCAGTAAAGCACCTTTATCAGAGTGTCCCGCGTCACTTTCTAAATGTGAAAATCTTTTAAAACGAGGGTCTGAAGTCCTTTACCGTGTTTGTGACAGTGCGTGTGAGTGGGTGCATGGGAGTTATTTTTAGAATGTCCATCTAGACTAAACCAGAAACAAGACTAGTTTCACTTCTGTTCTCTATTTATACACCAGCTTTCAATTTAAACGTTGAATGGGTTTAAAATCAGAGCCCCTAAAGGAAGACGACGGATATGATTGCAGTGTGGGGAAGACAATTATTTGTATTTTCCTGCTCTTACCCCACAGACTTGCACTAAAAGAAAGTCCGGAGGTGTTAGACACACCGCAGAAATGCCGATATTACATCACAGTACTTAGTAGAGCTGAATACCCCGTCTTGTCTTGCATTAATAGGCCTGAAGTCACTTCAGCGTCATTTTTCGAAAATGTCCTAAACGGAAAATTAAAGGGTTATTGCAACCCAGTTGTTTTAATTACATTACAAAACATGAAACAATTATTTTTTCTTGTGTAGTTAATTTGTATTCAAATTTATGTATTACACAGTCGAAGTGGAGTTGATCTGTTACGTATGTTATGTATATAGTATACTGAGTTACACATAATCACGATTTATCCTGACATGACATTTATATGAGTTAGTTTGTTAGTTTAGTTTGGAAGGAAACACAATTCTCAGACTGACTAATGACTAAACCCTCATGATGGAAAGCTGGTGTATATGCTTTAAATGTGTTAACATTAATATATGTTAAGTCTTCGTTGTTTGTTGGTTGATAAAGATGAAAACTGAAAATCAGTCAGTACCCTATAAAGTCGCTGGGTGCAGAATTATCGGGCACAAAATGTCCCCAGAAGCCACTGCTGTAAATGAAGAAGTGACTCCGTGAAGTGGAAAAAAAATGCAAATTTTTTATTGTTTTTTTCAACTGAACTTAATGTGTTTAAACATGGTTTAAATATTCTGCTAACTGATTTTAGCTTCTCAAATAAGATGACTATCCGGTTTATATAATTATCATCATTTAAGTGAGAGTACCTCCCCTTGCTCTTCTTTGTGATTCACTTTTTTTAAGTATTTGAAGCAGTCTGAAGCTTGAGCGGTGGGGTCTTTTTATGAAACTTTGGACTTGTGTAAAATAAACATCGACCAGTAGAATTGTACAGCATGACAGTCAATAAGAAAAAGGTCCTCTTAAAATGCTGTACACTTGACTACAGTCATTTGATCTATGAAAGATCAGTTATTAGAAGACAGTCCTCTCTTACTTCAAGATTTACTGGATGACAGGTCATAAAAGCAATAAAACACAAATATTTTAGAAATCTGTTGAAAACTTGTTTAATACTGTACAAACAAACAGAAAATATCTCTCTAGTTATCTATTTGGCGAATGAAAAATTCATCTTTTTTTTAATGTTCAAATTTGAGCTGACACATTGGACTTCTCTGAGAACTCAGAAATTAATGACGGATAACATTAAACCACCTAAACTAGATATTATTTTCAAGAGTGCAAGTTAATAAGTGCAACCTTAGACTGATTGTAACTTTGTTACCCAAACCTATCATACTTGTGTGACATAATAATAAAATAAGAATCAAACCATAAATAAAATTGTTTGTTCATATAGAAAGTATCTATTTTTATTTTGTTTTATCACATTTCGATTGCCATGTGTCTATCAGCCAAATTTATTAGGTGTTATTGAGTGCCAGCAGTATACACAGATGCACAGGAGTAACCCACCAGGCTGACACGATGTCTTCTTTCTTTCTTTCTTTCTTTCTTTCTTTCTTTCTTTCTTTCTTTCTTTCTTTCTTTCTTTCTTTCTTTCTGTTGGTCCCTTGCCAGGCTGGCAGGTGATGTTGTTATGGCCTGAGGCAGTCCTAAACAGCTACAAACACAGCTTGGCAGTTTTTTCATAAAAAAGAAAGGCCGCCCAACAAGGCACGCATGAATAATTCCACTCCTCTGTCCCTTGAGAGAGTTTTTGCTCATGTTTGTTGCTGTAGCAGACTAGTTTAAATGTAGGATAATAAATGAGATACTTCCTTAAAGCCATGAGCATTAAAGCAGCCTGATACCTGCTCCCCTGTTTACCTGTCACCTCACAGACAGGTAAAGGAAGCAGATAGCCTCCAACTACAAGTCTGCAATAGGGTCTATAAAACGGAAACGTATATTTATGAATACACAGCCTAGTGTTAGGAGTGGTACTCATTTGCATAGTATATCAGTTGCTAATTCTGAGCTGGGCCTTTACACTGCCAGCCATAGAGATTGAGTCGGTTAGAAGACACAGTGGTGTTATACTGTCAACATCCATATATGATATTACTGAATAAGTATCTTAGTTTAATTGTTCATTACAAATTCTTTAAAGTTGCAATCAGAGCTCATAATCATAAGGTTAACCCTCACTTATATGCTTTCAGAAGTTGGTATTATCAAAGTAAATCACTTGCTAGGGAGCCTATATGTTTTCTTATCTCAGATCAAAAATGCATAATTGGAAAGGCAGCATTTCTCTTCTGAAAGACACGGTGCATGTTTTCCAGAAGTGATGTCATTAGACGTTGCTATTGAAAAACAAAGTGCTTATTATAAAGTGTTACCACATCATTTATGAAAGAAGAAATTATAAGTTCCTCCCTCTAATAAAAAAAGTGAATTCATAAGCAAAAAGACAAAAAAAAAAAATCCTACCATTGGTTAAGTCAGTACAGGGTTTTTGCCATGGCAGCCTTACTTGGTCTGGTCAAAAATGCTGACAGTCAGTGGTGCCTTTAAAGTAGATGAGCCAAGCTGATCTCAGATAATGAAGTCAGATTCATCATGCTATCGTCTTCATCAAGTCTTCTTTAGCACATGTGCAGTCTGCCTTTAAAGTTTTTTAGTGACTGTTTATTAGGGCCGTCGTGGTGTTTAAATTAAATACATGATGAAGAAAAGTCTCTTCTGTCAAACCATCAGTGCCCATATAATTTTTTTTATGCAGCAAAAAACAAACAGAAAAAACTTTTTTTTTTTTTTTTTAAAAATACAGTTAATTTATTTAAAAGAAAAGATAATGAAAAAATACTGGCTGTGATTACAGTGGGGCATTTACATGAAATCATAAAGTCATGATAGTTTTACCACAGCGCACCAATTTGTGATGTTTTGAACTGAAATGTAACGTACAACATACGGTGATTCAGTCATCACTGGCTGTTTATCTTTATCTTAATATAACATATATTTATGTATATTTATGTATATATACATGACGACTCAAAGTTATGCTATTTGTTTAAGCCAATTTCCAGTTGTGATGCTAAGGTTACAGGTTCCTCGCCATAGCCTCTTTTTAACTTGAGCACATAGGAGTGGTAAAACTCCCTGCTAACTCCTTACAAGAAAGTAAGTGTACTTCCCAAAAAGTATTTTGGGACATAACCTTGTGTCAAACTCCACACTTTATCTTTTGTTGCTGTGATTAAAATCATGTTTTTCATGGGTGGAGATTGATAACTAGATATAGATTTGGGATTTCTATCATTAGACGCCATGTGTTTTTTAAGATTTTACTGTTAAAGAAACAAGGTGACTTTACAGGTTTAACAAAGCCATTGTTCCAGATAGTGCTTTTTTGAAGGTTGATGTGGTCTCGGCCACAAGCTGAGGAGAAAAAACAATAAGAGAACAGCATAGGCACAGAACTGAAACTGATGGCGTAGTCAAAGCATAAGAATTTTCCCATGAATTTGTCTTTCGTATCCCCAATAAAAGGTGAAAACAAAATTGCCATAAAAGCATTTTTTTAACCAAGTTTTTTTATTTTTTTACACAACAGAAACTGATACACTTTCACATTTAGACAGGATCCATGTTCATTTACCACTTATTTTTGTATATTTTGATGAGATGAATCACTAATTAGGGGCTTCATTTCTTGTCTGCTCCAGAAGTAGATGAATCATAGGTGGTGACTGGTGAGCCATTCACAACTACTACAGATGTAGTTATGTTTCCATTCTGGTCTGTGCTTCACATTTAGTGTAAACATTTGTAGGTGTGAGAATCATAACAGACGAGACGGTTGTGGTTTTGTTTTGCTAGCCTACTTTATGTACACAATTTATTTATTTTTTTGCTTAGACTGTATTGCTACCATGTTGTTATGAAGACCATTCTTAGAATCTAAAATCAATAGTTTAACATTTAGTGGATTAATAGAGCAATATTGATATTGATTGAGCAGACATGACTTGTGCAATGACTATCAGTTGCCTCAGCATGAAGTGTTAAATCTGGGGAAGCATATATATATATATATATATATATATATATATATATATATATACAGAGACACATATTTGGCCTCTACTATTTATAAGAACAGTATCTCAGTATACTTGCCATATTGCTTAGGGGAGTGGCACCACATGTCTGTGGTTAGAGGTCTTTCAAGATCGTCAGGACGCGATGAAATTACATTGTTGTAAAGTGGTTTGATCATTTCTTTATGTATAGTTTATTTTGGACTAGTCAACATCTTTCTCTTAATTTAGTTAGAAAAATATATTATTATTTCACTTAGCATAGCAGTAAAGATGGTAACATAACATTAAGTTCTTATTAGGTAGAAATGGGTTAGCAGCCCAAGTCAACAGCCCCTTAGCAAAATGGATCCAGAGCCAGAAATGGCAACTATTTATAAATGTATGTGGGAGGCCTAACAGCATATCTGAAGTTCATCAGTTCAGACTTTTGTGTTTTGTTTTTTTCAATGACTTCAGGCACTTTGGTTGTGGTATCGTTTACCGTTATATTTGTATTTCCTAAGCACTGTCAAAGCAAGATATGTTAATTAGTAGTCTTTAGAAATACTTTCTTTTTGCTGGTTCAACTCAGTTGGCTTCATGTTAAGCAGTCATTGTCATTTTTTTCTCTTATACTCTTCAAAGAAACAAGTGTGTTCTAATCAGTATGTTTAATATTTATGTTAATTTTCAGAATTCTCAGAAAACACATGAAAAAAAGAGAAATTCTCTGATGTGAGGAGTCGTCATCCCCTCTAATCCATAATGATGGAGTGGATGAGCACGCAATGTTTACCGCAGTTACATTCAACAACCTCGTTATTTGAGACGGGTTAGCTTTTTTGGGAGATTTATTTTTCTTTCTAACAAAATACAACATCCAGGCCCTTAAGAATCCAAGGTCTTTCTATTGCAGAACTGATAATCCTCACACTCCCAGCTTTCATAACCTGGAGGCACAGCCCATTAGGATTAACACAGTTTTGCTGTTGTTCATTGACAGAAAGCTCTGAATAGAAGCTACAGTAAAGTTATTAGTGGATTTGTTTTCCCAGGTGTTCCAGTGAAGAGTAGCATCCATGTATCTGTAATGTACGGGCAGAATAGCCCGTACATTACAGCACTGGGATTAACAGCAAGTTGAATCATCTGCTACCACAAAGAGTATTTATAAAGCTGCCTTTAAGTTTGTTTAGATCTAAAAATGTTGCGCACAGCTGTAAAGTGGCCCCATTGTGAGGCCCTAGCAGGGCATTTTAACTGTCACCATCTTGCCGTTTTGAAACCAGACATGACAAGCGAAGGGCTAGATCTGAATGAGAAACCCTGGAACACTGCGGTAGCTACGTGTCACAAAATAAGGCCCGCTCTAAACAATGCACAGCTTTATCTGTCTTTCTGACTCTAATGGGACCTTACTTCATGAAAAAAAAAATTTAAGCGTCAAGGGTTTTTTTTTAGGCAGACTTTAAATTATCCAAATAAGTCACCCCTCGTGAAAGTGTTTACAGAGATCTGCTTTCCCATATACTTCTGCACAATCTGACTTTTGTATTCTAAAGGCCATTAGACCAAATTCATGCATTTATGCTTCACATTGAATCTTTTATGCCCTCTAGTTCATTGCCTGAGTGAAAAAAAATCCTGTAAACCATTCACTATATCTGCAATAAGCTACTCTTAGCAAATTGATCAGTTTGAATTATCTGCAAAACAGATCTTGTCTTTAACTTTAGAGCTTAATTGCAGTAGATAACTCTTGGAGAAAAATGTTTTGCTGTTCTTTTTATTGGATATTGAGTGTTACAGAGATGTAATTGAAAAAGTAGTTTCTGTGTTCATAATACTTTGCATAGGATAAGCAGCTTTTAAAGTTAAAGTCACTGTGATGCTTTTCAGCTCTCACCTACTGGTAGCAAGGGCACAGCAACAACTGGGCACCCACACAATCAGACTGATATTATACTCTTGTAAAGATTCTGCACATACTGGCGATGAGACATATTTAGGATATTATCACTGGATATAGTGATATTCAAATTATGCTGCAATGTGAAGCGCTGTCAGGACTTCATGCGCCAACATCCCAGCCTGAGGACTGAGGTTTTTTTTCCACTCCGGTGGTCCTTTTGCTGGCACTTTTGATTCAGGCTGTGTGGACAAGTTGGTTTGTCTTTAAAGTGTCTTGTAGGTGCGTCACATGTGGGCAAGACACAGACAGTTGCATTTTCACAGAGTAAAAAGCTCTCTTTTACTGTTTCGCTAATTTTAATTTTGCACTAGTAAAACTGCGGCACCATGACTGTTCATTATCTAGAGGTATTGTACTGAGAGTTTTATATAGAAGTCAAAGAGGCCTCAAGTAGACATCTGAAGAGGAATAAGGTTTGGAGCAGAGAAAAGGGGAAGTAAATATGTTAACGCCACCAATTTTGACCTCAGTAACACCACTTCCTGTGTCTAAACATTTTCCATTGCTCGCCACTGTGCATAATTGACAGTATGGTAATTATTACTGGCCATAATAATCTGCAGCTTCCAGAACAGATCAACAGCCAGTTGGAGAAAACATGAAAAATTCTGTAACCGCTGATGTTTTTTGCTGCTTTGTGGCTTTTCTGTTTAGGCTTCCTTTGCTCAGGGCGATAATCTGCCTCTCTGAGGTGGTGGGAGATCAGACATGAACAGCTGTCTCTCCTGTGTCCTCTCTATCTGTGCATGTGCTATCAAACACAGTGTCCATCTCCTATCACAGACTCTCTCTTTGTTCTTGTTCCTGTAAAACTTTTTTCCATTTATCTGCATGCACATTTACATATACAGACATAAATGCGCTGAAACAGTGTGATACAAGGATGCATTGCCTAGATGTTACAGATGAATAACAGAGACTTGTGTGGAAATTATTTTGTTGGCACATGACACAGAAAGACTTACTTGCCAAAACTGCAAACATCATCAAGTGAGTCACGAACATGTGTGAGAACATATGAATTATTCAGAATAAACAGCAGTAGTGTGGAGTTCGCAGAAGCCTGCAGTATATCAAAAACATTTACTCACGGTCATCTGAGTTTTAAGGCATCTTTCTCTTCTCAGTCTACCATCTGTGGTGACACATATATCTTCACATGCTGTTTTCCCACGTTACACACCCAAAATTAGAGAATTTTCTCAGTACATTTACAGTAAGAGCAGTTGGGTTGAGATAATGTCTAATGCTGAGTTTTGGTTTGGAGTCCAGCCTCCCGTGTTCAAAGTAACATTGGCCCATCCATTCACCTCAGCCACCCCCCTGAGTTACTTCTCTTTTCTTTTATCCACATAGCAAAAACATGATACATGAGGTTTAATTGTGAGCTGTGATAAGCTGAGGTATTGGTTGATTTTAGTTGTTTCCTGTGTGGACAACCCTATTCGGCAGTAAAAAACAAAAATTAACGATTGTAATCAAATTAATATTCAGCTTATATTTACAAGGAAGGATCTGGATTTACTTTAACTAAGCAAAGAATCCTCTGTAGTTCTTTCAAAGGTCATTTGAGAAATAATTTATTAAGCTTACATGTGTAAGAGAAGCTAGCTAAGTCTTTACACCAGACCTTCCCAGAGTGTGGAGCCCGCGCAGAGGGGGCGCAGAGCCATTGCGGGGGGCATGAAAAGGTGAAAAAAAAACAAACAAAAAAAACAAGGCTTGGACACTGCTAGCACGGGGTGCCTACACAAACGCAAAGCAGGAGATGAAGCATAGCTGTCACACCTTGACCTCTGCTTTCTAAATAGAGGGACAGAAACTGTGTGTTTATATGTAAGCATGTAAAACCTGAAGATAGAGACAAAATACTGTTAATCTGACTATCTGCCATTCTGCAATTCCTCTCATGTAAACAATAACGTGGCGCACAGCGTGACGTGAAAAAAGGCACATACCTTTAATGTTGCATGACAAACTCTTCCTCATCCACACGTAAATGCAAAAAATGAGTTTTGAAAAATCTCCGTTTTCAGTGATTCGAAACGCCATTTACGTGTGGACGAAACTGCTGCGTTTTCAAAAATACCCGTGTAGGTGCGGACGTAGCGTAAAAGAGTTAGTAGTTTATTTTCTTACTACCTGCAGTTTACTTGTATTTGCTTAATTGTTTACTAAATGTTTGAGGTGTGAAATTAACCGCAATTGAGCAAAATATGGGTGTGTGTGGTTGGAGGATGTGTTAGTGCGTGCGTGCGTGTGCGCGCGCGCGGGGGGGGGGGGGGGGGGGCGAACATTTTTCTGTAAAACAAAGGGGGGCCCAGCGAAAAAAGTTTGGGAACCACTGCTTTACACATTTATTATGAATCTTGTGCTTTTTAAACATCCTAACTCCTTCTGTGTAGGAAAAGCTAGAATCATATTGTTTGTTGCAGTTTTTGATACTATGTTTACATTAAAATTCCACAATTCTTAAGCTATATTAATTTATTTTGTACACTCCACTCTCCTCTGAATAAAACCAGTACAATGCTGTGTAAAAGTAACTGTCCCTAAACTGGCCATTCATGCTCAAAATCCCTCCAATGTGGTTAAATTAAAACAATTCTGCAAAGAAGAACTGGCCAAATGTCCTCCACAGTTATCACAAATGCTTGATTGCTGTTTTTTCTGCCAAAGGTTGCACAACTAGTTATTAGGTTTAGGGGGCAAATACCCTGAAAAATGCTGCTGATGTCCACGCTTTCACATCTTGCTGTTTCTCCTCTTGTTGTTAACTTGCAGAAGGCACCATGGGTTGTGTGGGCTCAAAAAAGGAGCAGGAGCCTCACAGCAAAGGAACGGGTAATGATGATCTGCAAAACCGAGCACAGACCGCCCACTATGTCAAAGACCCAACCACAGGAAACTCTGGGAATAAAGCTGTAAGTAGTCAATTTATGTCACAGCATAAAGTGTTTCATATTGTTAGCCTGCAATTAACCTCTATTGCCTCCACTGGCTATATGTGAGGTTCTACTAGATTACACACTTAAATAATGTTAAATGTACTGTAAAAGTATTTACTGGTCTAACTCGCAACAGTATTAGCAATATAATTTTACCATAATTGTTGACTGAACTTGGGCTGGAGTCTATCCCAGCTCTCATAGGACAAGATACAGGGTACACCTCTGACAGGTGGCCAGTCCATCACAGAGACAGAGACAGACAGCCATTTATGTTCACATTCACTCATACCACCAATTTCTGATCATTATTTACCTTAGTCTTAGGTTAGACCCCAGTCACACAGGCCTTTTTCAAAGGGCCTTTTCCAACCAATATGCAAGTGGTTGAAGGCAGTCATTATGAAAGCATCAATACAGCTCAGTAACCCTATTGTAACCACCATTTAAAAAAAGCTGACAAGTGATTGATTGGTGTGCTGCACCAAAAAAAACCCTGCTTTGGTCACCAGGCGATCGCCTTAGTCACCCAAAGGTTAACAATAGCAGGTTGTCTGCATGCACGCTGTAGCACCCTCTTTGTGACCAGTGAGAGGCAGCAGCCACTCACCAACCAGTCATGGAATACACAACTTTTGCTTTAATGTTTGACGTCTTAAAATAAACAACAGCTGGCAAATAGGTGCAGTAGCTTGGGAGTAGAATCAAACTGAAATATATTTGTAGTAAATAAACAGAAAGTACTTTCCATTTTTTGTTTTGGTCCAAATAAAAGGGGCAGACAGATTTTTGGCTTTAAAAGACAAATAATTATTATTCATAACATATTACAAGTACTACTTTACTTTAGTGATACAGAAGAGTAAGAACACATTTCACTGACTCAGAAGTGATAGGAGTCACTTCTCTTGTGCTACTCAAAAAGGATATATGCGTGACAACACACACTCTTAACTAGCCTGTGACTTGTTGTGAGTTTGCATACCGGCCAGACTTTGATCTGTGGCACGGGTAAGCAGCAGTGCTGTGGTCGGTAAGTGCGGTTCTTCCGGCTACTGTTTCCTGTGTACTGACTATAGCATCTCTTTCACCCTTAGTCAAGAAAGAGGAAGTAACAGAAGAAGAAGCAGAGTACAGCAGTCAACTAGGAGATGTAGAATGAAAAGGGATAAGACAGCTCTCAACTTGCACATAGTATTCTTTTACAGATGTCTAAATATACAGATGTTACATCTACATGCCTGGTTTCTGCATAACTCTGTTTATTTTTTAAAAAAAATAAACACTTTGTGTCAAAAACTGTGTGACACGAAGAGCCGACTTACATGTCAGAAACCTCAAACAAAATTTACTCTATACCACATTTAGATTTCTAGATTTGATATGATAAAGTCCTTCCTTCCTTCGAAATGTGTGTTTTCAGTAACATGCCTCCAGCATGGAGTTTAAAAAAACCCATGTAGAATAAGAACCAGTTATTTTATTGAAGCATATTAATGTGCTCGAACCTAATAAATACATTTGCAATGAAAGAAAAGCGATTGATCAAGCTTTATCTATAGGACATTTCTCAAACTTGAATCCTGGGTAGCATATCCTTTACACAGTTTGAGGTTAGGAAATGTTTATAATAAAAGAGAGGGCTCTTTTGAAATTCATTTTACTCACAGAGTCATCAAAATGTATAGATGGACAGAGATATGATCCAAGCTTTCCAATATAAGATGCCTTGAGATGATTTGACACTTTATAAATAAAACGTAATTGACTGATTAAAGTGATTTCATTGCGTGTATGTTCACTGTGTGTCTCTGTGAGTTGTCACTAGAGAAAAGCCCCTATAACTGAAACTTCTGAACACCAAATTGCAAATAAAAAGCTAAATATTTCCATCAGGAAACAGAAGAAAATATAGAGGGGATATTAATCCAGACCTGGATTACTGGATTACTGAATTTCCCTCAGAGTGCTTTTTCGAGATGAGATGTACTATATGCTATATACTATATGTTTTCTTTTTTAGCATTTTGCCTTTATTGGATAGAGATAGTGGAGATGGAGAGGAAAGCAGGGAGAGAGAGAGGGAAAGACATGCAGCAATGGGCCACTTTCCTTCTGGCCATGAGGCATGTGACAGCACTTAAGCTATGTCATCACACACATTCAATTCATAACCCAATTTTTTAGATTTCAGATAACTTTGATTTCATTCAAATTGTACAGTAGTTTATTATTATTGAATTTGAAGAGAATAACTAACATGATGTGACACCATAATGCCACCAGGAAGTGGGTGGACAACAAGTCCAATTTTTAACTGAAAATTGGAGTTGTTGTCCAATCGTGCACTAGTGTTTTGTGCAGGATTTGTAATAATTACTACAGCTTTAAACGATTTTCTTTTAGATTTTGAAATGATTATTTGAAAGAACTTACTTTTTTTTCTATCTGTCTTTCCACAGGCCAAAATGCCTTCCAATGCAAACATTGCAGATGGTGAGTATCACTCTATACGTACAGCAACACTAACATGTCGGGACTTCATTCCACATCTTTTATTACAGTAGCACGTTTAGCCAGTTACAGGTGTTTTCCTTGCCATCACAAGTACATGTCACAGATATATGAGAACAGATATGTCAAATTTAAAAAACCAAGATGTAGGTCACTGTTGGTTAGATGCAGAAAGCTATGTCTTTTATGCCAGAAAGAGGAAGAAGACTCAGCGTGTGTGTGCAGAGCAAAAACCCCTCACACTGCCTCACCACGCAGGCCTTCAAAACTAACCCTATTGCTATTATTATCAAGCATACAAGGAAGTCAGTCTTGTAGCCAGAAAACGGTGAACCTAGTGCTAGCTTAAATCCCCCCTGAAACAAACAGAACAATCAGTCGCTCTCACATATTAGCAGTACTGGCCAAAAACCTCATGCACATAGATTTAAGGTGACAATGAAAAAATGAAATGAAAAAAAGTTTTACTCTGCACATGAAAGCAACAGTGCATGAGGCCTTCCTCTGCTTTCTTTTTTTCTGCTTTAGGGGAGAGTATTGCCATGGCACTGTACGACTATGAGGCCATTCATGAGGGAGACCTTGGCTTCAAGAAGGGAGATAAGCTGAAAATCTTAGAGGAGTAAGTTCAACCACAAAAAAGATGGTTTATATTATTTGCGGTTTGAAGAGTTATCAGGTTGTTCCGTGTTCCAAATTTAGTTTGGGGACTTGTGACACTTCTGACTTGCCATGTTTCTGTTAAGTCTTCACAGATGCTGTCTTTCACTCTCTCTGCAGATCAGGCGAGTGGTGGAGAGCTATGTTAATCAGTACAGGTCAGGAAGGCTACATCCCCAGTAACTATGTAGCCAAAGATACTCTGGAGGCAGAGGAGTAAGCAGACTCACTCTGAACACAAAAACACACATGCACACACACTTGTGTACCATACTAGTAAAACGAATAATATGACATAGTGTTATTACTGATAATAGGGAAATGAGCATTATGTAAGCTAAACATATTTAAACATATTTAGATGTCACGTTTTTAAACTGAAAATGAACTTGGTAACACAGAAAACAATATGAAGGTAAAATGAGGGCATATACAAAATAGCCGCTACAAGGTTTCAGTACTGACTTATCTGTTTCCTACTGTTAAGGTGGTTCTTTAAGGGCGTAAGCAGGAAAGATGCTGAGAGGCAGTTGCTGGCCCCTGGGAACAAAATTGGATCCTTCATGATCCGAGACAGTGAGACTACCAAAGGTAAGTGATGTATATTTGAGAAAGACTCTCTTTGTTCTTTTGTTGGCTAAGAGAAGAAAGTTGAAACATGGACCAAATCGTACATTAAAATAATAATATTAATATTTCTTTGTAACAAAGGACAGTATATACATGGGCTAATTACTTGTTAATGTTAATAGTTAGTTTTAGTTAGTTTTAATGTTAGCATTTAGAGTCATAACTATAGAAGCGATAAAAGGATACTTTAGCAGACTTATATTTCATTTGAAAATGAATGCTATGTTTCCAAAGTGTCTGAAGACTAGACATATGACTTCCTGTTAACACTAGCGTGAATAAAATTAAAATTGTGATGGAATGTCCATGTGATGCTCACAGCTTTTTCTGTTTCCTTAAATGAGGCAAAAACAAGAGAAAGTTCAAGCTAGATCTCTTGTGTGTTGCTTTAATTTGCTTTGAAAATTCCCTGTGGATAAGATGCTGTTTCTCCTTTTCCACAGGCAGCTACTCTCTGTCTGTCAGGGACAATGATCCTCAGTCCAGCGACACAGTGAAGCATTATAAGATTCGTACACTGGATAATGGAGGATTTTACATCTCTCCCCGCATCACTTTTAACACCCTGCAGGAACTGGTCAGCCATTACAAGAGTGAGTTCTAGCTATCAACAAATCTCACGCTCTAGTCCAGTGCTGACTCATTCAAACGTTTCACAGCTGTGCTCACATTGTTTTAATAGAACAGTTAGGTTATCTTCTGTTTGCATTGAATTGCTGATGTTGGGACTTCTTGGGGGCGGCCAAGCAGCTCCAGCTTAGTTTGCGTCCCACTGAACATTATTCTTATAGTAGTGCAGAGCACACTCTGCTGGCCAACTTTAATATGGCAGCCATTGTGGAACATTGCATTGCTCTGTGACGAGTACTACTATCATGATTTCTCAATAGCATTATTTCTTATTCTATACTTTTCTACCACAGAGGTACAAAATCAAATTACTAAATATTCATTCTGCTACATACAGAGCAAGGAGATGGTCTCTGCCAGTCCCTGACTAACCCATGCTTGAGTCCAAAACCTGAAAAGCCGTGGGAGAAGGATGCATGGGAAATCCCAAGATCTTCACTCAAACTGGACAAGAGGCTCGGTGCTGGCCAGTTTGGAGAAGTGTGGATGGGTGAGATAGATCTTCATCATTGTAGAATCCATTTGTTTATTGTGATGTTAGATAGAAATCTATTTCCTAATTGTAATTTTTTTTGTTTGTTTGTTTTAAGCCACATACAACAAACACACAAAGGTAGCAGTGAAGACCATGAAGCCTGGCAGCATGTCAGTGGAAGCGTTCATGATGGAGGCCAACCTCATGAAGACTCTACAACACGACAAACTGGTTCGACTTCATGCTGTCGTCAGCAAAGAGGAGCCAATCTATATTATCACTGAGTTCATGGAGAAAGGTGTGTATGTGTGCCTGAGTGTGTATTTGTACATGACCACGTGGGCTATTGATGTCAGCGATTGCTGCAACATCTTTGAAAAGTGTTTTCCCATGACATTTACGTTCAAAATGTTTATACTATGTTACACTAAAAATGAAGGGAGATGCTCTTTGCTGTGAGGTAAAAGAACATTTGAAAAAGATGAACTGATCATAGCTAATACAAGCAGTGGCTATAGTTAAAATGGGTGATAATAATAATTATCAGATAAATAACTAATGCCATCTGTTTGTTAATACTTTTGCATTTGTGTGCCTACAGGTAGTTTATTAGACTTCTTAAAGAGTGATGAGGGCAACCGAGTCCAGCTTCCAAAGCTCATTGACTTCTCTGCTCAGGTGAGAATATATTGGTCACATTCAGTACTGGTGCTTTTGCAAGCTTGTCCCACCTGTTCCCCTGGTTTTCTGGCTGTAAATGAAACGTGTGTTTGTATGCAGTGCAAAGCACACGTCCCAATATTAAAATCATTTTCAAAGTTCAGTTCTTGTGTTGATGTTCTCTGTGAGAAATTCTAACTGTAAAACTGAGCAAAGTAAAATGATTAAAACTCCCTGAAGGATAATGTAATGGCACTGGCCTACCAGTAACACCGAACAAAATGTTCCAACCATGTTTAGTCAATGAAAAAAAGGAAATATTAACTACAAAGAGGAACAATGAAAGAAGAACTACAGGTTACATTGTGCTATTGTGCTGAATATTTTAAGAATGAATGTAAATCTTCAAAAACAGACATTTTCTATTACACATCAACAGGCTAAATTCAAATTTTCAAGCAGCTACCATTTCTTTGAAGCTAGTGTGCCTTGAGATTATGTGCTTATTTTACCCTAACTGGCTTGTTTACTGTAAGTACCATTCCACTTAAATCCTATTTAGTTTTACCTACATATCACCAGTTTGTGCTAACAGTCTTTCACAGTAAACACAAAGCAAACATACTCACCAGCAGCTTCTTTAGTTACGCCTTGCTAGTACTTGCATTCAGAGCTGCCTTAATTATTTGTGGCATAGATTCAACAAGGTACTGGACACATTCCTCACAGATTTAGATCTATATTGACATGACAGCTTCATGCAGTTAAGCAGTGGATCTATGATCAAAATCTCCAGTTTCACCACATGCCAGAGGTGCTCTATTTGATTAAGTTCTGATGACTTTGAGGCCTTTTGAGTAGCCTAGAGTGAACTGATATTGTAAAAAGCAGTTTGAGATTATCTGCAAGCAGATATGAGAAGATACACACACTATAGACATAAAGGCATGGTCATGAGTGTATGAATGTGTGTGTGAATGGGTGTGTGAATGGGTGGATGACTGGATGTGTAAAGCGCTTTGGGGTCCTTAGGGACTAGTAAAGCGCTATACAAATACAGGCCATTTACCAGGCCATTTACCATGCTTAGCAACAACATTTTAATTAGATAAACAGTGGTGGTTAAACAGTGCTTAGTTAGTACTAAAAAACTCAAACTGGGCCAAGAAAATATCCCTCACACCATTATACCACAATCAGCAGCCTGCACTATTAAAAGAACGAATGCTCTGATGTTGTTTATTCCTAATTCTGACCCAAGAATGCAATGTTTTTCCAATATATTGTTATCCAATTGACCTGCATGACCTGCAGCCTGTTTCCTGTTTTTAGCTGACAGCTGTCGCATATAGTATGAAGTGGTTTTTGCTACAGTAGCCCATCTGGTTCAATATCTGTGTGTTCAGAGATGTTCTTCTGCTTACCATTTTGTAAACAGTGGTTAAAGTTGTTAAACTTCATATCAGTTCAGAGCAGTCTGGCCACCCTTCTCTGACTTCTAACTTGACATAGGCAAGCCATTTATGCTCAGGGAACTGATATTTTCTCTTCTGCACTAGAGAGGGTAACGTGGGAAACCCCCAGGAGATCAGCAGTTTCTGAAATACTAGCCCATCTAACAACTATACCACCTTCAAAGAGAGTGAGACATCCAGGTTTTTGCAGTTAATCCGTGGGGGTGCATGCATATTTGTTGCTGTTGCTGTTGAGGTGGTTCCTATTAAATACAAAGAACAGAAAGAGAAGGGGAAGGGAAAAAGGTCACCTACTTTGATTAAATCATACCATGACTGATTTTTTTCATGTTTATTGATCAGATAGCAAGAGAGGCTGATCTTATCAAGCAGTAACACAAAGGTGCTAAAGGGAAAGAGTACCCATGTGAATCCTCATGCATATTATAGCAAAATATCTGTTGCTATTATTACCAGCAGTAAAATGAACTGAAAGAAAAAGGGAACAGTGTTTCCTTGCCAGTGATATTAATTTTTGGCAACAACTTTTTGTCCTCTGTCATTTTTGTTTCTAGATTGCCGAGGGGATGGCCTACATTGAGCAGAGGAACTACATCCACAGAGACTTGAGAGCTGCCAACATCCTGGTCAATAAGGCTTTGGTGTGCAAGATTGCCGACTTTGGCCTGGCTCGTATCATTGAAGACAACGAGTACACAGCCAGGGAAGGTACAGCGCAATGTTTCCTATTACAAAAGATCCGGGCAAGTATCGTCCCAGAACAGATGGAATAGCAGCAGTCACAGTTTCATCAATCAAAGGGAAATGACTTTGTGTCAGTGAAATATCAGATTACGACCCAAATGACAAAACAAGCAGAGAATGACGATAAGAGCGACTTACCTCATGGTTTGCACATTGTAAATATGTCACCAGGAGATCCGTATCATTAAGTGACAAGTGATGTCTCACTGTCAGCATTAGTTCCTATTCTAACTGGGTTTTCAATTATTTCCAACCAGGTGCTAAGTTCCCCATTAAATGGACAGCCCCTGAGGCCATAAACTACGGTTCTTTCACAATCAAATCTGATGTCTGGTCATTTGGCATCTTGCTGACTGAGATTATCAGCTATGGGCGTACACCATACCCTGGTAAGTGACAAACACAAGAGTTTGACACAAATCCCATGAAAAGCAGGACATTTGCACAAATAGTTGGTAAACAGGAGAAGCTTACTTGGTTAAAAGTGGCCTATTAAAACAATTAATAAATCTAACAAGCTAGCATGGGATTTTTTTAATATATAAACATGGCTGTATAAAAAGTTAGAATGTTACTAGAGATATTCAACACATGACTTTATACTTAAGGAGGACACTAAATAATCTAAAGAATGGTAAAAAAAACAAAAAAAAAACAAACAGACATATTGTATTAAAGAAGATGAACAATAGTAGTGTTCTTGTTCTGATAAACACAAAGTTGAGGTAGACAACAGTCAGGTGGAGCAGCAATTTCAGAGGCATGCTTTGAATAACAAATCTGTCTTACTGTATGTATAGTCTGTGAACGAGGAAGTGCTCTAATGGTATCTATCAGATATTGCTAGCACTTGCTTGGTAGCTTCACTGGCAGATTGCATTCTTGCTATACTGTAATAACAAGTAGGATGCTAGTTTAGGTTAGCAAGTGACTTCTTTAAGTTCCTCTTAGTACAACTAAGAGTAAATAACAGTTCATTCGCTGCAGCCACGTCACCTTGAGTGAAAATAATAACATAGCTGCCTTAGTTTGGAATGTTATTATCATGAAGGGAGAAGCTATCCATAGGCGATAGATAAACCTATCCATTAACAAAGACAGAGATTTTCCATAAGTATTTTTCTTGAGTCCAGCCTGTAGTTTTTAGTCTGAATCAAAGTTGTTCATCGACCAACTAATCAAATGAACCATCACCTTCACCAAAGCACTCTAGATTGTCTTACTCCTACATTAGTCCTCGTCTTTTTACTTTTATTTGTTCCATTATTTTCAGGTATGACCAATCCAGAAGTGATCCGCCACTTGGAGAAGGGCTATCGAATGCAACGTATGGATAGCTGTCCCAAGGAACTATATGACATCATGATGGAGTGCTGGAAGAACAAGCCTGAGGACCGCCCCACCTTTGATTACCTGCAGAGCGTCCTGGAGGATTTCTACACAGCCACAGAGAGCCAGTATCAGCAGCAGCCATGAGGCTAATGTTTCAGAGCACATCCATTCACACCTACTGTAACTTCTACAGGAAGCAATGCAGCTCAGGTCACACACACATATATGCAATCTCTACAGTTCTGTCTATATGCGTGTCAATCTTTTTCTAATTTATAAACATATAATTCTTAGTAATAAGGGACTGTACAGAAATTATAGATGCATGAAAGTTTTCTTTAAGGAAGCAGTCACAATGTAAGATTCTTAATTTTGTTAATAGTCCCACAGGTTTGTTATATCTGCAGACCCCGATATAATAAGTGATGCACAAACACATCCATCATTTGTACCTGTAGTCATTTTTTTGCAGTCATTTTATTACAGACTGGACATATCATGGATTACTGTAAGGAGGTTGAATGTTACGCACAAGACACATTGTCTGACATTTTGGGAGGGGTGAGTTGTATTACTTCACTTTGCAGGCGAGGCATGGGTTAGAAGGACAAGAAAGAGTCTCCTGAAAAGCGTATTTCAAGGAACTGTGGAGGAATTGCACAAACCAGAGAAATAATTTTACCTCCGAAAACCTCCCCCCTCAAAGTCCAGGAACTCTAGATTCCAGGAACTTAAGAGGTGGAGCTTTCTGTTTTTCAACCTTTCTGTTTTCTAGAATAACACCAACTTGTCTGGACTGGAGAAGTTTGTGGTATAGCTCTATATGGTGGTATAGCTCTTCAAAATGTTTCCATGTGCACCAATGCATGACGTAACCTTTTAGTTCCTTGAAAAAAAGATTGCTGGGTAATATGTATATGCACTGCACGTGAAGAGTGCCTGCAGAGTTCAGAAGAGCAAGGACAAAAGAGTGAATTTGCAAGAGGCAGAAAACTATTTTACTAAACAAAAACAAACTATAAATAGCCCTGCGTGTTTTTGTTCTTATCAGCACTGTAATTTGTGTACAGTCCCTAACATTTGAATGCCTATGAAGGGTTTTTTTTAAGCTCACATTAAACCAGACTCTCTCACTCACAAAATATTATGGTAGCACAAACATGGCCCCATTCACAAACACCTGGAGATTGCTGTTATGCTCTAGCGCACATTGTCCAGCCATCAACCACAACACAGATGTTCACAGGAAAATGTGTTCAGCTCTAATAAAACTATAATAAAACAAGCAATCCTGCCACTGCCCCCCTCCTCCCATAAAACTGTGGTGTTTCACAGGAAAGCGGGTATTGTCTGGCTGATTCTGCTTAAAAGTACTATTTATACTTTTCATTATGCTGTGGATTTAGCATTACTTCTTTATAGTGCCTTTTGCAGTGGATCTTTCTTGCAGACTTAATGTGTACGATATATTCTGTATAGACATTGATATATATGAAGAGATGCAAACATTCAGGCTCTTTAGCTAATGATACTTGTTGATTCCTAAATGTTTCTCTTTTATTACTTAAATTATTGAGAAAGCAGTGCATAGGTACATTTCACATTGGACTTTTTTGCTAATTTTATGATCTGAACGCCATTGTATCTTCAATGGAAGTGTCTTCCTAACAGCAAATGCCTTTTATTTTCGTTTTTGCGAAGGAACTGCTCTATTTTATTTACATTATGTGTCTCATCTTGAAAATAGTAGATTTCTTGCACAATACAACAAGCATTTCTTCTGTAGTTGATCAGCAATAGTAAATCACATACTAAAAGCAATCCTATGTTTACTACTTGAGTGGTTCTAATGCATTTCAGGGGCCCCAGATGTCATGAGAGCTTTTTGAGGGGGAGTAAGATTTAATGATTTCATGCTGTGACAAATTTAATGCCATTCATAGAGTGGTAACTGTGAGCAAAACATATGAGAGCTTTTTTTTCTTATATAAACAGGTATGATTAATTTACAATGATGACTAAATCATTGCCAGCACTGTATATAGTTATATTCACAAAGTTGAGTATATTGTAGTGTTTTTCTTAATTCTTCAATATAAAGCCCTTGTGATATTTGTGAGATGCTTGATTCTGTCAATGCAACTGTCATGAAATAGAATAAAGTACTTTAAAAACTATAAGTGTGTATTGGTGTAACAGCAAGCAACATATTTTAAATGTGATTCTAGCAATGATTCCACTACCTGTAAGATACCTCACCATAAACCCAGACATATGCCTAAATGTGTCTATGTAAGAGCTACTGGAGGGTAGCTCTTACATAGAGAGAGTCTGCTGGGGCCTAAGACAAAAGTTCACAGAAGGGTCTCCAACCAGATTTGATCATCATTGTGTTATAAATAATAAATTAAATAATTGTTTATTTAAGTGAATTTTTCGTGGACAGAGATGGTAACAAAATGATATTGTGGCATGAATAAGGCACGGCGGGTCCAGGGATCAGTGTTTTTAGACATTTTATTTCCGACACCTCACACCACACACACCTGAGTCCCCGTGTTTTTAACGTGGCGGGCGTGATTGCGGATGCCGTGCAGGTGCGTCCGCCCTCCCTGCACGCCACCGCAGACCACCCCCCACCACAGATATATTGTTTAACAAGGAATTTAGAATGACCTACACATGCAATATAATTAGCATTATCAGCATTTTGATTGTTGTTCTCTTTTGCTGCTTGTCCCAAAAACTGAAAGGTACAGTGTGTAAAATCTCATCGTTAGATATCAGTCAACTGCAATCAACTGAATTACGTTTTATACCCCTCCTAATTCAATTGCATAATCCTAGCTACTTGGCCACTGTAGGACAACCAACTCTGGCTGTAATTTATGGCAGTAAGTTTAGGCTATCAGTTCGCGGCTTACCTCAGCTGTCAATATGTTTTCACGTCTACTACTATGAAGGAGGCTGCAAAACTTTGTGAAAGGAGTCCAATACAAGGAGTCAGTGAAGCTCACTTCTGTCTGATCACATTGATAATGAGATGAGTTGTTGAGGATACCCTGAACTTTTCACTTGGTAAGTGTTGCTGTTTTTGATGCTGTTAGCTGCTCTTAGCTGGCATTAGTTAAATTTTCCTTGAAGTGGATCTAACATTGTTTGGCTCTTAGCAAATAAACTCTTAAAAAATGTGAAAATGTAACCAGCCTTTAATCAGAGGAAAACATTAGCTGGTATAATGTTAGCTTTTAACAGGGGCAATTCTAGGATCAGAGCTTTGGGGGTGCTGAGCACCCAGAGAGCTGCCCAGCCAGGCAACATAAACTACTGGTCACGGTGAGACTTCTTCCCTGTCTCTGTCAGTCCCTGCATCCTTAATTGTCTCCAGTTGTCCCGAGTTCTCTCTGACTGTCTCCTTGGTGCATTTAAACCCCTGTTCCTCCCTGTCCCGTCATCTGTTGTCTTCATCTCCGAATCAGTCATTATAATTTTACCATCTCTGTGCAAGTCTGCAAATTTCTTTATTAAATCATAAGATTTAGACGGTCTAAAAGTTGCCCTACCTATTATTGGCTGAGGTTTTAGTAGAGTTGTGGCTGAACCACATAAAAATATATCATTAATTTTAATCTCCCCAATCAATGATAATGTTATGTTGGATTGTTGTTAAAGAGGGTCAAAAAAATTTCAACCCAGTTTGTTTTGCAGATTCTGTATAACAGCTTTAATATAGGGAGAACACAACTTCCATAGTGTATGAGTAAAATTTGTGTTTTTTTCTTTGTCAGCTTAACAGTTTCTGTTGTGCCTGTCACTATTCCCTGTCTGTTTTCTTACCTGGTTCTTCCTGACCTTGTACTTTCTCCTCACGTTCCCCTCTTTCCTCTCTCCATCTTTGGACTGACAATCATACACAAATAGATTGTATTCTTTTTTTTCTTTTTTCTTTTTTTTTTTTTTTTTTGCCTGTCCCATTTGGTTCTTTAGCCGTCAGAATTGTTGTCTGAAGACCAACAAGGGTACCCAATGGATTTATTTTGCCAAATGGATCATCATGGCATTGCCGTATTGGTCCATTTGATCGACCTTTGTTTTTATTATTTATTTTATTTTATTTTCAGTTGTTACAGACGGGACAGACATGAGTGAGGGATAGGAAAGGGAGAAAGAAAGAGGAAGGAAAAGAAAAACAGAAGGGGAGAGGGACAGTGAGAAAGGGGGGAAAAAAAATATCTCCGGGATCACCTGTTGAGAGAAAAAGAATAGAAAACAAGCAAAAAAACAAAACAAAACAAAGCAACATACTATACACAACACCATCGCATTAATCTAGCTAAGTGTAAACAGCAGTAAATACTAAATATTGAATGTTGTTGTGCAGCACGCAGGACAGACAGCGCACAATGTGCTTTGAAGTAGCAGCCAAGAAAGGTGTGATTTAAGTCTACAAACAGTGAACACCTGTGTGCACACCTGTGTGGATCGGCGCACTTGTATTCAAATGGTTTCCCCATGTAATGGTCTGCAAGAGGATGTAGAGAGCCATAGCCCCGTCCCCCAGGGCATGAAGCAGGCATGGAGGAGATCCAGGCCCCAGACATCCAGAGGTCCCAGAGTGCAAGAGCCCAAGGAGGACCACCGGAGGGGCATCCGTGCCACCTTCATGGGAAGGGCTGAGGATACCCAGGCGAGGGGTCACCCAGTAGTCACCGGGCAGAAACTAGAGGGGGCTGCACCGGCGTGCCCGCCGGCTCCGCCGGCAGCCAGCTGTGCCAGAGTGAACCGAGCCGCAGGCACAGAGGCCGGAGGCCCGAGGGCCCTCCGCGCCCCGGAAGAGGCCTGACTGAGCAGCAGGCGCCAGGCCCCGCCAAGTAGCCACCGGGAGTGAGCTGGCGCATGACCTGAGCGCCCAGCCCCGGACACCAAGAACCAACAATGCACCGACTCCTGAGGGCATCAGTCACCGGCAGGGAGTGTGGTGAGGGGAGATAGGCCTCCACACTTTGGAGGGCCTGGGAGTTCCCAGAGAGGTGGAGTCTAAGACCCGACCTGACATATAGACACAGACAAACAGGCACACACAGACACAGACATGCATTCCCATCCTCATGCACACATATACAAACACTCAGCACTCACCCAACGTAGGAATAAACGTAAATGGACAATCACACTCCCCAAACATACTCTATACCCCGGGTCCAGGTATCCTCGCCCCCAGAGGGGGAAACGGCACCCAGACCCAAGAGATGTTACCCTTCCCTCCGTGGTGGAGGCTAGCAGACCGCCCCAGGCTCCGCAGCAGCAGGGAGGCCAATCGGACAGCCAGCATCTCTTCCCAGCCCCCCCGCCCCGATGGCTAGCAGAGAACGGGGGTGTGTTAAGACCCCATACCCTCCTCCTCCCGCTCAAGTGTAGTGTTGCTGCGTGTTGCTCTACAGTGTGTTTAAAACAAGGGAGAGCATGGTGCTGCTGCCAGAGAGCAGCAGGTGTTAGCACGGCCCCTCCCGAGAACCCTCAATGTCTACATGGATTTAAAATTGAGAGGTGGGCACCGGCGCCAGAGGTAGGTTTGAATACACAGACCGTCTACTGGACGCCGTTAACGTGCCCACCCTCAAGGCCCTATATATATATATATGTGTGTGTGTGTTATGAGAGTGTAAGTAATGTGGATGTCTAAGTTGTGAGATAAAATTGAGGCACAGGTGGCCAGAAGAGGACAGAGGGGGGGGGATGTCTCCCCTGCACCCTGGTGACACACCCGCACCCCAAAGCCCTACCTGTGTGGGTGGGTGTGGTGGAGCGGGAAGAGGGAGGCAGCCGGGGATGGGGAGGAAAAGAAGGGAGGGGAGGGTGTCCCTCCCTAGGGCCAGCTCCCCCGCTGACCTCAATAGGCACCCCCGTCCTCTGGTATCCACCAAGGCAAGGGAGCCCAGGCCCATCCAGACCGGGGCCTACGGCAGCAGCACCGCCAAGCCCCACAGGACCCGGGGCAGCCCACCCTACCCCACCGCAGAGGAAACTGTACCCACCCCAACATTCAATCATCTCCCAGACTACACAAGACACAGACACCCAGGTTAAGTTTATTCTCCACCTCTCCTATGTCTCTCCCCCACCTGCAGAGTGGACTCCTGCAAAGATGGAACAACCTCCCTGCCAGTTGAAGAGCCCCCCGGTTAGGCCGATGCACAAGAGGCCCCCTGCGCCAGGGCTGAGCCCCCGTGCACCCACCCGCCCACAACCTCGGCGACACACCGACGAGGACCGAAGCCCCCAAGGCCCAGCCAGAGCCCCAGCACGGAGGCGAAGCACCCCCGAACCCCAAACCCCCACGCCCGCCCCGGATCCACTCAGGGGCAGCCAGGCCACCAGGCCAGTAACCTACGTCCACCAGCACAGACCATCCTCCAGCCCCGCTGCACGCGGCCACGAGGAGAACAACCTCTGAGAGCGACCAGAGCCACTAACCAGGTTATGAACACAACCCCCGGGTTAAGCCCTCCAGGGATAACGTCTCTAGGGGTCCTCCAGGTGCCCTAAGCCCATCCCAACCTCCACATCAACCACAATAGCCAAGGCGGGACCAAACCACGACCCCCCAACCCCGCTAGGTGATGGAGCCGATCAAAGGAGCCCAGAGGGATTGATCTAATGTGGTGGCAGAGGCTATATCGAGACTAATGTGATCTATTAGATAGTTTCTATATTGGCTAGAATTAAGATTATTTTTATTTTTCCAGTTCATGAGGACCGTTTTCTTGGCGATGCATAGGGCAGTAAAAACCATGTGGACTGTATTAGTTTCTGTAGTGACATCATCCAAATTTCCCAACAAGCATACTAATGGGGAGGTTGGAATTTTACATTTCAGACACTTTGATAAATCTTCACATATCTCGTGCCAAAACTTCTGCACTGGTGGACAAAACCAAAGAGCGTGGATGTAATTGTCTGGTGTATTGCCTTGACAGTGTGAGCAGTTGTTGGCGGATGTAAAGCCCATCTTGAACATTCGATGACCTGTATAGTGCACTCTATGCAGTATTTTGTATTGTATTAATTGCAGATTGGGATTTTTAATCAATTTAAAGGTTTTTAAGCACATCTGAGACCAGACGTTTTGGTCTAAGCTGACTGATAAATCTGCTTCCCACTTTGCAATAGGAAGGGATATTGATTCATCTATTTTAGAAAGTGTTCTGTATATTTTAGATAATAGTTTGGGGATTTAAGAGTAAGAAATTGAACCACACTTGGTGGTGTTTGTAATTCAACTTGACTGAGGTTAAATTTCTTTTTTACTATGGATTTAATTGTTGATATTCTAAAAATCTTTTCTTGTTGATCCCATATTGTGTAACTAGTCTGTCAAATGGAATAAATTCTGTTCCCTCTAATATATGTTCTAAGTATTTAATTCCTTTACAACTCCATTCTGGGAAATTAATCTTATTATCGTTTTGTAATATGTCAGGGTTATTCCAGATAGGTGTACGTTTGCATGGGATTAATGAAGACTCCGTTATTTTTAGAAACTCCCACCATGCTGTCAGAGAAAAGCTGATGTTGATGCTTTTAAAGCATTCATGTCTTTTGATGTTTGAGCTAATAAATGGTAGGTCTGAAATCTCTAGATCATTGCATAGTGCCTGTTCAACATCTAGCCAGGGCTCATCTAAGAGGGTACATTTTAACCATTCTGAGATGAACTGAAGCCTGTTGGCTAAGAAGTATTGGTGAAAATTAGGCAGATCTAATCCTCCTCTATCCTTGGTTCTTTGTAGTGTTTTTAAGCTGATACGCGGGGGTTTATCTTTCCAAAGGAATTTAGAAATATGTGAATCCAGAGATCTGAACCAATCTTGTGATGGTTTGTTGGGGATCATTAAAAATAAGTAATTTATTTTTGGCAAGATCATCATTTTTATAGTGGCGACCCTTCCGATGAGTGATATGGGTAGAGATTTCCATCTAGTCAGATCGCCTTCTACTTTCTTTAGAAGTGGGATGTGGTTTAATTTAATTAAGTCTGAAAGCTTAGGAGAAACATTAATACCTAAATATTTAATATTTCCAGATTGTAGTGGGGCAGAAGATGAATTATGGAAGGAGCAGTTAATGGGAAGAACTGTAGATTTTGGCCAATTAATTGAATAATCTGAAACTCTTGAAAACCAGTTTATTAGAGTAATTACCTCAGAGAGGTTGATTTGTGAGTTTTGCAGAAAAAGCAACACATCATCCGCATAGAGACTGATTTTATGTTCTACGTTCTTACATTTTATGCCCTTAATTGTTGTAGCCTGTCTAAATGCTGCTGCTAGAGGTTCGATAAAAACTGCAAAAAGTGAAGGGGAGAGTGGGCATCCCTGTCTGGTGCCCCTCATGAGACAAAAGCTGGAGGATGTCTGGTCATTTGTTCTGATACGAGCTGTTGGGGAATTGTATAATATTCTTATCCAATTTATGAAAGAGTTTCCAAAACCAAATTTGTGTAAAGTTGCAAATAAAAATTTCCAGTTAACTCTGTCAAATGCTTTTTCTGCATCTAGAGATAATATTATGGTTTCAATGTTTTTATTGTATGAGTAGTCTATTAAATTAAGTAATCTACGAGTGTTTGTTGAGGAGTGCCGACCTTTTATGAAACCAGTTTGGTCAGGATGAATTAAGAGGGGGGTTATTTTCTCTAATCTCTTTGAGAGAGCTTTGCAGATTATTTTAAGGTCTACATTTATAAGGGATATTGGACGATAACTTGAGGGAAATAAAGGGTCTTTTCCTGGTTTTAGCAGGAAATTAATGTTGGCAGAATTCATATTTGGTGGTAGTCTGCCATTTTTCTTGATTTCCTGCAACAATCTATGGAATACTGGTGCCAAAATTGTCCAGAATTCTTTGTAGAATTCTGCAGGAAAGCCGTCTGGACCTGGAGCCTTGTTATTGGGCATACTTATCAGGGCTTCCTGGAGTTCACCTGGCGTCAGTGGCGAATCCAGTGCCATTGCTTGACTGTCTAGTAATTTTGGAAGAGTTACGTTGTCAAGAAACAAATCAATTTCATTTTTAGACGGGTTTATTTGTGGTGAATATAAAGTTTCATAGAAATCCCTAAAAATGTTGTTTATTCTTCCAGGGTCATATATTGTGTTCCCCGATAAATCTTTAGTAGCACATATAGTTGTTTTTTCTTTATTTATTTTTAACTGGTTTGCTAGAAATCGACCTGATTTGTTACTGTGTTCAAAATTCTGCAAGCGAAGTCTTTGTACAATGAATTGTGTTTTTCTATTAATAATTTCATTTAATTCTAGTTTTGTTTTGCATATTTTGTTCATTATTTCTTGATCTTGGTGGAACGCGTAGGCTTCTTCTAAGGATAGAAATAGATTGTATTCAATTAGATGCAAAAATTACATCAATATGAAAAAAAACCTACTATTAAGATCACTAATAAAAAAGTCCTCTCTCGGTGTACTTTCAACCAAAAGGCAAATAACCAAACCACATGTACATCTAATAAAAGATCCAACATTATTCTTGACTGACGGATCATTTGATCTTAGACTTTTACCTGAATGTTGCTCCTTTTTTGAAAAAACGTCCTTATATCCATTATGAACCTGGCTGTCCCTCTGTACACAAAAACAAACAAACACACACACACACACAACAGGAGTTATATGCAGGGCTGCACATAAGTGGTCCACAGGTGCGCATTTGCTGTCAAAATAAAAGACGCACACCAGATAAGAAGTTGGAACGCGCGTTTGCATACATAGGATGTTCTGGAGGAGGACAGACATTTGTTCAGAACTCTTAAATATGTTGAAGAAGCAAGCTCCGTAAGCAATTACTTTGGTGTTCCTCCACCGCAAAAGAAGCGCGTATTCTCAGAATTTCTTGGAATTTCCGGGAATACGAGCTTCTTTTGCGGTGGACGATATATAAATATATATACAGTGACAGTTTCCAGTTGAATTCAATCAGTTTTTTCAGGTGAGTTGCTAGATGCTGTGCTCATGAGGACAGTGGGTTTCAACTTGCAGCACAACACAAAGTTGCCATATTTGATGAAAGATCAAAACACTTAATTGGGCAGAATTAAGTCAAAATGTAACACCTCATATGATGACACATTACACATGACCCAGCATTGTTCTAAGAATGCAAACTTTTTTATTAGAAGTTGCCACAGCTGCAAGAAAGGGGCACATTTCCGAATGATCTTAATCAGTGGTCACTGCTCTCGGTCTTGCTGCATGGATGATGTAACGTCTACGATAAGCGCCAAGGTTTGTGTCCTAGTCAGAATTAAGCCATCCATTGCTTCCAGGTTAGGAAAAGTGGAACAGGAGATATTCAAATACAGCTGCTGGTGAGTTCTACAAAAACAAAATACAGTTTATAAAAACACTTGCAGGTAAATCACCACTGATTTATCAGTGGCATCCATTTACTCAAAAATTACTGATAAGTGGATAACTGAAATTTATAGTTTATAATTTCAACGTTGTACCGGATAAAATGGAACTAAATATGCCAGATGTGCTGTGATGCTTGTGTGATTTTTAACAGGACCCTACAAAACGTTACACTACTTGTGCTACTTTACCAAAACGCTTGATGGCTGAGTGTGCAGTCCCTGCTGTAAATCGATTCACTCCTAAGATTCAGAAATCTACGTGATAACTGGGCCGGAAATGTGTGCACTCGTAAATCAATAGTTTCTAAATGCATGCTCAATCAAAATTTTATTCTGTTCATCTGGACGTACCTTTTTAAGTGGGAAAAACATCCATCCACAAAAGGTACATCCATATGAACAGAATCATCTGTTTGGGGTTAAACCAATAGTGTCACTGCCCTCTGCTAAGACTGAAGATAATATAAGAAATAAAGAAAGTGACAGCTATTGTTTTAATCACCCTATTATGTCCATTTTGTAGCACATAAAAATGTTTAGGTAATATTTGTAGACAGACATGTTTTTCCTGTAACTGCATTTTTACTCCAATCTTTGTTGAAAATGTAATTTTTGTAATGCTGAGCAGATCATTTCTAGTATGTGGGAAATTTTTGTGATTATAACATTATCTTGATTAAAGTATCATATAAGCGCAGTGCTTGTGTGCAGTGGTGTTATATGCCTTGTAGGGATATTATAAACTGTTATGTTTATAGCAAGCTTTTATCCTAATAATAAGCAGAGTCTTTCTTAAAAATTCAGATCCTCAGAGATTATTTGAAAAGTAGATCAACAGCTATCACTAAATGAAACACTCTAAACCTGCACTGGAAAAATATCCCTTATTTCACCTGTGATCACACACTTTGTTTTTTTGGGGGGGTTTTTTTGGTGCAGAGGAATGGCCAACAAAAGGAAAGACTTCACTGAGTGAAAAAGGATGAAGATACAAGATGCTGATGGTGCAGTGCAGCTGGTCTCAGGAGATGAAGAAAAAGCCTGATCCCCTTCTCTACAAAAACAAGGTGAGTTTAATGTTGAGATTGATTTATTTTGTGCAGGTTTGTATGTTACTTTAATTATAAACTGCTTATATTGCAACTGTAAGCTGTTATGTGTATGCAACTCTACATGTATTTTAGGAAAATTAATAATGGTAATCCACAGCAGATCTAACCAAAACCAAAACTCTGTTCTTCCTTGCTGGCTTTCAATGGTAGCGTGTACAGATTCATTTTATTTTCAAGTCATTTCCCACCTTACTTTTCTCAATACTAAATTTTGTATTTTTATTCCTTTTATTTTAGCTTAAATGTAAACAACAGCACCAAAAAACAAACTTCTTAAAATGTCTTTTTTTTGTTTATTTTTTCCTCAAAATAAATTGTGACTGGGCTCATTGGCTGAGATGGTGGAGCAAAACAGCGACACATTAAATGTGACTGCTCAAGTTCCTGTATGAACCGAACTCTGAAAATCCAAGGGAAAGCCGATTATATTTTCTTTAAAGCTCAGATGGAATTTGATGGACTACCATGCTACATTCAGGACTTTATCACACAGAAAGTGTGCACACAATGTCTTACTTCATGGTTGCTCTTCAACAACCTCTGGTGTCACTTTGTAGTCACTTGTCTTATTATTGTCTTATTTGTTGCTTTTTAGGGTCTGTGAGCAAGAGCAGAGGTTTTTGCTTGGGAAGTAACCGTGACCTCTTTTTGAGAGGCTTCTCTAACATTTAATGATTGTGAAATAAGTCAAACTTTTCTCCTCTACTTTAACAGCTGAGAACATTTTGAACACAGAGGACAAAAGGTGTGCATTGAGGATTTTGAACTATGGTGTTTAAATGGCCTGTATTTATTTGTTTAAGTGTTGTCATTGCCAAGGATTCATGGACACAGATCCTTATTCACTTAGCTGCTGTTTACAAACTGTAAACAGCAGCTAAGTGAGTCTTCATCAGAATAAGCACTTATAGTTGTACTTTTCTCCTCAATGTCTTTGAAAAGTAAGTGCTGATAAACCAAATCCACTAAATGCACTTTCATCTTTAAGTTTGGTATAGTAATCTGTCTTAATCTATTTTGTGTTTGATTTATTATATGGGGAAAAGTCCTGTCAGCCATGTACTGAGGGGGCTGTGGTCATCCATCCATCCTGTTCTAATAAACGCAAATTTCAGGAACACCTTTAGATCTGTTCAGTTTTATTCATTTAGCACCAGTTAACAGTCAGCAAACCAAGAAAGGTGTAGTCCGCGTCTGTGAACACCTGTGTGCACACCTGTGTGGATCAGCATGCTTGTATTCCAACTTGCTACATTTGCCAAACCGTCTATCAGGAATGGTGTTACTATTGACTCAGCTCTGACTTTGGATGCCCATGTAAAATCTCTGGTTTGCTCCTGTTTTTATCACTTGAGAAACATTGCTAAGCTGAGTCCCATTGTATCGCGCTCCGAATTAGAAATTGTCATTCATGCATTAGTTTCATCTCATCTGGATTATTGTAATTCTTTGTTTACTTGTTTATGAAAAGCCTCTTTGGAGCATCTGCAAGTTGTTCAGAACGCTGCTGCAAAGCTTCTGACCAAGTCCTCCAAGTACTCCCATGTCACACCCCTGCTGATTCAGCTGCACTGGCTCCCGTTAAATTCAGAATCCAGTTTAAGGTTTTGACCTTGACTTTCAGGGCTCTGCCTGGACAAGCACCAACATATATAAGTGAACTTTTACATCCATACATTCCCAGCAGGTCCCTGGGGTCATGTGATCAGGGCTTGCTGGTTGTCCAAAACACAAGGCTGAAAACAAAAGGCGACAAAGCTTTTGTAACTGTGGCCCCCAGATTGTGGAACTCTCTCCCTTTGAGCCTGAGATCTGTGGACTCCGTGGTCGCTTTTAAAAAACAGCTAAAAACTCATCTTTTTAAACCTGCTTTGGGTTGATTTTTATTTTTAGGCTTTGTGATTTTTATCTTGAAAGATGCTATATAAATAAAATTTTACTTACTTTTACTTATTAGGTGAAGAGAGGAGAAACTGGCGAGATCACCTGCCTGAGATGATCCGGGTATATAACCATACAGTGCACAGTACTACAGGATATTCACCACATTATTTGATGTTTGGAAGGCATGGATTTCTTCCCCAGGATCGGCTGATGGGCCTTACTGAAAATGTGGGCTGCTCTTCTGTGAGCAATTGGGTGCAATGCCATCAGAGGTGGCTGCAGTATGCCTTCCGAAAAGCTCAAGAACATAGAGACTCTAAAATGTCCCGCCAAAGGAAATATTATGACCACATATATATACATGCCACAGCCTAAAGGCAGCAGAGTTGCAGAGGCTGGAGTGACCACTGGCTATGTGCTTGCAGGGTGGTGGGTCTCAGAGGACAACTTCTAACCCTGTTAAAGGCAACACGTGGAGTGCAACTGGCAGTGTGGCTCTGTGTGTTTTTATTTGATTCATAAATGGGACACTGGACTGTTTTATCTTTTATCTCTTGATTTTTTTGTCAATAAATTATCTTTTAGAATTTTATTGACTGTCATCTTTTTGCCCACGACTGAGATGGTTGGTCAGACCTAGAATCTTTCTTTGGGTGTGTTACACTTTGTCTCTAGGGGCCACCGTAAATATACTTTTATTTATTCACTCCACATAAAATGTAATAAATAAATCATATAATACAAAAAACAACTATTTACATTTCAACTTTTACTATTTACATTTTCAGCTTTTTCCTTTTAAACAAATTTAAAGTGGAACAACACAAAACACTACAAACCACAACACAATTAAATATAAATATGAAAAAATATGAAAACAAAAAGAAGATGCACATTCTCTGTCATATGGGCCTGCATGAATAAACTCTCTGAATCCTTTATCATCCGCAACTGAAAATAGTTGTGGATGATTATTATACCTTACTAATGTGACGTTGTTATCCCTGGCTCTCTTTCTCCGTCTTTCCCTCCGTCACAGACGTGTGCACATCAACAATGGATAATATGGAGTGCGGGAGAGAGTACGACCATGTAGTGTTTAAAGTTTAGAAGTAGTGACATTACTTTGAGTTTGATTTTGTAAAAGGTGACAAAAACATTTGAGTCCGTTGTACACTTTGCATGGGAAGAAAACTTCTTTCTACAGAGAAAAATTAAACTTTAAATCTGAGCAAGCACCGAGCACGCTGCCATGGGAATGTGAAATTCACAGAAACCCCCGGATCCCCCCACTGACATAAGGGCTGCGGCATCGGACAAACCTCCACCTGCCCCACTCCTGCTAAACAGGTGAAAATAGATTTAAGAGCAACAGGACTTAGTGCTGCTGAATCTTTGATTTTATTTATTTTTTGCTGTGTTTTACTTGCATCTATTTGAAAGAATGGGTGTAAACAGAAAAAAATAATTTTATTTTATATTCTGGAATATGCAGAAAATAGGTTTAAATGTAAAACAATTTCTTCAAGTCAAAGACAGTTGCATATGATTTCATTTTTGCTTGACACAATGTGCATAAAGTTAAAAGATTAAAGCTCATTGAACAATTTTTTTAAAAAAAGCCTTTTTCATTTGATTCAATTTTATATGATGGATTGTGCAGAAAAAGTAGAAATGGGCTGAAAGGTCTATTTCTTTATAACGTAATCAGGTTGTATATCGTGTTTTTAAAGTAACTAAGTAATAAAGTAACTAATTACTTTTTTTAAAATAAGTAGTCAGTAAAGTAACAGGATTACTTTCTTGGAGAAGTAATCAGTAATTAGTAACTAATTACTATTTTCAAGTAACTTGACCAACACTGCTTATAACAGTAACATATTAACAACACTTTCACATTACAGATTTACAATTCTTCAAATTCAACTTCTGAATGTTCTTCTTGGGCACAGCGTTCACTATGCAGCGTTTACACTTTAGTTTTTGTTTTATTGAAGCAATGTAACAGCTTCCATAAACTGTCCTAACTCTGATTCCAAGCCCCATCACTCAATTTCATCACATCACAGCCAGAAGACATGAATGTACGAGGCAGCTCTGCTAACTAATGGTAAATGTCAAAGTTAACAAAAAATAATGTGATGCTTGTTGGAGTCAAATTGTTAAATGTAGTGTAATAATGGATTGGATTTATATAGTGCTTTTCAAGGCACCCAAAGCGCTTTACAATGCCACTATTCATTCACACACTGGTGGAGGCAAGCTACGGTTGTAGCCACAGCTGCCCTGGGGCAGACTGACAGAAGCGAGGCTGCCATATTGCGCCATCGGCCCCTCTGGCCAACACCAGTAGGCCCAAGGACACAACGACCAGGGAGCCCGGGGATTGAAGCGGCGACCTTCCGGTTACAGATACGCTTCCCAACCCCCTGAGCCATGGTGGCCCCTAGTATGTAGTGTTTTAATATAGGCACATCCTATGTGAGGGTTCTGTTTTCTTGTTTAGTAAACTTCCTTTTGGTGAGCAGGAGGTCACACAAACGCACCCCCAAACACAAACACACACTCACGTGCACATGAATACACATACACACACACACTTACAAACACATACACACTCAGCGCCTTAGGGTTTATGATACACCATAGTGGGGTTTTACAATGGGTGTTTGTGTAAACTGTGTGTCACAAAATAAAAGGCTGCAGGGGAAGGTGGTTCTTCGAAGTGGTCTGAGACCGAGGGCAGAAGGGCTGCTCTGAGATCCTTCCCGTGCTAGCATGTGAAAAACCGGTTGAGTTGTTCGTCTTGCTTCGTTAACGGGAATAAGTCTCTAAACCAGCGGGGCCTGTGAAGCGCAGACCCAACAATGCTGGTGAAAGTTATGTTATGGCAGCATTTAGTTATACTTTAGTTATACTTTTATCATTACTGTCTACTCCACTCACCACCGTCTTGCTTTTTTTTTTCTCATCTTCCACTTTTTTCCTCTTGTTTCACTTGCAGACGGATAAGTCCTCTTTATTTTCAATGACTGGCATCAGTCGTTAAGTTTGTTTAAACATAAAGATAAACACTATTTACCAGTGGAGTTTGTAAGGTAGGTAGGAGAATTAACAGGGACTTATGAATGACTTATGAATGAATGGGCTCATTGTGGTTTCTGTTCTCTTTATGGTTGCTCTTGCCTTGGCATTGCTACGGCAATGGCTTGCAGTATTACATAATGTTTTCTTAGGTTGCATTTCCATCTCTATATGATAGTGTCACAATCAGCGAGCAGCAATATGACAGCAATAGAGCACTACAGATGTGTTGTTTGATTTGAAGGTGTTGATAGAGAAGTACCTACTCATTCTGACTCATTCATTCTGTCAGAATGAATTGTACTGAATATTTGTGAATCTAGATAAAGAATATGATAGTGTGGTAAGAGGGGAACTGTGGTAGTGCATGGGGAAGTTAGGAGCAGCAGAGAAGTATGTGAGGGGGGTGCAGGACATATCTGTGGACAGAGAGACAGTGGTGAGGTGCTGGATAGGAGTGACTGATTAACTGATGAGGTCAGGCAGAAGCTCTGTGGACCATGATGTTTGCAACAGACAATGTAATCCATAGAAAGGAAGGGATGAGATCGAAGCAGCTGTTTTGCTGTGGTTACCCCTAAACAGAGAAACTGAATGAAACCAGAAGATCACCACTTAGAACTAGAGCTGAAATTACACCGTTGTTGAATTAATGTGACAGCTGTGATGCATGACTTATCATACTCATCACAGTCAGCTGAATGGTAAGAACAACATCCGGGTTATCAACACCTACACCCTGCCCATGATCAGGTACCCTGCCATTGACATCAAGACAAGGAAGCTCCTGACCATGCATGGAGGGTTTCACCCCAAATCCAGCACCCTGAGACTGTACACTAAGCGGATTAGTGAGTGTCAGTACCATGGTCCAGGATGACACAATGAAAATCCACGAGTACTTCAGGAAGATGGCCACTATCAAAGCCGTACTCAGTGAATACCTCACAGCACAGAGACACTAATCATGGTAGCACAGCAAGGAGATCCATAGAGGCTGAGGTCTATCACACCAGGCAAGACCCCAGGTGCGGGCTGTGTAAAGATGCCCCTGAGACAATCCAGAACATGACAGCAGGGTTTCAAAGCAGAAGAAGATGGCTGTAGTGATAGGTGTAGAATGACAGCAACATCATAAAGAAGGAACATGAGAAGCTGGAGAAGTACCGAGGGCTCAGAAAAGAGCTGGAGAAATGTGGAGGGTGAAGGTAACAGTTGTCCCAGTGGTAATCAGAGCACTAGGTGCGGTGACTCCCAGAATAGGCGAGTGGCTCCAGCAGATCCCAGAAACAACATTGGAGATCTCTGTCCAGAAGAGCACAGTCCTAGGAACAGCTAAGATACTGTGCAAGACCCTCAAGCTCCCAGGCCTCTGGTAGAGGACCCAAGCTTGAAGGATAGACCGCCTGCAGGGGTGATACACACACACACACACACACACACACATATATATATATATATATATATATATATATATATATATATATATATATATATATATATATGATCCGGACGTCGCCCGGATCAACAAGGTCCGCATCAGGTGTTGAGGAACCAGGGCACCCTGACGAGAAGTGGGCTACTGGAACAAGAAGGCATCAGTGGGCAAGAGACGAAAACAGGGCGTTGTTGGAATGCTACTACGCAAGTAACCCCGGCGGAAGGGGCTACATGAATAGGATGAGGGACCTATGGATTTTTCGATACCCAACATCCACAATGACGGCAAAACAACTAGTAGCTCAGTGTTCCAACATTCGAAAGAAGGGACTGCTCTCACAGCTAGAGATTGACGAGGTACAACATAAATGCTACGGCAAGGAGGAGTCAGGACGCCAGGTCAGGGGGGAGATATCATCACCCCGAGATTGGGTACATAGCCCCAAGTGCGACAGGAGAAGGATCATTGAGTGCGAGAGGAACTAACCTGAAAGATAGGATCATGGCCAAGCTTGAAACCTGGACCACCCGTAGCCGGTTACCAAGATTACGTGAAGTACCCTCAGAAGGTCTGCTAGATGATGTTAATGCAGCACTACGGACGATACCTACAGCCACGATTACCGACACTAACAAGCTGATCTACAATACGGCAGCAGTGATCAGTGAGATGCTTGGCTACAAGTTGAACAGCCACAAGGGGCAGTACCCTCCATGGAGAAGGAGGCTAGAGGGCAAGATCAAAGTAGCACGGAGGGAGGTTAGCCAACTAACGGAGTTGCAGAAAGGTGCGACAAAGAAGGTGCATAAGAAATACAGCAAGCTGTCCATACCTGAGGCCTTGGAAACTGCCAAGTAAAGACTCACAGCCTTGGCCAGCCGCTTGAGGAGGTACACCAGAGAGATAGAAGGCAGGAGAATAAAACAGCTGTTCTCCACAGAACCAGCAAAGGTGTACTCTCAGTGGCAAGGGAACAATAATAAGAGAACAGCACCACCAAGGCTGCAGACGGAGCAATACTGGAAGAGCATATGGGAGAAGGACGCAACCCATAACGGCAATGCTCAGTGGCTAGTGGATCTGAGGGCAGACCATAGCGACCTCCCTGAACAGGGTCCAGTAACCATCACAGTGGCAGATATCCAAGAAAGGGTCTCCAGTATGAAGAGTTGGACAGCACCAGGGCCCGACATGGTTCACGCCTACTGGCTGAAGAAGCTGACTGCACTCCACGAGCGTCTGGCAGCACAAATGAACCAGCTGCTAGTTGATGAGAGACACCCGGAATGGCTAACCGAAGGTCAGATGGTCCTGATCCCCAAGGACCCCAAGAAGGGACCAGTCCCCTCCAACTACCGACCAATAACCTGCCTCAGTACTACATGGAAGCTCCTGTCAGGCATCATATCGGCAGGCACCACAGCTGGAGACTGGAATGCCTAGAATTGTACAAGATCAATGGGACCCTAAGAGCCTTCATCAGGAACTCAATGGGGATGTGGCGTACAACACTAGAGGCCAACTCTAGTGTTGAAGACAAGTCACCATCAAGTGCGGGATCTACCAGGGAGATGCTCTGTCCCCACTGCTGTTCTGCATAGGCCTGAACCCCCTCAGTGAGATCATTAACAAGACTGGCTACGGATACCGACTACGGAACGGAGCAGTTGTCAGCCACCTCCTGTACATGGATGACATCAAGCTGTATGCCAAGAGTGAACGAGACATCGATTCACTGATCCACACTACCAGGCTATACAGCAATGACATTGGAATGTCGTTCGGGCTGGAGAAGTGTAGTCGGATGGTAACAAAGAGAGGGAAGGTAGTCAGAACTGAGGGGACTGAACTACCAGAAGGCAACATTGCAGACATAGAGGACAGTTACAAGTACCTGGGGATCCCGCAGGCGAATGGGAACCATGAAGAGGCCGCTAGGAAAGCTGCAACCACCAAGTACCTGCAGAGGGTCAGGCAAGTCCTGAGGAGTCAGTTGAACGGTAAGAACAAGATCCGGGCCATCAACACGTACGCCCTGCCCGTGATCAGGTACCCTGCTGGGGTAATAGGCTGGCCAAAGGAGGAGATAGAAGCCACTGACATAAAGACAAGAAAGCTCCTTACCATGCATGGAGGGTTTCACCCCAAGTCCAGCACCCTGAGGCTGTACGCTAAGCGGAAAGAAGGGGGTCGGGGACTGGTGAGTGTCAGCACCACAGTCCAGGATGAGACAACAAACATCCAAGAATACATCACGAAGATGGCCCCAACTGACAGCGTGCTCAGTGAATACCTCAGGCAGCAGAAACCCAAGAAAGAGGAGGGAGACGAGGAACCATCATGGAAGGACAGGCCCCTGCACGGTATGTACCACCGGCAGATAGAGGAGGTGGCTGATATCCAGAAATCCTACCAGTGGCTGGACAAAGCTGGACTGAAAGATAGCACAGAGGCACTAATCATGACAGCACAAGAACAAGCTCTGAGTACAAGATCCATAGAGGCTGGGGTCTATCACACCAGGCAAGACCCCAGGTGCAGGCTGTGTAAAGATGCCCCAGAGACAATCCAGCACATAACAGCAGGGTGCAAGATGCTAGCAGGCAAGGCATACATGGAACGCCATAACCAAGTGGCTGGCATAGTGTACAGGAACATCTGTGCCGAGTATAACCTGGAAGTCCCGAGGTCAAAATGGGAAATGCCCCCAAGGGTGGTGGAGAATGACCGAGCTAAGATCCTGTGGGACTTCCAGATACAGACGGACAAAATGGTGGTGGCTAACCAACCGGACATAGTGGTAGTAGACAAACAGAAGAAGACGGCCGTAGTGATCGATGTAGCGGTTCCGAATGACAGCAATATCAGGAAGAAGGAACACAAGAAGCTGGAGAAATACCAAGGGCTCAGAGAAGAGCTCGAGAGGATGTGGAGGGTGAAGGTATCGGTGGTCCCCGTGGTAATCGGAGCACTAGGTGCGGTGACTCCCAAGCTAGGCGAGTGGCTCCAGCAGATCCCGGGAATAACATCGGAGATCTCTGTCCAGAAGAGCGCAGTCCTGGGAACAGCTAAGATACTGCGCAGGACTCTCAAGCTCCCAGGCCTCTGGTAGAGGACCCGAGCTTGAAGGATAAACCGCCCGCAGGGGCGTGCTGGGTGTTTTTTAGATAGATAGATAGATAGATAGATAGATAGATAGATAGATAGATAGATAGATAGATAGATAGATAGATATCAAGTTGAACTTAACCTAAAATAAATAAAAAGTAAAATGTTATTATAGTTAATAGCTAATAGCTATACAGTTTTCTGTAGTCTGGTGAGGACTATTTAAAATAATATTTTCCTAATTATGTTTACCTAATTATAGCTAAATATTATTTTTAAAGGGGGGATTTTAACTTGTGATGGAGCATTGCACCTCTCATTAAACACAACAGGAAACATGCCAGAGAAAAACCACTTTAGTCTACTTCCGCAACGTCAGTAATGACACGTATTCAAAATGGCGGCTGCGGCTATGGTAAGTGGAAATAAAGCGAACTCTTTTTGCTTTAAACAGTACATTGCTCTTTCTTTCATTCCAAATTATGTCGGACATCGCACTGAAGTCGTGGGAAAGTGTAGGTCTTCAGTAGACCGATCAAGTGCTATTTAATGTTAACTAGACTAAACTTCATTGGAATTCGCTGCTGTTTGAATGTTCACGATCCTGCTAAACGAGTTAGCTAGCTACCTAGCCTGGTTGTCAGTAAGCGGTGACTCTTTAAAACAGATTCGTGTCATTTGTGTGGAATATATAAAATTGCCCTGACAGAGTATGAACTGTGAAACGCTGGGCTTTCAGACTGTCATGTGATGCACGGTCAAAATAAACAGGTTTTGCAATCTTTAGGGAAATGTTAGCTGTTAGCGCTGTGTCGGCGTGTGTTACAGTCCTAAAAGATGGTAAAATGACCGCACAGGAACAGCTACAAAGTATAAACTTAACGTAAATCGGGTTGGTAGCGCCTGATAACATAAAGGCAGTCTTATTTCAGGATTCGTTGTTGGTAACTTCGATCACTTCTTTATGCTTAATGCTAATACAAATGTTTTTTCAGTGTTGAATCATTTCAGTTCATTTTTTAACATGTAGTAATAAAACGGGACGTTTTGCCTATCAGAATTAGCGCATATCCCCAAAATGTCTTCTTAACTACAGTAAGTAAAGGCACTCTTGTCAGCTCAGGCGATCGTATCGAATATAGTGACAATCTTAAATCTCTGTACGAATTTCAAAACAACTGTTAGAGAACATTGATTTCAGTTGTCCTGCAAACTGGATGGAGGCAAGAAGATTTAAAAGAGTTGATGTCTGCCTCGAGAATATACCTTGAATTAAGTAGTAAGCCGTGTTCCTCACTACTGGGAAGAGAAGTGGAGTCATTCTTGACGTCTGAGACAACACAAGCCTCAGCTTACACTTTCTTAACTTTGTAAAAAAAAAAACAAAAAAAAAACAGCGAGTATTAGTATTACTGAATGAGTATTTAATGATGAAATATTACTAATGATGTGGGGGGGGAAATCTATTCATAGAACTCCTATTTTATTTTGGGTAGTCTCATTTCAGCTCAGTGTTTGAGTTTTTACTGCATCACTGCTAGTTTTGCCTTTGGGCGCTCTCAGTGAGCGCACCTTCTCAGGCAAGCATACACACACACGCTGCATGTAACGTGGAGCAGACAAGTCAGTAAAAATGATCAATTGTGATTGCCACCTAACAAATGAGATGAAGAGGAAGCTGAGAATATGCACGAATAACTTTGTGCTGCGGCATAATTAATATAGCAGTCAGCTCAACTGACTGCATTTCTGAAAAAGCTGATTTAATCAAAAAGTCTGAACATGTCCTCTCCTGGAGCAGCTTACATGTGAAGAACATGTGGTGGTATAGTCAGGTTAAAGTCATGTCATGTGATCATGTGAGAGAGTTCTCCACTGTAAAGCTGCCAGTGCTTGGGTCAGCTATGCAACAGTCAGACTGTGTCCCTGCTGAGGAGCACTGAAGTTCCTTTCACAGTTCAGACTGTGAGGAATATTCCAGAGGATCTTTATTGCATAGCTTTGCCAATTTATTCAAACATGCAAGCTAATTGGTTATTTTTAAAATATGTAAATGACATTTACTGCTCTGATGGGACCCCCTTCTATTTCTTAATGACGATTAAGATGATGAGATGAAAAAATAAAAGCACTGAGAGGCCTTTTGTTTGGTTCACTTACACATGCGCACAGTTGAAGTTGATGAATGATTAAACTATTGGCAGACCTTTCTCATTATTGTAGTAAAAGTGTATGGAAGGTGTTCTTTGAAATGGAGAAACTCAAATAACTAGAAGCTTTTATTTTTGCTTTTTTTTTTTGCTTCGATACGATTCTGTAGCGCTTAGTTGTCACTGTGTAAAAGTGAGCATGTCACCCACATTTGCAACCAAAAATAGAGTTCCAGCGGCTATTACTCAGGAGGTAGAGATGGTTATCTTTTAATTGGAAGGTTGGCATTTCGATCCCTGGTTGCTCCAATTGCTTGGGCATTCTTGGAAATCCAAGTTGTCCTCAGATGCATCCATCAGAAATATTTGGGAATGTGTGTAAATGGGTGAATGAGTCATGTTATATAAAGCCCTTTGCTTTAGTAGGGAGTAGAAAAGTGCTGCATAAGAACCACTCTACCTGCTCAGCAAGCTCCACCGCAAATTTGCTGCTCTCAACTACTGCTGTTTGTAAAATATGCAGATGTACTGTTAACTAAGTAGGCATAAAATCTAAGTAAAATATTATATTAAATTAAATTAATATTTAAAAATATAATTGTCTGTTTTTTGCAGTAGGATACATATCAATGCACAGGCCAAGCCTCAGTTCTGAGAATGTTGATATACTGGCTTTTCTTTATTGTGGATACACATTTACAAAAACTCATGCACCTTATCTACCTCATCCAGGAGATGCAATACTGTCAGAAATTTAAGACAGGCTTCCTAGAAGATAAACTAAACAGTATTTTAATAATGCCTTAGTTTAGGTGTTATATTGATCAAGAGCTATAAGTAAGAAATAACCAAAGTGATCTGCCATAAAGCCATTTTTTATTTACAACTGAACATAAAAAATAAATCAGATCTTTAAACTGTGTGTTGAAGAGCAATATTAGCTCATTTTGAATTTGATGACAGCAGCACATCAAAGAAAAGTTGGAACGGGGCCATGTTTACTCCTGTGTAACAGTCTGTAAATGTTCCTACAGTTTGAATGTAGGAATTTTGTCCCGTTTTGTCAAATTGTAGCTGCCCAGCAGTCTTGGACTTTTTTGACATATTGTTTTTGTTTTATAAACAGTTTGGACTGCAGGCAGGCCAGTTCAGCAACTGGAATTTTACTGCAAAGCAGTGCCGTTGTCACAGATACAGCACGATGTGGAATTCAGTTTTAATTTTCAGCCTTGACTCTTGCTCACAGCAATTTCTCCAGATTTGTGGAATCTTTTCATATCATGTAGTGTAGACTATGAGACATTCAAAGTCTTTGTAATTTTACATTGAGCAGCCTTATTCTAATATTTGTAGATGTAGATTTTTTGCAGGTTGGTGAACCTCTGCACACCTTCTAAGGGACTATGCCTTACTGAGATGCTCTTTTTATATCCAGTCATGTTTCTGGTTTGTTGCCAGTTAACCTAATACATTCTAAATGTTTCTCCTGCTGTTTGCTTTTAGTAACACTTACTTTTCCAGTCTTTCCCAACTTTGTGATGTGTTGCTCCAGTCAAATTCAAAGAGTTTCTATTTTTCTTTAATGGATACGTTTTTTAGAACATTTTATGCATATTCTACTGTTAAAAAAAAAAAATAGTTCACGTATTTTTTTTTAAGCAGTGTGTTTTTTTTTGGTCACAATTGGGTTTGTAGAAGGTTTCCAAAATCGTGCTCAGAGGCATTATCAAGCTGCCGGAACTTGCTTCTCAACTTTCATTCCACTGTCAGCACACAGTACAACAGAGACACTTGTGGAATTCATTGTCAAATCTAACATGTTTTGTGTTCATGTGTGTCCGCTCTGCAGGTGAGGTGGTGGGCCTTTTTGCTGTTGTCCCTGCTGCCTGTGAGCCGGTCCTTCTATGTTCCTGGAGTAGCTCCACGGAATTTCCATGATGGCGACGTTGTAGATATCAAGGTAAGATGAAAATTCACTGCTAAACATATCGGCTGTACCATGAGCACTCAGGGAGGAAGCTACATTCGACTCATCACAGAGGGAGGTGTCACTCATTTATCACTAGCTGCTTACAAGGGTTTGAAAAGTCCCTAGTTTTAGGCGACAAAGGTGATAATTAGCAATGATGAGGTGAAATGACACAAAATGATCACTGCAGTGAGTGAGCGGACGGTCAGGTGGACAAGATGACAGAGTGAACTCTTTCGTTTTAAAAACAATTGCATCATCTGGCAACATCACCAGACAGTGTTTTTTGTTTGTTTGTTTGGTTGGTTGTTGTTTTTTATCTAAAGAGTAGAAAGTTTGAAGCAACAGAAAGTTAAATATCTTTTGAACTGCACAACCTCTGTGTGGGTGCAGTAACTGCACACAGAGAGTGAGCAGTGGGAGAGCAACTGCCGCAGGTCTGCTGCAGAACAGTACTGTCTGTAAATTTGTTTTCACTCATTTAAAGGGGTAGACGTGAAACTTCTAGATGGCAGTATCTACGACAAGAACTGAAAAAAATATTTTGACTCTAAAATTGCTACACACCATGGCTTCTAAACATGGCTTTGATTACAGACCCCTTGAAATATTTCACTCTAAAATCTTGTGTTTATTAGATTTTGGGTTCAGTAGCAGGAAATGGGAGGCAGAATATTTGATGTTTGGGAATGTTTGTAAGCTTCAGCAAAGTCTGGCTGGTGCGTTTAGCATACTTTGATCAACTGAAGAGTCTTTACTTTGTTAATCTACAAAAACACAGCTTACTATCTGAGTGATGTTACAAATGTGTCTTTTCACTCAAAAATTCACACCATGTGCTTTTCTGCAAGTGAGCACTTTAATCCAGCAAACCTTGCCCTCACAGTTTGGAAGAAGATGTGAGATAGTCTGACCATAAGTCATTACTTCTTAGCCAGAGTACCCAGGATGGTTATTAGAGCACTGGTTCTCAAACTCAGTCCCCAGACTGTGGCTCATGCTCAAGCACATTCCCAGTCCTCTGGCAGTCCCAGGATGATCCCTGTATCTGCAGAGAGCTCTGTAGTCGATGGAGGCATTGTATGTAGTACGACCAGTCTGTGGCTGACTGTTGCTTGTGCGGTCATTGGTCTGCCACCAAGCCGCAGAGAAGAGTGAAGTTCTAACATACAAAAAGATGAAACCGAGTGTTAAAACCTTTGACATACAGTTCTCCCAGGAATGGGAGAACAGGAGCCAGTTTGGGGTGTTCTCACCCTATTCTACTCTGACAAATTTGCTGATGCTTGTCTCTCTCATTGTCAAAGATAAAACAATGATAGTGCAAACACTGGAAAGAGATCCTTTTGTTTTTCAGGCGGTAAAGCTGACCAGCTCCCGTACCCAGCTTCCTTATGAATACTACTCCCTGCCATTCTGTAAACCAAAAAAGGTCTTCTACAAGGGAGAGAACCTGGGTGAGTGTACTGCTGCTTATGTGATAAGTTTAAAATTGTTTACATTTTTATCATATATATCTATAAATATATTTGTGATTTTTTTATTTATTTTTTATTTGTGTGTGTGTGTGTGTGTGTGTGTGTGTGGTTTCCTTGTTGTTTATAGGTGAGGTCTTACGTGGAGACCGTATTGTAAACACCCTTTATAACGTGGAGATGAGTAAAGACAAGAAATGTGAGCTGGTGTGTGAAAAGAGAAAGCTCAACATAGACGAGAGTAAGCTGATGGCTGAGCGAATCCAGGAGGAGTATTATGTTCACCTGTGAGCGTCCCTTCTTACTGCTTTCAGCAGGCTGAATTCATTTAAATGCTTGTCCGGTTTGATAGGCTTTATATCTCTGGGCTGACTTGCTTCTAAAGCATCTATTTTGTTGTTTTTAAATCCCTTCTTGTGTGTAATTGCAGTATTGCAGATAACCTTCCAGTTGCCACCAGGTTAGAGTATCCAAGCAGAGAGGGAGGAGAAGAGGAGGATCAAAAGAAGGACACGATAAAAGATGTCCAGTTTGAACATGGCTACAGATTGGGGTTCTTTGACAAAAACAAGGTACGTACATTACACAGACAACAGGACAACACAGTGTAAAAATCAAAGAATTCTGAAACTTACTGAAACTTTATCTGTCCTTAACTGGCTTTAGACAGATATATGTGGCTCCTCCCCCATAAACATGAAGAGGAAGCAGGCAGTGGTCATCAAGGCTCCTCAATTCATTTTTATTTATATAGCGCCAAATCACAGCAACAGTCTCCTCAAAGCTCTTTATATTGTAAGGCATATGGCTTACATACCCTACAATACACTGAACAATAATAGAGAGAACCCCAACAATCAGGCTCAAGGAAGAACGGGCAACTACGTGACTATTTAGGGGTGAAGGGTGGAAGATGGGACAAAAGATGCACTGTGAAAGAGCAAGAGCTTAATAATAACTAATGATTACATTCAGTAGTAGTACTTTAATGTTTTTACTGGCTCCTGAAATTGCCCTTCAGGTTGGAATTTTAAAGAATGATTCAAAATAAAGGGTGATAAAGAATGATTTACTGATCGTCTGTGTCAGCACAAAGCCTTTGCTTTAGAGACATAGAGTCAGTTCTATGACTGAAACCTTTGCACGAGTATTTTTGCAGCTGGCCTTATGGTGTATGTAATTCCAGGAATATTTAACTGAATCCCAAAAACATGCTTTAAAAACTTTGCAGCATATAATTTTCTGCAAGTTGCACTCAATTTAAGGTTGGATATATACACGAGAGGTCAGCTTTAGTTGGTGATGTAGTCCATATGCAGAGAGTAAAGACATGAATATATGAAGAGTGTTAAATTATTCTTTTTTTTCTCCCTCCCAGTTTTATCTGCACAACCACTTGTCCTTCATCTTGTACTTCCACAAGGAGAAACTGGTGGAGGGGGACCTTCATGACTACAGGGTGGTGCGATTTGAGGTTATACCCCGGAGTGTCAAAGTAGAAGGTTAGCGTCAGCATACTCTTTTTGAATCGCCTGATGTTGCTTTAGGCCTGTAGTGAGTTAAAGGAAAGAGGAAGTAGATTTGTTGACTAAAAAGTTAAGTAAAGATTACCGCTTATACTTAGTATACTCTATCCTGTGTCCTATTATTTTTCTTCTCAGATCTGAAGCCTGCAGAGGCGCTGAAGACCTGCACCCTACCTGAAGCCAGTGGCTCTGCCGCTCAAGAGATCGACCCTACCAAGGAGAATGAAGTCCTGTTCACCTACTCTGTACACTGGGAGGTCAGTTAAGGCTGAATGTGTTTTCAAGTCTTGCAACCCAGTAGTCATAAAAATCTGTAGCCCTGAATAATCTGCTCAAATGACTTTGTTTACATAACTGCTTTAATTTGATTACAATCCTCATTAATAAAAGCATATTTAGATGTTGCTGAAATGTATACTTTGTTTAATGTTTAGTGTTGCGCACACATATAATGTCAGAGTAGACTGCAGAGTTTACAAACCTTACCAGTGTTAGGAGCAGTAGCCTTGGTTCCTTCGTTGCAGGGTTCCTGGTAAAGAACGTGGTCATAGCTGTGTACCTTTGTTATACTCAAGTTTATTATTCTGACATATTCAATCTAATTAAATAATTTATTAATAATAGTCATAAAAATAATGTGCAACAAACTAATATTTTGGGCACCCACTAGCAAATTTTAAATGTGTAGTCATCTAGTCGTGCACAAAAATAGAGAAAGGACTGAAGCACCCTTTCTCTCTCTCTCTCTCTGTGTGTGTGTGTGTGTGTGTGTGTGTGTGTGTGTGTGTGTGTGTAGGAGAGTGAAGTGAAGTGGGCGTCTCGCTGGGACACATACCTGACCATGAGTGATGTCCAGATCCACTGGTTCTCCATTGTTAACTCTGTGGTGGTCGTCTTTTTCCTCTCAGGTATGACCAATTCATGTTAGAATTTACCTGTGGCTCATGGCATCTTACTCTTACTATTTCAGTCATTTCTATTTATTTTTTATGATTTATTTTCACCACCAGTTTGCTGTCGGTGCAGTAAAGGCATGAACTAATATAATATTTTTTATATAATATGTACAAAAATGGATAGAAATTTGTAAAATATGTATCAATCTAGTGGATACAATTTGGCAGATTTACAACTGAACTTTAGATTTGAATTTAAGATGTTTTTGTTTTGTTTTTCTGTGTGACACCCAGGTCCTTTTTCCTGTCCTGTTGTCACTGCATTTGATTTGATTGTTTTGGATAGTCTTTTTAAACACTGTCACTTGTTTATTCAACATGTCATCGTTGATGCAAGTTTGAGCAGCTTTTAGAATGGACGTCAAGAGAACTTGCCTTTGTCAGCATAATACTTTGTATAAAATACTAAAACACCATCATACTTCCTCCTTCCATCCTTCATAACAACTCTATAAAATAAGACTACATTCTTTGGCTAACCGAAACATATAAATGAAACTTTATTATATATTGAAGAGATCATTGATGGGTTTATGACAACGTATTAAATATTGCAATTGTATTTTATTCTCTGCCTTTCTCTCTCAGGTATTCTGAGTATGATCATTATCAGGACCTTGAGGAAAGACATTGCTAACTACAACAGAGAGGATGACATAGTAAGAAAATACACAGCATCAGGCCTCTGGATTCTTAATGATCACTACCTGATCACATTTTTCTCCTCTCTATCCAGGAGGACACCATGGAGGAGTCGGGCTGGAAGAATGTCCACGGTGATGTGTTCAGACCACCTCAGTATCCCATGATCCTCAGCTCTCTGCTGGGCTCAGGGATCCAGCTGTTTTGCATGATCCTCATTGTAATCTGTGAGTTTCTTATTTCTCTCAACAGTTTTCTGCACATCCTGACATTATTTACATTTCTGCTTAGGCCATATTGTCCTAGTCCTGTCATTTCTTCACAAAGACAAAACACGAGGAATGCTCTCAAGGTGACAGGGCTCACCTTACATATATGAATCAGCAAAGATACGAGTGTGAAAATATGAAACTGCTCAGTGTTGCACATTTCTACAAAACAAATG